>NC_040911.2:6263852-7513852 GCF_004126475.2 Phyllostomus discolor | reverse complement strand
TCTTGCGGAGAAAGACTGGCCGTCCCAGCTTAGGGGAACCTAAGACCGGGTGGATCTCTAGACCAGTGGACCCTGGGCAAGGTCTGGTACAAGGGGCACACCCTGGCTGCTTGCATTTGTGGCTGGGGGGCAGGCTCACACTTACTTAACATGGAATCTCCCTCAATAAATGTGTGGAAGGAGAGAAGGCCAGATTCTATTTTAAAAAAATGAACAAACAGGAGGTGAAGAAGCCAAAGCATCCCCTGAGTAGCCACTGCCTGCACTACCTTTCCTTTAAAATCCTTTGGTGCTGACCCGAATCACAGGAGCATGGGTCACACTGGGATGGGGGAGGCGGGTGCAGTAATAGGGGTTGGAGCCACAGGCCTTACATACACATTTAACAATCTGTCTTTATAAAAAGGCTTGTTCAGGTAAGCTCCACTAATGATAAGATGGGCTTCTGAACCGCAGTGAAATCCTCGCTTTTATCTTAGGATGGTATCTTATATAAGCAACAGAGGTAAAATGGGCGAATTTCCTTTAATGCTGCTGATTGGCTCTCCATACGTCACCATTCCGTTCCATAAGAAAAACGAGGGCAAAGTTCTCATCCTGTCTTTCAGACATGGGGGTTTTCCCAGGGGCTTTGACAAAAAGCCACACACTTTTCCCTTTTGTTCTTAAGTATGTTATTCTTCGAGGGTAAGTCTATAAGGAATGATAGCATCAAAGTACTAAAACCTCTTTATCAGGGTAAAATGCGTTACCCAGGCAACCTAAGAACACATGCGAGATCTGTTTTGCAAAGACGTGAAAACATTTATTTTTCAGACAACTTAAAGATCTTTCTATCCTGTTTGGTGGATTTTTAAATAATTGCCTGATATATTTACCTAGTTTTATGGTGCACTGCATTTGCACATATATCATCCCTTCTGAGATTCCCAGCAACTCTGCAAGGCAGCTATGGAGGGCATTGTTATTCTGATCTACAGATGATGAAATTGATGTTCCGATGAACTGATTCTCCAATTTTCACAGTATAGTAGTTTTGATTCTTGCAAAAATAAGAACTCTTTTTGCTAGTAGGAAGGGAAGGAATGTATTAAAGGACATTTAGGAATTCATGGGATATTTGAGGTGGTTAAAGGCTCGGCCTGGGTGGGTAGAAAGCCAGAACATTGCTCAAGTGACACCACAGACCCCCTCCAGTGAAGATGAAGGCACGGTTATTACTTCTGGGTAGACACCATTTCTCACACTTGTGACATTGGGCAAGGGCCAGTCCCCCTGGAGGCCTGGTCAATGCTGCCCTGGGGACCCAAATGTCTTCAACGCCATCCTCACCAGAACAGACTCTGTGCCCACAATGGACTGAATGTTCATGCCCACTGCCCTCCAAGTTCATATGTTGCAAGCCTCCTCCAAGGTGATGGTGTTAGGAAGTGGAGCCTTTGGAAGGTGAGTAGGTCCTCAGGATGGAGCCCTCATCAATGAGATCACTGCCCTTGTAACAGAGACCCCAGAGAGCTCCCTTTCCCCTTCCGTCATGTGAGGACATGGCAAGAAGACAGCATCTATGGGTCAGGAAACGAGACTGTAGCAGACACCAAACCTGCTACCTCCAGGATCTTGGACGTCCCAGCCTCCAGAACCAACAGCAGTGCATCTATGCTGTCCATAACCTGGCAGTCTATGGTATTCTGTGATGGCAGCCAAAGCTGACTACACGAGCATCTGTCTGCTGCTGTAGATCAGTCCCCACTGCAGCAGTGTCTCATGTGTGTGTTTGAGTGACAGACGCAAGTACGGAGACTCCCCCATTAGAAGTGGCACCTTCGTCACATTGGATAAACCTGCATCCGGGCATCACATCGCCAGAGTCCACAGTTCATGTTAGGGTTCACTCTCCGTGTCGCACGTTCTGTGGGTTTCAGCAGATACATTCACCCCTATTTTTAAAAAAGTAGCATGCAGAGTAGTTTGACCGCCTGAAAAACCCTGTGCTCCCCAGTCATCCTTCCTTCCCCTCCTCCCTCCCAGGTCCTGGAAACTGTCATTCTTCCTACTGTCTCTGTAATTTCGTCTTTTCCAGCACATCATATGATTGGAATCACACAATATGTAGCTTTTTCCAATCAGCTTCCTTCACCTAGTGATACACATTTAAGTTTCCTTCATGATGCGATAGTTCCTTTCTTTCTAGTGCTGAATAATATTCTATTGTCTGGATATACCACAGTTATTTACCGATTCACCTACTTAAAGACATCTTAGCTGCTTCCAAGTTTTGGTGCTTATACGTAAAGCTGCTATAAACACCCATGTGCACATTTTTGTGTGTGTGTGTGGGGATGTGGTTTTAACTCCTGTGGGTAATTAACAAGGAGTGCAGCTGCTGAGCAGTGTGGGAAGAATATGTTTAGTTTTGTAAGAAGCCACCAGACTGGTTTCCAAAGAGGCTGTGCTTATTTGCATTCCCATCGGAAATGAGTGATTTATATTTTTATACCTTTAACTTGTTCACCCCACTGGGTCTTTCTTCAGTGTGAAAACTTAAGGATGCTTCATCCTGTTTCCATCCAATATCAAAGGAAAATCAAACCCATCTGCATTTCATTTCTTTCTATCGCTGCCAACATGCTTTAAAGAAAAATCTGCATATGCTTTCTCCCTTGCTGTTTATTACCTTGAAAAATAATACCTCTATCTGGGAATTGCTTTCCCTCTCTAAGAAGCAAAATATATAAAGCAATCATATTGAAGGCACCGATTATCATGAATTATTAGCTCTCACTCTTTTTAATTTCCCTTCTACATCGGACATTATTGAACACCCTTCCAGGGAGACCCCTTTGCCTCCTGGAGGGCACTCCATTTTGCTGATTCTCTTCTTATAACTCTGTTTATTTCCTCTCTTCTCCCAGCCTTTAAAATAGAATCCCCCAGGGATATTTTTTTCTTTTGTTTTCATTCTTTTCTGTATTGCCAACATTGTTTATCTTGGTTATCATGTTTCCATTATTGCAAATCTGTGAACAAACCCAAAATATTTATACCTGGACCTAGCCACCCACCAAATTTCTAGTCTGACTTCCCCAAATAAATATTTAGATGGTTCCCCATATATAAGGCTTGGTGCTCAGGTGTGAATTGACACCTCCTTCTCCTAAATCTCTCTTGCTCTGTGCTCAGTATTTTGAGGTAGGCTACTACCACCACTGTCCCCTCCACCCCAACCTTCCAGGCACCAGGTGGGAATATGCAACACTTTTTCAAACATTTTCTCCCCCCTTTGATTCTATAGATTGAATCAGTCGACAAGACAGATAGGCTACCACAGGCTCTTTAAAAAACTCTTCCTTTCTTTCAAATGTTTCCAGGTTTTTATTTGTCACCTGGTGTCTGCAGGCACTCTTCCAGTCCGTGACTCGGAAGTGTGAGTTTTGGCAGAATGTGGGGCGGGGCACAGAGCGTGTCAAGTTGGGAAGTGCCGTCGGGATGTCCAGGGGCCGGGCAAAGGGGGCGGTCGTAGTGCGCAGACGCGGTGCTTTCACAGGCCCCGGGCAGGAAAACGGGTCCCGTGGTGGTCAGGGATGCAGACACAGGGGCAGAGCACAGAATGACCCACGTGGGGCAAGATCGGCTGTAGAGCTTCCGTCTTCTACTTCCACTTACTCTGTTTTCCCAAACTAAGTAGAAAAAAAATGCAAGCATTACTAGGATCTTACGTATGGCTCTCCACATGCCCTCTCCCTTCCCACACCAAAGAGGCTCACCTGTTTGTTACCTGGCTCAGGTAACAGCGAGCTTCTCTACTGGGGCAGGTGTGGGCGGGGAGAGTGAGGGCGTGGGGACAGTGGCGCCCTCACCTGTGCCTTTTGAGCAACACAGGGCCTTGTGTCCTGATAATGGATTTATAGCTTATTTTACCTAGCTTCAAACAAACAAGACTTCACAAAATAAAATGCCAGTAAAAATGGGAAGAAAATGTAAGTAGACACAAGCAAACAAAGGAAAGTGGCGGAACCCATGTTCTCAGTGTACATTCTTTGTCACTCACATCACCGTGCACATAATGATAATCTAACCAGTCAGGAAGACACAGGCCCAAAACACTCTAAATGAACGAGAAGACGACTTGAATTTGGTTATATTTCCACTTTAGTTAAGAGGAAAACTTGCCTTAAAGTATATGTTGTGCTTTGAGGTATTAGCTGAGGAGAAGATGTAGCTGTCATTTGTAAAACACAAAAACTAAGCCTAAATAACATAATCAATTGTATAAATAAATATGTGTGTATGGGAAGAGCAAAGTGGCTTATTGTACTATCAAAAACACAGTAAATATATATTTGAAATATTGTTCATTTTATCTTTTTAATTTCCATTTGGATAAATAATACATCACAAATTAAATAAATTAAGTATATTTACACTTTCTACTGAAAGTGGCATAAAGACAATATCTGCAGACAAATGTCCTTTACCAAGTGAGACAGGGAAACTTGACCCATGAGAGCAAATTTGTCACCTACATTAGAGCACACGATTCAAATTTCTATTGTGTCGCACTTGGAATGAAGTATTTTTTTTCTTAAACAACATCTTTTGTTTGTTTTGGAGGAGAACATAGACCTGCTGTAGCAATTTTAGAAATTCTAATAGATAATAAAAAGAAAATAGGAAAATATTCCTTCTCCAATGGGAGCATGTTAAGCTGTGTGAGAAACATTTATGGAACAGTATTCTCCATGGATTTTCTGTCTGTGGTCTTCCTCTCTTTTACTTTTCTGTGTATCTGTGTGTGATTGTATTTTGTAAAGTTTCAAACATATGTTAGTAATCAAGAGTTTTAGCATTAGAGAAAATGCAAAAAAATCAAAGAAGTTAGGTAAAAATCATGATTTCAAAATTTGTGTTAGAAATATCAGTATTAACTCATAATACATTTTTTCTTTTACAAAGTATTTCCTATCTTGTCCACTGGAAAGTCCTGTAAATAGTGATGAGAGTGGTCTAAATGCCCTGGAAAATTTACTGGTTTTAGATGTTTGAGAAGAAAAAACCAATGAGCCTAAAACATCTCATTGTGCCCCATATTAAGAAAGTTATCAAAGACAAAACCTAACAGTCTAGAGCCAGTGGATTGGACACATGGACAAGGTCATGGTCATACACTCCAATAGAATCAATAAAGCTTCTAAAAAATCTTTGGTGGATCCTAGAAAACCAACTTATTATTTTGAAAACTTACAAATAAAGGGAAATAATCAAGAAATAAGTTTATCTTCCCGTATGTACTATATCTCGTAAAAGTAGTGAAAAACTTCTGATGGAAAAAATTTTTTTATAGAAAGGCCAGCTATTTAGAATATTAATGGATAATTGGATCCCAGCAATGATCAACGAGCAAAAAAGCCAGTGGGGATTTTTATAATACATCAATCAAGCTGACAATTTCCATGCCAATGGATTAATCTTAACAAAAGACACCCAGGCACTGTACAGTTCTTGATGTGATTCAATGGAAAGTACACACCATCACCTATGGAATACTCTTTCTAAAACAAACAAGCTAAACTTAAACAACATCAATCAAATGCCATCAGAAAACTCTAGAATATAAGAAACCCTAAAGGAGAAATACCCGCCTTTCTTCAACGAACAAATTTTGAGAAATAGAAGAATAACAGAAACCATAGATTAAAAACTTGAGAGGCCTATCAATCAAATGCATTACGGTGCAGTCCAACCAGCTCTAAGCAAAACCAAAACCAAACGAAATTATGAGGTAGTTGGGCCACTTTGATCGTTGATTCGATGCTACTAAGAAATACTTGTTACTTTTTTATTGTGTGTAATGATGGTAATGTGGACATTTTTAAAGTCGTAACCTTTGAGAGATACACACCGAAGCATTTATGGAGTACAATTAAAGAGCACCTAAAATCTGCCTCAAAACAATCTGGGGTTGGAGAACTCGAGTGGAGCTTTAGAAGGAGCGTGATTCATCACGCGTTGACTATCGTTGAGCCTGGTAACGGCTTTACAGCAGGTTTACGTACACTATGCTCTCTACTTTTGGTACCTTTGTAATTTCCTGTAATTATGGAACAGGCATGCAAGGAGGTATAAACAATCATTTAATCGTAAATACTGCATTTCACCTAGTGCGACAATGAACAGACATCGGTTCAGCGCTCACAGAGTGCAAGGCAGCTGGGCTAGATGAGGTTTTACGGAGGTAGGGCTATGCTTCCCGGATTCTCAGTTCTAGCTGATTGTCTCCCTTTGCTGGGGGATGGATTTCCTTTGTCGCTCCGCTCTCTCACGGAAATATTAGCTCTCAAGTCTTCAGGCTTTTTAATTCATGTGTGGGCGTCACCGGCTGGCAGGGCTGCCGGGCCTCACCCTGACCCCTGCCCGTCTCTGGCGGACTAACTCCAGAGTTTGAAATGGGTGCTGACTCAGCCTTCTGTCTGTATGGCCCCACGGATTTCCCTTACTTTTTTTGCAAGCTGGGTATTTCTGAGAAAGTTTGTTATATTTTATTCAATGTATTTAGGCATGTTGCAGGGGAAACTTTTGCAGATTATCTAAGATGCAATATTTCTAGAAAGAGGAGACAGTTCCATATTTCACACAGCTTTCAGATTAATCTTCTTGTAACACAGGCCTGTATGAGATTGTGTATTATTAAACCATCACTTGTTTCTTATTTGCTATCAAGTAAAAAAATATAGAAATGAATCTAACTCAGCTTTCAAATTCTTCCACTACACAGGGTGGGCAGAGATAAGTTTGCAGGTGCAAGTATATGAAACACAGATTTTTTTCTTCTATTATTATTTATTATTGCTTTATTTTCCATATGAATGACTGTAAACCTACTTTTGCCCACCCCTGTATAATTCCCACATTTGTCTGTGGTCTTATTTTCCACCCACGTTTTTTTGCCTTAGGCAGATTTTGTCTGTTTCTCACACATGTCCCTTTCCCTACTTGGGGTGCCTATCCACTCATCTCTCTGGGCAAAACTCTCTCTGAATCTCCCAGGTGACAATAACCTTTTTCTCTTCCCAACTCTCTCTTTCTTAGGAATTCATTGTTTTCTTTTATGGCCTCCGATTTTTACCTGTATTTTACCTAAATGTATATTTCTTCTTGCTTAAGCCCTTTCAATGTCAGGACTTTTATTTATCGAGGCATTCCCTACATTACATACCATAGTGACTTCCATGTAGTGGAATCTCATTTTTTAAGGTGTGAACAAATATGTTACAAAAAAGAATGTCTGTTTCTTTAACAGCTATGCATTTGGAAAGCAAAAGGCAAGTGTGAACTGAACCCACCTGCATTACCATAACGCACCTGAGACTGCAGAACAAACACCCAGATGAACGCGAGGGCAGCAAACGTCTCCAGCGGCTGCTTCAGGAAATGCCCACAGATCCATCTGTAGGAGAAAAGACTCTCCACCCGGGCAAACGGCTCACTTTTCAAACGGTGTCCCTGTCACCACATGCTTCCTCAGTCTCGCGTGCCCCAGTCTGTCGTTATTACATCAGAAAGTTTGCCCTTTCCCCATCAGTTCCTGGCTCCGTGAGATCTGTGTCCAACTGACTGAGGGCGGGTCCCAGAGCCTGGACTCAGTTTCCCTTCCAAGTTCTCGCTGCCGAGGCACTCCCGGGATGGCCAGCGCTGCTCTTCTTCACTCCTGAGCTCAGGCTCGTGGTATTTGGGGGGTTTAACTGTCCCTAGAAAAGGTCCAGTCAACCTACATTGTACGTTATTGCAAAATCAAAGGACAATATACACTAAATTCTAAGATAATGTCGTTTAAAAGTTGATATTTGTGGCACTGATCTCAGTGCTTAGAAAACAGAAACAAAGTTTTTCTTGAAAAACAATGTTCCAAACGACAAGATTTTATGTGGGATTGCCCTTCACAAAAAAGTCGTCCCCATGTATTTCACCGATCTTGTTTCCCCCTCACTTCCCTTATTGGGGAACGGCCGGTCTGGGGGTTGTTTCCAGTTCACAGAGTCACTGCTCTGTTAGAATGCTCATTGTTGTTCATTTCGTGTCTGCTTGCACCGGACATCTGCTTGAAGCACTCTTGTCATTTGGAACTTCCCTATGAAATATAGAACAGTGATCAGCACACCCCGTTTAGGAAAGAAACAAAGCAAGGACGTGATTTCTGGTAGCTGCGGCTCCTGTGTTCTGGACTGAACTGTGAAAGGGTTTGTATACATGTGTAAAGCACTCCGCAGCTGTCATGTTTCAGATTCCAGGACGGGCACAGCGAGTGATTCTTAGGATGACTGCAGCGGTGCTCGCTGGGTGAGTGAATGACAGCCTTTAGCCTACAATTAGAGGGCTTTAACGAGGTCTCCGAATAATATCACATCGGCTTGTCCTTTCAGTGTCGTGGGGTTGCTGATATCAGATCCTTCTGCAGGAAGAGGAGTCATTGAAAGCCAAGGAAAGAGAGCAGCTGAAGGGGGTGGGACGTGTGGCATCGTACGTGGAGACAAAGGATGGGAAGGGGAGACTGGGCTGGCAGGCCCCACTTACAGGATGGTGTGCCTGCTAGTCTATGTGAAAAGTGTCGCAGGGTCATGCAGTGACTGATGTCAGGAAGGAGTGGGTGAGGGTGGCATAAAGTAGCCAAGAAATTTCATTCCAACCTGGGTTTGCTCAGAGACCTGCAGGGCTCTGGGGTAACTCAGGTGGGCAAGCCTGCTCCCCACCTGGTTCCTGCCAACCCCGGGCAGGTCCCTGGTGTGTGGGGCACTGAGCGGCTGCTGCTCTGGTGTGGCCCTGCTGAAGGAACCGTAAGAGAGCCCATCCACGTAGATTCCAGTCAAGGCGGCAAAGCGACAGAGACGGTTGTCTGCAGCGGAACCACAGCCAGAGCAGATTAACCGAAAGAAAGAAAGATCTGGTTTCCGTGTCAATGACTTCAATTATGAAGAACAAAAGGAGAGAAATAGAAAGTGTTGTTTATTGTAAGACTTTTTCTCAAGTGGAACATTTTCTTCTGGATATCTTTTGTCCTCATTTCTTAAACTCTTTGTAAAGAGATAATTGCATATGAAATCTTGGCCACGTGTGAGTGTGCAAGGAGGTTACACACACACCCCCAACACCAACCTGCAGCATGATAATGCCCCATCTCGCATAAAGAAGGACATTGCACCGTAGAGAAGATGGGAAGGGGAAATAACCTCAGTTCTTCTGCATAACAAAAATATTCCTCTCTGGGTTGAAGAGGGAAAGACAGATTGCTAAAAACATGTCTTAATACCAGCAGGTCAGTCTGTGGAAAGGAGCGGACGGTACACATGGTGGTGAAAGTCTCGGCAAAGGAACCGGTCCCCTTGGGCTCCCCAGAAAATTTGCGGAACTCCCTGCTGCTGATTTGTGGAAGCAGGAGGCGGAGCCCCTCTGCTAGGGTAAATTTATCTTCTTTAAAACTAGTGGAAGACATATTGTGATATCTTAGGGACAGAGGCATCATGATACAGTGACAAGTGACAGGAATGCAGTTAGCCGTCGCTGACAGTTCGACAAAGCAGAACACGATGAAACCATTTACGGAGTCACGTGAGATCCTCCCTACTCCCCCCACCCCAGAATATTTCCTCCTGCCTTCCATTCCCCCTGAAAGCAATCCCAGCTCTCCATGGACTCTATTTAATTCAGAGAGGCCGTCACTAGTACATGGTACCATGCAAAAATGTCCACACTCCAGAGTGCATTGGACTTTATGTGGATGAAATAAGAGCAGTTAGCATTAATTACCCATTCTCAGTTGTATCCTGTAGCTTAAATAGAATTTTGAAGTCAAATTAATTTACTGGTCCTTTTCATGTCTTCACTCTCTCAGCAAAGCACTGACTGTTTTAAACAAACAGCACATGGCTGAGAAAAAGAAAAGCGTGCAGCTCCCGAGACAAGTAATAATCTGAAGTGGGATGGTGGCGGGGGTGTGGCATGGGAGGCTGAGGTGGCGGGAAGCACACGGAATATAAGCGGTTCATCTTGCCCTGGCTGGTGTGGCTTAGTGGATTGAGCACAAGCTGCAAACCAAAGGGTCACCAGTTTGATTCCTAGACAGGGAACATGCCTGGCTTGCAGGCCAGGTCCCCAGTTGGGGGTGCACAAGAGGCAACCACACATTGACGTTTCTCTCCCTCTTTTTCTCCTTCCCTTCCTTTCTGTGTAAAAACAAAATAACAAAAAGCTTTAAAAAAAAAGCTTCAACTTGGGACATTGGTTTTGTCACATGCCATGAGAAGATCCAGAATGTCTGTGCCTTGTACTCTGTAGCTCCTTGCTACAATAATTAACACTCGTAGAACCTATTCCATGTTGGGCAGAATTCTCAGTAATAACGCCTTCAGTCTCATGGGGGGAGAAGCACTGTTATGACATCTATTTTATAAACGAAGAGACCCAGAGAGCCTAATGATCAGGTCCAGCATCACAGAGGTACTGAGTAGCAGAAGCAGGAGCTGGATCCTGGAGTCTGGCTGCAAGGTCTGTGCTCCTGTCCCCCCTGCACCCCCCCACCCAACACTGCTGCTGAAACTGTGGCTGTCGGGCCACGGGGCTGAGGACCGTAGGGTCCTGATCCATGTTCTAGGTGGGCTAAGGGAACCCGGGGCTTGAATGATGTGAAATGCTGGTCACATAGGTAGCCCACAGGTATCGCGCAGGGCTTCCCTATGGCTGAAGGACCTCCCATCCCGTCTGCTGAGTCTCATGCATCTGTGTGTTACCGCCAAGGTCCTGTTCTCCGGTGGAGACCCACAAAGCTGGCCTCCCTCTCCTGGCCCGCGCTCCCCTCCCCCAGTACCATTTTCCAGCTCATTTTCAGCAGAGAGGACACAAAGAGAAAAGCATGAAGACAAGGATACTGCTCGTATTTGACTGACATTCCCTGCTAGCAATGCTAACAAGGCAGCACAATAACTCCAGTCCTCGGTGCGATGCCTGAAGTGGTTGGAAAGGAGTGGACTGACCCTTGTAAATGAGTTTAACTTGCTTTTTCACATGGATAGAAGCTGTCAGTTTTTGTCACCTAAGCTGCCCTGGCTCGCTCTTCATCTTCCCTGTGCCGGTGACATAGTTTTGGTTTCTTCTTTTTTTTTCCTTTCTGATTTCATACAACCGCAGGAAGGACCTTTGTCTCTCCTCAGAAACATGCCACTGTGACGGACACCAAACCATGCTCTGAATTCTTCCCTCTTTATCTTTTGCTCATTGCCAAGGTCCTTGTAATTCTGCTCGATTCATTTTAAATGTCTCTAATTTCAATGAGAAATGGGAAGGCTGAGCCCGCTTCTGCACCCGCATTTGTCACTGCTCTGAAAGCAGCTACACTCCAGAGTTCTCCGGAGAGCTGACCTGCATTGGGGTGGGTGGGCACTTACATATTCAGGTCTGCTGGGAAACCGCATTGCGGCACCTCTTCACAGGCAACACATTGTCTAAAACGGGTCAGACTCCAGGGTCACCGGCTGATACACGGGGGCGGGGGGGGCATGCTTCTGCCCTCTGCTGTCCTTCCATCCCTTGTCTGAGCCCATAGCAGTGTGACTAACAGTTTCTCCTCCTTAAGGTTCAGGCCTGATTCTATAGAAGGTGCCAGAAGTCCAGGCCTGGAGACATGAGTTTTTGGTGCCCAGAGTCAAGGTCAGGGCTCATAGGTTTCCCTCTGTCCGGCTCTTGGTTCTGCAAAGCTACCCCTTGCAAGCCACATCATATACCAGGGGTGTTTTCTTTTAAGGCTGCCCAAGAAAACAAGACCTATTTCCTCCGTCTCTCCTTTCTCTGTCTTTTTCTCCTCCCCTCCTTTCAAATGAGTATTACCTGATTAGTCACAAAGAGCTCTTCTCTCTTTTTGATTTTTATTGAATGTATTGGGGCAGTGACACTGGTCACCAAGGCTACAAGGTTTCAGGTGTGTAAGGTGTGTAATTCTGGAACACACCGTCTGTGCATTGTGTTGTATTGTGTGTTCGCCACCCAAAGTCATGTCTCCTTCTGTCGCCATTCATCTGTCCCTTTACTGTCCTATACCTCCTCCCTCCCCTCTTCCCCTCTGGTCATCACCATGTTGGTCTTTTTCTCTTTCTTTTTTTTTGCTTAATCCCTTCACCTTTTCACCCAGCTCCCCAACCCCCAAACCCTTCTCTTCTAACAGCTGTGAGGCTGTTTTCTGTATCTGCGAGTCTGTTTCTATTATTTTGTTCATTAGATTCCACATACAAGTGAAATCATATGACATTTGTCTTTCCCTGACCAGCTTATTTCACTTAGCATAGTGCTCTCCAGGTTCATCCAGGCTGTCTCAAAATGTAAGATTTCCTTCTTTTTACGCCAGAGTAGTATTCTACTGTGTAAATGTTCCCACAGCTTCTTTACCCACTAATCTACTGATAGGCACTCGGGCTGCTTCCAAATCTTGGCTGTTGTAAGTAACACTGCAACAAATACAGGGGTGCATGTATTCCTTTGAATTAATGTTGCAGGTTTCCTCAGATATGTTCTCAGAAGTGGACTCGGTGGGTCATAAGGCAGTTTCATTTTTAGTTTTTTGAGGAAATTCCACACTGTTTTTCACAGTGGCTACACCAATCTGCATTCCCACCAACAGTGGACAAAAATTCTCTTCTCTCCCTTTAATGCATGATACACATCTCACGTATAAAGGGAGCCTACAATTTTAAGCAAGAACAGAAGAATTGATGTTTTCAAGCACAAGAGCCAATAATTACAGTTATTTTCTATTCCTCGGACCTCTGATTGCCAACATCGTCAGAGGCTTCAGATTCATACAGCTTCATGGATGCTTCCGAACATTCCAGTAAGTACTGACCATTTGTCTCTGAAAGGATGGTGGTGCTATTGTTTTATTCAAATGGGAGAGAACAAGAGCCATGTCACACTGGCTTTATAGAAAGAGACGAATATTTCGGGCAAACAGTCCTGGTTACGGTGACATGTGCTCTGGCCCCTGCGGGTCAAGTTCAAACAGCACTGTTCACCTGGATGAACTCCCGCACCAAGGTTCAAAAGAAATGACATAATGCAGGTATTTATCCCCTTTAAAAACTGGGGGAAACCGAGAGAAGGCACCACTGTTAAGAAAAGTCATAGAGAAAAGCAAAGCAACGCCGAATGATTTAGGCTGCCCCCAATCTCTTCAGGGACTTCTCTGGGACCCCAGGAGGGGATGGAAGGTACCTGCAGGTTTACGACCCACAAACCACTTGTCTGGCTGGCCTCACCCCGTTCACCCGTGGATCGTGGGTCGTGTGCCCTCTAAGCTTTCCTCTGGGCTTTTCCTGACGGTTGGTCTGGTTGGCAGAGTGAAGAAACACTCGTCTCCTGTATTTTCACTTGTGGAGGTGCAGCTGGAGACCTACACACACTGCTTCAATTACTTACGAGTTGTTGCCTGACCTTGTCAGGGACTTTTCCAGGTAATATTGTTAAGCGACAGTGACAATTTTGATGCTAATGCTAACTGACTTTCTTTTGGTAAGTTATTTTGGGAAACAGAATTGCTGGCATTCCTGGGTATTAGACTCAATTACTCTCTTTTATTTTTTTTTCCTCTAAATCTTTCACTTATATTTAGAGCCCTGAATCTAGAGACACTCAGTCTCTCCCCACTGATGTATGGAGTGTTTTTATTTTAACCCCTGAGGTGTGATTTCATGGCAAAATTATTTCTCACTAGTAAATGCTAATAATATTCCAGTGTAGAAAAGTTTAGCAAATACATTTTCATTTTTCTCATCTTTTCTCATTTTTCTCCTCTCCCTACCCATGACAATTCTTTTTCCTTTTTCTTTCTTTCTTTTTTTTTTTTTTTTGCTGTTTAGGTGCATCTTCCTGATACCAGAATCTTTATTTATTAAGAGTTCATCAGCTCCTGCTGCTTATTCTCTACCCAAAGAAGTTCTAATCCTCTGTTTTCGACAACATAATCATTTCCATAGCAACCAATTGTGAAGTTGCAAAGCTTCAAAGGATTAGACTTCAGGTGGGGAATAAGCAACAAGGGGCTGATGAACTTTGAAGAAATAAAAGGAGTGTCATTTACATGCAAATTTTACAGGTGGAGGAGGGGAGGGGAGAGGTGCTGGGCAGCAACAAATGAATAATAAAGAAACAGTATTGTTTCCCATAGACCTGAAAATACTTCTTTCTTTTGGGGAATTTCCTGGGTCTTCGGATGCAGTTGTGGGTTGATGGGGCTTGTTTTGCTTCCTTCCTTCCTTCCTTTCTGGTTTCATTGGGCTGGATTTTTGACACCAAATCTGGCTATTAAAAAGGGACAGGTTTTGATGTCAGTGTCTTGTTGAATATACTCAGTGGGGAGTGATGGAGAGAGGATTTTTTTTGGTGAATGCTTAAAGCAAACTTCAAGAGGAATTTTCTAACCTTCATCCTGAATGTGGGATGAGCTGCTGGGCCTCCCCATGTCAGTCAAGGGAAGCAGAACGCGCACACAGCATCAAGAGGCTCCATACACACGGAGGCTGTAAAAATATAATGACGGCTTTCAGGTTTCTAGAAATTTCAGCAGTGAAAGAAGGAACGAGATTGTTATTGTGATTCTCTGGTCACTTTAAAATTTTACCATTCAGTTCTAGTTATATGCTTTTTTTAAAAAAATGAGCAAAACCAATTTGCAATCTTTGCAGATTTTGTGAATCCAGAATGCAAACCTACCATTACTGGACAGCAAGTGGGGTCCCACTGCCCACTGCCACCCACCCTCGGGGCAAAATTCCAGGGGCAGAGGTTTGGTGATAAAGGAAAGGAGTCTTTGTCCAAAAGTTACACAATTTTGGAATGACAGCTTTCCACACGCATTAGGCACTTAAGTCTATCAATTAAGACTAAACTCTTCAGTTACAGCTTTAATCACTTGAGCCTATCAATTAAGGCTAAAATCTTTGACTCCGGAGTCCCCCCATCATTCCCTGTTAGTTTTAATTATCTTATTGCTATAGTATTTATTTATAAACCAAAATACCATAAGATACAAAAGTTACACAATTTTTGGAAGAACGGCAGGCTTCTGCCTCAGAGCCTGTCCCCTCTAGAACACCCGAAGAAGAACAACCCTGTGACCCTCTGCCAGGCCAGCCCGATCCTAGGCTGTGCCTGGAGCTTCTCCCCCGACCCAGAACACCGTCCTTTGGGAGACCCAGGCGGCTGCAGCACGACCATCCGCGGTCCTCGAGGAAGAGAGCCAGAGAGTCAGGCTCCGCCCTCCTTTTATGTTAAATCTTCCGGCCCATAATTCCATGCGCTCTGGAGGTGTTTAGCTTCTCGGCCAATCCTGTCCTAGGCTGTTTACCTTTTTCTCCAGCAGCTTCCTACTACGACTCCTCCCTACTCCTCCCAGGGGTCTGATCAGATCTTTCTGTTCCACTATCACCGACTTCTCATGTCTCGTAGACCGTTAGAGCAGCAAGAACACATGCAAATAAGTTAACCTAGGACTGGAATCAAAAAGACAGCGCACCGGATGCGGTTACACAGGCGAGGAAGGTGCGATTCAAGACTATTGCATCAGTGGAGGGAGACTGCACGCGGCTCCCTTCAAGCAAGGGAAGAGAGGCCTGGCGTGAGCCGGTGGGAAAGTACTGGAGGACAGCAACGTGGGAGGCTGGTCCGTGTGATCGGACCATCCGTGCCTCCTGATCGTCGTTTATTGCAGTTAGACTTCTACCCCTGCCACAGACACTGGGGGACAGGGGTGCTGTCTCTCCCAATCACTGCATTTCAAAGGGATGACTCCCTGCGTCTTGAGAAAGACATTTCTGGGCTGCAAAAGTGACAAGAGGCTGGAAGAGTATTTGTGTACATTTTAAAGGGATAGAGAAAGCATTCAGAATTATAATGACGAGTTTTCTAAAGTCAGTGCTGGGGAGCGCATTGCGCAACGTGTCAGCTGGTGAAACTCCACCTTCTTTTTTCCACCAGAGCAGAAGATTTCCAACTTTATTAAGAAGAGTTTGTTAACTACCAGTCAGGTACGCCCTTTTTTTTTTTTTTTTTGTTTGTTTCACAGGAGAATAAAATAAAGCGGAGAAGGAATAACGTGAAGACAATCTTAAACTTCATCTGACTCCTGGAAAACAATAAATCTTTATTTTCAGAAATCCACTTAGTGCAAGAAACCACTCTTTTTTTAAAAAAGATTTTATTGATTTATTTTCAGAGAGGGAAGGGAGGGAGAAAGAGAAAGAGAGAGAGAAACATCAATGTGGGGTTGCTGGGCGCCTGGCCTGCAACCCAGGTATGTGCCCTGACTGGGAATCAAACTAGCGACACTTTGGTTTGCAGCCTGCGCTCAATCCACTGAGCTATGCCAGCCAGGGCAAGAAACCATTCTTAACGTATAACTTCTGGATGCCACTCTTGTTTACCTGGGACAGGATCAGACACAGACTCTCCAAATTTCCTTTCTTTGCCTCGAGAATGGTTGGCTGAACTGGCTTGATTTCATGGTCAATTGGAACAAAATGCTCGCTAAGCAAACTTTGGTTCAGCTCCTCTCCTGTCACTCCGGTCCCTGAACTTGACCCACCCTGAGCCTGAGCAGGCTTGCCACTCCCTTTCAGGGTCCATCCAGGACTCTCGGGGTACAGCATTGTCTGACCATCAGTCCGCTCACACCACGTTTTCTCCTTGCTCATTCCATTTCCCTTTACTTTTAGCCTTGTTTGCTCTTCCCCATGAAAGAAAAGCCCTTTTCTTTTTCTATTGTTTTTTAAAGATTGTATTTATCTATTTAGAGAGAGGGGAAGGGAGGGAGAGAGGGAGAGGAACATGGATGTGTGAGAAAAACATCGATGTTGCCCCTCCATGCCCCCGCCTGGGGACCTGGCCTGCAACCCAGCACCCTCTCTGACCAAGAGTGACCTTTCAGTTCTCAGGCCGGGGCTCAGTCCACTGAGGCAGACAAGTTATACCCAACCTTTGAGACATTGGCAACTCATGGGTGGAGCTTTCTTACCATTGCAATGGTTCCCCTGCTGCCTTCCCCCGTGCAGGAATCCTCTAGAATAAAGTCTCCCCTAAGTCCGAATTTGCTTTCATTTGACAGTGACACGTACATTTTCAAACAGATTTGGTAAAAGTTTGAATGAACAGCCTCAACTCCACTTCACCATTCTGGCCCCCCCACCCCCGCCCCCACACAATTCTGTCTCTCAGAACGAAGAGACAGCAGAAAGCAGCTCGGTTGGTACAAAGGAAACTTCCGGCCGACAAAGAAGTGAACGTAGGGTGTGTGGTCCTGAAGGCGGGGCTCCCTCAACGGAGACCCGAGACAAAGGCTAACCGAGGTCATTTACGCAGGGGGTGATCCCGGAAAGCACCAGAGAGGGACAGGGAGAGGACAGGATGCTGATCTAGCGTGTGTGAGTGAGCGGGTTTCCTTATGGGAAACCGAGGGTTAATCCCCCTGGAGACGTCTGGGAGGTTCGAATCAATGAATAATAAAACTGCTGCACCTCATTAAAAATCAGAGAAATGATCATTACAACAAGCAGCCAGATCATAAACACAAAATTAAAGATAAACAGAAAACCCCTGCCAATCATGACTGGGTTGAGGCAGCATGCCGGCAGGGGGGTGGGGAGCATTCACACAACTGCTTTCAAGACTTCCCTAATTCTTAGGGAGTACAATTGTGCATAATGTATGCAGCAAGATCCCTCTAGAAATACAACTCAGAGAAACCCTTGCAGACTGCACACGGGGAGGCCTGCGGAAGAGTTCACTGCGGCATTGCTGGTGTAACGGAAATTGGAGGTTACTCAAATCCCCAGCAACGGGAGAATGGGCACACTCACTATGGCGTTTTCACACCGTGAATTCCTGTCAACACTTATGCATTTTGTGGATAAATCAAAAAATGCATTAAAGTTTTAAAACATGTAACATATATATATATATTTGTATTGATATTATACACACATGGAACATGGAAGCTAAAACACGCACCCCGTTCAGGCACCAGATTACAGGAGCGGCAGAGAGGGGAGCGGGGTCCGATGAGGGCAGAAGAGGGCTTCGTCTGCGTCTGACATGTGCTAGTTCCTCGGAAAACAAAAGGTAGTGCAGCACAGCATTAAGATTTAAGGACACTGCATTGTCAGCAGTTGGGTTCTTATATATGTTTATATTTTTCAGCATGCTGGAAAGGTACGAAACGAGGTTTGCAGCAGGGACTGTTTGTGGTTGGGGACAGAGCGACACACCTATTTTACGTGACAGGGATTAGTGTTTTGGGGTAAAGCGACCGAAAGCCTTTCTCTTAGTCCCACACATGCTTCTGGGCAGGGTGCAGAGCCCGCCCAGCTGACAGTGAAACATCTCTAGGATGCGGTGTGGATCCAAGAGCGATGGATGAGCAGACTGGGGGGATCTGGGGATGGTGCGGAGTCAGGGGAGCGTGAACCGGAGTTGGCAGCAAGACTATTTTGTTCAAGAAAAAAGGCTTGATATTATTTTTAGGCCAGAAATAACATTAATTGCAGGAAAGGCTCCATCTGTCAGAATGATATTCATTAATGGATTAACAGAGAAATTTTCTTGCCAAAAAATCTTCAATTAAAATATTTCAGAGGAATCATGAGAGCGTTCTTCGTTTTGGGAGGCGACGAAAAGACTTCTCTAAGAACAATAAGAATTTTGTCACTCTACCTTTCATTCTAATAAATATTAAATTTTACAAGTAAATTCCGGTAAAAAATAACAAACCCAAACCTAACATCATCATTGAAATTCACTCGAGGCCAATATCTGCTTGGACAGCTGGCATGTAACAGAATAGACAGTTACTTCGAAGTGTCACAAGCCCATTGGGTTTTGTTACATTAACTTCTTGAGGAGTGATTCAGACATAGAGGACCCCTGTGCAGGCCAGCGAGGAAAGGCTAAGGCACCACGGGGGCTGCTAAGGTCACTCCAGACAATATGCTGATATGAAACTCAGCCCACATTTGCACTGAAAGTAGGTTACTTAGAAGAAAATCGCCTGTTTGCTTTTGTCACTGAAGTGTCTCGCTGAAGATGGGTGTGACTCTAGGTCAATGGCCTCGGCAGTGAGGCCATGGCACCCACAGGACCCCGTACAAATGGCTGGAAAAGGAAAGCGTTTGGTGTGACAACGAGACCTCTTCTCCAAACGATGACACGGGGCTCATTTTTAAAGCACCTTTTGGGGAAATATTTGTCTAAATGGAGCTATCACTTCAGCACAATACAGATGGCTACTGGAGAAATAAGAGCCCGAGAGGAAACTCCTCTGAACCTCGGCGGAACGAAGGAGGAAGCAACCATATATTTTATGCTCAGCACGTGTGGGGACATGGGCAAGTTACTTTATCGGCCGCATTGCGTTTATTCTTTGTGGCACTTTTATGAGGGGCATACCATTCTTCTCTTTAGAAGTTGAAAAAAAAGTGTAATGACAATCAGTGTGCTGCCAACATCTCAGAGGGGCCGATGACGAAGGTGAAGTCGGGGCTGAGCCCAGGGTCTGTGCTCTTTTCTCCCTCGTACTGCTGCTTTGTGTGTGTTGTTTTGTGTCATATTCAGATTGTACAGTATCTTTTTTTTTAACCGTGGGCCATAACTTATAATACAGACATGTCGTATTCAAGTTATCATTTTGTTTTTCAAAAGCCCTTGTTTATTTTAAGGGCCATTGGTCATCAAAAGAAAAAAAAAGAAATGTGCAAAGACTTTCCTAGGCCCAAGAAGCAGTGTCAACAAAGGTAAGGCCCAGGAGACAGTGGGCAGTGTGGTGGGGACAGGAGATACTTGGTGATTAGTACAGCATGAACAAAGACGTGAGGTCCGTTTTCTGGTTTCTTCTGTCCTGATGTCCATGGAGAAAAGCAACAGACTTAAAATGACCCCATGGGTAACAGGAATAAAAATAGAATAGAATAACATAATACATAAATATTCATATATCATTATTAATATGCTATACTAATAACAATGGCATCCTTTCTCCTCTTTGTAAAGCGTATCTCAATGTTGCCCACCTGGGATTCCCCCTCCCCTGGCTCCTAGCCTCACGTTGTCTGGGAAGCAGTAACCTTGGTGCTGAGAGTTGCTGGAGGGAGAAGCACACTGGCCCAGAGGGTCACCAGAGGAGCACAGTGAAGTGCCATTGGTGTGGGCAGGGCTTTCAGGAGTCTGAGGCGGGGTCTGGGAGTGAGGAGAAGTGCTTTGGGAGTAATGACCATCCAGGTGAGAAGAGCAGTAATGGCCTTGGGATTTTAAAAATATATTTTATTTATTTATTTTTAGCGAGGGAAGGGAGGGAGATAGAGAGAGAGAGAGAGAGAGAGAAACATCAATGTACGGTTCCTGGGGGCCGTGGCCTGCAACCCAGGCATGTGCCCCGACTGGGAATCGAACCTGTGACACTTTTGTTTGCAGCCCATGATCAATCCACTGAGTTACACCAGCCAGGGCGGCCTTGGGATTTTTAATGAGGCTTCACTGTATAATAATCAGGGGTCCCCGGCCTGCCCGTTCATTGGCATTTTTATATCAGATTGTAGAAATATCATTAGGTTTCCTCCTAGGCTGTTTTACTAGAAATAAAGCTCACTTTTTTCCACATGTATATTTTAACATAAATTTTAAACTCTTAGGAGTGGTTGTTTACAAATATGTCTTCTAAGTTTTGCCCAAGGAATACCAGCATCCTCTGGCACTCTAGTGATGTTCATTAGGGAATCAAGTTTTTGTGTCAGAAGCGGCTAAAAAAAGTTTCCAATAATTTAAGAAATATTTCTGATTTACTTTATCTTCAAAGTTGATTTAAAAATATATCTAAGTAGTCAAAATACTTTGTCCATGAGAACCTAAAAGAAAAGGGAAGACAGCCCCCTGCCTACAGATATAATAAATACCAACCTGTATATGTGAGCTCAACTCTGCTTCCGTGAACTGAAAATTATATACACTATATTTAATTGCATTCAAAGGTTTGAATCATTTTTTTAAAACATCAATACATCTTCAGAGAAACTGGCACAGGAAAAAACCAGACGTGAAAAAGGCATTGAATTTTAAGGAACAATTCATTACATCATTTCAAATGTGGAAGGAATTACCTTTACGTTTTCTTGAAACTGAACTTTATCAGAGAAACACAAATGATTGTAAACAGTCTTGTGCCGTCTCAGGGCCTTTCAAGAAGCCCATCTGGTCGGAAATACTCGCGTCTAGTTAGGACCCCACCTGCGGGCTTCCTGGAGGAAGCGTTTGGATTCAGACCCAGACTGTCTTACTGCTTGTTGATTTGGCTTCTTAACATTTGAAAGATAAAGTGTGATTTACCAGCTACGCATATTTTTAAGTTCATTTCAGTGACAGTCCTATAAAGTCCCCAAACTACCTTCATTCAATCTTTGTGCTTACCTTGTTTTTAAGGGTTTGCGAGGAATCGTTGAAAAGGATGAAGAATCGGAGCTGGGAATGAACAGTGGTAGGTTTAGGTAGGAACCTACTCCCTTTTGACTATATATCCAAATTAGTTTCTAGATTTTGGGAGCAGCTGCATAGCTTTGAAATGACCTGTGGCAAAAAAAAATGTGTGGCGAAAGTTGAAAATAAGGCAAAAAAGAGAGGTGGCATATATTTTAATTGTCACATGGAGGTGAAGGGTAACCAAGGACTCTGGGTGTCCAACCTGCGGCCCATGGGCCTCATGTGGCTCAGGATGGCTATGAATGTGGCCCAACAAAATCGTAAATTTACTTAAAACTTTTTTTTTTGGTTCATCAGTTTTTGCTAGTATTTATGTATCTAACGTGTGGCCCAAGACAATTCCTCTTCTTCCAGTGTGACCCAGAGACGCCAAAAGGTTGGACACACCACAGTTGAACTAGCTGTTTACTCTTGACAAAGGGCCCAGACTTAGTGCAGCTAAACATTCACTCGTAACATTTTGTCCAGGAGAGATACAAATAATTTTTCTCTGATGGCACAGATCAGCCCCAAATTTTATGGCTCTGTGGGACAGGTACCAGTTTTGTATCTAGTCTGGGAATCTTACCAGCCCATAAATACTACAGCTTCTGAAATGCTCTTTGAATGAGTCATAATGTTTCATTGGTTCTCTGTTAATTAATGAGTTAAGTAAAATCTTTTTAAGTGGGATCGTTTTATATTTGTGCAGGTGGCAGGATTCTCTCTTTCTGAAAATTATACTTTTGCTCTCCCCGGAGCAATCAAGATCAATGATACAGATAAGTCAAAATAATGACGCAAATAAAATTTTCTATAAAAAAGGAAGGTTTCAGATTGGATGAAAATTAAGGGGAATAAAAGGCCCGTTCCTTGAACAGGTGGGGTAGTAGTAATAGGGAAGCAAGAAAATGTGGTCGCACTTGAACTTTACCACTAATGGAGTTTCTAAGTTTCCACCGGTCATTAATTACTCCACAATGTCTGTCCCAATTCTTTCAAAAGGGGGACAGCTAATACATGTAGCTCCGCCTTTCAAGGGAATGGAGAGCATGAAATCACCTTGGTCATAATAATGACAGGATTAAGGATAATAGAAGCGGGATTTAATGGTCAATGAGTAAAATGCAGAAACGTAAAGGAGCAACAGTACGTTTGTTTCAAAGCTGGAACTAATTTGTTGTGTGCTGCCTTTGAGGGTCAAAACACGGAAAACAAAACTCAAAGGAAGAGAACAAGAAAAATAACTTGATGATTACCTGTAACTTTAAGGGAATTTAATTTAACCTTCAAAGAACAAGAAAATATTTCCGAGAAAATAATTTGTTTCTTTTTAACAAAAATTTGACATTTTAGCCATAAGTCTAAGAAAGAAGCTTTTGTATCGGACAAAAAATGTATTTTGTCCCCCATGTATTTTTGCCAAGGAGCTGGTCTTCATTATTTGTGGGCATTATGTGATTATATTTTATCAGGATAAGAACATGAGATTACCCCTGGCTGGGGTGGCTCAGTGGATTGAGCACAGGTCTGAGAACCGAAGGCTTTCAGGTTCGATTCCCAGTCAGGGCATGTGCCTGGGTTGCAGGCCTGGTCAGGCCCCCAGTAGGGGGCATGTGAGAGGTGACTACACATTGATGTTTCTCTCCCTTTCTCCTTCCCTTCCCCTCTCTCTAAAAATGAATAAATAATATACATATATTTTTAAAAAGAACATGAGGTTAGACCAGAAGCACAGTCCCCAGGTTGCTGGGACACAGTGGACGAGGCCGATGCAGCGATGTGTAGACAGTGTCTCAGCCGAGAAGGTGTCTTTCTGCGAAGCAGGGCCATCAGGAGCAGGTGCGGTTTATATTTTTTTAAAACACTAAGGGAAATAAGATCATTCAAGCTTGCATAAATAAATAAAACTTAAAAAGCAGAGTGGTTATTCGTGTATCCTTAGGTAATATCTTTATGAACTTGTATCAAGACAGTAGTGTTTCAAGAGAGATGTTCATTCTACCCCTGAGTGTCTGACAATGCCTTCGTGTTGTCCTCATACGTGTAAAATAGCCGGGTGGGTGAGGACAGGATTCTTCACCTCTAAACTGGACGTGCGGCAGATGGCCTGCCGGCCTTACATGTCACAAAGGAGAGGGAGGACACAACAAACGTTCTGGAGGCAGACATTTCTGGGAGAAGCACAATGGATCCAGACGTAAGAAATTTAGAATCAGGCTTGTCCTTTGTTGAAGGAAACAGCTGAGCTAAATGATCGTTCTGGAATAGTTCAAATCTCATGCTTTGTATCTCATGGCCATGTTTTAAATCACTCCAGAATGATTCACATAGTAGCCTTTGAGTAAATGTTTAGTGAATAAGATATGGGTATTAAACAGAAATTCCTCCTTACAAAAACCTGCGTTTTGCCATGACGGTGTGATTGCGTGGTAGATTTTGATGTTTTGAAATTATGGAAGAACATCAGACTGCAGTGTAAGAAATGCCTACTGATGTTTAAATATAAGCCGATATAATCTCCATGTAAGAGAAGACTTTTAGAAAATTCTTATCAATACTCAGAACTTTTGACTTTAGGATATCAATGAGACTAAAAAAATAAAGCAACATAAAGCACAGAACTCATGTGTTTTCTCTTCCCCAAGCTCACTGCTGGCTGGGTCAGGGCTGATTACCATCAGCCTGTCGAGATGGACGCCGATTCTGCCCCTGACCAGTAGGCCTACTTAACTCCTCTGACCCTCTGTCTCTCCCTCTATGATGCACGGACCACAAAACCTGCTTCTGACCAATGTATATTTAAATGAATAAAAAGAAGTGTTCAGTTCAGACCAGGAACGTAAGTGGTGCTTAATAAATGACTTTTATAAATCTGTAAGGGGTTGGGGCATGCATTATCATCAACATCTAACACATAACAAGATGGAGACCTTGAGTGGTTCGGAAATTTTCAAAAGAAATAGGAAGATGATATAAAACCCTACGATGGTTGGATCAAAGGCTTCCTGACTTTGGGCCTGCGATGCTTCATTTTCCCAGGATGTGTGGGAGGTTATTTCCTAGCACGCACTCATGTTTCTAACCTTTATTTGTTCAGATGTGTCAGGGTGTCATAGGAGAAGTGGTGACTATTAAATTGAAATGAAAGTTCAATACTTTTACCATTATAATTGCACTTTATTCTGGATAGTGCGCAACACACTTATAAAAATAGAATAATCACACATTTGTTTGAACTCATAAAGAGCAAGGTCGCAGCAGAATATTAAGAGTTTTGATTCAAATATTAACAACATATCAAAAACGCTAAGAGATGAGAAATCATCCAAGCAACAAAGAAGTAAAGCACAAACATTTTCTCAGGAATATAACTTCTAGGTAGAAAACTCACATGGGCAGCGTGAATTTTAGATGCTCAGTAAAGTAAGTAAAGTAAGCGTAAATGAAATAATGTTAAAGCTTACAAATTTCAAAACTAAAGAAGGAACCTAAATAACATCTCAGATATAAATAATACACGTAACCAAAAGAAACAAAGTAAAAGATGTACAAAGTTGGCTTAGCCCAGGGTAGTTTCTAACACTAAAAGAGTTTATTTTAAAAAAACCCATAAAGATATGGTATATCTTGTTTTTTTTTTTGTTTTGGTTTCTGGGATTTTTTAAAATATGTATTTTGTTACTAGCTACAAAGTCCACCCAAACATCATCATCATCATCAAATCCCTTTATGGAAATCAATGTATAGTTTTCACATTTTTGTAAGTGTACACCTCCAACATATTTCACCGAGGCGAGATGCTAGTTCATACCGCCTGTGCGTCAACACACAGAACGGCAGTACGCGGGCTGAAGTGAAGGAACCAGTCTGTCTGCGGGATCACAAATAAATCAGGAACAGCGGGAGCTCTCAGACCTATTTAGGGAGCTTCGTGAGCTTTGAAAGCCATTTCCTGGGGATTGTGGTGTGCTGTCTCCCAAACGCTCTGAATTATTTTCTAAATGTTGACAGTTCTAAAAATATTTTAGCATAACTTTACTTTACTTTAAACATACTTTATATATTTTGTAGAGCAAACATACTTGAATGAAACACGTACTTTAAATTATGTTATTTTCTAGAGCAGCCATGGAAAGATTTTTCTTCAAGGTGCCCATACACGTTGGAACTCACTGGCAGTCAAAGGCAGGAGTGCTGGGACTTTCTTGTTGAGCTGAGGAGGGTTTGCTGATGACCTCACCGATACAAGAGAGCTAGGGCAAGGGATTAATTTATGTCTCTTTGGAGGGACCGTATGGCCCTGGTTTTGTCCTTGAGTTGCCTTCAGTACCAGGGAGCAAACAAATGTAACACGCTCCATCCATGGGAGGTAGACCTCTATGTTTCTTTTTGGTGCCCAGAGAATTCCCAAGGACCTGGACACTGGAGGAGAGAAAAGTCACGTGAAAAGCTATTTTGGCACATGGTGGGAATTCTTACTTCCATCCTGGGTTTACGAGATGCCAGTCTGAAATCTGTAAGCAGGGAAGAAGCTGAGTGAAGCCTTAAAGAGAGAGTCTACCAAGAAAATTATGACGGTGCCATTAGAAAGCAAAAGACAGCCCCAGCCGGTGTGGCTCAGTTGGTTGGAGCATCGCCCTGCACACCAAAAGATCAGGGGTTTGATTCTCATTCAGTTCACAGACGTAGGTTGCAGCTTCCATCCCCGGTCAGGGCGAGTGTGGGAAGCAAATGGTCAATGTTTTCCTCTCTCTCTTCCTCTCTCTCTCAAATCAATAAACATATTTTGTTTAAAGAAAGCAAGAGACACTTTTATGAGCCAAGTTGAATGGTCCTAAGTTAGATGGAAACCAACTGTTTTTCAGCCTTATGAAGAACATGCAGTGTTCAAGTACTGATTTGTAAGTGATCAGGTTTGGAAATGAAATGTAAGAATTTTGTCCTCCCAGAGGTAGTATAAATTGCTGGTAAATTTTTAATTTAAACTATGTAAATATAAGATTTTTAAGATTAAAAAATTTAGAGGACAAACATAACTCAAATTCCTTAAATAATGAGACCATAGGATCTTTGAGCTAGAAAAAAATTGTAAATCAAAGCATTATGAAGTGGAAGTTGAGAAGTTTTAAAGCTTTTCTAGGTTATGATATTCATCTTATTTCAAAATTTCCTTCCTACTCTCACCTGTGGCACTACGGAGGGAAATTCTAGACTCCTGGTGAAAAACAACCTTCCTCAGCAAGATGTTTTTTCTGCTTTTGGGCTCAAATTTTGCATGGCTCCGTATGAATGGTTCTTTAGGTCCTTATTTAAATGGCTTGAAGAAGAGACAGTTGACATGTTCTGTGGAAGAAACCTTTATAAATCTGAAGTTTATAATGAAAATATTATGCCTCTATGTATTTCTTACACCTAAATGCACATATTTTCCCATTACTGTACCTAGGTAGTTCTTAAAGGAGGAAATCATGCAGAAAAAAAATAAATTTTGAGAATCAGATGGACTTTTTGGATATCAGCTCTTATAGAGGGAGCAAAGGATAAGAGAATAATAATCTAAAAATGCAGCTATGGCTTATCATACAGAAATATTAGAAAATCAAAGCCACCTGTTGTCTGAGAAATAGAGGAGGGATTGAATAATAATGACATGAAAGTATGTTAAAGCTTAGTGAAATTAACTGAGGGCTCAGCAAACCTTAGGAACTGAGGTCTGATGTCAGGTAGTTTTGGTTCAAATCCTGGCTCCACTACTTGGCAAAACAATACAAATTTGGCAAAAGAATACACATTTTAAACTTCTGTTTATGTATGCATATAATAGAGATGATATTCAGCTTATAAGTGAGATAATACATGTGAATTGTGTAGTGCAGTGCCCGGGATACCATAACAGTTCAAAAATGTGAACGTAGCCAAGAATATTCTAAGTACTTTACCTCCGGCAGTCATCACAATGATACATCGAGGCAGGTGGTATTGTCCTTTTCCCCACATTACCAGTGAGAAAGCTGGACGAGAGAGGGGCCAAAGACTTGCCCAAGGTCACCAAATAGCACTTGGGGAGGTTGTGACTCCAGCCCAGAATTCTTTACAAACATTCAACTCTGATGCTAAAGGCTACCATGACGAAAGTCCTAGAGTCACATGCCTGCAAGGGCAGGGCTGCCACCGAAGTTCTGGACTCTGGACTTTGCTCTTCTTCAGTCACTCGGTGAGTGAGGACACATTTCTCAACAACTTGGTGTGTTTCTTCACCTATGGGTATAATGGTCTGGATGGAGTCGTCTCCAAATTGTCTTCAGTTCTCAAATTCCCATATAGCTATGGTTTTACTTAGTCTTTTTTTTCCCCTTCATCAAAATTTATGCCATGGTCCCAAGTAGCCTTTTGGGTACTTCGGTATAAAGTTGTAGAAGTTAAACATTTGGAGGAAATAATTTGAAGGGTGATATTTTACTAAGCAAATTCTATTACATCTTGGAATACTGTCCTGAGTGTTTTATTTATTGTATTTGTGCTGATTTATTTAGAATATTCTAGTTATGCATCATGATGTATAGATATACTGAAAAAGTTAAACTGTGTTTGTATGGACAATATCATCTGGCTATTTACCTATTGACTGATAGAATCATTGATGTTTAAAGACAGGTGATGTCATCTGTTAGGGGTTAAACCATAGGCCTACTGCTCTTGAGTGAATACTGTATAAATATCAGCTTGCTCAATACTCTGGCCTTTCCTCTGGCTAGTTCAGCCCTCGAGGTCAAGAACATGGTGCTTTTTCCTCCCCCCCCGAGGACCCCAATTCCCTACCGATAAACAGGACTTGCTCATCTTGCCTAAGAGTGGGGCAGTACCCAATTTTGAACTGGCCCTCATACAAGATGCTAGGTAATGTGACACAGAGCAATGAGTGAGAATTAAGGGAAATAGAGGCTAGCTATTCCCTTGGCTGCACAAGATAAACTGTTACCAGTGGCATCAATGAGAAAAGGATAAAGATATGGAGTTAAAGAATGTGTGTGTGCCCTGGCTGGAGTAGCTCAGTGGATTCAGCTTGGGCTGTGAACCAAAACATTGCAGGTTTGATTCCCAGTCAGGGCACATGCCTGGGTTGGAGGCCACAGCCCCCAGCAACCACACATTGATGTTTCTCTCTCTCTCTCTCCCTCCCTTCCCTCTCTAAAAATAAATAAATAAAATCGTTAAAAAAAAAGAATGTGTGTGAATAACATCTTCCTGGTCTTTTCTTAATCAGAATGGAACCAAACTGAACTGGTGGAATAGATTTGGCTAAGATAAAATAGAGTTTGTAGACTTCTATGTTATTTTTATTATTCTTAATTAATTAAAATAAGGTGGTGTTTGTAAAGTTAGTTCTCCAGATTCATTTAAAAATATGTGTTTACGCCTACCTTTCTAGGGCCCGGGAATAGAGCAGAGAACGAAATAGACAGAGCGCTGTCCCCATGAACCTGACATGTGTTAGATGGTCAGGAGTGCTGCAGGGAAATAGGAAGCAAAGAAGATGGCAGGAAGCATCACGGAGGAGTAGACACATGCAGAGGAGACCAAACTGCTACACTGGCATCTGAGCAAAGACCCCAAGGAGGGAAGAGAGTAAGCCTTGTAAACGAGAGGGTCTGAGGCAGAGGAAATGAGCAATGTGAAACGGAGCTCTGGTGAGGAATGTTCAAGGACAAGAATTCCACTGTTGGTGGACTTGAATGGTAAAGGGAAGGGCAGTAGACAATGAGGTTGGAGTGGGGGACCGAACTGTGTGGGACCTAACCGGGAGGCTCTTTGGATGACTGGGTTTGTGTTGCATGAAAAGGAAATCTGCTGGAGTATGTTACGCAGAGGAGTGAGATACTTGGACTCATATTTAACAAGATCATTTCAGCTGTTGGTTTAAGAACACATGGGAGGGGGCAGGGTAGACCCGGGAAGAGAGCAGTCCAGGAGGCTGCAGGAGCTCACGTGGGAAACAGTGGCAGCTCAGCTCACTTGGCCCCACTTCCTTGTTCCAAAAGACCATCGATTTATCGCTCCTCCTAAAACTTTCTTCTTTCCAGTCACTTGCTGTGGCCATGGTCCACACCTTCCCCTCCTCCACTCCAAGGTTCATGGCCCATCCTTGCAATGTCTCCTTTGTGTTCTCTCCTGTACTTGCCTGGAAGAAGCTCAGTCCTGGTAAAAAGCCATCCCTCTGCTTTCTTCCTAACCCTGTATCTCTGGCACCCAGAAAATGTTCTGGCAAGACCTAGGGGCTCTATAAATATGTGGTGTCTGCAGAAAGATGGGTACTTGGTGGATGGAGTTATGCAGTTACGTAAGGCGGTTCTTGAATCTTTAACTCCCTGCAGGATGACCAGAATCACTTAGGGTGATATGGGAGCCGCCAGAGAACAGCAGTTGCTACCCTCCAGGGCGGCTGATTCTTGTGCGCCTTCCAGCTGCAGCTCCCTCCACAAGGGCTCCTGCCGGGGGGCTGTCGCAGCGGTTCGTCTCACTTCTATTGGCAGCAGCCTCCTGGGGTATCTGGGGCTGATCATGGTGGCAGTTCTGAGGAATTTCTAGTAAAAAGCGTGGTGTTTCTGATGTCCATCCAGGAACATTCCCCTTGTCACGAAGCCCGTGGCTACATTAAATCAATACAGTTCCGTGTTCCTTGAGGGCAGCTCTAGTTTTTTGAAAGGTAAGTAAGTTTTTCAATAGCTTGCCTTCCAAGAAAATTCTCTAAGTTCCCCAAAGTGCTGTAGAGAAAGCAATGAGTATAATAGCAAAACACACAGCCGCATTCCAATCTGTTTTCTCCATTCAATTTGACGGAGGGTGACCTTTCATGCTTTCGTGGGGGTCCTTACAGATCGTGATATGTGGAGCCTGTCACTCCTTTCTGGCACCATCTCAAGTCAGGGAGCGCCCGCTGCTTTTCCCTGCATCTCTGTCCACAGGACGCGAGAACTGAAGTTTCAGCAATAGTCTGGAGTAGAGCATTCCTCGTTCTCTAATCTCCCTTCCACTAAGTTATAATGCAAATAGAGCTATATTTGGTAGCTCTACGTTAATTTAATACACACACACACACACACACACACACACTCTTATAGTCTGGCCAGAAAAAGTCCAGCCATTGTTAATACAATGGGAACATTGATGACATATAATTGTGACATTGATGTGACCTGGCAGCCCTGGAGAATGGACTGGAATGCGTGTGCATGAACAACGCTGTTGAGTGAGCATGTGTACTGTGTGGCCGTCACAATCAAAGTGATTGAGTGAGTAGAGCAATAACTCCGCAACAAATTTTGCATTGAGCTTGAACATTCTTCCACAGAAACTACTTGGATGATTCAGAAGACCTCAGCTGTGGTGATTGGCAGCTTCATCATGACAATGTACCTGCTCATACATCATGACTCACGCAGAGTTTTTGGTGAAACATCAAATCATCCTGGTGACTCAACTCCTGCTACAGCCCAGATTTGGCACCCTGTGACTTCTGGCTTTTCCCAAAACTAAAATCACTTTTGAAAGGGAAGCAATTTTAGAGCTTTGATGAGATTCAGGAAAATACGATGGGGCAGCTGATGGCAATTGGGAGAACTGTGTGAAGTCCCAAGGTGCCTGCTTTGAAGGGGACTGAGACGTCTTTGTCCTATGTACAATGTTTCTTGTATCTTCTTCAATAAATGTGTCTTTTTCATAGTACATGGCTGGATAACTTCTGGACAGACCTCACATATAAATACATTAGAAATTGTCCATCACAGGTCAAAAAAAAGTTTGAGCATCCCTTCCTCCTTTAGATCAGAGCAGTTTCCCAAGTTTGCCTGATGAAAGAGTCACCTCAGATACTTGTTAAAGATCCGAACAGACTCCAGCAAAACACGGAAGCTCGGGCTCCCCCCCTGGGTTACGTTTCGGGGGAAGGGGAGCTGGGAGACAGCTGTCTTAACAACAGCCACAAATGATTCAAACAACCAGGCCAGCCTGAGAAGTTCTGGATCGCGGTGCCTTCTTTCTTTCCTGGTGGTTCTGCCCTGGGAAATGGAATGGGGCTAAAAAATGTGTAAAAAGGAATGACCGGAACAAGAAAAAAATGGCAGTCGGTGGTTAAATAGCTCAGGAGCTCACTTTCAACCCTAGATAAATGTGGGCGCGCTGCTGTCTTCGGCCGTCGGGGCTGCCGCAGCAGAACCCCCGCCAGGAGGCGCGTGAACGGCGCACGTTCATCTCTCGCGGTTTGGAGGCTGGAGGTCCGAGGTCAAGGTGGGTGCCTGCAGATTTGCTGTCTGGGGGGGACTTGCTTCCTGTTCACAGATGGCGTTTTCTGCCGTGTTCTCACATGGGGGGAGGGGCGAGGGAGCTCGCTGAGGTCTCTGTGACGAGGACACTAAGCCCATTCATGGAGATGTAAGTAATCTCTGTATATGTGTGTTCAAGGAATACTCATTAATCATATGTGTATATGCATACATGTACATGTGTACATGTATACATGTAGACATATGTATATATAGACACCCCAAACAGATATCTAAATAATAATTACTTGTGTATATTGTTTTTCACAGAGCTTTCTACATACAATATTACTTCATTTACTTAACCCTTGTGAGACCCTTCTGAGGGATTATACTTATGTCCATTTTCTTTTTTTTTTTAAGATTTTATTTATTTATTTTTCGAGAGGGAAGGGAGGGAGGGAGGGGGAGAGAGAGACAGACAGACAGACAGACATCAATGTGCGGTTGCTGGGGGTTATGGCCTGCAACCCAGGAATGTACCCTGGCTGGGAATCGAACCTGGGACACTGTGGTTCCCAGTCCGCGCTCAATCCACTGAGCTACGCCAGCCAGGGCCTTATGTCCATTTTCAAAGGTGAAGAAGACTCCGTCTTACGGGTCTGCCCAAGGGCGACACCGTCTAGCAAGCGGCTGAGCCAGGATCCAGATGCTCCTGTTCTGAGCTTGAAGTCGGTGCTCGCTCCCGGGTGACACGCTGCTGACCTCTGGTCATCTAACACTGTCCTAGGGCCGGTCGCAAGGAAGCTCTGAACGAGAATCAAATAAAGTCTTCTTCTTTTTTTTAAAGATTTTATTTTTATTTATTTTTAGAGAGGGAAGGGAGAAAGAGAGAGAGAGAGAAACATCAATGTGCGGTTGCTGGGGGCCGTGGCCTGCAACCCAGGCATGTGCCCTGACTGGGAATTGAACCTGCGACACTTTGGTTTGCAGCTCGCGCTCAATCCACTGAGCTACGCCAGCCAGGGCCAAATAAAGTCTTCTTTGAGGAAGATCGTACTGAAACCAGGAAGAATATGGTAAAATTCCCCACTTCCCACGTGTGCTGGGGAGCTGGCAGTGTTTGCAGACCGCAGTTTCTGGGGGTGTGTGATGCACACAAGGTCTCCTCTTTGCTTTCCTTAGTCGGGGGAGCTAAATAAACTTGTTTTTGTGCCATCTTTCTGCAGGTTAGCAAGGAAATTGAAAGATGAAATTATGTAAACTAATTTAGACTCTTCCGATGCATATTTAGGTATGCCAGTGTTTACTGATTAATAAATTAGACACAAGTTAGTTTAAATGAAGCAAATTGCTCACTTACTCACTTCATTTTAAATCCTGAACTACCTTTCTATGTTTAAGGCGGTGACAGAAAGAATAAGGCACAGACAGAGAATGAGGAAAAGAGAAAAACGGGGTAATGCAAAGAAGAAATCTAGAGAATTCCTTGAGATAGATTTTTACAAAATATACATGTGATCATTAAACATGTTTTCCCTAAATAATTTTTAACAAATTATTTAATTGTGTTACATTTATAGTTCAAGTACCACTTAAAATCTCCCATGAGGCTGAGCTAATTAAATCTTCATTTAACATTCCCACGTTGGCCTCAGTCAAAGACGACACACATGTGAAAGCAGTCACCTCAGGGACCCACGCTGGCTTTTGTGGGCCCTTCGCACTTCCACCTTTGTGGGCACCTCCTCCAACACGTGTTGGAAATTATATTTGTGACTATTATTATAAAGACCGATGTGTTAGAATTATATACTAAAACATTTTCACTGACCTAAGCATTCAACATTTTTTCTCTGCTGGAAAAAAGCAGGCCTCTCCACACCGGATGGTACTGATAAACACCGCCAAGATGCTGCGTGCGTTTTCCGGTCCGTTCCAATCACCATCCTCATTGTCGTCATTTATGGTTACATTATTGCAGAGATCATTGTGTTAAAATATATCAACATATTTTCATAGGTCTAAAACTTCTTTTGGTTTCTTCTGATTTGCAAGGACATGAAGACATTTTGTGGGGCTCTAAAAGGATCCTGGGCCTCATGGGTGAAGGGGCTCTGAATACCTCACCTCTTCGAGGTGCGGCCAGGGTGCTGTCTTCTGAGCCCCTCAAACATGCCGCGGTCTTTTCCTGACCTGGTGTCATGCCTTAACGCTGTGCACCCTCTTCAGTGGCTGGCAAATCCCTACTCAACCATGGCAACTCACCTCAACTTTTATTACTTTGTTGAAGTATTTTTTTAATCTCCAAGTAGAATTATTATTTTTTTAAAGATTTTATTTATTTATTTTCAGAGAGGGAAGGGAGGGAGAAAAAGAGAGAGAGAGAGAAACATCAATGTGTGGTTGCCTGGGGTCATGGCCTGCAACCCAGGCATGTACCCTGACTGGGAATCGAACCTGGGAGACTTTGGTTCACAGCACACCAAGTAGAATTATTCATACTAAGATTTGTCTTGGGACTTTGTTTGAAACTTCAAAGAGTTAAAGAGAAACCTAAACACCTTATTATTATACATACCTTATCTGATTGCTTACCACATTTGTTTTTTGATGAATTTTATTTTCGATGAACTTTCAGAGGACTGCAACATGGCAAAGATGCAGCATTTCCACATACCCTCAGTTTTCAGCTACTCCTGATATTATCATTGGGGTGACTTTGCCAAATCTAGGAAACCAACATTTGTACTTTACTCTTAACTCAACTTCCGACTGGATTCTGATTGCGTCAGGCTTTCTAAAAATGTCTTTTTCTTTCCCCCCGTTTCAGGATCTTGTCTAGGAATTCATATTGCATTTAGTTGCCACATCTTACTCATTTGTTTCTCTGTCCCCTCTGCAGTAAGACCCGTGCTTGGTGTGAAGAAATACTAAACAAAAGTTTTGAAATTCATACTCAATGACTTGTTCACTCTTTTTTTTTTTTTGTAGCCATTTTCAGAGGCCTGCCCTGTTTAATAGGTTCACACAAAGAAAGTAGTTGGCAAGTCCCAGACTTTTACTTAAGCTGATAAATGGTTATCCTTTGTGGTAAGTACAAATGAGACTCAAATTAATGCCCTTTTCCTGTTTATGGACGTTAGTCCAACTTGATCTTTATAGAATGCAGACTTACTGAAGCTGTAATTGAAACCCTGCCTCGTAATGGTGCCCTCAGGGTCTGTCCTGGGATTTCTCATTCATCAGATGTTAATTCCTTCACTAGCAGATACTCTTGAGCGTGCTGGGCTTATGGTGATCCTGGCTTAGCCATGTGTGACACTGGGGACGCAATGCGGTGGATAAAAGAGACAGTGATACAGCCAGACTCCAAATTAAAGAATTGGTAGGGATAATACGAGGGTTGCCCCGAAGAGCAAGGCTCCAAAGGCTGTCAACGGGGGAATATGCACATAAATTATGAAACATTCATATAGTGGACAATTAAATCATCATCGTAATTTTTGTTTAAAAAGTAATTTTAATGGCTTCAGTTTTTGCTTTTTTGGAATAGATACGTGATATTCACAGGAAAAAATGTTAACATAGACATGCAAAAGTAGGACATAGGGAATACCCCGAACCCCACCAGCTCCTCTTCCCGTTGACAGGGGTGATTTCTGAGAGAGACAGGCAGCCTGGCCGTGTCAGAACAGGGGGACAGACAAAATGTGTGTGCGCTGGTCTTCAACAAAACTGAACTATTTCATGCACACTATTTTACATTTGCATTTGCACACATTTGCAGATTATGTGTAAGCAATACACTAACTTTTCAATATTCAACTTATTCCAAATAATTAAGTTTTGTTGAAAGTTTAGATGTTTCAGATTTGCAATCTTTTTTAATAGTGTTTTTTCTGTATAAATTTTAAAAAATATTTTATTTATTTATTTTTAAAGACTGGAAGGGAGGGAGAAAGAGAAGGAGAGAAACATCAATGTGTGGTTGCTTCTCATGTGGCCCCCACTGGGGACATGGCCTGCAACCCAGGCATGTGCCCTGACTGGGAATTGAACCTGGGATGCTTTGGTTTACAGCCCGCGCTCAATCCACTGAGCTACACCAGCCAGGGCCGGATTTGCAGTCTTATACACAGTGTACAAGCAAATAACGATTCAAATCAATTTGAGTTAAAAAATATAGCAAGGTTTTCTTAAAGGGACAAAAATGTTTAAATAGTTAATATTCTATTTAGTACTATAAACTACATGTATTTAAAATTAATGTTTGTTGTCTAATGTTCTGATTTTAACATTGAATATTTTATACTGAAGCTATTTTTCAAATCTGATGGTGGACTTAAATGAACACCAATTGAAAGAACAATGACCAGATGTATTTATTTTCAATTTATCATCAGTTTCATAAAATTCTTCTTATTTCTCCTTTTGCAATTGGTCTCTTGCACTCTTTTTTCTATATCATTGTTTTATCATGTATTCACTAATTACTGCCATAAGATTCTTTCAACAAATAACAATATAATAGCAACAACAATAATAATACCCATTTAGTATTATACTTATTATATGTAAAGGACTAGGCTCAGAGTTTTACAGACTTGCCTAATTTATACAATAACTCTCTGATGTTATCGATCTCATAACTTTTTTTTAAAGATTTTATTTATTTATTTTTAGAGAGGGAAGAGAGAGAGAGAGAGAGAGAGAGAGAGAGAGAGGGAGGGAGAGAGACATCAATGTGCAGCGGCCTGCAACCTAGGGCTGTGCCCTGACTGGGAATTGAACCTGCGATGCCTGGTTCGCAGCCCGTGCTCAATCCACTGAGCTATGCCAGCCAAGGCTTTGATCTCATAACTTTCTAAAGGTCACAGAGCTTTAAATGACCCAGTAATTAATATTGAGGCCGCTAGGTCTACATAAGCCCAGGCTTTGTGGCCTCTCTTCTCCCTGCCCCCACACCCTCGCTGGAGGTACATTTTGTACCCATTTGTCACCTGTTGAGATGTGGTATGTGGCTCAAGTAGTGTGCCACCAGCTGGTGAGTCCTGCTCCCTGTTATCTTACCCCTCACCTCACACCTCAGCCAATCCCATCTCTCCACTTCTCACGGAGCCAGGGCATCACATGAACTCTGAAGGCAAAACTAGGTTGGGGGAGGTTCTACTATTTAGTAACAATTTATTTAGTAATTTTCAGCCTCAATTCCCTAATCTGTGAAATGGAAATAATAACGTTTCTTTCACTATTCACCTTGGCCAGACTTCATGTGAGGACTCATACAAAGCGCCTCACGCAGGCTTGTTGCGCACTTCTTAGGTACCCGTATTGGTTCCCTTTTGCTGCTGAAAGAATTACCACTAACTGCCTAGCTCAAAACAACACGCATTTATTATCCTCCGAGCCCTCGTTCTGGAGTCGGAGATACCAAATCGGTCTCCGGGGGCTAAAACCAAGGTGTCCGCAGGGCTGTGCTCCTTCCGAGTCTCTGGGGACACTCCAGGCCTTGTTTTTCCTAATTTCCTGGGCTCGTAACCATGACTCTGACCTCTGCTTCCATTGTCACACCTTTCCCTCTGACTCTCTGTCCCTCTCTTTCCCTTTTAAGCATTACGTTGGGTTTGCCCACATGGTCCAAGATAATCTCTCCATCTGTGCAAAGGTCTTTATTTTTTTTGTCAGGTAGGGTGACATACGCACAGGTTCCAGTGATTAGGGTATAGGGAGCCACAGTACACCTTTCCCCTCCCCGCTAAAACACCAATCAAATGTCATCATTTGGCATCTTAAAACTTTCACACACACACACACACACACACGCATTCATGCATGTAGTCCCCCATTTGATGGATTTCTAATATATATAGACTAAAACTCCATACTGTTTAGCATAAAATTGAGATCCTTCAATGGTGCAGTTCATTCGTAATCTTTCCCAGTTGACTTCTCTCACTTCTTCCTCCTCCATTCCCAGCACTTTTTCCATCCATACTGGCCACGTGTTGTTTTCTGAACAAAAAACTTTAAAGCCTTTGCCCATATTTTTTTATGAGCTTGGAATCTCTCCCTCTCTCCACCCTACTCCCGTTCTTCAAGAATTAGTTAAAAAACTTTTTAGTTTGATGTAGTCCCATTTGTTGATTTTTGTCTTTTGTTTTCTTTGCCTAGGGAGATACATCTGATAAGGGGTTAATATCCCTTATTTATAAAGAACTTACAAAACTCACTACCAAAAAAAAATCCAGGTAAAAATGAGGAAAGGACCGGAACAGACACTTCTCCAAAGAGAATATACAGATGGCCAATAAACATAAAAAGATGCTCAATGTCAGTAATCATCAGAGCAATGAAAATTCAAACCACAATGAGATACCATCTCAGGCCTGTTAGAATGGCCATCATCAATAAATCCACAAATAACCAGTGCCGGCAAAGATGTGGAGAAAGGGGAACCCTTCTGCACTGTTGATGGGAATGCAGACTGGTACAGCCACTGTGGGAAGAGTATGGAGATACCTCAAAAAATTAAAAATGGGTCTGCCTTTTGACCCAGCAATTCCACATCTGGAAGTATATCCAAAGGAATCTAAAGCACTATTCGAAAGAATGTAAGCACCCCTATGTTTGTTGCAGTATTATTTACAATCGCCAAGATTGTAAATAGCAGCTCAAGTGTTCATCAGTAGATGAGTGGATCAAACAACTATGGGACATATATAAAATGGAATTCTACCTGTTAAGGAATTTTACCCTTTGCCACAGTATGGATGGGCCTGAGAACATTATGCTAAGTGAAATAAGCCAGCCAGAGAAAGACAAATACTATGGCTCTGTTACTATTGCAATTGCAGCATCTCCAGCCCTTTGAAATCTACCTTCAACTCTTTCTGGAACACCCATGAGGCTGCCAAATATCTGTTCCTATAAACAGTCTCTTGCCCTCCATATACCATGCGCTACATCCTTTCTCACCATTGACTGCAGAGATCTGGAAATGAGGACCCTGAAGATGGTGCAATGAACCAAGGGGTATGCCAAAACGACGTGCCCAGCTGCCTGCCATTGCTGCTCTGGGTGCTGTCTCCTGACATCTTTGCTACCGTAGCTGTTCTAGGGTTGTTCATTGATGAAGCCTGTCTACCCTGTTTCACAGTCTCTCCAGAAGCAATTGTGCTTGAGCTTGTAATTTCTGCCTCCTGAAGATTTAGGAGCCTCGCCAAGAACTAGGTACAGTAGTTCTTTCTGTTTTTACCAACAGTTCTTCTGACCCTAAGATGAGGCACAAGTTCATAGGGAATAGGTTGTGTGATAGTCTGAAACACCCTTCTTCAGCTTTGCTCCAAAATAACTTGGCCTTCAGGCTTTCTTTTCAGATCAAGCTGGTATGTCTATGCCATTTTCTTTGAGTTATTTTGCTAAATTCCTCTCAGCCATGCATGGAGCTAGATTCCCAGGAGAATGGCCCTCTCGTCTGCAAGTTATGCATGGGTGTCCACGGATATTGGGATTCCCTGTATGATTACTTTAGGACCCGTTTTAATATTTTATTAAGATTGATTGTTCATGTGTCTTTCCCTTTTGCTACTACGTAAGGCCCTTGCATCAGGGGAAATAACTTCTGCATTCACCCAGTGTCTGTGTCATGCTTTGCACAAAGTGAAAGCTGAGGAAGTCATTGTGGATGAATGTCACTGGGCCACTTATAACACAGAGCTATTTCCCTCCATGCAGTAAGCGAAAGGGTTAACGTCGTTGCTGGAAGAGCTAGATCAAACACAGAAAAAAAAGCACACCATAAATGCAGGTAGCCAGCATATTATGGAACTCCATCGAATTGTTTCAGAATGTTTATTCAAATCTTCCGTTTTCTCCATGCATACCCTGGCACACTTAGGGTTGATGCGTCCTGGGAGAACTGGCATTTGACAAGCTTTCTAAGCCATTACTCCTTCTATGGGCCCTCGCTGATGCTTCCTGCAAAGAGTGTGCAAGGCCTGCTAATTCTTTCTCGAGAAAGAGCCATGGAGGCACACGAGTTGAAAGATCATTCTGCAAAACATATGAGGGAGAACGCAGTTCTCCAAAATAAGAAAATGAAAAATGAATTCACCAGATTGTCAGTGTTCTATTAATAATTCTTCATACATATGTTGCAAAGAAATTAAAAAATTTAGCCTTTGTCTACTTTGAATTATTAAAATTTCTATGCTTTTATGAAACATATTTGCTAAGAATAATATATAATGGCAATAAAGTTTATGGAAGATTCTTTTTATACTACTATTGAACCTCCTGAGAATGACTAGATGCTGAGGAACTCCTAGAGGCCAGAAGTTCAAAATCAAGGTGTTGTCAAGGTCATGTTTCCCCTGAATGCTCCGGGGGAAAGACCCGTCTTTGCCTATGTTAGCATCTAGTGGCTCCCAGCAATCCCTGCCATTCCTCGGCTTGTAGATGCATTAATTTCTGCCCATGTCGCCACATGACCTTCTTCCTTCTGTGTGTCCTCTCTTAGTCGTTTAAGGATATTAGTCATTGAACTTAAGTCTCACTCTAACTCAGTATGATCTTCCCTATAATAGAGCTTAATGAATTACTTCTGCAAAGACTTTATTTCCAAATAAGGCCACAAGCTGAGGTTTTGCTTACATGTGAACTTGGAGGACATACTATGGAAACCATGTCAGGGTCCTATGGCTGGAGCCGGGCTCTAGAACCCAGCCACAGCGCTGGGAAAACAAGCATTTCCATCAACCCAGAACCCACATCAAAACTGGATATAAATAAACATTGCACTAGTAGCCCAAAGGGCTTCTTGGTGAAACAACGAAGCCTCCCTCCATCACAACGCTTCCATGCAGACAGCAAGAACACGTGTTAGTCTAGGGCGGCTACACATTGGGATGGCTCCCCTGAGGTGAGTGGCCCACATTCTCTGTAGCCTTGTGTAGCATCTGTGTCCTCAACGCATCTAGTTACTTTTCTGGACCCCTCCCTGGGAGCCCACAGCACTATCTGGGGGAAGCAAACGGGCAGAAGACGTTTCCTGTCTTCCCCCGTGATGTGAGTGAGGCGGGTGGGAGACCAGCAAGCCGGAGGGAAACTGAAGAGCACGTGGCCACACTCAAACTCATCACCGTTCGGATATGAAGAATCTCTGACATAGACACTTTCTGAGAAATCCACCTTTTGTCTAAACAATTCCCAGCAAAGTTGGAGGCAATCACCTTTTGTAAGTAATGGACGCGGACAATTTAGGCAGAAGTAGGGGGCATCTGACCTGCAGGGAAAATGGCCTTATTTCTCTTTTTAGCCTTTGTGGCAGGAACTCCTTTAACCTGTTTGATCCTGGAAGTTCCACAATTTCTCGGTGTTTCTTTTATCCGACCACTCAAGGCAGACTTAGGGAGGCTCAGGAAGCACGTGGCTGGAAGTGAAGTTATTAGGTTTTGTTTGTTCTAATTATTTCCTTGCCACATAGGGAGAGAGAGAGTCATTTAGGCAGGAGGGATACCGACCACCAACATCTTTATAGATTCAGACTTGCACTTGCATCCTCAAGGGGCACAAACAGGAAGCTATTTGTTTAAGGGATCCTAACATTTTAACTGCCACCGAATCTTGCCCCTTCCAGAATGAAAAGCAAGAGCTCCTTAATTGCCCTCAGCATCTCTAAACAACAATTAAGAACAGGAGGTGAAAAGCACTGAGTCCAATTTCAACAGCAAAGGCAATAATTAATGAGAATAAAAGATACTGCTTGGTGCTGCAGTTTCTTTTGGTTCTGATGACTGACATGGACAAGGTATTCGCTGTGCTGTATGAGCCCTGGAGAATTGCGTGTAGTAGATAATACCATGGAATGACTGGTTTCATAACCACAAGTTGTGGTTTCTTAGAAACATTTGACCAGATTCAACAGAAATAATTTATTAAAAATACATAGTTGGGGAGCAGTGGCACGCTGGCTGAGAATGTGGGGGGTCTCTTCATCACTGACATTTGAAGTATTCGTTTGCACAGGGAGGTTGCGGTTGGACTATTACCCATCGGGCCAGCCATGCTCTGTGCGGAGCTGGTGCAGGACTCTCCTCCGTGGACACTTGTAAGTAAGTTCAGACTCCACCAGGTCCTGGTGCAGCTCTGCCTGCCCGTTTGCTTGTATACGCTTGGCTAGGACTCTGCTACCAAACACCCATCTGAGGTGGCCAGTGTACCACCGTCAGATACGCTGTGAGCATCCATTAAACCACTGCCACCCATATCACAGACCTCGGGACACGTGTCTACTTTGTGGATTATCTATCTACGGAAGATTTTTAAAACCGTAAACAACTTGTTCTTGCCACCCACTGGGCTTCTGTGCTGTGGACCCAGCTACCACTCAGAGAGTGTTCAGGGGAGACAACCCAATATGGAGTGTGACCCAAGGGGCTGGGGACAGTTGGCCTCATGAATGGTTCGTATATCCAGCTGAAGCAGATGCTATGGGTGCTGGACCGAGTCCCCTCGGACTGCCCGACTCCCAGCCCCTGTGTCTCTGCCTGGTGTCGTGCTTTGCTGACAGAACCTGCACAGCCCATTCATGTGGCAGATCAACATGCGGGGGGAGTGGAACCCCCGCCCAACCTGTGGCTGCAACACCTGGGGGACTAACAGCCTGTGATCTTGCACCTGGAGATGCCCCCGAGGCTCACATCTGCACAGGGTTGTGAGGTCTGTGCTGAGATGAAGCTTTGGTGGTCCGTAGTGGTAATTCAGTCGATGATACAAACTTTGCTGTTGACCTTCCCTCTCCTGCCCCCCTTTCCTGCTCCCAGATCTTCTTGGGATCTTCCAAATACGTGATTTGAATTTGAATGCCGTCTCAGGCTGTGTTTCCTAAAAGAGCAGTCATCACCTTCCACTTGCCATTACCTTGGCAGACTCAAAAAGCCTGTTAGGTGTGTACTGAAACAGTGCTCCTCACTGTGTTCTAGAAGGCAACGATGGGCCCAGACTGTTGGAAGCTGCACACGCAGGGTTCTGATCTTCCTAGGCCTTCCACGATGGGGCTCAGTCACGGAGTCAGTCAAGTGCCCAGCCCAAACCCTCACCCCGTCTCCTTGCATCTCCCTCTCCCCAGGGAGACAGTCTTTTGAGGTGCCCTGTGACAGACAATAAACAACAGTGAATGCACCACTTAGCAGGACTTTCCCCTCTGTCACCAAACGTCTGTGCCCAGAAGGGGCAGAGGGGGGCTGTCCGCGTGAGGCCCCTGGGAGGCCCCGAGCCACTCGCTGAAGAGGCAGTTGGGAACCAGAGAGCACAGAAAACCCAGGGCAAGGCTGGTTCATTACAGCCTCTGCTGATTAACCAAGACCTGGCTGTCACTCTGTGAAACGCCTCGAGGTGGAGTTGGAGGCAATCAGCCCCGTGGAAACCGCTTGATTGCTTCTCAAAGTGGCAGTTTGCTTTTGGACACTGTACTTGTCCCTGTCAGATGTGTCTTGTGACCTTCAGTGGGGACGATGACCCTGCCTCCCAGGGCAGCTCCGTGAGCACACGGTGCTGGAATCTGTTGTACCAAGACAGTGACACGTGAGGAACCGGCTGCAAGTCCACGAATGCAATTATATTTCGGTTTCACAAATGCGTCTCAATTATGGCATTTGTCTTCCTTTCGTGTTTAACTTGGAACAGGCTCTCCCACTAAATGTGCCCAGTGTTTTATTTTTGTCTCCATTTTTAGGGTGTATGTCAGGAAAATGAAGCATGCCCCCCCCACAGTAAACAGCCACATAACTGTAATAAGAAGCTTTCTGAATAATTTATAACTTGCAAACAAAAATTTATCTGATTATGCTAAGATGACAAACACTCTGAATAACAATGTGTATTATCAAAGAGAGTTTTTTTTTACTTCTTCTTTTTTTCCAGACTGGTTACTGATTATTTACTTAAATTGAAGAGAAATAACTATTACCTTTAAATTATTTTTTAATCTACCTCTTAATCTTTCAAAACTCTACAGGAACAATGTAATTATTCTCTGTCAGTCATCGATGATGATGCATTCAAAAGCATTTTCCTACGCAGAGAAACAAAACACACATTCAAATGCAGTTCAATGCTTCTTTTTCCTAGGGAATGGGTGTTTTCAGGGCTGTGTATCCTCAGTGATTCCAGCCTATGTTATACTTAATTTTCCTTCGTTACTGGAAAAAATGATATAATACATACATTTTGTTCATCGGTCATGCTACCCCTTGTCTCCTGCTGGCTTTGTGTCTAATGTGAAAATGACGGTGCTTTTATTTGTTTCAAGGTGAAAGTCATTGACTGAAACGTGGGCTCTAACCTGATGGTTTGGCTGCAACCACTTTGGGAACTGATCAGAAGATACGGAGAGCAGAAGTGATGCCTTGCTCCAAGATGCTGGGGTAGACTACACAGTCTGGAAGCATGTGTGGGGTATGGCCGAAAGCAATGGTGGTGTTAATGAAGGAGCTGTGAGGAACCCTCCCCTTGTGTTTCAGTTATACAATCTCAGTGTGTGGCTGCTGTGCAGGTACAAGATGTGGGTGGGCTGTAAGCTGTAGTTCTCTTATGTTTCACTACGCTGGGTATTTGTTCTGAGAAAGCTAATTTGTTTCCTCAAATTATTCACAAATGCAACCTGCTTTCCTCATAGTGTTATTGTTTTTTACCAAATTTTATGTCATGTTGGTTTTGACTTATTTCACCAGAACGTACCAAGGTTGGTCATTGAGTGAAATAAGTATGCATTGCAGGAATTCATGTGTCAGATGCCTACTTTTCCTGAACATTGTACACATCACTGGGAGGGTAATTGTTAAAAAATGTACAATATACAACCTCAACTCCAGCCTTCTAGGACTCAAGAATTCATTTGTCATGAACACAAAATTATAAGCCATTAGGACAGAGGTCCCCAATCACTTGCCAAAAGAGAACTTACTTTTAATATCCTCGGCTGGGTATTTTCGCCTGGAAATGGGGGTTCAGGTGAAAACTGAACTGCTCATCAGGTTAGAAGCCCCCAAAATCTACAAGAAATCGACCATACAGATTTTCAAGGTCTATGGTCATCTACAACCAGAATAGTTTGAGGAATTCTGCCAAACCTTTAGAATCAAGCGACAATCTGGCAATCGGTGGGCCAGAGGTTCTGAAGTTGGTGCAGGCTGCCTTCCATTTGAGGTAGAGCAGAGCGCCCCCAGAGGCCAGCTGGAAAAACTGCACCACACCAGGGCCCACCGCTGCTGCTTTCTCGTCTCAAGGTGGTAACAGGTATGGTCAGAGGAGGACCATTGCCTGGCTGCGGGGTTCGTACCTCTCCTTTACAACCTAGCAGCGCGCTGCAAAGTGAGGGCATTGGTATTTACCAGTGCCTCCAGTGTGCAGGATCTGGGATCGAACGTGTGACCTCGTGGTGGCACTGTGAGTGGAAGTGGGATCTGGTTTGATTGACAGAACGTGTAGGTTCCTCTTATTTGCATCCCCAGGGACCTGCACTCCTGGCCTGGAAACCATTTGCACCAACATTGTCTCTAGAAATTCCACTAGGCTGACATTTCTCTGTATATATATATTTTCACGAATATTTTAATTGCAGCCACTAGCTCTTCCCGAGCTCCTTAACAGCTGTCAAAGATGAAACTTTTCATTTCATAAGAACCTGGGGTGGATTTAAACCATGCCACATTTCCTGCTTCCCAAATCATCCCATCACCCTCACATTAGCACATCTCTCCACGGCTAGGAGGAGGCAGACGGCCCACTAAGAATCCTCTGGATAATAATGTCAAGAAAGAAGACACCTCGACACTGAGCAGTGGCTGGCGCCCTCTCCCTCCCTGTGAGGAACTTGATTTCATAACAAGGAGAGAATGCTCTTGCCTTGGCGACAATGGTTTAAATAATGAATGTGTGTATTTTATTTGCCTTTATCTGTCAGGAGTCTCAGTTCCTATGGAAAGGAATATTTTCCCAGGCCTATCTTATGTGCTGAAACATGTCAAGAGATTCAGAGTTCTCCGACCTGGAAGGAAAGTGCCGAGGAGGCCCAGACTCGGGGCCAGGAGGCTGTCCCTCGCCCCTCCGTGCTGCGCATGCTCGAGCATCCTGCAAGCAGCTCCCGGAGGGGTTGCTGTTGGCCTGATGTCAGCTCTCCAGTGCAACAGATGCTCCTCCAAAGACGGGCGTGTGCAGGATTTGGATCCTTCCATTACGGTTTAGTTGTGTGTTCGGTATGAACACAGGTGTCCTTGTGGAGGCCAGCAGCAAACGAGATGGGGCTGGGCCAGACGCTGTCAGAGCCGACCTCCAGAGACAGACAGTCCATTCCGTGATGGAGTCCCGAACAGGCAACTTTATTGTTGTTATATCTGTCCTGACTCCATGGGCACAGGAGTTCACTAACCGAATCTTGCCTTGATGATTTTTTTGCTCAAAAGGGAGGGGGTGCTAGAGGATCTAATGAAGCTCCGGATCTTGAGCTTTCATTAATTGATACAATTCTCATTTCTATCGACCAACAACAAACAGTGATATGCCAAACGGTGCCGGAATAAACAGGAATCCAAATTTTCTAACATTTCCCTCTTCAGGAATTTATTTGGCTTTAACGTGAACTGAAATAGAATAGGACTATATGTATTTTGTGATGGGGGAGGCAAGTAAAAAATAAAAATGTTTTGACAGTGATGAAATTTGAAATTTACAAATTATTTCGTATGTAGTTTTCACTTTTCATGTTTGGAGCCCATGGATCTTTCCTCCCACGAAAAATACCCCCCCCCCCCCCCCAGGTATAGCCCCTGATCACAAGAAGGTTTGTGTGGGGACATGTCCTACCTAGACAAGAGGCCCAGAAGTTGGTAAGAGGGAGAGAGGGACAGGGCATTTTTGTGAAAGCAAAGTAAGTTTTCCTGTGAGTTGCCCCTTCGCAAAGCAGCTGGCACATCGTAGCAATGAAGGATGCGTCTTTTTCTGCAAGAACAGAGAAAGCGGGCTTCTGGTCAGGGCAGCTCTCTTCGTCCCTCTGGAAGATAGTGAAAAAGATCTCGTTCTTCAATAATTTAATCGTCGTCTCTTCTGGCAAGGGCAAAGTTCTTTGTAATCAGAGAAGCCCTTGGTAGCGTCTTTTGCTATTTCAGAGCATGAATGAATGGGGGCAGAATTTTGTCGTTGACCTTTTTCCATTTTCTTCAGACAATGGTAGTGATGGAGAGGAGATTAGAGAGGACAGAGAGAAGGTGAGAGCAAGTAGAGCCACATTCATTAAATAATGATAGCATTATTGAATACGCCACTGATTGAGCTTCTGTAACACACAAAAGATGTCATTCACAGCATCACACTTCTCAAAACGACACTGCTGGTATTTTGTCCTTATTTTACAGGTGAATAAGACTGGGTCCCGGAAAAGTGCAGACAAATGATCAGGGTAACACACCTGCAAGAGGCAGCTAGGATTTGAACAGAGGTCTGTTGGACCCCAAGGTAGTACCGTTTCTGTGGTTCTTTCCTGTTCTCATTGGTAACTCTTGGTTGCCCAGGGAAGCATCTCCAGCATCATATCCAAGTGGGACCAGGGCTTTGCTCTCACACGGTTTCACCCTTACCTCCTACGTTTGCTGGGTGTCGGTATCCAAGAGAGTGGCTCTTACCACAGAGCAGTGACTCGAGAAGAAAAAAGGAGTACGAAGCGGGAGAGGTAATGACAGACACCAGAAACGAAGAGTTGGGGAGTGTAGGGACGCTTGACCCACCACCAATAGCAGGTTTTCCGTGACACTTCTGAGACTAAAGTCCCTCCTAAGTGGCCCCTGTGTTAATACCAAAGGATCACAAGACAAGGAGTGATCTGCCCCATTCCAACCTTTTCTCGTGCACCGCCTTTTGCTACTTAATAGATGTGGTGTATTTTGTCCACGGAGAAAGAACAGAATCTAACAGTTGTGTTAGTAACTCCATTTCTTCCGAGGCATGTCTGCATCCAGTCTCTCGCAGTTTCTGTCCCGGTTTCCCACCCCAGGAACACTGAGAGACGGACTTGAAACCGTGCTCTGCGGGGAGGACTTCAGTCAGCCAAGAAAGACAAAGAAATCCACAGGTGGGCGCCTTACACAAAGGATTAGAGTCTCACTTATCTACTGGCCTGCTCAGACCCACCCATTCAGCTGTTCTGTGGTTCTGAATGAGGTCTCTGTGGGTGCTCCCAGGAGGTTCCTTGGGGTGTTGCGTGTGCTTTCGAACAGCTGGTTTCTTGAGGCCGACTCACTCAACAGGAGGAGGAAGAGAAGGCGGTGCAGAAAGCCATGGCCGAGGACGCGTCTTCTCCGCCTCTGTCAACACTGCGGATCCTTGTGTCCAGGAGAGGAGCAGGGGGAGCGAGTGTTAGGTTAATGGCCCAGAAAAGCTTGTGGAGGAGGCAGAAGGGGGAGAGGTGCCAAGGTGCAGATGTGAAGGGATGTTCTTCCACCTTAATCAGTGGAACATCACCAAGGGATCACGGCCAAAGGCAGCACCTCCAGTGTTTTCCCATTGTTGTTTACATTGGACCTACCTCAAAGACACCCACAGTCTAAATGCACCTGCTAAGCAAATGTGGCTCTAGGTCAAGCCTGCGAACTCATCATTCCAACCAGTTGGAGCTCAGCCACAAAGAAACTCTTACATAGTCACGGATGTTGACATAAAATAGATTAAGTTTGACATACAGATTCAGTGATGGGGCATCAGTTTGTAAATGTATATGCAGGTAGACAATGCGGAATTCACAAATATACACTCACATCCCACTGTTGATCTGTCCTTGAACAGAAAGATTCCTAAGCTTCGTTTCTGAAAATATAATCATTTAATTTAACACTTTATTTAAGACAAACACACCATTTTAAATCACACTATTCTAAATCGCTCCTTACTCCTACTTATTTTGGGGTTGGAAATTTGATTTACACTATCTATCATGAGCACTGAGTTTCAGAATACAGCAATGACTGGTGTAGGAAGCTCAATTATTTGATGTCAGATGCAAAAGGGCATGTTACAGGGATCATGGAAAGAGGGCGCATTTTACTTACAGATATTTAACTGCAATGTGTAGAGAACCATAAAGACAAAGAAGAGCTGCCTCCTACATGGACCAGAAAAAGAGCAAAGGACCAAAAAGATGAACCAGGGATTTAGAAAGTTCCAGAAGAGCATCACGGCACAGGTATGACCTGTTCTCTGTGCACACACATCCCTGGTGCTCCTCTTCTTGCAAAGACACCGGTTCTATTGGATTCAGTCTCCACGCTTATGACTTCAGTTACCCTCAATTGCCCCCTTAAATACCTTATCTCCACACTCAGTCACGTTGAGGTTAGGACTTCAATCTATGAATTTCAGGGGGAAACTATTCAGCCCATATCAAAGCAAAAAGAGTCTATGCCCAGTCTGGCTGGCAGGTGATGGTAGATATAACAATTTTAGGATTGACTATTTCCTGCGGGTATTGCTGTGATCTGCCTATGGAGCAGAAGCTGGAGGAGATGGCAGGAAGGACCAGGGCCATCTCAGCATTTGTTGCTGCTCCTCGGCTCAGCATGAACCGTATCTTCACATTCTTGCCTCTTATAATTCATTACTACATGCAAGAGTGAGTCAAACAGCCACAGACGATACTGGTAAATCAGCCCTTTGCTTTTATCAATAGTCTCTGACTGTCGGATGTCCGATTCCTCAGGTCCACACCACATGGCAGCAATGCCACATATAAGAAGGTAGATCGGACACACGTCAGATACGTGTCTGCAAGGTGTTACCCCTAAGAAAGGCTAATAGTGGGAACAGTCCGCAGGCTATTTTTAGACAGGCACGAGTAAACCCGCCACTTCTAAACGGCAACATTGTGAAATCGCCTGTTGTGAATTATAGTTCTCATTCAGTTGATAAATATATTCTCATACCATCGCCTATCAGGGCTTATTGAAACCCCCGTGCTATCTGGGGTAGCAGGTTAAATGCAGGCCTTGCAATGGGTACCGGCTGTAATCAGAAATCCTGGGACACAGTGTTCTGGTTTCCTGCTCCTGGCTGGCCTATTCTCCTCCTGGGAGAGGCAGGAGACCCATTGCCAACGACCTGTAGCCTAAGAATCAAGAGGGAGTATTTCACGTTTTCTGATGCATACTGACTCCTAAAGGGAATGTCATAAGGTATACCCAGATTGCTTTTCTCTGCATGCAACTTGCGAGAAAATACAAGAAAAAATTGCGTTACCTTTGTTCTGAAATTTAAACAAGGGTGTGAGTGTAGGAGTTTATTCTCCTTCGGAGAAGATTAGAATAGTGTTTTCTGTCCTATCCGGTCACTAACTCGGATGATTGCCGTGCAGTCTCTCTTGCTCTGCTTGCCATTTGTAGTCCTGATACGCCGGCACCTGCCCTACTCCAGGCTTCGGGAAATTGTTTCTAAATCTAATTTTAGCACATCCACTGCATAAATATCTGAGCCCATCTTTTGAAAAATGCAAGTGTCTTTAAAATACATGCAGGTAAATAGAGGAGGCAGAGGAAGTTAAGAATTTGTAGGCAGACACAGGAATATGAAAGTGAGGTAACAATTTGCATTGAGCAGCAAAGAACAAATTTGTTTCCCAACCACACCTCCTGTTCAGACTATCACCTTAAACACCCAAGTACATTCGGATGTTAATACAACATTTCCAGCTTTCCATTTTGAGAGAAAAATGTCTCTCAAAGATTATAAACGTGTCTAAAGATTATAAAGATAATCTTTATAAAAAGGATAGCAACAAAAACAAACTCTATTAAAATAACTGAAACTCAATTAAAATACATTGAATTAAATTTACTGAAATAAATTTACTGAAAATAAATGGAATTAAATTTATGGAAATAAATTTAATTCCATTTATTTTAAGCCAGTTCAACACATTTATTGAGCATCTACTATCTGACTTCTAGGGTTTACACTGAAGACTGGGGGTGTGAGGATTGACAAGACCGAACATGGCACTGACTGCTTGAGGTCTATGGCAGAGTGGGGAGCATAGACTTAGAACACATCATCCCGTTGTGACGAATGTTAAGTAGCAGTGAAGCTGTAGGAGCTACGAGAACATAGAACAGGGGAATTTAGCCTACTCCTGGGGTTAGGGAAGCCGTCCTGCTTCCATTCTTGGGACTTCCCCTGCTGGGATGTGGAATGTGCTATTCCAACCATATACCAGGGAACGGAGCTGAGCTTCCTATGTGCTCTTAAATCTTGCATATTTGGCAGAGTATTAACAAGCCTGTGTGTGGTTTGTTCCATTCATTTTGTGAATCCAACTGAAGAACACACACACACACACACACACACACACACAGAGCAATTCCCCTGTTTTTGTGGTACTTCTCCTCTTTAGCATAAGACAGTGGGATGGGTTAAAGATCTACCTCCGAATCCTTGGGTGAAATTGTAACAGAGTGAAGTGCTCTCCCTCTCAGACTCCATCTTGTTCAAGCCTGCATTGTCCCTATGTCCTTCCGGCTAGTAGCTTCAGCTCAGTCTTACCTACAGACATGCTAATCATGGGAATTCCTCCTGTGGCTTGAGTTTTACAAAAACAGCCCCTTCCCACAAAGTGCCTCCCTTGTGGAGATAAAGGAAGTATGTATTACTTAGCGAAGATTTGCAAGAACCTCATGTCCAGACTCACATCAACTAGCACAACATTCCTCAGGTCCCTGCTAGTGACCAGATACCTAGGGTGGTTAATCACCTCTTCACCCTGCCATTTCCCCTTCCCGTGACATAAAAGAAGCCTGAACTGTATACTTTGGTAAGATGGATTTGAGGATTGGGTCTCTCATCTTCTAGGTTGGTGCCTTCTCAATCCATAAACCTTTCTTTATTCCAATCCCTGATGTTTCGAGTTTTGGTCACTGGGCATACAGGCTTTGGACTTGTCATAGAATGTTTATCTAGGACTTCTCACCCTCCTTCTACAGCTAACGTACTCCCAGGCCCAACGAGAGCATGCAGTGTGAACCTCTTGCAGTACCTTCTCCCAAAGAAGATCCATTCAGGAAAGGCACCGATCTTCCATACTGGTACCAAGGCCTCCATGTATTTCCTGAGGCTATACCGGTCCAAGGAATAGTGGTAACAGGCCCCTTTCTGGTGGTCAGTTCTCTCCCTATACTCCAGACCAGAGAGTGCTTTCCATATTTTCAGTAAGAAACACACACAGAGAAGGGGTCTGATTTGCCCTAGATGATTTTCATGTCAGACAATGTTGCTTGTCAGTCCATGGAGCATCCTCTTTGGCCGAGATGCCATTTCTCACCCAGTTATTAGCCACTGTGATGAGGAAATCTTGGTAATATTTTGCCAAATGAGGCTGCTTAATTCTAGGAAGGAAATCCATGCACAGTGAACATGATGATTATCTTCATTATAAGACTAGAGGGGCAGAACTCCCCTCTCCTCCCCCTTCTGCATGTTCCTTCATTGTACTCGTCACTCCTTGGTCTCATATTACGTGCTTTGCCCCTTTTGTCTCTCTCATTCTCTAGATTAACTCCCAGGAGGCCAGGGAGTTTATTTTGTTTACTGTTGTGTTTCCAGGACCGAAAGAGCTCCCCCAGGTTAGTTGTCAATGAGTATTTTTTTCTGATGCGTAAACACTCAGACTGTGTACATTTTCTACAATATACAAAGGTTCCCAACATGCTAAACAAGATCTAATCCTTAGGATTAAAATATTCATTTTAAGGCAATGTGTAGATTTAACAGTAATTGGTTCTTTCTTCCCTTAACGTTTCACTGGATGTAGATATTAGTAAGGAACACTTTATGAGAGCTGTGAAGAGTGGTTTCACCCGATGAGATGAATTCAAGGAAGAATTCCAAGTTCTAAGCTACAAAGTCATTTCTTAGCAATTTTGCTCCACGGGCTTTTACTAGAGCCAGGACATGCTCCTGGCTCTGTTACAACACTGAAGGGACTCCTGAGGTGGATTAAACTTTCCCTACACTATGTCCTTCCTGGATCACTCCACTGGGTCAAATTCTTAAAACAAGGACATTTCAAAGAAAAAGACTGTTCTCACCTGGCTCACCATTTCTCTAACTTTCTGTACTGAAAAATAGAGTGAAAAAAATAGTGTTGTGGTAAACACTAATGAAGCACTCGTGTAAAAGGATGTGTTCAATGTAATTCCACATGTGTGGCATCTTCTTCTATCGTATTTTCATCTTTCTTATAGGAAAGAATGTCTCTAAAATTCCTTAGTTACTGCTACTTGCAAACACTGAACTTAATTTTTTAAACCCACCCAACCCCTTAAAGGCAACAGCTGGTAAGAAATTCACCTGTTTTGCCTTTGAGTCTTCCCAATGGTGCGCTTAGGCGGAGAAGGATCCTGACAGTTTCCCCTGGAGCTAAACGTGCGGCTTTGCTACAGCACACAGCAAAGCAGTTTCACAGGGGCTATGGCTCCGTGACTTCAGAAGAATTTGGAATCACCTAGAGGGCTTGTTAAACACAGATTGCTAGGCCTGATCTCCAGCTCTTCAATTCAATAGGTGTTAGGGCACGCAGCCAGCTCCTAAGTGATGCTAATGTTGCTGATTGAGAGCCACACTTTGGGAGCCACTGCTCTAAGCTACCTGGAAGGCCACATTTGCATTGCAACTCTTACAATTGGCAATAAATTCTCTTTTAATTTCCCTGTGTAGTCTCAGGGTTTCTCACCAAAAGCTCAGAAAGCTTTGCCAACGGAGGATTAAGAACAATGGTCAAATCTAACCAAAGAAAAAGTGTACTTTCTTGGTCTGATCACCTTTGCTTGGACTCTGAAACATAAGTCTACTCCCTTTATGAGTAAGCTACTATAAAAGGTGGCAATTTTTCCTACAAATCTCAACTATCCTGAACTCTTAAAATAGTGGCCTTAAAACTAGAGAATGTCACTTTTCCCTACTGTGCCTATTTTATGAGGTGGGGAATGGTAAGGAAATCTAGAATTTCAACCACACAAAGGAGCTACTAATTACTTTTGATTGCTCTGGGGGGGGGGTGCGAAGTCACCCACCATGACATTCTTCTTGAAGGGGAGTAGGCCAGGAAGGGGATTTGGGGGCCAATTGTATGATATAACAGATCTTTCGGGCTCACTTGGGTATGCTTACACAACGAGTCATAAAGAAGTGATTGAAAAGTGGGTCAGACTTCCACCTCTTTAACTACGATGCCATCCTGGTGTGTAATGCCTGGGAAGGAGCGTGGATAAGTGGGAACATAATCAGCCTTTGTGTGAGCTCCCTCTGAGCATACCAGGGAAGAAATTTAGGCCAGGCCTACCTGGGGGGAAATCAAGATTCCAATAAAACAACTCTTCTTCCAGGTATGTGAGTTAATTGCATTCTCTTTGCCAGGCAAGAGTAAAGTGAAGGTAGGAAATGGAATGGTGTTCAGTAGAATTTTAAGTACAGAGGCACCCTTTTTAATGCCAGTGGAAGTGACAGCAGGAGCACCTACTGTATTATATATAAGTGGGGTGACGGCAGACTCTTGCTTTTGTGTGCATAAGTTGCATTCAAGCAAGTTAGGCCTTTCTGTGTTAGAACTTTAGACCTAGAGAAGACTACTTAATCAACTGCATAATTCAGTCAACTGAATCAGCAACTAAGTGATTCATGAGGAAGGGAGGAGGGGAATGGTGCTTAAAGTTAATCCAGTTTCTAAACCAGTTCATCTAGATTTTTTTGTGTGGAAAATCAGTTAATCAATCAACCAGGTGGTTGCTTACCACCATGGCAGACTGTAGACTTTCATTGACTAATTGCAGCACCTATACCGGGCCATTCCCCACTGTAGAGACATTGCACATGCTGAATTCACATTGAGGCTAATGCGATCATTTTGGATTGCCTCGTTTTTAAAGTAAAAATGTCTTCACATTAGAAAACTGCTGTAGCAAAGCATTTCTATTGAAATAGCCCTGCTGTTCGTAGCCCAGAGGGGCAGTGTGAAGCACATGAAGGCATTAGAGTAACCATTAAAGATCAAGAGCTTTCCAATTTCCAAGTCACACTTAGTAGACAATAGGCTGAGATAAATGAAGTATGGCTTGGCAATTTCATATTCTGAATTAAAGGTTTTCAGGAAAACAAGGAGAAGAGACCTCCCCTATGAAAGACCCATGCTTTTGCCAATTCATTTGAGAAAGATGGTCATCAAAACTCCCCAGCAACTTCTTAAGTGTTTCCATGCCTTGAACAGTTAATAGAAAATGCTTTTGTGAAATTCCTCCCTCTGATAAAGAAGCCACGGTGCATTTGCAAGACCATTTTCCACATTCCCATCCCAAAGCTATTGTTCCAAAATAAGGTACATTGTGCCTCCCAGCAATGGGAATTCAATAAAGCTTCAATCAACTGAGATTGTGTTTCTTCTGTGCATAATTTCAGTAAAAAAGAAATTCATAAGAAAATAAGTGGTAAGAAAGGATCCCCCCTCAAAGACTAATGTTCAAGGTAGATCCTGAGGTCAAATAGACACAGACCAATCTTCTTTATCCCTTATAATTACAACTATAATACTGTACCATTACTCTGGAGGCTCCAAATGATGAGCAAAAGGCAGGGCAAGATGCTCACTCATCATAGAAAGATTCGATTATATTTGTGGGACAGCATCTTCTAAGGCAGAAAAAGAGATTAATGTGTTTTAGGAAGATTTCCAACAGCACGAGAGAAAGAGAAGAGGAATGGCAGTGTTATGGGAGGAAACAAAGGGTGGGGTGGGATCCAAGTCAGGATCCCAGGTTTTGGCACCATTGATGTTAACTTGGTTCTTCTTGCCAACACAGTAAAGATTTACAGATCAGCAAACCTATTAGTGTGCGAGCAGGGTTCATGAGTGATATGTTCTCATGAAAGAGAATGGGCCTTGCTGAGGTGAAGGGTAAAGGCATAGGTTCAGGGCAGGGCAAGGTAAGGGTGGCAAGAGGCAAGGTCAAAGGTGGCAAGAGCATCAGGTCCTTTGTTCAGAGGACTTACACAGTTGGCGGGATGGGGGTGAAGAAGTTCCAGTTTGATTGGCGGGTAAAGTTGGTGTCAGCTTTCCTGGGGCAGAGGGGCGTGACTGCCCAAACGTAGGTGTGTGTGGAGGTCTGTTAGCCCGTATCCATATTTTGCTCCAGACCCCATTTGCTCATCTTGTTATAAATCAGATACGTGACAGGAGGCGGTTAATTAAAGTTGGAACAGTTACCCAAAGTTATTTATGGGCTCTTACTGTAAGCATTAGGGACTCCCTCATAAAACAGATAGTGACCGGAAGTAGGCTATTAACCAAAGTTGTTTTATGGACTTCTCTCTTTGGGTACTGTGGAGCCCTTCCCATCTACCAGGCCTTGGGATGAATAAATACATAGTTTCAAAGGCTTTCTTTCCCAGAGAGAGGGCAAGATACATAGAATTTCAAGGACTCCCCTCCTCCATTGCTAACATAGTGTTTCATGTGATGTTGGAACATCTGGCAATATTATCTGACCAGGATCAGCACTGCTGAGTTAGTGGGTGGAGCACGTTTCCTTCTTTCTCCTTGTCTTGATTTGCTATCCATCCTACCAGAGTGGTAAAAGGCATTTCCTGGCAACCAGGATGCCAGATGCTGACCAGCCACAGCACTGCAGTCTCAGAGTTCTTCCCGTGCTATCTCCTGTCTTAGCAGGGTAATCTCATTGTCATGAAACAGTGAGCATAGTTCATTGCAAAGAACTCCAAAGCTCTCAGGAAACAGTTCCTTAATTATGTTGTATTTAAAATAAAAAAGGTTGGTAAGCATCAGTTAATTGGGGGTTCGGTCATCTTCAAGATTGCTCCCAGCTCTGGCTGGCATTTTCAGTTGGTGTTGCCCAACTTAGAAAGGCCTGTCCACTCTCACAGTGTGATTGGGAGGAGCTTGTTTCAAAATCTCTGGAAGTATTTTGAGTTCTTGACTAGGTTTCTTGTTTTTCCATTCAACAAGCTTTCCAGACAATGATATTTAAAAAATTCTCATCCTTGCCAACTTAGATCCAACTGACACTCATTGTACCATTACTATGTGTGTGCACCAAGAACATTCATACACTCCTAATTAACTTAATCCTCACAAAAATCATATAAGAAAATTATTAGCATTTCTATGTGAGAAAAATGAGCCTTTGTGAGTTAAATTATCTGCACTATACTACTTATAAAATAAATGCTGAAAAGAGGATTTGAAACAGGTTTTTAAAAATTTTAAGAATATATATAAATGACTACAGTCATTCTGCTGTGGTATCTGCTTCTTCCCCTCTGATACAGTACAGCGGAATTTGGGACCAAAAGCTCTTCTCCTGAAAAAGAGTCCCTTCCCTTCCTGTTGAGTCTTCCAGCCACTTCTCACCCTCAAAGGAAAAGGGCTTCTTTCTCATCAGTCTAGAGAGTCAGTGCCGAATAGCTCTTCCCTGTCTTCATAATCACATCCATCATGCACTACGTTTCCTATGATTCTTCTTACTTCTGTGGTCACTTCCAAAGCAAAATAGTCCTGTTTGAGCCCCCGGATGCCTGTTAAATGTGTGGCTGTCAGCACTCTGTTCATTGCTCTGATGAGAACTCAGGGCTAATCAGCTCTCTCAAAGAGCAGCCTTGGGAAACCCTTATGTTTCCTGTTCAGGGTATATTCTTACAGCTTGACCTGACATCAGTGAGAATCCATTGTAAGCTAGAATAGTCCCTGGAGCTGGTGATATGAAAATGAGTTAGACACTATTGCTAACTCCCATGAACTCATGGGAACACAAACTAATGACCAATAACCTCGACTTGTTAAGTCCTTAATACAGGCAGGTATGGAATGCTGTAAGAAGACCTATTATGATGTGATTCATCCTGGCTAGGGGATTTCAGAGAGGACTTTAGAGAAAAAGTGACAATTGGTTTGAGCCATGAAAGATTAGTCAGCTGTGCCACACAGAAAAAAAGGGACAGAGCTATGGAGGATCAAGAAATAATATCAACAAATTTGGGAGGCAGAAGAGGATGACTAGGGTGTTGTCTCTGGGTTGACTTGCAGCATCGACCACTTTCCTGTGTTTGGATCACAGTTCAAACCATCAAGTGATTCATTAGAGATGTGAAAATCCTCTCTTTGGCCTCTAGGGCACTTGTAAAAACAGTGTGCTTGGCATGGCCAAACATTCGACACCTGCATGTAGTCCGTGGTCGTGTGTGTCTTGTTGAATGGTTTATATGCAGCGTCACACGTGATGCCTGCCACAGAAAGGCACCAAATGAACCTTTATTAAAGTAACTACTATGCAAGTAAAGCTGAATAATGTAAAAGTACTGCTTCCATTGATTTTGAGTATGGAGATTATTCTGGTGTAAATGTGTGTGTGTGTGTGTGTGTGTGTGTGTGTGTGACTATATTTCCATAGCCATGTCTATGTCATGAGTTTTGAAGTTATTTTGTTTGGAAATTAAAGCTAAAGGTGAAGCCTGAGCCTCACTCCTCATGCTAACATGGTCTGTGTTGAACTTGCAGAATGACCTAAAAAGGGGGACTATTATACAACACGTTGACAACGTATATAAGTCACAGAGCATGGAGCTACATCTCAAGGTTACGATACCGAATATGGGAAAGAGAGACAAGCGCTGCTTATTCTTAAGCACTGTCATGGTGCACCCAGCGGGCAGCCGGCTGACGCGGTGCCTCTCCTTTGTCTCTGTCCCCCGGAAAGCTGTCTTCGTAATCTTAGGGGAACTCACTTTAGCTTAAGCTCTAGCACAAAGTTGCAGAAGCAGTTGTGGGCTGACCTGGCAGCTTTGATCTGGGCAGTGCTTTTTTCTAGGCAGCCCGAGCTCGTGGCATTTCAGGATGACCTATTGAGATGATGACTGATGGTCGGTCACTTTTGTAATGGAAACTGGGTCCCCTGTGCGCCAGGTTCCCACCATTAACATTTCCCAGCCCTCTGTGGGCTAGATTACTGATGCTTTTTGTGAGCTTTCTGACCCTGTCTTAAGCTTTACAATCCGTGGTGATGAATTTATTGAGTGATTGTGACTGTGTATGAATCCTGTAACAGAGATAAATGGGCATTAGATGTTGACAAAGCAGGGAAAAAAATATTGTTCTCGACACCTTTTGTTAGCAAATGCATGATTCACTATAACTCTTCTTCAGTGACTTATCTATAAATCTTTTCTCACTTAATAAAATGCACCCCCATCACTCCTCCCCAGCCGACACCATGATTTTACGATACATTATTAAAGCCCTGCCGTGCTCAAGATGCAGTGTGCTAGGGGCTTCAGCTCAGTACTATTTTACCTTCCGCCTCTAAAAAAAAATGCTCAGAGGGTCCCAAGGACACATTAGTTCCCCTTCTGCATTGTTTTGCACAACGGACTTGGTGAGCAACCAGAGCTTCCTAAAGCTTTGGAGAAGAACATATTTCCTTCACCAAGTTCTCATATATTTTCAACAAAGTTTGGGGAAAACTGTAAAAAAATGAACTGTAGGATTTGAGAAAGTGGGGAGTTATTTTTCTTGAAATTAAGTTCAGGAGGATCATTTAGGCAGGGTTCTGGGTCTAAAAAAGATTGAATGTTACTATTTTTCTGTAGCAATTTTGCCAGCTGGCTTTACGGTGCCATATTCTCTATTTTATTTTCTTTTTTATGCTCTAAAAATACATTACTTTTTTCTAATTTTTTTTCCTTCTAAAACCAAGACAAGAAAGCTTGTTGATAGAAATAATATCAAGTGAATTTGTCTACTGTACACCGACTGTCTTGGCTATAGTCAACAGAAACATGGCGGCCATTTTTCTTCAAGTTCATGGCCTAATTAACCTGGGGCCTTGGAGATGTGAAGAAGTAAAAATGTAAGGGAGAGTGACAACTCTCTGAGCACAACTAGAGATTTGGCCGACTTGGCCTGTGTTGGGTTAAGATAATCAGGAAAAAAAAAAACAAGGATTGAAAAAGAGTTTGAAGTCAGATAAGGTGAATCTCAAGGCTTTACTAACAATTGTGATTTTTTTCTATAAGCAGAAGATACTCTACATGTTTTTTACATCAGGTAGGTGACTTAATGAGAACTTGTCCCCCGGAAGATAAATTTGGCCATAATGAGTTGGATAGATCAGGGAGAAAATAAATTGAGAGGAGGGTTATCGCGCACGAGACTCTAGAAGTTCAGAGAAGTGGTAATAAGGACCTGACCCCAGAAAATAATGATTTCATTAGATAGAAGGAGGCAGGAACAGGAGACCTTCTGGTAAATTGGAGAGAATAATTCCAGGTAAGTTCAAAGCTGCCACAAAGAAAATAAGGAAGAAAATCAAACAGCTCTGCATGCAATGTAAACATGTCACTCACTCAAAGCCTCTTACGCCCGATATTACACGACAGTGTCCCCCGGGTCGTTTTTCCATTACAAGGAGTTGCAGGAGCTGATAAGCCTGTGACTAATTTAAAATGCAAGTGTTGCTCTGTCTTCCCCGACAGGTTGTGTTTCCATTTCCTTTAAGTAAACAGTATAAAGAATTACAGTCAAGCTCAATATCAGGAGCCTGATTCGCGGAAATAGGAAAGAGCCTGAGAAAGGTCTCTAGCTAAAAAAGCAAATGTGATCTTCAAATTCTCATTTGCCGTTGATGGTGGCACACTGCCGCTGTGGGTGAGACCTCGTCTCGGGGTCTGTGCCGCTCGTGGAGTGAGGTTTTCTGCTGTTGATGCCAGCGAGAGACAACAAAGGCGACAAAGCAGACATGTGTCCCCGAAGGGGCTCCCGGGTTAATAGATCAGGAAAAATTCATCTGGAGGAGATGTTTCACCAATCCTTGAGCATCAGCGCCACACGGGATTGCAGAGACCACCTGGTTAAGGGTGAGTCTCGGAGTCAGGCCAATTGGATACGAATTCCCAGCTCCCCATTCTATGAGATATGTGGCATTTTGTTTACTGGTTACCATTTCTGTGAGCCAGTTTCTCCATCTGAAAGTTGGACACATAGCTATGTCACTGAGTCACTGCAAGGACTGAAGAAGTTCATAAGTGGTATAGGGGAAGCCCTCAGCACACAACAGCGGTTATTGGAGATGTAACCAGGGGTGGGACTCAGGTCTGCTGGATGGAAGGGGACGGGGGATCCCACCACACTGCCACCCCATCTCCTGTGATACTCCCCCTCGAGACTAACTATTCCAGAAAAGCACCTCCAATTATGTTGACATCGCGTTCGACATCAGATTGTTCCCATCATGACTAAGAGCCCATTAAAGTGAACTCCACACAATCCATCACTTTAAAAAATATATTGAGTACCTACTCCATGAAAGGAACATGCTTTTTATGATAAATGAAATGCTGTCAATGAAAAGCTTAATTATTACCCGTTGCTCCACAAAATATTAATCATCGTTATTATTCCTAACCAGGATTAAGGGGCACTGTTCTGTAATAAAGTGCTCTGGGATTCGACGAGGGGAGACACCGGACCCTTAGGTGAGGGCCCAAGTCGGTGCTGTGAGGTCTCAGCGGCAATTTGAAGGGATGCATTCTGGTTGTTGAAGATAGGCCTGTAGAGCATGCAGTCTCTTCCACTATCTGAAACTGTTATTCGATTAAATAAAAGTATCAGTAATCTTTGGTGGAAAAACTATGATGTCCAAGCAAAATGAGAATTACGTGGTGAGAGAAGGAAAAGGAAGCAATATCAGGCAGGCAGCCACTCCGGGCCAGACCCCTGGTAGAGCTCATTGCGTTTCATCCTTAGCACGACTCCAGAGGGCACACATACTTTCTTTTATCCACATTTCATTAAGGAGGGAGCCACGGCTCTGATGTGAACTTGCGGGTCTCACAGATAATAAGTGCTGGGCCAGAATTAGAACTCACATTATTTGACTCAAAGCTTCATTGTTCGTCTGTCTTAGAAGCCGTTTTTGTTATAAAATAAAGCACAACGACAGAAAAGCACACATGAGAAAGTCATCGCTGAATGAATTTTTATCAGGCAAACAATGTTCTAAGTGCCATCCAGGTCAAGAACTAGCTTCGCCACCTGCTGTGGAAGTCACGCCTTCTCCCTCCAAATGTAAGGACTCCCTGACTTTCTTCACTGGTCACTTGCTTATGGGTCTCTTAGCCACTGTGCACCCCTATAGGATGGATCCATTAATCTCATCTTTTTACCGTTAATCTCATCTTTTTAAGCAATGTCTTTGATGTCTCATTTACTATACACAATCCCTTTTATTTTCCTTAGAATTTACTAGCTTAATCACTTAGGACATTTTTTGGTACAATTTTCAGCTGTTTGGATTAGATGCTTACATACTCATGGTGATATTTTCTCATTTCTTTTTTGCTTATTCCTTGAAGTAATTTTAAAAGTAGAAGCTTACTCACCTAGTGTTTGAAGACTACGTAAATGGTTCACATAGAAAAGGAGGAATAAATGCAGATTCTTTCCTTTTATTTATTGAGTTTTAAAATATATGTAGTATGTTTCAACCCACTGCAATTGTCATATTTCTTGACGCACAAATTTCTCAGTCCTTGACCTTAGGCCTTTTGATATGACACTAGAAGTTTTTGATAGCTTTCCAGCTTCCTGATCTGACAAAATGTTTCAGACTCTCCTTGCATATTTTTATATAAATACATGGAATCAGCCATATCTACAAGAAGCCTTCTCTCTTTTTATCAGAAATGATATTTTAAGGTCAAGATCTGGGCCTAGAGATGCTGTTTGCTACTGGGTTAATAATCGCTTCTGCCTTTTTTGCTGCACAAAGATAGAAGATGGTTAAAATACCGTGTGATTTAATACTGCTATTTCCAATTCAAACTTAAAGGATTTTAAGGATTTTATAGGATTTCTCCTATATTACATTTGTATTTTTTCCATAGTGAGAATCCTAATTTTTCAGGGCATGAGAGGTGAAGGATTAAAATGTGCCATCAATACCCATTTGCTTTTTCCCTCATTACTTGCACACAAGTTTCAAAATAATAATACTAATACAACATCAGCACTTACAACTACTCAAAACAGCTACACATTTTTTCATATGCAATTCTATTTCTCCTCCCCCGTCATATTTTAACAGTTGTACTGTACCTATACTATGGGTTAATATCATCACTATAATATACAATGCTTCACTTTTAACCCGCAATTTGTCTTACTTCTATAAGTAACTAGAGAAACCACAGTTCCTTACATTGATGTTTCTTTTGTCATTTTGGTTGTCTGAAGCTTGTTCTTTAGGACATTTCTTAGAAAGTGCTCTCGGGGAGAAATCCATCCTGAATTACTGCGTGTTGTATGTGCCCTTTAGAATTCAAGGTCAGTATTTTTGGGTAAACAATAAAAGCAGTTGTTTACACTTTCCTTTCTTGAGTATCTTAATTATTTTACTCCATTTCTTCTGCAATAACATGTTCCTATAAAAAAATCCACCGATGATATAATTATTTGTCCCTTACAAGTCATTGCTCTTTTTTCTAGATTCCAAAGAGATTTTTCAAGTTTTTAAAAATTTCACAAAGCTTTCTTAAATTATTGGGTTAGCCAAAAACTTTCTTTGTTTTTTTTTTCTGTAAGATGGCTCTAGTAGTGCTTAGTTGTCTTTAACTTCATTTGACACAATCTAGTTAAATTGTACTGTGACAGCTGTCATATCAGTGTGCATTAAGAAAAACACATCAAAATTGGTGAATTTTTTGTGTAGCCTTTTAAATACTAAAGATAGAAGAAAATTAACAGCATTTTCAACATGTTATGCTTTATTATTTCAAGAAAGGTAAAAACGCAACTGAAACACACAAGAAGATTTGTGCGGCGTGTGGAGAAGGTGCTGTGCCTGAATGAACGTGTCAAAAGTGGTTTACGAAATTTTGTGCTGGAGATTTCCCGCTGGACAATGCTCCAAGATCACACAGACCAGTTGAAGTTGGTGAGTGATCAAATCTAGACATTAATTGAGAACAATCAATGTTATACCACATGGGAGACAGCCGACATACTCAAAATATCCAAATCGATAAAGTTATTGGTGAAAATAAGAAATGTGTCTTTTATTTTACTGAAAAAAACCATATGGACTTTTTAGCCAACCTAATATTTTTTTCGGGCCTTGTATTATTGGTAGATGGGTGTTCTTTTGTCTGTCTCCAATTTTCATCTGTCTACACTCATGTTCATCTCTTTATTTTTAAAGGTTTCTTTTTTAATTCTTTATATCATAGTAAATTTTAAATGCATTTTTCATTCTTGTTTTCCTTCACGTTTAGTCTTCATTTCTAAAATTATTTTAGAATGATTTTCTAATTTCTAAGCATTGTTTTTAACTCTAATACATGTTGTCATCCATGTCATGTATTTTCTTAAATATTCTAAGCTCATTTTTTAATTAATGTGTTGCAGTTTGATCTGTTTTTGAGTAAGTCTTATTAGCATATTTTTATTATCTACAGGAAAATATTCTGCTACTTGGTCTCTATTTCTTTATGTTAATTAAGTTGGTGTGTCATTTTTACCTAAATAATTCCCCCTCCCTTTTTTTTTTTAATAGGACCATAGTTTTCCTTAACTTTTAGTGGGAAGCTAGGTTCAAAGTTCAGGTACTATTTCTCATTTTTCAGATATCTCTTTTCTGTTGTTATTAGCTAGATTAATAATATGCAGGTATCTCTTCTGATGGTTCCAGGCCCTGCTGAATTTTAGTTTTGACTTCCTTTTTCTTAACTTTTACTTTTCTTATCTTGCATCTATTTTGAACCCATTTCAAGCAGCTCCTCTTTACTGTAGGTTTCTGCCATGGAGGCAAAATGAAGACCACGTTACTGTGTATGTAACCAAACTGGAACATGGGAAATGCTTAGGAAGTGAGATCTCTGAGTAAAGTTAACCGGCGTCTCGATGCATCCTGGTCTTTCCTGCTGCAAACGTTCATGCTTCAGATGACCCACACACATTTTTACTGGGTGAGGCAAAAGCTTTTCCATGGGGGCACTTCAGTATAATGGAAATAGTGTGCATACTGAAACCGAGAAGACTGAAGTTCGTATCCTTATTCTATCTGTTCATGGCTACAAAAATGCAGGCAAGGTATTTATGCTTTAAAAGCATACATTTCCTTATTTGTGAAATATACATACCTATATCTGTTAATGCATAGCATATTTTGAATACATTTTAGTTTCCTTCTGCAAATCTTAGAATCTCCAAAACTATGTAAAGATAAATACCTTTAGGACGCTTCTTACTTATTTGCATATGCAATTAGACACAACTTACATAGGAACCCTGCTCAGATGTGTTAACAAATTGTCCACCTTCTCCTAAATAATATTTGCTTTTTTATAGAGTTATTTTTTTCTGGTATCAGTTTTGATTTGCTTCAACCTACTCAATTTAGGGAAATCGGGGGGTGGAGAAAGTAATGCAGAACATGGAAAGCTATTAAACACAACTTATAGAACTGTGTCTGTCCACAGTCCAGGGCACACCTAAAGGAAGGAATTTTTTCCTTCTTTTTCCTTGCTACAGATTGTCACATGGTAAATTACAAGCCGAATTCAGCTTCTGAGAACTGCTAGGACTGGGGACAGGAGGTGCTCAGAAGACAGGCAGCCATGATTACAAAACTTTGTCAAACACTAACTTTGAACATGCTGTGGTTTGATTTTTTTTAATGTACTATGAGCAGAAAATAGCATTTTCTCACTCCATGAAGTCACACCTCTCTTTGTCAATGGAATAGCTGATAAATCAGTGAAAGCAAAATTAAATGTAAATCGAGCTTTCCATCTGGCTGCGGTGGCACCCTCTGATTCAGCCAAACAACTCCTCTTCGAGGAACTAACTCTCTTCTGAAGTACACTGGATTTACGGCGTTGTAATGGGGTCCTTCCATATTTCAGGACATTTTAAAGCAAAATCCTGAACCAGGCAACAGAAGAATAGAAAAGGCAGGATATCTACTTAGTTACCTGTACTCTGAGACGGAAGATATGTTTGTGTTTAAAGACTATGAATAATTCTCGGTTAGCCACCAAATGCATTCGCAGCGTGTTTATTTTCTATACATCCAGGCTTTTCGTGCTTCCCTTTCTTTGCTAGCTATTTCATTGATTTCAAGGAGCTCAAACAAAAGGAGAAGGAGAACCCAAAGTAAAAAGAAGCCAATGGAAAACTCAGGAGAGAAGTGGTCAAAGGATTCAACTTCGGAGTCCATCAGGCAGGGACACTAAGTCCAGCTGAGCTATTTATTAGCTGGACAATACTGAGCAGGTTTCTTAACCTCTGTAGGTCCCAGAAATAGATGTGTAATATAGTTTCATGTAACAAGCACTGATTAAAATTAGTTATTTTATTAACATTTGGTTTGAGGACTCTGTAAGCATATATTTTTTAAATTTGGTAGTATATTTGAAGTTATTTCACTCTTTTCTGTGGTGACCCACCAACACAGAGTGAGTTTATTTTATAGTATATTTCATGGCGTATCTGGGAATATGAACTAAGTGAAATTATGATAGTTACTCCTCTTCACAGTCAGACATAAGCCGTCATTTGGAGCACACCTGTTCTATTCAGAGGAGAATAACTTGAGTTTGTTATCTTATATATGGCTAGAAATTTTCCAGAGGGGCGATTAAAATGCAACCCTTTGCGAGGTAACATGGGGCCCCCCAGGCAATAATCATTTTCAGGTACAGTTCTAGGTAAAGGATGGACTTATTTGCATAAATAAGATGCTCTTTTCTAGGGACAGAATAGCCGCCAACCCAGCATAGCCTGGAGTCTCTAAAATCAGGTGTGCACATGGAGTTGAGGTGCAAGATATTTATTAGGGAGAAATTTGTGGAACAGACAGAAAAAAGAAGAAGGATTGGGGAGAAAAAAAAAGGTGAACGTCTATGCCAGCCTGACAAAATCTCCGCTAACCCAGAAGGGGTTCGAACCCCCAATTCCCCAACTGTGTCGGCTGTAATGGCCCAGCTCTTTCACATCTGCTCTGCTCAGCCACCATGCCGAGGCTGCCACAGAAGATGGGAGTTCAGGCAAGGTGCACTTCTGCGGTTCAGACGGGTCCCGATGAGCTGGTGCTGCAGGCTGCAGTCTCCGGGGGACAGCAGGTCCCTCCTCGAAGTGGCTCTGTCTCTGCGTCTCCCTGTTTGCCGCAAGGACAATCAAACAGTCCCCCCGGAAGTCCGAGAAGTGGGACTCCTGATCTGGTGGACCTGGTTGAGTAGGTCTAAAATTATTGTCTAGCGAATAACTTACCATTTACATAATAATGAAAATATCATTAAACACAATAATATCATTGTAATAACAAAAATAAAACAATTGTCATAATAATTAATGTTTTGGGGAAGGAATAGACACCAAAGGCCCCAGAGGAAAACTCGCTAAGGCAGAAGGGGGAGTCTAGGCTGAGGAAGCAAGATTTTCTTCAGGTGCCTGGAAGCTTCATTTCTGGTGAGGGAGGGTCGTTTCTGCTAATGTCCAGCAGCATGCAAAGTCTCTGAACACAGCAAATTGTCAGCTTCTCTTGAGAGCATTCTTATCGTGTTGGATTTAATTTATGTCTCATTTGAAATAAATGTATTTTCGTGCTAGCTTTTCCTACTATAGAAAGAAATATTTAGAAGTGTTTTAAAGCCACCATTGCCATGTACTCACCCTGTAACTGGGCGGGATGGGGCCGGGCCATTTGTTGTTGTGCATACACATAACACTACTATTTGTGTGGAAGGAAACAGGTTTTTATTAACAGGGTTCCCAGGGGGCTGGGAGCATTCTTGCTCGGAACACTTTTCTCTCGCAAGACACAGAACTGCACTGGCTCCCCAGAAGATTGCAAACCAAAGCCACAGCCAGAAGTTCTCCGTTATCGTTATCTGTCCTTTTGGAGCTTAAGCTGGCCATGCAATCAGGTGTCCCGGGGGTAGGCATGTGTGGGCTTTAGAGTTGCCACCATCTTGCTGAAGCTCTCTCTCAGCGGTTGTGGGGTGCTGCCAGGTCACTCCAGATGGTCATGCAGGGGAACTTCCCAGCGCATGCCTCCGTGCGCTGCTCTCAGGGGGAGAGACCAGAGGCAGCCCAGGACCCACAGGCCATTGTGCACTGGGCCGTAGCATTCCAAAGGCGGGAGCCTGGTGACAGATGCATCCTAGCATGGGACCCTGCCTCTGGGGAGCTAGCTTCCAACTGTGTAGGGCCTGCATGCCGGGTGGGCCCAGCATTGCCAGTGTCAGGAATGTTCCCATCCACGCCGGGCAAAACAGGAACCCACGAAGCCCAGAAGTTAGAGCAACAGGCCCTGAGCCAAGCGCCCAGGCTTCTGCCCCCTTCCTCTTTGGGAGGGGAATGGGAAATGTCCCCAGACCACGTGGCCTCCCAGGGACCCGCCTGTCTCAGGATTTTAGGCTCACTGGGCTAGCCAGGGGAGGGGAGAAAGCCTTGAGTTTCAGGAGCCCTGCATTTTAAAGACTCGGCCCGGAAATCCCTGAGCAAGAGTCCGACTCGTCTCCGGGTGTGTCCGTGTCTGCCATCTTTGTCAGCTCCCCGCATGTTGACCCTCTTGCGGCTGCCATTTTGCACAAAGGGGCAGGAGTTTCCCAGCTGCTCACAGCAGGCAGCGTCTGTTTGCCGGGGAGGGATGCCCGGCCCCGCCAGCTGACACAGGTGCTGTACAAGCTCCCCCTCCTGCTCCTGCCTCTGCCCCTGCCCCCTGGGAGTGTCACGGCTGAGTCGCCTGCAGCTGGCTCCCAGCACAACCCCCAGCCTTTGTTTACAGATTGGCTCCAAGGTGTGAGAAGGCTGTCCTGAGGTTTGGTTGTGATTTCAATTCAGGTGGCCTCTGGTGCTTCCTGCAGCCTGTGCTCTCCGCAGCTCCGTCCCTTCTGGGAGCATGGGGCTCCCTGTGGAAGATCCGGGTTCCCTCCAGGCTGGGGCCTCCCCTGCCCCTCAGTGGCTCCTGGCCAGTTTCAGGTTTATGATGAACTCGAAGGGAAGGTATAAGGATGTACCATATACTCCCCGCTGCCCCCACCCATGAGTAGCCTACCTTATCAGAGTGCTACGTGTGTATGTAACCACTGATGAGCCTACATTTACACAGCTTAATGACCGGAACTTCATACTTTCACATTATGGGTCACTCTTGGTATTGTACATGCTATGAGTCTGAACACATGTATAATGACATGTGTCCATCATTATAGTATTATACAGAGTAGTTTTACTGCCCTAAAAAATCCTCTGAGCTCTGCCTAAATATTCCTCCTCCATGCCCTGCTTCACAACTCCTGACAGTCATTCATGTTGTAACTGTTTCTATACCTTTGCCCTTTCCCTAACGTTGTATAATTGGAATCGTACAGATTGGCTTCTTCTACTTAGTATTATAACACTCATTGGAGGTCACTCCACGTCTTTGCATGGCCCGATCGCTCATTTATTTTTAGGATTGAATACTATCCCAATGCCCAGATGTACAGTTTACGTCTTCATGCACCAACGGAAGGGCTGTCTTGTGTGTTTGCAGGTTTCGGCAATTACAAATAAAGCAAGTATAAACACTCATGTGCAGGTTTTGGTGTGGACTTACGTTTGCATCTCCTTTGGGTCAGTACCACATAATTGCTGAATCGTATGGTAAGAGCATGTTTAGTTTGGTAAGAGACTGCAAACCTGCCTTCCAGAATCGCTGTGTCATGTTGCATTCCCGCCAGCAGTGAACAGGAGTTCCTGTTGCTTCGCATCCTCGCCGGCATTTGGTTCTTCCCTGTTTCAGATTGTAGCCACTTGAGTACGTGTGCAGTCACGTTGCATTATTGTTTAAATGTACATTTCCCTAATGACATGTGATGGGGAGTGTCCGACTTCCTTTTTACCGCTTTAATTAGGTATTATTTTGGGTAAATCCCTTCATCATTCCAGAGCTACATTTTCTAAGCTAGAAAAGAGATAAATAAAAAAAGTTAAACTAGATCTCATGAATTCTTCTAAGGCACTATGACTCCTAAATAAATTCTGTCAGTGATATCCATGTATGATTTTAACCTCATGCATGGTAAAAAGAGAAAAAGACCCTTTATATTTCTGCAAAAATTAGGAACAAACAAGTAGATTCTGTTCATCCATGCCTTCAGTTTCCAGGGACACTGAGACACAGAAGTTTAGAAAGAAGACTGTCCTTTAAATCCGCTCCCCGCCCAATCCTGTACTGTCGTGAGAACAACGTTCTAGCAAGAGTTGGGTAATGAAGTTGAAATCCAAAGCAACAACAAAATAAGACATCAAATAAAGCTCACAGGCATCCATCACGAAATTACTCAGATCAGCATCTGAATTTAGACAACCTTCAGGTGTTTCTAACTCAACCCTGAATAAAATAATCCCCCTAAGAATTTGTGGTTACCATCTCTTATTTCAACAAATCGCATGAGTATGCTAAAGCCCAACATTGCACAACTTTTCTCTTTAAAATTCTAGCAGCAGCTGTAGCATCGAATTCTCCTTATTCTCCTCCTTTCCCAAGTGACTAGCGTTTTCCTGAATTTCTCAAATTCCCAATGAACTTTACCCCATATTTCAGCATCACTCTTTCCCCAAACATGACGAGGACATTTTCTCCAGCACATTTTGATGGACAAGGCAATCCGTTTTGTTGTCTAACCTCTACATCTAAGTGACAGAAGATTCAGTGGCTGGAGCAATTTTTATTATGTGGATGAGATTGAGATAACGCTTCCATTATCAGTACTCATCAGTACTTAAACAGTACTTAAGATCAATGTCCCTAAACATACCGTTGTCACATCAAGAGTTTACTGTGTGTTTTAATACTTTAGAGCCACAAAGTTTTTCATATCCAAACCACTTGTAACAGAGGTTGGAGCAAAAATTATTTAAATAAATGTGTAAGAAATTTATCGGAAACCTCTAGGAAGTAGCTGAAGATGACAACCTGACCACCAAATAAAAGAAGCTAAAGTAAAAGAAAATAATAAAATAAAATGCCAAGCTTTTAAGGGTCCTGCTTGCAGCTGTGTGGCTCTCATGGGGTCCGCAGTTAGCTTGGGTAAGCAAAGGGGGCAGATGAATGGCTCTCAATCACTTAGTCTACCAGTTCAATCCCCCTTCCCACCCATCACTCCTTCACAAGGAACGAAAGTAAGCCAGAACTAAAAACCCACTTTAAAAGCTCTCTTCCGACAAAGCTGTTCGAAAAGACACTTACTGACTAGAAGACATTCTTTCAACTTGACCACTAATAGTTCTGCACATGTACTTTGAATCAGTAGCAGTCCCCAAACACGCCGTATGCTTTGTACTTGTCTAGACTCTCATGTAAAATAGCAGGCACATCTTGTGCATGATGGAACTGTTAAAATAAAAGGAAATGTGACAATGGTTTAATGATTCGGTGTAGAAAAGTATGACAAGGGTACACGGAGTGCTGGCAATCGTCTGATTAGGGAATAGCTTCACGTGGTTGTCAGGGAAATACCAGGAACGTAACCACAATGAATTATTAACAAAGGTTAACTTTTAGGTAAAGTACACAATTTTCAACTGGGTGATATAGTGATAGTATTTCTGAATTAACTATCTCAATCTTTTTGGGTTTTTTAAATGGAGAATTTAAGATCTATTGCAATTTTTATTTAAAGTAATTGCTTGAATAATCTGTATGCCAACATAGTTTTTTGTCTCATGGATTCATTTTCTACTGATACAAACAAAGACAAGGTAAGTCCAATCACAGTGATTATTAGGACCAGCAGTTGCTAATATTATAGAAAGATTGTTTAGCTAGATAAGAGTTTTCAACTGGTGTGCTGCAACAGTTTTTAAAACATGCAGTGCCTGACTATGCAGTCAGGAGCACCGACCTCTTTTCCCTTAGACTGTCAAATAAAAATGACAGCATCCAATATGACAATAGTCATTCAGTGTGAATGAATCAAAATTATACCTATTTTTGTCAGATTGGCAAAAATATACTTTTCGGTGTGCTGCAGAATTTTCATAATTATCACGTATGCCATAAAATGAAAATGGTTGAAAATGGCTGATCTAGAACTATGCAATCCAGGACACTCTCATGAAGTCTAGGCAGTACTTTGGTGTTATCTGGGAAATGCAGCCATTTCTTCAACTTCCAATATCTTCCTGCCTGTAGCCCCCAAACCCAGCACAGTAGCTGTGACACATGGACTTAGAGGTTACTCATTACTGATCAGAGGGGCAGAATAGGCACCAGAATGAAAGGTGAATGGCAGCGGCGACCCTTAAAAGGGAGTGAAACAATCAGTGATTTGTGGAGCTGGAAAACCTCAGGGGATCCAAAAAGAGAAGTGGACAGAGGCATAGGGGAAATGCTCTTGTGTGTTCTGATAAGGGGGGATCCACTTCTTGGGGTGTTAGGGAAAAGGCTGTATCTCTAATTGTATTGGTTTGAATATCAACATAGCTAATCTTATTTTCATGATGTAAAATAAATGTTGACTGTAAGCTCGGGTACAGTTATTTGGAAGAAAGGGAGATAATTATGTTCTCACTCACTAGTTCTACTACTGTGTACCAAAACCTCTCTGTTAGTTATAACGTCTGGTCGGTGTGTGTTCTCATGCATTGAGTTTGACAGAGGGCGGGAAGAAATTGATCTCTCTTTTGTTAATTCGTGTGGTGAAGTCCCCGGTATTTCCCTGACAAACATGTGAAGTTATTTCTTAATCAGACCACTGCCGGCATTCTGTGCCCGCTTGTTATGCCTTCCTAGGTTGGATAATTAAACCATTGTTGATTTATTTGATGGAGACAGTCAAGCCAAGACAATCAAATGCAGTAATTGAGATTTGCCTAGGCTTTTATTACTTTTTTGCAGGGAGACAACTTCGCCAGCTAATTTTGAGTATAAATGACAACAGACATTTCCTGTTTTACTATTGCATCTGGATGAAAATATTGGATCATGGCTATTTCAATCTCTTCCCTTGTGCTGTGGAGATACATTTGACATTAATTTCAGTTTTCACCTTCCCTTTCCCTGAAGAACGAATGTTCAGACAGCCGTTTCGTGCAGAAGTGAACCTGATCAACCGCTCTCATCCATGCCATTGAAAGCCGCCTGGAAAATCCTCAGGCCCAGGAACCTGGACGTCTTGTTTTATCCATTATCTAAAATAGCAAACTCGTATCAAATACTATGTTTTCATGTTGACTAGTGGGTTCGAAAGACTCTTACTTAGTGTCTGTTCATGTAAATTGTACCAGCACAGGAATTCAGTTCAATTCTTCACGTTACACGAAACAGATACCAGATTAGCCCAGTGACTCTGCCGTTCTTGTGCTCCACTCGGCTGTGAGACGTCAGACTTGACCTCGTACCTGCATCTCTTTGTTAAGAACCGAAAATAACAACATAAGTTTAGGCCAATAATGTCAATCATTCAGAAAGCCGATTTTAAGTCTGAAAATTGTACTGTAAGGAGAGAAGCGGACCTGGCTGGGTGGTTCAGGTGGTTAGACGCCACCCTGATACACCAAGGTTGCAGGTTCCATCCCCGATCAGGGCACATACAAGAACCCACCCGTGAGCGCATGGATAAGTGCAACAACGAATTAATATTTCTCTCTCTTTCATTTCTCTCCCTCTCTTTCTCTCTCTCTCTGAAATCAATTAATAATTCTTTTTTTAAAAAAGAAGGAAAGAAAACAATGGAAATGGTTCTAATTTGCTTTGGTCATACACAGACTGACCTTTGTTTCCTAACACTCAAAATGGGAAAATTTGATACCAGTTACCAGTTAACTTGTTAGCAGTGATACAGAGCTCTGAGTAGGCAACAGCCTACTAGGAGCTCATTTCTCTACTTAAAAAAAGTAGGAAATAAGGGGGAGCATATGTTTTTGTGTTTTTGGCACAGGGAGGTGATGCTGGAAAGCTCGGGTTGCAGTCGCTTTCCCGTGACTTCTGTGCAGTTCCCAGTCTGTGTGTTTTCACTGCCTGCGTCTCCCTGGTGTGAGACTGATTAGTAGCAGCAGGAATCTGTCACCGCGAGTCACAGTGACTGCGACGTACAGGGACTTCAGCCGATTCTGGGGGAGGCTGGACTGCGTGCGCCCACACACCCCTTCACATGTGACCCGGGTCTGGAAATGATGTGGTTTCGTGGGTCAAGGTCCTCAGGGACAGAGGTTTCTTTTTAAGAACAAATAAAAGCAACTCCCACCCCCTAGCTGTCCTCAGACGAAAGAGCGAACGGGTCAGGGAGATTAAAATGCTTCTCAATGTGACGGTCACCACGCGCAGAGCTGCGTCTGGGGAAATGACAGAATGTGCTCAAAGGCTGCCCAGCGACGGCTTAGACGGTCTCGGCTCTATCTTTTCTTTACATAATACTTCCACTGACACAACTGTTTATATAGTACTTCTGGTTAAGTAATTGGAAGTATATTTACATCATATTTATTGTATAATTACATAGTACTTCTAATTTGAACTTAGCGACCTTTATGTGTTTACATTTGAACTTTTTTTTTAAAGTTTTTATTTATTTATTTTTAGAGAGAGAAGGGAGGGAGATAGATAGATAGATAGAGAGAGAGAGAGAGAGAGAGAGAGAGAGAGAAACATCAATGTGTGGTTGCTGGGGGTTATGGCCTGCAACCCAGGAATGTGCCCTGACTGGGAATCGAACCTGTGACACTTCCGTTTGCAGCCGTGCTCAATCCACTGAGCTGCGCCAGCCAGGGCAACATTTGAACTTTGAACTGTCATATATTACTACTGATTTGTAAAAATATCTGTCATTGCTTTATACTAAGGGTCGAGTGAGCTTAGGTACTAATGGCATTGACAGCTGGTGTTGAAAAGCAATAGATCATTGTATTCTAATAGTGTCTTCTCATAACTAAACAAAACTGCTCGAATATATGAACAATTCTGTAGTCAGTGTACATTAAATATATTTGATTCGGTTAATTAAAATCACTGGGTACTTTTAAAATTAGACTTAAATTTGCTGAACTTTTACTATGTATAGTGGCTTGTTTGCCTAACTCAATGTATTTGCTTTGCTTTATCTTTGGGATATTTGTTTCTGAAAACAAAGGATAGGGAAGGGCTGTATTTGTTACCAAATAAATAATGTAATTCTTGAAAATGTTTTTATAGAAATTCAGGATACTCTCACTTTTTAAAAAATTTTGCTATTGTAGGTGTAGTAGAATGGCTGATTTCAGCTAATGGTTCAAGGAGTAGAATGGACCCTTTTGATGTGGAGTAGCCAAAAACATGCCATATATTGTTCTGAGAAGAAACACATTTGTCTATCTGAAAATAAAAAATGTGTAACAGTTACAATTCACACCTGTTGTGTAGTAGTGATCCCGTCCATCCTGAACCCCCCTGAATCTGAGGCTGAAGTCCAGGCATCTGTGTCTTTTTCTAAAACTTAATCATTATTGTACTTTTTTCCACTACCATTTAGTCCCCTTACACCCGCCCCCCCCCCCCCCCCCCCCCCAGCAACCACCACCCTGCAGCCACTCAGCCAGGATTGAGAACCACTGACCAAGCTCCAAAGTTACTTTCCTTTTCTGTGCCCTTGTTTTTGCTTCCTCCACCAACTCCCAGCGAAATACTTTTAGCTGCTTCCCTATTGTGAGAGTATGTCACAGACAACGCTTTTCTGGGGTACGTATCGTGTCTACACTGCATTAGAATTGTTTAAGCCCATCCTATGTCCTTTGCTGGACTGTACAACCATTCAGGTCACGAAACAGTCAGTGTCTGCACCTGACATGATATGTTGCGAATACAAAGATTTAAGTACACAAAGGAATGATCATGCATCTTAAAATTTAAGAAGACATCGGTATGTGGTCTGAACAGAAGGTGTCTTATCCAGAAATAGGGAATGCAGGGCCAAGAAGGCTGTATAAACACGCCTTATTACTTCTTCACTAATTACTGCCCTAAGCCCAGACCCCTTTGTCTTATCAATTCTTCACCAAGTCATTGTTTCTCCACCTAAAAACTATAAAAGTGGCCTGCTTTGGTCACTCCTTTGAGTCTTATTTTTCTCTGAGTTCCTGTAAGTACAAAATTAAATGTGCTTTTCCCCTGTTGATCTGTCTCATGTCAATTTAATTAGTAGGCCAGCCAAAGGACCTAGAAGGGGAGAAGAGAGCTTTTCCTCCTCTACAGTGTGAACTGGGTGATCCCCGTGTGTGTTCATAGACGGGAGAGAAGGTAAAGGTGAGACGGGGTCACTTCCTGGCACGACTCCGTGCACAGTGAGAAGAAGCACTGCCCGCTGAGAGGCTTTGTGGGGACCACGTGGGTTTCCGATCCTGGAAGTCTGGTGCCTGTGAAGAGGATGCCGGGACTCCGTGCTACTTACCTTGGCTCCCTCCTGTCAGTTTTGTCTCAAACATCATGGCCCTGAAGGTCATGTGACACTCAGAGTGCAATTAGCTCTCCATCTTGCAATCGCTAATATAATCCCAACTTCTGTCGCCTCTGGTTCAGAGAGAAGGCCAAGTCCCTAATGGCGTGAATGTGTCTGTGATCTCCTCCTGGTTCTTGGTGAGGGAAGGAAGATACCACACCTTGGAATCACTTGTCAAGTTGGTCACCCTCTGTGGTCCCCTCCCCAGTGGCCGTAGTGGCTGCTGGCCATGGAGCCACGGACCCCTGGCCAAGTGTGTTTGGGCTTGGAGGCTGCTCCCAGCGAGCCCCACTGAAGTGGGACAGGGGCTGCGTGGTGACTTCAGTGGAGCCCTCAAGTCTCCCAGGATCAGATCTGCTCAGGACATTTGCAACCGGGTGCGATGCCAGGTCATGTGCTTTCTCTGACATCGCCTCTTTTAATGTCACTGGCTTTTCAGTGAGATGTGTCCTCCCATTTTCTCCAGGTGCCTCTGTGCATCCTGCTTGAGTTTCTGGGTTCTCATTTAGCTATGACATTCTCCGCTTCCCACAGAGAACAATGCTGATCTCGCTAATGTCACACAGAACTCTAAATCATGTGGGTTTGGGTTGAAAGGGGAACCCAGGGCTCATGTAATTCTCATCTTCATAAGGGAGAACAAAGGTATGTGATGTCATATTTTCCTTGCCCTGGTTACATACCACAGACCGCTGATAAGGATACCGAGTATGCAGCATTTGCTAGCACGAATCTTTTTAACCTTAATGCCTGGTTGTCAAATATGATTGATATTTATGTGTAGTCTTAGGGATTTAGAGGGTGGTCATTCAAAACAACAAATCCTTCAAAATGAGCTAAAACAAGTTAATAATTTTTAAAAGATTTTATTTATTTATTTTTAGAGAGGAAAGAGAGGGAGAAAGACAGAGAGAGAGAAACATTAATGTGCGGTTGCTGGGGGCCATGGCCTGCAACCTAGGCATGTACCCTGACTGGGAATTGAACCTGCGACACTTTGGATCACAACCCACACTCAATCCACTGAGCTACGCCAGCCAGGACAAGTTAATTCTTTAGCCAGAATTCTGAAGGAAAAGGTTGGTACCAAAGGACCAGAGGAGGCTGCCCCTTGTTTTAAAAAGAAATATAGAATAAGAGCATCAGCAGAAGTGGTTTTATGTTAGGCAAAACTTTCTACAATTTACCACTTAGTATAAGATGGATGTATTTTTATGAAGGTGAAAGTTCTTAAACAGTAATTTTAAACTCTTTTATTCTTCTAGTTAGTGCAAAGAAAAAAGACATTATATATATTAAGAGCAGAAGTAGGTTCTCATAATAAGATAAATGTGAATGTCTTCAATAATTTATGAGACCAGACCATGGTTAATAGTTTACCGTAATTATATGGCTTTTGGCGTCCCAAAGCCTGCTTCTCCTTCATCATTTCAGTAAAAAGCAGAATTTACCATAAGGTTTTCTGTATTTTCCTCGGTAATCTCTTCTCTTAACCAAAATGTAGCTTTTATGGCCCAGAACAGTAACTTTTATCTACTGAGGAAGCTTTAACTGTGGATTACTATTGAATTTTTTCCCTTTGCTCAGCTTCTATAGCCCCAGAAAAGTAAAACATCAGGGACGGCATTCATCTCTTCTCCTGTTCGAGTTCTGTGTATTCTGATTATGATTCCGACGGTTATATTACCATGAGCCGGCTACAAATTCCATAGCAATTACACGTTCTACTTTTTCCAGATTAAAATGCTATAAATTCTTCATTTGGAGCTCACTTGTAAAATTACTACATTGCTGTGATTTCTTCTTTTTCTCCCTCCTCCTTTCAAGTGCCTAAAAGTCCAGCTGTGTCTGGAACGTACCAAAGGATATTGAGCAAATGCCTGGCCAGGCTTTCCCCTCTCTCTTCCTTTGATGAAACTGGATCTGCGGGGCGCGCTCCCGGTGGAGCGGCTGCGTTTTCTCCGTGCGTTCACTGGCTCTCACGCTCCCTCTCGCACTCTCCCTCCTTCCCTTCTCCCTCCAGCACACTCAGGAGCCAAACAGTCACCCTCCAGACCTTCAGTCAGCTGCAGAAAGTATTCAAGACGGAGCGTGGTTTCTGCAGCCCGCATAGTTCTCTGTTTCCCTTCTCACCCCTTTAGTTTTGCCTCTGTGTCTTTTCTTCAGTGGTTAAATGCTCAAGGCTTATAAAACGGTGTCAAAGAACTCCAGATAAGGAAACAAAAATCATGTAGCTTCCGTTTATTGTGTAAAACAGCACACCCTTCCCATCTGTTCGTCTTGAATTGGCTTTCTATGGTTTTTGACAAAGGAGCGAACCATGACTCACGGGGTGTATTTTTATGGAATATTTGAGCTCGGGAGGATACAGGGACCTGTCCTCCAAGAATGGAGGCAGCATCGTTCCTCTTGATGGGCACAGAGGCCCCGAGCCACGCACGATGCGGTCCAGCCAGGCACGCGGCAAGGGCAGAGAGCTCCCCGCAGCTTCCCCTGCCACTGGAGAGGGAAGGTCCTCTGAAAACAGAGGATGCTCTACCTTGAAAGACGCCATCTAAATAGCAACATCAAGGCCATCACTCTCGTGATGACCCTTCCCAAGGCTTTGCATCCCCCGACCATCGTCCTTGCTTGTTCTCATTCTTCCGGTGTTGACATCCTCCTTCTCTGCTTCAGGGCAGCTGAGAAGCCGCCTCCTTCCTGCCCATGCCCTGGGCTCACCCAGGAAGGTTCTGCTCGTTTCCCGTTTCTATTTTCTGACCATTTGTACCCTCCCTTATTGCCTTTATCGTCAGTTTTACTATGAAACACACTCGCATACACAGACACACACACATGCTTTCATTTATTTATACTCCAGAAATCTAGACATGAATTGACTTTATTCACATACCTTTCCATTTCTTTTTTCGTTTGCTTACTGGCTGTGGATGTGGTGCTGTTAAAGGAAGATATGCTTCATTATTTGTCTTTTTTTAATGTAAAATGCAGTGCTGGATATTGGATCAAGGCTCTTTTCTGGACAGTGGCCCAGATCCTGGACCTGCCCGGAGTTCAGGTGTTGGCATCTGTTCACTGCAGGGGGCCCTGGCTGCGCCCTGGCTCTGCTCTGACACCGTCGGTTGGGTTCTGGTAACCCACGTGTGCTTTTTCAGCATGTTGACCCTTAACATCTCCTTGCATTGTAATTTGGATCATTCATGAAGAAGTCCAGCTGAGAAATAAATAAAAATAACAATCAAGGGTTTATTTCACGACTGAGGTCTGGAATAGGCAACTCAGGGCTGGCATGGAAGGGTTAGGAAGTTGTCAGAGACATGGCTCCTTTCAGCTTCTGCTCTGTTGTCCTCAGCCCATCCTCCAGGTTGCTGCATGTTCCAAGATGGCTGCTTGAGCACCGTTCATTACATCAGCATTCCAGGAAGCAGGTAAGAGGGAGTAGGGGAGGCACAGGGTACTCCTGCCAGCGAAGTCAGATCTTTTTGAGCAACCTGCCTGAAGTTCTGTCACACCTCTATGTACATCTTCTTGTCTGAAAGGCTGGGAAATACCTCCTTCTGGATGCAGTACGGTTACGTTTCTTTATCAGGGGAAGAGGGAGTGTAGGTAATGCTGGCAGCAAGAATTCTCTGACACATATTTTTATTCCAGAGTGGCCATACAAGAGTAAAGGAATGGGACTAAGGAAGCCAAGGATCAGGGTTGTGATTCTAAGGATGCTTACTGTCAGGAGGTGGGGCAGGGAGCAGACCTGGTCCGGCTTGTACGGTGAAAGCGGTCCGGAACACACCTGGCTCCTAGTGTGGGAAACGGGCTACCTCATCTTAACTCCTGTTTGAGACCAGAGTTAGTCCCCACCAAGCACCTACTCAGAGACTAAATCCTTTTTTAAATACAGTTTCAGTTCTTTCAAAAGTCTTTATTTTGTGTGTGTGTGTGTGTGTTTAATTTTCTTTCTTTTTCTTTCAAAAAGAGAGTCCCTGGATTTTCTTTTATTTCTTTCTAAAGATTTGCAACCTCACTCTTAGGTCTTATATTAATGGGGCTGTCACCCATTCAGATCCACCTGAGGGTGTGGATTCTCCAGTCTTCAAGACTGTGTTCTACCGTGAGAACCCACCACTGAAGCCTTGACCTTGGAGGGGGCATCTCCGGTGCGGCCCACCTCTCCCCCTGCAGTTTCTACAATAAGACTTCCTATAAGCCATTCTGAGGGAGAGACGGAGCGTTCCCATTTTGTTCGGAGAAACTCTGTATGCAGGTGACAGGTTTCCCTGGTGGCCTTGTTGTATAATCTGAGCAGTCCTCAAGGCCACAGGACATGTGTGACAGGCTCTAACCCCTTCCTGCTTCCACTGGAGACTGCTGCGCTGGAGTGGGCTCTGTGGCCAAAGGTACTCAGGAAAAGTCCCCTCGAGGCCACTACCATGTGTGCCAGCCTTGGTCTTCACCCCGGCCTCACATTGGCCCTCCCTGTTTCTCGGGGACCTCTCTACTCTGCAGAAGCGAGACGGGCACCTAGACCATTTTTCTCTCTAGGATAGTCTCCACCATTCAAGACGGTCTCATAATGCACTTGCCTGGTATCTGTAGTTCTTCACGCTACCTTGGAGAAAGTTCTAGAACTGCCCAATTCCATATTCCTCACTGAAGTCCAGAGTCCAAACCCTCTCCAGCCTCACAGGTTTATCAAGGTCACCCTGTGAACTTGATTCCAAGAAACGGAAGTCTTCAGAGAGTGGTGTATGTTGGCAAACATGAGCTATTTTTCAGGGGAGCTCCCCCCGAAGCCTCTCTAGGTGACAAGGGGTCCATCGCTGCCTCGGAAGGTTCTTCGTCCTGCAACTAATCCCAGCCAGGGCTTTCTTAAGTTTGTTCTCAAGTCTCAGAGGGCGATGTCCACAGGAATATTTACCGGTGTTAAGACATTCCCAACCTCTTCAGTTTTTTTTTTCTCCCAGGAGGACATATTTAGTTCAACACATATTTGATGTTCCCTTGGTCACAGTGTCACAACACTATGGTGAGTCACAGTCCACTATGAAGAACATGTTACAAATAGCAGCAAGAATGCCAAGGCTTAGAAACCATTTTCTTCAAAAAACTTAGTGAGATAAAATCAAAATTAAAAATATGGTTCTCAGGGCTTCCTGTTCTAGACAAGGGAGAATAAGAAGGGCCAGGTTCATCCAGTACCTGAAGCAACTATCACATAGGACAACATATATGAATCAGTGGCTCTCAAGAAATTGGATCTCCAGTCGAAAAGGACAGCATGCTTTTAGAGAAATGGATGATGGGAGCTCTCTGACTGGCCGCTTACTGCCTGGGCAGTTTCTACACTACATAGTGGGAGGAGCTCCCAGACAATGCCTGTTCTCGACAGCCGGAGGGAAAACCTCATAATTCCTGGGGCATTGGGTAAGGAACTGAGGGGTGTCTTGCTTTGGTAATGGCTGATTTGACACTAGACCGAATGCTGTTTGGATCCCCACCGACTACATGTTAAAAGCAAGACCTGAAAGGATCAAATCATTTCCAAGGAACTTAGCCATCCTAAAAGAAAGTACAGAAACATTTTTTAGAAATACACAAATATTCAGCCCCCACCCACACACCGTGCAACAAGGTAAAATGCGCTCCGTCTTGCATCTGATTATGAATTATCAGGCATAAAAAGAGACAGTAGAAGATTATCTATAATGAAGAGAAAAACCATCAATCAAAACTGACCCAGAAATGACCCATGGCAGAGTTAGTAGACAAAAACATGTAAACAGTAATTATGAATGTATACCATATGTTCAAGAAGCTAGAGGAAAGATTGAATATGTTAATGAGAGATATGCACATTTTTTGAAGGACACAAACAACTTATAGAGATGGAAATGGCAATGTCAAAGATGAAAAATACACTGATGGCATTAATGGTGGGTATATCAGACTATCAGAAGAAAAAATCAGTAAACTTTAAGAGGTAGCATTCAATATCTACAATGAAAATACATCTAGGAAAAGACTAAAAATACTGTAATTAACAAAGCATCACTGAGCAGAGAGACAATTTAAGAGGTCAAGTGTGTATAATTGGAGGGAAGGGAAAAAATCAAATAAACAGTGTCTGAAATTTTCCAAATATGATTAAAACTATAAACCCACAGATCAGTGCCCATCATTATCAAGTTGCTTAAAGCCTGTGGAAAAGGAGAAAAAAATCTTAAAAGCAGCTGGGAGGCAGGGAGAGAATAGCCACCACGAAGGAACAGAAACGAAGATGACAGCAGCTTTCTCATCGGAAACAGCGCAGGTGGGAAGACGTAACAACACTTTTACCCAATGGAAGAGGGGAGAATCCCTGTCAATCCAGAATTCATCAGCCAGTGAAAATAGTGTTGAAAAATTAAGGTGAAAGGTGAAATAAAGCCTTCTTTTCGTATATCCAAAAAGTGAAAGAATTTATCACACTACAATAATTTTTTTGAGTTTTTAAAATTTAAATTATCTTATTGTTGTTCAGTTACAGTTGTCTGTATTTTCTCCCCACTTCTCCCCCGCCAAGCAACATTGGTGCCCATCAACAAATGAGTGGATCAAAAAACTGTGGTACATTTACACAATGGAATTCTATGCAGCAGAGAGAAAGAAGGAGCTCCTACCCTTTGCAGCAGCATGGATGGAGCTGGAGAGCATTATGCTAAGTGAAGTAAGCCAGGCAGGGAGGGACAAATACCATATGGTCTCACCTTTAACGGGCACGTAATCAACAAAAGAAAAAAGAAAATAAAATATAACCAGAGTCATTGAAATTAAGAACAATCTAACAATAGCCAGAGAGGAGTGGGGAGAAGGGTTTTCAGGAGGAACACTGCAACAATTTTCAAAGAAAGTCCTTCAGAGAAGAGTGAAATGATATAAGATGGAAACCTGGATCTACAGGAAGAGGTGAAGACTAATGGATGCTATAACTACACAGGACACGTTAAAACTTTTAAAAGAACTTTTAAAAATTACTTCTACTAATTTTTTATTTACTGTGTGTAAAGGGAAAATATATGCCCACAACAGTACATAGGAGAAGTGAAATTATACTGGACAGTGCATCATGGGATGTCACCTGGAGGCAGGTTGTGTTAAATTAAGAATGTATGCTGCAAACTCTAAAGTAACCGCTAAAGTGACACAACAGAGAATTCTGCTGACAGGAGAATCAAAACAGGCAATGGGGTATTTTAAATGTCAAAAAGGACAAAAAAGAGTGATTAGGGAATAAGGAAACCACAGAACACGTGGAAAACAAATAGCAAGATATTAGAAATAGTAGGTATAAATTCAACCAGATCCATAATTATAGTGAAGCGTAAGTGATTAAATACCCCAGCAGAGTTGCAGAAGTTGTCAGATTGCATCAAAAACCAGTAACTAACTGCATGGTGCTGCAAAGAAACCTACTGTAAACAGAAAAACACAAATTGTTTAAAACTAAAAAAATGGAAAAAAAAAGGAAACTAGTAAACAAAATATACACTAAACCGAAGAAAGCTACTGTGGCTATTTTGGGAGTAGGTAAGCCAGATTTAAGAGCAAAAGGTGTTATAAAAGGGGAAAAAGTCATTGAATGATGATAACACAGCCAGGGAAAATAACAACCTTAAAGCTTATGCATGTAATAATGGTCAAAAATTATGAATCAAAACTGAAAACTGCCAGGGGGAAAAATAACTCACAATCAGAGTAGAAGATGTAATCAGTCCTCTCCCTCTTTCTCTCTCTCAGAAAAAGTATAGAATAAGAAGACTGCAGTGAACCGTTAAAGAACTTAAATAACACTATCAACCAGTTTATCAAATCAGTACTTATAAACCACTTCACTCACCACAACCAAATACATAATGTCTTCAAATGCACATTGATCATTACTGGTGCAGACCACATTCTGGGACATCAGATAGACTTCAAGTAATTGAAAAAGTTTTAATTTATACAAAATATGTTGTCTCATCACATTGTAATTAAATTATAAGTCAATAATAAAATATATCTGAAATATAGCCAAACATTTGAGAACTAAATACGTACTTACAAATAACTTATTTCAAAGTTTTTTTGAAATAAATAAAAATGAAAACCTAACATTTTGAAACTCATCAAATGCAACTAAAGTAGTATTTGGGGGGAAATTACAGCACTAAATACTTATATAAGAAAGAAGAAGCTGGTATGTCAATGAACTTAGATTCTACCGTAAGTTATTATAAATGAAAGAGCAAATGACACAGAAAGCGAATAGAGGAAAATAAACAATAAAGATCAGGATGGATTAATGAAATAGAAAACAGAAAGTAACAGGGAAAAATCGGTAACACAAAAGCTAGTTCTGTGCGGTCAATAGGATTAATAAACCTTTGGTTACAGTGGTCAGGAAAAAACACAAATGAACTACTAATACAGCATGAATGATCTTAAAATAATTACCTCGAGTGGGAGAAGCCCGAACAGAAAGAGCATGGACTGTCAGAGCCCATTTACAGAATGCTAGAGCAGGTGAAATAATCCGTGTTTACAGGAAGAAGGGTCCCAGGGATCTGAGCCAGCGAGAAGCAGAGAGGGCTTACTGTGGGCCAGGAAGACCCTTTCGGGGGGCTGGATGCTCTCCCGACCGCGATGAGGGTTCTGTGGGCGTAAACACGGGTGCGGTTTCTTGCACGCCAGTCATCCCTCCACAGACCCATTGGTGTGGCAGCAGTTGCACCTCACTTGAGTCCCGGTACCATTTCCTAAGTGGGGAGGGTCGTAGAGGGTCACAGTTGGGTCTCGGGAACCGGCGGACAGGCCTGCCGAGCTACTGCGGCCACAGTCACTGCGCATGACGCAACCCGCCGGGCGGCGCTGCACCTCGGAGGGGGCCCTGCAGGCTTGGCCGCTGTCCCGGGACACAGGGAGGTGCTCGCATTCTCTGCTCATCACAGGGTCTTTTTCACCAAACTGAAAACGATCAATGTATTAGTCACCGATCAGATAATCTATTCTAACTGTCATTGAAACCACTGTGCCCTTTCCCTTTAAACTCGGTCGTTTCTCCTTGTCCTGCTTTGTCTTTAGGTTGGGAACGTGTGTGGTCAGAACCCACTGCTGCGTTTTCTTTTCCCCGTCCCTTCACTTCTCTGCCCCTTCTTCTGCCCTAAATGTCTCCCTCTCCCGCGTGCAGCACTGTCCGCGGCCTGTTCTTTATCTGCAGTCGGCAATGCCTGTCTGTTTTTATTGCTGGGGCCTCTGAGACCTTCCCTCAAGAATAATATTTGATAAAATCAACTTTTCGTTCCCAGCGTGTGTTCTTGTCTGTGTTTTCTCACATCGGTGCTCTGCCTCTGAATCCGTGCCGGTGAATGATCCCTTTTTTATTCGACACTGTTGAGAACGTCATCCCTGTTTACAAACGTACGCTTTTAGGCAATTAAATGTTTCGTGCATAGGTACACTTGTAAAATGGAGATAACTAAACGATAATAGGTGCCTCTTCTTTGGTGGAGTATGTTGGGCTTTTGGATAGATGGTTTATTTTAAAATCCCCCTGCCACAGTCATTTCACGTTGGAAGTGTCAGTGGCATCATACTGAGCATACTGTATCTTCTTTATGGACATAAAATTGCAGTGTTATTGGTAATCTTCAATCTCTTAAGTTGTGTATTATAATATATACATGCATGTACATTTGTACATGTAATACATAGATATATGTAAATATATGTGCATATATACAAATTTATATGTGATATATGCTTGTTTTGAGTTAATACTATAAATTTAGCTAGCAGCTCATGTTGTCCTCCAGATAGCTTTTCTAAAATAAATAATAAACAGATTTATTTTTATAGCTTGAATTTTACTGGGGTTTTAGCTAGGGTTCTCCAGAAAAACAGAACTAATAGGAAAGAAAGAAAATCACGTTAAGATAGTTGCTCTTGCTATCACTGAGGCCGAGAAGTCCCACCGTGGGCCGCCTGGAAGCTGGGGACCCAGCACCGCCGCTGTGTGCATGCCAGAGCTGGAGAGCTGCCGGTGTGGAGCCCAGGCTGGGGCAGCGGTCTGAGGCCCAGGAAAGGCAAGGGCCAAGGAAGACGGATATCCAAGGTCAGCAGGGGGCAGAGAGAGTTCAGCCTGCCTCCACCTTTCCTCTCTGTTGGGGCCCTCAGTGGGTTGGAGGAGGCCCGCCCGTGTTGGGGAGGGCAACGCGCTTTACTCAGTCCACCGAAGTCATGCTAGCTCTGGAGACGCCCTCATTTACCACCTGCAGAAATATTGCGCCAGGTACTTGGGTATCCTGTAATCCAGTCCAGGAAAGCAGGTGAAACTACCACATGATATTTATTATTTATCCCTTATTCACAGAGGACTGCCAAAATGCCTCTGTGAGTTATTTCCACAAATTGTATCATTAAAATTCTCAAAAAGGAAGTCCAACATGAACATTCACTGCCTTCACCCGTAAGTTAATCCTGGGCTATATCAGTTTTGACTGGTGTTAGGATTTGTTTGCTATTTTTCTTTTTTAAATATATTTTATTGATTATGCTATTGCAGTTGTCCCATTTCCCCCTTCATTCCCCTCCACCCTGCACACCCTCTCCCATCCACATTGCCCCCTTTAGTTCATGTCCATGTGTCATAAGTTCTTTAGCTTCTACATTTCCCATACTATTCTTGCCCTCCCCCCATCTATTTTCTACCTACCTTCTATGCTACTTATTCCATAACATATTATTTATTTTTCCTTCTTAACAATTAAATGAAATTACTGGGGCCAGTTATACAAAATATACACCTTGGACACCTCCATAAACCAAAAGTCCCGTTTGAACAGGTCTTTGGACAGACCCTCAGACACCTGTTCCTGGTCTCGTGACTGGGGATGTTTCCATTATGTTTAGGAATGATAATATCTGCATGACTTTTTTTAATCCAGGTACTACAGTCACATAGTGTTTCTTCAGAAATGAGGTTAATTTTACCTTTCTGAAAATAGGAACGTTTTCATGAGAAAGAGATTTGCTGTGTAAATCCCGATGGCAACTCTAAGACAGGCGCAGCGTATGGGAATGCCTGAAAGAAAAAAAAAAATGAAAGAAGAGAGAGTTTCTGCCCCACATGTACTGAAAAGAAAGGGATTTCAGATTTGGAAATCAATTACAGTTCTCAGGGTCTAAGCGCATACAACATGACCAAAGCTCATCGGACACTCACTCGGCTGGCTCGGCAGAAGGTTCCGAAGGAGGATTCGTTCTGTCTCCGCAGCAGTGGAAGACACCCCATTCTGTGCGCTCTGATAACTGAGAAACGTTGCTGTGTTGCAGATCCACAGAGGGGCAGGAGTGCCAATCAGACATCAGGACATTTAATTTGCAATCATCTCTGGTAGTGCAGAAATCTCCAAACCGCGGGCGGTGCCAACGTGTGGTTGAAATCCGTCTCTGTTCTGCAGCCTGTGCGAACCTGGGAAAGTCTTAATGAAATCAGTGTTCCTATCCACAAAAATATGTGAATCCTTGGTAGATATGAAAACATTCAAAAGGGTTTTTATCAACCAAGATTTACCTCTCTGTCCTTTGAAACTTTGTCAGGGAACTCATTCGCTCAATAAAACAATTTCTTGGGTTGCCTGCAACGCGCTTGGCGTTGAGGGCACAGCTGTGGATTTTACGCGCTCCTTCTTTCTCGCCTCTTTACTGAAGGACAAGAACTGAGCAGAGTCTCCTGGAGCCATCCTACATGTCGTCCTGGCGTCCTTTCTAGCACACCACAGGTGGTCCCTGACTTACAATGGTTCTGTGTGTGATTTTTTGATGTCCTGATGGTATGAAAGCAATACACGTAACATATGACATGAGATTTTCAACATTGAATTATAAAATAGGCTTGTGTTAAATAATTTTGCCCAACAGTAGGCTTGTGTCAGTATTCTGAGCACATTTAAGGGAGGTTAAAATAAGCCAAGATAATTTGGTAGCTTATGTGTACTAAGTGCATTTTTAGTATGATATTTTCGTGTGATGAATTTATCGATGCATAGCCCCATTGTAAGTTGAGTAGCAACTGTACACTGAAAATATCTGTGAAGTGAGTGCACTAATAAAGGAAAAAAATGAAAACAATAGGATATTCTCACTTCTTCCACTTGTCCTCACTCTTGAAGCCTTTGAATCAATGCGGGTTTCTATTTTACCTAAACCACTTCTGCTCATCCGTTTTCTGCTATGGTCCCTGGACACGGTCATACATATCTATGTTTCAGGGGGGTCTGCTGCTTTAAAGAGCAAGAACAAAATTATTTTTTCCCCAAAGCTGTTGCGTAGCCCCTTAACTCTCAGTGACTCTTATTTCCCTGGCCACCCATAGTAATTTGGTTTTTCCATGGTTTTTAATATATTTTTTCCATCTCCCCGGAGCACTATGAGAATTACCTTCTTTTATGTCAGATTCTGTAAAAGGCACCTTCAAGGCCCAAGGAGGAAAGGTGCTGCACATAATACGAGTAATCTCATAACGACACAGCGCAGGGACGTTGCGATGAGCAGCTGAATGCTATCTGTACAATACGGGGAGCTCCTCGGAGGGCACATGTAACTTCAATTTTCTTCTCTGTAACTAAGCCTTTTGGTTCATAAACAAAAAGTGTGTATCTCCTTTTTTAAAAAAAATGTGCAAGTATTATGTCTCTGGGTCTTCAGAGAAGTCTGCACTAAGGACAACTGTGGAAAAAATTTAAATGGTAGTTGTCAATTTTTTAAATTTTTGTTATTCTGTTTTTTGATTACAGGTTGCATTCAATGCAATTTTGTATTAGTTTCAGGTGTACAACACAGCAGACAGACACTTGCATAGGTTATGAAGTGTTTCCTTTGATAATTCAAGTTCCCACCTGGGACCAAACATAGTTATTAGTATGTGGTTGACTATATCTCCTGTGATGTACTTTATATCCTTGTGCCTATTTTGTAACTCCCAGTTAGTACCTCTCAATCACCTTTCTTCATCCTGGCACCTTTCTGCCATCCGTTGGGGGCAACGACCCTCCCCTCTGGCATCCATTATGCTGTTCTCTGCATCTATAAGTCTGTTTCTATTTTTTTTATTTTTTTTCTTTAGATTCCACATCCAAGTGATATCATGTAATATTTGTCTTTCTACTGTCTGGCTTATTTCACTCAGCAAATACCTTCTAGTTCCACCAGTGCTGCTGCAAATGATAAAATTGCATTCTTTTTATGGCTAAGTAATATTCCACTGTGTAAATGTACCACAACTTTTTTATCCACTCGCCTATTGATGGGCACTTGGGTTGCTCCCGTATCTTGGTGGTTGTAAATAATGCTGCAATGGACAAAGGGTGAGTGTATTTTATTGTCGAGCTGTGTAGGAGAAAGTGCACCAATGGGTGTGGAAATTAGGAGGCGTGCATTCCAACCTCCCTTTTGTTTCTGGATTACCGGATACCTCTAGGAGAGTGACGGAGCTATATGAACTTGAAGAACTTCCTGTGTGAAGCCAAAGACAGTGAACTCCTGGGCCCTTTCCCACTCGTTTTGTTCCTGATTCCCACCAGCCTACAGTTCTTTGGGGGCAGAAACCATGCATTTGGAAAAATTTCCTAGTCGTAAGCCTGATACTAGGCAAATACAATGACAGATGCTCAACAAATATCTGTTGAACGCATGTCTTATAAAATAAAATCAGGCATAGATATTTGTGTAACATTATTCAGATCCACGATTTCAAGTCTTGACATCACGGACAGCATTTATCTTGTTCAAAAGATGACCGAGCGGTTGATATCATTCAGACATTCCTTTTGGGAAGGCAATAAAAACTGTCAGGCTATGTTGTATGGAGCAGCTTCAAACACATGCTGTGTTGAGGGACCTGGGAAAGACCCCATGAACTACATTCCAAAATTGACTGTGTGAAATTGTATGTATTTCTGACTGTCGAGTGGAAGTGGGTTTGTACAGTTGGTCCGTTTGAGGGGACCCGACCGGAAGGTTTCCGAGGCATCGGTGTGCCGGATGTCAAAGGCTACGCCGCACGTGCTATAGCCCCCGTTCAGCGGTGATTTAGAGAAGCACCTTTCTTAAATCTTCTACAGAGACTGTTGCAACTTGGAGGAGGAGCCCAAGGTACATCATTAGGTTTTCAGGGCCTTAGAGAAGGAAAAGGACGCCTGCGTGCATTATAGCTGACTTTAGGGCCTAGAGTATGAAGTATGTTCTAGTCTCCTGGGCACAAGATGTAAGTCAGGAAGATACGACAACAGCAAGCAAGACAGTGGACATGCTTCACAGTTGAGAGTCCGGATGCCTTTGTTTCCCATCTGTTCCTTACCTGTCAATTGTCCTTCTCTCTGCAGGTCTGTAAGGAAAACCATCACTAGGAAATCATGACTGGAAGAAAGATGTATATTGGCCATATTTACAGGAATGCCGAAAAGTTTTGGATTTTAGGGAATCTAAAATAGCCTATTCTAGACATAGTGCAAAGCATTGCTAACAAGAAAATTATCTAGAAAAAAAAACATGGAGTAAATATCTATTTGACAATCTTATTTTTTAAAGGAGGGACAAGCTCAGACAGGACTTGGAAAAGACCAACTTGCAATCACCCCGGGAACGCATGCTGAAGGGTATATTCCCGAACACCAACTTAAGAAAGTCTAGCCCTGGCTGGTGTAGCTCAGTGGGTTGAGCGCGGGCTGCGAACCAACGTGTTGCAGGTTCGATTCCCAGCCAGGGCACATGTCTGGGTTGTGGGCCAGGTCCCCAGGTGGGGGACATATGAGAGGCAACCACACATTGATGTTTCTCTCTCTCTCTCTTTCTCCCTCCCTTCCCTCTCTAAAAATAAAAAATAAATAAATAAAAATCTTAAAAAAAAGAAAGAAAGTCTGCTTTAGAAAACCCATTTTTTGTTTGTGTGTTCTCTTCTGGTTTTCTAGAATAAATGGCTACCTTGCCCATGTCACATTACTAATTACTATTAAGGGCTCCTGAGGCATAGACAAACCATACTTGGCTTAAACAGGATGAGCCACGTGCCCCTTCCCCACACCTGTGTGGGGTGCTGCCCTGGTCAGAGGTGTGAGCAAAGAGATTGTGAACTGCTCACGGCTCATTTGTGAGCTTCGATGCAGCCTATGGTTTCTTGTCCATCCGTGTCATAAATCCTGGCCTCTGTTGTAACTAATTTCTCTCTCTCTCTAAAATCCTCCAGTTGTGAAGGTAGATCATTCTGAACATTTCTTCTATTTAAAAATAGCCGCCCGCATGCAATGGTTTTAGAGTAAATATTACTCGAGACTGAGAAATTCTTTTTCTTTTGCTAAAGAGGATTCACAGACCCTCTTTGGTGTATTAAGAATGATCTAAACCCTAAAATTTTAAGAATCATGGATATATGAGATGCTAAGTGTTTTTATTACAGTTATAGCATATGCTAAATCAGAGAAGTGGTTCTAATTAATAAAGAGAGATGCATCAAAACACCAGCTATTGATGCCGGCTAAATGGCAGTCTAGAGTGGATGATATCTGATGACTGTACTTGATCTTTTGTATTGCAAGAGCATCACTTCTGCCCCTGGTTCATCTTTAAAACACTTTGGAAGAGTCCTTATATATCAATGGAGGCTGCAGCATAATATAGCTGCATAAAACCTATACTCACGTCAAGATGCTAAAGAGAATCATTTGTTTTCCTAATGGCTCTTGTGCAGCAGACCGTGGCCTCACCAAGAAATGCCCTGTTAGCAAAGCTGTCATCTGCCATGAGCTCTGGAAGCAAAGGCGATGATAGAGCACAGACTTCTGCATTTATTGTGGAATAGCATTTTCCCTTTATTTTTGAAAGAATTCATAATTTGTATTCCACTTTCCTTTGGCTGTAATGGACTGAGGTTTGATTCAAGGTAAAAACTCATCCAAGGAGGGAACTAGACGCTGGAGAAATATTTACAAGATGCACTGTAATCTTTCCGGCTACACTACATTAGATTTTCTTCTCATATCCAGGCACTTAAAATTGATACACTGAATATTTCCTTTTCCCCAGGTCACAGTATAAGAATAATATCGTTTAGTTTACAAATTATACCTTGGGAGTCAAACTTTATGTGGTATAAAACTAAAGATGGGTTGATTCTGTTTGGGTAATTCACAGACCAAACATCTCCAACGCTCGTGGGCCTGCAGGAATAATGAGGCCGATATGATTAAACGGCAGTGCCCTGCTCGAAATTCCTCCACCGCTTCCCATCGGGGTGGATGTGATGCAGATCCTCACCGCGGTCCACAAGGCCTGCCTGGGCCGTGGTCTACACGCTCTTGGACTTTTCTTGCAGCGGGCTTCTTTTTATTACTTTCCCGGTGTACTTGCCTTCTTAACGTCCTTCACACACATCAACCTTGTTCCGCCCTTGTTTGGGGTTTGCTCTAGCAATTTTCCCTCTGAAACGCTCTTTGCATAAACTGTTTACTTGATTTGATCCTTTCTGTTAGACAGGTATGAGTTGAAACGTTTTTCTCTTTGAGAGGCTTTTTGACCGTTCATTTCAAAGTAGTAGTTTTCCGTGCGTTGATTACCTTGTCTTGCTTTAAAAAATAATTAAGATAACAAATAACTATTTTTATGTGTGTTTATTGTTTCGTAAAGGTTCTCCTCACTAGACTGTAAGCCCCGTGCGATCAGGTTCCCCGTCTGTTTCATTGCTATGCCTGCAGTAGCACCTGCTGATACCTGGCGCTTGCACGTTGTTGAATGCAGCATTGAGTGAATACATTACTGAATGTATTTACTTTCAGGGGTTTCATTCTAAGGACAAAATGAAAGTTAGTCCTATGTACTGTCTCTCTCTCTCAGTACACTCATGCTTTAATTTCACATTTAAATTCCATGAAAGGCAATATCAAAGGGTAGTTTCAATTTGCTTCAAACGAAAATTAAAGATAGAAAAAAAGAATGTTGGGTTTTTTGTTGTTGTTGTTGCTGTTTTTCTCCCCTAAATCCCTAGAGCCAACACTAGGGGACTTGGCCCTATTTGCAGCAAGGATTGATTAAGTTTCCAAAGTCTGGCACTTAACATGAGCTTCTGTGTTGGCTTTATGAATCTCTTGACCTAGAGGGGTCATGCACCTATCTCATGGACACTGCTGGACCATTGTGACATCCAAGAGATGCAGTAAATGTAGGTAACCCAAGGAGACTGGTGCAGCGTGGTGCCGAAGGGAGTCCTTGCCATTGCACTTTTGTTTTTATTTTTTTTCTGTTTTCCAGACTGGTCTCTTGAGATCCCAAGTTTTTCAAATTCTTCCAATTTGTATGTTTGCTCTAAGTTATCATCAATGAAACCTTGACCCCATCATAAAATAATTTGCTAAGGAAAATGAAAATAAAGCACTACAAATAATCAAAGATGCTAATGAGAAAGATTTGTCAATGTTGGCAAATATGTTGATACGCTATTTTCTATGGCCACCCTTAGTTGTTATTTCAGCAGTATATTGAATTTAAGGCCAGGGGATTTTATTCCATTTGGGGGACAAAACTTGGGACATTGGTGATAGTTAAAAACAAACAAAAACAGAAATTCAGCACCTCAGTGTAACCTGACAATTGTCCGGTATCTGAATCAGTCACCTACAAGTAACCCTTCCTCGCTTTCCCAAACCTTTATGCTACAATGCTTTTCTCCAAGTATGTCTGATTCTGGCTTCTGAATCTCCGGCAAGGTCAGTATTTCATGTGCACATCTTGCTTCAATTGTGTGCACACGTGGAAAAAAAGCATCATGGTTCTGCACGCAGCAGAAATTTCCGTCAGTCAGAGATGACGCATGATGACTCAGGAACACATCATCCAGGAGCTCAAGACAGCATCTTCCTGGGAGAAATAAAATATCCGAGAGGCGCGCCTGGATGTGCACAGAGAAGCTGATGTTATCTTTGGAAATCATCATATTTGATACAAAACTTAAGCAAAGATAACACAGAGCTGGGATTCAGGGGGATGGGTTAGCTATAATGAAGCCCCAACACTCCGTGACCCTTGCACAAATGGCGTAACACTTCTGTGTATCAGTTCTTTCAAGTATCATATGAGGTGTTAGCCCAAAATAGTGCTTAGAATATTTTTAAAACAAGACTTCTATGTTGGTAGCTACCTGCAGCGGATGTACATTTTTATGCTTTCTCGCATCGTGCTGGATACTTGGACTTTGGGGAGAAGTAGGGCAGGTTTGGTATGTGAAATCATGTTCTAAAATGCTTCCATCTCTGGTTAAATGGTAGACCAAGCAGTCTTAAAAAGTCTGATTAGCAATACTAATGCATTGTAGGTAAATTATTAAGTCAAAACCTATAGAAGTACATACAACTCATTTCAAAATGGTTGAGAATGAAAGAAAGTGAGAAAATTGTCCGTGGGCAGAAAGCAAAGCGAAGGCACAGGCCCAGAGAATTAAAGGAGAACAGAGGTTGTTTGCCGCTTAAACAATGGCAAATTTAACTTAAAGTTGACCTGGACTAACGATGTTCCCAAACATCTAGGAGAGGTCAGTTCCAATTATCTCTCAGAAAAAAAATCCTCAACCTGGGCCTCAAAATGTTTTATATGTAAAGTTCCAGTAAATATGCATTCTCAATGAAAGATATCTGAAAACACAAGGAAATATTTTTACTATTGCAAAACATCAGTAACAAAAATCTACAAGATGAAAACACAGCAAAATTGGGACTTTGGAATTACTGGCCACAGAATATAAAATATGGAATAAGTAAATATATACTTAAAGCAGGACAGAATGGGATAAATAATGTAAAAGTATGATATTAGGTAGTTAAAAGTGTAGCAAATGGATTTGAAAGAAACGTGGCAACAGATATTATATCTAGGGAGCATAAAAGCTCATCTGATGGGTTAAATAGGAGATTAGGAATAGCTGAACAGAGCATTAGTGAATAAGAAGATACAAAAAAATCATACAATGTGAAACACAGGTAGAAAGTAGACAGAAAATACAAAACAAAGGCATGAAGAAAAAGTGAAAACACCTGACATTCATCTAGTTAGTGATTCGTAAAGAGAAGATAGAACAAATCAGGGATAAATAGTTCAAGAGAAAGTTGCTGATGTAATAATGCCAATTTCCAGTATAGGAGGACACAGAAGACCTGAAAGTAAATACACAGGAAAAGATTTACTGGCTAAATATCATCCATGAAAATATTACTGTAAGAAAATTATAGTATTTGACCAAAGAAGTAAAAGTGAAAATCATCCCTAAAGATCAAAGTAGGCATCTTATCAAGTTGAATTTATTATTCAGATGGAATAGTCCCAAACTTGAATCAATAAAGACACTGCTTGAAAATATATAAAGCAGAAATGGAAGGAATTACAAGGAAAAATGTTAAAATCCTTATCATGGAGAACAATTTTAACACCCCCCAATAATTAATTAATAACCAGTGACCATTAATAATATTAATTAATTAATTAATTAGTAATAATTAATATGTTGAGCTATAAAAAGTATAAGTATGAGAAGTATTTTGAACATGTGACTTAACAGGCATATGTAGAATCTAAACTTAACAAGTAGGAAAACACAAGCTGAATACTTTGGGAAAACGACCATATTTCATTTATATATTAAGTTGCAACAAATTGTAAATATTTGGTATACTATACATTATATTCTGTGAATAAAATGCAGTTCAGTTGGAAATCAGTACCCTCCAAAATAAATCTATTCACTTGAAAATTAAGAATAAAACATGCATACTTCCAACTTGTGGTTCAAACAAAAAAAAAGTAACAGAAAATTAAAACTACTAACATCTCTGTATCAAAATTAGGGGACGTAGCTAAACAAGGAGCCCTAGGAAAAGGCGTAGCTTAGAATGCTAACGTCAGAAAGGAGGAGACATAGAAGGAAAGGTGAGAAGCGTCCAAGGTAAGAGTTACAAACTAACATAACACACCTGCACAAAATAAAAGAAGGGCTAGAACATAAATTAATAACATTAGGAACAAGCATGATGTAAAAGTTGTCTTTGAAGCAATAATAATACAATTGAAAAGTTCTAGTAAGATGTATTTATGGTAAAGATAGAAAAGCTCATAGAAACTGTTGGAAATGAAAAGAGGGACAATAACTGCAGATGTACTAGAAAATAGTGAAACACTGGGAAATATTTATGATGATGAGTTTAGAAATTTAGGCAAGATAGACAATTCAAAGAAGAATGCTTTATTGTACTTTACTGAAAATGCTTCTGAAATCTTCTATAGTAATGAAATGCTTTATTTAGTTAGATAGGACCATTTCACTCAAAGTTCATTCTTCTGAAAAATGAAGGTCTTGACTCATCTCCTCCAGCTCACCTTCCAGAGGGGACGAAGATGTCCTCAGAGTGTGAGGGTCCCTGATTTGTTTCAGGTGACACACCGAATGACCCTTGTGCCAGTGACATCTGTGCTATTTTGCCTGTCATGGAAAATGAATTTTTCATAACAAAAATCAATGTATTGGGATTAGTACATTTATTAAAATGCAAACATTTTGTGAACATGTCCTCCACTTGCAGAATTTCTGTCGGCAGCTTGTAACCTAGTTAATGACTGAACCAGAAGCTGAGGGTGGCCGAAGACAATGGGAAGGGGTGAGCGCACCCACAGTGCAGTGCGGCGAGAGACGCGGAAAGGAGAAGAGCTGAGATGAAGGACCAGATGAACAAAAGTGGCCCCCAAGTCACCCTCAGGGCATAACGGGTGCCTGAAGATGTTGAGGGAGAGGGCAAAGAAAATTAGAGGCACAAAAATATTAAAAGAATAGCAAAGAAAAGCATGTCACTTCTAAATCTCGTCCAGGTGCAGACAAGGTTCTGCATGTTTTATTGGAAGAACTAGTCAAGAAATTCAAAACTCTGAGTGGTTTTTTTTATTTCCTATGTGATCTGCACAAGACACTTGGTGCCTCCATAAAATAACGATGCTCATGTGGGGACCCCAGTATGACTTTCTGTTCTAACACTCCACTTCTATGCATTTCAAAGTCACTCAGCTAGCCATGCATAACTCTTCTGATTTCCAGGTACCTGTTTCTGAGATAAAGACTCCAGACTTCCAGGTATCCACATCTATTACGTGGATTGTTTCATTGTTCCCAGTTCATTGTTTCTGAAGTTACACAATCTTCTGGGTTTAAATGATAGAGCTGAAGAATGCCAACCCATCATTATTTCAACTCTTATGCTACCTTTGCAAGTTATTAGTTAGCATTTCAACATTACCACATGCCCTTTAAAGTCAACAATTAATCCTCAAAATAGCTCTTCTAGGGAGGCTCTCAGTAGATTTGATAGAAATACTAATGAAATTCATCGCATACCTCCTTGGGAAAGCATGCAAGTGATTTCCCTATTGTATGCCTAGGATCCTATATCATGTTTCAACTTCATCAATGGAGAACAGTCAATAGCTCATGTACTAATTAGGCTTCTGTTCCTCAGTTTTATTATGCTGTGCAATTGTTTATTGTCCCAATAAGATGCTTTGCCTGGATGAGAACTGTCAATTTTATAAAACGTATTGACCGAGGCTTAGACCTGGATGGAAAAAGTACAAGTGGAATAGAATTGACAGATATTTGGGAAATGCAAGCACATTATCTCTTCCTTTCAGGCATTTGTGGAGGTAACAATTTGAGTAAAATTCAACGCGACACAGCGGAGCTCTCAGCGGGTGATAACAAGCACTCGGACCACAAATGGACTCATAGGTGAATCCGTAGGTGCATACCACCTCCGGCATGACTACATGTTACTTGAACTTAGGTCCCAGCAAATGTTTGCATACCGGCTCCTTTTCTGTTGAGAATTGTAAATGCACCAGCACCATGCTGTTTTTAGAGGCCTCCCACAAAGACATTGCAAAATTGCTAAACATTTTTTATTGAATTTCCTGTGAGTGAATTGAAAAAGGATGATTCTACTGTGTCCCTGACAGGACGCCGTAGGGCCGTAGAAACTGCCAGTAGTGTGTAGTGAAGCAGCCACGGAGCCGAAAATGAGAGAAGGAAACAAAGACGATCGCATCCACGTCTCAGCTCTGCGTGCGTTTGCCTGCTCTGCGTACGGTACTGTGGTCTGGACTAGGGCGCTCAGCCATGCATGGCCTTCACCTTGAATCTCTTCCTTAGCCTGAGCTATTAAAAAATAAGTAAGAGTAGCCTTTAGTGAATGTCTTCGTTCGTTCAGGCTGCTCTAACAGAATGCCATAGACTGAGTGGCTGATCCGCAACAGAAGTTTATTTCTTGCAGTTCTGGAGACTAGGAGTCTAAGATCTAGGAGCCCACAGTGTTGGTGTCCGGTGAGGGTCCCCTTCCTCAGAGATGGAGGTCTTCTTGCTGCGTCCTCACAGGGTACAAGGAGGAGAGCGTTCGGTGCGGTCTGTAGTATGAGGTCACAGATCACCTCCCAAGTGCCCCACGTCCTGATGCCATCACACTGGGGGTTAAATTTCAACATAGGCATTTTAGTGGAAATAATCACATTTTTTTTCTGTAGCACTGGAGTAGCATGAGAGTCCAGAGCAATGCATGGGAAGGTACACGATCGTACTGTAAGGGGCTACATAAGAAGTGTTTGTTATACTTTGTCGAAATGGTCACAGCTCAGGAAGCTGGTATAAGCGTTTCTTGGGACTTCAGATACTGCTGAATTTGAATGATAATAGTCAAACCGCTAAGGCAATTCCTGAATGAATGAATAGTTTTGATATTTGGTGGTACACTTGTATGGCCATATTTACACACGTACACACACACTCATACACACACAGATGCACTTCGAACCCTCAGTAATATCCTGCGGATTCCATAGCATGCTACAGGTGAGGTGGCGTGTTGTTTGTAGATGTTGGATGTCCCGGAGGGGAGAGAGAAGAAGAGAAATGTGTCTCGGATGGGCCGGCTGACACCATGGCTGTCACGTGCCAGCTGACGCAGCGTGCTGTGAATCGGCGTGGTTCTGTCTGTGCAGAGTCTTGTGAGATCTCAGCCAATTCCGTACCCCCAAAGCTAGCACACCCTGAAAAGCCAGCACCGTGCTTTCTGCCCTGAGAGCAGGCCATACAATATTTCAGTGCAGCAAAGGAAGGCACTTTGACTCAGTGCTGAGCACGTCTTTAGACAGCCCCTTAATCGGTGATATTCTGGATCAAATACATATTTACTCCCCCTCCCCCACTCAAGGCTGACTGGCCAGCACTGAGTCAATACACAGAAGGAAACTATTATAAAAAAAGAAATTATTTAAAAGACTGCATCTTGCTTTTTATTGTGGGCCCCCAGATAATCAAATATCTCTGTCTTACATACATTAATTCGCCTCCCTGAGCTGAAAGCCTGCAAGCTTTTTTCTTCCAAATGAACTCACATAGAAATACATCACATGATTAGGATTTAATTTAAATCAAAACAGAAATGATTGAAAGCAAAAGATAATTTCAAAAGCCTGAAGGAATATACAGAATTCTGTGCAAGTGGAATGCATAATATCCAAATACTGAGGCAAACCCACAATGCATTGCAGAAATAAGTTCGGATAGAGCAAGTCTAACTTCTTCAGAGAGATGTCATGTAAGTTATAGATTTCCATCGATGTCTCGAGGATTGTGTGACTATGTCCACAGAACTGTCTGTGAGTCAGATTTAAGGAAAAGAACCCGCATTCATATGAATGTGTGGGTGCTGCAAGATTTCATTCTGGGTAGTGAAAGATCCTTTATGTCTCATATTGTCAACAAGAGTTCCTGTGCTTTAGTATATATCATAGTAGCAAGGCATCTTATTCCAGATGGTTTTGTGTTCAAATAGCAATATTTCTGGCCCTCTAGGAATGGCATGATGTTTGGATTACTGAGCTCCAGGTAAGCCTCTGTCTGTAGCTGGACGGAAGACTGGGGCTTAGCAGGCAATAGATGTGCAGGCCTTTTGGAAACTGAAATATCGTCTTTGCACTTTATAAGAGTATATGTTGGATCCTCGAGGTGGACATCATAAACTTAATAAATGCATGAATATATCTCATTTGTTTGTCTTCTATGAAACTAGTAGTAAATTAGTGATCCAACTTTAAGAAAATACTAGTAATCACAGATGATATTTTTCAGTTAATATTATTTATATAGGCAATCATAAGTATGTAACAATGAATGTTCATATTCAATTACATATACACACACATGCGCACACACATTAGACTGTTGTTTTTGCCCAAGAATGAAAAAAACCATTAGTACAAATGCAGGGTTTGATATGCTCCTGTTACCATAGAAATGCTTATGTGTGCTAATGAAGCTGCTTTGCATTGATTACAGATTTTAGTGGCTCCAGAGAATGAAAAGCGGACTGGATTTGTTTTGTGTGTCACAAGTCCATCTCGGTGGGCACGCATCGAGCTTGAACCTGTTGTAGACAGGCGCTTGCTTAGAGCACTGTGTTAACAAGAGTATTGATCTGTTTTCATGTAGGGCAGTTAGCTCCATTCTGTTCAAAGGCCACAGACTGCACGTGTGATCATGAGCACTTATCTTGTAAATGTTTGTCATGCGTCACAGGAAGAATCTGGAGACAGAAGGAGGCTGGGTGAGCGCTATTTATGGATAGGAAAAGTAACTCCAGGATACCCCGGCTGGTGGGCAGTGGGGAGAGTCGGAGGACTCCGGGTGTGAGAGCCAGAGGGGATATAAGCGGTCATCGACTCCAGCCCTGTCAGACGTCACCTTTGCGAGTGAAGAACAGCCTGTAATGCGCAGCACAGAATACACAGAAGCAATCTTCTGATAGCTACATAATGGATCTGATGTCTTCGTCAGCCTCACGCACTGATGTTTAGTGGAGGGTGACAACCTCAAGTTGGCTTAACTAGGAAAATTGGGGATGAGCTCAAGTGTTCCATTTCCAAGGAAACATTACAACTTAACTGTATTTCTCTGTCTATTCATGATTTGATGGGTCTACGAGAGTAATATGGATTTATTCCTTGTAAAGCAATAATAACACATAATATGCATGATTATTATGGATTATGATAGTAACACAATATACATCTTTTGCAATGTCAATTTGTAAAGCATTTGCAGCTTCATATCTTCAGTAAAAATATCATCATATAAACTTGAGGGCATAAAATATCTTTTAGAAAACATATACTTATTAAATGCTGCAAAATCTTGTGATTTTATTATTTAAGATAGGCATATCTGTATTGTGATAAATTTGATAATGTTTCTCTCATTCTCTCCAAAAGCTGGTGTGTTGAGGTCCAAAGGAGAATGAAATAAAATCAAGAGACTGATTTTTTTATTACTCTGAAGTACTAGTTTAGACAAAATGGAACTGTGGGTTGCTTATTTCAAATGGGGGGAAAGGGAGCAGGGTTTTCAGGAACATGTATAAAGGACACATGGACAAAACCAAAGGGGGTAGGATCAAGGGTGGGAAGTGGGGATGGCTGGGGTGGGGGGCAGTGGTGGAGGGAAAATGGGAACAACTGTATTGAACAACAATAAAAGAGTAAGAAAAAACCCCAAATGAGCTTATTTAACAACATTTATTGTGCACCTGATAAGTTTAGTATTGTGTAAGATACTGAAAATCAGAGGTAAATTCTGTTAATTCATGACTGCTAGAAATAAGTAAAATCTGCACATCTCACCCAGTCTGGTAATGAGGAGAGGAAGAAAAGGATTTACGATCTCGCCGCTGTAATGTGCTGGATGCTGGCCCTTGGAAAGACATGCCCACATGTCCTGAACCTGGGAGGAATTTGTTTTTTTTTTTTTTTTAATTTTTAAAGATTATTTATTTATTTATTTTTAGAGAGGGAAGGGAGGGAGAAAGAGAGAGAGAGAGAGAGAAACATCAATGTGTGGTTGCTGGGGGTCATGGCCTGCAACCCAGTCATGTGCCCTGACTGGGAATCAAACCTGTGATGTTTTGGCTCCCAGCCCACGCTCAATCCACTGAGCTACGCCAGCCAGGGCTTAGGAATTTGTATAAAGTGCCTTTGCAGAAGTAACTGAGATGAGGATCTTGAGATGAGATCATCCTGGATCACCTGGATGGGCCCCAAATTCAATGGCAAATGTCCTCAGAGAAGAGAGCAGACTTCACAGACAGAGGACAAGACCATGTGACTCCAGAGATGGGACTTAGGCAGCTACAAGCCAAAGAACACGTGGGGCCACCAAGCCTGGAGGAGGCGGAAGGATTCCGCCCGAGAGCCCACGGAGGAGGAGGAGCAGCACTGGCCATGCCTTGACTTAGGACTTCTGGCTTCCATCGGGATGAGCAAGTAACTTTCTGTTGCTTAAGCCATCATGTGCATGGTATTTATTATGGTTGTGCTAAGGAGACAATAAATCCCTTCTCTTATTTTCATCCTAATTAAACTCTTTGACATCTAACTTTGAAACCGCAATGTAATGGACCCTTTAGAAGTTGAATTTCAGAGTTTATACTTTGGTTCTATTTATGATCCTCAGACATGGAGGTAACTGCCAAGAATGAAGACATTGAGTAAATATGGCTAAATCTCAAAGATACATTTTTAATAAGTAAAGTCATCAGAAAATAGGATTTTTTTTGGCAGTATAGTGGGCAGCCAATAACTGGAAGGGTTCAAGTAAAGTCTATATTTAGTTTGAGCTGAGGGAAAAGTTGTAGAGAAAATTCTTTCCTGTTAGGTGGAAAATTAGCAAGACAACATTTGTGATCCCTTTCACGTCTAATATTCTTTGATTGTAAAATGGAGATCCTCACTAACTGAGGTAGTGTTTGTGCCTATTAGTCAGTGATGCATGGTGAGATTGAATTTAACAGCCTCTTAGAGTTATAAAAAGCACAGGCTTGATCAGCAGTTGGCAGAAAGTTCCATGGAGCTGGGAGGATCACCCAGGAGAGTGATCAGAACGGAGGGCACTGACCGGAAGCAGGTTTTTTGTTCCTTGGAGAGCGGGTAGTTAAGGTTCCTGAAAAGTGACCGCCTATTTCACTTTGCTTGGGTGAGTCTTGGTTTTGTTCTGGTTCTATTTAATGTGAGTATCTAATCACGAATGGTCCTTGAGAAATCTCAGCTTCCGAAATGTAATCGGCAGGAAAACATTATATATATACGTAAAATGTTCTCCTCTGCTGAAGGGAATTTGTTGCTTTAGCAGTTGGGTGATATCATAACATTTGAAAGTGTCCTGGAACCTCTGAGGGGAATAAAAGGCTGAGTCCTCTCACAGGTAGGGTCAGCTCCCTTTCTGGTGATTCCAAAATAAGACTTGTTTTGAAGCAGCCTTGGGGCTCTCTATGGAGCCCTGATTAGACCTGGTTCAATAAAAGCTACCCATGTTCATCAGGACTGCTAGGCAGTTTCTTACATAAAGCTTTGTGAAACCAGGATTCATGTAGAATATTCCCCACCTCGTGAGAAATGGATTGTGGTAGAGGTGACATAATTTGTGATACCCTCTGATCACTCCAAAACATGCATATGTCTAAACTGTTTTATGGTCATAGTGTCTTCGTTCTATGCATTAGAAATTTTGCTCTGGCTCTAATCCCACTTGCACAAATTTAAAATGTACCTAAAACCCTAGAAGAGAGTATGTGGGATTCACACATATAATGCACATTTACTAAAGCCAACTGATGTCTCAGCTGGCCTGACTGATGGACATGAAGGACAATTTCTATGATTGATCATAGTTAGAAGGCAGGGGGGAAGAAAGTTTTGTGCATAGCAGGAAAACTGGTTAATTACATACCAGTGAAGAAAGGAACAGAAAGGGCAGGTGTTGGGAGACACAGCCATTTCCATATGTCATGATTTTTCATGCGATGACATGTGGCCAGGCTCATAACCACCATCCATATCTTTTTAATTTTTCCAGCAGCTGCCAAGCTATCCCGGAATCAGAGTACCTGTGCGAATTTGCTGGCATTCAAGTGCGTGAACAGTTAGCTGGGGGTACACTTCAACCCTCTGAAGCCTGGAAGTGAGTACTGGCCTATTTACTGAACACCTACTATGCTTTCATGTGTTATTCAAAAAGGATGCTTTGGTGTGGGTTTCGCTGTGATAGTTCCCTTTCTTAAATTTTTCTTTAATGTATAAGTGTGGTAAGTACATATAACCTAAAATTTACCGTCTTAACCATATTTAAGTGTAGAGTTTACTAGCATGAATTCATACTCTTGTGCAACCAATCACCACACCCATGCTTCACCCTCCCTTCCAGCCCCTGGCCACCACCATTCTATGTTCTGTCTCTATGAATTTGACTGCTCTAGGCACCTCATATAGGTGGGACCATACAATATTTGTTTTGCATCTTGCTTATTTTGCATAGCATACTGTCTTCAAGGTTCAACCATGTTGGAGCATGTGCCTGAATTTCTTTAATTTTTAAAGATGAATAATAATCCATTGTATGTATAGATCATATTTTATTTACCTTTTTATTTATCCATGGACATTGCCATTTCTACCTTTGCTCATTAAGCATAACGCTGGCATGGACAGGGGTTTGCAAGTATCTCTTTGAGACTCAGCTTTAGATTTTTGGGGGGTATGTGTCCAGAAGTAGAATTGCTACAGAGTTGTGCTTAGTAACAAGATCGAGGATGAGGGTGGAAGACATGCTGGTGCTTCTGGTTAAGGAAGCAAAGTTGAGGGAGGAACGGGCTAGGACTCGGGGGCAGACTCAGGCTCAAGGTTGGATAAAAATGCCTGTTGTACACTTTCACCAAAGCACTCAGTACAAACACCACAGACAGGCAATCTCCATGTTTCTCATTTAATTTGATGCCTCCACAGCCGTGTTTAGGGGAGAGATTTACAGTACCCCGACTGACAGTGCCTAGATTTCTAGCCCATCCCTGCAACTTGCCATCTGTCACCATTGGAAAATGACTCCTGCATCTCAGTTTTCTCATGGGACTGATAACTGTTTGGTGTTGCAATCAGCTAATGCATGCAAAGATTTTGGAACAGTGCCTGTACTATGCATGCAATCGATATTCATTATAACTCAGAACTTCCTGCCTGCTGCCTTCCTTCCTTCTTTCCTTCTTATCTTTCTGTCTGTTTTTCTTTCTTTTCTGATCACTTACCTTGAAGCTCAAGTGATTGACAGAAACAAGCTTTGAACTAAGCTGTTTATAACTCTAATGAGAGAGAGCTTTCTAGAATTTTATTGCTCCTTCCCCATGTTAATAAATAATGAACTTTAAGTCAAAATCACTGTTATGTGGACTTAATGAATTGGCATTTTATTTAGTGAATAGTTATTGAGATCTACTATGTGTCAAGCGGTATCCTAGGAATAGGGAATACTGTTGTAGCCAAGGTAATATATTAAATAGTAGAATGTAAGGGAGAAAAGAATATCCATAAGAATTTATTTCAGTAACAAGAGGTTTAAAAGAATAAAAAATCGTGTTATTTTGGGGCAAGCCTACCTTGACTTTTAGGTGGTTGTTAGAGCCGTTTTATCTCACACCGTGAAAACCACATCTGTGTGTTTTGATCTTGTTTCTATTTCTACCTCCTCCTCTCGACTCAACACCACTTCAGTGGTTGAAAGAAAATAATTTGCACAATCAGTTGCTTCTGGTTGCTCAGGGCATTGTCTCATGGTGAGAAGTGTTAAGTGGAGAAAAGCAGAATAAAAAAAACCCAGTTCTTCGCTAAACTCTGCCCCTTCCCTTAGCCCTTTGGAGTCATGACACTGCTTAGTTAACCAATTAGCACTTAGGATACTAACTGAAGCGTTAGGCCAGATCCCCTAAGCCTCTCTTCATCTGTATTTTCTTTGCTCCGCAAGGAGCTTGCCGTCCTGATGTGTCTGTGATATGTAAATGGTGCCCTTAGTCGTTTTACATTCCCGTCGGCCCTGGGCGAGCAGCTTCCGAGCTGTCATCTCTGCTGAAAGGTAGCAAACCTCCGATGTCAAGGAAGATTCCGAATTTAATTCACAAAAGCTGGGTATTTGCTTCCTGGCTCTACCGATTTCGGTCCGTTTGTTTGATTTATCTGCTGTTGGTGCGATTTCCCCCTTACAGAACCTGAGGCTGATGGGCCCCGCAGGACGGAGTATTGGACGGTTTTGTTCAGTGCGGAGCTGGAGCTGTGTTGCCTCAGGTAGATAGGATGTGAATGTCGCAAAGGTGTGTACAGGGCACTCGATGGGGATGTGCCTGGGAGATGAGGAGTGAGGTCCATTCCATCTCTTTTCCCTGACTTCCGGAGGGAGTCCAGAAGGATCCCGAGTGGAAAGAGGCCCTCGCTTGTGAAGCACGAAACCCCAGTCTGGGGACAGGCCCCTAGCAGTGCCCTGTCCCTGTGCGACCTGGGCTGCCCGAGGCTGTTTCCCACGCCCAGGCCCCAAGCATGGGGGTCTGCCCTTTGTGACCGTGGTGTCCCACACTCTTCAGGGAGCTGACGTTGGAGGAGGCAGGACCCCAAACTTGTTCTCCTACTGGGAGACTGTAACAGCTTTTGTTTCTCTCCTGAAACTCCCTAGTGTTGAGAGGTGGCGTCATGCAATGGAGGAACCTTACCATCATTCCAATATGCTTAGGCTAATCTCTCCAAACAGATTTAAACATGTTTAAAGGAGGGGAGGGAGTGTGCTTTAGACTTCCCACTCCCTAAGTGTGGGCACATCGTAGGTGCCCAGGGGACTCTCAGTACTCGGTAAACTGGGCTTGGATGATTGCACCATCCTCCAAGCTCGGGTGGTCCACCTACTCTCCACAGATGCCAATGTTCTGTGTTTGCACTGATCTCTGAGGACAGGTGCAGTTGAACTCTGCGGTGACCCAGGTAGTCGCAATGCTCTTCCCAGGCTTTCTGAGGAGTTCCTCTGAGCAGGTGTGATCTGTTGCCACCTGGCACGAACGTCAGTCGTGCCCTTGGGGGCTGTAAGCATTCCTGGGGGGTCGTCTGGCAGTGCAGGGGCCCAACAGTGAGGAGATTCTAAGTCTACTGGAATGATTGGGGTGACACGGGTTAATAAAATTATATAGCTTTGAAGTGTACAATTCTGTAACACTGTGCATCATCTGTATATATTGTATTATATGTTCATTAGCCAAAGTGAAGCCTCCTTCCGTCACCATTTATCCCTTCTTGACCCTTTTCTACCCCCCGCCCATTCCACTCCCCCATGGTAGTCACCATCCCATTGTCTGCATCTATGAGTTCCTGTGTGTGTGTTTTTTAATCTTAATTTGTTTACATTTTTCACCTGCCCTCCAACCCCCTTCCCTGTGACAGCTGTCATTCTGCTCTCTATGAGTCTGTTTCTGTTTTGTTTATTTTGTTCATTAGATTCCACATATAAGTGAAACCATATGGTACTTGTCTTTCTCTGACTGGCTTATTTCACTTAGCATAATATTCTCCAGGCCCATCGTTTGCTGTCACAAAAGATAAGATTTTTGTTTCTTTTTTAATGTCTGAATAGTATTCCACTGTGTATATGGACCACAGCTTTTTTATCCACGTGTCTATTGATGAGCACTTGGGCTTCTTTCTGATAATAAAAATACATAAAATAAATAATACACCTACTGGAATTGGTAGAGGTGGCATTCTCCTGGGAAGCAGAATGAGTCTTGGATGGAGAAGAGAAAATTGGATGATGATGATGATGAAAATACAAGATATGCTTGGTTCTCTCTCAGGGAAAGATCTCGAATAGCTGGAAGGTTTGTGAACATCTGGGGTTCCAGGTGTAGTCCTTGCTCACCTCTACCTGGGTGAAGGCACATGGTGAAATTGTTTCTCAGAGATGACCGCTTGGGAGCATTACAGCCAAACCATTCCCCATGGCACCTTAGTCCAGAGGTGGCCTTGTCCACAGACAGAAAGGGGCAGGAACACTCGGGCAAATGTTAGAGATTACCTGTTTATCTCTAACAAATAGAAAGGGTTGTCTTCATGTATACTATAGAATTAGATGAGGGTACCAGGCACGTGGCTGCAAAGGCTACACAAACTTTTTAATGTTTTGAGTCTCAGAAGATCTTTGAAGTAAAAATAAGCAGGACTAGTATTACTATTTTTAAACCTACATCATTTAAAAACTTTGATAATTAAACAACTCCTGACCAGTTATTTTCTGTATTCTTCACAAGCGAGAGTGATGGTCCCAGGAGCCCTGTGGAGGAATGTTGGAGAGGCAAGCATCCTGTTTTCCTTCTGGAGGGCCGGAGCTAAGACTTAGATGCATGCGTGGGATATTTTAGGTGGGCTGTTCTAAAGGCAAGAACAAAGGATAGGTGGGAATAGAGTTTAACTTAATTTTAATACATGCAGACATGCTATAGAATGGATGGAGACTGCTAAATACTCTGGTCTCCTTGTATGAGTGTCTGGAAACACAAACACACAACCCTTATATCTCCAACCTGCAAACAGAATGTTTGTAGTGGTGGTTGGATTCAGAGAACCCGCTGGTAGTTGAGATGTTAGCCTTGGATTCCAAGTTAATATGAAGTAGTTTCAAGGAAGAATAGCTGCTTTGTGGCCTGTACTTCTAGCCGGCCTCTCCTGGTTCTTGTTTCCAAAACATCAGCAGCCATGCTGCTTTGACACTGTGCACTAGGAAGTCATGAGTTATTTCTTTTCTTCCCTGCTGGCGGAGCTGGTCTGAGTGCCTAGCAGCTCCTCCGTCTGGACTGCAGGGGCTGGTTGTGCTGCGAACAGCTGCCAGACACACAGGGCGCTGGGCTGGGGCTGGTCATTGCGAACCGTGACCCAGCGCTCAGGTCCCTTTGTAGACAACACCAGGAAAGTAGGAGGTCATGCACTTTCCTTAGAGGAATTTATTTTCTGTTGTTTAACTAAATGACATAGACATGATTTTCCTGTAGACGTCCTTCGGTTTGACATTGACCATTGAAAATTACAGAGACCAAAACAGGTCAGGAGGCTTTGTCGGGGTTCTGGCCCATGACCAACACTTTCTTTCATAGCAATACTTCCGTTACCGCACCCGGGCCACCTGTCTGTCTTAAATACAGCCGTGCCATGTTATTCATTCGTGTCAGCTGGGATTCCTCGCGACTCCCAGGTCTTATAAATGTATCTGCAATTTTACCTCATACCTGGGAACGTCTGGTGGAGAAAACTATTCACTTTTTGACCAATACTTTAATAGGCCCTTTTGCTACGCCAAGTCTAGATGGAAAAGGTCGAGATAAAGTTTCCATACTAAGAGTACATCATTTTGTGGGGCATGATTTTAAAGTTATATCACACTGTGGTATAATATAACCTACAGACAGTTTGAGGAACTGAACATTGTTAGAGAATGCCTCCAAAATCATCTTTTGTTTCTTTCATATAACAATCTCCCTTTGTCCCATAGTTAATCATTGTCCTTAATTTTTATTGCTGTATAGCATTCTGTCATATAAATACACTCATATTTATCGTTATGCTAATTTGCATATTTATGCTAGAAATGGACATTGGGTAGAAGTGGCATCTATGTTTTGCTTTTGTTCTCAATATAGATACAAGTATATTAGTGTATAGAGCCCATTTATGTGAATACGTTTCTCTAGGGTGTGCACTCGTGTTTCGATGGAAACATGTTGGACCACAGGGTAAGTTTGTTTTTACTTTTGGAAGGTAGTGCAAACTTCGCTTTCCCAAGGGAATTGTGCTGATTTCTACTCCTTACCTGTGGTCAGGGATTCTAGTCAGCCCACACTCTTGTCTTTGCATTATCAGACATTTCAATTTGTGCGCTTCTGATGAGTGTGCAAGTAATTAGGGTGATAAATAGAAGATAGAAAGCAATTACATTTGAATCTTTGATAAAAAATAACATTACATTTGAATCTTTGATAAAAAATAACTGTGTAGTGTAACTATATACTGAAGATTACATAGGACGTACATATACTAAAATAATATTCATTGTTCATTTGAAATTCAAATTTAATAGAGCATCCTGTATATTTACTGGCTAATATAGCAACCCTATATGTAACAGTGTTGTATTGTGGTGGAAATTTATATTTCTGTAATTTATATGAAAGTTGAAAGCCTTCTCAACTGTTTATTGACTATGTAGATTGATTTCCTCTGGAATATTTTTAGAAAGATTATTTTCCCATGTTCCATTGTTTTTCTAGTCTTCTATTTATATACATGAATTTCTATCACATGTATGTTTTTCAGTTTTCTACCATATCTTTATATCTCATATAGGCACTATACATATTTTGAAAAATTTCTTACTATATATGTAAGGAGGGGAAAAGTAGGTTTATAGTTGTTTGTATGGAAATTACAATAATTAATAAATAATAATAATAATACAAGAATGAATCTGTTTTATGTACTCACAGCTGTAAACTTACTTTTGCCCCACCCTGTATTTTTTCTTTGCCTTATTTTTCACTTTCTTTATATTGTCATTAAAAAAATAACTTGCCCATTTTGATGTCATTGCATTTTAACCTTTTCCCTTATGCTTAAATTAATCTTTCCCACTATGCTTAAAACTACCTGTGCCTGAAACCTACCCGTGGTCTTAAGTTTTCCCATGTAATTTTATAAAAGCTCTGTGGGTACACAATCTACCTACAGTTATTTTTTACATGTGATGAGAGATAGGAGTTCAGTCCCTTTATTTTTTATGGATAAACATTACCCCTGCACCATCTACTGAAAAAGTATATATCTTTTCTCACTGCAGTGTTTGAATTGCTAAGGAATGTTCTGATGTCACTGGGAAATGAGGAGGGAGAACAATGTGGAGGCGGGCGAAGGGAGTTTGGCCTCAGCCTGTAGCGCTGCAGCAAGTCAACTCCTAAGAAGCCCCGGGGTCAGGACTCACCTGGCTCCGCCAGTCTGGTGTGCACCTGTAAGCCATTTCTTGTCATTTCCCAAGTGTATCACCAAAGCCATCAGCAAACTTGGTCAACCACCGTAATTAAGTGTTAGCTTATGCTATCCACTACCTGGGGAAATGAAGGGAGAACTTAGCCCATTTCTTCAGAAAAAGGGCATCAGAGACCCGTGGGGACTCAGAGAGCTCCAGACAGGAAGGCCACCCGTTGGGGATCAGAGGTGTTACGGAAAAGATGACTCAGATGGCCTGGGAGTTTACGAAGTGGAGTTTGTTCACGCATTCGGACCCAGAGGAGATAAATTCCAAATTCTGGGCACCTAACCTAAGCTGGGGCTTCCTTATATGCTTGTTACACAGGCAGAAGGAGGAGGGGGAAGGCAGCTGCTGAAAGCAAGGAGAAAACGAAAGTTAGTGTACGACCTTGAGATAACTGCTTATCTGGGAAAGGCTGCTGTCTGGGAACGGCTGCTGTCTGGGAACAGCTGCTGGTCAGCTCCTACCTAAGAATGGCTACTGCTCAGCTATGTCCTGTCACAGAGGGAGCAGGAGTTTTGAGCAAGTGATGACAGAGAAACACTCAGTGTGCCCTGACCCCACCCAAGTCACCTTTGTGAAATCCCAAACTTACACAAACGTTTGCAACTGAATTTGTTCTTGCCAAATGAGAATATGGCTGGAATAATTATATTTGCATATTAAAGAAAAAGGCCATGAAGCTGTAGACTTGGTGGTAGATATTTGGGTAACAAAATGGGAGGTTACATGGCTGGGTTGGAACGCTGGGCACTCAGGTTTCTCTTATGGTTAGGGGCCAGCAAACTGGCAGAGAAGAGAAGAAATACAGCAGGTATTAAAAGAAAAACCCTCAAACACCTACAGAGGCCAGCAGGTAACATAAATGAGGAAACAGGGTCAGGAGTAAGCAAAGCAAGTGCAGCAGCCTGATGATGTCTGTCTCCAGCTGCCCATCTCCGGCTGCAGCGCAGAGGAGGGAGCCAGTATCTGGGTTGCGTCTGGCTCCCTGGTGCACAGAGGACACTGTCTAAAGGGGCAGCTGCCACTGTCCTCTGACAGATGGTCCCAGGCGGACTGGAAGTCTGATGTGGCTGGCCGTGAAGACTTCTCAAGTGGACCCGAAGAACTAGATTTTCATGTACACTTTATTATCATTGTTAGAACTGACTCAGTTTTAAAGTAAAAGATAGAAAAGAAAAGAAAAAGAAGAGGAAAAAAGTGTATGAGGAGCTAGCTATGGACCAAAACCAAAACCAAAAACAGAACAAAACAAAACACTTCTATCAGCTGGACTTTACCTCCATGGTCTCAGATTGTGAGCTCTGGCCAGAGCAAGCGCACTTAATTGGATAGGGCCAGGTAAGGCCGAGTGAGAAGTGCCAAAAAGCCAGAAAATGGCAAGAAGTGATGGTATTAGGAAGAGAATGAATGGGCACTGATAACGAACATTGCTCCTACACAGCTTTGCTTTAGACTTGCCGTTTTGATGTAGTCTGGACAACTATAGATTATTGTGGAAATCAGCAAAGTAAACCAAGAAAGTCAATTATTTGTGACCATCCAGAGAGCCACTTAGACGAATGCTCAAGGAGAAAACAATGACCTGAAATTAGGGTTAGTAACCACTTCCTGGATATTAACACCTGCCCAGAGTTCCCTTCATCAGAGTATTTGTCTAGCAATAAACAGAACGCTTTCTACAGGGCTTCCAATAGTGTTGGCTTTATGGTCCTTTATTGACAAAATTATTTCTCACTGAACAGCATCCAAAATACCTTCCAGTTTAACTTCTCTCTCTCCTATTGGGTTGGCCAAAATGTTAGTTTAGTTTTTTTTTTTCTGTAAAATAAAAGATACATTTTTCATTTTCACCAAATGACTGTATTGATTTGGGTATTTTAAGTATGTGGGCTATCTGCCATGTAGTATAACATTGATCGTTCTCAGTTCATGTCTTGATTTGATTGCTGTCAATTTCAACTGGTCTACCCGCCTGTGGAGCATCGTCCAGTGAGAAATCTCCAGCAGGAAACTCTGGAAACCACTTTTGACCTATTCGATCAGTCACGGCACCTTCTCCATACACCGCACAAATCTGTTTTTGTGTTTCAGGTGCGTTTTTACCTTTCTTGAAATAGTAAAGCATAATATGCTGAAAATTTTGCATATTTTCTTCCACCTTCAATGTTAAAATGGCTACACAAAAATTCACCAATTTTAGTAAGTTTCTCTTGCATGTTGATATGATAGCTGTCACCATACACTCTAACAAAATTGTTTGGAATGAAGTTAAAGACAACTAAGCACTACTAGAGCAATCATCGTATGGAAAAACCCAAATGAACAATTTGGCCAGCCCAATATCTCCCTTTTCTCTCCAACTCTCTCACATTAGGCAGGGAATTTGAACTAAATCAGCCAGGTACTTTTTCAGGGGAACAAATGCTCTTTTGCTAGAACACTCCCTCTGCACAGACACACGTACGCACACACACACGCACACACAGATTCTTCCAAGCAAGGCTGCCGCGTGTAATTAAAGGCAATGTGTAGCAAGCGTTCATTACAAAATCACTGTGCTCTTCTGAGTGGTGCACAATTACCAGGCAAGCAGCACAAATGTCATCATGCCAGAAGGCTGCCCTTCCGACCATGGACTTTAACATCTTACATCCAGACCCTCAGTTGCCTATTAGGTATGCATGCATCTCTGTACCTTGGCCATATGTCTGAATGATTGCATGTGTGCCATATCATGATGGTTATGGAACCGAGGATTTGAAGGTGAAAGGTACCCAGCTCCCAGCTTTGCTCAGAGATCTGCCCTGACCCACATCCACCTATATTAGTGCCGACAATGTGGCCATGAGTAGTCGCAGTGCTTAAAAACACGTAACTTTGCTCATAAGTGTTTTTATCATGAGACAGAAAAAACTTTCTATGCCATAAATCACCAGTTCATTATTTCAGATCTGAAATAAATCAGAAGGCTGGAAAGAATGAGATAGAATTAAAATTAGAGAGAAAGAAAAATTTATGATTCTTTGAGCCCTACATTTTTACTGTCCGATATTTTGGCACTCACTGTTTGTTCCAAGAGTTAGAACAAGTGACACCTGAAAAAAGTTACTGGTGAGTCTGAGAAATACTCGGAGTGCCTCTCCACGGCTGCAAGACCCTGAGTCTGCAAACTCCTCAGGGAACAGATTTATCTTCCTGGCCTGCATCTAACCTTCCAGGGCTGCTCCACAAAGAACTCTTAACAAGTAGGTATGTCTGGCATCACTGGGTTGAGTGTCTTCAAACAAAACTCTCTTTTTTAGTATCTAGGAAATAATATATAGCAGCAGAAATATAGAACAACTATTACTTGTGATGAAAACAGGAATATTTGAGTTTTTAAGTGGTTCTTGGATACCTGCCATATGGTCTGAAGCTCATACATGATTATCGTTACTTAGGAATTTATTGCAACAGGTTTCACGTGCACAAAACAACAAACTACTTTGTAGGTAGGTAGGTACACGTAGGTGAAGTTCAAGGTGTTTTAACTGATATAATCATTCAACTTGAACGTGTGACAAAATCACCCAGGAGGCTGTTGAACACCAGAGATCTCAGGCCTCACCCCCCTCCTCCTGATTCAGGTCTGGGGTGAGGCTGTGGACTTAACCTGTCTAACGAGGTCCCTGGTGCAGCTGATGTTGCTGGTCCAGTCGCCACACCTGGAGGGTCACACCTGTGCAACATAAGCGCTGTCTTATCAGGGGTAAAATCCCTCTCGTTTAGGCCAGTACCGTAGTTGGCGCTCAACAACAGGTAATACATAAATAAGAGTGATGCTGAAAGGCATGAAAATACCTGCACACTTCCATTACAAACACATTTTAATGAGCCACGTTAGAGTAGAAAATCATCTGTATTTTGCTTATAAAACCAGCTCACAACAGGCTCAGATGGTTCCATTAAAGCCAACTATTGGTTCTGCCTCATTAACAAAATTTATTGCTACTAGATTTTTTATTACTATGTTTTCAGCATTTTTATGGATTTCGCTACATTTGATGTTTGCTCTTCACTTAACTTACATTTCAGAAAATCTAATTTTCCCACTCCAACTGTGGGAGGGGGCATGAGGGTCCTTGCAGGAGACTAATTCGGGTATTGCAGTGATTGCTTTTCCTCTTGTCTTCCCATCAGAACCACACACTCGTTTTGCAGAAGTCTTCCGAGCCACCCTCAACCACTCATTCCAGGTAGAATGCAAAATCCAAACAATCTTCCATCCCTGGGTAAGTTCTGTCTGTGATGGGTGGAGGCTGTGGTTCTTCTGTGCTGGGTACCATGTGCGGTCCTTTACATGCGTGACTTCATTTCTTGCTTACGGTAAACTGAAATTCAGCTGATATTTTGGAGCTGCTTCATGTCCAACAAGAAACATTACCATTGTCATGGCCATCGTGAGGGAATACAGACATACAGGCATGTGCTATATGCTCTCCCCTGGCTGAGTCCAGTTGTCTTATTTTACAGATGAGGATACCAAAGGGACTTTTCAATAATCACAAAATTGAATACATGGGATAGTGGGGAGAGTGAAATATAACGTATATAAATTAGAAAGAAAATGGGTTAAAAAAATCAGTGAGTTGACTTGGATTTAGAATGTACACCTTGGGTTTTCTCAACTACCTTATTGTTTCCCTAATGACTTCATCTGTGTTCAAAGCTGTGTTTTGTATTCATCACCTACAGGTGGAAATCATACTCTTCATTTTAACTGTAAGTTTTTCTCCAAACATCCTGAAGCTGGCAGTGGAGGAAAGGTGGTGGAGACACAGTGTCAGTGGTGGTCTGTCCTTTCTCAGGTGACTCAGGTAGGAGCACAGCTGCGGCCGCGGCTCTCTGAGCCAGACCTCGGTCCAGGTGCACTGATTTACAACATTATCTACAGGAGAATTGCTGCATAGACTATTTTCCACCCCCTCCTCCATTCCTTCGGTCCTCTGGCCACACTTGTACTGTTGAACAGGTGATGCTAAGCTTCAGGTTCAACATGGGGGTGAGAAAGGACAGCCAGGGAGGCTTATGGGAGACAGGAGTAATTTTTATTATTATTTTTCTTAGCAATGGGAGGTGTGCAATAGGCAAAATACTAAAGATGGCCCTTTAAGATTGTTGTCCCCTACTTATTCAACTAGACACTAATCTGGGTACTGTTAGGGAGGGACTTTGCGGATGGATTAAAGTTGAGATGGCAGGTTCTCAATGAGAAGGTTCGTGTGACCCTGAAAAGCACACAACTGTGTCCGGTGGAAGGAAGGTGAGATGCCAGAGAGATGTCACAGAAGAGGCCAGTGGAGAGACTGGAGTCCTAAATGACAGAGGAAAAGCGGCTGCAAGCCAAGGAATGCAGTGGCCGCTGAGGCAGAGAGCGACTCCAGCCATCAGCAAGCAAATACTCCGAGACCCCAGTCTCAAACTGCAAGGAACTGGATTCCATCAACAACCCAATGCGTCTGGAAGCACATTCTCCACAGAACCTCCTGATGAGAACCCAGCCAGTGGGCAGCTTGACTTTGGTCTTGTGAACGCGGGAGCTGACAAACCCGCCAGGCCAACCTCAGCTTCTGACCGACAGAAACGTAAGCTGATGACTATGAGCTGCCTTACGTGGCTCTCCTTGTGATCACGGGTTCTTGCAGCTTAGGAAGCCGACACAGAGAAACAAGTCTATACAAACACCGTGCCAGGCACACCTTCTCTCTCGGCTTTGTTCATCTTTGTATCGCTCATGTCTGCTTCAGCCTTTGGCTCCTGTTGGTGATACAACAGATTTATCCAGTAAGCCCTTAGTTTTTGCGGCTTAACATATATTAACACTGAATATATATTAACACTTAATGTTGCCTAACATGGGTTGATCTAAATCTCCGATCATCCCCTTTGTGGTTGGCACTGTGACCACCCCCACGTTACAGATGAGGGGGCTGGGCAGGGAGAGCTCATCACTTGCTCAGCTCACACAGTGACAGAAAGGTAGAGACAGGCTTCACATCCAGGCAGGTGGAGCCCAGGCTCAAGCACTACACCGTGCCGCTGTGTGCTGAGTGAAGAGACACTTGTAAGCATCAAGGATTTTGGGCATTTGCCACTGTTGAAACCAGCCCCGCGCCCTGCCTGTTTTGCAGTTTCTCATCCCCCACCAGCAATGCAGTACCTCCAGACGGGAGCTCAGGCTCTGCCACAAATGATGAGGGGCACACCACCACTGGGAAGGCGTGTCTTTGAAATGCTAACTTCTGAGTTACTGTAAGTCTCTCCTAAGTGCTCCAAAACAATCCTTTCACTTCACCCTTATTTTCCCGATGTTCCCTCCCAAGTATTGAGGGTTTCAGAAGTGTCGCTGAGCATGAGAGGAAGTTGGGGAGCCCGTTTTGTCTTCTGGGGGGAGATGCTTTACCTTCTGGTGTGCATGGATGATAGGTACATGATGAATTCGGTGGCGGAAACGAGTCGGCTCTCAGACACAGACAACGGATGCCGCTTGCAGCTGAGTGGCTCGTCCGAGGTGCGTTCCCTTCCCCCGACTCCCTGTTCTTTCTGACACAGCAGCTTGTCTCTCATCACCGCTCAGGAGGATGTATCTGTCAGGGCAGAACACACAAGCAGCATGTTTCTGGGGAGGAATTAGCGACTTGTGTTTTCTAAGCTCTGACAGAATAACAAAAATAATGCAAGACAGGGAAAAGAAAAAAATTGTAGGAACAACAGATGAGGATGAAAACAGTAGATCCGTGTTCTCAAAAGAAGCCTTATTTCCTACCTTCATATTTCCATGATATTTTCTTTATGTTTTAAATTTAAAACACTTTCAAGGCTGTATCAGGAGCAGGGATTCCTTTTTACTAATTATTTTTCAAAAATGGTTTCGACACATGTTTTGCTTAGTTGGTCATTTAAAAATTTGTTTTCTTTTATTAATTCTAGAGAGAGGAGAAGAGAGGAAGACAGAGAGAGAAACACTGATGTGAGAGAAGCATCAATTTGTTGCCTCCTGCCTGCACCCTGACGGGGACCAAACCCAACCCAGGCATGGGCCCTGACTCGGAATCAAACCTGTAACCTTTAGGTTTGCAGGGTGATGCCCAACCAACTGAGCCACACCAGCCAGGGAAAGTCATTTTTTTAAAAAGATTTTATTTTATTTATTTATTTTTAGAGAGGGAAGGGAGGGAGAAAGAGAGAGAGAGAGAAACATCAATGTGCGGTTGCTGGGAATCATGGCCTGCAACCCAGGCAGGTACCCTGACTGGGAATCGAACCTGCAACACTTTGGTTCACAGTCCATGATCAATTTACTGAGCTATGCCACCCAGGGCTCGGATAGTCATTTTTTAAATTGAGACAGCTTTCAGTTATGGTTTCATCCAGTTATTTTGTTTTATTTTAGAAACAATTCTTCCAAACTTGAGGTTCAATCTATTGCCTTTATTACCCTTGGTGGAAGGATTATTTGTAGTTTAGTAATTAATTTATGTTTTTGTGTCATGGCTGAGATATTTGTGATGGATTAAACTGAATCTGTGGTGTTTTTTTTTCATCTTTGGGGAGACGAATTTTCTAATCTTTACCCCCAGGTCCGTCTGACTGATCTCTCCAAAACAGACATTATGGTTTTCTTATTTTCCAACATTCTTTTCCTCATTCTAGTCACTTAGATTCTCAACAATGAAGCTTATCTTGATTCCAGGTTTCCCTTTGCACCCCCATCCAACCCTCGGCAGAACCTTGTTTTGCTGGAAAAGCACGCTCTAGCGCCCACACACTTACCTTGTCTTCACCAAAGGTGCTTCTCGCTACAGAACTCCTGGTGTGGAGGGAAAGGTGAGAAGAAATGCAGAGACTTCCACATTCACATCATTACATCACCCAAGCTTTCACTGGGGCCTTGAGAAAAATAATCAGAGGCCTGACCCAAGGGAGCGCAGGCCCACTGCTGACTCACAGACTATGGCTGGAGGCATCGCCCGCCTCACCTGCGTCACCTCCTTCGTCCATTTCTCTGTCCCGTCCCCCTTCCTTCATCTCTCCCACCTTCCCATTTTCCCTACTCCATCTTACTTTATTTTGACTTTATATTAGCTTTTAGTGTATTACTTGAATTTGTCTAAAATAGATCACATAATTTTACATCTTTTGGATTATTTTAGGTTCCACATTAGGAGTCTAAATAACTACATTGTGCTGTGTATGGTCCTATTATGGCCCCATAACTACATAGGTCCTGTGTATAGAAGCCTCTATTTGGTAACTAAACTGCTTCCAAAAATTTTCTCTAAACCTCAGTAAAGTCAGCAAAGAAGGAGCTCTCAGTGGACGGTGGACTGTCAAACATAGACTCACCTACTGACATTTTCCTTTTCTTCTATGGGGTAGGATGTGACTCAGGTGTGAAGAGTAACCATTGCCACACTGGGCTAATGAGTATATTAATATTTATAAGGTGATCGTTATAGCATTAGCTCTGCTTTGAATGATAATGCTGTGGGAAGACTGGCCACTATATTCATTTCCATGGTCAGACTTGATCCCTGCTACAAACACGGCCCGAACCAGCTCTCTCTTCATCTGAACACGATGAAAAAGGAACTTTGCTAATCACTAATGGAACATGACCTTGAATTGACTGCACTGTGGGAAGACAGTCTTGCTTTTATATATCACGATTGTTTGCTTAATACCCAGGCCATAGAAAAAGAGACTAGGAGAAATTTACAGTGCATTTTTACGATAACATGCTCATTGGAAATCCTCATCTCAGAAAAATGTTTCAAATAATGAAGAAAAGTGAGGCTTGGATGATATAAGGTAATTCATTTCAGAAATATATAACAGAAGTATTAAAACAACTTGAAGTGTTATTTAATTATTGGTCTACTAAATTATGTATTACAGTAATAGCTATTGTATGTAGCATCATTATTTTAAATTACTGGTGGTATAAACACATTTTTATGAATCCATAAATAAGTAAATTCCTTGTACCAGGGGTTATTAAAACTAGTACTCTCCTGTACTTCTTGTATAGCTTCGAACTCCACTGGAAAACACTTTCAGCTGTCTATTTATTCAAAATAATATGTCCAGTGTTTGTGATATTTGACTATAAATGCTTCCTTGGTCAGTTGTTTTGATAAGAATCCTGTGCCCCAGAGATCCAGCACACTGCCTCTCAGACCTATTAGTCATCGGTCAAGTCACAATGATGATGTGTAGCTTGTTGTGGTTGTGACAAGTAAATGCTTAGCAATACCCAAAGCATCTAACAGTGCTGGAACATAGGGACTGTTAACAGATACTGCCTGTCATTATTTTTGGTAGTAGTATATTGTATGTTAGCCTCCGTTACAAACCTCTACTTTTTAGAGCTTTTTCTCTCTTTAGTCTGCAACCACATTGCACTCAAAGCTACTTAAGGCGGAGATCAGCTAGTTTGTGTTTAACCGGATACAGGGGACTGTGTGTAGCCCACTGAAAGCATTCAGCTTGATTTGGCTCATCAGATGTTCATAAACATGATGGATTTAACCACTGTGTGTTGAAAACGAGGTCTAAACTTCATCCCAGCAGTCCCAGCCCACACAGTGTCTACTGCTCCATTTTGCAACGTGATCTGCTGATTAACATGGGCGGAGGAAGTAAGCCTGGGCAAAGTCACGGATGCTGTGACCTTTCTAACACTTTTGTTTTCCTTGTGACTTAGCCTTTCCCTCTGCGAGACTGTCTCACAGCCCCAGGGCTCTGTTCCTCTCCCCAGACTGCACGCGAGCCCTTGAAATGTGCTCATAGCCATACTTTCTACGTTCAACTGAGCTTCACTATAACTTGGCCCATTGTAACGATAACAAAGTGGCAGAAATGATTTCCTCTCCATCACCCTTTTCCTTCAGGGTCCAGGAAGATACCAGGTATAATAAAAAATGCAAATAGGTATCCACAGAATATTAATTTAGGCAGTAGAAATGTTGTATAGTGTAGGTGTTACAATAATAGTGATAATAATGTCTATTAATTATGGATAATTTGCCAGGAACTTTGAGATAGATTATGCATATCATCTTCTTCATTCTCATAACAACACCTTGTAAGATGGATATTATTATGCAGTGCAGAGAGGTTAAATTACTTGCCTGGAGTCCTATGACTAATTAAGAATAAGAGTTAGGATTTAGAGCACAAGTCAGTTTAATTTAAAAGTTCATTTTCCTTCCATTCTGCAGGAATGAAATACATCTATTTTGGGCTGTTGTTTGTTTTAATACTTTCACACTTTTGTGTGTCTTAAATTTTATAACTTTAATTGCACTTCCAGTCACATACTCGGCTGCTGATTTTAGTGGATTGAGTGCCGGCCTGTGAACCAAAGGGTCGCTGGTTTCATCCCCACTCAGGGCACATGCCCAGTTTGCAGGCCAGGTCCCCAGTAGGGGGTATGTGAGAGGCAACCGCACACTGGTGTTTCTTTCCTTCCTTTTCCCTCCCTCCCCTCTCTCTCAAAATAAATAAATAAAATCTTTAAATTAAAAAAAAATTAAGACCGTATTTTCAAACCAGTTTAAGCTTCACAGCAAAATTGAGGGGAGTATAGAGATTTGTCCTGTATCCCCTGACCCTACACATAAATGGCTTCCCCCGGTATCAGTGTTCCCCCTTAGAGTGGTATATTTCTTATAACTGGTGTATCTGCCACATGGACACACCATAGTCATCTAACGTCTATTTGCGTTATTTTCCAACGCAGAAGCATCAGCTGCGATCAACTTTCCCCTCATCTATCTGTCTGTGTATTTTTCTCCTTCTTTTCATTTTTCTTCTTCTTCATTTCTCTTGTCATTCTTCTTTTCCTCCTTCTTCTTCCTCTTCATTGTCTTCTTTTTCTTCATCTGTCTATAATGTCCTTTATGTTATAAAATGAACATTCCTCTTCACTTTTAAAACTAACTCTTATGTTTTGACCCTCCTCTATATCTGGCTGCAACAGCATCTGGACTTTTTTCTCTGAAAACGAAGGCCATCATAGTTTCCCTCATGAATGCACCTTTCCTCTATATCAGCAAATGGCACACCTGCCTCTCCCACCCTGAGCAAAGGTCACGGATGACGTCGCTTGAGTGCTATCTTCAATTTTATCCTAGGCTTGATCTTTTGATATTCAGCTGTGTCTGAAAAGTCCTCAGCTTATTCTCTGAACTCCACTTCAGACTTTCTATAAGGCATCTCCAGCCACGTGTCCCAGATTCAACCATTTGGGGCCTTTCTCCCACTTCCTCAATCAGGTGATGTCACCCTTCCCAGTGACTTTTGAGTCGTCATGCCCTTTCTTTCTTCCCCAGATGCACTCTTGGATCTGCCACCAAAATCAGATAGTTTTGCTTTTTAAAATGTTTCTATCTTTTCCTCTTGATTCCCATGATTATTTATCTAGCTCAGGATTTTATCTTAATTCAGAAAAATCCTTTTAGCAACCTTCACACTGGTCCCTCTGTCCCTGGTTCACATTTCAGAGTCGTGGGTTACTCATCCTGCTACTTACATCCACCTCCACCTCCTTGTTACCATTTCATCTTCCTCTTTTCAGCCCTCACCCAAGGACATTTTATTCTTTGCTTTTAGACAGAGAAGAAGGAAGAGAAAGAGAAAGAAACATCGATCAGTTGTCTCCTGTATGTGTCCCAACTGGAATCAAACCCTCAACCTAGGTACGCGTCCTGACCAGGAGTTGAACCCGCAGCCTTTTGGTGTACTGGATGATGCTCCAACCAACCAAGTCACACCAGCCAGGGCCCACTTCATCTCTTGACCTCCTCTTGATTCCCTGCTCATCTTGCTCTTTCTACACTATACTTTGCTCAGAAAATATTTTGCACTGTGAGGCTCATGTTCTTATATTCTGTTGTGATGTTATTGTGTCTGTACATCTGTTGAAATTGTCAGTCATCCTTCAACATTTATGTCAAATACTGCCTCAGTAAACTATTTCTGGATCCTGCAAGGAGAATTCAAACTCCTCTCCACCATGGCACTATAGTAATTTGCACATAGATTCTAACACTATAGCAATGTTCTGGTGCTACGTTATAGGCAAACTTAGAATGTAAGCTCTACAAAGTCTAAAAGTGACATTTGATTTTTTCTGGAACATAAGTACAGGTTAAAGTACATACCTGATACTCAGTAATTGTTGTTAACTAAAACTCATGATCCTGGGAATCAGTCACCTTGTATATAAATTTTTGCCACAGAATTTGTATAATGATCTTTGCTCACTGCCTCCTCTCACTCCCCTAATTTGACGCCCACGTAGGGGAAACCACAGGCTTTCAGTACATTTCAACTCCACCTGCACAATTCAATAGCCAGTGATGCCGGCCCAAAATTATTTAGCTCCTCTGAAGTGGTGATGTGTCCACCCCAAGGCTGGAAGTTTGGCTGTCCTGAAGTGAGATAACATATGTGACCTGGCAGCAAGGGCCTGACACGCACATCGTGCTTCGTAATTGTGACTTCTCTTCCTCTCTGCTGCCCCTTCTTTGTCCCAAGTCTGGTTCCATATCACTGTTATATAGTGGAGTTTTTCCGACATTCTTCCGGGCAGAAATCCTGCTTTTCTGTCTTTTCCCCAAGGTTTTATGTTTGATTCTTGAAAACTTGATTCTGGTCCCCTAGAAAGGCGTGTCCCACAAGGTACACTTATGGTTTCAGGGCAATATATGGACTAACAGTTCCTGTGTTAGTAACGTTTTCATGATTCATCAGCATTATTGGGAGATGGCTTCTCTTGCTGGCTTCCTCTGGGCAGAACGCAGGCTCAGGTCTCACCGTCCCGAGGCCTGAGACTCTGCTGCCTTACAGGGTCCGCACCGCCCCAGCCTCTGCTGCCTTACGGGGTCCGCACCGCCCCTGTCTCTGCTGCCTTACAGGGTCTACACTGCTCTAGTCTCTGCTTCTTTAGTGTCTACACTGCCCCAGTCTCTGCTGCCTTACAGTGTCTGCACTGCCCCAGTCTCTGCAGCCTTACAGGGTCTGCACTGCCCCAGTGTCTGCTGCCTTACAGTGTCCACACTGCCCCAGTCTCTGCTGCCTTACAGGGTCTACACTGCCCTAGTCTCTGTTTCTTTAGTGTCTACACTGCCCCAGTCTCTGCTGCCTTACAGGGTCTGCACTGCCCCAGCCTCTGAAGGTCACAAGCCCAGACTATAACTCAGCTTAGAGAAATAGGGAGGCAGCAATAGGCTGGAGAAAATTTATTTGAAAATGTTGTCCCGTTATCAACAGGTATTGCACACATTTTTAGGAAAAGCATTGAAAACAGAGGAGGCTTTTCTCTATTTTTTTTTAACAGAATGCCTATTTCATTTTGAAATATTTATATCAACCTCAAATTCAAACACAAAATCAGGCTTGTATACATCAAGTTTACTTATGGAAAATAAATGAATTCACACTCAATAATGATAGTAAATAAGCCAGTTTTGTTCATCTACTTACTCTTATTGAAGAAATAAACTTCCAGTTTATTTCCAGTTCTGAGGAATCTAATATATGAAGCCCACTGTTAACAAATACTGCATCTTACACTTGAAGCTTACTAAGAAAGTAGATCTTAAATATTCCCACTGAAACAACAACAATGAAATGGTAATTATGCAAGGTGATGGAGATGTCAGCTAGCCTTGTTGTAGTAATCATTTTGGAAAAAAAAATACATGTATCAAATCGTCACATTGTATACTTCAAAATAACACAAGTTATAGGTCAACTCTGTTTCAATAAAGCTGGAAAATGAAAAAAAAACAAAAGCACACACAAGAAACAAGATTTACATCTAAGGCATCAGAGTAGGTTGTTTGTAAAAAATACTGTAATGTGTTAAGATTCATGGAGAAATTCAGATAGTAGATCGGAATGTATTGGACCATTGTGGGTTCCACTGTGGCCAGAGGCACATTTCTAAGTATTATCTTTTATGAGAATGGTAGCTATCATTTGTTAAATGCTCATCAGATGGTTTAATTCATTTCCTCACTTAATCCTAATAAAAGTCCCTTGGATGATGACGTAGGTGCTGTCGTCATCCTCCTTTTAGAGATAAGACATCATCAGTGTTAGAACTTGCCCAAGATCACCCAAGGGCAGTAAATGACGCTGCGGGACCTTGACCTCAGGTTGACCCCAAAGGGGACGCTCACAGCCGCCTGGGTTCGCACTCAGACTTAGATTTGACTCCACCTGAGAGCGCTCAGCAGTCCACTGGCCTTCCTCTCCGCACCTCACTCACCTTAGCTGTATATAGTCAAAGGCAACCTTAAAACAGAAAGAAAGAAAATACAGACTGCAGGAAGAGCTACATTTGCCGAGTGGCTCCTTGATCAAAGTGAAGCCGCTGAGACTTTGCCAGAACGAAACCGGACGCAGCGTGGGAGCTGATGGGTGGGTGCTCAGGTCATCCCACCGTGTGATTGGTAACACGGTAGAAACGTCTCCACGCACCTCTGAGGCCGAAAGGGCCGTGGGCAGCTCGGAACCCAGCCCCTGATTCATAGAGGAGGAAACGGAGCCCTAGGAGGTGGAATGACCTGTCTGAAGGACTCGAAATGCACGCTAGTCAGAAAAACCACTATTGCAAATACGTAGTATTTCAGGTTCCTTGTGGGTTCTTGTGCGAATGTAACTATTGCAGGAAAGAATGTGGGAAGGAGCTCAGAAAACCCGCTACCACCTCATCCCCTTAAGGGCATAGAGTAAGCACTGAGGAGTTTGGGCAGGATCGGACGGTCGTGCAGAGAGCCAACGGAGGTTCAGGAATAAATGAAAACAGAGAATGTTGGGCGTGCCGCAGGGAGTGACAAACATATTGGTGTTTTTCAGTGACTAAGGGAATTTTTTAAAAAATGGCCTGAACGTGACATAGTTCTTGGGAAACTAATAGTGCATGGTAAAAACAGACAAAAAAAGAAAAAAATATATGTACATATATTTAGAAATGGAGTTCCTGCAAACATTCTAGACTTTTTTTTGCAGTGAGAGAATGTAAATCCAAGTTAATCTATTAACTCACATAGAAACATAACTTACAACGAGAGCCTCCCACGAGCTGGGTATGCGGAGGTACATGTGCGTTTAGATCTCCATCATGACGTTGGGTCCAGTTTTGATTTGTAAGTTTTCGTACGTTACCCTATTCATTGAAAGCATCACTTACGATTTTATATACATTTCCCCAGGAACAAGTGTATTTTTAGCTCTTTCTACTCCCGGCGCTCACGGCATTCATGGGAGGAAGGAGCGGACCGCAGGAGAAGGAAACAACCAGGGCACCTCCAGGAGCGTATGTTGATGCGGGGAGGGTTCCCAATCCCAGAAAGGATGTGAATGGCCCCGAGGAGACTGCGTGGCCCTGGCCTCCTCCTCTCCCGCAAAGCCACCAACAGCAACCGCTCTGGGACTGCCTCGCGGGGGCGTAATGACGCCTCCCCTGCCCCCGGCTGCAGGTAATGGCTCACCCGTGCAATTACCTTCTTTTGTCTCCGAGTCCAAGATACATTATTTCAATCTCTTGGCAGGGAACATTTGAAGCCAAAGTTATTTTTAGAGAGAATTTTTTTTTTTTGTCGTGAAAGAGGCAGAAGTGGCTGCTCCTTGGGCAGCTGAGGGAAATTGAAAGGCACTTTAAGTCTTTTTAAAAGGCAGATTCTGATGTTTAGCTTGAGATCAAAGGGAGACGCAGGGAAGGAGGGGAAGTGGAGGGCGGGCCGGAATATGCAGCACCACAGCCTTTGAAGGCACCGCCCTGCGTTTCTGATCTTTGAACCCAGCAAATTATTTCATCAGGAGGAGCCCGAGCCCTTGCTGGTGTGGGGCTAATGACCAGAAGGCTGGAGGGGCCCGCCCCCACCGTCAAACCAAGCGAGAAGGCTGTGCTGTAGAACGTGATTGGCACAGAACCACTTTGGCTTACACCTGCAAACACGCTGAAACAGATGAAAACCCTTCCTGTTACTTACGGAGTCAAAAGCATGCCTTTCACGGGAACATCTTGCCATTCTTGCAGCTGCTGGTATCTTTTTGGTACTGAATTACCTTAACCATGCAACACAAGACTCCACCTGCCTGCATTTCACTTCCAGTACCTCTGCTTGTTAGCTGTGGAAGATTGGGCAAGTTATTAAGTTCTCTGTGCTGGAATTTACTCATGGATATTTAAAAAAGGTTAATATGATTAGGGCTGACTCCGGAAGGTGGTTGGGAGGATTAAATGAGATAAGCGCCTGCTGTACGGTGAGTTCTCAATAAATATTAGGTGTTACTCATCACATTTGGCAGTGAGAAGCTTTTCTTTTCGAACGACTCTCTGTTACAAAGAGTTCAACACTTATTTCATTATCCAAAGTACTCAGCTGAGAGTACAGTTTAAGCTATCACTCCACAGTCAATTACTTACGAGCAATCTAACAGAGATCCCGGTAACTGGGAGCCTTGTCGTGCCACAGATAACTTCAGACACTGATTTCTTGCCTCTCTGCTGTCCTCTAATTTGAAGTGTGGAAAACACACACACACACACACACACACACACAGGCACACACACAGAAGTTTTGGTATAGAGGCTGTTCCCCGTGGGCTCCCTCTGGTTCCCCATCCATCAGTGAGGTCACTGTCAAGTTCCTCCTCACCTGGTATAGATCTCAATTACATCCCAATTGTTTCCTAAATGTATCCTACCCCAAGCCCTAGAGACTGGAAGTGCATCCCGTTTTATGGCCTTGACCATGGAGACACCCACACGATACAATTTCAGAGCAATGTGAACAATGTCGGGGATTTCATAGCGCAAATTTGTTCCATGGGAAAAGAAACGACAGTGAGAACAAGCACATGTTTTCATCCTTCCCGTCTCCATCTGCACCTTTGCCTGGATCGGCATGTATTTATCAGCTGCTGATATGTTAAGGTGTGGTTTCTTCTTCCTTGTTTTGTCTTAAAGTGGCTCTGCCCCACAATAGATGCTGATGGATTTCTTAAAAACTGCGGTAAGTTTTAGAGAAAAAGGAAGAATGTGGGACCAGTACTAACTATGTGTTAGGAGGAAAGAATGCTATTTTCATTGTTTTTAAGTATTTGAGCCAATTTTGATGGAAACCTATGCATTCAGGATAATAACAGGACTTAACCAATTTGTGTGCAGTTTGCTAAACATGTTTTGTAAAAACATTTAAGGTCTCCTTTCTTAGCAATTTTCAATGTTGTACTGAATGTTGGATTTTAATTTGGCTGCAAGTTGAAACTTGATATATCATTATATTGATTATGCTTAAAAGTCTCAAAAACATAAATTCAAGTAACATCACCTATAAAATAATCCTTTTAGGATGACTGTATACACATTTTTGATCCATGCCCTCTATGTTTTGTACCATGCAGATGGTTTTATGAGTCGCATTGACATCCTTATTGTTTTTGAGTGAACTGGATTTGACTACGATTTATCCTATTCATTTAGCTTCTATTTTTAGCTTAATTTGACTTTTGGTTATGCTCATAAATCACACTCAATCTCAGATAACACAGATCTTCTCCCATCAGAGATATGGTGGAAATATTTTGTTGCAGAGTCTGAAAGCAACTCCAGAAAAAAGCGGCTGGGGAATAGTCTGGGCAATGGTGACATTATTGAAATAACAGGACAGCTTCTGAAGGTGGCCATTGTGTTCAAGGGGAAAAAGTCACTCGAGGCATAGACATTTTAGAAAAGTTGTTAAAAACATGTGTCAGTGCACCTGGACCTTTGAAGATCCCTTTTAAACATAATCATCTATTTCTAAAATGGGATAGACCTTGAGTTGTAACAACAAAGTGAAATGATTATTGTTTCAACACGAAATTGCTAGTGAAAGTGGTACTTCCACTGACAGTCCGGAATGTAAAAATTTTCGCTGCGTTTTTAATACCAGACACCATGTTTGCTGTGCGCCAGAACATGAAGGGCACTATCTTAGACATTTTTTTTTTCTAGGAAAGAGAGGCATCAGTTCTTTTGGGAAAACAACTTTGGTTTCCCATACTCCCTCTTTCTTTACACTCTGACTGCACCCTGTGTAAACCACTATTCTGCCTCTTATCTCGAAGCTTTTAAATGATGAATTTAGGTTTCTGCCCTACACACTTGATCCTGGGGCCTTTTGAAACATGGATTCTCTTTTATTTCTTGTGGTACCTGCAGGATCTTATGCAATGCTCAGCCCATCGTCTATCCTTCATAAATGTTTGATAAATAAATGAATGATGATCCACTGACAGCAAGCTATTCCAGCCAATTTATTTTAATCTCCAAAGAGAGGAATGTAATAAAAACACATCACCAGTGAAATATGGAACTCAGAACACAAGTATTTTCTTTGTCATAAACTTATGTGTCACTAAGTTCTTTGAAATTAAAAGATCCACATCTGTGATAAAAAGTAGGCTGTTCTCCTTGAGACGAAGCAAATTGCCCTACAACTCAGAGGAGTTTTGAGAGGGAAAATGCATATACATACACTTTGAGGACTTCTGATCTTGGTTTTGACATGCAAAAATCTCAGAAGTCATCGCCTCTATCCTCAAAACAAGTAAAAGGTAAACAATCTGAACAATCAATGGTTTCCCTTGTTCTTTCAGAGAACTGAGGTTTCAGGGCAAGATATCACTTTGGAATCTGGAGGAGAAGTGCATGTGGAAAGTCAAAGTCAAGATCTGTTGGCAGCTGAGGGTAGATTAGCTTGAGATGAAAAACCTGCCCCCGGGAGCAGAAGTCTTGGGTAGCAACCGAGTTGCATGGGGTTGCTCCAGGAAACCCCAAGGTTTTTATGGTGAAGATCCTAGTAATGTCTCTTCATGGACCAAGTAGGAGGAGTGGGAAACAGATTGTGAGACATGTCTGACATGTGCTCCATATCAATGTCCTACTTGCTGGGGGAAGAGGCTTCACCAAAGTCTTCTCCAAGCTGGGGAAGGGCATTCTTCCCATTCCAGACTCTTCTAGCTTTCCTGTCTCACCCCCAAGAGACACTTGTGAAAGTCACAGGGCTGAAACATAGGTCCCTGAAAACTGATTTTCAATCATTAGATTATAGGAACCATCCCCTCTCTCACATATTACTGCCAAACACACAGGTCTCAAGTATGCTAAGTGCACATTACAGCAAAACACATAGTCTACCGAGGACCAGTGCTTGGAGAAACCCAAGTCAAGAAGAGAGAAAGCAACTTACACTACAGGAATAGGAAACTTCTGATAATTACAGTCCCAGCAAATATTAAACACAACCCAATCCCTAGTCAGATTGACATAGAACCTCACTCCAAAGGTCTCTCGACCTCAGTTCTTAATGCGATACAAACAATTTATAAAGAATGCCAACAGGAGAGAAAAAATTCTCTAGGAAGAAGGAAAACAATTATCATAAGCAGACTTAGATATGATATAGAATGGAATTATCAGCCCCCAAATTTGAAATGAATATAAATAATATGTTAAGGGCTGCCCTGAAATGTATATAGCAAAAAGAGATGTGTAATATAGCCAGAGAAGAGGAAACTCTAAGAATCAAAAGAAAATGCTAGAAATAAAATGCACTACAACAAAAATGAGGAGTGCCTTCATGGCTACATTAGTAGACTCCCTGTGACCAAGGAAAGAATCAGGGGACTTAAAAATACATAAACAGAAATGTCTCACATGACATACAAAGAAAAACACATTTTGAAAAAACAGAATAAAATAACCAAAAGGTATGTGAAAGTCACAGCCATTAAAAAATGTGTGACAAACATATGTTTAATTGGAATGCTAAAAAAAGAAAACATATATGAGATAAGGAAAATTATTTGAAATAATAACAGCTGAGATTACTCCAACATTAAAGACAGACACCAAATAGCAGTTTCAAGAAGCTCAAATACCAACCAGGCTATCACCAAAAACTATATGTAGACATATCATATTCAAATGACAGAAAACTAAAGACAAAGAGAATGTATTAAAAAATGTGCATAGAAAAAACCCTCTTACTTATAGAGCAGAAAAAGTCTAAGAATAACAGAAGACTTCTCATCAGAAATAACAGAAGCAAAAAAAATGGAGTGAACTATTTAAAGAGTTAAGACTACAATAAAATAAATACGAACCTAGAATTATTTATACAGTGAGACTATTTGTCAAAAGTTAAGGAGAAATAAAGACTTCTCAGAAAAACAAAATCTGAGAGAACTCACCACTGGCAGACTTGCCTGGCAAGAAATGTTAATGCATTTTTGAGGGAGAAGGGACATGCCATAGACAGAAACTCAAATTAACAAAAGGAAGAGTGTCAAAGAAAGGATAAACAATGATATAGAGAAACACATTTTATTTTTCATTCTTAATTGATGTAAAGAATAACTATTTAAAGTAATAATAGTAACCACACATTGAGTGATAAAAAATACAGATAGGTGAAATGAATGACAGCAATGTCATAAGGAACAGGGGGGAAACATCAGGGATATTTTGTTATAAAGTACCCGCATTATTCTAAAAGTGATATAGTATTTTATTAAAGTAGAGCTATACTAGTTAAAAATGTATATTGGGAACTCTAGGGTGATAACGAGGGCCCTTTTTAAAGTGTAAGCGATATGGCAAAAGAGCAGTTGAAATGAAAACATAAAATGCTCAACTGAATTGAGAGGACGCAGAAGAGAAAATGAGGGAAAAAAGAAAGAATAAATGCAACAAATAGAAAAATTACCAAAAATGTAGTTGATACTAATCCAACTATATCAATAACCACTTTAAAGGTGAATGGAATAAATACATCAATGAAAAGACAGAGGTTACTTGAGTGGATAAAAACAAAGCAGAAGAGAACAGAAAAAGACCTAAGTAGATACTGTCTCCAAGAAACCCACTTTAAATATAAAGCTCAAATAAATTAAAGTGTGGAGAAATTGATACAATTCTTGCACAAATACAAAGAAATCTGGAGTATCTTGTGTTAATTTAAGACAAAATAGACTTCGGAATGAGGAAAGTTATTGGGGAAAAAAGGAACATCCCTAACAAGAGAGACGCCAATATTCTGAGATCTAGTGTATGCACTAGATCAAAGAGTGTCAAAATACATTTAAAATATAGTAAAATTGAAAGTAGAAATAGACAAACCCATTTTTTAGTTGGAAACTTCAATATACCTCTCTCAGGATTCAATGGATTAAGCAGGCAGAAAATCAGAAATAAAGTTGATTTAAGGAGCATTATCAATCATCTTGATCTAGTTAACATTTATAAAATCTTCCACCGAAATGCAGGAGAATACATATTCTTTTCAAGATCACAAGCGGCATTTACCAAGACAGGCTTCATAAAACACACCTTAACAAACTGAAGAATAAAAATCACAGGCAGTATGTTCTCAAAGCACAGAGAAATCAGTTACAAAAATTTAGTTGAAAAACCCCACATAGCAGAAAATTAAATAATGCGTTTCTAATTAACATGTGGGTCAAAGAAAAAGTCTTAGAGAAATAAAAAGTAATTTGAACTAAATAGAAATGAAAATACAAGTACCAGGTTTTAAAACTTTATTCTTAATGAAACACCGTTAAAGCAGAGCTTAGAGGGAATTTCACAGTGTTAAATGCTTGTATTGGAAAATAATAACAATGTAAAATCCATAGCCTAAACGTCTATGTTGAGAAACTGAAGAAGAGAAATTTTAGTATAAACAGAAATGAAATAAAAACTGGAGCAAAAATAATGAAATTGAAAACAGGAAAACAACGGAGAAAATCAATGCAACGGAACATTGCTGCTCTGGAACGATCGATAAGAGCGATAAATCTCTAGTCAGACTAATGAAGAAATTAAGAAATGAGATACCAATGACTAAAACCAGAAACAGAAATGAGGTCATTACGACTGATCCTGTGGGCAGTAAAGAGATCATGAAAGAATACCACTGACAACGCCGTGTGCACCAATTTGATAACTTAGATGAAATGGAAAAATTCCTTGAAAGGCCCTGATTACCAAAAGCCACACAAGGAGAAAGAAACGGTCTACGGAAGGAGTTGAATCAAGAGCGCCCTCGGAGAAAGCGAGCTGATTGTGCCGGGGAACCTCGGGGGGCCCGGGGAGGCTGGAGTGGAGTGAGCAAGGGCCGAGTTCTACAAAGTGAAATAAATGGAGTTCCCAGGGACAGGATCACACGCGGCATGGCATCTTTTAAATCATAGCAGGTATTTATTCCTATTGAGATGGAAAGCCACGGGGGATGTGATCAGAGGAGGGACATGATCGGACTGAGAATTCGCACCGCCGCGTGCAGAACAGGCTGCGGGGACGGGCGGGCCCAGCTAGAGCGGAACTCGTTAGGAGGTCGCCGCAGCCTGGGTGGCGGGTGACGCTCTGCGGATGCAATGTCAGTGTCGGAGGAAGCGGAAAGTGTGTGTGTGCCGGGATGTCTCTGGCAGGTAAAGGTGGCTGTGCTGGCTGATGAGTGAGTCTGGGATGTACGAGAAAAGAGGAGTCAAGGATGACTCAAGGATTTATGTACTGGTGCATGTTTGAATATATATGACTTTCCCCACACATATCAGCAAATCTGAGCTTTATACATATCAGCGATCTCTATTGCCGCAGCGATAAATACATAGATGGTCCTGAGCACTTAACGGGGAGGCCTGGGGATGCATCTGCATGGCCCATCACTGCAAACCACCTCTGACAGTGCCCAGGACGCAGTGGGCGTAATTGAAATTGGTTTAAAAATGAATGGAAATCAGTCATAAGAGAGGTATATCCTTCATCTCTGGGTTGAAAAATACATAACACAAATCAAAACAGCTTGACTTGAAGCTGGGAGGAATTCTGTGGAAAATAATTTACTACGGACCAGCCTCCCAGACCTCGGGTTAATTAGTGTGCATGCAGGAAGACGCTAGCGCGCCGAAGCTTGCTCACAGCTTTCCACCGCTAGTGGCTTCAGTAAGTGTGATACCGGAACATGTCCTATGTGTGGAATATGCATGAATTAATTATTAGTTTAAAATTTTGGTTTTGGAATGCTTGTTTGCTTCAGAGGGCTAAAACTAGCATAATCAACATAACATTAACTTTTCATCAGCAGAGACTTCGCTGCCATATTACTCCGATCCTCATCTTTAAATCCCACTATAGTTTCCAATTGCTTTTCTCATTAATAATGACCTTTGGGGCTCTCTGCTGTCCCCTAGTTTATTCACCTTCTCTCTCTCCATCACCATTTATTCAGCCTTCTATTTGCATTTTCTGTTTGTTTTCCACTGCTGTTAATATACATGTCTACATAACTACTATTCTTTCATCATTTGATTTTTGTTTCTCAATTTTTTTTTAGTCCTCCCAATTTGTAGTTCTACCCAGGTGAAGTCATCAAATCTCCACCTAGCTCAGTGTTTGGAACCTGCTGATAGCATCCTGTAAATAACTTAGGGCGAAGATAGACTGAATGCATATACATGTGCTAACCTTTTTTTTCTCCCTGAATGCATGCACGATCACTTTCATGTTTATGTTTCATATGCACATTGCATTACTAATTCCAAAAACGTCAAGAGGAGAAATTATTCTGTTCTTATAGTCCAGGGATATAGAGGCGCGACGGCCAAGAAGATGAGCCACTCAGATCTCCGACTGCGGGGAGTGTGAGTGGCGGAGCGCTAGGGCATCACTAAGTTCACAAACCCCCTTCTGTTACAAAGGGGCCTATGGGGGACACGGTTAAAGCCCAGTGACAGCGAGCCCAGTGTGTCCATAAACCCGTCAAAGGCCATCTCCCTAGTCCCCGAGAGGGCAATCGGATCTGATGTACTTGGCATTTGTTGTTATCACCACGTTGGTTCTCTGGCTTGCCAGATAAGAGCTATCAGAGAGAAAAGGCCAAGTAAAAATTTCCAAAACTGCATAATCCACCTCCTCTCCCAACCAGCCAAGACAATAAATGAAAAAAATAATATCGTGTCCAGGGAGAACAGCCGCCATTAAAAACATAAATGTGGCAGGAGTGTTGGTTCCTTTGTGTTTTCTTTTAACTTGCCACTCTGACCCAGGCAGAAACTGAATGGATCTTGGAGAATAGCTATAAGCCACTGTAGACGTGGCCATGCAGAACGTCTGATCCCAGCTGCTTTGCCAGATGCAATATTCCTGCCAGCAGTGATTCAATATGGCATGCAGCCATTGATTTGGTGACCGTGCAAAGCGACCTATTCTCAGAGCATGTTGAGGTGACCTCATAATGGCTTGGCTGAGACAGGAACTCAGAGGCAACACTTTGAAAAATGCATGGCATCCTTCAGAACACTGTGTTTTTAAAAATCCAAGATTTCCACACAGGGCAATGTTCTCCGTGAGATCTGGGGGCCACACGCCGGAAGCAGAGTGGCCCACTCGCCGTCACTCTACCTCAGCCTGGGGAGTTTTGTGCTTCTAGTGAGCACAACGTGGAACCCTACAGGTCGGAGGTGTGGCCCCCAAAAGGGGTAGGCTCCCGCTGTGTCGGTCTTTTTGGTTTGCAGTAATAAAATACCACAGACTGAGTGGCTTAGACAACAGCAATGTATTTTCTCACAGTCCTGGAGGCTAGCAGTCTGAGGTCAAAGTGTTCTCAGAGTTGGTTTCTGCAGAAGCTTCTCTTCTTGGCTGATTGACAGCTGTCTTCTTGCCGTGCTTTCGCAGGACCCCTTCTCGGAGTGTGGTGTGAGCACTCTCTCTCCAGTGTTTTCTCCTGTTGTTACGAGGACCCCCATGCTGCTGGATTAGGGCCCCGCCCCACGGCTTTGTTTAACCCTCGTTATCTCCTCAAAGGCCTCATCTCCAAATACAGCCACATTCTGGGGAGCACACATCCATCCACAGCACCAGCCATGGGAAATGTCAGAGTTCCCATTGAACTACAGGTTACGGCTGCTCCCCGTGCACTTTAGATACCCTGTGCCCAGACACCCACAGGCAAGTACAGGAGTCACCACTCGGGCAGCAGGAATTGATCCCGATCAACCAGAGGAGGGGAAGGCTTTTTAACAGTGTTAGGCCTGGGAACACGGGCTGAACCGAAGTGACCCCCTTGGCTCCCACCAGTGTGCTCTTTGCCTCTATCACGACTATGAATAAATCCCACAGGAAAAGCACACCTTCACTTCGGATGCAAATTAGGACATGCCACGCCTGTGTGCAAAGCTTAGACACCTCACGTATATAGGGATGCTCACTGCAGCAGCATTTGTGTGGTGAGGACAGGAGGCGGGAGGGGGATCACACCCTCGCTAAGAGAAGAGGTAGGGAAAACCTGTTGGAGGGGCACCGTTGAGCAACGTGCGACAACTAAGGAGAACAGAGGGTCCGCTGAGCACAAAGTCACATGGGGAGACCTTAAAAACAGTGTTTATTGAAAAAAGCATAGAAAATAGTAAGGTAATCAACATAATAGTAGTAATGAAAACTAACTATGTTTGTCTACCAAAAGACAGTGTGCCTTTTAGAACATACACACACCCCGCATCGGAATGGTGTTCTGTTGTTTAGGGTGTCAGGAGTGAAATAAGTGTGTGCTTAGAGATGAAAGGAACAAAAAGAAAACAGGTGAGACAGGCGAGCGGAAACAATACCCATGTCCACCACCTGCGTTCTCACTGTCGCATGTTTATGCATCCAGCAGTCCTCTCTGCCTCCATCACGGCTGCTTCCAAAGCATCCTTTTTTCCAACACTTGCACCATTTAAGTTCATGGTAGATTGAGCTGCCTGGCGGTCCTAGACATCTCAACACATTTTCCAGCCGAGTAACTGGATTTAGGCAATGACTCTCCACATCCTGCCTCGCCAACTGCTCACCATCTCCCCCTGCTCTGCCTTTGTGCGGACTGCTGGGCTGTCACTTGGCTTGGGTTTTCTGCTTACAGCTCTTTCATCGCCACTGTCTTTCCCAGTAATGTCTCCAGTCCTTGGGTCATTGTAAAGAATGTAAAGTTACAGGTAAGGCCAAAAAAAAAAAAAGCCAGGTTTTAAAAGGGCTGTCTGAGAATTGTCACCATCCCTAGTTATCATAGAGTTTATTCAAGGAGTTAGGCTGTAAGCATTTATAAAAACAAATCATTAAAAATTTAATACTGCTGTTCTGCAAGTACTATCACATAAATGTGGCCCTCATATCATTAAATACAGCAAAATAAGAATACCCTAGTCCCCACTGTCAACCCTCCGAGGGACTTAGGGCTTATCCATGAGGGTCCGTCCACTCATAGTGGATGAGGGGCTTTTGTTACTAAGTATGACCAAGGTACGAGTTAGGTGTGGGTTGCTCCTGTTCAGGCAGTGTTCTTTTAAGAAAAACAAAGAAAGAAACAAACAAACAAACAAAACCCCCCATACAACCTCTCTGAGAATGTATCCTGTAAGTTCCATGCTCAACTTTTAGCTAATTTATAATGGCCTGAAATGCTTTGCCTTGTGTGAAATAAGAATTCATACTCTGCTCTGAATCTTTTTGTATTCAATACATTTCATAAAAAAGAACACTCAAGGAATTATAAAACCATTGGACCAGATTAGCCGGAGAAATGGAGAGTGTCCAAGAGAATAAAGCAAAAGGCTACATTAGTAGGAAAAACATAAACAGGAAACAATATCTGATGGGAAAAATTACCTCAAAATTAAATATGTTAATTAGCAGAGTCAAATACTTCTTTTCCCTAAGCTCAAGCAACTTCTCACTTGGGTGAATTTAGCTGTGCTCAGTGTTCTCAGATCAAAACAAAAAGTTAATTTAAACTTGGTGAGGTGAAAATTCAGACTTACCCATATTTTTCAGAGTATAAGAGGCACCATTTTTTTAAATCCTTTTTTTTTTAAAGATTTTATTTATTTATTTTTAGAGAGGGAAGGGAGGGAGGGGGAGAGAGAGAGAGAGAGAAACATCAATGTGCGGTTGCTGGGAGTTCTGGCCTGCAACCCAGGAATGTACCCTGGCTGGGAATCGAACCTGGGACACTTTGGTTCCCAGCCCGCGCTCGATCCACTGAGCTATGCCAGCCAGGGCTAAGAGGCACCATTTTTACCACACATTTTTTGCTTCAAAAGTTTTTCTTCTATTTTTCTCTTCTAAAACCTAGGTGTGTCTTATGATCTGAAAAATAGACGCACCTAGGTTTTAGAGGAGGAAAATAGGAAAAAGAATTCTGAAGCCAAAAAATGTGGCAAAAAGTGCATCTTATAGCCTGAAAAATACAGTAAGTCGAAAAAAAAAATAAAAGATCAAACCTGAAAAGGGTTGATTCCTTTTCTCCTGAGATAATCTTTTATTTTGGGGGCTGAAATTTTACTGAATTCTCTTCTGCTGAAGTTCCCAATTTTTACAAGGCCTTTAGAAATATTCGGTTTGCGATGAAGTTACTTCAGTAGTTAAAAATAATGAAGAGCAATCTTTCCTCACCCCCCTCTGAGGTGGCTTCCCAGCAGACAGAACAGCGTGGGGCCAGGGATGATGGGTTAGCAATCAAGATGTTTTTGTTCTGAATGCAGCCCTGCCTGTAATTAGTAACCAATGAACCCAGGCAACCTCTAATGCACCGAGCCTCAGTTTCTTTGTCTGTTAGGTAATCACCATGGCCCAGGCCAGAGGTTCTCCACCTGAGATCCGCAGACCCCGAGGCACCCGCTGTGGATTGACGGTGAGGATGAGGAAAAGGAGATTGTGATCTCAGACAGAGAATTACACCCACTGAATTTTAATGAACTTCCAACTGAAATGGAGCATTGCTTTCCATTTTTAATGTCGATAATAAACCACGGAGGTATTAGCAACACCTGTGATTTCATCGGTCAAAAGAAACCCCACAAATATTTTTATATCATATGAAGATACCATAGATCTTTCAAAAACCATGTAAGCTCATTGCAACTTTAAAATTACAAGGGTTATTTAGACTTACTGGTGTATCTTTTCACTTATGCACTAGTAAAGATAAATTACAGTTTATCTGAATACATTTTGAAAGAATTCTGCATGTTTTATGTTATGCATTTCAGATGTCCATAAACATCACACTGAAAAAGTGGTCTATGCAACAGAAAATAGGAAATCGCTAGTCTTGCTCATGATAACAACCCTTTTCACCTCTAGAATCTGATGGCCTTGCAAGTGGAACAAATAGATTCTTTGTTTTCTCAAAGACTGAGGACAAAATAACTAGAAATAATTAATATTCAGTATTTTCATATTTCTTGTGTGACTTCCTTAGGGCAGGTGGCTAGTTCTTCTCCTAATCCAGTTCTATTTTCTGCCAATTTACCAATATGATATATAATAATACATATGTCAGCAGTTAAATGAAACTCAAATTGTAGGCATCACGGGAGGGGCTCAGGAAAGAAACATTTACATCCAGAAGAAGTCTCTCCCATGGACATTTTATGAAAGAGAGCGTTGCAGCTGGGCTTCCTCCCAGTCTGTTCCCACCACACCAAGCACTGGAAGAAGAGAGACAGTGGTGGTTTCATTGTGCCTACCACCCCAGAATCAGGAGAGTTCTTCTCTTTTGACCTCAGGAAGAAAAAGATAAGACCAGGCTCTGTGTCCACCTTTGCAGAGTGTAAGCGGTGGTATTGTCCTGATTGCTGATTTTGGAGCACGATAACAATGCCCACCAGTAACACAGTTGAACAGCAGTCGTGGGCGGTCCAATGTATACCAAATATTTGTTGTGTGTCTGGCACCGATCCAAGCACTTTGCATCTCTGGATTTGTGAGATCCTCACACTGAATCTGTGGCAGAGGTGCACTGTTGAAACTTATTTTGCTATAAAAATCACTGAGCCGTTGAGATATTCGGTACATTATTCCCAGTTCACAAAAGAGCAAGCAGGAACTGGGGGCTGGACTCAGACCCTCTACTCTGGGCCAGTGACTCTGACCCACCTGGCCCACGCTCTCAGCAATCAGACCGCCTGCTCCTGTGTCCCTGGAATGGGGACAGCGTGGCAAGAAGACTGGGTACTCACTGCCCCAAACTCCCCCTGGTTGTTGGAATTGCTTCCACCATTGTTCGTGGTGGGAATGTGTGAAGTGGACCGAGCATTTCTCCTTCCAACATGAATGAAAAGATGACCCTCATGGATCATAGACTTCAATGTATAACACAAAAGTGTAAAAATCCTACGAGATAACACAGGAGAAATCCCAGATGATCTAGGGTGTGGTCTTTCCACTTGGAAGCAACCAAGATGATTTTCTGTCGGGAAACGGATAAACTGGCAGGTCCAGACAGTGAAATACTATTCGGTGCTAAAACGATATGAGCTAGCAAGTCACAAAAAGGCATGGAAGCAACTTACACCTCTATCACCAAGTAAAAGAAGCCAGTCTGAAAACGCTACTTACTATATGATTTTCAACTGTATGACGTTATGGAAGAGGCAAAACTATGGAGACAGTAAAAGGATCAATGTTGGCAGGTGGGAGCGTAGGGGAGAGATTAGTAAGTGGAACACCGACAGTGACCTGGATGTAAACCATGGACTTCGGGTGATGGCGGTGTGTCGGTGTGGTTGCACCCTTGGTTAACAATGTACTGTGCTGGGGACAAAGTTGGGAACAGGGGAGCCACGCCTGTGGAGGCAGGGGGTCTATGGCAAACTCCGTACTTCTCTCTTAATTTTGTGGTAAACCTCAAATTGCTCAAAAATAAAGTTAAAGCAGAACAAAATAAAACCAAACAAACAAAAAGGGTAACTCTCTCTTCTGGCCCCACACAATTGGGAAAGAGTTTTCCATAGCAGGAAACCTAAGGAATTGTATTAACTGAGTGGTTTCGGCACAAAGCAGATGCCTGAAATCACCATGGTGTTTTCGGTCGTACCAATTTTTCCAGTGTTGACATCACCCATATTATTAGTTTAAAAATAAGTGTAGAGTTGTCATTAAGCACATGCAGGCTGGGGCTGGATGAACGGGGGCTTTGTCCCAGTTACGCATTACGTCTAGGCCGTGCCTCCTTTATTTGTTAAGTGAATATATTAGTGCCTACTTCAGAGGGTTTTTGTAAGGATTAAACCAACCAAAGCATGCTTAGCGAAGAGCAGAATGCTTGGATGCTAACAAAAATGCAATGTTAGTATGATTAAATAATAAACCTATTGTAGCAATGGGTTGGTGCCTTATTTTTATTTGATTTTGCTCTTCTTCTTCTTTTTTTGATGATATGAGATACTTATACTTATTTATACTTAGCCAACTACCCGAGAAATGGACTTTGCCACATCAGCCTGATCCATGGACTCCTAATTTAACTCAAGTAAGAGAACTGATACTGTATTTTTTAATGAAATGGCGCTATGTTCTGGGGAGAGCGGAAGACAAAATATCCAATATCTAAGGGGGACAGTTCGAATAGTCACATACATTTCTGTAATATGACCTGTCTGGTGGAGGAGACGGATAGCAAACTGTTAGCTTCCTTCTGAATGCCTAAACCTGCTTCTTCTTCAGCCTGAATCCATCACCCATGAATAGTCTCATCATTTTCACCCAGTGGTGTAACAATGAAAGGGAACATATATTCAAGGTTTCCCAACTGTTAACATGCAAATGTGGAGATCACGGGGACTAAACTGGCCGCACGTGCAAGAATGGCTTATCTGATGGATTAAACAAACTGGGGGATGTTTGTCTGGAAAACGAAACTACTTATTAAACAGGGGGCTCTTGGCCATCTGTCTTCACACAGTTTAGCTCCTGAGTTACTAATGCTGCCTGCTTACTCCCTGTTCTCAGCTGGCTGGGAAAAGCCTGGCCTTTCGTTTAAACCCTAAGCCTCGTTCTGATGTTCAAAGTGGAAAACATGTCTTAGCAACAAATACTAACATGTAACAACTCACTTCCTCATTTAGCCCAGTTAAAGGGGTTTTATAATTCTATAATCGTTTTCATTCTAAGCCAAAGCAGGCTGTTAAAACAGATATAAATCATGCAACATATTGAGGCATAATAAAATCCAGATAACTCAGCCATGGTAAGATCTCTGGAAAACACAATTTCATGTAAGAATTGTGAATATTGCTTCCGAATGAAAAACACCACATGTCCCCAAACCATATCATTTTAGGTTTCTGGGATCAATGGTAGGTATATTGCTCTCTCTGCCCTGAATGCAATTTGGAATAAATCCATCTGAATAGTTCAAAATAGAGATTGTTCTAAAATTTGTTTAAGCATCTGAAGAAGAGAGCTGCGAGCACCCGCATGCTGAGGGGCCACGTGCGCACCTGAGGGCGTGCGGCCTTGCGTTTGGGCAGACAGATTGCGACAGCCTGACTCTAGGGGCTGCCTCGTCGGGGCGGGGCCATCGTGTCTGCTGGAGAGTGGTAACTGCTCAGCATGCTGCCTTGAATTCCGTCTCAAGCTGTTTGTATTTCTTTTTACTGATTCCACCCCATGTGTTTATACCTTCAGTTGAATTGACAATGGAGGGGCAGTTAGAAGGTCAAAGTCTATTTTGAATTGTTACGTGGATTCATATTTCTTAACAATGGTTAGAGCTAGAGAGAAGAAAATTCACACTTAGGAATGTGAACCTGTTTTCCTTGGGCCCCCAAAAGGGAAGGTTCACACCTGATGTCGATTTCAGGTAAGTTTTGTTAAGTCCTACTGATTCTGTTTTAGGGTGCCCCATTAATTCACTCATTTGATTGTTCGTTAAACAAAGATTTCTAAATGTGTCTTATGAACTAGCCCAGGGAGATTCAGGGACACAAAAATGCAATAAGCATGCTATCTCCTGTCAAGGAACTTTTCATACTCTGAGGGAAGTGCCCGAGCAAACAGCAATAGAATTTGGTATGACCAGTTCTGCAGAGGGACACATAAGCATGACTATGGAACAAAGACTTTTATCTCAGATAGTGCTAATCAATCACGACTATCTTGTAATCTCTGGTTAAAACAAGTGAGCTTGATCAATAGTATAATTTGAGTGGGTCTGATCTGTGAGGTGTCTACAGTAATAGCCCATAGTGTGTCTGTCTCCCATTAAATTGTAAAGTACTTGAAAACCAGGATGATGTCTTCTCCTTCAAATATGTGATACAGAACACAATGTCTATCACCCATTGGGAAACACATGAATAATTTTGGGAAAAAGTCAATCAATAGAAATTTTGTAATGATGCTTCATTCTTTTGTATGAATGTTCTGTTTCTCCAGAATCCTCATCTCATATATGTACAGACAGACACATTTTGGGAGAAACAGACTCTACCCCATCAGAAATCATAGTACCTGATGGGATAGGAGGCCCTGTGGTCTACTGAGCATTTCTTGAGTCCGTTAGGAATCAGACCCTGGTTCTACTGCTCCACTAAGGGAACGTTAACTGAGCTCTTGAGTCTGTGTTGTGGTTGTCTGTAAAACATTGGTGATCAATACATTATAAGACATCCACGAACATAAGGAAAATCATATATGAGGTATCACAGAGTTCTGGGTCCTCTGGGTGGCCTAGATGCTCTATCAAAGAAGTAGATCTCATTTCTCTATTTTTAGCTCCTTTGCTCAGGATTTCAGGAGATCTAAACCTCTAAACCTGCCACCTGCCTTGAATGGGGAAACTAGTTAGGACAAATTTCCGAGAGAAGACAAGGTACTTGGCCTTAGAGCGAAGGTCTGGGAAAACAGAGGAAGGCAGGTCAACAGACCCTGCGCCTCCCAGCATGACAGATAATGGCACCTGTGCGTGGGTTCAGATGGATGGAAAACACAAAACCGTGTTTGGTTTCCTGAATGCTGTGCCTCAGGGAAAATGACACCACACTTGTTGGAAAGGAGAGTAATATACGTGTGCACTTGTGCATGTGTGCATGTGAGTGAATGGGTGTACAAGCGAATGTCTGCGGTTCTACTTCCCTGTGCTGAAGCTAGTTGGCAGGAGACGAGCATTTCCATCAGAGAGTCAATGCTAAGTTCACAACACACGAGGTAGGAACGGCACAGCTCGTTATCACTGAGCATCTACGAAGTACTGCAGATGCGCCACCTCACTTAGGTCTGGCTACGCAGCTTGCAGGGCTCCATGCAAAATGCACTGAGGCCACTTTGTTCAAAAAGAAGGAAACCTCACCAACAGTATTGAAATAAAAAGGTGTTTCCGTTCTTCCACAGTCTCTCAACACACCACGCTTTTAAAAATTTGCTGTTTAATGTCACTGCAAGTAAGAGAAATTAAACTTTTCCATTACTAGTGTAAATTTTGCCATGCATCTCCATATTGTGCAATGCCAGCTTTGAATGCAGAGAACCCTGGACTTGTTTCTTCAGTCACTGAATGGACACCATCAGCACTTGGTAGGTCGTATGTGCGCCCACCCATTCTTCTTGTCCTAACGGGGGAGGCGAGGCACCGTGCTGACTCAGCCGTTTTATTTCCTTGCCGATAGGTGTGCACGCCACCAACACTGTCTCTGGCTTACTAATGACTGAGGAAATATTGAAAAAAAAAAGATCTCTGTGTTGCCCTGTCTTCCCCTTTCACTCTGTATCATCGATTTCAGCTTAAGGAAAACTAGTAAGAGAGGAAATGATAGAGTTGGTACAAGTTTCTTGGTTGATGTTTTTTTTTTTTTTAGAGCATGTTGACTTCTTTGTGTTAGAATTGAGCTCAGATTCTGAAAGGCAGTATAGCCCTTTGGGTTGCTTATTGCCCACACTTAGTTGTAAATGTAACCAAAGTGAGAACCTTGTTCTCACTTTGAGACTGGTTAGACTCCCAAGCAGGATAGGTCCACCTGAGTTCTTTCCTCATGCGCATCACACATGCTATGCATGGAAGAGCACACACATGTGCTGTGCATATTTTCTCTGCTCACATGAAAGAGTGAATTCTCCATTGCTCCATGAGATGTCACTGGCAAACACAGGTTGAAAGATAAAATTTATAATAATCTCAATATGCAGCAGCAAAACATTAAATCAAGTTTGGGGTCCATCTGAGAGTGGAGCAACGGTGCTGGTCCCATGACAACAGGGTCCCAAGCCACCCCTGTCTCCTGTATCTCGAGGAGCAGCTCTGTCTGTGTATGCAGGAAGTATGCTACTTGCCTATTTTGGAGATTGGACACCGAGGCACACTGGTAAGTCTTGGAGTGGGGATTCAACTTCAGACAGCCTGGCTCCATAGCTCATGGTTTAAAACAATATTTGCCCTATGTGGTGGCACATTTTTGAGCATTTACTATAATTGTATACCAGGTATTTTTTCAAGAGTTTCATTTACTTATTAGAGCAAAACAATCTTAGGCTTTAGGCTTATCCTCCCCAATTTGTAAGAGAATATGTGCAGTTCAAGTTGCACCAACTTACTGTCAAAAGTTATCCAGCTCCTCAGCAGTGGAGCTGGATTCAAACCCAGGTAGTCAGACCCAAATCCCCCCGGTCCCCTCAGCAAGCTAAGACTGCTTCTGCAAAGTTGTGTGATGCAGGTGGAAGTTCAGGTGTTCGATGGAATTCGTTTTCTCCTCTCATTAAATTAACTTACAGAAAGCATGCACTTTTTATATCAGCTTGCTAAGAAAAAGCAAAGTGAAGCCTAAAACAGGGCAGGGCCCACCTTATGCATAAAATGCTGCTAGGGCATGGCTGCGTCCTGGGTGTGTGCTTGCGATGGGCTCTCGGCTGGAGTTCCAGAGCTGTTAGTGGGCCCCGGTTGAAAAGCAGCAAGCAAGAGCTTCCCCCACTTTCCTCTGTGTACTCACTCTAAGCCCCATTCTCGCCAGTGTTCCATCACATTGCAGAGCTCGGTGTCTATCTCAGCTCACAGCTAGAAGTCTGCCCGAGTCAGCTCCGGGTGCTGTGACAAATGACCAGAGCCCGTGTGGTTCAAACTACAAAACATCATCTCTCACAGTTCTGGGGGCCAGAGCGTCCAAGGTCAGGGCACCAGCATGATCAGGCTCTATGCGGACCCTCTGGTTTGCACATGGTCATCTTCTTGTGTTCTCCTAGAGGAGGGAGGGAAGGAGAGGAGAGGACAGGACAGACAGACAGACAGAGGAGCAATCTCTTTCCTGTCTCTCCTTTTCAGTGCATTAATCCCGTTATGAAAGTCCCACCCATTGGACCTACTTACACCCCAAAGACCCTGTACACAAATACCGTCACATTGGGAACAGGGGTTCAACTCATGAATTCGAGGAGACACAAACATTCAGTTCACCCCATTATCCTTTTACAAGAAAATAAAAACTATACAATTTCTCCTTAGGAGAACCTGGCACGTTTTAATAGGAATCTGTTAAAAGTCATTTCAAGCCCTGGCTGACGTAGCTCAGTGGATTGAGCGAGCGCAGGCTGCGAACCAAAGTGTCGCAGGTTCGATTCCCAGTCAGGGTACATGCCTCGGTTGCAGGCCATGACCCCCAGCAACTACACATTGATGTTTCTCTCTCTCTTTCTCCTTCCATTCCCTCTTGAAAAGTAAATGAATAAAATCTAAAAAAAAGGTAAAAAGAAACAGGTGAAATTACTTAAAAAAAGGTCCTTTCATACACAGTCATTCTCAGAAGAGCTGCTGATAAACAAGAGTTTCCACCTTCGAACACGAGTAAACATGATTGTAACTAACCGGAGACTAGCAGAATCATGTGCAATTTTCTTTAGCAATATTGCATTAGCCAACCTGGATGTAATCAATTAAATTATTTGAAGTTACATTTATAAGAATCGACATGCACTGCCAGCCTACAAATGTTATGTTTTTCCTCTGACTTTGCTTTTGAAGCTAATAGCTAAATTCTACATTTGTTCACTTGACTGCTATGCATTGAAAATGACAGTAATTTCATTTGGGAAGTTAAATCTTAATATTCCAGGAATCTTAGGATTTTTATGATTAAAAAGGGCCTTTATCTTAATAAAATGGTAATTAGGAATGGACATGTTGGCTCTGACTTTTGCTGATAAACTCAGTTCTGTACCATCGAGGTCCAAACACCTGATGTGCCTGACATAATGAGCAAAGCCGGGCTGCACGATGAAATTAAAATAAAAGGAGGCAAAGCTGGTGTTTTGTTAAATTGCATAAATAAATCAGCTCCATGGCTAATATGAGTTTTGTAATTTTGTTATATTATACGCACAATCGATATTCATCTTTTAAAAAAGAACAAGAGAGGACCGGAAGCATAGGATCACGCCCCAGGCTGACTGCTATAAGGTGGGGGGCAGGGAGGAGGGTGCTGATTGAAGGAAGGTGAAGGGATTAGTCAGAGAACATATATGAAGGACACAGGGCCACGGTCAATGGTGAGGGGGCTGATTGTGCAAGAGGGGATGGGCTGGGTGGAGGGGAAAAAGTGGGACAACTATAATAGCATAAACAATAATATATATAAAAATAACTTCTCAAGTAAAATAAAATAAAATAAAATAAAATAGCTTCTTTCATTATGCTATGCAGTCTGAATGTCTGTGTCCCCCCACCCCAAATTCATAGTTAAAATGGCACCTTCCCAATGGTATGGCATTAGGAGGTGCGTGAGCCATGAGGCTGGAGCCCCTGAGAGTGGCGTCAGTAACTTACAGAAGAGGTCTGTAAGCCCCATCACCACACAAGGACTCGATGACGAGGTGCCAGGCTCTGGCTAGGGACCAGGAAGGCCTTCGCCAGCACTCACCAGGCTGCTGCCTTGATCTTGGACTTCCCAGCCTCCAAAACCAAGAGAAATAAATTCCCGTTGCTTATAAAATGGGCTATGGGCAGGAGATCACACTCTAGGTACCAAGAAAGGTGTGTTGTGAAGGAAATGAAAGGACCCAATATGTCTGTTCCACGCCAGGTAAGCGTATTTGAGAAGGCAGCCGAGAGATAGCAGGAGCAGAGCTGCGGACGGCCTTGTGTACCACGTCAGGGGGCTGGCGCCCACCCAGAGGCCATGGCCCACTGCTACTCTGCCCCTCCCCGCCCTCCAGCCAGAGTCCTTTCTCTCAGCTCCCTCCTGTCCTAACCACCCACAAAGGTTTAAAGGGTGTGTTTGCAGGATGTGTGTGTGTGTGTGTGTGTGTGTGTGTTTCCTGCCAGTGCAGGTTTTCATTTAAATAATACATTCTTCACTATTTTCCCCTGGGGAAAAGTATAGAAAAGCAAAACAAACAAACAAACAAACAAACACCCCACTAAAAACAACAAAAACCAGTTGAATTTGTTACCCACAGATGCTAAGGGAGAGACAGAAGATGTCAGAGGCCAGGAGACCCAAGAAAGGCCGTGGGTCAAGGACGTGCCCTTGTTCAGAGCGCAGACCTGCAGGCTGGGGGGCCTGGTGCAGGGCGTGTGTGAGGGCTGTGACTTCTCTCTAGATGGTGCTAAGGAAAATGATCTATTACGAACTCTGAGTAGGAATAAAAAATCAGCCCTGGCTGGCATGGCTCAGTGAATTGAGTGCTGGCCTGTAAATCAAAGGGTCACTGGTTTGATTCCCCATCAGGGCACACGCCTGGGTTGTGGGCCAAGTCCCCAGTAGGGGGCATGAGAAGCAACCACACATTGATATTTCTCTCTCTCTCTTTCTCCTTCCTTTCCCCTCTTTCTAAAAGTAGATAAATAAAATCCTTTAAAAAAAGAAATAAAAATAAGATCACATTTAGCAAACATGTACACACTTCCTTGAGTTATATAAAATAATTACAAGCATACATGAAAATGCTTTTTTATTCTTAATTTGTTTTGCATAACAAAAATATAAAACATGGAAATAGGTTACATTTTTCGAGTTAAACTAGTAAAAGCCACTCTTATGGGAAGAGTTCACTGGATGCTCGAAATTAATAATGATATTGTGAATATACAACTAGACTATAATATCAGCCAAGTACAAAAGGCAATTTGAGTTTCATCCCAAGGATTTATGACTAACTTTTTATAACAAAAGATATCTCAAGCAGTCATTGTATCATCTGTAAAAGGACCACGCACTGAAAGAGGAGAGGATGCTTGGTATAGGCAAGGGGCTGAGAGAGAGAGTGTGTTTGGTAAGTGTGGATATTTTGATTCCTTGAGAGCAGTTGGTTATTATTTAAATGGATGAAATACTTAGTTCCTTCCCTCTCTCTACCTCTCTGTCTTTTTGTCTCTCTCCCATTTTATTAAAAGACGATTTGTATTGAAAGGCTATTTGAGTGTTTATATATTACTTCTCAAGTATGTTTTACTTTCTACTCTGAATTTGCAAAATAAGAGGATTTATTAGCTGTGAAGTAATCTTCAAATCATTCGAGTACCCTCACTGGCAATAATAAAGCAAAACTCACTTTGACATAGAAACACTGGATGAGTAATTTTGGAGTGCCTTAATTCAACAATGATTGCTTGGGTGTTATTCTCTAACTTGAAATTAATTTTAAACATAAAGGCATCTTAGAAGCTGGCCTCAACATCATTCCCTCCCCTGCTGTTTCAGGTGGGTTTCTAAAATGGCTTTGTTACAAATTCTGCTACCGAATGAGTCAATTTTGCTGAAGTGAAGAATAAAAAAAAGATTTCTATTTAGACTTTGACTTATACAGCATCGTTCTATAGTCCATGGTACGTATATTTTTACATGTTGTTTGGCCATAATCACTAATACATGTTGGAGGAAGAAGGTACGGTAGTAGAAAAAAGAAAGGGTAACAGTATTTTAAAAATTTTGCATTGAAGTACAACATACTAACAGGAAAGTACACAAATCAAAACTGTTTAGCAATTAACTTTCAAAAACTATATGCCCGTGTAAGAACCAAGTGCCCTCACCTGTCCTCTCTTGGCCTCCCCAAAGCAGTGGTTGCTTTGACTTCTAACGCCATTAAAGAGTTTCGACTGTGTTTACGTAACTTTATAGGAATGTACTGATATGGTATATATTTGTGCCTCCTTCCAAGAGTCACCATTATTCTGATTAGTAACAGTACTGGTTAATTTGTCCTATTTTTGAACATTGTAGCAATGGAATTAGATAGTAAGACCCATGAGTATCTGTTTTCTTTCACTAAACAATATTTTATGAGAACAGACATTTATAAAAAAAGTAATATTTATGAAACCAGGTTACTGTATGCATTCATCCTCATCAATGTATTCCTTGCATGAGTGTGCCCCAATATATATTTCCTATGTTATTGCTATTTTTTTAGTTTTGACTATGATATTAGTATATCTGTAAATATTCTTCTTTATATCTTATGGTTAACGCATGGGTGAATTTTGGTTAGTACTACATCCAGACATGAAATCACTAAGCCACGGGGTGTAGTAAGGAAGATCATCGTTAGGATGGGTTGAGGAATTAGAAGCCAAAACTACCGTGAGGTATCACCTCGCACTCACTAGGATGGCTGCTATCAAAAATATAGAAATAATTACCACAGAAAAGATGTGGAGAAACTGGAACTCTTGTCCACTGTTGGTTGGAATGTAAAATGATACAGTCACTGTGGGAAACAGTATGAAAACCCCCCAAATTAGAAATAGAATTACCATAAGATTCAACAATTTCCCTTTTGGGTATATACCCAAAATAATATTTGTACATCTATGTTCATAGAAACATTACTTACAATAACTAAAATGTAAAAGCAACCCTAGGAATCATAGACAATTGAACAGATAAACAAAATGCTATACATATTTACAAAAGAATATCAGCCTTAAAAAGAAAAACAAATTCTGACATATGGCCCAACACACATGAACTGAGAGGGCATCATGCTAAATGAAATAATCCAATCATAAAACATCACTGTACCGTGCCATTCATAAATCGGAGACGGAGAGTACAATGCCTGTTGTCAGGGACTTGGAGGCTAGGGAAAGGAAAACCTATTGTTCCATGGGCACAGAGTTTCAGATTTGCAGCAAGAAGAGAATCTAGAGGTGGATCAAAGTCATGATTGCCTGGCAATAGGAAGGAACTTGACTACCACTGAACTTCACACTTAAAAATGGTTAAGATAGTAAATTTTGTTACGTATATTTTACAAGTTAAAAAAATATAATGAAAAAAAAAAAGCCTTCCAATTTGACCCAAAGTAATTTTGGGTCTCAGTTATAATGTTCTTTGATGTATGAAGATACAATTTTAAGGCTCACAATTCAACTTTTTTTTTGCCCTGGAGACAAATTTTAGGTAATATGCAATAATCACTAATATCGTCTAGTTAGAAACATCAGACAAGTATTCACTAAGGCCTTTGGAAAAAATTAGAAAGAAAGAAAGATTAAAGTTTTGAGCTGTCATTAAAGCACCATATATCACTGATACTAAAGCTCACAATTTTTCATATTTTAACACTTCTTGATTAAAGTGAATCTTATGATTAGTGGCATCTTAAAATTGTTATTGTTTGGTGACATGGTTTATATTGACTATTAGGAAATGTTAGCTGTTTGTTTCAATGGTGTGAATGGATATAGCCATTCCTTGGTATTTCAATTAACAAATGATTGTAGAGAAAATGACAAACTCATATGTGTCCTATAGAAGTTATCTGGAATTCTTCCTGTTATGTTTTCTCATACAAACAAGAAAGTACCAGCATCAAAACCTCCAAAATGTGTGCCAATGGTTTGGAAGAAAATATCAGAGGTAATAGTGGAACATTGTTTTAAAAAATTCTACATTACCATTGTTCTTGATGGTACAGTACAAAAAAAATTCAATAATTGTCAAATGAGATTTCAAAGAGCAGTTTGACTTAGAATGAAAAGGATTTTGAAAAAACTTAAAAAAAATTTTACTTATATTTTCTTAGGAAATATGTTCTGGCCTGATAGATAATAAAACATATCTAAATATATCTAAAAGTATGTCTCAATAGACTAAAAAATTGTCTGATAAGATAGCATTTTTAATGATTTAGTAAGTAACAATGTATTTCTTAATGATACGTGTTTTAAGATTGATGACATCATAGATTCAATGAAGTATGGTGTAATTAAACACATATCCTTAAAATAACTCATAAGAAGGCTAGGCATAAAGGGGGTATGATAAAATATTGACTTATATGTGTATATATACATATATGCAACTAATTTATTGTCAGAAAATTATAGCCGCCTTCGTTTATCATTAAGTAATGAATACAGTTATAATTTTAAAAAATAATACAACAGGAAAAGCTTGGATTATTCTAATTTTAGAAGGCAGTAGTTGAATACAGGATGTTTTAAAATATCTTTTTATTATCTTCAAATTGCTTTAGGGACGTATGAAAGAGAATCATGTCGAGAGAAAAATACAAATGTTGTAAATATGTCATTTTATATGGAGGTGTTAAATATTTTACTCTGTCTTGGATCTGCTGGCAATAGATATAAGGGATATTAACAAAAGATTTTAATAAATTTCTTGTCATTAGGTTAAGCCCCACAAAGCTCTGAAGGAAAATATCTCCACATGTCTCATGAGTTTTTATGACCCAGGCAGTGCAATAAGATGCTTGTTTCTGAGCGGCAGTGTTCAACAGAATTATTATTGACACATAATGCAATTACCAATAATGCATTGGGGTCCAATGAAAAAGAGCAGTTCAGTGTGCTCATGAAGGGCTTGATGTGTTTAGTTCCCATTTGTGTTAATGGCAAGTATTCCCATGAATCTCAGTGTCAGTGGAAGAGAAATATGCTCCAAAGAATTCTCATCAGAAATTCAAGCTGTTTTGTTCAGCAGAAAGAGCAGGGCTCCCCGGGAAAGACCTATTTTTCAAATGAAAAGTGATTTCTACTCCGTAGAGCATAACCAAAGACTTCCTGCCCTTTCAAACCTTCCCCATGCACTGCTTTCCCCTGAAGAGGGCCTGCTTACTCTCAGGCTTCCTGCTGTAGGAAGTACAACGTTCTCCGGTGAGATCAATCATTTGAGCAGGATGATGGCCCCCAAAACGTGCTGTTGAAGATTCCACACAACACACACACACACACACACACACACAATGGAAACCTCTACTTATAGGACCCGAGATAAGGATAGAGCATTATCACTTATCCACGGAAACAGTCTCTTCCCCCTCCATGTTTGTTTTCTACTGGAAGTGAAGGAATAATTTTATTTCCCAATCATTCATATAAGTACATGAGCACACAACAGTAGAATAAAAATGTAGCTTTCCAGTTATCCACCTTGCTGTAATTTTCATTAAAGCAAAATTTCACTCAGGTTACTTTCTGAGCACCAAAACATCCATGATTTTCTAAGCCACAGCCAAACTGACTTGTTGACTTACTCAAGCAAACATTTAAAATAGAACAACAGCCTGATTCATTTTAATTACTTACTATAGTTTGAATAATCGGCAGATAGAAAAACACTACCAAGAAAACCTCCCTATTTTGAGATCCTTCAGGGAATTATTTTATGAATAGATTAAAATTATTTGTAATGAACATGTTGTTTGGGTAGAAGTAAAACAATGCTTCTAAAGTATTCTCCAAAATTTGGTGAAATAAGTTGTGGCATATTCAAGGAACAAAATACTAAAGAATTTGTTGTAAAAGAATATTTAACATCATGGGTAAACACATATGCCCTTCATCAAAGAAGACTAGCAGAGTACAAATTAATATGTAAAAGAGGGTTTCAAATACACAGCGTCAAGTCTACATATTTATACATTAATAATTACCTCTATCTTGTGGAAAGAGGGAGAAATTTGAAGTACACTAAACTATTAAAAGTACCTATGGTGTGATTACTATTTATGTCTGCGTGTTTTTCTGTATTATACAAACCTTATGCAATTAATTGTAATCATTCAAAGAATGCCTTAAAATAATCTAGTGTAGGTGAAGTGTACTCTTTGCAGTATTATTTACATATGTAGTACAGTTGATTATTATAATTTTATCAGATATAGAACAAAAATAAATTTTATATGCAGTGATCTCTCTCCATATGATCACATTTTAATTAACAGCAAAATAATATTATAATATTATTGCTTTCCTTTTGAATTAAAATTTCCCACTTAACATTAGACAACGTAATTATCTTACTTAGTATTAAATTTAAAAATCCCCAAGTATTTTGAAAGAAATATAGCCATAACCCTTCAAACTTTATGAAATAAACCACACTGCTCACCTGTTTATTAAGCAATGCAAATGGAAGAGCAGAGATTAACTGATTTCCTCTAGGATTAGATAGTGACTCTTGCTCGCAAGGATATCTTGTTTCCCTTCACTTTGAGAGATGGTCCAAGCTGATTAGTGAAACTACAGCATCGATAAAGCAGCTTCTGTTGAAAGCTTGCTGAATCCTCTTTTTAAAGACTTAAGCTTTGTATCTATTAACTTTGCCAATCTGTTCTGAAAGCGTAAACTAGAGTAGACATAAAAATATAACAAATAGGAGCTACTTGTTAACCTTGGGTTGGCCACAATATTTCCTTATCTAAAATATGAAATATTTTACTCTCCCAATAATTTGTTAAACATTTCTTTGGAAGACATGGAAATGCAAACATCTACGTGTAAACTTGTGCTTGTGGTATCCACCAGCCAGTGGCCAATCTCCCTTAAGGAAAAAGAGAGATTGAGGATTGAGATGGTAAAGTTATATCTCAATGGTATCAAATTACATGGCATCACAAAGAAAAGTGGGTCCATGAAGCTTTTAAATGGCTCCTATAATGTTACCTGAACAACATTTAACCGAAATCTGTAGTTTCTCCAAAGGAACAGCTGATCCTAGATAACGTGAGGGTGTGATGAGATGAGTTTTATACAAGCCAAATTCATAAATCATAATGTTAGGAGAAGGGCAGAGTTGTGTAGGAAACATTTTTATAAAATGATGGAACAAGATATTTAAGAGACCTTCAGATGAATTTTAGATGTAACATAAGACTGTGGAAAAACCCTGGGCCAGAAATTGGAAGATGGAATCTTTTGGCTACTAAATAGCTAGATGCATCTGCCGTGTCTTTGGGTCTGATTCTTATCTTCCACGTGATACAGGGTTTGGAAGAACTATTTCGCATTCAAAAAGAATGTAGCTGCATGAAATAATTACTGTCCTTTGTTTTCTTACACATAACTGAGAAGTAGCTTTTCCCACATTGATCATTCGATTTGGGAGATAGTTTAGGTTTTCTTCTCTCAAAGATCGATCGTGACATGCAAGATAAAGTAGTACTGGTATTCAGTTCACTGTAAAAGCATAGGATGAAACTCTTTCCTACTCTCAGTGCTATGTGGGGTAGGAGAAAAAAATAGCCATATCACTTAATAAAACAGTTACTCTTTTGTGCCACAATTTCAAAAGGCCAGGAAATTATCGAACAATTAAAAGAGGAAGAGGGCTCGGTTATAATATTCATAGCAGTGAGGAATGGTGCTTTTTCATAAACTAAACTATCTATTAATTTGACCCAAACAACCACTAGTTCTGTACATTTCAGGTCATGTGTTTGTTGCCTTTTGGGAACTAGACCCCATGCCAGGCATTGCAGACAAAACACCGATTTTATCGTTGAATAGAGGGGACAACACCCAGTCACATAAGCTGTGATTATGTGCATCTCTCTCTTCTCTCTGTCAAAACGGAACACCTCCGTAGACAAAGGAAACGGAATTGGAAGCAACAATGCATGATGCGTTTGCACGTGTTTTGCAGCTGGAAGTCCGGTGGACGAGAGAGGGAGCTGACCGCGGAGGGGCCTGCTGGGGAGAGTCGGCCACGGTCAGGACCGAGGCCCCCAGGCACCGTGGAGGACAAGGATGAACTTCAACAATGAAAACAGGAAGATTCTGAGAAAGTTCGCAAATTAGCTCGCCCTGCCCCTCTACACCCTGAACTTGCTGAAACCCAGAGATCAATGCTGCACGTACACACAGTCGTGCCTCAGAGAGCGAAGTGTTCTCTTCCGATTCCCCAAAGGGAAGACTTTCTTCTGCTGGCAGTACACCTCGGACTTCCACAGTTTTAATCGCCTTTTTAGGAGGTCTTCTTTTTTTTTTAATCCTCGCCTGAGAATATATTTATAGACAGAGAGGGAGAAAAGAAGAGAGAGAGAGGGAGAGGGAGAGGGAGAGAGAGAGGTGGGGGATGAGAGGGAAAACATTGATCTCAGTTACCTCTCTCTATCACATCGCCATTGGGGACCTAACAGCAACGTGGGTATGTGCCCGGACCTGGAATTGAACCCATGACGTTTCAGCGTGTTGGACGGTGTTCCAACCAACAGAGTCACACCGACCAAGGCAGGACTCTTATTTTCATTTACATATAGACAGACAAAAAACATCTGAGTTTCAGAAAAGCTTCTATAACTAATGAGAAGCAAAACAAAAAATCCACAACAACAACAGCAAAAATAAGATTCGTGAAAAAAAAGGAAGTTCTGGGAACAGACCAAAACCATTAAAAATATGTATCTATTAACTTCACATATCCAAAGATATATCACTCAAATCAGGGTAAAAATATGTATTTAGTAACTTTAAAAATATTTATGTAGTAACTTCAGATATCCAAAGATATTATACCCCTGAAATCAGGGTAAAAAGGAAAACATAGAGAACAAAAAGAAAATTACTAGAAATTTTAAGGGCTAAAAAATAAAAAGTATTTCAATAAGAGGTTTAAAATATTGCAAAGATGGAACTCAGGGAAGTGTATGGGGGTAATACATGGACAAAGATAAATCCTCACATAGAAGACACAAAATTCAAGAGATACCTGTCAAGATATTCATATTATTTAATACAACCAAAAAAGCTGAATATGCTGTCTCAGGATGTCTAACTTGGGGATTAGGAAGATTGGAGAAGGAAACTACTTTTTAAAATATAAACTGTTTAGTGCTTTAAAATTTTCCTGGCATTATTTAACAAAGGGGAATTTTCAATGAAATTAAGTTTTAAAAAATGCATTATATTTAGCATCATTTGATATTTCAAGAATTATAGCACATACACTAAAAAAATAGAACACAGGGGTCTTTAAAGATCTGGACATTTCTAGAGTGGTAGAAGAGGAATTATTGAAAAATTAAAAAAATACATCGACAGTGCCACTTACGTTATGGTTCCTGCACTCCGTCGTAAGGAAGCTCTCCCTTTCCTTGACTTGTGCAGTAGCTTCCTTTCTCCGTGTCCTTTTCAGCTGTTTATTCTGCTCTCCACCCAGACTTTTACATGAGTCTCTCAAATTCTAGCACGGAACACCTTCTCTTCCCCTCCCCGCCCCGCCCCCAAGCTCTCTCCTGCAGAGAGCTCATCTAGGCTAGAACATTAAGCAACCACCACGGCACTGCCTGACAAAATGGTATTTCCAGGTCAGCTCTCTTCTAGGTTTTGCACTTTGAAGTCCAACGGTCTACTTGACATCTTTATTGGATGTCTACGAGGTACTTCAGAATCGCCATGTCCCAGACCGAACGCATGATATTCACCCCTCCACCGCGCCTTCCTCAAATGTTTTGATTCGTAGTGAGTGGCGCCTCCAACCACACGGTGTTTCAGCCAGAAATGTGGAAACACTCTTGGTTGGCCAAGTCGTTCTCCCTTTCTCCCCGCAATCAATCAACAAAACTTACTGATTTTCACTCTTAAGTATTTTTTCAATGGACCTACCTTTCCTATCTAGGCTAGCCCTGCCTTATTTTAAGCATAGGCAAATGTAAAAACTTTTTACTTAATGTAGAAATATTGAATAGAACAAGAGGAACAGAGAAAGAAGATAATTGGTCATTTGGGACTGAGAAGGGAGTGGACAGGCCTTGGAATCAGCATTAAGGAGAGCGCACCCAATTTTATGCTAAGTCTGAAGCGATTATGTGTTTTGGAAGCATTTCTTAAATATATTTTCAAACCGTCTGCATGAAAATGTGATGTGTGTCTTTAGACTAACACTCCGTGTTATTATAATTATTTATCACTTGCTAACAATAGTTGTAATAAAACAAGGCACCAGATAATTAGACATCTAATATATATTGATTTTTGAAGATGATAGAAAATATATAAAAATATATTTAAATATAAATAAATATAAATATTTATTATAAATATAAATTTAAATATAAATATAAATAAATATAAATATATTAAAATATAATGAAATACCAGTTTCTGAAATTTTAAGATATGTTTCTCATATAGCTCGTAATGATGCATAGAAGGAAATTGGTTTTCAATAGTAAATCTTGTCATTCCTCAAACAAGTTTTTAAGGTGGGAGACTCTTTTGTTGCAATACAGAAATTCAGTGCTCCCAGGCAAACTGCATGAGGGTTGCATGTTCATGCAGAATGCAGACTCCTACGTCTCTGAAGAAGGAAGATTTCCCACATGGTCCAATCACCATACTCTCCACTTAGTTCTACTTGTCTGACATGAAAACATGGCAGAACAGAAGAGCAACAGTTCTTGGGAAGCACGCCCCTTTCACCGGCGAGCCTCTCTTGCATCAATCTACTCTCCAAGAACTGAGAAGCAGAATTCATTGTAGCAATAGGGTAAGAAGACAGTTCAAAGGATGGGGAAAAAAATCAATGGGAAAAAAAATCAATGTGAAAGTCGTAAAAGCTATACCAATTAGCTCTTTAATATATGACCTTTTGAAGTGGCAAAGAGCATTTTTAAGTGCTACTTTTTATTTTTATTTGAATAGACTCGCTGCTAATGGTAAGGAAGCAATAATGTAAAACCAAAAAGACTAGACCCGAAGAAAGAGCCTTTAGAAGCTAAAGGAGTATTTAAGTCTCTATGATGGGTTTTTATATTCACATCGTTTTTCTTTATATTCGCATCCAGTGTTTCTGTGGGCCACCTTTCAAAATACGTGGACGTGTGGCTCTGAGGGTGTGTTTTAATCTCCTGAGTAGGGCAAAAGATACCACACTATACATCTTTTTCTGATATTTTGTAATGCATTCATATTCTCCTCCTCAGATACATTCTCATTAAGGAGTTTAAATTCCCTAAGAGTACTTTGGGTCATAGAAGTAATACGAATGAGTACTTTTTAAAATTATTGTTCAATCCCTGTTTAGCTCCCTGATTTCTGATGAAGACTAGAATGAAAACATTGAAGAAAATAGTGTTCTTCATTCACTGTAAACAATTTATTCCTTCAATTATTTTAGTTTTTATATTTTAAACTGATCAGGTAGCTGCTTGGTTATGAAGGAGATAGAATGTATTCGGTGATTAAATTGTATGGATAATTGAAATGAATGGTAGCCATTCATTCATAAAAAGTAATGGTAGAGAGGGTGGAAGAATATGGGATTTTCTATAAGGCACATTGATGAGAAGAGCCATCATTACATCCATGCCACCTTTGGCTCTTAACTACTTTATTTACTTAAATAGGACCATTCAAGAATATATTAGTTGACATAATTAAAAGTAACACTATTGTTAAAAGAAAGAAAACCAGTTACATCACTATTCCTAAAATGATCTATTGAAGTAAATGAGATTCTCAGATTTTTCCAAAAATTTTTCCTAATCCGGAACCTGGGTCTTAACATCATGGAATAGAAAAAAGCCCACCTTAATTAAGAATACATCACTTTTTAAAACTTAATATTTTATTGCCAATCCCTTTAATAAAGCTATCCTAGAGTCATAGTTTCATTTTAATGGGCATATGAAAAGATAAGAAAGAATCTGACACAGGTAGCAATTAGATTTAATAAATAATAAGAGAATAATTAGTAGAAGCCAGATCCCTGTTTTATATTTTATATAATTTCATGCTCCTGGGAAATCAAAGCTTTCCAGCTCTATGTCACATTATTGGTTCCCTTACATTTAGTCTTTTACAATCTACGTGTCATTAGCCAGAAAACTGGTTGTCATGGCAAAAGGGTCAAAACCACAATGACAACAGAAAGGAGAAAGTAGACACAAATGAGGCCCATGTAAGTGTCCCATATAAAGGTCGCTGCAAATTTCCCTCTTCACAGCTTTCGATTTGATACGTTGTTTCATTCTACCTGAGGCTATGTTTGCGCGTGAGTAAACCGGACCAAACTGTTGTGCCTAACTCAAAGGGGCTAAGTGCAAATTAAATTACAAAATACATGTATACATGATGCTATTGATACACTTTGTAGTTTTTATCTTCACATACTTCCAATAAATAGATATCCTTTATAACTCAGAAGCAGAACAAATATTGTAAAAAAGATACAAATCACTTAAAATTTTACAGCTTCAAAGGGATAACCAAGAAGACTTTTTGAGGCTTAATTATTTGAAGACTTCAGTACATAACTCTTGACATATATTGTTTCTAAATTTTTCTATTTATCTGATTTTCCTACTTTCAGTCATCAGCATCTATTTAAATAAGTCACCTGACTCTAAATTTTGCCTTGTGATGTTAAAATTAAATGTTATGCAATCCTGGCATTCTGAATATACCTCTTCTGTGTGATGCTATAGTAGTCTGAGGAATTCCATGTGCTAGTATTTTATTTAGGATATTTGCTTCTATGGTACAGTTTTCCTTTGCTCTGTAATGATAGCGCCAGAATAATTTTTCTTTGAGGATAGAAGTTGGATCAAAGTCAACCCTTGGTTAAGGAGCTTTGGGGGCAGTGCTTTGATTGTCAGTCATAGGCACGGCTCCATGTTATTTCTAACTCTCTTTGAAAAATAGTAGCAATTCTTGAAAATGTCTCTGTGTTTTCTTCACTTTGAAATGTATTAGCAATGTTGTCTGGCACTGTTCCCATCATTTAAGCATTTGTCCTCAAACCCCTCAAATATATTGCATTTTTTTCATATACTTCCCTTTTCTGGGCTTATTGGAGTTTTCGATATTTTAACAATTGCAGAGCACCAGCTCTGGCTTCATTTATCCTCATTTTGCTTTCTAATGTCTGCTTATCATTATCTATATCTTCGACTTCTCTTTTAAACATTTTTCTTAATTTCTAAGGTAAATATATTATTTATTTTTGGAAGGAGTTTCAGTAAAGTAGTTTTTGAAGATTTCGATTTTTCATTGGAGGATACCTAGGTAGTAGTATAACTTTTGATATATTTTATTACATTTCACAATTTCTTAGTCTAACTACTTTGACATAACAATTTTTAAAAGAACATTAAATTTCTTATGTATGTAGATGCTCTAAGTTATCCTTTTGTTTTTCATTCTTACTATTGTTGAGTTATGGTCAGAGAATGTGGCCTGTAGATTTCTATGTTAGGGAAGGAACTGAGGTCATACACTCTGGGTATGTCGCCATGTGTAGGTACATGTAGCACATCACTATCAATTTGCATAAACCACCCTCCAGTCATTTATAAACTTCATTTTTTCTCTTTATGGTAAGGAAATTGAGTATATATATAAATCAAGTACCTTGATGATATTTTTTAGATACCTTATACCAATTAACACTTTTAGAATCTCAGACCATAGTATGTGGCAGATAATCTTATGTAGAATACACATAAAACATCCATGTGAAATATTACATATGCACCCAAGGAGTGCCTGGATGCTCTGAAAGAAAATCGTGGATATATTTATGTCCATTGGCCACTGTTAAGAACCTTTGCTCTACATTTTAGTTATATATGTGGTATGTGGTTAAGTAGTGAAATCCAGAAAAAAAAGTATTAAAATTTCCCATTATAATTAAGGATTATAAGATTCTTCTTTGACTTCTAGTAATTTGGGTGCATATACATGGCTACTACATTGGGCATTGCATGAAAACGTAAGCCTGGTAAATTGTGCCTTCCCTAGCACAAGCAACACCTGGTATCAATATACATTACTCCTTTGTTCTGTTTAGAATTATCTTATATCTGCTTGCTTGTATTAATTTTACGTTGCTCATTTCCCTCTAGTTTTAGTGAACTAGAGCAGTGTTTTACTTGATTTGTGGCATATTTTATGTGTAATCACAGAATGTGCAAATGATTTTATATACTTATTTCTAGCACATAAGTCTTTGATTTCTATATTGTTATCTCATTGCTTTTGAACTATAATATATATTATTATGAAATCATGATGATAAACCTAGGCATCTCTTCAGTAGTTCTTATTTTAATGGATTTGTCTTATTATTTCCCATAGCTTTGACAGTAATTGTGACTTTGAGATAGATATTTTTTAAAAAGATTTTATTTTTATTTCTTTTAGAGGGGGAAGGGAGGGAGAAAGAGAGAGAGAGAGAAACATCAATGTGTGATTGCTGGGGGTCATGGCCTGCAACCTAGACAAGCACCCTGACTGGGAATGAGATAGATATTTTTTATCTTGCTAAAATTGTTATTACGTATTTAGTTTTAAAGGATTTTAAAAATCAGGAGTAGTTAATTAGCCTCTTCTATCAATTTGTTTTCTTTGCTTTCTTCTCCTTTGTTTTTAAATCCTCAACCCTGAGTGTATCACTGTGGTTTGACGTTTTGATTGATAGAAAAAGGAGCTCTGTTCTTTCTCTCCTCCTGCCTCCTTTCCACAAATATACAAGCACTTCTGCTAGCCACGAGAAGCAAAACCAATTCAATGCCCTCCCATTATCTGCAACCTCTGCTTCCTTCAATTCTATATTAATCACGGTACATCGATATATTCCTCAGAAACAACACGGCAGTTGACATTATTGACGCTACATGTGAATGAAGGAGTGCTTTGATTGAGAACGTAAGATTACATCTGATAACCCACAAAACTCATGCGGATGTAGCATAGAGTCTTTGGATATTTCACAAAGATGCTGAACAATTTTCTTCCCTGGCTAGCACAATAGGCTTTTGTTTACCTGGATCTTAATAAACTTTTCTGTATGAAAGACACATCTGGTTGGGGAAAACATGAAGAGAAAATAAAATCTCCAGGTGTTCGGGTTTGAAGGCTCTTTGTGTTATTTCTTGTTTCGAATGTAGTGTTCTTATGTTTTAAATAGTTATGATAAAATTTTCATTTAGAAGACTTCATTGTAAGCAAAAGTAATTTCTTCAGGCATGTAGTGAAATTGTCCTTACATAATTTTTAAAAAATTGTCATTGGAGGATATGCTTATTGATTTTAGAGAGAGAGGAAAGGAGGGGGGAGGAAGAGAGAGAGAAACATCAATACGAGAGAGAAACATCAGTTACTTCCTGTATGTTCCTGACTAGGGGTCTAACCCACAACCCAGGTATGTGCCCTGACTGGGAACTGAACCCACAATATTCTGGGGTGTGAGATGACACTACAATCAACTGAGCCAGCTGGCCAGAGCTGTCTTTATACAATTCTAGCAGTGGAAGGTGATCAGTGTCACTTCTCAGATTCCGGTTTACATTTTTTCCATGTAACTAACACTCAGTATGGCATTTGATAAGCTCTTTGCAGGTAAAGGCTTAAGGGGTATACTATTTTTCATATCTAACATAATTCTTTTCATTTTGGTGGAGTTTCAGTTATAATTATTGACTTACTGCTCCTCATTCTGTTTAATATTCTAGAGGCCATAATTTTTTTAAACAAACTACTTTTAACTGTTGTTTGACCCATCTTTTGGGTGTTCTAGAAGTTTCTGGTGCTGTTAGTGAAGGTCCTCAATAAAATATGAAGGGCTATTTCTTTGTAAACTGAAATGTTTATAGATTTAATGCTAATTACTGTTGAGTTCACTGTTATTTAGTTACTTGGAAGTATCTGGTATATGATAATATATATTTTTAAAGATTTTATTTATTTATTTATTTTTAGAGAAGGAAGGGAGGGAGAAAGAGAGAGAGAGACAGAAACATCAATGTGCGGTTGCTGGGGGCCGTGGCCTGCAACCCAGGCATGTGCCGTGACTGGGAACTGAACCTGCGATGCTTTGGTTCGCAGCCTTCGCTCAGTCCACTGAGCTACGCCAGCCAAGGCGATAATGTATTTTTTTAATGACAGGTGTGTTTTATCTCAGAGAACAAAATACCCTGAGAAGAATTCTGCTCCACCGTCGATTTCTTCTGAGATGAAAAGCCAGGGTTGCTTATAGCCCATCAGATAATACCTCCTTGCCTCAGCCTAAGCAGGTGAGATAGCGGACAAGCCACTGAACAATAAGGGTTTTAAAAGCAGGATGCAGACAGATATTCAGGCGGCCCTGCTCTGAAGTTTATAAGCTACGAGAAAGAATAAATAAGAATTTAGGGTTTTATTTCAAAATTTTTTCCCAGCTTCAATTGTTTGTAATGGCTTTGAACGTGGCTTGAAGTGACTCGTCCTACTGTCCCATAAAGACCCTTTGAGCATTGATATTATGGGGAAAAAAGAATTCCCACAGTGATATCACAACAGTGAAGGGCCATTATCCAACAAGTGTATACAACTAGGTTTAGGCCTTAGATTTACCGTTTGGGGAGATGTTGTCCCGTTGCTCATCATCCCCATAACCTCTGGCGTCTTTTTTCTGTGTCTGGTGAATCCCTTGCAATGTAATTGCTCACTGAAAGGAAGGGAAGCAAGACTTGTGGACCTGAATTTAAATCCAGGCCTGTTGGATGTGAAGCCTGTGATGTTTCTACAGCTTTATCTCCTATAGAGAAACCGCAGCTGCATTCTGTTCATTAATCTGAAAAATGTTTTCAAGAATTTTTCTTTTTTTTCGAGTTTTTTTAAACAGAGATTGATAAAAATATTTGCTTTCTCATTTATTTCCACCACTGACGAGGCTCTAACATATGCAGAAATTAAGGTACAAATATCCACAGAGAGGCAGAAAAAGGTGTAAATAATGCAAAGCCCTGAGTATCTGCCAGTGAACTCTCAAGAGACAGATCTCAATGTGGTGATGTTCCAGGGAATCGCTGGTGACAGTTGTCTCTCTGTCCTACAGCAGCAGTCCATGGCAAATGAAATAGTTTAGGCCATTGAGTCTCCCAGTAAATACTAAACTCATCAAAATGAAAGTCCTCACCAATAGTATTTTTCTTGAAAAATAATCCTTATAATTACTATCATGACTCCAATGCACTGAATGTCTATTGGATGCTAATACTTCATAGCACTCATAAAACACACTCAGAAGTGGGTTTTATACTCCTCAGGGTACTGATGCAAGAACTGAAGCTCAGAAAGGTCAAATCGCTTTGCCATTATACATTAATAGGTAGCGTTTTGACACGAGTTCAAATCCAGAACTGCCTATTGTCACAGCTTACACTCTTCCCACTTTGCTTTGCTGTCTGTCAAACCAAAAAAAGGAAAAAAAAATGCAGGCATCAGGAGAAGAAGCTAATCATTTCGGCAGTCATCTAATACAAATATTTTTTTATTTGCCTTTCACAGTGTCTTGTATGTATAATCTCATTTAATGCACTCATTTCACAAAAACTAAGGCCAAGACTATAAGGAGGGAGAGTGCAAGAAGATGGAGTAAAAAAAAAAGAGCCTTCTTTGTATGGAATCACTAAAGGAAAGAAAGGTCACATTGCCAGCTGGTGCTATGCTGTCTGTCATCACGTTTTATAATATGGTGTAAACACTAGGGTCCGTGACACTGAACAAGGAGGGAATAGCTTATTATCTCCAAAAATAGCACAAATGCCAAGCAGCTTTCACTGCCTTAGCCTGAGGAAATTTCTCCATTCTCTAAGAATTTAAGGTCACATTAAATTATTTAGAAACTCAAGGCTTGAATGCACCAAAAAACTAAGTGTTTGTGCCTTATTTTGATGATGGTTGAGTAAGGGCTTTCTGTGTCTTTTTGAAAACAGTCTTTACTGAATTTATTGGGGTGATATTGGTTAATAAAATTACATAAGTTTCAAGGGCACAGTTCTATAATATATACGCTTTATATTACATTGTGCATCTACCACCCAAGTCAAGGCTCCTCCCCTCACCATTTATCCTCCCTTTACCCCTTTCCACCCCCCTCACCACACATGCCCTCTGGTTATCACCCTGCCGTTGACTGTGTCTACGAATTTCTTTTTTTATTAATTCATTTATAAAGCTTTTATACTTAACACCTGCCAACCTTCTCCCCTCTGACAGCTGTCAGTCTGTTCTCTGTTGTAGGAGTCCGCTTCTATTTTGTTAGCTTATTTTGTTCATTAGATTCCACATATAAGTGAAATCGTATGGTATTTATTTTTCTCTGACTGGCTTGCTTCACTTAGCATGATACTCTCCAGGTCCATCCATGCTGTTGCAAAAAATAAGATTTCCTTCTTTTTCTTTGTCCAGCTGAGTAGTATTCTATCATGTTAATGTACCACAGCTTTTTTATCCACTCATCTAATGATGGGAGAACATATCCACCAATTAACATCCAAAATATATAAAGAACTTATATGACTCAACACCAGGAAGACAGACAATCTAATTTAAAAGATGAACCAAGGACTTGAACAGGCACTTCTCCAAAGAGAACATATGGATGGCCAATAGATATATGAAAAGATGCTCAACATCACTAATCACCAGAGCAATGAAAATTAAAACTACAATGAGATATTACCTCATGCTTGTCAGAATGGCCATCGTCAATAAATCTACAAACAACAAGTGTTGGCAAGGATGTGAAGAAAAGGGAACCCTTGTGCACTGTTGGTGGGAATGCAGATTGGTGCAGCCACTGTGGAAAGAAGTATGGAGATACCTCAAAACATTAAAACTGGAACTGCCTTATGACCCAGTGATCCCACTCCTGGGAATGCACTGGAAGAAACCCAAAACACTAATTTGGAAGCATATATGCACCCCTGTGTTCCTTGCAGCGCTGTTTACAGTTGCCAAGATATGGAAGCAGCCCAAGTGTCCATCAGTAGACTTTCTGTGATCTTGAGTTCAGCTTTTCTAGACATCTAGTGTTAAATCCGTTCCTGAGTTATAAAAAAATAAACATAATATTCTACAAATAGAAAAGTGAACTATTCATGTATTAGTGAAAAACCTACTTGGCATATTTTTCTGAATTTAAAATAAAGAAGTTATCTCCCAAGTGAAGGTTGTCTACAAAATTTCATTCCACAGAGAAGACTTGAAATGTAATTATAAATCCCCAAACAGAGAATTTATTAGAGTGGAAAACCTGACAGACTCTTAAGCGTAGAAGCAGAAAACCACAAAGGATGGAATAAACCTAGCTCTGTAAGAATCTTAAACAATTAGCATAACAGAGGGAAGAAATAATTAAATAAGGATAATTTTATGTTTATTCATATTGATTTCTCATAAAGTGATTATGTTTTCCTGGTGCAAAATTACTTTTGATAATTTTCCTTGAGAACCCATATATTCCAAAAGAACTCTGAGGAACGTTTCAGACTTGGGAAAACTTTTCTATTTAAAATAAAGCCTATTTGTTTTGTTTTGTCTTTCAGGAAAAAGTAGTCCAGAACTTGGACTTGAAACATTCTGTGCTATTTTCTTCAAAAAAAGGATGAAGAGGTACATAGGCAACATCCATCTCCTCACTTCTGTTACCCATGTGCCTCTTACTAAGCCGACTGCTCATGTCTGGTCAGGCAATGCCTTTCAAACTCTAGTTGTGGGGCCCTACATTCGAATCAAGTTGTGTATAGGAACTTGATATATGAAATACGAGGGGGGCCGGCCTCTGGTTGAAGACTGGAAGTTGGGAGCAGGGAGCAAAGCATGCCCCCCATGGCTTCCACCCCATCCTCCTCGGTAGTCCCTGGGCATCCCCAGGAATATCAGTAGAGTAACTCTCCCGGCCATACCGTTAACTGCATTTAACTGGTTAAGTTTCCTTTCCATGCCACGATCTATTGTTAACTGGCTATTCGTGCTTCCAAACTCCTGTAGAACACAGGAAGCTCAGAGCCTCAGCAAGTTTTATGACATTGTCTGGTCTGAACTGGCTTGGAGCCAGATCCAGAAGCTAGAGAATGGGGGCCCGGGCCGGGTTGTGCTCTACACCAAGCAGCCAAGCACATTGGTCATTCCACCCCCTTGTTGCGTGTTTTCTGTAGCTTGGGCGGCAAGAACGCATATCAAATACCTATTAGTGCCATTTCTTCCTTAAATACTTTACATGCATTATCCCTTTTAAGTCTCATAACAGCCTTCTGAAAAAGTTATTATTGTTACCCCGATTTTACAGATAGGATAACTGAGGCACAGCGTGGTCCATGGTCACACAGATACTAAGTGATGGAGCTCAGATGACAAGCCTAGGTAGTTAAGCTATAGATATGATCTTTTTTTAAAAGATTTTATTTATTTTTAGAGACAGAAGGGAGGGTGAAAGAGAGAGAGAGAGAGAAACATCAATGTGCGGTTGCTGGGGGCCATGGCCTGCAACCCAGGCATGTGCCCTGACTAGGAATCGAACCTGTGACACTTTGGTTCCCAGTCCATGCTCAATCCACTGAGCTACGCCAGCCAGGGTAAGCTATAGACATCATCTTAACCCTGACCTTCTGCCACTTTCAGGGAAATGCATAAATACTCAAATTTGGAATTCTGTTTCAGTAAATTAAATCTCCACTGCAGACACCACAAGGAAGTAAGCATAAACAATGTAATCTACAACTGTGGTTAAGCTATAGTATGATATATTTTTTAATGTTTCTAATGAATGTTTTTCTTTGAATTACGCTGATGTCAATGGGATTTAAACAAATGATCAAAGTTGAATGTAAAGGAAGAGCATCATTGATAAACATCGTAGTATAAATCTTTCAAACATGTTAAACAATCTGTTTTGTTCTTTCCACCTTCAGAATCACTGACTCCGCAAATTTCTTTAATTTCCGATTTTCAGCCAGATTATATGGCTCTTTCTCCTCAAATTAAAACTTTATTTTAACCTATCAGAGTATGCAATTACTCATTGAGACTTAGTCTCATCACAGTGTAAATAATACTATTGTTACATGAGTTTGATTTAAAAGTAGAATTGACCAACAAGTGATCAACTGACACTGATGAGTTTTTTCTTTCTTCTGTTATGCATGTATTCTAGACTAAGTGTCTATTAGATATTAATCCAAACGTAAGTTTGAGTTTATTCTCCTTGAAATGGAAAATTTCATGATTCATTTTACATACCTAGCCTCGATTTATTACTTTCCAAATTGTTAGTTATTGTTGTGGCCATTTATGACCCACATGTATTTTTAGTTAATGAGGGCCTTATGTGTTTAATTTTGATAATTCTCAGCTATGGCATGAGAAACAAACTTTGTCCTTAATGACACTCATACAGAGTTTGCATCATGAAGAGGAATTTCTAAATCTTTTTTGCTTCTATTAAATTGGGTGAAGGAACCCTTTCAAGTATGTTATCCTGCATTCACACTGGATTTAAAAAGTTTGGAAGAGTAAGGGCATTGCTTCCAGAGCAAAGTTGGAAAGAATCAGATTGTTTTCTCGTAAATGTGACAGTGTTCTCTACAAATTGCATTCTTCCACATTTTTTTAAGTAAGAGGCTGATATAAATTGCCAATCCATGCAATGCCACTAAATTGCATTTTAACTAAATTCTACAAAATACTATTTTTAGGAAAGGCCTCTAAAGATCGTCCAGACATATCGACCTTAATGCACAACCATGTTTTACAACTTCAGCATGTGTCCTCCATGATGTCCCTGGTGGCACTAAGAGACTTTCCCCTCAATGACGACTTCTGTAGCTGTCACACAGAGGTGCTGGGAACACCTTAGGTAGTACAGGAATTCCTCCTGCAACATCCTGGACAGGTGCTCACCCAGTCTAGCTTCTCCACTCAGGGCCTCTGCTCCTGTGTTTCCCTATATTTAGAACGACTGTGACCTTTGATCTCAGACCTTCAATTATCTTTGGGTCTTTGCTCAAATATGACCTTCTCAGAGATCTGCCCTGAGAAGTGAAAGAATGAAAAAACTTCCAGCAGCTCCAGTGACAGTGGCATGTTGTCCTCTGGGTTAGAATTTCATTGTCAGGCAGCTCTACTTGCTGAAAAATTAGCTATAGAGAAGCCCATGCATTAGTTTTCCAGGGCCACCATGACAAAATACCACCGATTAGGTGGATTAGAGAACAGAAATTTATTTTCTCACAGTTCTGAAGGTTAGAAGTCTGAGATCAAGGTGTTGGCAGGTTTGGTTTCCCCTGAGGCCTCTCTGCTGGGCTTGCAGATGGCTTTCTTCTCACTGCGTCTTCTCACCTGGACTTGACGCTGGGCACACACATCCCTGGTGTCTCCTTGTGTGTCCAAATTCCTTCTCCTTATGAGCACAGCAGTCGGATTTGATTAAGGCCCATCCTGAAGGCCTTATTTGAGCTTAATCACTGCTGCAAGGGCTCTATCTCCAAAAAGAGTCACATTCTGGGGAAATGCAGGTGAAGGCTTTAACATGAATTTTGGGGAGACAAAAATCAATTGCTCACACCACTCTTTGCTGTAAAGCTTCTTTCTGCTTTCTGGAGTCCCACAGCTCAACACCCTCTTCCCTCTCCACACGGATCTCTGCAGCCTAACGCCATGCCCCTCACTACATGATGTTTAACTGAACTTATTTGAAATTGCATGCTCATTTGCTGTGACAGATGAGAAAACGCGCCTCTCGGGTTTCCTACTGGGGTAAGCATGATTGACAAATGGCCTCCACGGTGGCGCTCTGACTCCTGCTTGGCCTGTGCACCAAGGTGACCCTCCCCTTGGCTGCTCCCAGCCAAACTGGGCAGAAAAGATACCACGATGGCAGGCTCTTTCCTGTGAGATACTCTACTTTCTGGCTGGGGACTTTAGCTTGAGAAAGGCTGCCCCCCACCTCAACCACTCTTGTCAAACTGTCTTGAAACCACACTGCAATCTAAGACCTTACTTTCTTTTCCTCTTTTTTTTTTCAGGGGGATATCTACACTTGAGGCTGACATCCCCCCATCCCCTCTGGTTCCCTCCTCAGTCTCCCTCACAGACATTTCTTCTAGTGGTCTCTGGCACGCCTACTCATCTTGCCATCTTCTTCGAGGACCTGGACAAATTCCTTCCCCGGGTGTGAATCATAGAGGTCTTCCGTTTTCTGACAATATGACTTGAGCTGAATGAATGCATTCAAGAGCAGGAATTCTAGCATCAATGGGAGATATATTTTAGAGAGTCTGAGTACCCTGGAGATAATTCGAGGCATCACAAGTACAAAATAGATTTCGCAAAAGTGTATTTCAGTGTTGTGAATAAACGAAACATTCTAAAATATTCTATGTTCCAACAATTTTTATTTTGAACACAAGGATATTTCATTCATCTTTAGACTTAACCTAAATATGTATTTTTCTCTACGAAAATGATCCACAACAAGAACTTGGCAGGGATCCAGAGGAGTGAGACCACACACGTGGGGGAGGGACCTGCCATGTGCGCCTTCACAACTCTATCAGCAGGAGGAAAGTGGGACCTATTCCAAACAGTCACCGCCTGGCTACCACTGCCTACCTCAAGATTAGCCAGAACTAATCTCATTAAGCCCATTACCTGTTTATGTCAATCACCGCAAGGAGTCCCAGACTTCTAAGCTCCCCCCACGGTACACATTTAAACCGCCGAGCATCTCTGCGTATTCTCTCTTATGTCTCGGGCTTTCGTCTTCACTAACTCCTAAAGCCTCTCCGGTGAGCACTCTGGAATTTATGGTCCATCATAAATAAACCCCCCATGCTCTCTTCTCCAAGAATTGCCTTCAAGTCCCCGTGAATGGAACGGACGTCTCCCCTGAGGGTGCTTATTCCTCCGCAGGTCCTCAGGTGGAAACTGTTTGGTCTCCCTGAGCCCTCCTCCCGCTGGACCTGAATCTGGGCAGCTGCCTTCCTCGCTCTCCTCGTCCCAGACTGCCATTCCTCTATGGTTCTAAAATTCTGTAGCATAGGTTATAAGCCTATTATCACTTTGGCTATATACATCCTGTCACTCACTAAATCCGCTCCAACTATGATCTTCTCCTTGACTTCCCACAGACTCGCCGGAAAACTATTCTCTGGGTCATAGTATTTTTTGTTTTCTCCCCAATAACATGCTCTCAGATGTTTGCCTACCTTGGCCTGCTCCCTTATCGAGCTTAATCTTTAGAATCAAACTTCAAAGAAACATGCCCTGTCTACAGAATTTTAAATTACAGCCACCATTCATTCCATTTCTTATAATCCATTGCTTAATTTTCTCCATGTACCTGTTTTATCTGTACCCTCCATCAGGAATTAAACTTCAAAGACACAGACTGTGGTCTTCATGTGGTATAACCAAGGTCTGCTATAGACTTGGTAGTCAACAGATATTTATTCAGTGAATACACTAAGTTGAATGTATTGAAATTGTAATATTTCTCCCCTCAAAAGAAAGACAGTTTTAGTATTTCTTTGGGAAAAATAACATTACTGTTTTTATTCAGTATCTTTCCATTGTGTTTATTTTCTGTCATGTGCCCTATGCTTTGCTAATAATACATACATTAAAAAAGCTTAATTTCTTTCCTTAAAGAATGCTTTTACTAGCTATGCAGAAATATATGCAGATTATCATAATTTAGGGCTAACTATTTATACATATTTAGGTTTTAATTCCTTCCAGCAACTGTGTGGATAACAGATTTGAGGAGAATTAAACCAGATTTGAGGGGAACAAAACAGGGAAATCAATTAGAAATGTACACAGTTAGCTAAGTGAGAGATGATGGTACCCTGTGTTAAATTTATTAGTGAAGATGGAGAGAAGCAGACAATTAAAATATTTGAGATGAATCATAAAAATAATTTTGACATATTTAAAAGTCAGAAAATACAAAAACACCTGTGTGTTAAAGAAAGAGACGATGAAGGAAAAGTCAGTTGAAAGAGAAAGATGAGAAACTAGTATTTTATGTGATTCATTTTGATGCCTATGCAAGGCTCTTGGTCTCAATACAAAGCTTGGTAGAGAGGTCTGGGATGGAAAAATAAATGTGGAAATTCTGAATATGTCTGTGGTAGTTTAAACTATAAGAATAAATGGCACAGCCCAGACAATATACCGTCAGAATAATAGTGAAGCGAAGATTCATACTTTGAGAACAAGAGCCTGGAACACTTGTAAAAAGGGGAATCATTTAATGAAAAGAAGAAAATATCAGAAAGTCTAAACCCCAAAAGACAACATGGTACATAGCGTAGTGTAATGTCAGCCAAGAAAAGAGGTGTTAAGAATGAAAAAGTAGGCAGCATTCACAACCACAGGAGATAAGCTCGGTCCACTCAGAAAGCAACATTTTCTTTGGATTCAAAATTAGGAGACTGCCAATGACTACCCAAGCAGTGTCAGTATCATGGAAAAATACCTGGAAGCAGCCAGCCACCAGGGCATCAGGTGTGGCAACAAAGCTTTCTTTAATTGCATATGAAAGGAGGCATGGTAAACTGAGTGGTAGCTGGCTAGGAGTGGGCTAGCAGAAGCTTGAGTATATTTAGAGAGTAAGAGGAAGAAGTGGTCATGAGGAGAATGTTGGGGATACAGTAATTAACAGAGGGTGGGGTGTTCTGGAAGCAGTGATGGGATGAGGTAAAGAACTGAGTCGAAGGGGCTAAGTAAGAGGACCCCTGGTGATCTGAGGTGGGGATGCAGATTGGCTTCTATGAAGCACACTGGATAGCTGGTGTAAAGGGACTCCGCAGTCTCATATTTGTATTTACTAAAGGAGATAAGTTCTATGCCAATAATTGTAGGAAGAGGGTTTTCACATGAAGCATCAGACACCTATGGCATGTTGGAATATTCATAGAAGGGGGTGGAAGGGAATGATAACATAGAGCAAGTAATCAGAATGAAGCCACGGACTTCGAGAGGATGCAAACGGCACAGTTGTGTAATACCCTCCAATGAACCACAGCCCACCACATCTGCATACAATAAGCCCGGCATGGACATTGACTCTGAGTTAGAGCTTTCCTAGGAAAGTGCAGGAAAATAAAAACTACAAAGTAATTGAGAAACTCAAGGGGAAAAGAAGTAGAATTGCTGATCCAGGTGGGACGGGGAAGGAAGAGATGCTAGCAGGAGTTGGTAAGTTAGAAAAGCATGCAGGAATCAAGAATGTTGAGTTTTTCAAGCAGAGTAGAAACAGTATGAGCTAAATCGTGGAAGAATTGGAAGGATGAGAATATGAGATCGAAGAGAGGGTTATTGGTGTAGAATTTCTCAGGTAGATTTGTTGCAGATGGTTTCATATTCAAGAAATCGATAGGAAAAGAGGTAAATTTTGTGAGATTTAAGGATGTCCATAAATCTGAGGATAGGTAAGATTTGGGGACTAAAACATAGAACTATCCTAGTTTAATTTCTAGATGAGGAATCTAAGAGAGAAATAACTCGTTTGAGGTCATGCAGCCACTTAGTGGTAGAATCTTGAACAGAGTGAGATCCTTCTGATGATAAAGTAGATTTTTTTGTTTGCTTTGGTATTGCCTCTTGTTACCTAATGTTGGGGAATATATTGATATCTTCTGATTCTCTTTTCTCTGGCATTTAGCAATCGATTGCTTGAGGCAAGTGCTGGCATCTTTGCAAACACTGCATCTTAAGAAAAATGAAGCAATAGTAAGAAATAACTTTTTTGCTCCTGAATTCATTCTACATTTCTCATTAATAACTAACCCTCTGTTTGTGTACATACCTCAGAGAGGAGGGAAGTGATTAAGTTGCTGTGTTAGAGCTTTTGATGGAATTTATTATTGTCTTTTATTACTTTCAAATCCTAGTCAATAAGGAAATCCGATAGGTGTGTTATTTAAATGGACATGTAAAATGTGTATTTTGAATTGTATGTATTTTTATAATATTGGTGCAAATATTTTTCCACATCTCTTCTGTGGGTTGAAAGTTATTGTAGAATTTTGGAGTTGGTGTGTTGTGTGCTGATTATTTGTCTCGTAAAAAGAAAGTTTACTTTGGAGGCACTGTTAACAGCGATGCCACACAGAAATTTGCACACGTTAGTAGCATTTTGACAACAGGTGTCTTGTCTCGATGGGGGACACAGAACAGGTGCCGAGACTCGCTGAGCTGACTCTCACTGTGGGTCTTTAACTAGCTCTCCGGAGACGAGTGCAATGATCTCCCCACCTCCTAAAGAAGGTATTTCATAAGCACGTGCCAAATGACTGTGGCAAATCTGTCAAATCAGTCATCACGTGAGTTGAGTTCAGCACATTTAGACCCTTTATAGGGAGGAAGATACTCTTTTACAGTAATAATATATCAATAACACAAAGTAATCTACTGAGTATGCAATGAATTTGGGCTGATTACAGTTAAATTCTAATCCCTTTATCAGATACCTATCATGTTTTAATTAGTCAGTAACTTTAAACTCCAGTCTTTGAAAACACAAGAGATAATATATCTAAATCATGGAAATAATGATAATACTTTGTATTAACAATTTTAAAGTAATATATTTATTTGATGTTTGGAGCACATGCATTTATAGAAGTATTTGTGGTAGGTGATGGTAAGCTTTAGAATTGGGGAAGTACCTTCCAGATGGAGGGAGCATGGAGGTGGCAAGGAAAAAGCACTTTTGTGAATAATGACTAATTTTGAATTAATGGAACACACAGTGCGTGTGAAGTGGGGACAGAGACGAAATGAGGACTAAGTGGGAGGTAGGCGGGGCTAGATCCTGAAACAATCATTGATTAGTCATAAAGCCAGAATGTAAACCAATGAACAAGAATCACAACCAGAAGTATCATTAGGCATAAAAGTTGAACTAAAAATTGTAATTCACCAGTCGTATTTTCTTTAAATGGGAACTATGGTGAAAGTATTACCTCACATATGTGATTAAATTATTCATTTTCCAGCAAATGTAAAACACAAATTTTATCTCAAAAGACACGCTTCTTAAAATTGCGTGGCTCATTTTTAGTTCATGACTATTTGATTACTTTTCAGTGTGCTATGCTATTAAACATTATCATCATTGAAACTCCTTCCCATTGACCTATATAAATATATACATTCTAATCATTTCTTCAATGCCTCCTTCAAGTCTGCGTTTCCAGCAGAACACAATTTTTCTACTGCTGCTTCTTGAAGTCTGCTGATTTTCTACACACGCGCACACACACACACACACACACACACACATATTGCCTTTTCACTATATCTCCCCTTGTCAAAACCCTGCATAGGTCAAGCTTCAGGAAAATGCTCCTTTTCACATGAACTTCTAATTAATCCAGAAGGTTTAGTCTTTCTTTTTGCTCCTGCAGGTGTGTGTAACACTTTATTCCAATCTAGCATCATTGCCTTCTTTCTCACATTGTGCAGACACTACCCAAACCTCCTAAATAAGATGCTAAGTTACTAGGAAAGCTCAGGCCCCGGCCAGTGCGGCATCATCCTCCTTGTTGGGTTGCCAGCTTCTACCCCTTTCTGGCACGTCTGGAATGCTTAGTCTCCGCTAAGTGTGCAATCTAGCCCCACTGCCAAGCTGTAGGCATAATGTATACAAGGCATTAAAGTCATGTATGCTGGCCACTGATGTATCCTGTCTTATACTGAAGCACCGTGAAACTCATTACCGGTTACTCCGATATGGTGAGCTCAGTCGATCCTTCCTCTATTCCTTTGCCCTTGACTCTTCTGGTAGTCTTTACAATCAGGAAAAATGTCTCCAGATCTTTCAGTTTCTAAGCAGAGCGCTGATTATTCAAGTTAATAGACAGTAAATGGCTCACGAAATGTCTGCTGAGTGAATGAATGAATGAATGAGTGGAGTGTGTGCAGGAATCAATGAATGAACAATAAAGACTTAGTGGGGAGGCACTGATTGTCGTTGTCCTGAGCAGCACACTGAAGATACAGGTCACGCCTCAGGTACGACACGTCCCCGCCACGCAGCTCCCCTGCTGAGGTCAGAGGGCCCTGTGCACGGGGAGGGAAGGTTCCCTCTGGTGCACCTCCCTCTCTGTGTGATAAAGAGAAGAAGGGGGGACTTTTATTATGAATAAATGACCCAGCCTTCAATGACGGTGCTAGTTACAAGTGTAAACATGGCAATAGGAACCTTTTAGAGCAGTAAGGAAACCCTGAGGTTGCGAACCGCTTACCCTCTGTATAGAAGAGGCTCCTGAGACTGAAGAATGTCAAGGAATTGCAACATAACTGAGGCGAAAGCCCGGGTTTCCTGACTCACTATCCTAAGCTCTTTGCATCCTGAGTGTGCTTATGGCGTCAGTGATAAACTAAGCTAAGAGCGTTTAATTTTTATATTTCCTGAACGGCGATGACATCTTTAGTGTGTTATTGCTGTCCCACAAAAAATGACTGACAATCTTTGCAAGGACATAAGATTTCAACTGTGATTTTATGACTCAGTCCTCTTTTCTTGATCCCCACACGTCTTCCTGTAACATTTCTGCAACAGACTTTCTGATCTGCCCGACAGCTTTTACAAAGCAATAAATGGGAAGTCAAAATTCAGAGTCAATCCTCCCTCAATTCCCAAGGCAACAGGTTGGAAACGGAGAACAGCAGAAGCGGCAGGAGGTGCCCCTGCCAGGCCTGTGCATTGTGGCCAGGGCAGAATTTGTCACTCAGCGGTCTGGGAGGCACAAACGCTCTCGTGTCAGTGCCCCTGGGTGGAACAGTCCCGAGAGTCACTTAGGGAGCTGCTGTGGATGTCGCTCTCCGCTCTCTCCTGCCCCGAGGTGACTTCTGAGCGCACTTGCCGCAATAATGGGAGGGATCAATGCCACTTCAGAGCTCCTGGAACAGATTCTGGGGTAAGAAGCGGCGGGACAGGATTTTGGTTTCTCATCGCATCGCTCAAATTTATGACTGCACTGAACGCCGTGGTATTTGCCTGCCAGGCTGCTGTCACCACAAAGCTCCGCAGACTGGTGGCTTAAACAGAAGTGAGTCCCTGCAGACAGGGGGACCTGGTTGGCCCTGCTGTGGCCAAAGGAACCGGGGACTGGAGCATTCTCAGCATCCTGGTGTCTGCACAGCTGTCCACCCCCAGAATGCGTGACTGTCCCTCCCTCCGGCCCTCACCTTCCCAGAGGAAGAACGACAGGGCCATGCCCACCCGGCAGACTGCTGGGGAGTTGAGGCACGTTAGGCAGGATTTGATGGCTCTGCGTGTTCTTGTCCAAAGGCCGGGCCTGAACATGGCAAAATTCTTCCCGAACTCTGCAGCTGGGTAATCCCAGGAGGGGCAGAATGACCTCTTCCTCTCCCCCAGAGTCCTCTGTTTTCCTCCTTTAGCACGAGTGGAGCGTCGTGTCAGTAAAGAACCTACTGTAGTTCATTACACTTTCTGTGCAGGACAACCCACATTCCTTGGCACAGCTGACATGAACCTACGAGACACCTTTCCTGGGGAGCTCGGGTCCAGGACCGCAGGCAGAGCTGGGTGACCTCAACCCTCCTGGACAAAATCAGGACTGAGGGGCCACCTTCTGTCATAGAAAGCCTGGCTGTCGAAGGAAAGTTCACCTCTGGCACCTCAGGACCTGGCTGAAAAAGTACACAGAAAAATCCATCTTGCTGTTAAATAATTTTTGAAAAGAAAACAGAAGGATTAGAAATCCTTCTAATTTTCAAGCAGAGCTATCCAAATCGGAATCTGTTTAAAAATAGATGAGCCAACCTGGCAGTGAATCTGGGGAGCACAGGGCAATGACAGGATTTCGGCTTGGGCTGTTCTTTCAGTGGGTTTGATCAAATGGCATTAATGTGATTTGAACTCTGGAGGTGCCGACGGAGCCTAAAAAGTCTTTTGCTCAATTCCCCCGCTACCTGAAACCACTGAGTTTAAACCACCTCCAGTTCTGATCCATTAAAGTTAACGACTTTCAGAGCCATTAGTGAAAACGACTTCCCCCATCACAGCCCCTCCTAGGAGCCCCCTGCGAAGAATGCATGCAAGAAGTGGACCAAGGGAAAGCAAACATAGCCAAATCTTTTAAGGCACAACCCGGAGATGAAGACTCAGTGCAGGGTCAAGGCTTGAGCGCTGGGAGGGGTCTCAAAGAGTCGCCACCGAAGGCTTTGGCACCCCGGCTTCTTCACCTGGGAATGGAAATCGTGCCTTTGATGAGTGAGGCCGACTCCATACTCTGAACCTCTGTTCCCTGTGCTGGCCACAGACGACAGTGAGATGGACAGAGGGCCACGTGTGGGGGAGGCTGCAGGCCTCCGCTGTGAAATCAGCTCCTTCCAAGGTACTCTCACCTGCCTCCTGCTAGTGCCAGCTCAAGGTCAAGGGCGCTCCAAGAGACCGTGCTCCAGACATTCTTTAGGGTGTGATGGGGGATGGGGTGGCGGTGGGGCTGTCTCCTCCTGGAAGTTGCTTGTTCCAGGGCTTAATTTCATTACGTTTAGTTCTTTCCATCCTTCATTGGAGGTCCAAAGCTTCTGCCCTCAGAAAATGCACCCTCCTCCCACCTCCTCCACGTGCACAGCTTCCTGTCCTTGACCCAATTCCGTGTCTTTCAACAAGCCAGCATCCATAATGCTGTGCAACCAAACTCTTCTGTAGGCGCTCCTCCGAACCTGCAGCATGTTTTTCTTCATGTGGTTTTAGAAATATCCTTGCAGTTCCACTGACACGTGACAGTCATTTCTTAAAGAAGCGTGTATGTTAACACTACTTTGGAGCTAGCATGCAATAATGGAGTATAGAAACACAGTGGCTTGTGGACTCTGGAATATGACTGCCTGAGTTCAAGTCTCCAAATGTCTGTGACTTAACCACCGCGTGGCTTTGGATGAATCGCTGACATCTCTGTGCCCCGGTGTCCCTGTCTCTAGAATGAGAATGGGAATATTACCTCCCTCAAAGGAGCAGTGGGGAGCTCTTAGCCTCACGCAAAGTCCAAAGTTTGCTGTTTTTATTCTGATTCTTTACATTTTAATTAATCCACAGCCTCCAAGCTAAACTGGGTTCATGCTGAGGAACCCTTGCACGTGTCAGCTGGCTCCCAGAGTGCCGCAGGGCTGTTCCTGCAGAAGCACATCACCTAGTCGTTGTACTCACTGCCTGTTCGAGATCATCTCAGCGTCCCTTTGGGACGGCAGAATCCAGAGCAAAGGGAATGGTGGCCCAGAGAAGAGTCGACTGCCTGAGATTTAGGAGGGTTAGTCAGAAAAGAGACAGTGATGGTTCTGAGTATCTCCACAGGAACTGGGGCAGAAGCGAGTGCAGAACCAGCGCTGGCCCTGACTCACTGAGTCAAAGCAAGGGGGATACGTAAAGAGGTGAGGAAAAGTGTTTCTCTCACACAAATTCCGTTTAGGCCGCCTGCCCAAGCCGCGCCTCCCTGTGTTCAGCGTGGTGGTACCAGTTTCTGGTGCTGGCTCATGGGGCAGCAACTGTTAGGTCACCGGATAGGACACTCACCTTTTTTCCTTTCAGACAAGCACATGGGCTATGCTGTTTTCTAGAATATGAGTGACTGCATCAGTAGTTTTTTTTGTGTGTGTGTACAACATTCATTTTAACATTTTGTTTGAAATCGTTTTGGTTTCCTGGAGAGTTGTGACTTTTATATATCATTCATCCAGCTATTCCTACTGCCACCGACTTACAGGAACACAGTGCAATTATTGAAACCAGTGAGTTAATAATAGTGCAATACTATTAATTCATCTAGGGGACTAATTTGAATCTTGCCAGTTTCCTATGATCAGCATAGCAAACTTCAGAAAAATGTGCCATGTTTTAGTTTGCTTTTTTTTTTAGTGGCAGGGAGAGGGGTACGAGTCCCCTGATGTTTGTGGTACTGTTTTGTCCTTTAGGACCCTAATATGTCCCTTCCTGCCTGCATTTGTCTCCTGCAGAACCAAGTGTTTTGAAGACAGCCCTTCCAGACCATGCGCACCTTTCAATGCATTCCCTTTGATGATATTTTATGGCACCTGCTCACTTGGTTTTGCATTTTCACACTTGGGGTGGAGTCGGTGTTTCTGGAAGTGGGTGCTGATCATCCCGTGGCCCGGTCATTGTCTTTCCTGTTCTCTTGTCCGGAGTTTTTCTCCGTTTGTCGGGGCTCACAGCAAAGTCAGGCATCAGGTGAGGATGGGGCGTGGCAAAGAGACCGTGAGGTTGGATTAAGAGATTTTTAAAAAATGTAGTTAGTTAAATTCTAGGTATTCTCTGTCTTAAATTATGCCAAGGACCTGGTTTTGTGTAGATAAATGTTTCCATTCTTGCCCTGTGTTGTTTTCCTGTGACCTGGAAGTTTTACCTGGACAATTACCTCAGTAATTTTTGTTTTTCCTTTCTCTTCTCGTCCATTCCTCCCAACCAACATCCCTCCCTCCCTCCCTCCCTCCCTCCCCCCCTTCCTTCCTTCCTTCCTTCCTTCCTTCCTTCTTTTTGTAAAGACTCAGATGGGTACTGACAAGTATCCTGAGGGGTGCTGGGGTCTAGTGTCCTATCATCAGTCAATGCCCCCCCGGCCCCTTCGAGTTGCTATGGGAAGGGGACTTAAGGAAAGAACTGTCTTGTTAAAAATAAGATTTACCCAGAATCCTACCACATTCTCAAAAATTCCACACCATGTGGAACTTTTAAAAATCATTTCATCAGGTAGATTTTTGTAATTTCAGAACTACATTAAAAAGGTATGCAAACATAAACATTAGCCTGTCCTGGTTAAAAGTTTGTTGCTAATGAAATTACAGAGATTAACATTGCGTTGGTAAACTAGAGGGAAAGAAAAAGTCTTATTTCTTGTCAGAACTGCAAAAATGTAATAATTTTAATAAAGTATTCTTTGGAATTCTTCGTTATACATTAGTTAAACAGATTTTCATTTGACTGTTCCCTAACACAGGCGATACTTATTGTTACGGACTGAACGTGTTTCCCCAAATCCCTGTTTCATTCCTGCCCCACAGTGCGATGGTGTTGGGGGCGGGGCCTAGGGAGGTGAGTCGGTCATGAGGGCGGAGCTTCATGAGTGGGATCCGGGCCTCTGTAACAGGGACCCCAGGGAGCTCTCCCTCCTCCACGAGAGGATGCAAGGAGAGCTTGGCCTTGCCAGAACCCACACGTGCTGGCGCCCTGATTGTGGACTTCCAGCCCCCAGGGGTGTGAGGAGGGAATTCCTGTTGTTTATAACCCACTCGCCCTACAGTGATTTGTTACAGGAGCCTGAACTCACTAAGACAACCAGCTTGTTGTGAACAGTAATTGGAATTAAACTCAAAGAATGATGGTTTTTGTTCATATACACAACTCACCTATACTTTTTTTTGTCAGATTATATTGAATGGTAGCCTTGGGGACCAGCAAGAGTTATGACCTCAGCTTTTTTTTTGCTAACAGTTCAAATAGCGTCTTAGGGGAACTCTGATGTAAGCGGACTGCCTATATCCCTTACTTGTGGCTGATTCATTCGGTGGCACGGCTGATGTGCAATTTGGCACCATTAATTCTCCAGTTATGCCCACTGCACCCCAAGGATGATAAAAGCCTGAAGAACAGGGAGCCATACTGCACATGATTTCCATGTCCATTGATGACTCTACAATGTGCCGGACATTCTGATGCCAGCCATGATCTTCCTCATTACCGACTATTCAGCGTGCACTGGAATGAAAAGGATCACAGGATTTTGCAGTAAGTCCATTATTAAACATCTTGATCTAAACCACTTCGCAGATTTCTTTTTTGCTCCTTGTGTTACCAACTGTGTCTTTTCAAAAACATCTCCTATTCATGTTCTCCGTATGACTTTTCCTCTTCCTCCTTTCAGCTCAGTGGAAAGAGGGTCTCAGTGAGTCCTACACCTCTTTCAACTTACATAATATTTAAAGAAGCAAATTTCCTTTTAGCTCTTTAGGCTGAAAATGGAATTGTATCAGTTGTTGGCCTATGAACCTTCCCTTATATATTTGGGGAGTTTTGATGTAAGAAGGAAACGAAAGCTCAGAATTTCAAAAGTTCTTGTGATTTAGCTTCTACCCTCCAGATCTGTGATTTCCAATGTTTTATAAGGTCATTTTTCTTCTGGTGGTTTGCTTTAGTTTTTACTTCATACCGTGGCCCCTTTTTCAGTCTTGGATCCACATTTTGTGTTTTATATTTCTGATACCCTATTGCTTTTTAAGATTGTTTCTTGTTATTGCTTTGCCAGAATTCATGTCTCTGTTTTGAGCAGAAGTGTTAGCCAGGAATTCTGTATAGTCTAGAAAACCTTATAAACTCTGCATTAGTTTATTCATTTACTAAGATACTTTATCAAAATAAATATGATGAGTCATCCACTCTGATGGAAACTGAGGACACACTCATAATCTGTGCTCTAAAGAAACTCAGTCTAGTGGCGTAGACAAAGATAGAAGAATGCACTGTGGGAAGCATTGGGATTGAGGTGTGGACTAGATGATGTGTGGACTAGGTGATGTGTGACCCCAGAGAAGGCACAGCAAAAAGAGCAAGCAGAGAGCTCGCAAAACAGGTATCTTGGACCCAAGTCAAAAAATTAGTAGTTCAATAATAAGGTCCTCTCTTCCTGTCTACTCTTTACTTTCGACAGATACCTCTGATTTGAAAACATCATTTTTTATCCTTTATGTCTTTCTCCTGTTTCCGCCCTATTTAATCTTTTCTCATCAGGTCTTACCTTCTTGGAAAAATAGTTTATATCTGCTCTATTTTCTTAACAGCCAGCCACTCATCCATCATGGCTACCCAGGTTGTGCTTCAGCCATTGCACAGAAACTATCTGTTAGTTCTCCGAGGTGACACCCTCATTGCCAAATTCAATAGCAATGCTTCTTTCCCATCTTGTTGGACCTTTCTGTGTCATTTAGCCCAGGTTACCATTTCCTTCTTGAAACTCTGTCATCCACTCACTCTTGCTATCTATCACTTTCTCTAATTTTCCCCAGTTTTGGATGGTCATACAAAAGTTTTCCTTAGGCAATTTCTCTTCCTCCTTATACTTCTTAAAAAGTGCCATGGAATATTGAGCTTTAGGGTTCCCTTGATTGTTTGACTTGATACTTATTTAATGTCAGGTCAGTTGTTATAACATCTGTAGAAGTGAGGACTGGACCTGGGGTTCCCTGGTCTAGATAGCCACAGTGCAGAGGCATCATTATTCTGACTTCAGAGGATGAGTGTGTGGTGTCTATAAGGATCTGTTCTGTGTAAGATTCTAAGGGTAAAGCGAATGTACACATAATTACTTAACAAATCATATGCTGATGTCAATTTAGCATTACATATATATTTTCTTCTTCCATTAATATTCTTGGATTCCTTTCAGGTTTGGCAAAGAAGAGGATTTTTTGGTTTATATTTCCACCTGCTTTTTAAAAATCCATTGCTTTATGGTTCTGTTTTATTTGCAGTATTTCCAGCAGCAACCGTAAAGTCACTTCCTACGTGATCTTCAATCACGTATTACCCACTCCCTCTACATCGTGAAGAATGATGTTGAACTGGAACAGGTGATAACCCACCTTAGCGCCACCTCATCAGACACTCCCTCCCAACTGGACGGGGAGCTATTGATTCACTTCCCACAGCGGTGTCCTCTTGCCTACATTTCATCAATAACAAATTTAACCAGGCTGTTATTATTTCCCAATTTCCCAAATTTCTTTTCTTCATTTTTCTCTTTAAAGAATAGAGTCATGTATAACCCATTATCAATGGCTCATTGATTTTTATGTCCCTCCCTATTTGTTAGCAGGCCTTTATTTTTCTCTGCCCTCTTCTTTATTTTTTTCTTGCAACATTGAAAAACTGTACTTGCTCCCTCAGTCTGTCCATTTCCTGTTTCCCCCGCCAATCTTCCTCATTGAAAGTTTCCTTTCTCAGATTCTGTTTTTCATTTTTTAGCAGGCTTTTGTGTGTTCACATATCTTGTAAGTTCCACAGAAGGTATGAAATAGGCAGAAGGAAAGTGTGTTACAGATGCATTTAAAATGAGTGCTTTATAAATTATGCATTTTTGAGGTGATCACGGGTGATAATCAGAAACTTCATTTGTGCGATTATTCCCTCGTGCTGTTCAGCATTTGTTAGATCTTATTTTCAGAAATGTTAGAAAACTATGGTGACATGGAATGGGTTGGAGGAGCTGAGCATCTCCAGCCATAGGAGCCCCATTTTAAGCGTTTGCTTCTTCTCTTGCCGTTGTAACAAAGACTGTAGGCACTGAGGATCACCTACTTAAAACTGCGGAGAACATTCTCCGCAAAGTCAACTCCATCTGCTACGTTTCAAATCTTATACATTTTTATTTTGTGTATTTAAATATTTTAATTACTAATACCTTTTATTTTTCATGTGGTTAGGATTTTTTCGAGTGAAGGGCACCATACACACATTAAATAAAACAGTATTTACAGGGAATTCCATGGAAGGATGCTTTAGAAATATCTGGATTCTCCAATGAGTAATAGAATGTCTGTAACTTTGTACAGAAAAAAAATGAATAAGCCTTTCTTACAATAAAGAGATATATAGAAAGGAAAAGAATCTTATAGCTCTGTAAAGTTTACACTCATTTTGACTTTTGATTTTTATCTACTAAATAACAGATATGTTTTCAATTTCTCTTTATCTCTATCCTCCTAAACATTATATAGGACTTATTTATTATAAATATTATCCTTGCTTTTTCTGTATTAAGCTGAAAATAAATTTGGGCTAATGTTATCAATGACCTTCTTCTCCTTTTGAGTTTTCTTTTTATAGTTCTTAGTATTTTCTGATTTCATTTATTTTATTACTGTTCAATGGCATTCTAGAAGAACTTTCCATCTTACAGATAGCTTCATTAAGAAAGGCTTTTCTAAGAAGAAGCTGTGAATCTATATTTGAAATTTGGAGAACTAAGTTAAGTCCAGCCTTAATAAAATTACTCCCACACACTTCCAGTTTTGGCTTTTCATGTGTATATGTGTATATATATATATATATATATATATATATATATGTATGTATGTTCATATACTCATATATTCATTTTGGAAATAGATTTAATAGAATTTTTCTGGAACTCTCTTTCAAATCCTTTCATTCTTATCATTTTAAATATCTAATGAGGGAGTAACTGATACTGCAATTCTTTCCTCAAAGTAACAACTAGAAAAGTAAATAAAATATATGAAATGATTGTCTGATATTGAACAACAGATAGAACAAGACCGTGACCCTGAGGAGTGGGAAGCAAAGAGTGTGAGTCCTCTGGCAGCCCTGGCTCTGGGTCTGAGTTCACTGTCTGAACGCTAGTGCAGTAAGGGGGATTTAAGTAGATTACAGAAATACTGCTGTCTTGAGGAGACAGCGATCGGAAGTAGGGGAGACCGATGTGGCTGAAAACTGTGGGGCAAAGTGACACAGAACGTGGAGCTCTGTGTGCAGAAAAACATGTCAGCAAGTATTTACTGAGATCATCTGGAGGATTTGTCTACGAAGCTGTGCAAAGATTGGTTCTAGAAGAACCAATTGCATTTGATTCTATTTTAGAAGCAAGCCAGTTGTAGGAAAACGAGCATAGAGCAATGATAGGAACCTGTAAGATAAATCATTCCCAGATTTCAAAGGGGTTTCAAGACATTCAAGTGGCAACAAAACTCTAAAGGAGAGGCCTTGTTAAATCTGGCATTAAGAGACCAGAAGTGCCACATTTTAGTGGGAGAGATAAGCCAGCCCTGGAATAAAGACTACAGTAGAAAACTGACAAATTCTAAAATGAATAAACCTATTAACAAATAAATTCAACTGCGTAATAAAAGACAGTTCTAATTTGCTTTTTATAAAGTAAGAATAAAAAAACTCAGACTCTTGATAAAATAACTATCACAATGTCCAACATCCTATAAGAATTACTCGATATACAAAGAACAGTTAAATCTTAGCATAATTTGGAGAAAAGTTATACATAAAAATAGGTTCAGAAATGACAGTGATGGAATCCACAAAGATAAAACTGGGACAGTCTGAAGGGCCATTGGAGCTCCAGAGATCCCTACGGGATCAGCCAGACTGTCGTCCCGCCTGCCTGATGGCCTTCCTTCTCCTGTTTGCCCATTTTGCCCCTTTCCAAAGCTGTGGCTCCTATGAGCACCCCTTAATAAACACCCTGCACACCGAACATTTATCAAGGTCAGCCATGCCAATGGAAACAGTCTGTTGTTCCCTTGTCTTTGAGGTCAATACATTACCCTGATTTTTTTTCACAGTCTCATCTTCCCCCACCTAATTCTTTACTATTACTCTGTCTTAGGATTTGTGTTGGACCCTCACCTACACATCCGCTCTCTAGGCATTCCTTTCATGTTCATGGTCTCATTCACCTTCCATATACTGATAAGTGATAATGTTACAAAACTACATACTTAAGCCAATATTTTTCTTCTAAAACCAATATCCATAGATGGGACTCTTTACTGACTTTATAACTGAATGACCACGGAGGTCTACCACTGTCAATCATGTCTCCAACATTCATTGAATCACTAAGTCTTGTTGCTTCTACTTCTGAAACAATTTGGTATTCTAACGTCTTTTCGGGGAGGTGGGGTGAGAGGTGAGAATCCTCATCTCTATTGCTCTAGTCCAGGCTATCATGTTACCGTGTTTCTGGTTTTTTCCATGTTCATTCATCTTCATTCCTTCCCATGTATGTAGCTCAGGGTCAGCAAACTTTTCCTGCAAAAGGTCAGTTAGTAACTTATTTTAGGTTTGGGGAGTCATATAGGAGTTGTTATAAATCCTCAATTCTGCTATTGTTTGCATGAAAACAGCCCCAAGCAAATGGAAATGGATGTATCTTAATAAAACTTTATTTAAAAAAAAAAGAAACATGATGTTGGGCAAATTGTCTGCCCATGCCTGAGCTACATCACTGTTCTTCCCAAACCGTTTCCTAACTTCTGCTCTGTTTGCAGATCTCTGTTACATAGTACCGCACTCTGACGATCTCCGTCTCTGCTTCCCCTTTGTGTGTGTTCCCAACACTTTATTCCCCTTTTACATCTTATCTTCGTCATGCATTCCACTGTCCATTGCCCATTTGCTTAAAACTCCAGTAGAGCAGCAATCGAGCCTGTCCTGATCATCTCTGTCTGCCTGGGGTTTGTGCTGTGTTTGGCTCACAATAGGCACGAACAAGTGCATGTGAATGAACGAATGCATACTCAAAAGAATGGAACTGGCAATAAGCTAGACGTATTTAAGGGGAACCAAAATGGCTTAAAGGCAGATAAGGCTGTGGGTAGGAGAAGCAATTTGACATGAGACATGATTGTACTTTCCTAGCACATCAGTAGGATCAGTAAGTTATCTTGAAGACATTTGGGTTTCCTCAAACTCAGGCTTCTAAGGTTTGCAACAGCTGCGGGAATTACACACTCCGACAGTGGACTGTACTCCACATTTTATTTTGCTTCACGTGATGCAAACGCATACTGCCCTTCCACAAGGACAGCACAGAGAGTGATTTTCAGGGTAGGTGGGAAGGGGTTGGTGAGTATAAAGAGATGGGTCCCAGGACACGCCTGCCTGCCCAATTTGGACTCAATATAATCATCTTCTCTCACGCAGGCTTTCTCACAACCAAATGCTCATTTCCACGACTCTCAGGTAATTGTTTTTCCTGCTTCTGAATCTTTTCATCTGCTCTTATGTTTGCCTTCCTCTGGCTTCTTACTTCTCAGCCCTCAAGTCGAGAGGGGCTCCCTCTGGCTAATTACACATACACTGAACATCCCACCCCGATAGCCCCCTTCATGGCACAGCATTCACTGACTTTTTAGAGCCCATCTTAAGCTGTTAACTGCATATGTTTTTATTTGTGCATTGAAAGGTAATGTGACTTACTCTGGAATCGAATCCCAGGCCACCAGCAGTTGGAAACGGGCAATGCCTTGGGAAACTCGTGCACCCCAGATTTTCTGTGGGGGGAAGTTAACAATGGCACTTACCACACTGGTGAAAGTGAGAATTAGACAAATTAAAGGCTTCTGAAATTTTTCAGGAAAATAATTCAGTGCAGCTTAGCTATATACAATAATAATAATAATGATATATTAACATTAATTACACTATTAATGGTGGCCATATGATATATTATTAATTTGTAAATATTAACTGTTATTAATTATTATTTATCGCCCTCATTAGACAATATGACACATTAAACAAGAGCTGTGTGTGGCTTTGTTCACAACTGTGCCTGCTGCCTGTCGCAGTGCCTGCCGTCGCAGTGACTGCTGTGTGGATGATGCAGGCCTGGTCGCCCCTGCTTTCCTGCCTGGCGGAGGGGCGGGGAATCCCTGAGCACATCAGTGCCCAGGCCTAGGCCTGGGAACAGAGAGCTACATGAGAGATATTTCATGCTTAAGTCACCTAGTCAGCAGGTACGGAGTGAAGGGAATTGAACTTGAGACACTTAGGCTGTCCAGGCCTGCCACATTGGGTATTATTTCATCAATTGCTGAATATTGACAAGGTTGTGACTACCATTCGGGACTTCCTATTTCTTTCACGTTTTCCATCGGCAAAGCCACTGGACATAGGAAGTCTTCATTTCACACGTTGGTTCCGCTCTGAAGTTCGTTTCTACGTCCATGCTTCCAAGTTCAAGGTGGCATCAGAGAAGCCACGACCAGCGGTGGGTGGCCCGCAGTTTCCTCGGTGCACATACTGTTTATCTAGAAATTTTCACAAATAGTAATTTTTGCACTTAAAAGTGAGGAATCAACCAGGGACACTCAGTCTTGGAAAGTGGGAACTGTGTTGTTCATATAAGACTAATAAAACGTTTCTAATGTGGTGAAAAGGGGACCCTAGCGCACTGTTGGTGGGACTGCAGACTGGTACAACCACTATGGAAAACAGTATGGAATTTTCTCAGAAAACTAAAAATGGGTCTGTCTTTTGACCCAGCAATTCCATTGCTGGGATTGTATCCTAAGAACTCTAAAACACCAATCCAAAAGAACCTATGCACTCCAATGTTCATAGCAGCACAGTTGACAATAGCCAAGTGCTGGAAGCAACCTAGATGCCCATCAGTCAATGAATGGATCAAAAAACTATGGTACATTTACACAATGGAATTCTATGCAGCAGAAAGAAAGAAGGAGCTCCTACCCTTTGCAACAGCGTGGATGGAGCTGGAAAACATTATGCTAAGTGAAATAAGCCAGGCAGTGAGGGACAAATACCATATGATCTCACCTTTAACTGGAACATAATCAACAAAAGGAAAAAGCAAACAAAATATAACCAAAGACACTGAAATAGAGAACAGGCTGACAGAGTTCAGAGGGGAGGGGGGGGGGAATTTCAGGGGATAAGGGGAAGGGTTTACAGGAACGAGTATAAGGACACATGGATAAAAGCTAGGGGGGGTGGAAATGGGAGGGAGGAGGGGAAGGTTGGGTGGGTGGGTTGGGATGGGAGTAAAAGATAGAAAATTGTACTGCAACAACAATTTAAATAAAATAAAAAAAAACGTTTCTAGCACTAGAGGATAAATATTCCAAACTACATAGCTTACATTTGAATGATACATAGAAATTTAACATACTTAACTGATGCCAAAACAGGTATTTAATTTCTGAGAAAATTTTTGTGAAAATACTTCTTAGATACCAAATGAAAAGCAGCTTATCCATTTTGGAAAATAAGGCTGTTACATTTATTTTCAAGTAGCCCAGTAAACAAACATTCAAGGTTACACCTTACAATGTATTTTTACAGTAACAATATTTCCCATTAAGCAGAACACAATAAATCTTTTAAAGACTATTTAGGATGTATTTTTCTCTGAGCAGTATTTAGCCTTGAGCAAGGCCTCCTGATGAAAAAATTTCCTAGAAACCGATGTTGAAAAACAAGAGCTTATGAGAAACCCCGTTTTATCTACAAAGAGACAGCAATGAAAGGAAAAAAAACAAACTTATTACAACCAATGAAAAATTGTAACTCCTTCACTACTAAAAATTCCTTTTATTGTATCAGCACACTGTCAGACACATAACCCCATTTCGTGCAGCAATCTATCCTAAAACAATTACAAAGCTTGCCATGTTGCTCCGGAAAAGTTCTTCGAGTTTTCTTGGATGAAAAATTCTTTCAAAATAATAGATCTATATTTTTGAAGGGAGGAGTCTAAACATTATTTTTCCTATGAAGAAGTATTAAGTAGTTGGGCGTTTTAAAAAGCAAACTAGAACGCACTCATATACATAAAAATTGATTCATGTCGTTTTAGAATTGCTAACTCATACTCTTGTGGGAAAATCAATCACTCATAACTAGAGTAAAATGTTCATATGTGGTCCTTTTTGTCTGTAGTTTCCCAATATTCAGTAAAAGCATTGTTTCTAAAGTTATTTAGGTCAGTTCCTCACTCCCCACAAATGTCACTTTGTTCTAAAACCAGCAGCGCCTCTAGTGCCCAAGTTAGAAATGCAAAATCTAGTGCTGGAAACTTTTAAACTTCTGATTTTTTTTTGTTGTTTAGCAAGCAAATACGGTTCTCCTTGAAGAAGAAAGATGTTAGATGAAGCCATAGTTACCAATTACAGTAGAAAGAGTTTCTTTTCAAAGAAATGAACAAAAGTCTGTGCTCAGTTTTTCAGAGTTTTTTATGCAGTTTTCCAGCCCCATGCCCATGTTTTAGTATAATTAAGTTTATTCACAGTCTTCAAGTGCCTGGTGGAAATAACTGAACTACTGAAATTACCAAATCCATCTGATGAAATTAACAGTGACTTGGATACGAGTTGAGGGATGCACGAATTGGAAGGCAAATTTATATGTGATTCCAACGGGGGCATGTGAAGAAAACCCAGAAAACAGGAGAGCAGCTGTGGGACAGTGTGGAGTTAGCTCCTCCGTGCGCGGTTGGAGCTTTGAAAGGAGAGGGCAAAAAAGAAACAACTCACGGATCAGAGGAAACCAAGAAAATGACTTGTTCCAGGTAATGAGTTTTCTAAGCAGAGAACTTTTCAGTGTAATTTGTATTAGGAGGTATGTATTGCCTGCCCGCAGTGCCTGACTACAACATATGATTCTTCTCGCCATACGCAGCCCCTGGGTAACTGTCCCCTTTGGTGTGTGTCCTCCACTCCTCCCCTGACTTCCTTGTCATGCCTCTGCATTCCTTAATTTTACCATAGGACAGTTTTATCCCTGCACACTTAACAAACCAGTGGATGCTTTTATTTACGTGTCTGTCTGTCTCGGCCACTGGGAAACTGACTGGGGCGGGGTTGATGTCTTCTCTGGGCGGGTTTATGTAGGAGCAGGCGTGGTTAGTCCTCGGTGATTATTCATCAAGTGGGAGAAAGAAGAGAAGGAGATGCAAAACGATAAACACAGAGAAGGAAAATAGCCCAAACTCATTATTATGAAACCAAATAATTGTGAGAAACTACTCTGTGAAAGAGAAACAGGGAACTTATTAGGCACGTTTGGTAAATAATTCCTGCAGCCCCTTAAAACTGGCATAAGACCCGATGCCTTGGAAAACCATCCGCCGGCTGAGCTGGTGCGGGCCAGGGCTTGCGACTCAGGGCGCACGAGTTACTCAGTGTCTGTGCCTGCACAGGGCTTTCAGTGGCGTGCATCTGCTTTTTCCTGTCTGAGAAGAAGTTCAATTGGTTAGCATGGATCTTTCATCTGTTCTGTTAACTTTAATTTGTCCTGGGGTTAAACTGTTTCTTCTTCTCATTTTAAAATAATGTAAAAGCAATTGTCTCTAACACGCCGTGGGATCACACACCTTCCGTGCTGACCTGCAGAAGGTGCTCCCTTCGGAGGGGTCTCCACTGGGACACGGCAGTCTCATGGATGGGAAATGACCTGAGATTGCTTTGTTGGGGAGAGGGACGTGGTTTAACGGCCTTTTCTGGTCTTTTAGGGGATTTCCATCTCACTGGCATGCACAAGTTTCATTACAAATGTGAGACTAGGATTTTGGGCTAAGGTCCCATCTCTTTATTTTGAGCATTGCTACCTGGGTCAGGTAAATCACTATCTCATACTTTGAACACAGATGATTATCATGCCTGAGCTATGCAATTAAAAAGGGGGCAGCATAGTTGGTGGGGATGCTAAGCATCAGGTGGAGTGGACGACATGCCACTTAATGTCCCTCTATTTCTAGGACTGTGTGGTGCTCAGGAATCAGCAGAATCTCATCGAAACAATGCAAAGTGCCACCAACTGATACTTTTGACAGAACAATAATTTCAGAGAGTACTACTATTGCACATAAAGCAGCTAAATCTTTAAAAGATGGACACTTGGCACCACGGTTTTTATTTTTGTTTTGTTTCTCTACTTAATCTTTTCCTTTTAGCAATTTTGGGTTTCCCCGGGGGACGAAGTGATTAATGTCCTTCCAAAGCATAATCCTTGGATTGGAGAGGTCGTCTGCTTTCTTGCCATCATCTATTTGTCTGAGCAAGCGGTGTATGCCAATCATTTCATTTAATACATGGAGGCTGATGGAAGGGTATGACTTATTAAATAGTGAAGGTTTCCTGATATTTATTCACCTGTTATTGCCTAGCATGATTTATCTAATGCTGCAGTCTTACGTACTGGGGCATTGAAAGGTGCAGGGCTGAAAAGGCTTGAGCTGTTTGGTCCAAGCAGGCAGCCGTCCGAGCCATAGCGAACTCCCTCCTCACGTTTCTCCTGCCATCTAGGATATATTTGGGGTTTTCCTGTAACCCTTTGTGTTGGGGAAGACCCCGTCTCTATTCCTCCATTCCTAGAACTGTTCAAAAGAAATAGCTTTCTTGACCTGAGTGAACACAGGCTTCTCCATAGCTGAGAAACTGGCTTTTGCAAACAGCGAGTCACCACGCAGCCGCTGCTCGCGCAGAGAGCGCCGGGCCCTGCGTCGGTGCGGTGGAGCCTCGCCCCACCTCCTGTTGTGGTTCTCAGCGCAACAGTTGTTGATTTTTAGAGGACGCTGTGGTTCTAACACAGTGACTTATTTTCCTCATGGTGAGAAGTCTCTTTTTGGGTGCCCTGTGCTTTAGCAACATGTAAACACCTGTCTTTATGTTGTTTTGTCAGGTTGTGACCGGAATCTAAAACATCACTTACTCTTTCCTGTAGTAAGCCCATCCCTGTGGGGATGACTTTTGCAATTCATCTGTGTCTCCCGCTGGAAGTATGTGCTAGCCAACAGGCAACAGTTACAATCTCTCAACTGTGAGTTCCCAAGCAGGCTCCCTGCGCCTACACTGTTCTGCTGTTGTGCATTGTGTTATGGTCATAGTCAGAGGTGCTGTAAAAGAAAGTGCATTAAATATAATGCAGCCCCGCAGAGGATGGAGTTATGCCTTCTGGGAACTTGTATGTTAATGAATGCTCTTATTTAATTGGAGACATATTATGTCACAAGGTCTTCCAACTTTGCTGTGAAATGGGTTGATGAAAATGTTATTTGTTTTCATAAGAAATGGAGGGAAATCGAACGAGCAGAGGGACTGAGCAAGCTTAATTAGAAGGTACAGTGTATTTAGCAAACTGTAGTTTGTGGGCTCCTTGCATGTTTCCTGAAGGCAGAGATTAATAAAAAGTTGTCATTTCTCTAAATGTTATCATTTCTGTAGATCAACAAGTGTAAAAACTTTTTTTCATCATTTATGATTCTAAAGATTCATTCATTCTTCTTCTTCTTCTTCTTCTTCTTCTTATTATTATTATTACTTTACTAGCACAATGGCAGACCCTCAGGAAAGCTATTCATGTATACATTAGAGGCTTCTGAAGGGAGGCTGGGGTTTCACTACATTAGGATATGTTCAGTGGTTTACTTAGGGAATGAATGGATCCTCAAGTCCTGTCCTCCCAGTCACCTCTCTTGCAGTGGGTGGGAGCTTTATGAAAGGAAAAGGAGTGAATGGGAATCGACATGCTACTTCACTGTTAGTTGGGGAGTCGCAAATTCTAGTGTGCAGATTCAGGAGCGTGCCTTAGGTTGGAGGCCTAAATGGACCGCTTTTCCCATTAAGGTTGAAATCTCAGTTCAGGAAAAAGTACATCCCTCTGGTTGCCTGCATATTCTGAGAGCCCGAAAGAGTTGCCGGCATACTGAAGAGTTCAGAGGGAGAACAGTGTGGTCAATGCAGCTTCCTTAGAGTGGTAGGCTTGGCTTGGTTTCTCTCTCCCTTCTCTAGAGAAGAGAGAGCACAGGGTTTTCCATAGTAAGGCTTTCTTGGTCTTTTCATGTGAATCTAGATGGTTGCAGGGTGCTATCTTGGTGGAGGGACAGTACATCCACATGGTTTCTACACATGAGTAGTATATATGCCTTCGATACTCTACAATCTGAATAATTAGATGAAGTTTTTTTTCCATTTTGAAAAATGAAGAGAAGGAGTGGGGAGTGGTGGAAGCAGACAGAAAGACATTTTTCTTGAGTGGGGAGGCCCCCCTCTCCTCCTGCAGAAAGCAGCCCTGAGCAGAGGAGACTGCTGTGCGGAGAAAATACTGAGCTCCATTATTCCTTCCTTTGCAGCGGTAGTTGAGTGAAGTGTTGCCTTTTGTGCAGCGTCCTTTGTCATTAATGGCAGGGAGGAGCTTCTGGAGATGCCTATAATTGTATCAATGCTTGAGTGTTTATATCCTTCATGGTTTTTTTGAGAGCTCCCAACAGCTTTCTTTTCAATGTCTCTTGCAATCTACTTTCATTTATTTAAACTCTGTTACTCCTCTACATCGCTAACAAACTCAGATGTTTGGAAGAAGTCAAAAGGAAGACTTCACATCAATAGCTCCAACTCTCACACAAAGTACAACCCTCTTCTACTGTTTTTATCTCAGGCTACACACAACTCTAACAATCAAGATTGTACAAGATCTCAGACGGTAGGCAATTAGAAAGATCAATTTAGAAAGTGGAGGCATACAAGCTACCAGTGAGAATAGCAATGCATAGCTTAGTAGCCAGAAGATAAACCTATAAAACACAAATATGAGACTCTTAGAAAGCATAGGGTTCGAATCAGCAGCTCCTGTAGGGAGAAAGTGACCTGAAGGGCAATTGACCCCAGATTATGAGGGAGAGTTTGTTACACTCAATGTTATTTTTTTTAAAGATCTAAATATGAAACACAAATAAGCAATCATTTAATTTTATCTTTCTCTTATAGGTCACATGTATATAGAGCTGTACACAGATATTAAAAATATATTACAAACATTTCTTTCATGATGTAAGGTACAGTTATTTGGAACAAATGTGCGTAATTTTTTATTCATTGTCCTAGATGCATGACAAGCTGTGTACGGGAATAGAAAAGGGGTCTTCAGAAGAATAGTAATGAAAATAAAGGCCTACATTTTGAGACTGTGTTCAAATTCTGGCTTTGATACTTAACTCCCATGTGTTTTGCTGTCTTCACCTAGTATCATCTTTGTTGGGATTTAATGTTTATTCTTATCATTGATACTTACTTTGATTATTAACTGATAATTAATAGAGGATATTTGGGTTGTGCCCTGAGTAATTTAGAATAGAGGAATAATAGATCATGGATACAGCTTTTTCATTTTATCGGCAACTCAGTATTATAGGCCTTGAGAATTAAGTACTTAGAACCAAGCTCCTGAAAACAAGCTTATTTATTAGAGTGTTGTGAGTAAATGCAAGGCGTTGAGAAACTAACTGTTCTCCCCTGAGCACCCACAGCTCTCGGACCCACAGCAGGTGGCACAGTCCCACGGCACCAGCACAGTTCTCCAAGGTCGGAGTGGCAGAGGACAGATGCCCCTTGGGTGACTCCTCATGGAAACGTGATCTGAAAAATACGCATTTCCCAAATCCCCTTCTTTTAGGAAAAAGTCAGGTTGAACCCTGAAGCATCACCCAAGCAGACTAGGGAGCCGGGGCAGCCCCCACATCTTGAGCAAAATCCGGTTGTCTCCGTGCCTTTCCACTACGGGGGGTACTGGAGGCGGGGCCAGCTTGTCCCAAGGGCGTCCCGGCGCAGGTTAGGTCTCCAAGTCCCAGTCACTGGAAAGCGGAGCACGTTCTCCATTCAGCTGCGTTCCTTGGCTTCACGCACCAACACGGGAAATGCCGGGAGTTAAACCGTCATTGTTTCCGTCGGTCCTCATCGTCGAGAAGTTGTTGTTGTTCATTTTTTGTGTTTGATTTTTTAAACTTAGAGTTCTTGCCTTCCGTGAGCACTCTGGCACTTGTTCTCACTATTTTTCATATATATTAAAGTGTGAAAATGACAGGATTTTCCAAACTTGTGAAAGTGCAAATGTAAATATAAGAAGATCCTATTTTAATGTAGTCCAATTTTTCAAGCTTTTTAGTTAGTTATTTTCATGTGCCACAGAAGGAACCCTTGCATAGCAAAAAATTCAGGGAAACATTTTATATTATTAATAGAAAGCTTTTGCTTATCTTTCCTGGTTATCTCTACAATCCAGTTGTCTTGATTTTTATGTAAGATGTAACACATCACATTAGCTCATATAATACCTATATTACATATGCAGTACATACATGATTGTTGTCCAGTTTCCTTTCTGCTTCTATAGGCTCTCTTGCACATATAAATATTAACCTTACATTTCAGATTTTCTTACATGACCAAGATTTCCTTGTCACGATTGTGCACAAGGTTTGCACTTTGCATATGGGTAACTTTTCAACCACACTTTTCAACTTTGTACTTTGGAACAGTTTGGGGGGCTTATTGGAAAATACCCCTTCTATTTCTGGTAGTGGATGCTCCGAAGTGCAAAGTTTGGGATCTGCCAGGGGCCCTGTTTTCCTCTATGTTTAAGGAACCATGAGGAAAGGATTGGGACAGAAGAGGGGGAGAAGGAGGAGACAGAGAATATGCTGGAAACATTTTAGTCTTTACTGTTTTATATTTCCAAAGCAACCATCTTGCCTTCTTCAGATTTTATTCCTCAGTCTGGTAAATCAGCACATCATCCTTTTTACTTAAGCTCGAGTTAGAATTCTCTTACAAGAGCCAAAAAATTATCTCCATGTTTGTTTTTTTATTCCTACAGGCTAAGTTGTTAGAAGTAAATAGATTGCTTATAAGAGATTCATATTTCAAATTTCTATTTTACAGCCAGTTGCCTCCTAGAATGGCTTGAATACTCTAATTTCAATCCACTGTGTATGGGTAACTTTTCTCCTTGCACACTTTTCAGCCACACACCTCATTAACCTTTTTCTCACTTTCTAAATTTCTTAGTCCCCCTAAACTGCATGATTGTTGCAACATTAACCACTGACTCAGTAAAGGTAGGAAGGAGCAGGTAGTCTTGGAGTAAAACACAGACAAGGGCCAAGAGTTCGATAGTGACAAGATTAGGGAACATTTTTCTGTCTCACATTTTTAAAAAATGTTCTTCTCTAACTCTGAAACGTGGAACCTGAGGGTTGACAGTCTGGGCCTAAAAATGAGTGGAGGAGAATAACTGGAATTTATTGGCTGGAGAATAACTGGAATTTATTGTCTGGAGATCGACTGGTACAGATGTGCTGGTGTTCAGTGCTCCTGGCAGCATCGCAGGAGAAGCATAGGGGCCCTTGTACTCTTCTGTGGTTACCAAGACATAGCCATTTAAAAAAAAGTAATACTTAAGACATTGAGCCCTGACTGGTGTGGCTCAGTGGGTTGAGTGTCATCCTGCAAAGTGAAAGGTTGCTGGTTTGATCCCTGGTCAGGGCACATGCTTGGGTTTCAGGTTTGGTCCCTAGTTGAGGGTGCGTACAAAAGGCAACTGATCATTGGTGTTTCTTTCCCTCTCTTTCTCCCTCCCTTCCCCTCTCTCTTAAAATAAATAAATAAAATCTTAAAAAAAGAGAGAGATTGAGATTGAACAATACTTATTTCTCACATAGGTATTTTAAAACAAATAATTCCTATCTTCCATTTGCTATGTCTCCCCTATGTCATAAACTATAATTTTGGGAGAACCTCAAATATGTTCTGCATGTCTTATTTTAATAAAGTAATAGACTATAAACATTAACCTTATGATAGGCCCTAACAACAACGTTTATAAAAACATCAAGCATTAATTGAGTGGCCACTTGTTTAAATGGGTCACGCAATTTTATATTTGATGACTATATTTCTTTCTATGGTAGCATTAGGAAGTAATTACTATTAACTTCTTTTCCTTTTACTAAATACTTTTTATTTTCAGAATTCTAGACTCATTCCACACAGATAGGCACGCAGTCTTCGCCAGGTCCAGTGGCTACTTCCGTGGGTTAACCCGGCATCATTACAAGGCATCAGAAGAAGCTCTAGCCTTGTCTGAGGATGGAAAAATGAGAGGTGAGCTCCTGTATGAAGTGTGAGGGTGCCAACTTTGTTCTGACCCTGCAAAGGTCATAGGACAGAGGCCTAAAAACAAAATATCTTAGTGTTAGCGAAGGAGTTTAGGCAAGTGCCAGTCAATGCAGAGGAGAGGCAGGCCAATAAATGAGGGAAGGAAGAAGCATTTATCACTAATGTGAGGTAATCCTGCATTGAGAACCATAGGTCTTCTAATTATTAAGCATTTTTTCACAAGTTGGTTTTCATTGGTCTTAATTTGATTCATCTTTAAAATAAAGGTGGTAATACATATTGATTTAACTTCATAGGGGAAAACACAAAAATATATGCATATAATTTAGGCACTTATAAATACTAAGCGATGTAGAATTAACAAAATGATGTTTAGTAGTTAATTAGAAGTTGTTTTCTGATTTGGTATTCTGGAGCTATGGATAATTAACAATTTCTGACAAGCAGTTCATCTAAACAATACGATTCAATGGCTGTTAATTTAATTAGGCCTATGTGTTTGTTGCTTCCTTTTGTTTTGCTGCATCAATTTAATTTCACAATAGTAGACACATTAAAACTACTTACCGCCCTCTGTCTGCTGGTTAAAAGATTAATTACATCAGTTTGAATGCCATTCAATTCATGGTTTTTATCTGGCTGCTCTTTGTTTGTAGACATTTTTGCTCGTGTTTGTAATGAAATCAGATACTGCCCATAGGTTTTGGGAGTAGTGATAGCAGTCAGAGCATCTGGGCACAGCAGGTTCGTTTAATCCAATTAATGAGATCTCATTGAGGCATACAGTTATGAGTATGGAAAATATTACAATGATACAAACCTCTCTGTGCCCCCTCCCAATGGGTGCAGCTCTCAGCTGGCAACAAACACTAATTCAGCTCCATAGCCTGCCTTTGTTTGGGAGAACTGAGAAGGGGCACAGACATTTGAGCTTGCTTTTGAGATCAGAATATTCAGAGTGGTTTGTTATGGAATGGGAGGGGTTCTACACAGTTTTTAAAGACCCTCCAAGATTCTGGCATCAAGTGGGGGGCAGCAGTTTCACAGCTTTTATCATTTATCAAGAATGAAACAATCACTATGTACATTTTTCTCTCCCTTGAAATATTGAAGCAGTACCAGGAGAGGGAAGAAAACCCAGTAATGACTTGGTCTTTTTTTTTTCTTTATTGTGCTTACCCACAGAATGAATCTGTGGGTAAGCACAATAAATTGTTCTGCAGCATAATTCATTGGGGATGCTTGAGCTTCGGTCCGTATTGCATATTCATAGCTTTCGGTGGCAGCCAAAGGCCATGAGTCTTAGGCCTGACATGATGGGTCTGCAGGGAGAAAGAGGCGGTTTGTGCCGCACGGGCGCTTAGGAGCGTTCCCAGCTGTGTACTCCGCTTTTAAAAGAGGTGAAAAATTAAACTCACCGTGGTGATTTCTGATGGAGTCCGTGAGAATTAGTCTTCAGTGTGCAGGGGCTACAGGATGAAATGACTTATTTAAATGCTCAGAAGAGATTTCTGCAAAGATGAGGAATTGAGAAAACGAACACAAAAGTTTATGTCGTATTTTTGTGTTTGTTTTTTTAGTCGTTAAAATGCATATATAAATTTTTGAAAAAGAGAAATAAACCCTTACCTGAAGCCGGACTCAAGGAGGGCAGTAAGTGTTTTCCCCAAATTCTTAAGTTCTAAAAGGAAATTTTATTGTCTTCCATAGGAGATCTTGCTCAGAATATCCTAATTTAGGGATCATCTTTATCCAAAAGGTATGCCGTTAGGTTTAGAGAATGAGGACTCCTTCACTGTTTGACCCCAGGGTGGGACTGGTGGGTGTTTCCGCGTGGACAGGGTCCACACACACTGCTCCCGGGGGCTCCCTCTGTGCGAGGGCACGCATCTGCGTCGGTGTTGAAGATGGCGTCACTCTGGTCGGAATCTCACCCTGCTGCAGTTGGCCCTATTTCCGTTCTAGCTAGAGTGGTGATAGGAGGGTTCTGCTAGAGAATTTTAGTGGAATGGGAATAGTGAAGCAAAAACACTGTCTAGTGTGAACTTGACCTTTACTTCAGAGTCCTGGAAAGTGCTCCAGTAGCTGTGGAACCATTAGCTTGTGAAGGGCAGAGTGCAGTGTTGAAGAACCATACGTAATGCAAATGTTTGTACAACCCCACACCCAGGGTGCCACATTGCTCTTAATTTACCTGAGATTATGAAGCCACCCCAACACCTCCTCTTTTAACACCCAGCTGGCAGTTTCTGTTTTTGTAAGTCTACGTAGCTTTTCTCCTGGTTTGCGTAGGTCCTTGGGCTCCATTTCCCACACCAAATCCAGAGAGACAGGTGGATGCCTAGAGCTAGGAGTCAGAGCGGCCTTCCTGAATGCCGATTCTCCAAAGTTCTGCAAAACTATAGACAGAAACTAGAGCAATGTGCTATGTGCTTAAAATTCAAATGAGCCATAAGCTTCCCAGTCTGGTCTTGGAAAGGGTTCCGGCCAGGAATTCCTGACTTGAACATGAACTACGTAGCTTTGTGTATTTCCTAGGCAGGCATATCAGGAAACTGCCAGGGGAACTGATGGTGTTTGGGGCTCAGCTGAAATCTGTTTTTCTGAGAAGCCACTCAGAGTGAACGTGCCCCCGTCTGGATTTATTGGCCCTGTCAGGTATCCTTGACCCCAGATGCCACTTAAGCCTCAGTGTCTCGCTCGCCCTGCTTCCTGGATCAGAGGCCCAGAAATGCCTTGGGCCGTCACAGGGTCGGGAATTCTCTCTCCGCCACTGTAACCTCACCTGTTATGATCTGTGCCTCGGCCTTCCTGGTGGCAGTGTTCGGGTTTGGGAGGGATTCACCGCAGTTCCTGATTCTAGCTCCCATGTGACAGTACACTCCAGACATCTGAATGTTGCACATGAGTCTCAGGGAGTCTGAGAAACACAGTCTAAAAGAGGGGTTTCTGTCTAGGAAAAATGCGGGCCAATTCAAGACAAGTGATATCAGGGAACTGGATGGTAAGGGTTTGCATTTTTCCTTTCTACGCAAAGCCTTCCCGAAGATATCCTGAATAACTGAGAAAGTGGCCATGTTTTCCTAAGATGGTGTGTCCAGTTCGACTGTGTAGGGCTTTGTATTTCACATTTTTCTGCTGATATCCTACTTTCCCTTCCCTCTCATTCTTGCTTCTTGCCATTGAACTCCGACCTCACTGAAGCATTACCATGTGAATTTGACCTCCGGCTGTGCTTTCTGGGAAATTAAGTGTAAAATAGAATTCTCCCAAAGAAAGAGACAATCAGATGGACAAGATTAACGTTGTGATTTGAGTTTAGTTTTACAGGAAGAAAACAGTATTATAGAATGGCTTCAGTGGGTTAGCACTTCTGATTCTGCTGTACACGTTTTCTTGATTCAAGAGGAAGCCTAGAGCGATAAGACAGGGCTGGATAAAAAGATGAATCGAAGAACCTGGTTCCTTTAAAAGCTGTAGGACAATAGAGCACAAGCTACAAACACTATTGTCGGACCCAAGTGGACGGTGTAACCTTTAATTATAAGGATGTACTCTAAAAGAATTGGATTTGTAGTTTAGAACCTTTCAGGCCCAGCTGGCTTCTCTGGGGAATTCTACCACAAATACTTTCAGAAGAAATACTATTTCCACACAAATGCTTCTGAAACATTGAAAAGTAGGCGCTGTTCTGACCCTGGACAGTTTTCTGATTCTAGACAGTGTTCACGTAACACTTACTTGAGTTGGGAGGAGAAGCAATGCCCCTCCCCTCCCATGGGGCATTGTTGTGCCCCTACAATGCCCCTTCCTTCCCATGGTTGATGTTGTGCCCCTACATCAACCAACCGTTGAATGAGGGCTGCACTGGAGAGGAATCACAGCCTCAAGCCAAGCAGGTTTCTCTGGCTAAGGGCAATTTCTGGGGAGAAGCTCCGCTTTGGGCACACCCTGCCCAGCCTTCCCAGTAGTTCAGTGAACGAGCATTTTCGCCCTGAAGTTGGGTGTTTGTGTGGTGCACCACAATGCCCACTGCAGATCAGCACATGACTTATTGCGATTCGGATTGGCGATCCTAGAGGGAAAGATTTTACTTTGGAAGTCCTGTGTCTCCACTGCATTGCCAAATCATCAGCGGTCGGTCAGTGAGACTCCGCGGTGTTTGTGAGCAGGACCCACAGGAAGACGTGCTACCCGGTGGAACCGGCTGGGGTGATCCGTTTCCCTGGAAGCAGCCGACCCTGGCTGGAATACAGATGCCTGCCAGTAGGTGGTGGAATTCAGTAGAGATTCAGCATTGCCTCTCCTAAGACAACAGAAACAGACGTCCCTGAAGGGGGTCCAGAGAAAGAAGACATATGACAAATGCTCCTCGGCAGTTAACACGCTTCATTCATAAGAATTCACGTTGCGGGCTTAAATCACCCCGAGGGTTTGTTTTGTGTGTGTGTTCAAACCTGTGGCAGAGGGCTGTGGGTGATGGGTCGGAGGTGCCTTACATGTTCTCCAAATAGAATATAAGGGAACTCAGGTATTATGCAGCCAAAAGAACAAAGAGCTTCTCTGGTAAGCAATTTATGCTTTCAGTCAATAAGAGAAAAAAACAACAACAACAACTGAACAACCTAAAAATTAAACCAGCTATGGCTTCATATTGGAACCTAAAGTCTGTACGATAACTTTTATAATTTAAATTTCCTGCTTAATATCTGACCTGTTTCTCGGATGTGAATCGAATTTCAGATTTACTCACGCACGTGGCTCATTCCCACGGGCTGGCTAACCTTCTTGGGAAATAGACACGTGATGATTAAACAGCGGAGAATGCTGACCGCCTGTGTACGTTTCTGCAGTGTGACAGATTTGAAGTCAGCCTCTTACTCTGTTGACACTGTGTTCTCCGTCAGTGACAATGAGAGCGTCTTAACCCCAAGGACCCCCTGTTCATCCTTCTTACTCCCTGGTGCCAGTTCCCCAGTCCTCTTGCGGGAGTCAGTGCCTTAAACTTTCTCCGTGGTGCCTGCATCTCCCCGGTCCCCAGTTTGATGGCCATGTTGTACACACCAGCACAGCACGGCCCTGCGCTACGACTCCTGGTGTACTCGTTCCCCAAGTAGCGTACGAACACTTATGTAGTGCTGTGAACCGAACCGAGCAGGCGACATAATGTGTGCGGAGGGATTCCGTGCAGAGGAGGAAGCTTGGAGCTCCTGGCAGCTGAAGTTGGAGGGGCTTGATTCTGAAAAATTTGGCGGAGAACAGCTCGTTTCTGGAAACAGCTGTGAATGTTCATCTCCATATCCTGTGCTCCAAGTTCTTACACCCATCTTCTCGTTGCCTGGACTCACAGGTACCTTCCTGGCCCTCAGTATTTTTCTTTTTCTTTTTTTTTAATATCAGCTAATTACATGCATTCATTCCTGAATGTCCTGCTACCATTCTCCCTTTTTGTTTTTGACCTTTGACATGACCCACAGAGACTTGACCCTCACCCACACAATTTGGCATTGTCCACAGGCTTTATAAAGGCGCAATTCCCTCTAAGTGGGTGCCCAGCTCCAAGCCCAGAGCATCACTTCTTACAAATCTGTGCCCAAGGCAGCAAGTAGCAGTTATCTGTTAGTTAAATGCTTGTTTCATGAATAAGTTTAATTACATTTTAGGTAGTATACTGACAAATACATTCTAGTGAAGGTACTCCAAATTGAGAAAGTAGGCGTTTTTTGCTAATGAGAGTATATGTTTTCTGGAAAAAAATAATCACATGTTCTGTGCTAACAAGTCTCATGGGAAAATAGGGTTGGGCCAGACCACTCACAATCTATGCAAGTTTACATCCAGAATAGTATTGGAAGCAAAGAACTTGAAGAGTCTATCCAGGCACCTGAGTGTGGCTCAATGCTGTTTCAGGGGCTTTAAGCTGCATTAAATTATAGCGTCAGAGGGCGACCTCCTGAGCTCTGGGTGCAGGGGAAAGTGCCAGCCGCCAGAGGTGACAGCAGCTGTGCGTCTGGGTGGACTGAGCCCCCAGGTAGCAGGGCGGCGGGTGGGGGTGGGGGTGTCTGTCTTTTTCCTGCAGGAGGTTAGAATGCTATACAAGCTGTTTCAGTGTCAAATTGTATGTGTATCAACACATTGCTCAACTTAAATATCCTATTTACCAATCATGTAAGGTCTAACTTGTGCAATAGAAACGTATGTTTTACCGTAACAGACTATAGCTGCAAATATAACCCATTCTACTTGTATTTCCTGTGGGTTCAGCATCGAGTATGGGCCCGAGTGACATTGACCATGAGCTCACAAGCTTTGTAAGGGAGATTGTGCAGGTCACACATTCATAACACAGAATGCCAGGCTTTGAACTTAAGCAAATACATAAAAATGCTTTGTTGGATCATAGCTTCTATAGTAAAAAAATACTGTAGTTCAAACAAAAGCTAGCATCTCGTATTTGCATGGCCACTACGTTTTTTCACTTACATTAACCCAGTGGACTAGGGCAGGTTTATTATTTGACTTTTACATATGTGACTAACAAATCTCAGTCAGTAATTTGAAGACCAAATGTAGAATTTCAAGTTAATGACTGAAACAGGTATTAAGCATCAAAGTGAGAGGAAGAATTCCCACATTATATCTTTCTTGTATACCATGTTGCCTTTCATGAAATAAATCCTAAGTCATTTGAAGTTCATGTGCTGTTAAGTAAAAGGGGATGGGATACTATCAGGGAAATAAATTACAGAATATACAGCTTACCTGAAATATTAAAAGTGGATAAAGTGACGGAAGTACATAAAACTGATGGGAAACTGGGGAAAATGTAGAAAAATCACAAGATATAATAGCTTCCTTATGTAAGTTGCTTTGTTCTTTAAATGCCTGCTTCTCAAAATGTTACTTTATTAATAGTGTTCTTAGTCATTGCCTATTTCAAATGTATGAGAAAGACCTTGGAAAATAATTTATTTGTAAAGTATTTATGTGCCATGAGAATATTAACCTCAAGCACACACCCATACACACTATATAAAACATCAAAACACCATAAGACATAACTCATAATTAGAATTTGAAACAATCCAGTTGCTTAAAATGCAAAATAGTTTAATTTGTGCTTTTAATGAAATGGTTCAGGCATGGTCACAGAGCTAGCCTACCTGCAGTTCTTAGGATTTGGGAACCGATTGTCAATTATTTTAAATCTGAGCTCATAATATTCTTTATCGTGAGTGTTATCACAGGATTTTACTTCCTTCATATATAATTTATCTCTTAACACAATTTGCAAGAGTGAATGAGGTTTAAATACCCGTCTTATTATTGAATAATGTAAATGTAGATAAAGAATTAGAGTTGAATATTAATCTTTCCAATATATAGTATATATTTTAATTCTTTCTTTTCCTTGTAGATATAGTATAAATGTATTTATTTACATAAACAGATGAAATACACGAATGTACAATATATGTCAGAACATTCATGGCTGACAACATAGTTGTTGTTGTTATGTCCCGTTAAATATTAGAGATTTAGGATAAGATCAAATACTTGAGTAAGAGAGTAAATAAATTGCAAAAACATGAAACTATTTTGCAAATAGGATAAAACTTCTTTCTTAGAATCATCTCTTAATGAGAACGCTAATCACAATGACCTCAATGATAAACATTTTTTATTATGCAAATTAATTAAACTTCTGTGCCTTATGAAAAACAACCATTACGAATCTATAATTTTCTAGTAGCTATCTGTCTCCCCAATAGCTATTTTTGTGGACTGGGATGAAGATAACAGTGTCAGTTTTATTGTTAGTTGTATAGATAGAATTCTCAGAAAAATATTCTGCTTTTAATTACAGCTTCACTTATACTGTTATTACCATTTCACTTAAAAATACTTATGTTTATGCATCTAGGTTGAATTAATGTCAGTTTCTATCCATGTTATTCGTTACTGATTCTATTAGCTAATATTTCAACTTGCAAGGATAAACAATGAAGATAATTCTCAACTTATAAACTCAAAGTAAAATGGGTTAGGCTATCAAAATGATCAAAACTGTAGCTTTCTTTTATCTCCCAAATCAATGTAATTAGAAAACAATTCACAGGAGGATTCTATACCACATGAAATATTAATGTGTTAAAAAGTGCCGTCTTCAATACCAAAGGTAGAATTTCAAATTAATGAAACTAAAACATTTACATAAGAATCAATAATCTTGTTTTTTCAAAATTTAACTTGTATTAATCTTCTAACTAATTAATTTTTAAACATCTCTCAGATTGTCATTTTGAAATTTATGGAAATAATTTTTCAAATTTAGGTTTGTTTGTAAGGGCCTATCTCATTTGTAAGGAATATATGAACTCTACAATAAATATAATGGACTCAGCCTGGAAACAAAGCTTTTTTTTTGAGTGAGCACAGAGAAACATTATTGGTTCCAAATGCATAGACTCTGAACATAATTTAATTTTCAACTTTATAAGTCGGTTTTCCTGCCTGGAAAATAGAGGAGAAAATGCTGAAATGATTAAAGGAAGGAAATACAGGGTTTGAGAACATTTCAAAAGGAAGAATTTATTAAAACAATATTTTCAGTGATTGCTTTTTAGGTAAAAACACTATTTTCAGGACTGTTCTGACTCTTACAGTTAAGAATAGGTTAAACATTGCAGTGAAAAATAGTGATATGCACACTTCAGAAACACAGAGAGATTCTAAATTTAACTTCTTTGCTTACTTTTGTTATAATGTCAATATATTGAAATCCCACACATCACAGTATCATTTAGCTCTTAAAAAATGATAATATGGAAGTTGTTGGAGACTTCAGAATCACTGGAAAATTTTTAAAGAAATGTTTAAGTAAATCATTTTGTGTTTATGGTTGTTTTTGTTGTTCAAGTAGACTATAATATATTACATATTTAATGTAGACGTATTTTGTTATTTATTATATATGAAACTTAAATTAATAAAAAATGACTCAGTTCAAATACAACCAAGAAATATAGTTAGAAGCATAGAAATGTAATATTGAATTTTAGCTATACTTACTAACACTATAGCCATACTTACTAACACTAAGACAATCAAGAAAAAAACATTAAAATATTCTCCTTCTTTTAATCAGTATTTGAGTTGTAAACATTTGCTTCTAAATGAAAAATACGTCTACACTTAATATTGATACCCATGACTTGACTCAAATCTATGATAATGACTATTGCATGGTAACTTAAATATGTCTGTGAGTTTCTTAATAAATGCAAAATTGAATAGAGCAGGTATACTGTGCAGTTTTTACTACTATCTCTCAAGAAATGTTAAAAAAGTGATCACAAATACCCATATGCCTTCAAATGAAAATATTGACCCTGGATTCTTTTAGCGGGAGGCATCTATAAGCTGTTGACATGTGATGGTTGAAGGTCACACTGGAGAGACCTGAGCTAAAATTTGTACTGAGTCTTTGAAATGAAACCATTACACTAGGTCTATGAAGTTATAGACACCACCATCCATCCAAATCCAGGAAGACTACCGGCTATTTTGTGTCCCAGGGCAGTGAGGCATGAAAAAATGTAGAGTCAGGTGACCTGGTCAATTCTGGTGCAGGACATCCTTAGGCGGGTATATGAGGACGGACAGGTCCTGCATGGCAGACATTAAAACTTGTATGGTCTAGAGAGAAATCTGCGCTAACATTTGTGGTGGGGACCAAGCCAAGGCTTCATCCCAGCCACATTCCCTATGAGCTGTCAGATGACATTAGTAATGTCACCTGGTGTTGGAACAGCGTGATTTCAGCAGCTTCTGTCTCAGCCTGCTTGGGCTGCTATTACAAACTCTCATAGACTAGGTATCACACAGCAGGCTTTCATTTCCCACAGTTCTGGAGACTGGGAAGTCCGAGATCACAGTGCCAGCAGGTCTGGCTTCTGGTGAGGGCTCTCCTTCTGGCTTGCATAGGGCTGCCTTGTCTCCGTCGTCTCACATGGTAGAGGGAGAGCTTTGGTATCTCTCTTTCTTTTTATAAGGACACCAATTCCTTTCTTGGTGTCGCATCCTTATGACCTCATCTAAACCTAATTATTGCTCCCAAATGCCCCCCCCCCCCAAATATCAGTGCATTGGTGGGTAGGGCTTTAACAAATGGACTTTGAGGGGATGTAAATTGTTCTTACCAGCTTCTATCAGATGTTTACTTTAGATGCAGTCTAATTCCACAGTGCTTATTCTGGAGTAGCCAGGTTTGAGTGGGATTTAGAATCTCCAGATTCGAAGCAGTAAACAAGGCTGGCCATTTGGTATGACAGTGTTCTCTTTGGGAATCTCAGGTCGTGTGGACGTGGGTAGGTAGGGTTGGTACCACCTGCAACATAAGGGATCAGTATTCTGTTAATTTAGGGAAAAATCGTGCTTCTCTTGTATTTGGGGTCCAAATTGGGGAAATAGATATTTTTTGTTAGAAGCATGTTGCATTGTCTCTGGATGTCCAATATGCATAGCAGGCAAGTAAGAAAACTATTGAAGACAGCTAAGTGGATAACATGCTTTACATGGACCTATGCTACCAGAGGAAGGGGATAGGAGGAAAGAGAGTGTTCTTAATGGGTGAATTTGAGAGACTATGAAGGGAGGACTTGGGGGAACCTGGGAGCATAATACACAATTACAGAAATGGGAGTGGAGGGACTGAGAGAGGAGAAGAGATGATGAGATTTCCATCTTCTGGATTATTATGGAATTCCATTCCTCACTGTCATTCTTTAAAGGACTCCAGGAAAGATTTTAAGTTTCTGTCTTATGTAAGCTGTTAGATCAATGCTTATTTAATTACAATTCTGTACCTGGATTAGTCCTCAAAAGGCTTCAGCTTTATTCAGGTAACTTTTATTTTGGGAGTTCTCCCCTCCAAGTTGCGACCTGTGGTCAATTGTCCCTCTGCACCTAAAATTCAGCAGATTAATTGTGAGCCAAGGGCACGTGGTCTCCATTACCACCCAGGGATTAGCTATTGTACCAAGAGATTGAGGTTATTCAGACAAGGAATATGAGTATTTTTAGATTAACAAAACAACTACAAAAAATAGAAATCTCTGAGATAAAAATCATAGCTTTCCAAATGACTCTGTTTTAATTAGAAAGTATAGAGAATTAAAATATGTCCCACCTGAGTTTATGAAACTGGAGGAAATTTAAGGAATGAATGTCAGATGAGGGTGGGCGTGTTCAGGGTGGTGTGGCCCTAGGCAAGGAATGAATGAAATGGCAAACTAGACATTAGTTTTTAGCTACATCAATATCTTCATGAATTTGAACCCTTCTTTGTATAAATGGGGAAAATGAACAATTAAACTAGTTCAAAGACATTTCCTTGCTCCATTAAAAGATGCCATATTCCCTAGGGACCTAACCAGTGCTTTGGGACTGTAATCAGATGCATTGGAATTATTGTTGCTAGCTGAACCTGATAAACATTTGGAAGTTCTGCTAGAGGCTTAATACAATAAAAGCTTATATCTCATTTGAATCACAGTTCACAAGTTGATTGGACTGCTCCTCTCCTTACTGGAATCATCTCATTTGGAACACATAGTCTCCAACATCACACAAGCAGATTTAGAAAAAAAAAAAGGCCATGGGATCTTGATGAATGCTTTTAAAGAAACTGATCTAGAAATGTTTTAAATTATTTTTCCCAAATTCACTGGCCTGAGTTATGTAGCTGGGACCTAGCTAGCTATAAAGGAGGTGTGTCCAGGAAAAAGGGAGCAGTATGGGAAACACCCCCTGGATAGGAAGATGTAGGAGGAGAATAAAGTCTGTCACAAAGTGAATAACTTGCCAAGGAAGAGAAAAGGACCAGTGACTTAGCCTTGAAGCCTTGATGTCTTTCATTCAGAGGTTAAAGAGCAAAAGAGAACAAAAAGAAAGGCTGAAAAGTAGTTAGACAGTGAAGCGTCTCTTTTTTCTTTCCCTTCTCCCACTCTCTCCAGATAGATAGATAGATGATACAATATTCTATACATGGAATAGATAGGTGTAGATATTGCTATATAGAGACCTGATTATTTTATTACTACACTGTTTTCCAGTCATGATGGGTTATTGGGTTGCTTCTTCTAACTTTTTAAAAAGATTTTATTTATTTATATTGAGAGAGGGGAAGGGAGGTGGAGAGAGAGGGAGAGAAACATCAGTGTGTGGTTGCCTGTCATGCACCCGCCACTGGGGACCTGGCCTGCAACCCAGGCATGTGCCCTAGACTGGGAATCGAACCAGCAACCCTTTGGTTCTCAGGCTGGCACTCAATCCACTGAGCCACACCTGCCACAGCTAATATTTTTAAATGTGTCTTTTTTGGACGTGAGGACAAGGGGCTGACTAATCAGACTTACACTACGGTGTTTCTTCAATGATCATAAATGGAGAGGAAGAGCACACCGGCGTGTCTGTATTGCATTTGCCTGGTGGGATCCAGACCCTGCTGTCTCCTCATCGGGATAGGGCTTCTCCTCCTACGTGACCTCCCTCTCACCCTCGGCTGCCTAATCTTTTGAAGTCCCGAGCCCACGAGAATATTTGCTGGATGGCATGGGACTATTAGATCCTAAGCTGTTTTTCAAGTTTAAAGATTTAGAAAGATCTGACTTTTATTAGAAGATAAATTAAACAACAACAAAAAGCTCTTTTAGCAGAAAATCTTTTAGATGGAATCGGGTTTTTTTTTTCAAAGACACAAAGATCTCTGGAAAACAGTTCTTTCCCAGCATCCTTCTGTCTTCCTCCTGAAGTGTCGCACACATCATTCTCTATTTGAAGTTGAAGGTAGTAAAGCCGCCTATAGAAATGCAGTGATTGATGGAAGAAGGGACCCGGGAATTCTTTAAAAGCTGAACTCAAAATTTGCCAATTAATTGTTTTATTCGGGGACTGCCAGAACGAAGCACAGAGCGAGAATGGGCAAAACTCAGACAAGTCTTGGTAGCAGGGTCCTCACCGCCTGTGGAGTTCAGGTCTGAAGGGGACCTGGAGCAAGGTGAGCATTTTGGGTGGGGGAATCGTGGATGAGAGAGAGAAGGCACATGGAAGAAAGAAAAAGGGATAGTTGGGAGGGAATGAAGCAAAGCTGAAGTCAAAACACTGAACAGATTTAGATTCTCACCAGTAAAGAAGAGAGATCACAGGTACTTGTGTGGGTGGGGTTGGCTCCTTTGTCGGACAATGTCTGAGGGAGTGTGAGGACCACTGAGGACCTAGAGATACTCAGCCATCGGCTCACTCAACAGAATGTCTCTCTCTCTCCTTGCACCAATTCAGCGCCATTGTGCTGTGTGCCCTTGGGGACAACAACACAGGGAGATTATTCATTTTTTCCCTCTGCCTCCTTAAAAGAAAATAAAATGAATACAGAAATTGATAGGTAAATGCATGGACATCTAATTTAAGATACTGCTGGTGTGACTCTTAAGGAATTCTTTCTGCGTGGCATTTCTCCTGTCCTCGACTTCAAAGCAGTGTCATACCTTGTGAAGTTAGATTTCCCTTCAGTGTGATGACCTGTCTTCTATCCCAAATCTGCCGCGTGTCGATGCAGAGCATGTGCGCAGGTGCGTGACAGCCAGCCTTGCGCCATTTACGGGGGCTCATTTGTCAAAGTTCGCAGCTTAGCGACACTCGCTGTTACTCCAACTTTCTCTGCAATGTTATGGTTGTAATTATTTGGTGTTATTCTGGGAGTTAATTGCCAGGAAACAAAATTAAGGGAGCATGTCTGATCCCTTCCCTCCTCCGAGACTACTGAAAGAAGAATTGAAAAGAGGTGAGCCTTAATATCAATGCAGCATGGACCATTTCTCTTGTCATTGGTCTCACTGAGGGAGCTCACTTCCAGAAAGTCACAAAGAGGTCAGAAGATTCTAAATTGCCAATTCAGATGGGCATTACAACTTCCAAGGACTTTCGACAATTTGGTGCGGGCAAGCTGGAAATCGAGCTCATTTCTCAGTCTATCATTAGATTGCAGAATAAAGTCCTGGTTTTCATCACGCCAGCACAGCCGCTCTAGGAGAAAATTTTAAATGAGCCATTTTAGTAGCGATTATCTTTTAAAATCATGATATATTAAATGATTAGGAAGAAAGATTTAAATCCTTGGAGATAATTGGGTGACCTCATTGATAAAATGGAATCAAATGGTGATTCGGAGCGACTGCGTGAAACAGTTTTGGGTCCTTACGCCTGGGAGAGGATCCCCCGAAAGGGGGTGTTCCATTCAGAAGGGTTTCTGCCACCGTGAGGGTAGCCCTCGTCCTGGAGTCACTCCGCGTTTACTGAGAAACTAGGAAAAGTGCCATCTCAGCTCATCTTCCTCTTTTAAGAGAGACAATGGCTTCCTTGTGCGCTAAAGCAGCAACCCCGCAGGACGGCTTGAATCTCTTTGGTCACAGTCCCTACTCCTTTTTTTTTTCACATTTTATTTTAATCATTGTTCAAATACAGTTTTCTCCTTTTTACTCCCAATCCAGCCCACCCTCCCCCTAGTTTTTGACCATGTGTCCTTTAAGTTTGTTCCCGTGAACCCTTCCCATTCTCCCCTGAAATTCCCTCTTTTCTCACCTCTGGTCACTGTCAGCCTGGCCTGTATTTCAGTGTCTTTGGTTATATTTTGCTTGTTTCTTTGTTTTGTTGTTTAGGTTCCTGTTAAAGGTGAGATCATATGGTATTTTGTCTTTCACCACCTGGCTTAGTTCACTTAGCATAATGCTCTCCAGTTCCATCCATGATGCCGCAAAGGGTAGGAGCTCCTTCCTTCTTTCTGCTGCATAGAATTCCATTGTGTAAATGTACCATAGTTTTCTGATCCACTCATTGACTGATGGGCATCCAGGTTGCATCCAGCACCTAGCTATTGTAAATTGTGCTGCTATGACTCCTTTTGGGAGGCGGAGGGTGCCTGCCTCGGCTGGGAGCTGCTCACCAGCAGCAGCAGCCTGTGCCTGCCCGCCCTCAGCGTCTGCCTCTTCCTCCGTCCGCTTTGGGTCTGTTGTGGCCCGAGCTTCTGTTCTAAGATAAGCGAGTGTTCATTTCACTTTCAAACAATTAGAGAGGAAACTATTTGTCTTGATTGCTGAACCTCCAACAGATGTTTTGTTAATAGTGGTAAGGCATCCTCATCTAAACTATTGCTTTAAGATGGGAAAACACGGACTTAGTGCCAACATTTCAATTGTTATAACTTTGAAAATGCTCTCATTCGACTTTGAAGGGCAAATGCACTGAAAATGAAGGCATCATTGTTGAATGTAGTAATAGCCCATAGACCGCTTGATTGTTAAATGTTTTGCACACTGATAGAATTTATGCACATGTTGAAGCACTACTGGGAAAATTTCTGCTAAGACATGATATAAGAATATTGACATGTTTTTTGGGAGAATGGAACCATGCCTTTATAAAAACAAAATAAGACTTTAGTACAGTCTTAAATAGCTAGTCAAGGCTTTTCATCAGGCTATAATGTCAATTTTAGAGATGGTCATATTTTCGTGGAATGTACTAGTTAAGAATGTACTGCCTGTTTTCTTTTTTAAGTTAAACAGTGCAACTTCCATGTGTGGTCCTTCTATCAACGTTTTAAGTTATTTCCCTTCTTTTCACTGTAGAGTGGTACAGATCATTAATTATGTGGAAGCAGACACTCACCACCCATTCCTACCAGGAGGGTACTTTTTCATCTCCAAATACCTGAAATTGTCCCTCTTCTATGCGGGCAAGGACATAAGCCTATGGATGCAAGACTTTCATGATTTGGCTGAAACATTATAAGTACCTTTTTTTTGAAACACCAACTTTGAGGCGAGACTGTTAAAGATATATAAAGTTGTCTACTGCTAAGAATTTGTTTATTTATTTATTTTTTATTGTTGTTCAAGTACAGTTGTCTCCATTTTTTTCTGTAATGAAACTCATTACCTTTTGTTCGGAACTCTGCTCAGTTGCATGTTTAGTAATAATAAGGACAATGTGCCAAACTGTGTTCGCTCATCCTGTTTCAAAGAAGACATCTGTAGATCTAGGGGCACCTCGACCACTTTCGTGAGAACTAAAGCAAAGGTGGGGCTCCTGTCTGTTCTCTTGTATATCAGTGTCGATTTGGCATCCAGTCGATCTGCATTCCAGCTTCAGACTCAGGTCATGATCTGATGTGATATAACAAGCTATTCAATTCCTCTAAGATGAATTCTCCTATCTGTAACATATCAATAATAAAAGGTCTATTGGGAAGATTTAAGTTAACGTATGAGCATCGTTTCTAAGTTCTGAATTATTATGTAAATATTACTTATTGTTATTTTTCCTGGAGCTAGTGTTCCTGATTACTGGCAATTGAAATATCAAGACCTAACTTTGACTTTCCAACGATAGCCTATGTGGTTTCTACGTTACTTGGTCCATTGACAGGAGCAGACAGGTCATTTTTGGCGTGCTGCCATGCTACGTGCAAAAGTGCGAGCTATGGTAAGATCCTGCTGATAATAATGGAGAGGAAGCTAAAATGTGAGGCAGTCGATGTGCTGGGATCACACAGGAGCAGCACCCCGTGCGGTGTGGCCTCCCTCGCCATGACATGAAGGGGTCAACCCTTCCCAGAAGTCAAAAGCCTGGCGTGGAGCAGCCGTATGCCTCCAGCAGACACAGTCTGTGATGGAGGCGGCGTTGCCGTGCGCAGGGAGACATGGTGGTGTTTGGTATGATGCAGACTCCAACAGCAGCTTGAGTTCAGTTGGTCTCATCAGATAAAGGGCATTTAACTCGGGCATTTGCATGGAGAATCCAGATGGTTTGATCAGTAACTGTGATTAGTTTTCGCAGTTCATGGCCCCAAAGAGGAGAGCATTCATCTGCCAGTCTGTAGTTTTCCAAGTGGCAGACCGAACACTGGGCCGCTGGCAAGCGCCCAGACTTCCGTGGAATTGTAACAAGTTTCATCAAGGTCAGTACTGGCCAGAGCTACACAGATGCCTTGAGTTCTGTCCACGGTGCAGAGCGGCCACTCTGCTTTCTGTCCTTCGTGGCCAGCATTGAGGTTGAACAGATGCAGAAGCCCAGTGAACGCCATGCGTTTTCAGCCGCTTAGCCAGCCCGTCAGTGAATGAGGACCAGACATTCTGGGGATCCCCTCTGTGAATTAAGGGCCCCAGAGACACAGCAGCTTCTCCTGTGGGGGATGATGTTGCTCCCAAGCTTGTGAAGGCCACTTCTTCATAAAATGGACATATGGGGTCAAGGCCGAGCCAGCTGCTTTGTTGGATGCACCATTTCTATTAGACGAGTGAAACTCGTTGGGTCCTTTCTACCTTGTTAATTGTTACATCCGTGTTCATCCATACCCAGAAAACCCAGTGGCAAGCTAATAACCACTTTTCAAAACAAATAATCCTGGCAGTCGTGCCGTGGACAGAATGAGGCCGAGACTGAGTGGTTGCCGCTGCATGGAGGCCGCCTCCTTTACACAAAGGCCCCGCTGGCGAAGTCATCAGTCATAGCGACTCGCAGCTCAGAGGGGTCATTAGTGCGGTGGAGGCACAAAGACGGGGACTGGATGGCTTCCTGTGCAGACTTTTGGTTGGGGTCCACGCAAAGGATGCTCCTCTGTGCTTTGTTCAATATGAACGACCAAAAAGAATGTCAGGGTGAAACGCGTTGTCTCCAGCACTCAGGGTCCCAGAAGACCCTGGGCCTCCTGTGTGGCGGTGGCGGGGGGCTGGGAGACAGGAGTTTTCCCCTGGCTGCAGACGGATTGTGTGTGTTGAACCCATTCACTTAGTCCTAAGGCGTTTCAGTTGTCAGGCAGGTTCCTGACATTTGTCAGGGCTTATTAGCTCCCTCGCATGTGGGAGTGTGATAGCATCACAGCCGGGGCTGTGGAGACGGAGGATTCTGCCTTGCCACCCAGCAAGATGTCATGGAGCTGGTAGAACATCAGAGGGGAGAGGCACTCAGGCTAAATGGGGACGAGCCATTGGTTGCAAATAAAAGGGCTATTTAGGGAAGTGATTTACATGTTGCATTTTGCGGGGCTCTTCCTGATCACTCTCATCACCTTACACGCCCTCCCACCAGCTTCCAGGCTGAAGCCGTAGCTCACACCCACTGGCTTCGCAGGTTCATTTTATCCCGAGGCCGCTGGCCTCCACGTGGGGTCCTTACGCCCAAGGGCATTTGGGAGCCTGGAGTTTTCATAATGTGTGTGCCAATGGCCCCATATTTTTAAACATTTTGGTACCAAATTTTAGGAATTTGTATACCAAAGGCATGCTGTTTGTGGTCACTGACAACAATGTGGAAGTCACAAAAATGCAATACTTGGTTTGTATGAGATGATAGTAAAAAAAAAAGAACACTTAAGAAAAACCCTTGTCTAGCCCATATCATGGCTTTTACATAAGGATACTCTATTCTAACAGGCTCATCAGATGGTCCCTGTATAAATCTGTGCCACAAAAATGATGACAGCTGACAGGCAATGTCTCTTTAAGATGCTTATGCTTCATGTGACTCAAAGCCTTCACTGCCCAACTGGAGAGAGAACAGTGGAGTTGGGCCTCATGCCCCATTTCCTCCTTCATTAATTTTTGCTAAGGGGAGTTGGTGACAGGCAGGAGAGAAGTCCCAGGGCTGTGTGCCCATATTGTAGCATGAAGCTGCCAGATGCTTCCCCTCCAGAGGAGGGGGTCAAGGTCAATGGGTAAGCGTGCTCGTTGTGAAGCATTTGTACTGACTGCATCCTACCTGCCACGTCAGCAGTGCCCAGGCTCACCTCTGAGGTTCAGCAGCGGGAGGATCAAGCAAAGGGGAGTTCCAGGTGGTAACTTGGTATGAAAGAACAGCACTGAGGGAATAAGCATGTGACGAGAACTCTTTCTGTCCTTGTAAAGGTCATTGCATGGGGGGTATCTCTCTCTCTCTCTCTCTCTTTCTCTCTCTCTCTCTCCTTAATATCCCTGCAGAAGGAACGAAAGATGTGTTTCAGTTGCAAGATACATTTTTTCCTGTTTATTATTCTCCCTAATACTTTTGAATATCCTATTTTCTCTCCAGTTAAATCAGGAAACTTGGTTCTTTGATGTTAAAGAAATGAGGAGAATGTATGTGCCTGTTTGTGTGTGCTTGTGTGCATGCACATGTGCGTGCTTATGTTGGGAGCACTTGGGGAGTTTGATGGATCTGTGTATTCTGTTCATAGTGATTGGAGTTCTGATGATTGTCTTGTATTCCTTCTCTTTGCCTCTTGAGCTCTGGACATTTTCTGACCTTCACTACCCTACTCTCTGTGGTTTTATGGCCTGGCTTCACCTGAGGCTGAGAGGCTGGACTTTAATTAGGAAGCACATGATGTGCTTGGAACTAGAAAACCAATTACAGTGAGTTTAGTAAGATTAAATAATGCTCAAGGTGGATGAACATTTACTTAATAAATAAACAGCAATGATGCACATACTACATATAATCTATCAACTATATTCTTTCAAATCTGTTTTTCTGCATATCAGTGTGACTGCAAATGGCAAAATGAGAAATAATAAACACTTTTTATTAATAGAAATGCTCACTGCCACTTCATGTGTATGACATAAATGCCAGTTACAGATGGCCACAGGGCATACACAGCAGAAGTCAGAGCCAGGACTGGGCCTGGGAACTGAGCATGGATTGAGAAGGAGAAAAGGGTACAGTGAAACCCGGAGATGGAAGTGAGCTAGGAGAAGCATGCTGGGAAATCACTGTTAGCTTGCCCAGCTGAGTTCTTGACACCCAGAGAGAAATAGCTTTTGAGCGTAGGCCCTAGGGGGTAGGGGGTTCAAGTGTGAGCTTTGTCAAAAATAAAGGAGAGCAAAGCTTTTTGGTTTTGTTTTATTATAGTTAAGGCCTAAATTTACTTGCTTGCCAGGTAGTGAACCCATGTCAGTGAGAGAGTTCTCTGAGAATTCTCGGAAAAACAACCCAGGACTTTCAACGTGTTACAAAGGGGCTGTCACAGTGCAATGAACTCTAAATAAAGCAGAGTGGACAGCTGGTTAAAAGCATCTTAGACGGATGGGTCAAGGACATATTCTCAGGTAGCGGTTGGTACACCATGGTTACCCAGTACCCTTGGTGATTTAGGGCATTCCAATGTTAGAGCCAGTTATGAAGAAACGCAACCTTGAGCTTTGTGCTTTGTCCCTCATGCAGCAGTAAATGAGAAAATAATGAAAGAATCACAAGAAAATGAAACAAAACAGGAAGTGCACTTGGCTTATGATGTAGGTTGGGTTTTCTAGAAGCAGATGCTGATTTTGTTTAGCGTAAACGTTTGTTACAACTTATCAAACTGTGTACCTGGTATTTTATGTAAATTATACTTTGGTAAACTTATTTGAAATAATCTTATATGACATTTTTAACATCTTCATTGAGATACCAGTCACACACTATATAATATCCATATAGTATGTAAAGCATACAATGAAATGGTTTAAGTATATTATGGTGTTGAACAACCACAACCACAACCACAATCTAAGTGGAGAATATTTTCATCATGCTAAACAAAGTTCCATACCCATTAGTAGATTTTTCTCTTACCGTTTTCACTTTTCTCCATATATAGCATAAAATATGCATTAATGCAATTTAGTTCATATTTATATTACTTTGTGAAGCATTTCCTTATGCCATGTAAATTATTGGTACAAGAAGGTTGTGAAATATTGAATTTTATGAATGTATCATCATTTGTTTAAATAGTTCCCCATTATAGGGCATGTAGATTATCTTATTCAAGGCTTTTGTGAAAAGCAATCTCTGAGATATAGAACATATTAATTGCTTTTTGTTTGCTTAAATGAAGGCAATTCTATTACTTTTGCCACCTTATTAATCTAGAAAAATTATATCAAAGATTGATAATAAATAATGAAGAGTGGAAGAGTGAATATATGTACAGCTGGTGGAGAACTATTCAGATTTAAATCAGTTCTTTTAGCATTAAGCATGTGACTAGCAAGATTTGGGTGTACTGGATCTTGAGGAGAGCTTTGTAAATTAAGGGGACAGAGAGGACCATGAATATTTTGAATCATAGCCCATAGGTTATTTTAAAGTAGAAAAAATATTACAGGAAAAGTCAGTAGAAGTTATCTCATTTCCCCTTTAGGGAGTCAATTTATTCTTTTATCATATTTCATGATAGGAAGAGAAGAGAGCCATAAAACACCAAAGCAAAAAAAAAAAAAAAGGTTTCTTCTCTTCTGTACCTGTCTGGTCTGCAGTGTTTTAAGAGGAACACTACTAGGTAAACTTGGGGGTGGGTGTCGCCTACAATACCCCTTCCCAACATGAAGGAGGAGGACACTATGATGCTGGGCTTTGTGTCCACATGCTCTTAAAATGATCTTCAAGGAAATGGCGGTTTTTTGCTTGAGTGATCTCGGTTTACTGGGTTTTCCCACATGAGCTTGTTTTGCATCGTCACAGAGCTCTCTGCCTGCTGCTACGGGCGCACCGCTATCTCACTGCCAGTATGAGCACAGCGAACAACTGGTATTCTTCCAGGATTTGCAGATAGAAGTGACTTCTGCAATCAGAAGGTTGAAGGCCTGGGACACTCTTGTTTTCACTTGGAGGACTAGAAAGCCAGTCTTTAAGAAAGCTAATCAATTATTTTCAAATAAATGCACAATGAAGCTTGCCATTGCTATCCCAATGGTATAGCCTTGGGATAGGTAGAGACAGGTAGGATGTATTTGTCTGTTAATGCGCACAGGTGAGCCATCTCTTCTAGAGGTGTCCCGCTGGAGGCATAAGCATTCTTTGATTTGTAATATTTGAGATGTCAGTTAGATTAACCTTTTACTTTGTGTTGGTGTTTTTTTGTAGTTTCATTATGCTTTTTGTTTGTTACTTGTAGGACAGTAGAATATTTAATCTATACAGAAACTATTGTGTGGTGATCAGTATTTATTTCCTTGAAAAACTTAACATGTCCATCTACAGGACCAAGCCAATCCTGTCTGATCCTGTGTTACTGGTATGACTATGAGACAAAACATATATTTGAGCATATTGTAGTCTCAGTCCTCAGAGAAAATGGTTTCTGGTTAGTTGATTCAATATACTTTTCTCTGTGTAGGTTTTATTCCTAGTCTAAGCTCCAGACATATTTATAATATTAAATATTATTAAGGATTCTCTAAAATATTTCTCTGTGCCACTAACATATTCTGAAATTAATTTATACAATTCTACAACTTGATCCTTGTCTGAAACCCAGTGACCCTGTGGAAAAATGATAAATAGTGTTCTGGAAATAGGAATGCCTTTCTGAAAAAGGATTAGTAAATCCTATGGTACCAGTGTTGCCTTTAACAGTAATATCAGACTTGGAGATTTGGTAGGTAAATGGTCAGAAAACATAACCTCAGATCTTTGCAGGTAGGTCCCTGGAATGCATATAATTCATAGACTGTAGGGACCTGGAGTTTCATTCATGAGAATTAGTAATATTTTGTTTTCTTTGGGGAAACCCTAAATGTTGAGTGTGTGAAATAATCTTTTATTATCTTGAATTCAGGTAGATCTAGTTATAATATCTTTTTTAAAAATTTTATTTGTTTACTTTTGGAGAAAGGGGAAGAGAGGGAGAAAGAGAGAGAGAAACATTGATATGAAAGAGAAACTTCGATCGGTTGCCCCTCATACATGCCCCCACTGGCGACTAAACCCATAACCCAAGCATGTGCTCTGACCAGGAATTGAACCAGTGACCTTTTGCTTTGTGGAATGACACACAACCAACCGAGCCACACTGGTCATGGCTAATTATAATATCTTGCATTAGAACTTTCAAGCTTGAAATGCTGTCATTACTGAAAGTAATTGTTATGGTGCCAGTAGAGGACTCCTAGGTGTCACTCCTGCAGTTTTCAGGACTTTGATGATTCTTTGTTGGAGTCATTTGTCATCTTTGATTTGTCGTCTGAGGCATTTTTCCCGTGTCTACTTCAGATTTCTTTATGCGTTCTTTCTGACGACTTTCCAGATTTTAATGCGCATCACCTGTAACAACTAGGGGCTTACGTAAAAGGTGCCCGTTTGCAGTGGGTCTTGGGGAGGGGTTCAGAGTAGAGTTCAGTACATCTGAAGTGGGCACTGGGCGTCCGATTTGCATTTTCAGTAAGCCACCCTCTTGATACCGATGAAGGTAGTTCACAGGTCACTCCTGAGAAGCAGGGTTTTGCTTTATGTTAGGTCTCTATTATATCTTCTTAACTAGACTTTCAGGTTCTTGGGAGGACCGAGTGAAGACCACAGGGCAGGGCCCGTGGTTGGCACTGACAATACTTTTTAAAAAATGAATTACTGCTAAATCTAACGTCACCAATAGCCGCATCTGGTGCCTATTCACAGATCCTGGATTTTTCTTAATTGAAGTCCTTCTTTCCTCCCTCCCTCCCTTCCGCCCTCCCTCCCTCCCTTCTGCCCTCCCTCCTTTCCTTCTTTTCCTATCTCTTGTTTTTTTCTCATCTCTACCTTTATTTAAATTTTTCCTCTCTCTATCAAGAGAGATTTTCTCAAGGCCTAGATGTTCTTGAGAGGAAGCTCCACTACATGAACTGCTTGTACCTGGGCTAATATTTTTAATGATATTATATTTCATGCATTTTTAATTTCAAACAGGATCCTTAGAAATGCATATTTTTAATTGCCATCATTTGCTATCTGGATTTAAGTGTTGCTTTGATTGGAAGACATAGTACGTACTTACTATGCATAGCTCTTGTTCAGAATTGCATTACTGTTTGGTAGGTAAAATGGTAAAAATTACCCCCATGTTAACATTCTCTGGGATATGTTTGTTGCTATTAATTGAAAAATAGAGCTGAGACTCTGGAATGGAGAAAAAAGCAAAACACAGAGCATTACAAAAATGTGAACAGTGTCCAGACAGTTTAGAGGGATGGGCTGGACTTTAACAAACTCATCCACAGGCACTTACAATTAGTGATTCCAGCTGTGAGGTTTTAAAAATTGTTTTTAGAATTAAATTTTGGGAGTTGGAGGTACGTGATTCACTTGAAAAAGTCCAGTTTTTTTCTGCAAGCCTCCCACAAACAAGAGTTTCTTTTCAGCAATTACCCACTGAAATGAGTGAAAATACTTCTTTTAAGAGCCAATACTACATCTTTGTGGAAAGGGCAAGAGTAACTGTCGAAAGCTGGGAAGCTATAGAGAAATGGGAGCTCATTCTATAGCCAATTTCCATACGGCTAATGGCAAGTTTACCATCCGTGGGTCCCTCTGCCTTCTCTGTCTCCTTCAAGTTCACAGCAGTTATTTAGGGAGACGGCTTCGGTCTCAGCAGACAAGATGCAAAATACCATGACATCTACTGAAAATTAAATGGGAGGACAAAGGTAAATTGGATGACCTCCCGATGCTGTTAGTTTTTTCTATGAGAAGTTCCCAGATAAGCTCAGGTGTCACATGCAGGTTTTAAAGAACAAGAATGAGTCACAATACACTGGATGCAAGTTACAACACATAGAACAATAGCACGTCCTGAAAAACTTACAAAGCACTGCAAATGAGCTGTATTCTGTTGCTGAAACACAGCCACACAACTAATTTAATAGATTGAATGTCTACCGTATTCTAAGAAGAGGCAAAATCCTGTAGATCAAAATCCTCTAGATCAAAATCCTCATAGAACATATATGTACAAATACATCTAATGTGAAGAAAAGCAGTGAAACAACTTAAATTTAACTGAGCCCATGGGAAAGGCCTAGTCCGAGAAACTACATACCCATTCTAAAACCTTTTAAAGAATAGAAGTGGATGCTTTTCTGTGTTATAAGTTGTAACTACTGTTCTTCTTGAATCCACGCAAAACTTCGTAGACAACATGTTATTTGTTGTTAAAATGAGCTAAGCTGAGAAATGATAATACCCGCACGTTCCGTCGTGCGGAACTCGGAAGGCGAGGCGGTTTTGGTGGTGTGCGTGACTTTGAACTTGGGGGAGGGACACTGACTCACAGCCAGGGAAGCATTCGCGTGGTGGGTGTATTTAGGTGAGAGGAAAGAAGAATGATTTAACTTCTCAAATAAGTTCTCCCTAACAGCAGAGATGCAATGGAATTTCCTCTAGCTGGGAACTGTTTTCAAGTCCATATACTTGCTTTTGTTTGTGCTGTAATTCATTTTGGAGGTGCCTAGGATGAGGACGAAACTCACATTAACTGAACTATTGAACATGGCCATTGAGGACAGTTGGAAACACGAAACATCACACATTGCTCACCCATAGGTTTAGACATAATGTGTTGGAAGCACATTACTATTTACCTTGAGGTGGTAAACAGTATGGATATCGAATACTAAAGAGGTAGCTAGTGAAGATAGTTTTGTTTTAATGGGAATATTTGATATAGTTTAGTTATATTTTTAAAAAGATAACATTTCAGCCAGATTAAATTGTTTGTTACCTATTATACATAGGGATATAATTTTTCCTTTACCATTTAATTTTAATAAGTAATTTAAGACAATACGAAAAAATAAAATTTTCAGTTGTAACAATTTCATTTATATATGGTTTTCTAAAAAATAGACATGTTTGCACTTGCATATGGTTGTATTTTATTTTCTGGTCTTTTAGACGGAGGGGTTAGCAGCCTTTCCTGTAGCGCATTGGGTGGTACCTACGTGAGAGTCACGGGCCATGCCCTCTTCATACCCACCTACTCAGCTCTGCTGTTCTGGCAGGAAAGCAGCCAGAGAGAAAATACAAATGAGTGGGATGAACTTATAGACCTTGACATTTGAATCTCATACGGTTTTCACATATCATGAGATATTACTTTGAATGGGTTTCAACCATTTATAATATAAAAAAATATCATTCTTAGCAGGAAGGCTGCACAAAAACAAACATTGTGGATCAGAGCTGATTGAACGCTTTCTTAGATCATTATTCTCCATTTAACCCAAATTACATGAACAATTAGACTATAACAACAAAATGAGTGTTTTTGCAAAACTGAATCCAATACAACTAAATTTCATAGCATAAAAATATAAATATTAATGCATTATCTTTGGCTTGTTTACTCATCCAGACATAGCCAGTTCATCAACAGAACCAACACACGTGCAGAATAGAGGCTTTCAACGTTGGTAGTTTCCCAAATTTGAGTCAAATGAAATACATGGATTTCTAAATTTTGTGCAGATGAAAGTGTGTCTGTCAAGGTGAAAAAACATAACATGTTTTATTCAGCAGTTTGCTGCTTACTTTATCCTTTTTTTAACCTAACAAACTGTTAAATTAAATGTTTCCTTCTTCCCGACCTGGTGGTTCCCATTGTGGCATCTCTTCCTCAGCTTTTGAATCAGCCCCCAGAATTCCTTGTGCCTCCGTAGCATCTCTGACAAGTTTCTCAGGAGTGTGTTCCAGAGCCAGAGGTTTCTTTTTAAAGCAGATATTATATATATGTAATATATGAAAAGCACACACACACACACACACACAAATATACATACCTCTCCTTTTTCCAAATACAGAACATGCTTCCTTCCTCTCCCCAGGTCACGGCTGCCCACTCCTAGTCAGCAGTGGGTGCACCTGCTCCATGTAGAGACACTCAGAGGGACCCAGTTCAAGGACAGGGATCATAACAGTCACAGTTCCCGAGGGAAACCCCTGCCGGTTCTTGCATTGGGAATTCAATGTATTGGCTTTGAAAGGTGCTTTCACATGGCTACCAACTCAATGGACAGAGGGAGCCCCATGGCTTACCCAGCCACAAGGAGGCCAGGACGATGAGGAGACAGCGGTGTTTGGAAAACCACCACTGATAGAAACAAATGTTTCAGTATCTAACAGTGTTTTCTTTCAAGATGTCCCAGCCCCCAGAGAGCCACATCCCTTAATGAGGCACAAGTACATCCTGTCTTGACTATTCCCTCCCAACCCCAATAACCCTGGGCTGTCATTCAGGTTATCCTTGTGAACTTGGCATTGGGATGTGGGGAAACCAAGGAAGGCTGTGAAACTTAAGAAGTTCTAAGTTTACTTGAGGCATGTTGTTTTGTTCATTGTGTTTCCTTTTGCTGGGAGGAGGGGATGAAAGGCTTTGCCCATAAACACGGGTTTTTAAATTTTTCTTGGTCTTTAGTTTATGATTGTTTATAAATATTTTGATTTTTATATCACATAATTGAAAAATGTATTTCTAGCTCTACTGAGGGCAGTGAAATTCCATTTGAGTATCTGAAGTACATCTTCTGATGTATTTATTTAAACATAATGATTTAAAAAGATTTCTGCTTACATCTTCGTCCAGATAATATGGCGCTGCTTTGAAAGGTGCCGTTTGGGACTGACAGTGGTAGTGATGGTACTGACGATACTCCCTGCTAGTGAGACCCTGATACGAACAAAATAGAGTCACTTTTTAAAAAAAATCTGCATTGAATTTCTTAACATTATGCATTAGCTAAGCATGATAGTCAACGATGTTTTTGATCAAATAAAATGTAAACAATCAAAAATGCTCCTTGCACCCTGGATAGTATGGCTCAGTGGATTGGGTGCCAGCCTGTGAACCAAAGGGTCACCTGTTCGATTCCTAGTCAGGGCACATGCCTGGGTTGTGGGCCAGGTCCCCAGTAGGGGTCACACAGAAGCAACCACACATTGATGTTTCTCTCCTTTTCCCTCCCTTCCTCTCTCTCTAAAAATAAATAAATAAAATCTTTAAAACAAATGCTCCTTCCTTCACTTTTTGGTAGGAAAGTAAAGGATACAAAGTCCATAGAAAAGGGGTAGGAAGTGTTGATAAGAGGTGCTACAATCCAGTACTGATTGTTTTTCAGCATCCCTTACAGTGCTGGGCACTAAAACACCTCACAGCAGCTCGGCGGAGTATGGACCCATTGTCTCCAGTTCACAGATGAAGACCCAGAGGCCAGGGAGGTATGTAGTTGGCCAAAGGCACAGATAAAAAGAGCTAAAACTCAGACCCAGATGGACCAGGCTCCTGAGCTTTGTGTTTTTTATTCTTATTATTCCCAATCTCAGTATGTCCAGTGACGCTTAACTGGGAAATGCATTTCTTTCTACCTGAACCTACAGAAGGATGTAACAAGCCTTACAAAGTGCTCTAAGAGTAGGTTATAGTGGGAAAATGACACGACTTTGTCATCAGGGACTATGAGGCCTTGAGCGTAAATTGCTCAAGCTGGCTGGACACTCGCTAGATAGCCAGTGCGGTCCCAGTGGCTGGCAAGCCCTGAGGGAAGGATGCAGCTACTGAGATACGGATGCCGCGTTCATGGCGTGACACGGGCCATTCGGAAGACCGAGGATATCGCCTCTAGACAGTGGTTCTGATTACCATAGAAAGCAGTGGAGTTTTCACAGAGGCATAAGAGATGTTCAGGCTTGCTCTCAGGCAGCTGGGAGACCAAAGAAAACATACAGGTTTGCACCTTTGTGGAGATGACAGCATAAGATGTCACCTGGCCACTTAACAATACCGTAACATCTGTCCTGGGGACAAGAAGAGGTCAACAAAGCAACAAGAGCAGCTGAAGAGGTCTCAGAGAGCTCTTCTGCATTTCAGAAGGTCACAGGCAGGAAGCTCCAAGCAAGACAGGGGGAGCCCCTGTAACCTGCCTGACAGGACTGACTCAGGGGGAGGGGGTGGGGGCAGTGTCAGAGGTCAGTAGACAGCACTGAGATCTTGATTTGGCCACACAGGGCTACCAAAGGACCAACCCCAGGGCGCCATGACATGTAATTCAATAAAACCACACCATTGAACAATGGTAAGTGTTTGGTCTTATGAAGAGCTTAGTTTTCTGTTGAATGGACACATCAAAGGGATTTGCTGTTTGGCAGTGTCACAGCCATGGTGAATGGCCTGTGGGTGTCCATGTTTGTGTGTCACTATCAGAGGGTCTGCTCACACAGTGGTGTGTGTGTGTGTGTGGGGGGGGGGGTCCCTTCCTAGCACGTACAGCAAACTTGCAGACCCTAGACTGATATTTAATTTGAGATAGTTGGTGGAAACTATGATTAGAGAAAATAAAACCCCTCCTCAGCTCCTGATGAGGACCTGTTTCTTCTGAAAATTGAAGATGAGGGGTAATAGTTAGGGATCGAAGGGAAGTGGGGCTTATTTGACTGAGAAAAATAGTTTTTTCTTCTCTCACAATATGTAATGTGCAAGAATCGGGACTTTTCCTAGAGATTGTCTTGTAAAATGTGTAAGTGACATTTTTCTCATTCTGTGAATATTTACTTTTTGTGCAGAAATCGCCATGGGAAATGGGGAAGGGCATGAAGACCAAATATGAAGATCAAGTCCGATTATTCAAGGATGAAGATTCAGTTTGCCCCATTTTCTTATCACTTTTCTTGCCTTTTGTCTGCTTCAATACTCATTAACACCTACATTAAAGGCTAGAAAGGCAAAAAGGATAAAAGGGAATTCTTCACTTTCAGATGTTATTAATCTTTCAGGTTATTAATATTTCATTAATGCTACCTCTGATCAAAACCAAGTGGAGCCTTCCCCCTTTCCGGGAAGCTGATGGATTTTCTCCATTCATCAGGTATATTTCTTTCCTACGATAATTTGCAGTTGGTTACTGTATTGTAAAATTAAAGCTATTTTATAGGCTCATGCATCTCAGGTTATTTATTTCTTCATATGCATGTCAGGCTGGTTATTTATCTGCAATTATTTATGCTAATGCTTTGTCATTATTGTATTATGTATGTTTCACTTGGTGACTATTTGAGACATCTCTATTAAACAGTTTTTCTTTACATTACATGCATTGAAATGTTTTCAGTAGTTAACAGAGGCATAGCACTGTCAGTTATTTGACAGTAAAACAAAAGGAGAACTATATCATTTAATAGAAAGAGATAGTGCCCTGGCTGATGTGGCTCAATTGGTTGGAGTGTCGTCCTATCAACCAAATCATCGCAGATTTGACTCCCGGTCAAGGCACCTACTTAGGTTTCGGGTTTGGTCCTGATGGGAGAGCGGAGGAGAGGCAACTGACCCATGTTTCTCTCTTGCATTGATGTTTCCCTCTCTCTCTCTCTCCCCTCCTCCTATCTCTAAAATCAATAAGCATGTCCTTGGGTGAGGATTTAAACAATTGAAAGATATAGTGAGCCACAAAGAGATTTGTTTTAATCCTAGAATTGTCTGGACCTGTAAGGAAGAGGATCTTTCAGCTGAATTTGTACTTCTAGGGATGAGGTAATTCCTCTCACAGGTGCTTCTGCCCCTCACCCAGTGCCCCTTGTAAAACGGGCTATTGTCCCTCTTCTAATTCAGTAGCATGGGGTAGGCATAGAATAAAATGTGTTGCTGAGGATGATTTGGCAAAATAACTTTAATGATTAGTTTTACTACTGGTGCCAAACACTCTTCTTTGCAATGAATGCCTTCTGTAGTCCTCACAAGTGATATATGAGATTGGTGCCATTATTGTTTGCATTTATAGATGAGACGACTGCAGGTTAGAGAATTTAATTAATCCAGCTGTTGAGTGGTAGGATGAGAATTTACACCTAGGCAACCTGATCTGTGAGCACACGCTCTTAGTCACTACGCCGAAGAGCCTGGGATGTCCACTAAAGGTGGCCAGGGTGTGGCAGTGATGCCCAGATGGAAGCATGAGGCTCAGGTACTTTAATAACATTGTCTCAGTAAGTATGGTGACAATCAGCACAGTGTGCAGGGGAAGGAAAGACAGAGAGCAAGCATTTAGCGGTATGGAACACTCTGAAGTGACAGTTTTCTGATCTGCACCACTGGAGGAAGCAAAGGCTTTGTTAAATTGAATCCCCGAGAGTGGAAGCTGTCCTTCCTCCAGTTCACCACCTAGTCACAGGCAGCCCTTCCACAGCGAATGTCTTCTTCCTCTTTCCTTGCTTGCTGGCCAGCCCACCTTCCATGGGCGGGCTGGATATGCCTCCAGATAGAGTGACCTATGCAGATGGCTACCTTCAGATGAAGATAAATGGACATACCCCCTTACACATGATTCTAATGCATTTCTGACTGCAGCGCTCACTCCAATGGAAAATACCAAAGCAAGTGTTTGAATCTGATTGGAAGAGTTAGAGTTCTGTTGCCTGGTGACTCGGTTACCGTCCCTTGCATTTGTGAGACCTTGACCGTACAGGGACCTTTTCACCGGGCTTTGATGTGCCCTCGGGTTGTAGTAATAATAGAATGAGGTTCTAATCACGAAAGTGGCACAAACAACAGCAACCAAGACACGACCACCAAGCAGCATTTGGATGATATAATTTTGGTTTAGCTCTTGTTCTGGTCTTGAGTGGCATCATTCAGTGCAAACTCAAGCCTGTTCTCTACTCACACATTTCAGTTCAAGCTTCTTACTGCAATGCCGTTTGCCACCTGTTCTGAACAATCATTTTCATAAAGGAAGCTGACAACCGGGAGATAATTTGGCCTAGGGCAGTGGATCTCAAACTTGGCTACACATGAAAATCATTCCAGGGGGCTTTCAACAACATTGCTGAGGCTGCGTCTCATACCGATGCAGTCAGTATCCCTAGAGGATGAACACAGTATTTTTAAAACTCCCCAAGGAATTCCCATGTACAACCAAGTGTGACAACCACTGACCTTGAACAGGTAGGAATTATCTTAAGTTATATGGTTATTAGTAACAGTGTTACCCTCAAGTACAGCAAAAATTTGAAACCCGCTTATCTTCATTTTCTTATTTACTCTTATAAAGAGGTCAAATGTAAAATAAACATAGTAAAAAGGAACCCGTAGTCTTATTTTCTTGCATTCATTTGCAGAGTTGGTTTTGGAGAACAAAGCTGAATGGACTTACATAGTAATCAGGGGCCTGTGTGTCTGCTGTGGCTGTGGTATAGCCTTTCTTCACAATCCTGGAACAGCCCTAACAGTAACACTTGGTGCCCAGGGCCAATTCCTAACTACATTTTCATAGCGCGTCCTGAAATGTGTATGAATAAACATACATGCATGTTTATATATACACATACTGTTCTTTATTTATCATTTTCCATATTTTTGATATTTTAATGGAATACTTAGGGCAGCCACTTCGCAAAATTTCAGGTAAATCATCGTCTAGGTGAATGAGGCCTTTCAGACTTATGTAAAGGGGAGGGTTTCTGAACAGTGTAAAGATAAGTAATCATTATTTGGGTTTTGTTTGTGTTTTATTGAGGTTTAAGATCTTTCTTGAAAAACATTTGATGCATGCTCTTCTGAGTCTCTTTCTCTCTCCCAATTTAAAACAACAACACACAACACACACACACACACACACACACACACTCTCTCTCTCTCTCTCTCTCTCTCTCTCTGTGTCTCTCTCTCTTTCAGGGCTGTCACTTAGCAAGTCAAAGAATCGCTGATTGTCAGTAATTGCCTTCAATTCACCTTCCAAGCCATCCTGTCGTGGATTCTGAGACCTCAGTTCCATGAAACGCTCCCCTCAAGGTTCATAGGAACGCTTCATCAGCCGAGACCTTGACTTTTATGTTCTCCTATGTCACGACTTCTTTGGAAAACTTGACAGAATTGAGCACCTTCTCTCTCCTTTGTGCACAGCACCGCTCGCCCCTCATTCTTTTCTGGTAACGCTGTCTCCTTAATGTATTCCTCCTTCTCCTTGTCTTCCTGCTCTACACAGGGAATGGTCATTCGCGTGCCCTTTTCTCATGAAAGTTTTATTCACCTGGTTGGATACAGAAAATGGCTATGCAGAAGACCCTAAAGTCTCTTTTCTAAGCTCAGTCCTCCTCTGAATTTTCATGCCTGCATTTCTAACGGTTTTATGAAATCTGACATCCAGAGAGGTTCTCTGTCCTCTCTGCACCTAAATGTACCTGAGAATCATTCATTTATTGAGTTGAGCATGAAGTACATCATTTTCATTGACTGATGATCCGTGTTTAGAGGCACAGATGCTGCATTCACCAGAATTTTTCTGTATCAAGATCCAGTGGAAGGAATACTGAATGGAGAAGTTATGAACCTGGCCCATGCCAGCCACCTATATTGTATAACTTTACACATGCCTGACTTTTCTAAGTATCATTTTTTCAAATATGAAATCTGTGATTGACTGGCAAAAGGAAGTCTGAATGCAAAACTCAAATCTATATGAACTGATAATATCTGGAAAATCAGAGATTCTTTTCCTGCTTTGAATTAATTCTTGCATCACCTTTTTCTGTCCTACTTAGGTATCTTTTACTTGTCTTAATAAGCCAGTGGCTCATGGTCGTCCTCAGGTTAGCTGAATTAGTTTCTCCTCGAATTTCCTTTTATAGAAGTGATGGGGCCATGTGCAGAGAGAAAATAAATGTACGCTCCAAGAGTTCTTAGAAGCATTTGTTCATTTCCTTACTTGAGAAGTGCTCATAGAATTACCTTCTTTCCTGCCTTTCCTGGGAAATACCCCTCTTTACGACTAGGCTGAGTTGGACCCGTGAGGTTTTAGTTAGTTGGCACTTTCAGAGCTACCTACCGCCTTTATGCCAAACTGTCCGCTGCCTTCGCATGCTCCTTTAACTTGCTAAAGTGGTAACAATTAGCACTGATTTGCTTAATGGAGTGCCAAGCCAGCCACATCAGCCTTTACAAAAAGAGAAACCAAAATGTTGGAAGGTCTTTGGTTTTCAACTTTTTCTTCTTCTTTTGCCACAATTGCCACTGGGATTTTTGGCCAGCATCTTAAATTGCCTGTGAACTTATTATGTGAGTAATCAGATCATTAGATAACAAATGGGAACTACTTGTGTACCAGGAAGGAATAATCGATATGTGAAATTTAACCCTTATGGAATATCAATGCCCCTTATATGTTTAAAAGAACAAAAATATTATTGTTTTTTACTCTTAACGAGGTACATCACAACATGCTTTTTATCTTCAAATAAAGAAATAACTTCCGACATCCCTCTCAGGCAGGTGATCACTGACTTCCTAATTGCGAATATATCTCTCTGTGGCTGACAGCCTCAGTTATGTGCAAACCATTCCATTCCCAGGAAATCTCTGAGGTTGCCCCTTTTTGTGGCCAATTCCTATTGCTTCCAGTAGATCTGCACGGATAGAGGTTCTTTAATGTAGCCATTCTATACAGGGTTCCACAGAGGTAACCCCTGCTTCAGTGTGGTTGGTAGGGGAATAATACGGATGTGATCATTTATACTTCTAATTTCAACATTTCACCTAAAATGTCATATGATGTGCTTGAGTGTGATTTTGTTATGTTACAGAATTACATGCTTATGATTTTGTAATAAAAGAGTTGGTAATAAAAAAGGGGTGTTATTTGTGCCAGAGCCTGTATAGGGGCCTTTGTTTATTGGGACTCTGTATATTGAAGAGAGACCATTTTCTGTTTGTTACTCGATGGTTGGAGGAAGAAGAGGCTGCTCTGGACCAGGAGTGATGGGGTGGCTCTGCCTTACCAGTCATGTTCGGGTATTCACTACACAGGGCTTAGGGCCCAAGAGGCCGTCTTATTTTAATGATCAGCGTTACTAAACAATTCCTAAATAAACGAACAAAGCGAAAGGAATATTCCCTGCCTTTCAGTGGACTTACCCTTAGTGTTTACTGTGGAGAAGAAGTTATTGAACAATAAGCTTGTTATTTTCAAAGAGTACACAGATTTCTCTCTCTTAGATTGTGATTTGTTTTACTGAGATAAAAAGATTAACTCAAGAAGATTAAATATTGGAGAAATACACTAATGAAAATATTATAGTTGTATTCAAAGAGAATATTGAAAAAAGATAATAAAATTAGCAAAATTCATAAACAGAATGGAATGGTAACGTGGAGTAAAGAAATTAATCAAGTAACTTTTCAAGTCTGGATCACGGGAGTACGTATTTGTCTCTTTTTCTTTTTTTGTTCATCATCTTTGCTACCTGCCTCATGCCCCCCTCCCATGGCTCAGCCCAGGCAGATACAACCCTGCACCAATTATAGACAAGGCTTATACTCCAGATGGCAAGATCTCTCTAGCTCTGTAAGCAAAAGGAAAAAGAATAATTTGAATTGCCCTGTTACGCCATTTATCTATATAATAAGCCCTCCCAAATTTAATCTCAGAATATTGATAGTAAGCTTTTTATTAAAAAAAAGCAAAAACAAGCCAGAATGAAAGAAGTAACCGGTATTAAACATCTTGAAGGCTATACAACCACATCAGTAATCTTGGTACTTTAAATCACAGCCTTAGATCAAGCTGGACTTCCTGCCTGAGTTTATCACAGAGCGGCCCTCAGTAGACTGTGTTCTAATGTTATTGCCTGAACTTTTATCGAAGAACACTGCATCTGAACAGCGCTGTAAAAATCACAAGAGCACACTTGCCATAAAAGTGTTACGGGCTGTGTCCTGTGTCCTTCCTTGCCTTCTGACCCCTGTTACAGGGTCAGATGGGCACGCAGGAGAGGGCTAAGGGGACCCAGTCTTCCCAGAGGGGCTGGCTTTCTGTCTCCCGGCTGTTAAAGAATTACGCAGCTTACCATCTTCCTTTTCACTTTGGCTGCTGCAAAAAAGTCAGAGTAAAATTGGAAACTGTAAGGTAACTGTTTGACCTTCTTATCTGCATGTATAAAGTCTTCTCTTTCCTGGTTTTGTTTTTTTTTTTTTTTGGTCTATTTTTAAAAAGCATTTGAATAATATAATCTATGGAGCAGTCCGTTGCCCCCAAAGGGATGACCGCTGAAAATGGGTGCTCCGGGAGCTCTACTGCACAGAGGTGGAAGAGAGGATGAGACGGAGAAAGAGAACCAAGAGGATGGAGAGCCAGGAACGTGCGTGCTGTCACTGGAGCCGGTAGCAGGGAGTGAAGTGCTTAAATATAATATGTATGAGTGGCACAGACCTTTACGGTAAGTCTAGTCCTTCCAACAAAACATCAAACTCTCTGCGTTGATTGATCAATTAGTTTTCTAGTTTTGTGTGTGTGTGTGTGTGTTTTCTAGTTTTAACAATAATGCTATTTATTCTAGATCTACTGGTCATAAATTATTTGGAGATATAAAGATGAAAGTATAAAGTTGTCCTGAAGAAAATACAAAAAGTAATATCGCTGCTTAAATAGTCAGTAATTTGGGGAAAACATATTAGTGAAAACTTACTGAATGGAAATGATAAGATGTTAATTATGGGTTATCACACTATTTACTTTTCCTGGTTCATGGAAAGGTTATATATATGAAATATGTAATTCCACATTATGTGTATGTACATTACTTAAAACATAAATCGAATTAAACCCACACATTCTGTTATTTGGACATTTGAATCTGTAGCAGCTCTTCAGTATTGAACTAGCCATCCCCTAGTAGTTCTGGCTGATGCTTTGATGTGTTTTTGAAATATACGTGGTTCAACTGGAACTTTCATCCCCATGTAGAGGTAAATAGGTGAAAGTCCTAGACTAATTTAGATAAAAGACCCCTCAGAGTGTCAGAGGTACAGCCAGAGGAGCAAACGCGCTAAGGTTCAGAGATCTGAATCCTAGTAGGCGTCTGAGACAATGACCTGTCTTCACCCACGTCACCTGAGCCACGTCACCACGTCATTTTCCGTCTTGGTCTGCGAAGGAAGCGTCATAGCAAGGGTTTCCTGAGTTTGTGTCATTGTGGTTCCTGATTATCCTGAAAAGATCTGAGGACAGGAGCTCATGCACTTGGAAGTCCTCCTTGGAGTTCCACACTCAACAGATTTTATAAACCAGGGGAAATAAAGGTGTGTGTTGAGTGGACACTGAGATACCAGGAAATGTTCATCCGTGTTCCACTCATTTTCCCAAGGTCATAGAGTGGTCAGGTCTGAGATTTTAATGCTTTTGGCTGATTCTTACTTATAAGGATCATTATTTCTGTCCTTCAGTGAAAACCCAAAATGTTATAATGATATTGCTTCTTGGACATCAGAGCAAAGCAAAGCATCTTACTGAGACAGCATAGAGTATAACGAATCAATTTTGCTCCCCAAGCCAAACCTCCATGTAAATTTTTTCAAATTAACATTTTATGAGTGAATCAAACAGTGTACCTTTCCCTATCAGGTAGGCAGAGTAATCAGGTAAATTATTTATTCATTCCATCATCTATTTTTAAAATTCCTTTCATGTGAGTGTTTGAAATAGTTTAATATGTGGCCATAAAATCCCCCCAATTCAGTCTTATGGAGGTTTTTAAAGTATATTTTGACTTTAACTTAACAGAATAGCTATACCTTCAAAAATACATCCATGCTCTAGATATAAAAATCAATCTTAAAGACCATAGGATGGACATGGTTTGCTACTATAGGTCTATTCCAGCAAAAATATTTTACATACAGGACAAAGCTTAGAATAAAACTGGCCATAGAGTTCTCAATGGCCCCTGACATTCGAAAACATTGGAGAAAAAAGAAGAAGATAATTATGGTGAAAATTATATGGAATAAGTGGGGATGCATATTCTTTTCATGCTAATAATAGGAGTAGTGTATAATGGTTGTCTAATTTATGTTCTCTGGTGCTGTTTTTTCTCTGTCTGTCAAGATACCCAGATTGGGCTGGCTCCCACTTCCTTTTATACTGGTCACTGCGGGAGCTAGCAAAATTCACCTTGTTGGCTGTTTCTAAGGAGAGCAAATCAGGGAAGCAGCCTGTTTCTCTCTGTCAAGGCTCCACATTCATTATCTGATTCCCACAGCCGCCGACTTTGCATGTGAGGCAAGTGTAGGCTTTGCCTCTGGACCCTTGAGACTGTAGGTTCCCTTTCCAACTCGACGTCGGAGTGAAGCAGCCGCACTCAGTACCAGCGACATCTTCTCACATAGCTACAGCTCTGCAGAAATTTAAATAAGTTTTTATTCTACTTTGGAGAAATCCTCTGAATGTTTTTGGAATAAAATAAAATACTTGGCATATATACACATTTATTATAATTTTTTTCATTGACATATCCTGAAATCCAACAAACGATTCCTTTTTAAATTGTAGGCAAACCTATAAGATTGAGACAATAAAAAAGTCATGTGAACATAATCCACAAAAGAAAAAAGCAAACAAAATATAACCAGGGTCATTGAAATTAAGAACAATCTAACAGTAGCCAGAGGGGAGGGGGGAGGGGGCAGTGGGGAGAAGGGTTTCCAGGAACTACTGTAAAGGACACGTGGACAAAACCAAGGGGGAGGGTGGAAGCAAGGGAGGGAGGTGGGTTTTGAGGGGGTGAGGGGGCGGGGTGGGGAGAAAATACAGACAACTGTAACTGAACAGCAATAAAGTAATTTAAGTATTTTAAAAATGTCATGTGAAAATCAGCTTTAGTCATTCTATGATCAAAGCACTGTTTTTCCTTATAAAAATAGAATAATTAGGAACCAATTATAGGGAAAGAAAGCCAAAACATTGAACACAAGGGCACGCCAGCCGATTGCTTTTGAGGAACAGAGTGCAAACACGCTTGGGACACGGCCCTCCTCCCACTTGAAGGTACAGTCGGTCATGCCAGACACATGTCCGTCTGTCTCCCAGGACGCTGTCTGTACCGGGAAAGGACCTGGCTGTGGGGATGTTCTCCCTGTGACTGTCTTGTTTACGGCGTGCGAGAACACACTCTGTAAATGTAAAGCCTTGTGAGGGAAAACAAGAAAGGCAGATCTGTAAAAGGAAAGTCTGCAGACGCCCAAGATGCTAAGTCAATGAGACACCGTTTACTCGCTGCTCAGGAAAGGTGAACTCCATTGACACCGTGGAGAAGAGTGAAAAGTAAAAGAGCATTGAAACCAAAATGAATCAGACCGCATTTCCATCTTTCCCAACCCCCGAGATAATAACTACAAAATCATGTTACCTACACGCATCTGGCCCTGAAATACTTCCCAGGCACCTGGAGTAGGAAAGATCTGGTGTCAGTTTTTGAATTCAGTCAATCCATTCAGCTGCTAGGAGTCCAGAATATTAGATCACGTTAGTCTCATAAAATCACCACCAGCGTTCAGCAATAGGTGTGTTTGCATAGAGAAACATAGTTCTTTATTTTTTTTGCTATAAGACAAAGCATTTTCCTTTTAGAGTTAGTCTTTATTCTTTAGAAGACCCAAGAAATGGGTTCTAGTTTTCAAGCTATATTTGAAGTGGGATTTAAAAATATAACAAAATGAAAAGCTTTACTATTTAGTAATAAATTTACTGTTGTAAATCAGAGGAAAATTAAGAGGATTATCTGACAGAGACAATACTTTGGTGAGAGTATAGATTCAAAATCTTGTTTAAGAAAATGAACTAAGAACCTATTCCTGGCTACAGCGATAATCACCTCATTATATGTACAATGCATGTAAAAGCAAAAACCACCACCACAACAAAAAAAGACTTGTAGCACTATCTCTTGCTTATGCAGCCAATATTTTTAGAATCCTAAGCCTGACATTGTCAAAGCAATGCTTCCTTTATAATATCAACAGTTTGCATGTGAGCCTATATTCTCAAGCTCTGTGAATGTGAAGATGGGCTTTGATTGTTAGGAAGTCAGTGATAAAGCAGCAGGCCTGTAATCCATTATCTCTTATCTGGCTGTTCTTCAGGCAGGAGGTTCCTGGGGTTAACAGTAGACACTCCAGGATTAAACCTAATGGTTTTCTCTGATTGTTTCAGCTGTACTTGTTATAATAAAGACGATCTGGGAAGCACAATAGCCCGAAGAAATAGCGAGTGCTATTATAGAGTGACCGGAAAACTCATTTCCAATCAATCCCAATTTCTAAATTGTCCTGGGACAATTGCCTTCTCATGTAATAGCGTTCAGTACACAATTATTGTTTTGCTACACAGATGTTTTAATTCGCCAGCTTATCGCCCTATGTAGTGGGGTGGTACTTGAACTTAGCAACCTTGATGAGCAGCTTAGTGAAGTATGTGATGACATCATGAGAATTGCCTTCTCAGAGGAAGAAGGGCAAAGGAGTGGAGAACACAGTCACTCGAATGACGAAGAGAGTCTGTGGGGTAAATCCAGCTAACATCCAAAGCGGAGTTCGGTCTTCGAAATTTCCAAGAATTATGTGGGCTGTTGTAATTGGGGGACATTCCTCAAAAGGCGGAAAGTTAAGTTTCTACTGACCCTGCAAAAAAGCAGAAGGTGAGACAAGAGGTCCTTTTCTTCACCTAGACACCCTCACTCCTCGCCAATGGCCTTGCTGTGTTGTCAGGCAGATGAGCCAGCCCTAAATAACCAAGCAATAAAGAGCACCCTTGAACGAGACACTTATTTATGGAAATTTCCATGTGAATTTCGAGAAAGGATGAAGTGGGTCAGGTCCATGCCCACAAAATATGCACAGCGGAGGGCTCAGGGGACCAGGCACGCAAGGGCAGGCGCCTTCCTGTTCAGACCCCCAGAGCCAGTTACCTGACTGACAGAAATGGGCAGGTTTCCGGGGTCTCAGGCATTCGCTAACGAGCAAAGTCATAGCACACTTTTTGTTGTATCTGGTGAAACGGCTGAAGTCCTAAGAAATGGAATCCGATGGCAACAGGAGAGGAATCCCTTAGAAAGGGCTCCAGGTGAAATTCCAAGGACAGGAGCCTGCACAGAATTTGCATGCAGAATCCACTGGACCCTTTCCAGGCACCCCCGGAGGCTGCAAAGGGTAGTTGCTGATGGTGGAGACCTACGGTGCTCTGGGATTCACCTACCCCACAACAGGATAAACTTTGGAGAACACAAGGAGAAGTTCTGAATGGTGGCTTATCCACCCCATCTGGACGTGACGCTCTGATCAAGCCGGGTGCTTTGCAGCTACGAACGTGAACACGCGGAATGGGCAAGGGATATGCAAAGACGGGCCTCATCCTTTTCCCTCTTCAAGCAAAGCGGGCTGTCAGACACTCATTAGTCAAAACAGAAGGTAAAAGGCTTTTAAGGATTGCCTCAGTTATTTAAATAACACGTTGATTGTGAGAGGACTCTACCAGAAACTTGTCTAGGATCAGGAGATGGCAGGACACAGGGAAGAATGCAAATAAACAGCTGTATATCTTCACCTACTCACAAGTGTTTTTATTCATTTTCCATGACTTGATGTTCTCGGGACAGGAGGTAAATTATTTCCTCATGTAAACAAAGTGGCGTGTACAATGCCATGATATCTGACAGTGAACTTTGCTCGGGGTACTTTGGGTCAGGTCATAGCCCTCCCTCGAGGAGCCAAATTAAGTGCTGCGACTGTGGCCTCTTGTTATCTTTGCCCGTGACATCCTGTGGGATCTGTCTGAGTCCAGGCTGAGAGGGAACATTAGCAAGATTGCTGTTGTCGTTGAGCCTTAGCTCACCTGCGGAGGTAAACCTGATCATGGGGGAAAGAGTGTGGGCCAACGAGGCAATGAATAAAAATGCAGCCAGACATGTAGCAAGCGGAATGGCCTTGGGAGGCATCCTAGTGTTTCCATGAAAGCGCCTGAGGGCGAGAGAATGATAACCTGGCTCAGTCAGATCTGGTGCCAACAAGCTGGCCGTGTTGGGAGAGCCGTGTTCTCTGGAGAGTGCAAATTGGAGACCATAGGCTCCAAGTAAATTCTTTTTCTGGATAATTTGGGGTAAAAAAGAGTGCCATAGCACCCACTAATGATTCCATTTACAAGGAGCTGACCACCTACTTGAGTGCAGTGCCTAATAAATGAGTGACAGTTAGATTTCCACGTGATTTCTGAACAACCACAGAAGCCAGATATCAGTGAAATATACCTTCAAAAGCATGAACAGAAAAGATTACCTTTATAAATTTATTTTTGGTGAATTACAAGTGGCATACAACATTATATTAGTTTCAGGTGTAAAACATAGTAATTCCGCATGTGTATATAATGTGAAAGAAGTCAGCAACTTCCAAATACACAACAATACAGTATTATTAGCTATAGTCATTATGCTGTACGTTACATCCCAAACTTGTTTACTTTATAACCAGAAATTTGATTTCCTTCACCCATTTAGCCTACCCCAGAACTGTCTTCTGTATCTATGAGTTTGTTTTGTTGTTGCTGTTTGTTGTTAGATTCCACATGTAAGTGAGGTCATGTGGTATTTGTCTTTGTGACTCTACTTCGCTCAGTGTAAACCTGGGGTTCCACTCATGTTGTTGCAGATGACAAAGTTTTATCCTTTTTTAATGGCTGAATAATAGTCTAGAAGGATCCAGTTCTACTCAGTTACTCACTTTGAAGGCAACTCACTGTTGCCACACAGCACACATGCTCACTCAACAGCATCTACTGCCCCCACTGACTAGTACAGTGAAGTCATCATTGTTCACACATGTGCATTTTAGTCCACTCTCTTTTTTAAAAAATGTAATTTATTAATTATGCTATTATAGTTGTCCCATTTTTTTCTCCCCTTTATTTCCTTTTGCCCTGTACACCCTCCACCATCATTCCCCCAACTTAGTTCATGTCCTTGGGTCATACACATATGTTATTTGGCTTCACCATTTCCCATAAACTCCTCCTGTCTATTTTATACCTATCATCTATGATTCTTATTCCCTGTACCTTCTCCCCCATTCTCCCTCTGGCCCCTCCCTGCTGATAACCCTCCATGCGTTCTTTATTTCTTTTGAATCTGTTTCTGTTCTAGTTGTTTGCTTAGTTCATTTTTTTGTTTTTGTTTCTTTTTTAGGTCCAGTTGTTGATAGTTGTGAGTTTGTTGTCATTTTACTGTTCATATTTTGATCTTCTTTTTCTTAGATAAGTCCCTTTAACATTTCATATAATAAGGGCTTGGTGATGATGAACTCCTTTAACTTGACCTCATCTGGGAAGTGCTTTATCTGCCTCTCCATTTTAAATGCTAGCTTTGCTGGATAGAGTAATCATGGATGTAGGCCCTTGCCTTTTGAGATTTTGAGTACTTCTTTCCAGCCCCTTCTTGCCTGCAAGGTTTCTCCTTATATTAATAATGGCTGGACTTTTTCAGGACGGACCGCGCATGTCTTTTGTGTCTCTTTTATGAGTAGAGGAGAAGCAACTCTGCTGGCATTCTTGTTTTTGCTTTGTTTAGATTGTGAAGTGAATCACTATTTTTTATGGAAAGGAATCTGGTGAGTTTGTATTTTTTCTAACTATATTTCTATTCCTAACTGTATTTTAACCTATTATATCTGAAATATTTTGCTTCAGAAAGCAAGTCTGTTCAGGACTGCTGACAAGCAACTGATGCACCTGCTGTAATGTGGGTCTCCCCTAAAAGAATACGGTTTGGAAGGCCTCATGTCTGTGTCCTGAGAGCACTTTTCACACCCTGATTATTGACTTCACTTTTCTGTTATCTGTGGGATGCCCGGAGGTCCAGCAAGTATAGCGCCGGAGATCAACATTTCTTTGTAAACTGCTCTGACGGTGTTCTCTGGCTTGACCACTTAGTGAGCCTTCCTTCAAGGCAATGCAACAGCACAGATACTGATATACTATTCTGTTCTAGCCTATTCGCCTTGCATCGTAAAATGAAGGTTTTATACTTTGACATTGGTTGTGACTTTACTGTTGGAATGACTATCCCATGGGCCTCAATCATTTACATTAATTAAATATTTACAATGCATTTTACATGATCATGCCTATATTAATTACTGAGGTTTAAACAGATAATAACTTTAAAAGAACATAGCTCTGACTAGGAAGGTGACAAACATAAATGAATAGTTGATTTACAGTGTGAGACTTACTTTAGAAAGTATATCCTGCGTATGCTAAAATGAAGATATTCAGTTCTTTCACGACGCATTAATGACTAAAATAAACAGAAGTGTTGACTGTACTGGGGCAGGATTTGCAGGACAATGATTTTCCAGTCCGCTACCATTTCCCCTCTTAGTCCAGACCTTCACTTCCTCCAAGACACCAGACATTATCTTCTCCCGGAAGCTTCCCTACACTTTTGGGGGGCCATCGGGCCCCGCACCAGAGCTATCATTTCACTCTCCGCACACCCGGAACCTAAAACACATACATTATATTGAAATTATTTGCGTTTAGGTGACACTGTCACCAGATCATTGGTTATTAAGGGCATGAACCTCACCCTTTCAACCACGTACCGCGTCATGGTGCCTGGGATAGTGCAGGTGCTCAACACACATTCTGCTACTAAAATGCCTGAAAGGGTTGTGGAGAGTACGCCTGACTTCACAAAGTAGATAAGAGGACAGCGTGGAAGAGGGTTTCGCCCACGGAGATCATGAAGTGGGGATGCAGAGGACTGCGTTTAGCCAGGGAAGTCACTCCCCGTGATGGGAACACTGATTGATCTTAATTCAGCCCTGAATTTTCAGATGAGAACATTAAGGTTCAGAAAGTGAACCACAGAAGAACAGAGATACAAATTCAAACACTGGTGACTCAGTAGTCTTCTTTCTTTATCGTAAGATGGTATTCGTATGGGCTGTGAGAGTTTACCCTCTCCATCTTTCCATGCATTAATTTATTTGACATCTGCCTTATTTTTTTATCATTAAAACTGCTCTTTATCTTTGGAATAAAAATAGTATTTATAATATTCCATGAGTTTTCAGGGTGAAAAAAATATAATCTCCTACTTAATATTAGATATCCTTTTATTACCTTATTTCTAATACTATTCTAATGAGGATGTCTAAAGTGTCCTTGGTCAGTCTTGGTCACTCTGCTTCATGACAAATGCATCTGGGAATTGTTTAGGGACGTGTTAATGTACCGACTCAGCAGGGGTAGCCAACCTGTCAGCGTCTCTGGGCCACCCTGGAAGGAGAAGAGTTGTCTTGGGGGCCACACACTAAATGCACAAACACTAATGAAAACCGATGATCAAAAAAAAAAGGTTTTAAGTGAATTTACGATTTTATGTTGGGCCCCATTCACAGCCGTCCTGGGCAGCGCATGTGGCCCATGGGCCATGGGTTGGACACCCTTGGACTACAAATCCTCTCTTCCACGGGTGGTGTCTTTCTTGATGGCAGCAGCATGGTCACAGTAATAATAGTGGTACAGTGATACATATTTCATTAAAATGGGATGTGTATGAATTCAGCTCTCACCTCATGAAATTAAGCTCATTGTTGTCTAGCTTTGAGTAGGAGATGTAATAACCTCTAAATGAATGTTTATAATGCTTTATCCTGAGTAACAAATTAAAACTAGTTAGGTAAGATTAGACTAATATTGATGCTTGGGTGAGAAATAAATAGCAGCTAATGGCTCCTTTTCATCGGCGTGATTTACTACGTGTGACAATGAAATAGATTTGGCATGAGAAAATAAATGTACGTCCGTGCTCCCATGTTCTTAGTGCTTTTGGAGGGACTTACCATGCCGAAAATGGACAAAACTGACAATACGGCACGTGCTCAGAGGGAGACCCCGCCACTCTCTGACACAGCTGGCCGGCCGGCCCACGCTGAATTATGTTACATCGGGATTAGGGCTGAGGGGTGACAGTGTGAGACATGCTGCAAAAGGTAGTGGTGTTTCAAAGATGTAGAAATAAAGGCACATGATTGGAAAAGATGGCTTTGAATGATTTGTGTAAAATTCTACATAAAGACGCACATGTTTCTTCTCACCATGTTATTAACAAGCTATATGATTTTAAGGTAAACTGTAGAGACACAATATATGTAACGAGATAAATACAAACATGTGTAAGAGGGAATAAAGCTATATAGGTATAAAATTTCTGTATCTTACTGAAACTTAGAGTGAATTTTACATAGCTTCTGTAAATTAAGGTGGATATGGTAAGTCTTAGAGCTACAAAGGAAATAAGTAAAAAAATAAGGTAGAAGAAACATCAAGAAAACTAAAATGTTATACTACAGATAATTCATTTTTTTACCCCAAAAAACATCAAAGCAGTAACAGAGGCACGAAAAGTGATGAGAAAAATAGAAAACATGATATGAAATGGTAGACCGACTGCAAACTATATCAGTAATAACATTAAAAGTGAGTGGGTTAAACACCCAAAGGAAAGACAGATTGTCAGATGAAATGAAAACTGAAATTCAACTGTACGATCTGTCCAGAAAATGCAATTTAGAGTCAAAGATACAAATAGTTTGAAGTAAAAGGTAGGTAGGCACAGAATAACCATGGGGATGTAAAGTGCAGTGTAGGAAATGGAGCAGCCAAAGAAGTGATACATACGACCCATGGATGTGAACAACGGTGGGGGAATTGCCTGAGGGGTGGGGGTGCTGGGTGGAGGGGGAAGGAGGCAAAAGTCAGGACAACTGTAATAGCATAATCAATAAAATATAATTCAAACAGAAAGTAAAATGGTGGAGAAAATGTATTATGCATTAGTAAGCTATACCATTTTAAAACATGTGTGGACTATCATAGAATCCCAAAATACATGAACCAAAATATGACAAAAATTAAAGGGAGAAATGTACAATTGAACAATGATTATTGGAGATGTAAATACCACACTTTCAATAATGGATAGACCAACTGGGAAGCTCAATGAGAGAACAGAAGGTTTAAACAAGAGCTGCATATAGAAAACCGCTCCAACAGACACCTGCTGAAGGTCCCCCTCGACAACAGCAGGATACACATTCCTGAAGGAATGCTCTCCATGTGCTGCAAAAGTGGCAGGGCCTTGAGATTATCTGCATTTCAAGGAAGAACAAGAGAATGAAGAGAATGTTCAGAGCAGAGCTTGAGGAGTTAGGGGATCTGCTGATGACAAAGAAAATATCCCAGAGGAGTGTTTGGGGAGCTCATAGAGGCGTGGGGGATGCAATCGACTTTAAGGGTGTACAGATCCCCCTAAGGATGGCAACTCGGGTGATGAGGGTTGGTTCAGGGACTTGAACTGCTGTGAGCAGAGGTCAAACCAGAATATAAGAGATTATTTAATTGATGCTGAAAGTGATTTCAGGGGAAAGGGGGTAATCAGCTCCGATTACAGTTTTCTTCTCAAGGTTTGTGTCTGACACGGTGCTCAGTACGGAGGCTGGTGAGAGACACAACAGCTGGGGGAGGGGAGAGCGGACAGCTAACTGGGCCCTTCCCATCAGCAGATGACACCGCTGTCACTAGGCCAGGGCATTGATCTGCTGTCACACAGAGAACGGCACACGCTCGCAGTACTTTGTGACTCTGACAGTTTCATCAGCCCCTGGAAAGGAGACCATAGCACCCAGAAAGTTTTCATTCTGTTGTCGAAAACAGAATGACAGCTTTGATTTTTAATCTAACATGATCCCCATAACTATCACACAGACTGGAGTGCTCCCGCCAGCCAGCCCCATACCCTGGGACAGACGCCTCCCAGAACACTGCATCTTCATGCGGGCAGAGCGAGCGAGCTGCTCATGAAGGAAAATGAACACCAGGGCCTGTGGGTAAGAGCCCCTCCTCTGTCTGTTCCGAGTCCACACGGTCCTGCCGTATTGAGCTCTGGAATCTCATTTTCTGGGATTTTACAGCTGACCACTCCCATTCTGCTCGTTTAATGTGTGACGTATTGACACAGGGTACAGTCAACTCTGCAGGCTTTGAAATCATTCTCTCATTTTCCCATGAAAATGCAAAACGAATCTGTACTTTTATTGTATGTTAACTTCACTGTTCATGTCTCATCAGCCCGTTTAATTCTTGTGATTCAATGCACTTAAACGACTCCTCCCTGTTGCTCTGTGGCCGACATGGTACCGCCTAGGTCTTATTTACTTTGGTATTCAAGGCATATAACACAAACTGGATAAAAATGTGTAAGTGCTTGTTCGAGTGGGTACTTGAGGGTCTTTCATCGTATTTCTCTCCTTGATCCTTGACATATAATATATGTCACCGTGCTCCTCGTTGTTGAGTCCAAGATTCAGAAACTCCCAAAGTAGGCTGAACTTGACACTTAAAGAGGTATTTTTAAAGTATTTTGTAGTAGATATCTGTATGCACCTGTATCTTATTCACACATTCAAGTTCATGACCACACCAAGCTCTGTGTCAGTATGCATGTCTGTATTTATATAACTGAGGTGTATTTTTCATCCTGAACTCTTCACATTCTTCAGAATTCTGCCAGAAATGACAGGATGTATTACTACTAATAAATGATTTTTTTCTCTTTTCCAAATCAAGGTGTGGGATAGCCCGTGGCAAACCTGATAGTCAGGTTTGCCCCCCTGAGACTTAACCTGATAGTCAGCGCTCCCTTCAGCTCTCTGTGATGCCAAGTTCGCACAGCAGCATATTTAATTTCATCGCTTTCCCTGGACAGACGCACCTTCTCTGCTTTTAAACATCACTAGTTATGTCTTTTCTAGAAGGAGTTCTCTCTGAGGCCAGGTTTACCAGAGGCAGACAAGGGACAAGGGGCGGTGAGTTACTCAGAGGGTTTTCAGACTGCAGACTGCTAAGGGGCTGGGGAGACAAGACAGGGGAGGGACAGATACCAAGCCTGGATGAGACTGCAGATGAGGCCCCAGGGCTGGTAGCTCGGGCCTAACTCCGCGGGGAAACTGAGGAGTGTCACTGACTAACTGACATGCCATAATAATTCTCCCCTGGGGCCATGGCCCAGGTCTTGCTCTGACACTTGGCTCTCACTGGCTAAAAACCACCCGGTGTTGGGGGGGCAGGGTGTGTGTAAACCCCAGACGCCCCCTCTCTTCAGCCATGAGTGACGTGGACAGATTAACCCTTACACAACCCTCGAACAATGGTTTCAGGTTCAAGAAGTTGGAAGCGAAAGCACACAGACCATGGGGAGCATTCACAAAGGAACAAGACAGGCCATGGGAGCAAAGCTGGGCTGAGCACCTGCAGTGTCCTTAAAACCTCCCTTGGACTTCTTGCAACACGGACCATTCACGCTCTGATTCAGCACATACTGATCAACTATCTGTTACATATCACACTAGGCTGAATGCTGAGGATGCAGAGATGGTTAAGAATGAGTTTCTGTTGGGGGCAGGGGAGGAGGAAAATTGTACAGAATGACAAGCTACATTACAACGGCCATTGTGCCAGAGTCTGAGAAGCACCCATAGGGGCGCCAGGTGGTTCCCTGAAGAGGTGCCCCTGGATGCGGATCTTAAAGCACGAAAAGGGTCCTCTGGGACTGAAGTCACATCTTTCTTCTTACTCCGCCTGCTGCCCCCGAGTGCTCAGACTCTAACAATTCCCCTAAAACCTCCGCTCTTAGGTTAATTAATAAATGACCTGATGACCTTGCTCAGGTTTTCAAAAATATATAAATTCCTCGGCAGCTTTTCCTGTTTTTTGAACTCCCCAGTCATCGTGAAACGCTCGGATCTCATCCTGCCCTGCTCTCTGCTCCTCCAATCTGTCTTTTGTCCAGATTGTTTATTCTCTTCTTTTACTGTTTTACGTCATTCGCTAAGGTTAACTCCCTGCCCTCTGTCTGTGTCCTGGTGTTTCTTTTTTTTTTTTTTTCTTTTTTTTTCCCTCAAGCAGTCTTCTCTGTGCCATAGTTTTAGGAATCTTATCATGATCTATTCTATTCTATTCTATTTATTTATTTATTTACCCTGCTCTTTCTTAGCAGTCTTAGTTTAGTTCTACACACTCTATTTGTTTGTTTATTTATTTACTTTTTAGAGAGGGGGAAGGGAGGGAGAAAGAGAGGTAGAAAAACATCAATGTGTGAGATACATCAGTCTCTCTCCCACGGCCGCATCTGGGGGCCTGGCCCACAGCCCAGGCATGTGCCCTGACTGGGCATCAACTGGTTTGCAGGCCCTCTCCCAACCCACTGCACCACACCAGCCGGGGCCACGCACTATACTTTAGAGAAAGGCATAGTGAAAGGGTTGAAAGCACATCAAATGGCGTTTAACCTGGAGAAGAGGAAGTTCAATAGGACGTGAAAAGGGCCTTCACCCATTTGAAGGGCTGTTTTGTAAAAGAAAGACTAAGTTTATTTTTCGTTTCCACAGGGAGTAGCTAGCGCCAAAGCCTGGAATTTAGAAGAGGCACATTTTTGGATCAGGACAAGAAGGGCATTTTTAAAAACTTGGATTGACGAAAAACACTGAACTGATATGATAGGGGACTGTTCCTGTCATTAAGGAATGTCCACCACAAGTTGAATGACAATCTGTTAGGAACGACATTTAAAGGGACTGATGCCTCAGACAAGGACAGTGGCTTCTTCAATAGTCCATTGCAACTCAAGGATAATGTTGTGCTACGATCCCTCGGATTTTCCATTGTTCTTGCAAGCCAAGCGTATCTCAGACATAATTCCTCGTGTTCCTTTTGAAGCTGGCTCCGTGCATGACTTCCCACCCACCAGGAGAACGGCCGTCCCACGGGCCGTCATCCACGGAGGCGTCCGTGCCGTCTCTGGCTCATTGCTCTTCTGTCTCGAATCTGACCAGTCTTCCAGTCAGCTGTCCCTGCCGAGACTCCTTCCATTTACCCTGTGTTCTCCCCCTGGGCAGCTGTTGTGATTGGGGACCATGCCCAGGACTCTGCGTGGATAAGGTTAATTCTACCTTATTGCACCTTGGGGGTCCCAAGACTCTGTCTGTCCCCACAATCTGTTGTGTGCCACACCCCAGATGAACTTTAAGAACTTCACTTTTCTGTAATAAATAAAGAGGCTATAAATAACTATACATATAAAATTACATTTCTTTACATTGATTTTAGGAGTTTAGATTGATTTTAAGATTTTAGGAATCCATCTCATCAAATTCCCCTTTAACCTGAGTTCCATTTTATGTTAACGTACAAACCTTCTATTAAACTGATGTGTTTTTTTGTTTTTTTTTTTTTAGGATAAGTTGGCCTTTTTGGTAGGAATTACAAGAACACTTTGTCTTGAATACAGCTTTCTAATTCTTTTATCTCTGCTTTAGTTTTAAGTCTTCTTGTGCTTTCTCTCCTTTATTTAAATTTTTTTCTTATTCTTTCCAGGAAAATAGCTCTCTCACTTGCGAATACCCTGTATATATAATTCATTTGGCACTTAACAGTATATGACTATTTTTATGCTAAAAAATAACCTCTTGAGAGCAAAACTCTCATGTTAAGCACAGTACCCAGTATTGCAAAAGTGTTTGAATATACATATATGTTCTTCTTTGTTACCACTGTAGGCTGAGCATACTGTCCACATTGTTTTTAATTGTTATGGAGTGACTCCGGCGGCAGCTTCTCCATCTGTGTGCTGTTCTGACCTGTGCAGATGTGCTAGGAGTTAACTCTGGGAATCGGAGACTGGGGTGGCCAGGAAAGGTGAGTTTACCGTTGAAGCATCGCAGCTGTATATTGTACACCACTGTGGGCTATTTGTATGGAATACAAATGGGGGTCCACTATATTTTAATGATGAATTTTATGGAAGAATACGAAAGGTAGAGAACCTAAAATACATGTACCGTTGTGCAGGAAAACTCAGAAAAGTAGAGTGAATGCATGGAATCTATTATATGATTAAAAAAAACAACACACAAACAGCATTAATTGCCATCAGTAAGACATTTAAGTTGCTTTTAAAATCTGAACGTTGGCACTGAGCACAAAATTTACCAGATTTATTTATAACTGTTGCAAAGTTGAATGGGTCAGTGGTATTCACTGAAACATTTTGAATTGCATTAGCGTTTTGCAGCTCCACATTTATATTAAAAATTTACATATAAAGTAAATTAAAAAAATCTATAGTTCTGTCTCCCATTTTCCTATTTGGTGTCATATACTTGGTTAGTTTTTGACCCTACGAGCAATAGCAAACATCTCCCTGATACGGGAGGAAAAGACATTGTTTTCGCGTCTGGTTTGCTTTGTTTTGTTTTGATAATGGCGGATCGTGTGCACCTTCTCTAGCTGGGAGGTCTTTGGAATGATCCTTACATGATTGGCAGGGATAACACAGGTTGGGGTCTTGGAAGAGGCCCACCAGCACGGTCTCACTTGGCTCTTGCAAAGCATTACCCGCTGTGCTCTGGAAGCACAGATTTCTTTTGAAGGCCTGGGCAATTTCCCTCACCATGTGCCTGCTGAAAGAGAGGCTTCCGTCCCACAATGAGGAGGCACCAGGACACCAGACTGTGATGCCTGCACTGCCCAGCAGAGGGTGCCCTTTGCAAGCAACTTTTGTATCTAGTTGCTTCTGGGTCCCCTTCCTTGGTGGCCGATCACACAGTTCTTAGCAATTCCTTATTGACTTCCTTCTCTTTCGGTTGCAAATCAGCTGGAGAGGTACCTCAGACTTTAGGGAACAAGAACAACACATTTAAGCTGGGAGCCGTTGCCTGGCGGAGACGCATGTATGCGAAAGGGACCCAGCCCACTCAGGTAGCCTGGGCTTTGGCCTGCTTGACATGCATCTGACCCCAACTTACTACTTAACAGCAAGGAAATCGACGCTCAGGATGGTTCTGTAACTGCTCCTCCTCCCCCGTTGTTAAATTTTTAATTAAGCAAATATTCTTTAAACTTGAACACACAGAAATGAAAAATTTCCAGAGATGCTGGTTTTAAGCAGACAGGCGAAGTTCAGAACTTCAGGTTCTCCGCCTTGAAATCAGTTTCGCTCGGGCCCATGTTTGTTACGTGCCGCGGTGAACATCACGTGCGTTAGGCTGAAGAGCAAATTTAATCTTCAGCTTTCGAAATGGTTTTAAATCGGAGAAAATTATTTTGTTAAAGACCCAAGTTACTGGGATGCAGAAACATGGAAGGATGCTTGTTTACTGCACTTGGATTGAAAATTTAAAGCTGCGTTAGTATCAGCTCCCTAGAAAGTCCTGTGAGTAATTCATAGCAGCCAATATGCCTCATTTTAATCTGCTATCACCAGGACTGATTAGGAAAATGGTTTCTTCTTATCTGAAGAATTAATTAACTATAAACCAGAAGTGATCTTTTAAATTAACTTTATACTTCGTTTTTTTTCTTTTTGGTCATCATTTTCTTTTATCAGAAGAGTAGAAATATATATTCTATGGGTGACTGATATATTGTGGAATGGAAGGACACCTTATCCTAAGTAATTTTTACTTGTCTTGGGTTTTATCTTCCTTTAGCAATTTTACCCTCAAGAAAAACGTATGCCTGCCATCCAGGGCGTTTTAATTTCGTTTTCACTGTGGATCTTCAATGCCAATGCCCGTGGTGTGCGCAGGGTTTCCTAAGGATGGGTAGTTAAAAAGTTCTTTTCTTTTCTTCACAGATATGCTTTTTGGAAGTGTGAAGAAAAGGAGCCTGAGGGTTTTTTCTTCTTCTAAAAACTACTCAGAGTTTTTCATTTGCCTGTAAATTGCGAAGATGATTAACTTCACAGTAACAGCAGAACTTTAATCCCAGCACATGAATACTACACTTTGATGTTATTTATGACTAGACCACACCGCCCATTCATTTCAATATCATAGGAAAATCAATAGGCTCAAAGGACATGAGAATTTCCTTCTTGAGTTGATTACAAAAGGTATAGTATGAAATTTAATATGAAATTTAAATTTAATTTAAAACAGTAAACATATTTTCTTTATGCAAATATTTATTCTTTTGTTTTCATGATAAAGTAGATTTTATAGTATACTCTCACAAAATACTTTTACCCATTTGCTTTTACTTTAGGACAATGTTATCTTAGTGTATTTATAAATGTATGAAAATACTAAGGAGATATTAATAACTTTGTTGTCAAACATAAACAGTATTACAATCAATATTCTCTGAAAAATGACTTTTTGTTCAGCCATTGAAATCCTAATGCTTTCTACGTTCAAGCTAAAAGGGTCATTACAAGGTCTGTATCTTATTTTTTAAAGAAGGAAAAAGTAAAGTTACATATGACAGTAGTTCTTGGAGATTTGGGATTAGTAAATGTCAGAAGAGGCCCACTAGAAAAAATTTCTTATGAAAATGAAAACTTTAATATCTTATATCATTAATTTTAAGAGGATATAAGAAAAATGTCTTCCAAAATGCTGTTCTTTTTAAAAAATGTTTTATTTATTTATTTTTAAAGGGGAAGGGAGGGAGAAAGAGAGGGAAAGAAACATCAATGTCTCCAACTAGGGACCTGACCTGCAACCCAGGCATGTGCCCTGACTGGGAATCGAACCAGCAACCCCTTGCTTCGAAGGCCAGCACTCAATCCACTGAGCCACACCAGCCAGAGCAGAAAATGTTGTTTTTTTAATAGTTGTAGTAAGATGATATCTTATTGGTTCTATCTAGGAAGAACAGACAGAATTAATTATGGCCATCAAAGGTAAAACACAAATGTAAATGACATTGGAATATATATTGCAAAAATAAATGGTGCAGATAAAGGAGTAACCATGTGGGGATCGATTAAAATTTGGAACCCGACTTCCGTTTGTTTCATAAGAATTTAATGTTGCTGCTGAGTCTCAATTTTATCACATGAAAATTAGACGCAATCATTAGAAATATCTGTGTCCGTGTGTGTATGTAGCAATAGCCTTTTCCATATGGTTTAAGTGGTGTTTCTTCAAATCACAACACATCTGCAGATATTTTTAAGATTCTCCTTTAGAGCAGTTCCAGATCCTGAGCAAAATCGAGTGGCGAGTAGTGAGTTCCCCGGCCACACCCCACACCCCACACCCCACACTTGCACACTCTCCCCCACTGTCAACACCTCCTCCACAGAAGCGTGGTTGGCTGTGGAGCAATATGCATCCAGGAACTCAGGAACCTTTATCTGTGGATCCTGGATTAGTGGGCACTTTGGTGGAAACAGAAAATAAGATACACTGTTCTACAGCAGTGATGTTTCTGCCTTTTGTTCTTTATTGGTAATTTCTGTTTTAAAGAGGCTGCTAGTTAAATAAAATCAAAACCGATTTTTTTTTCCATTGCAAACTATTTTCCACGTGAGATTTATTTTCAGACAATAAAATGTGTTTTGATTTATTTGGCATGGTGAAAATGCAAAGCTCTGTTAGTGTAGCTATATTTTATTTCTGGCTTATTGAGGTCATATTTAGATGGCTGGGCATCTGGCTGTGGACCAGCTCACTGCTTCTTGCCACCAGTGGGGCTTTCTGCATGCTTCCAGGCATAAACAACACATGCTGGGTATCTGGGGTGGCCCACGGAAGAAAATACCAACAGTAGAGAAATACGGGCTTTCAATCAAGGGGATATTTTGTCAGGTACCTGAAGTTCTTGTTTTATAAACAGAAGTCACTGTGTAATGTGAGCTTGGTTTGTGAAAACCATGTAGGCATTGTAGCACTTGGTTATCTAAAATTTTGTGGGGACATGAAGAACTCAAACTTGTTTCTGTTTTTAAACAGGAGAGAGAGTGTTTGAAAAAACGTTCACCCTTAAGTAATTGACAATTAAGTCATTAGTCATGATGAATTTACTCAAACTGGATTTGTGAATTCTCAAAGGAATTGAGGGTCCTTACGTGTTAGCACTGCTCTTGGTGCTAAAGATAAGGTGTCTTATTCGTTGATCGTTTATTGAATAAGTATGTTTTTATTATTTAACATATGTGCCAGGCACTGTGCTGGGCATGGGGCATTCATTGTGGACCGGAAAACCGGATTCTGTCCTGACGAACTTTCCATCCTTGGGGCCGAAGGGAAAAGCCAATGAACACATAAATCAACATGGTATTCCAGTGCATGATGAGTGCGGTGGGGAGCATACGACGGAGTGATGGGGCTGAGGGGCCGCAGGGAATGACGTGGGGCTCCTGCACGTGGCGTGGGTTTCACAGAGCGCGGGCAGGGCGGATCCCGGGAGGAGAGAGCACCTGGTGGGTGGGCAGCGACAGCCAGACCCTCAGGGGAGACCAGGCTGCGCTGTCTGGGGCAGCCCGGGGTGTCTGCGCGGCTCGGACGACAGAGCAGAAGAGCTTGGTGGGGACACTAACCGAGAGCTCGTCGGAGTCCAGACGAAGCACTGCGGACTGCGCACAAACGGCAACGAGAAGACCGTGTGCATCGGCAGCTACAGAGGAGGAATGACCCGGCTGATGTTTTTAAATGGCCACCGCGGCTTCTGCAGATTGAGTGGATTGTAAGGAGGAACTTTATTTTATTAAAAAATAATCCTTACACGAGAATATGTTTCTATTGATTTTTAGAGAAAGAGGAAGGGGGAAGTAGAGAGAGAGAGAGAGCAAGAGAAACATCCATGTGAGAGAGAAACATCAATCAGTTGCCTCCTATATGTGCCCCAAAAGGGGATCAAACCCTCCACCTAGGTATGTGCCCTGGCCAAGGACCGAACCCACAACTTTTAGGTGTGCAGGGCGATGCTCCCACCAACTAAGCCAGCCTGCCAGGGCAAGAAGGGATTTTTAAAGACTAGGGCCAGAAAGACTGATGAGGAGTCACCTGCCACCTTCGTGGGAGGACTAATGGGGCCTGGCCCTGAAGTCATTTCTGTAGGAGTGGGGAGCAGTGTACGTGATGGCGTTTGGAAGGCCCCGTGCCAGAGCAGCACTTGACAATGCCTGGGAACCGAGAAAGAGCAAAGAGAACACAGAGGTGAGAAGGAAGAACAGCCCCCTGAATCTGAAACAGGGGAGAATGCCGGCAGCGTTGGCTGAGCTGGCTGTGGCCGTTGGCCGTGGCCGTGGGAGGAACAGGCCTGGGTCTGGCAACCAGACATTCTGCCATGAACTTGGTAAACCCGGAGATTTCAAGTTGGAACCTGGGAAAAGGAGTCCTGTTTTCAGTGCACAGGACACGAGATTACAGTTCAGGTCAGGGTGAAGATTTTGGTGAATATATTTTTACAAATATTTCTTTTTTAAAGTTTCAGTATTGTTTTTCTCATGTGGGATCAAAGTATTAAAAAATAACTTCGAAATAAAATGACTTCGCAGGCCTTTCACGAGAAAGACGCCATCAGAGGTTTTCCATGTCACGGATGCGTTATTCAGGTGCCGTTGCGGCAAGGCAGGCAAGGGCACATTCACTGATAACACACAAGACATAGTCTTAAGGCCGAGGCATAGTTAAAAGGAAATTAAAATATCTATGAGCAAGCCATTCTTTTGATCCTGTGTGGGTGGATCTTTCTGAGCTGACAAAGGGATTATTAAATAGCACCCCGAGTTTACAAGAAAGAGAAGCCGTAGCTCCTACGCGTTGTCCAGAAAGCTTTCACATCTGGATGTTATTGATTCATTGCCACGGCGCTGGCCGAGCCGGCATTAAGGGAGGGGCTTTCCGCCAGTGGCTTTCACCTTCTTAGTATCTTGTCAATTTTTAAAGATTCGAAGAGCTCGGTTTATAATGTATGGATTTAGATCGCTAAGTCTGAGAAAAAAATCGAATAGTATTTATCACAGATTCCATTCCACTGGAAGAATCCCCCCAAACAAACAAAGAAACAAACAAAGACCAGACACAAAAGCGGAGATTTGCAGCTTCTTGGACTGGACGTGTTGTCTCCAGTTTCGAGAGCCTCATCCTTCAGGGCAGTGAGCCGGTCCCGTGAAAGACCATCGGAATGTTACCAGCATATGAGTGGGGAGGCTTGAATGTTATTTTGATTTCATTCTCAGGTCATAGAAAGTTACCAATCCTTTGGAAACATGAGACTTACCTTTATGACTTGCTTAACGAGCTTTTCTCCCACGCTATGGAAATGTGACCTGTTCGACTTCTAAAAATAAACCAGGTGCAGAAAAGCCAACTGAGGCTTGCCACCCTCAGCTGGAGCCTCCGGGGAGGTGCCACAGACTTTTGGGTTATGGAAAACCGATGCTAATTGGAATTCTTTTTGAAGTAGCAGAAACGTAACCTGAAGCAGCCTGTCAGACATAAGCTAGATTTAAGTTGAACAGTCCCGCCGCTGAACTGAATATTGTCTGGAGAGATGTATTTTTGATCATGTTTATATATCAAAGGGAAATTTCTGCCTCTCAAATTTGTATCATGATTCAAAGATTCTGTGAACCTGGAGAACTAATCATTCCTGGCTGATACACCGAACGCAATCAGGTTTGCTCTGCAGCAACATTCCGTTGATGTTTTCTGAATCAGCGATGCTCAAACAACAATGCTTCCTCAAAAGATAACATGTGCACATTTGAAAGCATAGTTGACCTGGATTTCTGCTAACACGAATAGTAGACATCCTCCAAATCTTTGCTGGAAACACACATACTCACGCACGCACGCTTACCATATCGGCCCTTTAGGAACCAAGACTTGCCCACAGGGCATTGCGCAGTTGCAAATTCAGTGGTCCCCTAAGGCCGCCTGCTCAACTTTAAAACCTGGTTTTGAAAATTAGAGATACATCAGCCCATGGCTCATAGAACAGACCCAAGTGCTTTTCACATCTTACGCCTGGAATAATCTTCCAGTGCACAGCAGAAAAGTGCTGTTTCTAGCCCAATGCATCATTTCTAAACCTGCACATTCCTTGCCTTCCAACAAAGGAAGCTTTGGAGGAGGAAGCGAATCCTGATTAAATTCAAAGGCATCCTACAGTTGTGTAATTACTATGGATTATAAAATTGTGGGGCTGCTCATGTTATGTTCTTTATGAGCAAGAGCGCAACAATGCATTCTAATTCTTGGGGCTGCCCAAGTACTGCTGAGATGATGTATTTATGTTGCAGAATTACACGAAAGGCCATAAATGGCCAAAGGAGTCACCAGAACGACTTCACATGCAACTTCCTTATGAATGTGCGTGCAGAAGAAACAATTTCTACCGGCAAACCTAATATTTTATCACCACATTTCTCTTCCTTTTCCAGCTATTTATATCCACTATAAAGGATCTTAAAATCTTATTTTGTATAAATTACTGACCTAAAAAAATTTAGGTCCTCCATTACCTGTGAAACTTTACCATGTTGGCATGAAGCCTCTGATGACCAGACACAGTGCCTCTTCCTGAGGCGCTCTGGGGGGATGGGCACTGCATGACTGACAGCTGGTGGCCCGCAGCCTCCGGCTCTGGGATGACGATGTGCCGTAGGGGTGCAGGTTCCTGGTCATTAAGTACCTCTACCCAGGAATATAACGAAACCCTCCTCTCATTTGTGTCTTTCTTTCCCAGCTTAAGGACCATGTATTGGGTTGGCCAAAAAGTCTGTTTAGTTTTTTCCATAAAACAAAAGATGCATTTTTCATTTTCATCAATAACTTGATTGATTTGGATATTTTGAGTATGTCAGCTGTCTCCTATGTGGTAGAACACTGATTGTTCTCAATTCATGTCTCAGTTTGATCTCTATCAACTTCAACTGGTCTACCCAACTGTGGAACATTGTCCAGCGAGAAATCTCGAGCACATGACTTCACAAACCACTTTTGACATGTTTGATCCATCACAGCACCTTCTCCATACCCTGCATCATCTTTCTTTGTGTTTCAGTTGCATTTTTGCCTTTCTTGAAATAATAAAGAATAATATGCAGAAAGTGTTGCTTATTTTCTTCCATCTTCAATATTAAAATGGCTATATAAAAATTCACCAATTTTGGTAAGTTTTTTAAAAAATGCATGCTGATATGACAGCTGTCACAATACAATCTAACAAAATTGTTTTGAATGACATTAAAGACAACTAAGTGCTAGTAGGGCCATCATAGGTAAAATAACAACAACAAAAAACACAATTGGACTTTTTGGCCAACCCAATACTATGTAGGGGACTAAAACCTGGAATTGTTTACCTTAACCTGTCAGTCTTATGACAAAAAGTGTGACTACACCAAAAACCTATTAATCTGCAAAGGTAAAGAGGATTGTGTAAATCATGTTAGTGCCTGCTCCACTTCCCGACTTTCTTCCCATAGTTCCTTGTACTCTCACTTCTTGCCTATGAATGCTGGCTGCTAGATGCCTGAATTAACCAGGCAACAACCCACACCCCTAAGGTCACGTCATTCCCCCTGCTGGGTCCTTAAATTCATTCAGAAATATCTAGCGAGCAGGTTTTTTGTTTGATTTCAAAGCTTCCATGGTGATCCAAAGAACGCACTATGTATGATTTTTCTGGAGCTTATCGTCTAGTGGAGAAAAGTAATATTAACTGATTACTGAATTAATTATAGTGATGAGAGGGTATTGGGAGAGCACAGAATAGAGTCAATGGAGAGGGTCCGAGACCAGGAAAGGGCTCCCTGAGAAAGTGGCGCTTTGAACTGTGATGTGAGAATGGGTAGGAATTAAGATGTCATCATAGAAACACTGTAGAAAAAAGAAAAATATCATGTCCTGTATGATCATATTTTGTTTTTATTTACCTTTATTTTATGTTGTAATAGTTTTAGATTGACAGGAGAAATGTAAAGACAGTTCAGAGTTTGCTCATCTAGCCCACAGCCAGTTTCTTCCCGTGTTAAGGTCTTGCGTCACATGACACATTCCTTCATGGCTAATAAACCAGCGTTGATACATTACTGCTATTTATATCGATATGCAGGATTTCTTCACATATTCGAGATTCAGTATTTTCCCTGGTGTTATGGATTGCAAATCTCATCTCCCACTTTGGGGCAAGTCTTTACATACTTATTATACTAGTTCTCAAGGATTTTAATAAACAGAAGCTCTACAAGGTAAGAAACATCTGTTTTATAGTTTCACTCTTTGTATAATGCTTTTTTAAATAATCAATCCAACCCATGATCCTAAGTATGTTTACTGTACTTTCTTCAGGTATTTTTCTTTTGCAATGTCCTTTTTCCCACCTAGAATTGATTTTTGTTAATTACATTAGGTAGGGTTTTTTTTTTATATACACTAGTTTGTGTATAGATAACAGATAGTCCACAATGATTGCAAGGTCAATAATTTATTCACTATTCTTTAATATAAATTATTTATATATCATACTTCCAAATTTGTATAGATCTATTTCTGGGCTCTCTATGTAATTCTTTCCTTTCTCTTTATCTCTGCCAAGATCAGACAGATTCCTATTAATTCAGTTTTATAAAAATTCTGAATATAAAGAACAGGTTGTCTTTCTCATTCTTCTGTAATAAGAGTGTTTTTACTATTTCCAGACTTTAGCTTTCTAATATCCATTTTATTATCAGCTCAATAAGTTCACAAAAATTTCCCTCTTACTTGGAATTGCATTGATTTTTTTTTAAAAAAAGAAAATCAATCTGGAATCTGGAGAGAAGTAATTTTAGGTGTATCGAGTCTTCCCATGTACAAAATGAATATACATGTAATCTAATTAGGCCTCCTTTAATATGCTTTGAAGTAGCTCACAGTACTAACATAAAGGACTTGACAACTTTTGGGAGACTTATTCTTGATACTTTATATTATATGCTAATATTGTGGCTGGTATGTATTTTTAATCACATTTTTCTAACTGTGGGTGTTAGATAAAGTGCAATTAAATATTCATATGGAACTTTTACTAAGCAGCAATGCTAAAACTTTCTTCGTAATGAACTAATTTATCTTAAGGATACTTTAAATGTAATTAGTCATGTAAGCATGATTAATGACAGTATTTTCCTTTTTTGTTTCAAATGTTGGGTCTTGTCTTCATTTAGTATCTTATGTCAATTCCTAAGACATCTTAGTAGGGTTTTGAATGAAAGCGAGCTGTCATCCTACTACTCCTTCTGATTTTACATTATTACATTATTTTATAGTATTGATATTTGTTAAGATAATATCCAAAGATTGATGATGGAGTTTCTTCTATGTCTGGCTTCTGTATGAGATCAAGAAGTGCCCTTTAACTCCCACTCCACAGGGAGGTGTGGTGTTGCACGTTCGTGTGAGTGTGCTTGTTTGCCATCTGCCTCTTTGTGGAGGCATCCGGATCTCTTGCCCATTTTAAATTAGATTGTTTGTTTTCTTACTGTTGAGTTTTAAGAGTTCTTATTCTCTTAATAGTATCTTTCACAGAGGAGAATTTTAATGCAGTTCAATGTCTCAGTCTCCTTTCCCTGCATTGTGCTGTTGGATTGTGTCTGATAAGTCATTACCAAACCCCAGATCACCTAACTTTTCTCCTATGTCATCTTCTAGGGATTGTTTAGACTTGTGTTTACATTTAGATTTACGCTTCACATTTAGTTAATCTTTGAGAGATGTCAAGTTTGCATGAAGATTCTCTTTCTTCCTCCCTCCCTTTCTCAATCTTTCCCTCTCTTCCTTCCTCTTTCTTTTTCTTCCTCGCTTACTTTCTTCCACCCTTCCACCCTTCCACCCTTCCTTTTTTCCTTCCTTCCTTTCTGTTCTTTGTTTCTTTCCATGTCCATTTGTTCCAGCACCATTTCTTGAAGAGAATATACTTTCTCCATTAAGTAGCCTTTTTTTTTGTCTCTCAAAGATAAGCTGACATTGCATGTGTTTGGTTATTTTGGACTCTCTATCCCTCTGGTCTTATCTGTTCTTTTGCCAACACCACACTGTCCTGATTTCTGTAATTCTCTAGTAAGGTTTGAAGTTGGCTGTTATTAGTTCTCTGACTGACTTCTGTTTCAATATTATGTTACTCAATTCTAGGTTTGTGCTTCTTGATATAAACTTTAGAATCAGTTGGGAACTCAGAATAATTTGCTGAGATTTTGAGAGAATCTCTGGATCAAGTTGGGGAGAACTGATATCTTAACAATATTGTCTTCCTATCAATGAACATGGAACATTGAACATTGAACATTTCTTACTTTTCACATATAGATCTTTTACATATTTTGTTAGAATTATGCCTAAGCATTTTTTGTTGTTGCTAATATAAATTATTTAGAGTTTTGAACATGTAGAGATGAGAAGATAAACAAGTATGTCACATTGCAGATACATATATAAGAAATTTAAAATTTATGTTACAAGGAATTTTATGAATGAAATATAAGAAACTATGGATATAAATGGTGTCTTAGCTCATTCAGCTGCTATAGCAAGATACCAGAGGAATGAATAATTTGTAAACCAGACAAATTTCTTTCCAACAGTTCTGGAGGCTAGGAAGTCCCAGATCAGGTTGCTGAGAGATTCAGTGTCCAGTGAGGACTTGCTTTCTGGTTCATAGAAGGTCCCTTTTTATTGTGTCAAAACCACAGGGAGCTCTGTGGGATCTGTTTTATAATGGTGTTAATCCAACCCATGAGGACTCCAGGTTTAAGACCTAGGAACCCCTCAACAGCTCCACCTCCTTATACTGTCATTTTTGGGGATTAGGATTTCAGTTTATGATTTGGCATCAGGTAGGGTAAAAACATTCAGACCTTACCAAACAGAAGGGTGACTAAATCACAGAGACTTTAGTGTAGTGATGCCTGAACTGGAATATGAAAGAATAATTATGAGCAGTCAGGCTAGGGTAGAAGCAGTAGTTTGAGAAGGGATTAAGGACTTCAAACAGTGGAAAGAATAAAAGAAAACACTCAGTATGAGAGGTGAAGGCTTCAGTGATGAGGCTTACTTCCCTAGCTCTGGAATTCAAAATTCGAAATGGAAAGAAGCAAGAGACGTAAGCAAGCAAACATATGCTTATAGGTGGTTGGTAGAAATATAAAGAGCTAATCTTGTCAGACCCAAGACAGTAGGGAAAGGCGGGGATAGTGGGGGAACAGAAGAAATGTTATGTCTAGTCTAAATGAATTGTTACTCCCATGATTTTATCGTCCGAAGAAAACAATGTGTTTCATCAGCCACCACCATGCGATCACTGAGGATCATCATCAGGCCTCTCACATCACGTTGAAGATTTTGACCTAGGGACCTGAGGGAGAAGATTTCCCATTTTTCCTGCTCTTTCGTGTCCCAAGTCCAAGCACAAGTCCACCCTTCATGACCGTGCGGCGGCAACAACAGCAGTCTGTGTCTACACTCGTGTTCATGGCCTTGGGTTCTGTTCATTTCTTACAAATTCAGCTATGACTTCTGAATATTTGCAGCACGGACTGTAAATTAACTGCAGGCCTTGACCCACACTGGGGTAGCTGCACTTCCCCAAAGCCCATGGTGACCTGAAGGCCACTGCGTTTCCTCCTCTTTCTTTGTCTGTGTTCGAGGCGACGTTTTTATGAGAAAGCACTCCAAAGCATTCTAACTAATGTATATTACTTTGTCAATGATTGGTGTGTTTATGCTATTTTCCTTTGCTCAACACACTTATTTTAATCCTTCAGTCGTCTTCTCAATTGTTTGATATGCTAGGCCACTCCTCACACCTGCACCTGGAAAGAACACTTCCATGCTAGAAAGGGCTCATGCAAGCCCCTCCTCCCAGCCTTTACGAAATCATCCCATAGTATCTGCCTCATCAGTAGAATGAATCACTCGGCTGGTCATCTGAAAATATGAAAAGTTATCAGGTAGAATGTACTACATAAAAACTTATAATGGAGTTGCCACTGGAAGGATACAGGTTAGAGCTAAACTTCGATTTTAATAAGATCATGCAAGTTCTCCCCCCCACCCCAACAAAAAGCAATATACAGCTTTCTACATTTTTTTTATTTATTTTTTTAATTTAAACTTTATTTTCAATTACACTTTACATTCGATATTAGTTTGTACTTGTTTTAGGTGCCCCTGCTTTCTGCATTTTTAATTACACTTGGCTTTGAAAAGCCTTGAGGTACTCTGAAGTGTTCTGCATCATACCTCTGTGAAATGTGGGGAAATGATTTTATTTTCCCCCTCCAGTTTCGTTCTGTTGGAGTAATACAATAAAGACTTTACATTTGAATGTATGACTGCTTCTTCAAGCAGTGCTGACATTTCAGTTAATGGTCTGATTTACTAGATTAAAAACGTGTAGTTTGTAAAGGGCTGTACTTTTCAAATCCTGGATTAGAAGACTGGAATATAGTTGTGTACGTGTGAAAGGGAAATGCAGAGCTAACCGGACATCTGTGTGGTGCACACTCATAGAGTAAATCTGTGTTCTCCTGTAAGCAGACAGTTAGGTTCATCACATTATATCCATTTTGAGGGCAAGTGGCCTGTCTTAATTATCTTCTAAATCTCTGAAACACAGCATGTAGTATGTCCTACCTAGTGGGCACTCCACACAACAATGGTTGAATAAGTAAATGAATTAGAATTTTCTCCACACACTGTAAAACTTAAAAGAAATGAAAGAAATTATGACATTCTGCAAGATATTTAGGTAAAAGGAAACAGCAGACATGGAAAGTATGCTACGTATATTATCATGAAACACAGAAATACCAAATCGGAATGTTAAATTAGCCGCAGGACCCACAAGTGCATCTAATGTATTTTGCGTTAGTTACATCTCTCAATACTTCCCACACATTTCCCTCTGCATTTTATACACCCAATGGCCAGAATTATTATCAAATATTTCTTACTGCTAGGCAAAATACGAAACGGGATCTTGAAATTATCTAGGTAATTTAGTGCACATGGGCTCCAAATTCAAATATGCCAAGCAAAACAATAGACTTTGGGGATTTTGTTTAGGGAAAGTCATTTTGTTCATTTAATTATTTCTCAGTTTCATTTGTCCTGGCTCATGAAATGGATCTCACCATCACTTCTGATTATGTCTCAAGCTTTTTGTTTTTTATTTTTTCAATTTTTATTTTTTTAAATAATTTATTTATTTATTTCTAGAGAGGGGAATGGAGGGAGAAAGGGAGGGAGAGGAATATCAATGTGTGGTTGCCTCTTGAGTGCCCCTAACTGGGGACCTGGCACGCAACCCCGGCATGTACCCTGCTGGGAATCCAACTGGTGACCCTTTGGTCTGCAGTCTGACATTCAATCCATTGAGTCACACCAACTTTGAGAAAAAAATAAGTAAAAAGGGAAATTGTCTTGCTAGATTCAAGTAGTGTAAAGATATTCAAATTCTTACACATTCTCAGATTCTTATCAGGGCATTCAGTGAAATACGATAATAGAGGTGAACGGCTTAGTTCTACACCAATGCAAGGCAAATGTGCAATGCATGTCTGAAAACATTATTGTGGTTAGTTTTGAGTGGAGGCATCCTTCTTTGAGAATTAGAACACTAATCATTCTATTCTTAAAATTAAGAATGAATGCATCCGATGCATTCTGATTCTTGTTGTTCTACAAAACATCTCCCTGCCTGCCTTTTGATCTGCCGGAGTTATCTGATGTGCCGAGCAACACTCTGTGTGCAGATGATACACAAGCATGGTCAATGTATTCACTCTCCTTTCCTCCCTTTTAATCCAGAGGTTACCTTCAGCACTTGATCGTAAACTTCAGATTGAGCAGTAATGCAAATTGTTAGGATTTACCTTAACATAGAAAAGATGAGTACTATAATCTTTCCAAATTAAAGAAGTATTTTATATGTATATAGGTACTGACTAAATTAAGTTGCCTTAATCTCCACATTTTTAGCTTGAGATTTCACAGAATTCATAATTGCAATGGATAGCTTCTAAGAGAGATTTGTATTTTCAGTTAGTTTCAACTCATGGTAGAATGTAACAAAAACTAGTGACATCATCAGAACCATCCACAAATATCAAAAACTAATAGTTTAGATAAAAGAGGAATTATAGTCATGCTGCTGAGGCATGTCACATAAATGCAAGGTAGCACAACACACGTGTGTGTGTGTGAGGACCTCCCTACAGTCCTAATCCCATACATCCATGAATAAAATCACGGCACACAAGTGCTCACACCAAAGACAGTGCTTCACTTTCGTAGCTGAGATTCGTTAGTGCTCTTCGGTTTGGTTTGGTTTTCTATTTTACCTACTTATATTTTGACTTTTTTCTTTTGTGGGAAGAGGGATTACAAAAATTCACACATGTTCAGTTACATGATTGCATCTTGTTCTAAATGTGCAGGCAGCTCTTCCATTCTCTCTAACCTTTATGTTTGCAATGCTTTGTTGAAAATATCCTTTTCTCCTCCCTTGCCTAATAGGCTCGGGGATTAAAAGCATGCACTTCCAAGTAAAGGGAAGGGAGAGAAGTGAAGTGTTTTTGAGCTGAAGGGTGTCATTAGCTGAGACACCACTGAGACTGCAGCAGTTCAACACCGCCGTGTCAACCAAAAAAAAAAAAAAATAAAAATAAACCCCACAAAACACAACAACAACAAAAAAGTTCAGGTACTGTGAAAGGAATCAGTCTTTAAAGGAAAGATGAGCAATGTCAAAAAATGGTGTAACTATTCTGGCTGATAGTACAAATCATGAATAAATCATACACTGCGAGTGAAGCATGAAAATAGGCTGGCATCTAGGACACGCGATGCTGAATTCTTAGAGGAAAAGAAAAAGGGATACACGTCTTGTTCCCTGCGCTTCCCACAGTGGGGAGAGGAACCACATGCTGAAATTGTGGGCTTCCGCTGGGCTCTGATTAGAAGACTTTGTTTTCTGAAGGTTAGATTCGATGATTTCTTCATGTTTCAGAAATTTATTCCACATGGTTTTAGTCCCTGTTTTTCCTTTTGTTCCACGATGATTGTATAACCAACCTTGGAACATATTCACGTGTTTACACATCTAAAGTGGGACTTAACCCAAAACTTGCTCTCTGATGATGATTACGGAGATTATTGATTTTTAATATTGACATTCTTAGCTTTCTAAATGATTGCATAATCCATTTTAAGCACTAGATTTAGTCTCCTCTGATCTCGAAGGTATGAATTCAAATGTAGAAAATTTGGAGAAAGAGTTTAGAAAATTATTCTTAGGATTGTGAGTTGCCTCCACTAACTGGTTATTTTCCCTACCAAGTAATGAGTAGGGGACAGGCTAGAGACTCACAGGAAAGTTAGCTGAAAATGTTGGGCTGCTTCATCCTACAATCTGTAAACACAGTTAGAATCCCTTAATTTTATTTGTAACCAGACCGATTGCTATTATTTCATACAAATTTTGGTACCTGCACAGGCACAAATACATGAAAACATGAATTCATATTATGACGTCCCTACACCATCTGCATAAACATATTTCTGTTGAGTTCACTCTTGTCTTCACTCTTAGATTTGAAATTCCTGAATGCTCTTCCTAGACCCCATTTTCAAGCATCTGACACAGCCAAGGACACCAACTGCCCATGAACCCTGTGTTCGTGTTGAATAAAATGAAGGCAACAGCCGGAGTTGTTCCGATGACTGTGGGAATTACGATATAGCGGTGAAGATGCAGGTTTCTGACATGAATAGATGAAAACTGAGTAAACGCCAAGGCTTGCTTTGAAGTCATAGCTTCTCTCATTAGTTCACATTCTGCCCAAGAGAACACAAATCAAGCCCCCACAGCTGGTTCTTAAATGCATTCACTCCAGTGCCCTCGGTGCAAAGATAAAAGGAGGCCCACGCATGTGCTGGGTCTGTGGAGTCTGCGGCTGTGAACTTGGAGTCCCGGTGGCCGTGAGGTTGCAAGGAGAACATGACGTCATCAGTCACACTTCTGAGCGCCCTGGGTGGGGGCGGGGCATAACTCTCAGGCACCTGCAGGCTGACGGGCTCTCCCCGCCCAGTGATGCCCCTCCAGGGAAGTCCGCAGGTGGAAGCTTTACGAGCAGCACCTGCCAGTGAAGGTGTGCACTTCCCGTTAAACAACCAAAAATGGGCAAAATGTCTGAAACTACGTGTTTCATGCCTTGGACAGCAGGCAGAGGAGGACTGTGATTCCTGAGTGAAGGAAAGCCAGCGAGGCGATCCCTCCGTTGGTGTCACCTGCTCTGTGCAGGCTGGTTCCAGAGGGAAGCGCAGGGGAGGGGGCGAAGCAGAGCACAGTGCCCTCTCGGGGAAAGCGGCCGAGGATGGCGTGTTGACGCTAGCAGTCACTTTCCCTGTGTAGTAAATGCATATGTATACACACATGTGTGTGTGTGTGTTGAATATCTCCTAAATAGACTCCGCCGTGTGCTGCAAAAACACCCAAGAAGGAATTTTTTAAAACACCCTGTAACCTTTCTTTTTGAAAAGAGGAATTACTAGAATGGTAGCATTTTCCTACTCATTAAGAGAAGAGGGCTTGAGCGCATCTGCCCACATCAGAGTTTCGGTCATCGTCAGCTCACACTAGTGCTTTCCATTCGGGTCCCTTTAATTAGACTGCTGGGTTCCCGGCTGGCGCGTCTGCAGAACAACCCTTGACGGCCGGTCACCACCACCTTTCCAGTCTCCCTGCTTCATCTCAGCCTTTTGACAGGCGCTTGGGAGAACTCCTTCCCCAGAGCTGGTAGGTGTGGGAGGGCACGGGAAATAAAGGCTTCTTTCTTTTCATTAAGTTCAATAAGATCGTATTTATTGCCTAACTATATTTAGCGCTATCACAGGTACAGTGTCAATATAAAAAATGTCAGCACGTGGTACTCACAACATGTAAGTATACCATGCAGTATAATAATGCATCAGCCTGGGCAGTACTCGGGCAACATGTGTATGCTGAGTTGTTGATGGGCGACACCCCCATGGGGGAGATAATGGCAAGAAGTAGTTAAGTCCTTTGCAATTACAAAAGACAAAAACCACCACCACCACCACCACAGCCATAACAACGACAAAAAACTCTGTAAATGTGTAAATACTGTGCGTGTGTGAAGACAATTCTAAAGGCTGCCTGTGGCATCAAGGAAAATTCTACAAAGGAGGTGGGTGTTTAAGGAAAGGTAAGCGTTTGTTAGTTGTAGGGAGGGGGAGTCATTTCCTTGCGTATGCAGGGAAAATGATGTGCTCTATTAATACAGTAAAGCACTAACGTTGCTCTTAGTTTGAGGACACTTCACCTGTACGATTCATTCAGGCGGCCTGGCATTTCTAAGGGCTTCTATAATGTTTAAGCCATGAACTGGAGTGATTCTCAGTTTCAAAGAATTAATTTAGGTCTCTAACATGTGGGAGAGTTTATTATTTTTCATTTATCAACTTCATCAAAATTGCCCCCAGCCTTTCAGAGACACTTCATGGTTTTCTCCTCTCTCCTGCTGATCTGAGTCACCTGGTCCTGAATTCAGGAGACTCAAACTAGATTATTCACACTATCTGGGGCCCTTTACGAAGCCACACTGGGGGCGATTTAATGTTTTCGATTTAGCTGGTGAGAAAAGAAATTCAGGCACAACTCTATAAAATACTGTTTTAATTAGATCTAAAGAGGAATGTAGCCATAGCCTTGGTTTCTTCCTCAAGTTCCTTCATTATGAAAATTAATTTTAAAAGCCATAGTAACTTTGCTTTATGAACTAAAATGCTTGTGAAGTTACTTTTTACTCTCCTTAAGAAAAAAGATGTACTAAGTTTAATTTTGTTTCTTTCATTAGTTTTGATCAGTAAACAAAGTGGCAAAGGAAGACCAGGTCAGTTTCAAGAACTTCTCCAATAAAAAAAAATCAGAAATAAATTTACCTTTCAAAGTGTTAAAATTAGAAATAAGGTGATATTTCAAAGTGTTAAAATTTTCCAAAGCGGGAGAGGGGGCCAGACCACGACCATGCACCCCTGAATTTCTGAAGATATGAGCACATTCAGGGAAGTGCTATAGTTTGATCTATCTCCTTTCTAACGTATATTTCATTCTAATAAAGTAAAAGCATTAGTGAAAATATTGACACTAAAAAGTACACTGCAAAATATGAGCATGTCTTAGATGTCTTCAGAGGTTTCAGTAAATTATCACTGAAGTTGCCATTTCTCAATGAGATTGGTGTGAGGCTTGTATGCCTTGGCAGATGGCAATTTCTCATATCAAAATAGAGTAGAGGAATAGAGGTCTATATGCCTCAGAAGTTGTGAAACTCTAACTAGTTCTGTGGTTCCAATGTTGAAATCATCATGAATTCAGAACATCTTCATAAATCAGTGCACTGTGACGGATCTAAACATTGGCTGTGATACATCTCCAGGTAGCAAAGCCAGTCTTATTGCTAAAAAAAGTCCGTAACTCTTGCCATTGGTTTAACTATCAAATACTATACCAAATCATGCTTTACAGAGTGAGAGAGAGGTGGGGGTGGGTGAGAGAGAGAGAAAGAGAGAGAATGGATTTGCAAAGCTAATGTTCATTATTAATAAAGGAATTGATGGTGTCATACTCAGAGACAGGTGGGCAGATGCATACCTACATGCATACATACATAAGACATAACATCACTGAACTGACCTGGTGGTTAAAGTATCATTTTGATAGTTTTCTTTGTTTTACTGTTGGGAAATGGGAAATTATCTAATGAATATAGTCTAAAGAGAAATCTGTAGCATACAATGCCATGCAAAATTTGTTTCCATATTATGTTGCATGCTATTAAACAGGAATAATGACCGAAAAGAATTCTTAAAAAGTGGTTTCCTTAATTTTTCCCACTGCCTTTCACATCTATAACATCTCCCCGAGGACTGCATCCATTACTCTACCTGTGTGGTTTACATTCTCCTCGGCGTGTCTCCAGTTTTCCACCGCGTCTTGAAGCGGTTCGCTCTCAGATTGTTGCCTGGCGACCTGTCTCTCTTGAGGAAGGTCCGCCCCCGCGACGTCGGGAAGCCGCGGAACTAGATTCAGGCAAGATGAGAAAGGCGCTCTGATCACGCATTGAATTCTAATACTTCTTACAAAGGACAACTTTCCAAGTGTTCCTATCTGTGACCCTCTTCTCATTGCTTTGGCTGTAAGGGGCTCTGGTATCAAGGTCAATTAAAGCAGTAACAATTACTTTTCTGACACGTATAGTACGCATAGATCTACATATACGTTAAAATGATTTTTCTTATACAGGGTAGAAAAAAATAGTCTTACAATTTTTTGTATGGAAAATAAGACAATAATTAATAAATAATAATATAAGAATAAACTGTTTTGCATACTCACAACTGTAAACCTACTTTTGCCTCACCCTGTAAAATAAAGTTATATAAATTGCTAAATCCAAAATATCCTGTCACATATTTTCTGTAATTTTCTTGTTCCCCTATATTTTCCTACTCATGTCACAAAGGTAGTTAAAATTGGGATATCTAAACTTTTCAGAAACCAAAAGAGAATCATTATGTAAGTGATATTTTTCTATGAAATCAAACATTTGCAAAGCATGACCCTGGAAATAGTATTTTGTGAGTAAAGTTTGCAATTTAATAATTTTTTTTCTGAGCTATAATTGTATATAAAATAAATCTATAAATATAAAAAATAAAGATAAGTGTTACAGAGAGGCTGGAAATTCTGAAATATTATACTTGGTTGTAAGCATGTACAGACAATGAGGGATTCCCACCACTGTGTTTGAGGGGTGTAGATTGCTTTGAAGCCATTTCTTTTTTTTTAATATTTTATTTATTTAGTTTTAGAGAAAGGAGAATGGAGGGAGAAAGAGAGGGAGAAAAATATGAATTGGTTACCTCTCACATGCCCCCAACTGGAGACCTGGCCTGCAACTCAGGCGTGTGCCCCGACTGGGAATCGAACTGGCAACCTTTCAGTTTGTGGGCGGGCACTCAGTTCACTGAGCCACACGAGCCAGAGCTGAAGCCATTTCTTATTCAAGTCCAGAAAGACACTATCTAGGAAAACATGTATAGTTTTACCTATTTTTTGCTAATCGTGTAATAGAACAATTGGTCAATGCAGCCTGTGACACACTCAACCTTAATACATTAGCATGAGTTGTATTTTGAACTCTGGGAAATAAAGAAGATAGCTGTACCTCCATATAATGTTTAACCATTTAGTTTTCAGTTCTAACAAGGACATGAAAAATCAACACTAGTATACTATTTATGTTACATACTAATTACTTGGGGATATAAAATGTCATTATTTATTTTTACGCTAGCTAACTGAAGTGGAAAATTGAGATCATTCCCACAAGCAGAATTCACATTTGCTTCAATTAGGTGGATCCCTCAGATGAAAATAACTGCGTTATAATTACTACATCCTTCAACTTTATATCTGGATGCAACTTTAATATGTTAGTTCCAATGATAGGGACTGTTTTTCTTAACAAAATATGTTGTACTTCATGGAAATGCATGTTTTGAAATGAAGTCTGAAGATCTTAGGTACCAGAAGGCATTGGAAGAAGTGGGATAAGAGTTCCAAAGTTATGACAAGAAGCCATAAACCAGTGGTGACCTTTACAAACAAGCATTTTAAAGGTAGCCTTTCGACAATGAACTCTGAAAGGTCATTGTTTACAGTGGCGATTGCAACCAGGTGGAATCTGGGAAGTAAACATCAGTACCTACTTAGCAAGGCGGGCAGGTTAAAGACTTCTCAAACAAGACGACAATGTCGCACAGCGCTACAGGGGCACAAATGGAATGGGGCACACAGTGATCTAAGCCTTAACTTGATTTGTGGCTTTGTGACTGCTCTCAGGGTCTGCACAGAAGACATAAAGGCAACATAAATCCAGTGGGGGGGATGCCTAGTGTTAATTTCCGGTGCAGGTGATTTTTTTTTACCCTGGATCATAAAGAAGGTTTTCCTCCATTATGCCCAATTTTCTCTGCATCCCATTTCCAGGGCATTAGTATTTGAGGCACATTTTTGCTAATCGCCTTTGCCACGGTTGGCCCTATCAGGGATAAAGGACAGATTTTCTCCCAAATCTTGGGAGACTAGTTTAAATTGATGGCCAATTGTTTTTGAATAAAATGAAATAAATGGGTTAGCATTGCTGTTTTTTTTATTTAGAACTTTAAACATTTTGACACTGCTTAAAAACAAAATAGACACATATGACTGATTATGATTTGGAAATATATATATATATTTGAATACTCAGTATCCATTTAATAAGTATGCCTCAATTGATGACTGCAGTTTACAATAAATATTAGTATATCAATCAGGTCACCAAAGAGAATTGCATTGTTAACATTCATTAACTTTATAATAGATAACTTAATTGTACACATAACCCAAAGCTGTGTAATTAGGATGTGATTATATTCCCATTTCTTTATGACAAAATGAACTTATAGTTCAAGCAACTGGTGCAAGTAAAAAGGAAAATGTGAAATGAGGTTATAAATCAACTATTAAATAATTTCCTTTGCTACTAAGTGTAAAGAAATGTTTTAATTCTCTGTGCCTTATAACAATTTCCTATTAAATGGCTTTGCGGAATTGAGCCCAATAACAGCCTCTCCTTTCTCATTATTTGGGAATAATAGCCTGTTGTCTTGTTGACTTAGCCATTTTTATATTCATAAGCCATTATGAATAGTCTATATTCATAGACTACAATGAGTCCATGATTGACAACAGATCTAAAATTATAATCCTTTAGTAAGAGGCAAAAGATTAATAGCCTTGCGAGTAAAGACAGAGGAAGGTTCGTTCCATAAAATGCATGATCCAGAAAATGCATTTTGGGGAGAAGACGGCAGAAAGAGGAAGCGGAGAAGGCAGAGAGGCTGATGGGTAGAGGAACCACAGCTTTCACCTCGCCTCTTTGATTCTCGTAGAAACAGATGGTTAATAACGCTTTCCTTAGTGAAACATTTGGAATGCTTTGTTTCTGAAAATCTCAACTTATCTGTGTCTTGCTGTTAGCTGACTTGGGTGGTCCCTGATTTAGGATAGTAAGGAGACAATGTAGACATTAATAATTCGGTACCAGTGAAATTCAGACCTTCCCCCATTTTTAATCATACATTTCCTTTTTCTTTCTCCAATCACGTCCCTTCCCACTTTACTTGAAACCTCCAATTATTTTTTTAAAGATTTTATTTATTTATTTTTTTAGAGAGGGAAGGGAGGAAGAAAGAGAGAGAGAGAGAAACATCAATGTGCGGTTGCTAGGGACCATGGCCTGCAACCCAGGCATGTGCCCTGGCTGGGAATCAAACCTGCGATGCTTTGGTTTGAAGCCCACACTCAATCCACTGAGCTACGCCAGCCAGGTAAACCTCCAATGATTTAAGGAAGAAACTTCAATGTTGTGATTTTTCTCTGGTCTGAATGTGTAAATATAGGTTGGAGTGGTAGTAGTGTGTGGGGCCCCACTGGAACCTGTGCCCGTGCAGAGGTGGTTCTAGGGCACAGTGACGAACGTCCATGAGATTGGCACGTTCAAGGAATGGGCCTTCTCCATGGAGGCAGTTTATTCGGAGGATGTTAACTGACTTAAGATTGACTGACAGGATGAAGGAGCCTCCGCTCGCTGGTGACTTGGAGGTTAATTTTAGAGTTTCATTAGTCATGTGATCTCTCAGGGTCCTGTAACTTTGTCATAGTGCTTGTGTTTGACTGCACAGGTGAAATGAGTGTCCTTGGTGCTGAAGCGAAGACGATACATTTCCTATGGTGCTCACAGTCCTTTGACTAGTTTGAACTTAGTATGTCAGTAACTAATTTTTTAGATTGAAAAAAAATTGAGTTAATTGAGCCATTGGCCTTTTTCAGAATTCAGTGCTATTTTAAGGAAACACTTCCTGATTTTAATAGCAAATTCTTATTCGAAATTTAAAAAGACCACTATTTAAAGGAAACTATTAAGATTATTTGGAATGGCACTTAATGTCACAAGGTTTCATTAAAAAGCCAACTTAAACATCCTGGTTTCTTTTAAATACTACCCAGTTACGCTTAAATGTGCTTGCGTGTATCTTTTTCCAAAAGTAATGTCTGACTCCCACGAAGTGGCCGTGAGTGAACGTGTTATCATTCACTCCTATACGTTTGTTACACACACACTTGGCTGTAGTGTCCTCTGCCCTGTCGTCCTTGCAAGCATGCTGGGAGTCCATGGTTTTTCCCTCTTGTCCCTGTAGGCAGGTTAGGATAATCACAGTTTGATCAAAGGAGGGACCCGTATAAGAACCAGCAATCCCATGCCCACAACACTTGAATGTGCTGTGTGTTGACACCTTTTGTCAGACTTTGAACTGAGCTACTCCTCTCAAGGGACCAAAAAACATAAAATAGATTCTTTTTCTCTTTGGAAGACTCACCAGGTAATTACCTAAATTAGCAGCAAATGTAGTATTTTACTAGCTCTGCTGTCTCTTCTTCAGTTGACAACTTATCTGTGTCATGGCCATTCGGGCATGCAAACAAACAGTAATGAAACTCCTGATTGGAAAGGGATGATGGTTATTCAGAAGATATTGCAGTGAGGTGTGTAATCATGGCCAAGTGGTGTTATTGTGATGTGACGACATGCATAGGAAACAGAAACTGTCCGGAAACTCAGTACAGATTTTTAGAAAAGAACTCGATGCTAACAGGTTGACTTAAAAGGTGAAGGTGGGTGAAGCAGGGGGAAATGAGGACAGGAAGAGAATTTGCTTGGGGCAGTGGGCATATGACACAGTGTGCACGTGATGTTTTATGGAGCTGTGTACTTGAAACCTGTATGGTTTATAAACTCATATCAGTCCAATAAATAACAAAAAAAAAACAGTGAAGGGATTGAAACACAGTGAAGTGGCTTAAAACGTGGAGTATGAAGAATGTAAGGTATTGATGGGATTTCTGGAGGCGTCTATTCACTTACTTAGGAGGTAGTTGAAATTGCCAATAGAAAAGCTGCAGCGACTCTCATGGAATAAGGTGCTCGGACTCTGAGCCACTCGTCTCGTCCATTGAACAGAACGTGGGAGCCACATTAACATTTCCACTTCCGGATGCACAACTGGTGGAGTCATTAAATCTTATTGAATCAGTCTAAGGCTATTGAGAGCTGTAATTGTCAGTTTTTATGCACCGCGTAAAGTCTTAACAAACCTTAGGTTTCTATAATTGTATTTGAGACACTTTTTTTCAGAGCCCACGATAAGTAATTAATTAACAACACCAAGGTGCTTGGAGATTCCATTTCTTGTACGTTTGGTTGTAGAGAGCCAGACAGACGGCTGATTGGACCCTCCAGCAAAGTAATGAGATAAGTTAATTTCTGGATGATTAGCAACTTTTTATGGTTACTATATCGGCTTAATAATGAAGAGGGGCCATATGTATACATGCTTCTGCATGGATATAGATTAAGAAAATGTGGGAAAGTAAATGTTTGGTTATGCGACTGGGATGCTGATTTTATCTTATCTTGATTCTGTTGCAAGCAAGAGAGTATGGTTTGAACTCCTCTGCTAATCAGCTTACACAATAAGTGACGTCGTACACTTCCAAAACAGAGTAAACAGCAATGCTTCTCAGTATTGTAATCAAGAGCTCAAGAATCTGATAAAAATAAAAATATGTGACTGAGTCAACAACATAATTTTCTACTCTCAGCTGACATTTGGGGAAGGCTGTGAGATAAATTTCCTCGCAACTTTTCGAGAGTTGTAAAATTTTATTGATGCTTGACAAATCCTATTGTTGTAGACCTTCCATTCTTCTGGTGTGTGGACTAATGATTTATTGCCAGGCTGTGTTGCTGTATGCTTTTGGGGAGCTGGATGGGGAGTTAGTTAAAATTTAGTGGTCTCTAAGATCTTGAAATAAAATGGAGTGCCTATTGCTATTTTAAAAAATGGTGATAATGAACAGGTTTCATTGGCATGCAGTAATTGTTACTCAATGCCAATTACAGATGTTGTATCATAGAATTGTACACCTGAAATCTAATAATTTTATTAACCAATGTCACCCCGATAAATTCAATTTAAAAAAAGACAAAAAGAAAAATTGCCATTTAGAGTTTTGCAACCCACCTTTAAAAAAACACTATGCAGTTCTCAATTTAGAATTCTATTACCTTTTCTCTGCTACCACCAGACAAAACCGTATTTATTTATAATATATTTTTAGCTATAAAAGTTAAACTTTTAGGTTAATTTTGTCTAAACCCAGTAAATCTGCGTGCCAATTATTTTCAATAATGAAAGTCTTATTATATTATAATTATAACAAATCTCCAAGTATTTTCACACTTTGGAAGTGAAGCAACAACAAAAAAAAGACTTCAAGTCTCTTGATGACAAGTATTTTTTTTTTACTAAACAGCAGAAATGTGAGCAGAAGTCAACATGTTTCTTTCTGTAGCAAAACGAATGTCCGCATAAAAGTAGGGAGAAGTGTAAAAGCAGTGAAGGTTTCTTTGTTCCCCAAAGCAAGAGACTCACGTACAACACGGAGAGACACCCAGAGGCGCAGTGTTTTATGTCTAAGCTCGTACATTCCTCATGGAGTTACTAGCAGGCTATCATTTGGTTGAGCTGGGTTTTTACGTCTGATTTGACAGATTATTTTAGAAGTGTGAAACCCGGGCCTGGAATTTCATTGTAATCATGTCTTTTCTAAAATTTGGAATGCCGTATGTAGCAAAGACAAGATAATGATTCTCTCCTCGTCCAATCACAGTCTCATTTTCACATAATGGCTTCGGATAGCTTATAAAAAGTCATGAGGGAGTTACGCACACATTTCGGGCTATTGCAAGTAAACTGTTGGGCAAATTCCTCCTGAAAGTGTGATGATTATAGTGAAAAATATAATTGAAGATTCTAGTCAGATCTTTGAAAGGAGAAAATTTTATTCAACAGAGATGCTTACCTCTGATTTAAAAATCGGTTTTCATTTTAAGTTTTGTTAGCAGAGATTGGAAAAATGTCATTTTGTCTTTTACAACAACCCTTCACAGTCTAATATTAACAACAAATGGTTTAGTAGTTCTCAAAATGTACTCTAATTGTGAAAGCTGGTTAAACTGCAAGTACATATAGAGCCTAGGATTTTGCTCTTAAACTGAGCCTCATGCATACAATTTGAAGGCAAATGGTTTAAAAATAGATGATTGTCCAGTTTACTTGCAAAATTGTGATCCATTTGCAGACTGCTCACTTTAACGAGGAGCTTCTAAAATTTTCTCCTATCACAGATTCATTCATAGAATGCTTGGAAACAAAAGCGCATAAGCCAGCCTTGTAGGGAGGAATTGAGGGGCTGGTGGGGCCCTGAGGGCTGACGGGTCTGCCCTCATCAGGGCCTGAGCTCCATAAGCCTCAGCCTCTGCTCTCCAGACCATCTGGAGGGACGAAACAGGGTCTCCCGTGGGTGTGAGCAAAAGCTAGGGAAACAGCCTCTTCTCCCCTGGTGTGTGCCTTGAGAATTTGTCATCTCGGTCACTTCGTGCGGGGCTCTCTACCTGAACACAGGTACAGTAGGCTTAGGTGTGGGGTTTCCAATTCAGCGGAAGAGGGTCCAACGCTAACTTCCCTATGGGGTGTTCTTGAGCCTTTGTGAAATTCTGGCTAACGTTCACTGAAGACATTAGTAGAGGTTGTTTTTCTTAAGCAAATTAAGATGTAACTTTTTATATAGAATTTTTTGTCTCTTCCCTTTTGGTGAAAGATAAAAATGCTTTATTACAGATTGATAATTTCACAATATAGGGAAGTCAGATGTGCACGTCTGTTGCTCTAGAGTGTGGTGAAAATGTTAATGTCTTAGGATTTGCAAACTGCTGTCATCCTCAAGGACATGTGGATTTCTTGTGGGGTCTGCTCTGTGGAATGTGCCTCTCCCACCTGCTATGTGGAAGCAGAAAAGGGCATTAATGTAACAATTGGTGAAATCCAAAGAAAATGTCTAGGTCAGTTAATAGGATCCAACACACATACATCGTTATATGAATGTTACCATTAGGAGAATTGGTGAAGGTACGTGGGAACTCACCATGTTATCTTTGAAACCCTTCTGAAAATCTAAAATTGTTTCAATATAGAGAGGTTTAAAAATGCATCATGTGACACTACAGGATATTGAGCTGGGAGAATCTTCTGATAATTTTGTGCACAAAGGACAAAAAATGGCTCACAGCTGTCCCTCACCCCACATTGTCCCCCTTTAGAACCGTCGTCAGTGGGTCGCCCCGACACTGCAGATGCTTGGGAAATGGGCCCCGGATACACGTGTGCCGAATGAGTCAGTCCCTTTGATGTATTTAAAGAGCCTTTTATTATTGGGGTTTGTGTTGCCTTGAAAGGTGCTCCTAAAATTTCCTTTTGACTCACTTAAGTCTGAATTGCCCCTGACTGGGCACATTGTGTGCTTTTTGGTTCTCCTCATGAAAGCCACTCCTGGGGAGGTAGAAAAGATACATACTGTGCTCACCTCTCTCCCCCTTCCGCTGTCCTAATGGATCCTTTGAACTTGCCTAGTTGCCTGTCCCTACATGCTTTGTATTTTACTATCTGATCTTTGATAAGAAAAGACAAGAAAAAACAGGGTAATCATTAAGTTAGTATATATCGGTGTAGATCAAAGCATCATAAACTGGGTCACTTTCTGGAGAGAAAGGAAGGACCTATTGGTTGCAATCCCTGATCTTCACATTCCTTTTGAAATGCTCCCTGGGTTCCCCCAGGGTTTTCCTGCGTCCTTTGTTATCTAGGTGAGTGCTGTTTCGTAGGTTGGGTTCAAACATTTATCATTTCACTATTTTCCTTGTGTTACTGGAGTTTCAGCCCTTCAGCCATCTCAGTAAAAGCCTCCTCTGGGTTCTTCATGCATTCTCCCAATTCAGTGCTTTCTTCGCTGTGCAATCCTTCCATTCTTTTCTCCTGCTTCCACCTTTAAAAACAAATGCTCTTTTTTCAATCTTTTCATTGAGCCAATGAAATCACTCCGACCTTACTGTTTCTGGAAAACACACATTGTCCCGTGTTCTTCACATTGAATTTTGAAATGCATGTCAAGAGCGGTGCGTATTCATTATCTTGTAGGCTACCGATTTTGCAACTACCAGTTCTTCAATTCTCTCGGATTTCTGTCACCACTATTCTATTGAAGGTATTCTTTGAAGTGGCCCACTTACATACTAGCAATCACACTTCTGAGTGTTCATGTTCACTGATCTCTCTTGGTAAGCAGACGCCATAGAATGCCAGTTCCCTAGAGATTCTCCTCCACGGACTTCTGTGACGCTCCCATCCCTGGCATTGCTCTGACCTTCTCAGCTGCCCCTTCTGTCTCCTCCGGTTCTACTGTGTCATCCAACTTCTCATAGGCTCTGACTTTAACCTTCTGGCTCCTCCTTATCTGTACGCACTCTTGCACTGTGTATTCTGGTTTTGCTAATCACCCACGTGCAATGGTTCCGAAATCATTTCCGCACTTGACATCCATCCTGAGCAGCAGCCTTACCTGAGTGAGCATAGCTGACAGACATTTCTGCCTGGGTCTTCCACAGATATTTCAAACTCATGTTATCGAGACTAAAGCTATCCTTTTCCTTCCACGAACTGGTCCTCCCCTGTGGGTTTGTCAGTGATGCAAATGTACTTGTTTTAGCTTCTCATTAGCTTGCCTTAAGAGTGGTTGAGCATTCCAGATCTTTCAACTGTACCTGTGTTTTTGCTGTCCTCTATGTTTCTACCTCCACTACCCCTTCCTGAGCACTGCCCACCTCTCATGGAATCTGATAGTTGTCCTATTATAGGGTACTAACTTCCTCTGGTGGAGTCTACTCTTTATAAGTATGCTGTGGACTTAGCAGTATTTAGCTCCAATATTGTCTTGTAACACTCTCTGCTCTTATTCTGATGGAGCTTTGGATTTCTCATCAGAGTTTGAATGCCTCTGTTGGTACACACAGCACGGACATTTATGCTGTTGGCTTGGGATGAAAATAAAAGACAGATACGATAAGCAGTGAATGTCTAAGAGTGATGACTCTATACATATTCATTTAAATTCAGTCCATCTTTGAATTGCTTTAGCTTCTGTGCTTATTTTTCTGTCCCTTCACACACACTTTTTAACTTACTTCCAGTGCACCTGCAGGAAATGTGACATGAGCTCCCAGGCATATGCCCAGGCTGCTGCTGTGTGGGCTGGGGCCAGGCTGGGTGGGGGGCAACTTCAATGAATGAGGTCTCAGGGATGAGGACATGGCATCGTGCGGACGAGGGGTCAAAGTCAGCACTGGAAGGACAGTTTGAGGCGTGAGATTCAAAGAGAAAGTGTAAATCCATACAGAAAGGAAAAAGACAGAAGCTGAAGTGATTTGAGCCATTCTGAAAGATAAATGGTTAGATGTATTTAAATGAAAAATTTTAGATGGTCACCAAGAAAAAAATGTCTGTCTAGACATGTGGAACTAGGAGATAAATTGGCTGAAAGGTGAACTGGGCAAGAAACATCAAAGTTGGACCTGAGTTTGCATATTCTTTGTGTTTTTAATTAATATACTCAATTCGTATTACATTTCTTGGGACCTAAATTGGGATATATTATCAGTGAACTAATGGAATCAGTTTAAATGACTAGCCCTTAAAACTCTGTCCTTGGATCTTAAAGTGGAATTAACATCCTTAAAGTCTTTCTTGTCTTAATATAAATTAATTGGTTTTGAGAGTCCCTTTTCTTACATAGATTCTGCATGGTCTTTTCTTCTGTGTTCAAGGGTCTGACCAGTAACCTTGAAACAGCAAACGCCACCTTCTTGTAGGAATTTCTGGAGTGTAGGGATTTTTAACGTGAAGGTCCTCAGCTTCAGCAGCCCGGTGAACTCTGAACTCGCATGCATTTCTGAATGCCTGTCCTGTTTCTAGGCAGCTGCTTGAACATGTTACTAGGTCCCTAAAGACACAGGAGGTCTGAAAATCTGCTCTCCCTGAGGCGTATTGAATAGGATGCTGGAAATCATTTAGAACATAAATCTGATCATGCCGTCCTCTATTTCATAACTTGTTGGGTTCCCTTTGGCTCTTAGAATTAAGACCAACTCCACACATTATGACCTCTAATGCTATGCTTGTGTGGTAAGTCCATTTGAAATTTCTAGACTGCGTTTACATTAGTTGCCCCTGGGCCTGTGGCTTGAGAACATAGTACTTCATTTTAATTTCTTTAATGAGCTATTACTTCTCATTTCACGGTATTGCCTACTTTTTTTGGGGGGGAAGAATGGTCCCATCATTATTTTCCAACTTGCTTCCACCACCCCTGTCTGCTGACCACCTTCAGTCTCACTTCTGGCCCGGCTCAGGCACTTCTTTCCAGCTAAGTCTTTCTTGCCTGCTCAGATGAAATCGGATCCTGCTCTTCTGTGTGTTCATCATGGCTGTCTACTTCCACGACATGACACCCATTATGCCTCAGGATTATAGACTTGAGTCATGGTTTTGTTAACATCAGTTCCTCCTCTTGCCAGCTCAGGGAAGCAGGGGTATTGATGTTAATTTTCATGGTATTATTTGTAGCACCCACATCATCCAATACACATACAACACAGATCTGTTGAGCAAATGCATGCAATGACTTGCCATCTTGGAGCTCCTAATTTGAATGGAGAGTTACATTCATATGCCCCGGGGCGTCTTCCACAGGATGTTGGTGCATAGTAAATCATAATTCAATCATTCTTGACCGAATGGCAAGTTTTTTTCATAACAAAGAAATGTTGCTTTTCCTGAAGACACTTGCCTTTATCACATGGGCTTTAAAATTTTTCTATATGTAAGTATATTCAATTATCTAATTTCTAGATCAGTTGTTTTAAAAATATTTCCAAAACGATGAACACTAATAATCATGTTGAAGGCTTTAGACATTTCATACACTTTTCATATCCTCCTAAGGTATTTATGCACATGAAATATGGGAGAGCTTATTATCTGGTATTTCATGCTCCTTAGCCAACGTGAATTGATATGCACAGTGTATAATAAAGCCGTATACCTTTCTGCGCATTGGAGAGAATTATATCTTGTGCCACATCGTATGTTCAGTGAAATATGGAAGCAGTAAATGCGGACTGAGAGTGCTTCATTGCTTGAAGCATTGTCCTGGCAGCGAGCCTTTCATAATTCTTGATAATCTGTTTCTGATTACTTGTTGCCAGAGTGCCACATCATAAGAACTTCCGTGGATGTAAGCATCTGTCCGTACTTATGGTCATATGCTGTTTTATGTGCGCTATAAACCAGGGGGATTATACTGGACATAAATAATAAAAAGTGACACGTACACACAAGAAATATGTTTTCTCAGTTATGCTTCTCAAACTTTGTGAAGGGTACTTAGTTTCAGATGCCCTTTTTGATAAGGCTGAGCTTGTTCAGAGTCCTCACATCATTGTCACAGTTGAGCGATTTTTTTTCGTGACATGGAAGTGCTACTAAGATAGGTGTTGTTAAATAGACAATGCAATGGATGCTGATAAATTAGAGAAAATATAAGAAATTGACTCATATGTTGGATATATAACTGAAAGCCACAAATGAACAAACAGGAAAAACAAACAGACAAAAACTCGTGAACACAGACAACAGTGCGGTGGTTAGCAGAGGGAAGGGGGTTGGGGGTAGTAAAAGGTAAAAGGGGCCAAATATACGGCGATGGAAGATGATCTGACTTTGAATGGTGGGCAGACGATGCAATACACAGATCACATATCACAGAAATATACACTGGAAACCTATATAACCTTAGTAACCAGTGTGATCCCAATAAATTTAACTCAGAATTAAAGCCCACGAGAGATTTTTATCTATATTTTAAAAATTCATTTTATACTTTGGCAGTGCCTATGGGCTACACTCAGTGTCTCGGCATCTGCTGGCAAAGGAATGAGACGGGGATCTCGCAGATGCGCTGCCGCGGTGGGACGGTTCTCAGGGTGCTACCGTGTCCTTTTGATTGTAGTCTGATGAAAGCTGCCCTCGAAAGTGAGTAGCTTTTTGTGAAGAGCCCCTCCTATTCGATACCACTTAATCGAGCCAAGAATCAAGCGGTATGATGCTTAGACTTTCAAAAGTAAATTCCCCTTCATCGATTATTTCTCACCCAGCTTCCCTGCGGCAATGGGGCTAAGCGCCTCCCCTGCAGGCAGGCCTTCACAATGGCAAAGAGTAGCAAAGATGAAAGACTGGATATGAGTGAAACAGGAGCTAGATGTGTTTTTCCATGATAAGATAGTGACTAAAAGGATGGAGAACTTATAAGTGCCTGATTGCACTGTAGTCTTTACATGGGCCATCTTAACTAGTCATAGCAAGTAGAGCTGATTATCTAAATTGATGGCTGCTCAGAGGAGAGTTATACAACTGGCACTTATATTGGGCCACATAGTTCGGTTCTAATTGGTAGACCTTGGACTAGAGCCAAGCCTCAGAGTTCAAAGGCCAGGCCCCTAATCCTAAGGAAAGGAGATAAAATCAAGAAGATTCTGTATATAGACAGCTGCCCGTCTATTGGGAAAATGATTTGTGAAATTACCTGGTCTAAACTAAACTGGTTATTATTATTATTTTTTGAATAAGTATTGGCTCCAGAGCTGTTGAACTTGGGGTTGGGAGAGTTAAAATGGAATGGGAGGCAATAAATCTTCTTAGCATTCTTACCCATCTTTCACTCCCATCCTCCCTCTGACCATTCTACATGTACAAAAATGATCCCATAAATCCCATAAAAGCAATCCTTAATCTGTCCCTCTTTTAGTGTGCTTATTAAAAAAAGGCCAATAGCTTTGGGAGAAATATGATATGGACTAAAGCAGAGAGCACTGCACAATTTTTAGGATTTGGCTTGACAAAATCTGCTCGTTTTTTCCCTCAGGAGCAGGAAATGCATACAATGAAGTAGATACATCCAAGGCATAAACAATTCACAGAGTGCAAGGTTTTCTGGGAAATTGATGTTGACAATGTGCCTTTATATAACTATTGCCAAATATTTGTTCTTTAAAAATTTTCGGTACCATCAGTAGAGCTAGTCCCTACATTTTTGATACTGTAATTAAAAAATATTCCAACTTATAACTGTTTTACTTTATTAAAATGTGAAAGCACTACTCAAACTTGGTCTTATGTATTTTACATTTGTCACATGTAGAAAAATCTATTAAATGTTATAGGTTAAAATGTGCTATTTCAAACTAAAAGCTCATACTCTGAAGCTGTGTAAGCAAGAGTTGTTACAAGATACACTTCAAGTTTACAGAGCTTTTCCTACTGCAGGAATATGTTAAACACTAAGAAGTATCAGAAATAATGAATTGTACCTTAGCTCCCGTTCATTTGTGCCACCATCTTATACGAGAAAGGATGCTGCAGAGTTTCCTGTTGAGTCTGGACTTGGCCTTACCATCATCTTAAAACTACACTTCTGGCAGATACTACGTACTTATTGACAACAGTGGGGAATACAGAAGCTATTGTTCCATTATGCCGTGTTAATCAGTGTTCCACAGAACAGCTCTACCGTGAAAACCTAGAAAGCTGAAAGGAAACAAAAACAGCTTGGATGCACAAATAGCAAATCACTCCAAAACGCCCTATACATTGGCACGTGAAATTTCTGCCATCCCTCCCTTTAATAAAAAAAAATATTAGAGAAAACAGTAGAGTTCAGGGAGTTCATTCAAACTCAAATGGGTATTGAATAAAAGACGGTCAAGCAACTGATTTGAAGAGGCCAATAAAAACAAATTAATGCAGATTTGAAGAGAAATAAATAGCTTAGAAAATTTCCATTTAAAATGTTTAATCTTAATAATATGCAACTGCATGTTAATTGAAAAACTATATAGTGTACTGGGTGGAACCACAAAAAACCCCAGAATTTATTTATAAAAAATTGTGCATTTATCCTTACATGTTTAAACTTCAGTCACCTTCAAAGTACTCTATTCGATGCAGTACACCTATGCGGGTGTTTTTCCCATCGCTCGAAACAGTCTCTGAGTTTGTTGGTTTGATGCCTTTGAGTGCTTTTGCTGTTTTTCCACATCTGCAAAACATTTACCTTTGAGGACTTTTTTCATCTGGGGAAACAAAAAAATGTCGCTCAGGGCAAGATCCGGTGAACGGGAGGGTGGGCCATGGGGGTCATGCCTTTTTGGTCAAAAACTGCTGAACACTCAGCGCGGTGCGGGCACTTGTGCTGGTAAATCACCCACCATGAAGGGGGCAAACACTGGGATTTTAAGGATTTGAACTGTCAATAAAACCTAAAAAAATCTCCAATATTCTAGACCTCTTAAACTACTCAATGTTAACGGTTAAAATGCATAATAGCATGGTGACTGTAGTTGATAATATGATGTTGTATAATTGCTATTTGCTAAGAATGAAAATATTAAAACTTCTCATAACAGGAAAACATTATAACTATATATGGGGACAGAGGTTAGCTAGCCTTCTTGTGGCCATCATTTCACAATGTAAACAATATTGAAGCTTTATGTTGCACACCTTAAACTAATATTCTATTCAATTATACCTCAGTTTAAAAAATGTGCAAAAGAGAGCAATTAATACTTGAAACTTTGGTTTGAACATCTTAGATATTCTGCCTCTTTGTCACAAACGGTGCATCATACAAAAGCTTTACTACTGAAAATACAGTTATTGGTTTGCTAATATTACTGTCAGCTGGATATGCCTGAGTCACAGCCTCAGCATATCATTCTCAGCAAAATAATTCCACGGAGGAAAGTAGGTTTATTTTTTTCAAATGTACACAGCAAACTAAGTTCAGAAAAGAAATATCCAGTTTATTAGATTTAAAATGATTGTAGGTTAGCCTCATTGATTCCATAAATTTTTGTTGAATGCCCAGTAAATACAAATAAAACTACACAGACATTCTGATTTATTTCAAGTAATTTACAAGGTCTATTTTAGTTGTTTTAAAAAATGATTGATCAGTGAGCAATAACAATATGAGGAAATGCAATGATGGTTCATTGCATATTGAATGATTACTGGAAGAAAAAATACGTCTGCTTAGAGTATAAACACATATTTGAAATAAGATATACTACAATCTTGTTTCATTGATATTTTGGGGCAATATTTTTTAAATGACAAACTCATAGTAAAACCTCTGTTATGCCACACTGATGCAAAATATAAGTAACATTAACAATGATTTAAATGGAATAACCCTATAAATATGCTGAGTGAAATCATAGATTTCAGTGCAGAAAAATTTACACACTTACATACACACACATTATAAAACTATCTTTGAAATTGTTATTCATGCTCTCCAAGTTCCTGCTTTAAAATCGGAATCAAATTTAGCAATATGATTTATATTTCATAAATTAATCTACCCCAATTTACCCTAAATGGTCTGTTGGCATTGTTTTGAAAAGGCCCTTTTGAGTAGCCACACCTTCTTCTCGTCGTGTCCCTTGTGCAGCTTCCTGCTTTCGCTCTTCGTTGTGGCCTTGAGCACAAGGTTCCCTTTTGCTTCACTTTCGCTGGCTTGTGTAATGAACGCCTTAATGCGGTGCTTGAGGAGGAGGATCCACACCTGTGGAGACCACCCCATGACCGTCCTGTGTCTTCCTGCCCCTGCGATAGTTTTCCTGGACAGATCGCAAATACCCGAAGGTGGGGATTTTGCTTTGTTATGAAATTTTCTCTGATGTCATTTATCATAACCTGTTGTTCTTATCTGCATATATATAATATATGTTATATGTCATATATATACACACACATATATATAAATCTGTTTTATTGCCATCATTTAAAAAGGTGCCAGTGGGAAGGAAATGTAGACATCAATTTTAATTGATAGCTAAAAATGCTTTTTAAAAATCTAAGGTCATGCCAAATACTTGACTTGAGTACCTCCTTTATTCCCCTGTGCTTCTGTTCATTTTGGCAACAGCTAAATGGTTGGTAAATGTCCTGCATAATCCACAAGCTGCAGAATAGTACCATGTACACCTCATATTTTATTTTAGCCAGGTCCTAAGTAACCACTACGTGCAGAATAAAAGTGACTAACAGATGGAATCAGTGTGGGGTGGGCAAAATTTATGATAAACCCACCTGGTAAGTATGTTTTGAAGATCAATAACATTTCAAATCTAAATCTCATAAGATCGCTAAGCATTCCCAATCTTAGCAACCTTTTCAAATTAAAAGTTTACACAATTCAATTTCAAAAGAATTTTTAAACACTGTCTATAAGACAGAATTGACTAATTGTTCATGTGTATTTTGTCATGACTTTCACACCATTAGCTACAAGAAAAGGTATATATTATGCATGTATTTTTTTTATGTGATTATGTTCAAACTAGGAACATATTTTTAACTTCTTGAGATCTCTCTGATGGCATGAATTAGAAAGGAAAAGTTCTATTACCATCTTTTACTAATTTAGAGAAAACCATAATTAAATGATCAGAAATGCAACTCACACTAAAGCACTGAGAATCACTAAGCAATTAATCTAAGAATTAATTATTTATATTTTTCCTAAAAATTTAAAACTATGGGAGAACAAGATAGATTCACTGGTCTCTTGGCTTCCTGTCTCGTTTATTTGCACATGATTATTGAGGAACTGTACTTTGGACACTGGTTGGGATGAAAGTATTAATTATAGTTTAAAATGTGTAGTTTATGTGGCATATATATGGTAAATGAAATTATTCAAACTTTTCTTTAATTACTAGAGTGTGGAACAATGTTCAGTATAACTATCTCTTTGCCACCGAGGAAAAGACAATTTAGTATGGTAGGATTACAAGTTAATACCGAATATTAATGTCTGCTACTGTATGTTGGATTCATATTTGTCATTGATTTTCTACATATTTCTTCCTGATCTGCACCCTTCACATGTGTTTATAAAGCTTACTCCAAGTGTGATGGTGACAATTTACCCTTAAACAGTAGAATTCTTTGTAGGGAATACCTCTGCCTAGTCTAGAAGCTATATATTCTATAAGAAACATACTGAATCTGATCCTTGCTCATAAGGATCATGCTCTAATTGAGGGAAGGAGACAAGCAGGGAACAGTCAATAAACATTGGGAACCGTTAAATGTATCAAAGCACTTAAATGGAAACAGGGTGGGATGAGATCGTGTAATTGTACCTGTGTATGCATGAATGGACAAGGGCAGGGCCTAGTAGGTCAGATCCCCGACTACCTCCATGGGACTCACAGGGTGTAATGACCTCAGAAACCAAGGACTACAGGGGAGAAAAAAATGTCTTCAGTAAGAATAGGTTTGGGAAACAATGGCTTAAATGATACTAGTTGTCTTTAGCAAGACACTTCTTTTGAAGAATAGGGAAATATACACTGAGCTATTTGAAACATAGGCAGTTTATAGTAGTAGAAATTATATTTTTAAACCTTTCCTTTTTCACCTGGCATTCCATAAAAAGCATTTTTTTTGAATTGCTGTCCTAATGAATTTTCCATGGTCCATGGTGGCATTCCATCTTGATACTTAGGGGTTGAATTTTGTCATTAAGCACACACTAGAACCATCTCTTAGTAACAGATTTGCATTAACCAATCTCATAAGACTGATCTATGAAATTAGAATGCCAACAATTTAATTAACAATGAGAAATATAACTGCCAGGGAGACCGAATGCAATCCTCTGAGTAGTATTTTCTCGCCCATAGGCACGAGGATGGGAAAATACGTTATAATTAGACTAGTTCATGAGCACGGAAACAAACATGATGAGAACTAGGTTTCAAATATGAAATGCCTTTGCATTAAAATAACTTTATATTACCTTCTCCTTCCAAAGGATGTGCCTGTCATTGACACTGTGTAAGTTGCATTCCTGGTCCGTGACATGCTTCCTTCTGAGCACTGCCAAACTTTTGTCCGCCAGTAATTTTTCTCTTTCATGAACATCAATGCTCCTCCCTTTCATTGAAGCATTGTCTTACTAGCTGCGCTAATCCATTTCATTAGATAGAGACCTGTGAATTTGTTTTGTTTCTTTAAGATGATGCTGTATCCATCTTTGCTGTGATGGGTGAAAATGTAGTGAGTTTGTTTTGGGAACACTGAGTCGGTCATGTTGGAAAGTCTGATGGTGATTTTCCAGGATGAAAGGGAGCGTTCAGACTCAAGAGCCAGAAAGAGGACAGAAACATTTATTTGGGAGTCTCCTGGATAATAGGAAGGTGTAAACATAGATGGGATCGTACGTAGAAAGAATATAATACAAGTGTACAAAGAAGAGAACATTGGAAAGTACTTAATTTGGTAAGTCAGACAGGAAAGATGGCCATGGATTATTGAGAAGTGGAAGGAGGAAGATGGGGAGACCATCATGTGGCACAGTGTTTGTTAAGGACACATATCTGTACCTATAGGTTGATATCTATTTATCTGTGTATCTCGTTCTATGTAAATATAATCTACATGTACACTTTTATCCTACTTTTCTCTCTCTCCCCTGACTCTTTGTCGCCAGCTTCTGTTAGGTCCCAGGTGATACAGAATGCCACCTTAAAGCAACAGGTGGGACTAGAAAGAACATCACTAATGTGGTGGTTTGAGGAGACCATTTGGTGTGCATGGTGACTGGAAGTAGGGCTAAATAGAGAGAAATGCAATGACTTCTCAGGGTCCTGGCATCTTTTATGGCTGCCAAGCCAAGGTCAGTAATCAGTCACTTTATTGGATCTTTGCTGGTCCAATAGAGCTTTCCCTTCCTCACACCAGCAGTTATTTTTTTTTTGGGGGGGGGGTAAATTGGTCTAAGGAAGGAGGGACAGAAGTTGGCACAGAAGCCAAAGAGCCTCCTGAAAGAGGCAGGATTGAGATTGTCTCTTCCCTTTTGTGATTTAATGGTACTAGATTCTCTGTGAGAGGTTGGCATATTCCTGATTGAGGAAAGTGATTGTGATTTCAAAGGACACAGCAAATTTAACCAAAAAACCCTAGAGCTTCATGGGGTTCCTCCAGGCTCAGCGCCCTCAGCTTGCATTGTGGGAACAATGGCTGAGTAGCGTGGGTGATCTGAAAGAGGTTTACACTGGCAGGCGAAGCCCTGGGTGCAGGGGGTATCCTGACTGCAGCACAGTGAGGAGACACTCTACTCAGTTCTTGGTTGCTGTTTGAAAGCAAGACTATATCCAAAGCCCTCTGGGGCACATGTCCCATCTTTGGGAAGAGCAGAAGAGCTTTAGAGAGAGGCATTCAACTACCCACAAGTGAGAATTAAGGAATTAACTCGGAAAAATGAGAGAAACATCTATATTTGTTCCATAGATTGTGACAAAGATTAATACCTGTTATAACAACACTGTGTTGTGAAAGGGAGGGAGACACTAACAAGAAGGCATGCTCACTAAGACAATTTGTGCAGAACAGTTAAGAAAAAATGAGATCTGAAAGAAATATTAGTCCTCTGAGCATCTGAAAGTACATGGCATATTAAAAGATTTATTAGGGTGGTGGCAACATGGTACCCAGGTGGACAGAGATGAAGCCGTTAGGATTCTGGGAGGAGGCGGGATCTCTATCAAGCAGAGGCCATTCTTAGGGGAAGTTTTTGGGGGGTTAAGTAGAGAATTAAAAAAAATTGTTATTGCCTTTTGAAATACAGAATAGTCAATGGGAAATAATAATGTGAATTTAGTTAATAAATTCTACTGTTGATTATTGAGCATCTAGTATGCATTTGGCATTGTGTTAGTTGTTAAATAGAAAAGTTAAATGAATGAATGTGCATGAAAATGACTGATGAAGCCGGTGTCTAAAAAAAGCAAGATGGAATGAAAGGAAGCTGACATTCTAAGACTTTGCAGATAGGATGAAAGTCCAGTTGGGTTTAGAAAAAAGCATTTATAATTGGAAGCATTTTAGGAAGAGAAAATAACAGGGACTTCAAAATCAGATATTTTTGAATGCTATTTTGGTAGGTTTGTACAATAGAGTGGAATTTTGCAGAGAACACTTGAGCTCCCAGGGCCAGCATAAGAGAAAGTGAAATAAATGTCATCCAACTTACATAAGGATATTCAGACTTACTTTTCTAGTAGCTATGAGAATAATGGAGCAAAATGCCTCCATTTTAAAAGGATGAATATGCAAATGAATACTGGTAATAAAGATTAAAAGTTGTAAGAAAATATTAAGTTTAATTCAAGAACTTCTAAGGAAAATTTTGAATTTTGCATGCTACTATAGACCAATGTATAGAAAAGCTTTCCTTTATCACACTATTAAATTGTTAGATTTTATAACTTAGTAATTTTTTTTAAAGATTTTATTTATTTGTTTTTAGAGAGAAGGGAAGGGAAGGAGAAAGAGAGGGAGGGAAACATCAATGTGTGGTCGCCTCTCGCATGCCCCCTACTGGGGACCTGGCCTGCAACCCAGGCATGTGCCCTGACTGGGAATTGAACTGCTGACCACAGGCCAATGTTCAATCGGCTGAGCCATGTTAGCCAAAGTAGACATTATAACTTAGTTATTTCAATCACTACAAGATTCTAAGCAGGAATCCACAATGGACTGACTCTACATTCTATAATCCTACATCCTACAATCCTACATCCTACAATTACTGCAATGGACTCTAAGCAAGTGTTTGGTTCAACTCTGTTTTATAGATTAAAGAGTGAAATCTTAAAGCATTGACTAGTTCCTTTTAACTTGTTTAGTTCGAGAGAATTTTGTGGCAAATTGAGATTTGGGATCCAGTGCCACTGTGTTGGACTAAAGTAAGCATCAGGTGTATAATGGGTATAATTATTTTCTTCAGTTTATAATATTAAATCACTGTTTTTCAATGTATTTTTGGTGGGTGGAAATAAGTTTTATATGGAGACTTGTTATTTCCTATTTTTGTGATCTTACTTGCTTATTTGTTCTGATTTTGATATGCCCATATCTGAAACAGATTTTTTTCAGAATGCGTAACAGCATGCAAAGCATGGTGATTTTTTCTTGACTAGATTTCATACATGATTAGAGTATCTTTACAAAAGTCTGGAGCTACATTTGAATCCTGTCAGAAATAAATGAACAACCTCAATTGAATATTTTAGTCTCCTGTGAGCTCTTTGAATTAGATTATCCTGCTCAGTGACTCTCATCTCAAATGCCAAAGCCACAGGAGATGCGACTCGATGGTTAGTAGTAGATGTGCCTTATCCAGGTACAGCTGTAGAAATGTCCTGTGTTTGTATTTCAAAAACTGACTTTGCAAGATGTAGAGCAATATATTTTGGCATGTTTGCCATTAAGCACCTATAAACAAGAGTTCATTCAATGTCAGAAAGTCTTTTAGAATGGACAGTTATGTATTAATGAATTTGAATGTGTGATGATTCAATAATGTAGAATGGAATCATTCTACAAGGGTATATTTTTATGTCTCTCTTCTATATAAATACAGAAAATTACTTTTAATAATTTTAACTGAAGCATATATATCATATTAAATAATTTAGGTGAATATTTTATTGGAGAATTAAAACAATGCCACCACCTGTTTTTTAAATCTGAAATAGGGTTATTGGATGACTTTTTAGAATTCTGAATTTATTAGGACCATGTCAACATACAAACTGATATTTGTAACTAGAATGTTGTCCAAAGCTGTATTTGAACTACTAGAAGTGGAGAGCTGTGAAGACAAGTTTTAGTGTTCACAGCTTTTAAAATCAGTTTTCATAGTGAAAACATTATCTCTATTGATTGTTTGGTTTTAGAGTTTGCATCAAACAGGGCCACACATTGAAATATCACACTATAATAGCCTCTGAACATGTGTGCATGTTTTCTTCTAACATAGGTCTCTCACTGAAATGGAATGCGTGTGTGTGGTTGAGTGAGGGGGCAAGAGGGAGAAAGAGAGATTTTTCGTAGGTGCCTACTGTAGCCCGCATAAAGTAGACTAGTCTGAATATGCCTCCGATACAACACTAATTGTAGTAACTTATGGCTACTTCTACCTACTTAAAAATATTTTTTTGTAAATGGAGCCCGTGGAAAAGGCTGACTTGGTGTTACAGAAGCAATCAATAACATTTCCTTTGCTCAAATACAGGAGGAGCTAAAACTCAAGCATTCACTCAGCACCTATTACGTTGCAATTCCCTTAGCAGGTATTTCAAGTACAGTATGTCCCTTAATTGTCACAACTTTATTAAGTTGACTTTATTTCCACATATTAAGGACAAGGCACCAAGACTTAGGCAAGTAAACCAACTTGCTTTGAGGTGCCAAAACGAGTGGTGAAGAGCAGGATCCAAGTCCTATTTGACTCAGAGATCAGCTGTCATTCCACCTTAACATACTGTATTTAAGTTATTTTAGCCCTGGCTGGCGTAGCTCAGTGGATTGAGCTCGGGCTTCGAACCAAAGCATCACAGGTTTGATTCCCAGTCAGGGCACATGCCTGGGTTGCAGGCCACAGCCCCCAGCAACCACACATTGATGTTTCTGTTTCTCTCTCTCTCTCTCTCTCTCCCCCCTCCCTCCTTTCCCTCTCTAAAAATAAATAAAATCTTTTAAAAAAGTTTAATAAGAAAAGTTATTTTAACTGCTGACCCTTAGAGGATCAGTGCGGGGAGTCTATTCCTTCTACTCTTTGTTTTTCATACTTCTGTGATGAAATGAGTCCTTGATCATTTATGCAAACACCACCAAACTTTTTAGAAACCTGAAACATTAACGAGATTTGAAATGTTCTTTTGGTTTGTGGGCAAACAAATTACAGACATAATATAAATGAATCACAAAATGAATGGACGTGAATGGAATAGAGGAAAAACAAGAAGAGCAAGGCAACGAGAACAGTGGGAATGTGTTACGGCACACGGAGAAGCTGAACAGCAATGCTTATTTCCACTGCAGGAGGGTCCGGGGCACGGGGCTGCATTCCTCTAGGTCTCCTCCAGACTGCAACTTTTTCTAAGAGGGCTCCGTGACCTGAATGCCCTGTGTCAGTGTGCGGTGACTGTGTAAACCTCCTTGCGTTGTTTGAACCGCACAAATGTAAAGGGGCCTGACTTCTGAGACAGACAATGGAAGGAGAAAGATCATGTTAAATCCTGGGTGCGGGTGGGGAGCTCATGGCTTTATAAACGCTTTCTCACTCAAAAAACTAGACAATACTTCCACAGGGAAACAAAATACCAGGCCAACGTCACCGAAAAGAAAACCTGTCATTATCCAAAGAGACTTTAATTTAAAGAATATTAATAAGCGCACCGTGAACTCCCAATAAAGGAGAGCTGTCAGCCCGTCACCTGAGGACTGCTCGTTTCATACTTCAGGCTCCTGCGCCGCTTTTCAAGGAGTCGTGAGGTTTTTGTTGTTGATGACAGTCATTGCTTACCCTCCTGAAGTTGGCCTTTAGAATGACTTTGTGCTTTGACGCAGACGGAAAAACCCTTCGCCCTGGTGATCAGCTCTGAGGGCTCCGAACTGGGGCAATCAGGGCTGTGGACGCCTGATGGATGTGTCGGGCCCCACGCAGGGCTGGGGCTGGCCCGGGGCCGCCGAGTCTGAGTCCGGGTCCTGCTGGATTCCTGGGGAGCCGCGGCTCTGGGTCAAACCAAGGGTCAGTGAATGTGTCCTCTTGGGCACGCGTGGTTTGAAGCACCCAAAAATCAAGTTAGGAAGATTGAGTATTGATTTGGAGACCATTCCCAAATTATCAATGCTTTCAATTGTTGCAGTCATGAAAAAAATAAAACTTGGCTTAAGGAAAGCATTTGAATCTTACTCGCTTTTTCCAAATACCTTTTTAATGAAAATATTTGCAGCTGATATAAAGTTAACGAATATCTTGAAAACTGTAACCTAACTGTCGGATACTCTAGTAGCCTCTTTTAAGTGTATGCTTTTAATAAAACTTATATATGCTTAAGGTGTAAAACATGATGTTATGGTGTACCTACAGATTGTGAAATGATCACTACAGTCAAGCTAATTAACTTATTTCCTTACATCGTTACCATTTCCTTTTGGGACGAATGGACCTAAAACTTACTCTTTCAGCATATTTCCAGTATTCAAGGCAGTATTAACTAGAGTCACCATGCCTGCACATTAAGTCTCTAGACATTTTCATCCTACATACCTGCAAGTTTGCACCTTGAGAAATATCTTTCCATTTCCTTCCACCTGGCTTCCTTTAACCACCATTGTACTCTGCCTCCATAAATATGATTTTTTTTTGTTTCCACTTATAAGTGAGATCATATAGTATTTTTATCTTTTTGTGTCTTTCTTATTTTACTTAATATAATACCCTCTTGGTTTATTCATATTGTCACAAATGGCAGGGTTCCCTTTTTCTTGTGGCTGAATAATATTGAATAATATGCTATTATGTATAAATACCATATTTTCTTCATCCATTCATCCATGGAAGGACACCTGTGTTGTTTCCAATTTTTGGCTATTGTGAATAATGCTGCAATGAAATGGGAGTGCAGGTATTTCTGTGAGATACTTATTTCTTCATTGTTGAATAGTTTATTACAAAGCATTTCTAAGGAGGATATTGTATTTGATTTTAGTAAGGGGTTTTACTACACTGAATTCTTTATTATTTATTTGAACAATGGCAGGAAAAAACCCACTATTTACATTGTCATAGGCTTGAGTTTAAAGAAGAATTAAGCCAAGATTAAAGAACAAACAAAAGTCAAAATGAAATGAATGAAAGAACAAGCAACGACAAAAATATCTATTTGAGTTTGCAAATCTAAATAACGGAAATAGCAAAACTACTTTTGATTTGAATTATCTGTTCAATTTTTCATTGTTTTTATAGACACCACTAACATTTTATATCACATTTTATAATGCACACAATAACTTTTTCTATTCCTTGACTTTTTCTATCTTTAACTTAGGTTTTGTTATTTTATTAAGAATATATTTATTTTATGCCTGCTACACACAGAACACTCTGAAAACTTGCATTTTAGCTTCTGAGGCCAAATGACCAAATATTAGATTTTGTGCTCCTAAAAGTTTGTTAGTGAGAGTTCAGTTGGAATGTAATATTACAGACATATTTTGACAGCAGAAGAACCTAGTCATCAGGCACTGACAAAACCCTCATTGTTATTCCAAATCCAGGACAATCGATATGAACTTTTACATGTCAATTAAAAGAACTCTCTGGATCCCTAAAACAAAACATGTGCATCATGCAGATAGTGACAGAAGTACAGCTTCACTGGAAAAATGGAAACAAGTGAAGCCGTAGATACAAGAGATACATTTGAAAGCCTTTTTTAATTCTCCTTGGAACGAAGGAGATTTTTTTTCCAATGGAGCAGCTTATAACTTAAATAAATAAATAATACCTCTTATTAAATCATTAAAAAATAAAGAAGTTTTATACCCGGCTCAGAGAAAGAGAGCCATGACCTTTAAATTAGTGCTCCGCCCGAAGAAGTAATTAGGTGCTCACTTTCGGCGAGGTCAAACCACCACCAGTTGTACAAAGGCCTCTGTAGCCGGATTCATGAAAGGCAGTAAAGGAGCTGCTGGAATAGCAGGGCAGAGCCAATCCACAAGGCAGGGGAACTGGTGGGCTCGTGGGTACTCTCAGCCATCCTGCTCCTTTGTGCGTGATGGACAGTTTAGGTTCCGTTATCGGTGAAACAGGATGCTTTGCTCCTGGGCCTCACACATGGATTTCTGAAACCTTGAATTGTAGACCTCCCGATGTTTTGCAGCAATTGAAGCGCAAGGCCCCATGGGCCTTGCTTTGTCTTACCTGGGGAGGCCACCTTGCTGAACAGAGCTGGGTCTTCCTGGGTCCCCACTTACAGAAGACCCTGATCACAGAACGTTCTCCTGGCTGGGTCCTCAGCCGTGAAGTCAGCTAACAGAGTCTGCCTCAGTCAGCTCCTCTCTGCTGGGTGACCCCAGGCTACTCCCACAGCCCTTCTCAGCCACCTGGTAAATACAGGTCATCCAGTAAGAGTTCAAAGGGGGAAACAATAACATGCCGCGTTATTCACGGAGCAAAGGGCACTTTCAACACACACTCAACTTTAAGGGTGGCTGAGTATCATACCCTTTGCATTATCTTTTTTATGGCATCTCTTGATAAGTGACAGCTGTTTCGTTTCTTCATTACGTCTTGAAGTGCCTCATCTGGTCCCATCGATATAAATGCTACTGAATGTGTAAGTTTTAACAATATAATTTATGTTCCTTCGGTTGGGGGTTTAGAAAGCAGCCTGCTAGGAGTTAGAGCTCTACATGCAGGGCCGCGAGTCTACTTCAAGTTCCTCTGTCACTCCCTTCTGAATTCCTAGGCATCAGTTACTGCTCCACGTAGGATTCAGATAATTGCTCCCTCTCATTTGCCGGCTGTTCTTCCCCGACACCGATTTTCTAGTTGTGAATTACTTTATGTTTGTTATTAGTGCGTAGATCGATTTCACAAACATTTACTAACCCATAGTTCATGATACGCATTGTGCTGTAGACCAAAAGTCAGTTACTGTTACAAAGAGCGTGATCGCAGTGCTTGAGAAATGCAAGGATGACTTAGACCAGTTATTATTCTCCAATAGCCTCTAAATTTGCAGAGAGGAGGTTATAAATGTGCATCCTGGTTTAGTGGATTAATGCTCTTCTGCACGGCTATGAAGGATGACTTCCTGTAGAATTATGTTGATCTCCAGCTTAACATGGTCATCTTGGGTTTTTCAGATTTGATGCATTTGGCCACCATCCAACACCTTGATAGGTCATTATGGCTTGTGTATAATGGGAATATTGAATGCAGCTAAAATGATTAAAAACAGCATTATGTTACATGTCACTATTAACCTTGATGTAGCCTCATATTAACATATTTCTTGTCAGCTTTGCTTTGCATTTTATAGCAATAGCCTGTTATGGTTTATTTTGCTTATTAATTATGCTATTTGCTGATTTGGTGAATGCTGAAATGGACTGAAGATTAGAATAGGAAGAAAATTAAGTACTTGAACCACCAACTACAGAAGACTTTCTTTTGAATTTCACTATTTAGCAAAATTCTGTATGCTTTACAAATGACTGTGCCCCACAATTCAAAGTCAGCTCTGACCAGTATTTTCAACAAGTAGATCATAATTCCAAAATTATAAAAGAATAAAAGTTAGAAATATTTCTATAAGAATTTGCACACTATCTCTTGACATTTTTCATTTTTAATCAGTCACTGTGGAAAACAGTATGGAATTTCTCAGAAAACTAAAAATGGAACTGCTTTTTGACCCAGCAATTCCACTGCTGGGATTATACCCTAAGAACCCTGAAACACCAATCCAAAAGAACCTATGCACCCCAATGTTCAGAGCAGCACAATTTACAATAGCCAAGTGCTGGAAGCAACCTAGGTGCCCATCAGTAAATGAGTGGATCAGAAAACTATGGTACATTTACATAATGGAACACTACACAGCAGAAAGGAAGGAGCTCCTACCCTTCACAATGGCATGGATGGGACTGGAGAGCATTGTGCTAAGTGAAATAAAGCCAGGCAGTGAAAGACAAATACCATATGATCTCACCTATAAGTGGGACATAATCAATAAAAGAAATAAGCAAGCAAAATATAAACAGAGAGCTGGAAATAAAGAACAAACTGGCAGTGACCAGAGGGGAGGGGGGAGGGAGGTAATGGGGCAAAGAAGGAGAAGGGTCAAGTCCCGGAACTTGCATAAAGGTCACATGGACAAAGACAGCAGGGTGGGGGGAGGATTGCATGCGCGAGGTGGGAGTGGGTAGGGTGGGGGAGAGTTATGGGGGGAAATGGGGACAACTATAATTGCACAACAATAAAAAAGTGCACATAATCAGTTAAATTCTAATTTGTTGAACTGCATACTGTAGTGATAACATTGGCATTTTAGTTAGGTGCTTCTTATTTCTTTTAAAAATTGCTTTACTGTCTATAATGTTATGTGTTTTGCCTGTTAAATCTATGATAGTGACATCTTCTGTTATTTAGAAATAACATATATGTAAAATCAATGTGACTCTGAAGTGACAATGTATATATAAAAGGTATAGGTCAAAAAAGAATCATGTTACTTGGGAAAGAGAAAGGAGAATTATAACTAGCATGTGTTGTGATACTTGAGCACAAACTATATCTGTGCAAAGATACCTAGATGATGGTATTCTCTTCCCTTGGCAGCTAATTTAAACAACGTTAACCTTACCTCTCTACTTCCCTCCCTACTCACCTACCACTCTACTTGCCCACGTACAGAAAAGCCGTACAGACACTGGCGTTGGACTTGTTGCATACTATGTTTTCTGTGATAACAACCATATTCTCCTGTGCTTTGAGCATACCTTTGTATAGGTTGAGTAGTAAAGCAACGAAAGTCACAACACTGCTTTTGATTTTTGGTTGCAACACAGTACTCACTAATTACAAACACATTATTTCTTCCCCTATAGTATCAATAATTAGCTAAGATTCATGTCTAACTTGAACTATATGTGAGCACTATTTCAGTCTAGGAAGGTCTTTTAAAGACAGATTTACGTAAGAATGGGGTAAAATTAAGTCTGCTGCAAAAGAAGAACAAAGTTGAATTGACAAGAAATGCATTAAAAACTGCTTCCTGGCTTTATCATGGTGGCAGTTCGCCAAATTTCACACTGAAAAATATCGACATCTGCTTAGCCTGCATTCAAGAAAGAAGACTATGTGGCAATAAGGTAAATATTTTTTAAAGATTTATTTATTTATTTATTTTTAGAGAGGGAAGGGAGGGAGAAAGAGAGAGAGAGAGAGAAACATCAATGTGCGGTTGCTGGGGGCCGTGGCCTGCAAACCAGGCATGTGCCCTGACTGGGAATCGAACCTGTGATACTTTGGTTCACAGCCGCACTCAGTCCACTAAGCTACGCCAGCCAGGGCAGGTAAATATTTTCTACTATGAGGTGTTAGCAAGAGAAAGGTGACCAACATCTCTCTCTCTCTCTCTTGACTCTGGGTGGCAAGCTGCAGTTGCCTGCCTCTCTCTTAGCCCCTCAGGTCTATTGCTCTATGGATCCATAATGTGTAAGCTTGTAAACATCAATGAAATGAATAATCAGCCTGTGGAGATGATATTTATTTAATTCTAAGGTAGTAGAGAGAGAGAGAGGTTTGTAGAGATGCCATGTTGATTTTTGAAAACACATTTTCAATAATTTCTGCAGCTCTCTTTAAAGACATTATGTCCTCATTGTATTTGCATCTTCTATAGGAGAGTGTAGCAATTAGTTGGTTGCCAATAAATATCTGCTGAATGGTTAAACTCCCACTCATAAACAGCTAAGCTGACAGCACAGTCGATAACGTGTACACCTGACACGAAATTCAGCCTTCTCTTGGTTGGTTATGAATGAAGTGCACTATTTTGCATTCAGTGAGATCAGCCATTCCATAACGGTGCTAATTGAATATGAGTCATCTTGAAAATGATGTATTAATGATGTCTGCTTGGGAAGACATCCTTTTAAACCTTAGACGAAGAACAAAGAGATGCCTACCAGTATATTAGTGTATACTTGTGAATTTGAGTAAGTAAAATGGAAAACAAATATTTGAATGATGGGACTAGAAAGGACCCAGTCTTTTTCTTTGGTACCTGTTTGGACTCTTTCTTAGGAAGGCAGACTCCCCTTTATGAGCCCCGACTTCTTCATTGAACTTGGTCGTAGGAACACAGTGGCCTCTCCCTTAAGGGCAGGCAGAGGGGGGAGCTCTCTTCTCATGTGTAAAAGATTATTGCACTTACATTCATCATACATCAGTGAAAGCATCTCTCTGTAAAATATCAATTCACTTTCTCCCACTGCTTATGCTGCGACTCCTATATTTCATTTCTACTAAAATACACTTCTAGCAGCACTGTGAATAATTTTATCTGTTTGTAAACACCCTTGTTCAGTGAAAATATTTGCCATGTTGACGATGTAAGGTATTGAGTCAGGGTTAGCATCTGGGCTTCCTTGGTTCAGCATTAGCCCCCTTAAATGCAATGCCATTTTTCTTTCTTTGAAAGGAAACACTAGTTATATTTCCAGCTCTCGTATCAGACTGTGATGCCTTTCCCAAGTGCCATGCTCGGTTAAATCTGCTTAATCCTGCTTTTATCATACCGCCCAGAACAAAGTGAGTGAGTGGACTTCAGGAGGTTAGTGCCACTTAAGGCCCCTCTGTACTTCTAGTTTTTTTTAATGGCTCATTTAAATATTTAGAAAACAGAATAGAGCCTATCATATTAACGAACGCCCTGTATAACACAAGACAGGAGTAGTTTTAGACCTTTCCAAGGAGATTGAAAGCTGGATAGAATTAGTGGTTTTATAAACCAAGAAGACAAATTCTTCTTGGACTTGATAGGATTGCACAGGGAACCTCTCCTGTAGCCGGGGGTCCCTGTGTCCTTTGTGAGCGACTTAAGGAGCTCAAGAGGGTGGACCCTGGGGAGTGGGGTGGGGACTGAGTCCCAGCCGCACATCCTCTCAAGAACGTGTTCTCTGTTTTCACTCTAGGCATGTGAGAATACTTAAAAGATAATTACTCATGGATTTATTTTAACATAGTAGCAAGCACAGTACCCATGTATAAATGAATCCCACATCTAGTGCTACAATATTTAGGAAACTTGTTTCAGGCATTACCAATAGTTAAAATAGTTAATATGGGCTGGACAGTCTTCTATGAAGTTTACAAATATCAAATTGGGAGTAAATATATGAATTCATTAGAATAGTCTGTGTAGATAGTTTAAGCAATATTACAAGAATGATGATAACCATGACAACGATGCTACTGCTGCTGATAATTACAATAAGAAGTTACCTTTTAAAATAAGAAAAATGTTTTTTAAATGTACTTGCCTTGTTTAAACCTAACACATCTAATCTTAAGGCAGTGATTCTCAGCTCTGGCCTCTAAGCAGAAACACACAGTAGTTGTTATTTTTTAAATTCTTTTTTAGTAAATAAATTTAGATTTTCCAGAAAAGCTACAAAGATGTTACAGGGAATTACCGTTCCTTCACTGAGATTGCTGCTCTGCTAACATCTTATGCAATCATGACACACTAATCAGCTTAAGAATTAAGTTTGGAACAAAGCCATTCGCTAAACTACAGACTTCATTTGGGTTTTACTAATAATTCCACTGACATCTTTTTCTGTTGCGGCATCAAATCTAGGTGCGTAATTGGCCTGCCTGCCACATGTCCTCCAACCAATGGCAGTTCTCGGTATTTCTTCTTTCATGACCTTTCTGTGTTCAAGAGCATTGTCAGCTGTTTTGTACCACGTCCCTTAATCAGAGTTTCCGGATGTGATGTCCTGGTTCCATTAGGATTATGAATTGTCTGTTAAGCCACGGAAGGGAAGTGTCTTTTTCACGGTATCACAGAAGCAGATCATAGATACAGCTAGATTGTTCACCAGGGAGGTCAACCGTGGTCACTCAGGTAAGGTGGCATCTGCCGGAGTTACTGTTTTTCTCATGCTCTTTTTGGGAGAAGGGCGCTCAGCCTACCCTCCATGCAGGTGTGAGGGAAATTAAACTACAGTATGGTGTATTGAAGTACTGTGGATATTTGTAGAAACCATCACCGTAATTAATGCCTATTATCTTCAGCAGTTATGTTGCAAGTGCTCTACTCGACACTTAATCTGTATTGTGTAATCTTCACAACACATACTGTGTCTCTTTCTACCTTCTCCAGTGTGCTCAGAACTTGTCGACACCCCTAAAATTTGTGAACTTTCTTCTTTTGGCCAATTATTTGCACGTACTACTTGTTTTGCCCACACCTGATTCCATGCCCTTCATTTTCTCCGGTTCCATGTTTAGCCCGCACTTGGTAAGCTCGGTTCTACTCAGATTCACTGAGGCTTAATCCTAATCATTGACACATTAAACACCCTACTGACAACCTTTAACTAAACGAAAAACAAAGTGGAAATTTTATCATCTCTCTGGCCTTTCCAGCTTCCCAACAAAGTGTGGACTTGACTGTTTCCCGTGCGGTCTGTCCCGTTTCACTGATGGCAACCCTTCCTCCTGACAGCACACCTGTTCTAGTCCCCCTGGTACTCCCTCCACATTTTGTCTTGTTCATACTCGGCTTCATCTTTCCTCTGTGCATGCCACCAAATTGTCCTGTACTTCCTACTCCCAAGCACAGTCAAGCCTCATTGTTCCACCAGCTTCCAGAAGCATTTTACACGTCACTACGCTCTCCTTGAAGAGCTTTTTTGTCCTTTCACAAGGTTTACGCAGACTTCACCTTCATGCTTTCTCTCACGTCACCGGTCACACCGCACACTGCTTGTGACTCTTCTTCACTGGACACTTTTCTTCTTCCAAGCTCTGAAATGAGACTTCCTTAGTAAACAGTCTTGGCCACTCTGTCTAAAAAGTACTGTTTCATTCAGATCAAAAGCACAAAATTAGCATGTCCCTAACCAAAACTTTGAGTTTTCTCTCCTAATCTGTTCTTTGTCTAGGGGTCTGATCCCAGTAAATGGCATCTTCATCACTAGCTTGCTCAGATTATAAGACTGAATGACATTTTTGACCTTTTTCTTCTCTACTAACTTGTATGCAAAGTGACATAAATCCAATTGGCTCAACCTTGACAATCGTTTCTCCACATAACTACCTCTTTCTTCTGCTGTGACCCTGGTTGAGTCCAGAAATATACCCTTACTGGACAAATGTCTTGTACTAGGCAGTCTCCAAACTGATTTCCCTGTTTCCAATTTATCCCACATTAGTTTTTCCCCATACAGTAGCCAATGTGATCCTGTAAAAATATAAATACTCTTTTCTCACTGCTACTATTGAAGTTCTCCAAATTTCCTTTGAACTTATAATAAAATTCAAATTCTTACCACGGTCTCGAAGACCTTACGAGGTCTGACCTCTAACTGCCCCACCACGTCCGTGACTTCATCTCATCTCTCCCGGGCTCCAGCCTCAGAGACCTCGCTGCCTCCCCATCCACCTGCAGGCATCACCCCTTCCAGCAGGGTTGTCTTACTCTCACACTCTCCTTCATTATACACAGAATCATACACTCAGAAGGGGCTCCTTTACTACCCTCTCTACCTTAGCACACGTCCATAACTCTGTACCTGCTGACGCTACTGACTTTCCCTCCATGGCACTGTGGTTATCTCCCGTCATCTATTGTCTGTTGTGGTGGTTATTTATCGTCACAGTTATGGAGCCTCCGTCCCAGGTGCGATCCTGTCTGTTTTATTCTGTGCTGCATGCCCAGGGTCTGGGAGAGGGGCAGGCACACTGGGAGTCCTCAGTGGATATTTGTTGCGTGATTTATTAAGTGAAAGACAAATAAGAAAACAGAATAAACATTATTATTAAAATAATAAGAGCAAATGATCTGTGTTCTCACACCCTTGAGTGCCCCTTGCCCCACGTCACTTGCCGGGTTTTCCCTGTCTCGCTACGATCGTACGGGATGTCGTTCCCAGCCCAGCCTCTTGTTCTCCCGCGAGCATCCCAGGTGCGCCTGCTCCAGCTACGGGCATTCGCCTTGCTCACCTGCTTTGTTTACACAAAATCTGTCTTCTGAAACCTGGCTTCCACGAGACTCAGGAAGCATCGGCTTCTATTCGGCAAATAGGCTATAATATTACCTCTCAAGACTATTGTAATAATTAAATGAAACAAGGTACATGGAAGTATTTTATAAACTGAAGAAGCCCTGGGAGATGGTATTTATATTTATTATTTATTAATAGCGTGCTTTATCATTTTCCTCTAGCAACCACAATTGTCTTTAGTGAGATAAATCTGGGTAGCAAAACGTAAATCTCTATTACCAATTATGTCCATTCGGTGGAGCAATGGAAATGAAGCACCTTAGGTAGTGCTTTGGATACCCAGTTATTCCTTTTCGTACCCCTTTCCTCTTCTCACTTGTCTGATTTTCTCATCCTCTTGAGGGTGATTTTGCAATAGGAGCTAGAAATAACTCCATTTTCTCCTTCTTTGAAATATTGTGTAGAATTGGTGTTCACAATTCATTTACTCTTAAAACTTTCACGGTAAACTTCACCTGATTCACCTATCTACATAATTTGACTATAATGCATTTGATATTAATGAGAAATAAATTTTATCCTCAAAAATATTTTTTGCAACTTTTAATTTCTTTTAATAAAATAGCAACAGTTATCCGGCATCTGTAATCTCAACTACTATTTGACTGTGTGTCTGTAATGGTTTCCATTGTAGAACCAAGCTTAGCATAATAACTACTACATAATTTCTCATGCCAAGTTTTACACATTTATTTTACTACTTTAATAAGTCATGCCTACCACCAATGACAGTGATACTAAATCAAATACAAAGTTTTTTTGTGTGCTGTGATATTTTACTTTAACATTTCATAATGAAACATATTCTGCAATTTAAGTACATTTTCCATTACTGCCAAAAGCAGGCTTTTATTCTTTTTACCACTATCTTAAGTATTCTGTTTGAAAATGTCATTTCAGATAAAGTTAGCAAACAAGTCCCACTCCATGAGAACAAATAGACCAAATAAAAGGGCATATTCATAACTCAATTGCCATAAAAGCATACTAAAACAGTAAATTAGATCAGAAGATGACATATGAAAAAAGTCTTTTGATTTTAGTGTCTAGAGACAAGGATTCTCATTCCAACATTGTTTTTAACTGGTGGTGTGATATTGGGACCCTCATTTAATGTTCAGATGCTTACACAGCTCACATGTTTGATCTCTGAATCAGATGATTTTGTTTAGAATCTGAGGCCCTGGCACTCGTTGGGTTGGTTACGTTGCATTCCTGAGCCTCTGTTTTCTCATCTATAAAACGGGAAGGGCAATGCTTACCTTTGCAAAATACGTCTGATTACAAAATAGAAAATTTTATGCTCCATATGTGTAGTTCTAAGGTTTATGTATATATGCTATTTTATTTGCCTAAATTTATGAGATGCGAGTTTTAATCATAACTTAATTTTTTAGTATTATGTTTCGAGAGGCATTATTAAACTGATAAATGGCTTAGCAATTAAACATGTCATTGTAAAAAATACAATGTTATGACAATGGTGTTTATATAAATGGTCGTCACCATGCTGACAGGTTAAAAACAAGTGAAATTTAAAAATAAATGCATATATGTAACATGTAACTACCTTATTTTCAGACCATAAGGCACGCCTAGGCTTTAGAAGAGGAAAATGGGAAAAAAGTTTTGAAGCAAAAAAATGTGGTGAAATATTTAATAACATAATATTTCACCAGTGTAAATGTAAAGAGAACTCAACAGTAGCATTAACAACCACTATTCCTCCTAAATTTGGGAGGGGGTGTTATAATGTGCATCTTATAGTCCAAAAATATGGTAGTAGTTTGTGATTTAATTGTAGAAAGCAAAATTCACTGCATTAAATGAATATTCAATTAAATTAATGATGATTGTTTTCATTAAAAATTAGTTTTTAAATTAATTTGTTTATTATTAATTTTATTCAATACATTTAATACTATTAAATGATAATTGTAGTACTTATATGAAATAAATGAATACATTTAGTTGATCTTGAGTTTACTTATATCAAACAATATTTTGTTTTACAACTATGTGAGAGCTTAAAATATGACTATCTTATGCAAACCTTTATATATGAGTATTTTTAATAACATTATAATTAAAATATTTTTCAATTCTACAGTGAAGTTTCCCATCAAATTTTCTTATTTTAAGGGAGTTCCAGGATATTGTAATACTGCTAGCAATCCTATTCAGCAATTCCGTATCCGTAGTTACGGTTTTAATTCATTTTTACTATTAAGACAGAGCTCTCGTCTTTTAGCTTGTGAACAGCACGCTCTCATTTCTGCCTACAGAATTCGCTTGAAAATTTTTCATAAATCTGTGTATTCATTCGTAAGCCAGCCTGACCTATGCATACAACTAGACATCGGAGCCCCACAGGAAAGGACAGAATTTCCTCTCTCCCAAGTCGTTGCTTTCCAGTTGGCAAGAGAGAGAAATAGCCTCAATTTCACCACTCGCGATAGTAGCAGAGATGCGCGGAGATCCTGCAGGAGCTCTGGTTCTGCGCGTGCAGTTCCCTGGATTTTGCTTCTCTTCTTCAGCTGGACGTAACAGCCGAGATCTAATAAGGCTGTATCTCTAGACCGTCAGCGTGCAGCTTTGTCATCACTTGTTTCGGTCCCTCTGGCCCCGGGCAAATTAGAATATCTCTAGCTTTGAAATACTTTCAAGACCTTTGTTTTGCTGTTTTGGCATTTTTTAAATGACCAGGCAGTGCTGCCTGGTGATAATGTCTTCCCTCTTAAAACCAACTCATTGCATTTCTAGATACTTTTCTCCTGAATTAGTATCTCCAGAAGGATGAAAGGCAAAGGGAACAGGGTAGGGGGGATGTGCTTCCATAAGAAGTTCATGTCTCAGGTCACGCTGACCTCCTTATGTTTGCCCACTGGGAGCTGCGCTGGCATGGCCATGGTGTTTGTGCTGCAGAGTACGGTGATAGGCTCAACCAGCAAGCACTCAGGTGATCAGCCCTTTGGGCGAAAGGGAACTTGGATCTCACAGTGATTCTGAATTTTCCACGGTCACTTAACGCCCTCAGGCTTGTTGGCCACAGGGGTGGACGTAAAGACTTTACAGACACTGAGCTATTCTTTTAGGGCTTTGAGATCTATTTTAGGAAAGACAGTCACATCTTATGACCCAAAAGAATGGAAGATGTATGCTCAGATTTTAGTGGAAATGAAAGCCAGGTGCAGTTGAGACTTGTGCTAACTGACAACATCAGTGTTTTGTAACTGATGCACTGGGTCAGCGTGTCCACTTGACTTCTTCTGCGGAGGGAGTGGAAGGATGCTCTTGGCCGGCTGTGTCCTCGCTGCCCGTGGGCCACTCTCCCTCGTGCCGGCACCTCCGCTATCATCAGCTGAGCTGCACGTTTGAGGAGAGTTAGTCACGCTTGTTCCCACACTGGTTAACGCCTGCTGTTCTTGTTATTGCAATTACATAACTTAATTAAATTTTATACAAACCATAGGAAAAGAAAGAGAATAAATGTTTCTATAAAAACACTGAGTTCTTTGGAATTCACGCTGTCATGGCACTGAATATTTAATTGTCCGACTAGTGCCATACAACTATCGCATCACAATGTGCACACACACGGCGATTTAGAGAACTGCGTTGGAAACAGTAGATGATGAATTATGGAGGATTCGTTCTAAAAATGTGAGTCAGAACCCCCATCAAGACTAATATTACAAGGAAAAAGTCCTCATTATTATATATTTTGTTGAATAAATGCACAAATACATATTTTAAGTTAAAATAAAATATTTGAAGTCTTTGTCTATTTTTCATGGTTCTCAGCTTTAACTGAATTTTAATAAAAGATGTACTGCCAGTCCAGAATATTTGGAATAATAGGTCGCCATTGTAAAGAAGGAGGTGGAAATGTGATAAAAAGCATGATTATAATTATATTACACAAAGCTAATGCTTTTAAAGGAATAAGAACTATGGAATTGGATGAAAGCTGTCACCAATATTAACTCAGCTGAGGACCTATTTAAAGTAGAGGGTGATATTCGGAGACTATTTATACCATCCTCCCCAGTTCCTTCCCAAGTAAGGATTGGAAGGCCTGGAACATTCTGGAAATTGAACAACAAAATTCATACCTTTGATAATACTATTCTGATGTTTTTGTTTATTATCTGGTTTACCAAGTATGTCATACACACATATTTATATATTTTATATATTTTTTCTTTATCTTATATGAGCAGAGGTATTAGTTTGGCTATTTCTTATTGAACCCAATATGTAAATATAAAATCAATTTAACCAAAACCCATAAGATACTTAAAGCATCATTATTTCAACAAATTCAAGAATACTTACACAAATTTTAAGGAGTAAATTCTTTTTTTAAAGATTTTGTTTATTTTCAGAGAGAGGGGAAGGGAGGGAGAAAAAAAGGGAGAGAAACATCAGTGTGAGATATACATCAATCCGTTGCTTCTTGCATGCCCCCAACTGAGGACCAGGCCTGCAATCCAAGCATGGGCCCTGACTGGGAATTGAACTGGTGACCTTTCAGTTCACAGGCTGGCACTCAGTCCATCAAGCCACACCAGATGGGGCAAGAAGTAAATTCTCTATAATATCACTGTTCTACAAATTATAGTTTATAAAGGTGCTCAATAAAATAGTAAAACCTTCATCACATTAAGAAAAAGGAGGTCAGTGATTAATTTGAAATCATGTACAAGTTCACAAAATATTAAAATTATGAAAATATTTGTTCTAATTAAAATGAGGGCAATCTATTCTCCTAGAAGTCAATTGAATGGAACATGAGAAAAACATACCTCTGTAGTTCAACATGCATTTATATAAGAACAAAATGAAACAAAAGACTGAAATACAATGTTTAATTTCTAGTCATTCAAATCAATATATTATACCCTATATTAATAATAAATGATAGCTTTCCTTCTGGTCTACACATGGTGTTGAATTAGCAAAACTTTTCTTGTTGTTATGCTTTATGTATTTTTTACAAACTGAGAGTTTTTAAAAAGCAAAAGATGTAGGAGCTTACAAGTTAAACAAATGTACATTATTTCTCTTAATCTTTAATAACTTATTTTCTGTATTTTTAACATGTTACTGAAGTATCCGATGCTTGCCCTTATTGCTCATCATATGTTTGGAATACATTTTTGAAATTCATCCCATATGCACAGATGTTCAAAGCTCAGAAACATGCAGTTGTGTGAATATCCATGATGTGAACACACCCATCTAACCGGCATTCCGGTGAAGGAAGACAATGCACTCACATCGCACTCACAACGATGACTCACAACACCTCCCCCACTGAGGCCACTACCTGCTCGAAGGTAAACACCACACTTACTTCTAACACCAAAGATTAGGTTGCCTGTTTTTAGACTGTGTATCTGTGGAGTCCTGCAGTTTTCAAGCCTTGTACTGGATCGTCTTATTGTTTGAGAGGGATCTATGCTGCTGTGTCTAATGCTACTAGATCACTGACTCCCATCGTTGTACAGTGTGCTTCTGTCTATTGTTGGGGGACATTTTCTGTTTCCAGCTTCTGGCTATATAAACATTTAAAATATTTTAGTGTGTATTTTTAGTGACGGTCTGCCCCCTGTACAAAGATAAACTGAGGTTGTAACTGCCATATCAATTTGCTCAACAAAAGAACAAAGTATTTGTCAGTAAAATAGATTCATTCATGTGTATTATAAATAATACACATTTTGTATGTTAAGCTTAAAATATTTCTGTATTATTTTAGGCCCAATTCTTCCATATTATTGTTCTGATTAATATCTTATGTTACTATCATGGGAAGAAAGATTTGGAAAAAGAAAATCGGAACTTGGGCCATAGCCGATTTATACCCTCAGCAAAGTCTCAGGCTTAACCTGGGGCTCTTGACAATGACACTCACTTAAAGCATCGCATCTATGCCAAATGTGCCTTGTCTTACGTGAAATACTGACTAGAGAAATATTTAACTTCTTTAGTGCTTGAATTAATATAATATCTCTGTGGCTGTCTATTGTTCCACGGTGCTGGTATTCTGAATGATTATATTAATTAAGCAGGAAACATTTCCCTGTAACTGAACAACACAAAAAGTTATGCCTTTCCTTCTACATCACGAAGGCTAGAAATAAGGAAGCAAACTAATGTTACTGAATGATTGTACTTAGTTTTCACGCCCAGTGGAATTCAGGAAGTCAAGTTTCATAATAAGCAATGTGTACTTGGGGTTACGGGTTGAGTGTTATGTACATTGCAACTAGGCAGAGCAAAGAAATGGAGCCGGCGATAATAAGAGTGTCCACAGGCAAAGTGCAGCGCAACCAAGCTAATAATAATATGCCGCTGCTGATATTTTTGGAGCATCTCCATTCATAGGAGGCATGGAGCTAATTAGAGGAGCTAGGTTAAGAAGTGAGTCTCTTATTTATAAAACCATTAGGTTTTCCATTATTAAATAAAGGACTCCATTTCCATTTTCCTCTCTTAAGCTCATTAACATTCACAATTCTGTCAAGGTTATAAAAACATTATTATTTAGATTAGCCGAAAGTGGTAAAAAAGAGGCTTAGTACCCTATCGTTGGGTATAATGAAAAGTAGTTACCAGTGTGTATCTCTAGGGACGATGGGGGGCAATTTCTGTGTAGTCGTAATGAAACTAAATACAAACAAGTGAAAAAAATATAACACTCATGCAATAATTAACATTTCATAATCACCTTGAAAAAATACCATTTTGTTACAGAAAGATAGGTCTGTTAAGAAATTCAAATCACACACACACATACACAGACTCATCACTTATCCTGAAGGGTAATTTCTGATAACTTCATCCAGCCAGTCACTCATGTATTAATTTAAAAAATAGATTGCTTACCCCATGAAAGTTACTCTGTTATGTGCTAGGAGTGCGAAGAAAAAGGATGGATGTTTCTCTTACTCTCGAGGCTCCAAAATATCATTCATAGAGACAGTTTCATAATCAGATCATTGTAGTTTGGTTTTTAATGATGCCGTCCAATCACAGGTTTGTGGGTAAAGGTCTCAGAGGTCAAGGACACCGACACATCAGAAAGTGTTTCCTAGAAGCAGTGTCTCAACACTGAGTTTCAGCTGCAGGGACAGCAGAGAGGACAGAGAAACAGGTTTTGGTATTAGATAAATCTGGTTTATAGCCCAGCTCTCCTCTTTATTCCCTATCATATGGAGTGGTAAGGACTGAATCTTTGTTTCCTTATCTGCAAACGTTAATAAGTCACAGGTCTGTGTGGAGGAACTCATAGGATAAAACATTTACAAGACTTAACAAAAGAAAGCAGCTATTCAACCATCCTAGCTTAATACATGGCTCATTTATGTAATTTATTCAGCATATTTGAAAATAAGAAGTATGCTGAGCCCCTTGTTGCAAAATCAAGAAATGAAAGAACCAAAGAAGATATGCAGATGGCAAATAAGCGTATGAAAAAAATGTTCCATGTCAGGGAAAGTATGCTCACCTGACATGTCATAAAGGACGCGCAAGTCAAAGCAACGATGAGATACCCCTGTGAACCTGTTAGAATGACCATAATCCAGAGCACTGACAATGCCAAATGCTGATGAGGATATGGAACAACAGGGCCTCTCATTCACCACTGCTGGGAGTGCAACACGGTGCTGCCACTTTGGGAGACAGCTGGGCAGCTTCCTATAGGGCTACTAACTAAACATGCCCTACCACGTGACCCAGGAGCCCGTGCTGCAGCCCGCACACAGACGTTTACAGCGGCTTTATTCATAACTGCCAAAACTTGGAAGCAACCAAGATGTCCTTCAGTAGGCGACTGGATAAATAAGCTTAGCTACGTCCAGACAGCGGAATACCATTTGGAACGAAAAAGATGAGTTATCAAGCCATGGAAATACATGGGAGAAACTTAAATGCATGTCACTAAGTGGAAGAAGCCAATTTGAAAAGGCTGTGTATTTATAATCCCAACTGTATGACATTCTGGAAAAGGCAAAACCCTGGGGAGGGTAAAAGATCAATGCTTGTCAGTAGCTGGGGAGTGGGAAGCGGGATGAATGGGTGGGGTGCGGAGGGTTCCTAGGGCAGTGAAAATATCCTGTACAGTGCCGTAACCATGGATACACATCATTATATGCTTGTCAAAACCCATAGAATATACAACACAGAGAGTAAACACCAAGGTAAGCTGTGGACTTGGGGAGATTATGATGTGTCAATCAATGTAAGGTTATCCGTTGTAACAGATGTACCACTCTGGTTTGGGGTGATGATAATCGGGAGGCCATGCATTTTTGGGGTAAGGGTTATATAAGAATCTCTCTCAACTTACTCTCAATTTTGCTGTGAGCCTAAAACTGCTCTAAAAGATTGTCTTTAAATTAAAAAAAAAGCACAATGATATAATTTAGCTTTGTTTCCCAAAAGGCATGGTCGGGCATTCATGTTTAAGAATAAATGCTGTGGGGAAAATAGAAATAATAAGGGCTGGTGTAAGGTAAATTTGTGATTTGGACAGAAAGAGCCTGAACCTAGAGCCTGCTTGTTAATAGGTTTACTGTATCACCTCTCAAGAGCCTGCACGTAACAGAGATGCATGTTGATGGTGATGATGACCAGCAGGGATTAGCTGTATCCCAGGGATGGGGACCAGAAAGTGAGAATGCAGTGCTTCCCCAGCAGAGGGCAGGACAGGCACAGAGGCACTTACACAGGAGTGAGATGTGTGTCTCCAGCTCCCTGAGTGTGAAATGCTGGGGGGGTTGGAGGGGGGAGGGGGGAGGGGGAGGGGGGGAGAGAGGTGCACTGTGCAAGGTCATACTCACTCTCATGCAAAATATTAAGGAGTCAGGATTTATTATGAGTGACAAGATGTTTTATAGAAAGAAAATAATACAGTCAGATTAGCACTTTGAAAGAGTGAAGTGTGGAAACTGGTAAGATCATATATTTGAGGAAAAACATTAGAAGGAAGAATCCCTTTTAGGGAACTATTACAGTACTGTATGGAAGAAGGAAGAAATGAAGGAATTAGGACTTGGCTAGTGAAGAAAAAGCTGTTCAAATGTTTGGAGAGAACACCTGCATGGTGTGGTAAAGTACTATCATTTGAACAACTTTGTAGAGATGGACTTTATACACTTTCCATGAAACTGCCTCTCTCTGAAATCTGCCATAAGTGGAATGAAGATGGTGGTGATGATGATGATGATGATGGTGATGATGATGGTGATGTTTAGTCCATACTAATTTTTTTCCAGTTTCTTGGATATGAATATGTAATAATGATTGAAAACTTTGGGGAGGTTAAAGATATTTTGAAAACATGAGCAAACATAATACGGCTTTTTATCGTGTAACAATATTTTTTAGGTTCTTTAATATGCTAAAGCACATGTTTTTCTCCATTTTCTCAAGCTTCTTTGATAGTATATGTGTTTGTGGTGGTGGTGGTGGGTGTTCGTTATCTTTAGAGAATTTCTTAGAACATTCTTGGGGAAATTGTAATAAATACTTAAAAGTATACTTTGCTTTTGTAGTTTGCCCTCTGTCCCTTATTCTTATTAAGGTAATTTTTTTCTCAAGTTTCTTTGTCACTCATTACTTCTTATTCTTCATTTCCTATATCAAATGTCACCTTCTCAGAGATGAGTCTACCTGGATCACCTTATCTGAGGTAGCACACACTACTTTTTCTTCCACACATTATATATTCTTTCTCTTATGTATTTTTCTATCATTTAATTATTGTGTTTAATTATTTGCTTGTTTATTGAATATTTCTACCACCTAGAGGTTAAGCTTCCTAAGGGGCTGTGTCCTTCTGTTTCATTACAGTATTTCTAACGCTTCAAATAGTGATAAGCATATATAAGATATTCATTAAATATTCATTGAATGTATTAAATAATGGAAATACTTTTCTTGAAAGGTTTTATTTATTTATTTTTAGAGAGGGGAAGGGAGGGAGAAAGAGAGAGAGCGAAACATCAATGTGTGGTTGCCTCTCCCATGGCCCCCACTGGGGACCTGGCCCACAACCCAGGCATGTACCCTGAGTGGGAATTGAACCTGCGATACTTTGTTTCATGGCCCACGCTCAATCCACTGAGCCACACCAGCCAGGGCAGAAATACTTTTAATTGTAAAGTCTTAATAACTTAAACTGCAGAAATGTACCTCAAAACCCTATCTCCTATGAGATTTTTGTGTTCTTAACTAATCTTCCATAATTTCTTGACTTACCTACTCTTATCAAATAATGAAGACACCGGAAACGTGAGTTGTTCAACATACAATTTCCTTAAATATTCACTTTAATAAATAATATTCATAGTATTCTTAATGAGAGTATCAAAAATATTAAATTTGTATAATAGGTTATTTTAACAGAATCATTTTTAAAATAGTGACCAATAAAGATTGGTGTTTGGAAGAAACTTTTTCTAAGGAGTACTCTTTGAACAGCAAAATCTGGTTTAAAAATATCTTGTGAAGACTGAATTAATCAGTGGTAGAATTTATGCTTAACTGAGCAACAGGGACAACTCTACTACGCTATGATTTTCAGTACCCGAGGGACCTTAAATGGTGTTTGCAGTAAGTAAGGAGAATACAAATCAAATTGATGTTTATGACATGCGAGGTGCTCATGTTCCTCCTTCAAAGGTTTAAAAGGTGTTTGCAACCTAAAAAAAAGTGGACAACTGACACATCACAACGTAAAACACCTCTGAGGCTCTTGTTTATTTATCCTCTTCCCAGGCCATTAGAGTGTTGTCGAGTTGATAAAACTCTGCATCAAGTTTTAGAAACATACGCCCTTGGAGTTGAAACCACACTGGTGTTGCTTCAGGGTAGAATTTCCCTGCTTGTCTCCAGGGTCTGTATAGGTGTTAATTTTAAGAAAAAAAAATTAGAAATGCATCGTAAATAAATTAAAATCACTCCAAAGTCTTAGTTCCTCTTCTTTCTACATTTCCGTTTGAAAATATATTCTGTACCCTTAGTTAAAAAGCAAGGTAGTATTATTGAAAAACTAGCTAATGCCAAGACCTAAATTCTTGTCCTAGCACTGCTCCTATTAGGAGGAATTTGGGAAAGTCATAGAGATTCTAACTGTTGTCTCCACGTCTTCATCTATAATTTAGAAAAATAGACAATTCCTTATCTGTTATTGTCATCCACAAGTCTAGGGGGTGAATGATGAAAACTAGTGTTCATCCACTGAAGATACTGTTTTATAAATTCCTGCAGTCAAGACATTTTGCTTCTCACTGTAACAGATAACCAAAAGCACTTAAATATTTATCCATGTCCTTATTGAGCTCCTTTATCTCCTGCTGTGCATCAGGCTTTGTGCTAAGTAAGTAGTCAAGATGTAAAACAGGGTCTCACTGTCAGGACACAGTGACCTCAAAACATAATAGGAGCCCTGGCTGGTGTGGCTCAGTGTATTGAGCGTGGGCCTATGAGCCAAAGGGTTGCTGGTTCAATTCCCAGTCAGGGCACATGCCTGCGGCCAGGTCCCCAGTACAGGGTTCATGAGAGGCAACTACACATTGATGTTTCTCTCCCTCTCTTTCTCCTTCCCTTCCCCTCTCTCCAAAAATAAATAAAATCTTTAAAAAAACCTAATAAGAAAGTATGTATCTAATTGTCTCTGTCTCTCTACCCCTCTTGTATTTCTGTATTTCATTTATTCTCTATTTTACCTAATGTGACATAAGAACAGTATATACAATTTTATAGCATTTAGAGGAAAAGAGTGATTTTATTTTTGGAGCAACATAGGAATGGGGGAAAGGTAGGCATTCAAAGGTTCCATGGAGAATGAGGCACTTTATATGAATTTTAAGAGGTAAATAAACATCTAATTTATTAGTGTAGGTCCCCACAAATGTAAATGTACCAAAAGAACCACTGAGATTATTTTCCCATTTTTTGCAATTAATATAGTGTCGCAGAGAGTGGAAAATTCTAGAGTTCTGAGTTTTTTTATTGCTTCTTGGCAAAAAAAAAATGTGCAGATCATTGTAGCTATGTGGAAAAGGGAAAATGCAAACTGGTATTTGCTCGCTGGTGATTATAATTTACCTTGTTATTTATTTTATTTCTTCCCACCTTGGGGGAAGCGTATATTCCAGTTTTAAAGGGAGAACGAGACATCATCCGTTCTTATATTCTGTCATTTATTCAGACTTATTCTACATAAAAAGGAAAAAAAGTAACGGCTTCGTTGGCAGCACAGTGTTGAATATGCATGAAAGGAAATTGGAATTCCTCTAGCCCAGCAAACAGAACTTTTCCACATCATAGGGACCACTCGATTGTAGGGAAGAATAAATGACCCAGAATTGGTGCTTTTTGAAAGTGTGGAATAAATACATTTGAGGGGTTGGTTTGAATGTACCTGTGTTAATAATTTGTTCATCTTGAATATATTTAAGCATTCTATTTTAGTGATTATTTCACTTTTTTGTTGCTTACGAATACCTTTGTCTTCTACATTAAATGTTTCATTATGTAACTGAAACATGACCTTCTATGGAGACTAAAATCATTAACTGGCAGGTTCAAGGCCCACGATTCTACCGCCTTTATTAGTTTCCTAATGGGTATTTCATGGGGCGTAATTTCATTCATCCTATTTCTGTGAACACCCCACTTCGGCATAAAGAGCACTTGGAGCGTTAATCTTGTTATTGCTTCACCATTCACCATTATTATATATAAAAGAAAGGGAGAAACATTACCCATGTCATACCGGGGGAGTTAAATGGTTTGATGTCATAAAGAGTGAGATGTTTGGATGCAAATAGTGGCTCTGCCATTTATGACTTGTGTAATTTGGCAAGGAGTGTTGGGCAGTGGCACTGGCGTGGCAGGAAACTGCAGAAGCCCAGCCTGCGTCAGGCACGTGGGGCCCTGGTTCCCGGTATCCATCCATTCAAGTCGTTGAACTGCCTGTAGGTCAGAGCTGCTGTGTGGAGTTCTGTAGTGCCTGTGGGTTCCACATGGAGGGAGGTATCTTTGATATTGTGGGTATTATATCATTGTTTATTTATTCCAAAATGTTCTGGTAGATGCCCTCATGGTTTATTGCTTTAAGAAGACAAGACTGTGTGACAGGTGGAATGGCACCCAAGGACGCAATGCCCTAATCCCGTTAAACTTCAAATGTGTCATGTTATGTGGCAAAGGGGCTTTGCTGAGGAAAAGAATGTTATAGACCTTAAGATAGGGAGGTTTCTTGGGTTATCCAGGGGTCTCCACCCTAATCACTGAAAAGCAGAGAGCTGCCCTGAGACAGGCAAGAGGGATGCAGGAATGAAGGGAGTCTGATGTGTTCTTGCTGGTGCTGAGAGGAACCAGTCCGCATGCCAGACCAGACAGGGGCCCGTAGGAGCTGAGGGCTCCCTCCGCTGGGAGCCCTCATGAAAATGAGGACCTCAGTCCTGCGACTGCGAGAAATTTTTCTCTGCCAACACTCGGAACGCGCTTGGAGGTTGAGTCTTTCCTCCGTTCCAGGCAAGAGCTCTGCTGGCTGACTCCTTGCTCTGAGCAGCCTGGTGCGCAGCCATCTGCCCGGCCGCTCCGCATGTGGTCTGGGGAGAGGCAGAAGGGAGACTTTATAAATTTGTGTTGTTTTAAGCGGCTAAGTGTGTGGTAATTTGTTACAGCAGTAATAGGAAAAGTACCATAATTTTCCAAACAATGGAAGTAAGTTATTGTAATTAAGTGCGTCTTTTTTCCTCCCCCTGCCCCCACTTTATTTTCACTGTGGCGCTGAAGCAGCCGCTCCTCTGAATGCAGACAACTGTCCTCCCCAGTTCGTCCTGAACTGGAACCCCGAAGCCATCGATTTCCCGTGCAAAGGCTGATGCAATAGATCTTGCTCATTTGCAAAGATCTTGGCTTGCACCCTTCTCCAATTTGAACTTTAATAAAGCCAGTGGAGCTTGGCTAAACACCGTTCCTTGTCTTTGAGGGATACAACCCACTTTATCCCATAATTGAGGTATCTGAGCATCCATAAAATTTTCTACGAGTAGGAAAACAAACACCTACCTCATTATTCAAAACTCCCCCATGGAATGGCAGAGCCATGATTACAGAAGCAGGGATAGTATTATTATTATTATTATTATTATTATTATTATTATTATTATTATTATTTTGATGAGTGCAGGCCTCTGCCCTATCCCTTCGCTCACACCTCCCCAGCAGGTGGCGCCCTGGTAAGGTTTGCTTGGTTATAGTCTGTCCTGTCTGCCATCGGCCTCGGAGGACACACGAGCAGAGCACAACATAATGACCTTGGCCTGTCAGCTCTGCCCACCGCACCTGAGGGAGGCGATCCTGATACCAGGGCAGGAAATAAATAACTGGGCAGATAGTCGGGGCCATGTTAGGTGATGACATTTAATTAAACATCAATTACTGAAGGTAATGATTCAGAAAAAGCAAGCCAAGGGTTCGACAACTTGGGGAGTACGGGATAAGAAGGTGAAGAGAGTGAGCAAGTGATCAGGGAGCAAATAAAGACAGTGTACATTATGAGCTGAGTTGACTCCAACTTGGGCTGCAACGATGCATTTTGAATATTAATTTCTGTCTCTAACACATTTCCGGTGCATGATTTGGCGGGAAACGATCAGTTTGGAGGTGAAACGATTCAGACAGAGCTTTTGGTTGCCCAAGACAGACTGTCTAGCGCGCACCGACGGGGCAGTGAGTACGGAGGAGAGAACAGATTCCAGGGCATTTGGGGAAGGAGGAGTTCTGAGCATGGGAATGCTGACCAGTCGCCTGCAGCCCTGTAAAGAGAAGGGAACACCTGGCCATTCCACATACCTGCTCAGGGGGCCAGCCACCTGGGCAACACCTTAGATTGCTGCCCGCTCTTTCTATGATGAGCACTTCTCCGCATTCCTTCCAAAAAGAGGACAAAAAAAAAAAATCTCACAGGCTCTGATACGTCCTTAATTTCTCCCTTTTAGCACTTGCTAATGTTTTGAACAGGCTTGCCTCAGTGCTGGCCTGTGGGATAGTAGTGGAAGCAAGAGTTAGAAACACTTGTCACATGTGAGTATTCGATAATAGGAATTTGGGAAACAGCATCTACCATGCTGGCCACACACTCGTTAAATGGTCACGGGCCCAGCAGCTGCGCTGAGTGTGCTTTTGTGTCTGTGACTGTGACCACTGCAGGCCTAGGGGGTGGGTAGGTGGGGGTCCCTGGCAGGGTTCGGAGGGGCTTCAGTCTCAGGTACGAATAGTCTACCTTCCCCCCGGAGGTTTTGTTCTGACAACGCGTGTTACTCCTTCCCATCGCCGCCTCTAGATTTCTGCGTCTAAGACCGTCTAAGCTTCAAGTGATTTAAGATGAGAACTCCTCGAGGCATGAGATCCTGAAACTAAACTTTCTGAATGGCCATGCCAAAAATTTCTCTCCACCAAACACATGAAAAGTGATCACCATCCTATAGGGGTGGGACCCAAATAATCCAGCTTTAGGAAAGGCTCATTGGATAACAACAATAAAGAAACATCTACTTGGGGTTCTTAAATAGTGTGATGCACAAGGTCACCTGACCTTCAGACCAGCTCACACAGCCACGCCAATCCTCATTTTCACGTGAAAATCATGAGACAAAAACACAGAGAACACTTACTTCAGACCCTCTGCATTTTTCTTCCATTTACCACTCTACCCAAAGTGGTGTGCTGTCTGCCTCCCCTTCCCACCGTTTGCATTTGGATTACATGGCGCCGGGGCGAGGCGGCCAGGTTTCCTTCATTGGCATTTCCCGCAGATGCTGCGCATCCTTCTCCAGCACATGTTTAAACCGTTTGGTGCCTCACATTTCCAAGTGGTCTTATGATCAGGGGGCACGTGAGCCAGAAAAGAAGCTTGAGAGTAATTTTAAATCCACTAAAATGAGGGTAACTAGAATCTCCCTCCCTCTCGCACACACACCCAATTGCTATCTCTGTTTATCTCCCTATCTCTCTCCCTGCCTCTGTCTCTGCCTCTGTCTCTCCCCTTTTGACCCACTCTGGTTCCCAAAGAAGGAGCAAGGGGATGCGACTCCCAAGCCAGGAGACAGAGCACTGGGGTACGAAGGTCTCGTTGGCAAACACCTACCGTGTTTGCTCACATCTGTGGCTCTCACAGCGAAATGGAGCTGGAAAAGTGACGATGAATACAGTCACACGGGGACATTCATGCACACACATAACACGCATTAGGAAATATTGCTATTGTTTGAAGAACTGACAGGTTTTCTCTAGCTAGAACGCCTTGCTGTTCAGAATAAGGTACGCTTAGCCTTCCAATTTCACACTCACACTTGCTCTTATGCCCTTCAGCCTCTTTGCATATTCCGTCCTGGGACGTATCACAAACTGCATGCCACCTCTAAGTAGAATATGAGACGGCTACTGGGAACTCGGGTCTTAGTCCATTTCAGGATTTAATGATGTGTCCGAAACTGCGATCGACTCACATTTGTGAGAGGGAGTGCAGCAAGGGAAACCTCTCAACAGGTCAGCTGCGGAAGCAGCCGGCACCTGTGGTTTCTCCTCCCTCACCTGTCCCATGGATAGTAGCCTGGACTACCCCGCCCCATCGGTCACCCTGCTCTTTTCACCGCGCCCTACTCTGCCACAGCGGTGTCCACCATGGTGTCCCCTCGGATGTATGTGCACACGGTGAACATCCAGACAGTGAAGACCGTTACAATCTAAAAAGTTCAAGGCTCCTTTTGCTCTCTAGTCAAACTCAAAGCCAACACAGTGTTAGATTTTTTATGTTTTTTTTTTTACATATAATGGTGTGTATTATTTCTGTTTGCATATCTACCCCTTTTTATTTTCACACCAAAAATCATTTTCTGCGTAAAAGGATGATACTTCACAGTGTTCAGTACCTTGATTTGATAATTTAACAAGAGTTTTGAAGACTTAGCGTCTTCCCATAAAAAAGTCCTCTTCCCTGTATGAAGAGACTGCATGGTTATCTGTTATTGGGTCATGGTGTTATTTATTTAAAAAAAATCATTTCTTCTTGGTGGACAGATACTCCCGTAGCACTGTGTTGACTTTTCCGTTGCTTTAGGTGATTTAAAGTGGCACGCACTGCTTCTGAATGTCTCTCCCCTCCTGATGGATACCCCTGTCCACAAGAGTGATTGTTCCCAGGCTCATGCCGCACGTAGCCCTGCAAAGTACACGTGTTGGAGGAGGAAGCGCTGTTATTTGTCAAGAGCCTGCCTGGGGACGGCTCCTCTCTGAGTCTGGCCAGAACCATCATTCATTGCCTGATAATCTGCTCTTATTAGGGTTTCATTTTTCATGACGCATTGACAATGTACAACGAATGCTTTTCTCAAAAATCTTAATCTATGATGGCTTATGAGATTTATTGGAAAGACTGTTTGAGATAAAATGATTGTGGTTCTTTCTTTTCTCACTAACCTGTGTGTGATGAGAGAGAGAGGAAAAGAAAGAAATGATACATGCAGCGAAGGTGTCCTGTAGTAGTCACTGGGCTATTCTGTCAATCAGCTACTATGGTGCTGCTGGTCAGATGACATTCAAGTATGAAAAACATTGACCGTTTCTCTGGATATTTAGACTGGAAAAAACTCAAATGTTACCATTTTTTTAAAAATGAAGGAAATGAATACCTCCTGCATATGAGGCAGGCTTTGTATTTTCAATTTAAACAGTAAATTGGTTCATTTTTGAGTCTTTTTAGTTTTTCAGTGTTTTTTTAAAGATGTTAAATCAACACATTAAACTAAACACAAAATCTTCTTTAGCTTTTGTAGACAGCACCTCCCACCACAGAGGGCTTGTCAACGTTTTTCAGGGCGGAACAGGAAACCGCCAATAACGGGGTCCTCTGCAGTCTCTGGTCCAGGAGACGGCTGTAACTGGCATGAAGATTACTGAAATCACCAAGGTAAGTCTTATTTTCCCAAAAATCAAGAGGGAAGGAAAATTAATCATAGTTGACTGTTTTATGGTCTTTGAGATGATATGTTAAGGAGAAGGATAAAAGGGACTGATTCACTCAAGATTTGCTAAGTGTGACTATTAAAATCGCTAGAAAACATTCTGAAGATAGAAAAATATAACTTCAAAAATGTAAAGGAAAGGTTTGTGAAAATTCAAAGAAAAAAATACAAATTGCTGTAAAAGAAAATCTTCACAAATGAAACTCAAAAGGTATTGGTGGAAATAAATCTAAATATATCATACACTCCCAAATAAATATCCCATTAAAAGAAAAAAATCTTGATTGCTTTAAAAAGAATTTGGCTACCTTTGTTTAATGATTGTAAACTAATAGATAACAAAAAAGTATAACAGTAAACTAAAGCATTACCAGGGTTAATGAGTATAAAAGAATATTCATATCCTTTAAAAACAACACTTCACAGATCACTTACTATTCTAAAAGGCAATGTAAAATGTGTTGCTTAATCTGATAAAGTGGTCAAGAAACTTGAAATCCACCATCAAGGAGAAGAGATGAAATACAACACAACTGTTAGAATGAATAAGCCACGGTTTCACACAGTAATGGATTAACCTCACCAATATAGTCCTGAGCGAAAAAAATAGAAAATTATCAGTAATAGGTTGTGGTACCACTTGCAGTAGAATCCTAAAGATGCAAAGGTAAATGATCAATTGCTTTGGCAAACATACATGTGTGAAAGGAATGAGGGTGGTTAGACAGAACATTCTAGAAATGACTCACTTCTGAGGATGGAGTGTTAGGAGTCGGAGGGCCAGAGAGGACGTGAGGTCAGGGAGAAGTGAGAGATGGGCATTTCAGTTACATGGTGATTGCAGGAGTATTTGCATTATATCTACACTTTTAGGCATATTCTTGGTGTACATTTATTAAATATTCAAATAATGTTACAGAATATTAGGTAGAATACAATAAAAGGAAAACAAAACAAGACTAAGGATTAAGTGCTGAAAAAATGATTCTACTAGTGAATGCAAGTAACTAAAAATAATGAAACCTGGCCAAAGTGTCAATAGGTGAAACTCACGTGGAACTTGTTTCTGTACATTTCAAAGATGTGCAATGCCTCACTGAACCAATTGCGCTCCTGTTCCCAGAGACTCCTGTGCAAGAGTCCCCTCTCCCTCCAGTTCACAGAGTGCCCCTCCCCTGGGTTCAGGGATGAGCTCCCTGTGCCCTGGAGAGAGCAGAGCGGGTCCTGTGTTCCCTCGTGAATCACGTACTGCTGTGTCTTCCATTAAACTGAGTTCAGGAGCAGACAGTTAATACTATGTATTCACATTCTAGAAGAGTCATAAATAATATATAATTAAGCGAACAAACAAATGTATAAGTAAATAATATCATGTGGCAATTGTTGCTTTTCAGATGATTCAGTGAAATATATTTACAAAAGACTGAACACTATATTTGAAAAATTATTTAATCTAAGGGCCTCTCTCTCTCTTTCTCTGTATTTTTCAACAATGGTTTCCCAGAAAACAAGGATTGATTTGGCCTCAAAGATATGTTGTGGTTTTGGAGAGACGGTTAATTAACATAAAACGTGTGCTTGAAAAGTACATGTACTTGATTTCAGTAATGCTTGCAATCATTTACAAAAGCGTTTATGACCATGGAGGTCTCTTCATGATTCACAGTGAGAGATCCAAAATACCCATCTCTTGCTCAAGGCACAACAGTGTGTTCTGATCTGCACTCCCTTTGAACCGACTGTACCCCTCTAAATATTTAATTTATAACACTGTCAGGAGGCATTACAAGTAAACGAAGAGACTAACGCTTTCATTCATGTTTATGTAAAGCGAGATGGTGAAAAGAAAACTAAAGTGGAGACTCCCTGAACGCTTCTGTCACACTGGGAGCCCTGAGCATCACTTGTGGCTAATGAGTGGGTAGATGTAAAACTAAGCAGGAAAAGGATGCAAGGAGCCGGCCCAGAGACACAGATGGAGTGGCTCAGTGATGAGGATGCAGCAGGGCCGAGGATGAAGGGGATCCTGATGGTGCAAAAATCTGACCCGACGTAAGAAAAATCAGGGTGTCTCAGCACAGGCTCCTCAGCTTTAGAGGATGGGTCAGGAACCCCTCGGTGGCACTCTGGGTGCACGTGGGAAAGTGGCCAGCCCTTGAACACGATGCGGCGCTCTGTCTCATTGAACAAAACGTTGGCCGCGAGCCACTCAGCGCGGACACATTATTTCTAAAATGTATTGTGGAACTTGAATGAAAAATGGAGTTATTGGTGGGAATTCAAGGGGGCATTTGTAGGCGGCTGACTACATGAGTGTGTGTTTTCAGTGCTGCGAAGTAACGTAGGGAAAAGACAAGAGAACAAGGAAGCGTGGCCATCTTTGCCTTCATCAGCGAGAATCCTTGCTGTGCCACTCAAATCTTGATTTAGTCTTTTGCACAATGAACTACATCAGTGTGAAAGCGTTTCAAAGTCACAGTGCAGTAAAAATGCGAAGACCTTTCCCCACAGACCGAAATCCTAATCCTTGAGATGGAAGTACAGAGAACTGAATGCAATAGTTGTCTCCTTTTCTTCTCTTGAAATAGTTCTTTCTGCAAATGAATATAAATAAAACTATGTTGAGTATTTTAACCGAGTTAAAGTGTTATGTAAGCTTTAAATTCAAACTCAGTTTTAAAAATTGATCTCGTTTCAAGTAACTTAAATTTAGCTTACACACTACATAATATTTATGCACGCTATGTATCACTTTTGAAAACCTCTAAGAACTTTGTTGGTGGTTTCAGAGATAGTAATTATTGTATGATAACACTGACTCAGACAACTCCTTTACATATGTGCTTTTCCTGTTATGTAACACTTAGTCATGGAAGTAATCTTGTGGTTTTATATGAATTCTAAGTTCCTGTGGATCACTAAATAATGTAAATCTGGCCCATCGTGAGCACAATGGGGTCACAGACTCCATCGACGTGCCCTGTGCTCCCCATGATCTGCCCACAAAGTACCAGTCAGAACTCAGTTGTACCAGCTTCCACACAGATTAATACTCAGACTGCCAACTGACATTCTGTGTCAGTAGTTAACAACATTAATGCTACTATAGTGTGGATATAGAAAAATCATTAGTTTGGGAATGGATAAGCAGTTCAGGAATATCAAGGGTAAAATGTGGCAGAAAAAGAAAATACTTCATAAATTCTAGTTCCCATTTTTCAGCCTAGAATTGTGATCCTTGATAAATAGTAAAGATTTTCTCATATGCAATTTCTCCCTGGCATACATCTTTGTGAAATTTGAGGATGAGAGTTTATACTCCATGAACACAGATAAGAAAATATTTTTAAAAGAATTTTAAAGGAAATCTAGAATTTGTTCACCACTTTCATGTGGTGAAGCAAAAGGCTGATTAACCCATTATTAAATCTAGCATACAAAAACCTATATGATACAATCCTCATTTTCAGATTAACTTCTGCTCTAGGAATATGTAGGGTATGGTATATGTTTTTTAAATGAAATTATCTCATATGTTCAATAATACACACACACACACACATCAGCAAGATAGTCTTAATGGTTGAAATGCATTTTAACTCACAGGTGCATTGTTTTAGTACAAGGCTGTTACAAGTATGAGGAATGTGACTCCAGGAAAATAACTTCGATTGTTAAATGAATGTACATGCGTGATTCACTGCCTTCCTTTTAAAAACAGCTTGTCGTACATTTAGTGAGAGAAACTCCAGCGATAATATTACAATGGGAAGTGGACACCCAAAGCTGAGGTACTGGTAGTAGGAATGCAACCAAAGGTGGAGATTAGAATGATCGAGTCCCTTGATGTTTGTAAAGAAGTGGAGCATGGGAGCTGCGTGGAGTTGAATGGCGTCTCCCGAAAAGACGTTTTCCAGTCCTAAACCCTAGAACCTGCGAATATGTATGACTTGCTTTTGAAGGAGCATTTTTGCAGACATGATCAAGTTAAAATGAGGTCGTACTAGAGTTAGGGGGCCCCTTAGTCCCCCGTCACCATGGCCGGCATCCCTGCAGGAAGAGAAGAGTCACGGAAACACACACGTTTGGGGGGAGGATGCAGTGTGTCCTGTTGGGGCCAGCATTTAGCGTTACACAGCTGCCGGCCAACGGACACTGAGAGCTGCTGACAACCAGGGGCACCAAACAAATTTCCCCCTCGAGAATCTGCCCCCCCAAACAAACTTCCCAACACCTTGGTTTTGGACTGTTGGTGTCCAGAACTGTGAGAGAATACATTTCTGTTGTTTTAAGTCATTCAGTTTGTGGCTTTGGTGTGGTATGGTTACGGTATTGGTGTGGCAGCCCAGGAAACTCGTACAGGAGGAGTTAAAGAAGGCTCCCAAGTTTCAGAACTGAGCTAAAGGGTGAATAGTAGCCAAGTCCAGTGGAAATAATGCAGGTAGCAGAGGGAGCTGGGCTCATTCAAGGTGTGGCCTATGTATACGTTTACTTTTAGAAAACTTAACGTTTATTTTTTCCAAAGGGACGTGAGAGTTGAAAACACTGAATCGATATTTTTTTAGCAAGATCTCATTTGTGTTCCAATGGCATTTGGTACATTTTTATGGCGCAGACTTTGTTATTAAACTACAACTCTCTTCCTTTTCTTGCTGTTCTGTGGATCGTTAAGGGTGGAGCTCAGTAATTGGGCTGAGTGAATTGGCAACAAAAGTTTTTAGAATGGACATGGGAACAAAACCGAGCTGTGGAATAGGCTTCTTATGATTCGTACATGCATGTGGAGTGGCCAGTGTAGTTTCCCAACACTACTCATGTCCTCATCCCTGTGACCTGTGCTGAGGCCGTGTTATATGACAAAGGGACAGGAAGGGGTTTCATCGATGCACTAAGGTTTCAGCCCTGGAAATAGAGGTCTCTGGCTTATCCAGCTGACTTCCTTGAATCAAAGGGTGCTAAAAAGCAGAGAGTTTTGTCTGACTTGAAATAGAAAAGATGCAGCAGGAAAAGCCAGAGAGACTTGAAGCCTGAGAAGACAGAGGGTTGGAAGATAGAAACAGCATGACAAGGACTCCAGGGAGCCTTCGTGACCGAGAGGCGAAGCTCGCAGGCCATGGCTGGAGAAGGAATGTGGTCCCAGCACACGACCACCAGGAGCTGATGCTGCCAGCATGCACATCAGCCTGGGAGCAGATGGTCCCTCGAGCTCCCTGACGACTGTGCAGGCACCTGGACACGGTGACTTCCACCTACTGAGACGGGGATGGAGACATGCCAAGCCCGGGGCACTTCTGACCTTGGGACAGAGACAATGGACCTGTGCTGTGTTACGCTGCTAAATCTGTGGTGGCGTGTGATGGCGGCACATACATGGGTGTTACCGGCATAGTCCAGTGAAATGGGGGGAAGCCGTGGAAGTTGGAGGAGAACATGGGGAATTTCAAGGTCAGACTTCACTGAGCTCTCCGTTCTTGGGTGGTCCCTGCACTCTGCATCTGGGTTTCATTTCTGTGAAATGGAGGAATACTTCCCACCACAGAGAGTACTTGAGGTGATAAAATATAAATGGATTAATACAAATAATGAGCTTAAAATAGTGACCGATGTAATAAAATAATACATAATAAATGCAAGTTATTTTTATGGCTATCGTTTTTACTTAGGAACAAGGAGAAGAAACACATAGGCTCAGGCTCGTGTATTAAGCATCCAGTATATGCTTATCAAAGAAGCAAATGAAAAAGCAAGAATATGTTAATGAAAGAAAAAAATGCATAATAAGAAAAACAATCATAAAGACATGGAAAAGTTCAGGCTGGAAAAGTAGAACCAAATTTGAAGTAGGCGAGACTTCCGTGAAAGATGACGGTAGGTTAGGGGCTCCAAAGGAGAAATTCAAATTCACCGAGGGAGAATGTCCATCTGGTCCATTTACGTGTCAACTGCGGTAAGTGGGGTCACTTCACTGCCAAATCCGGACGTGACAGTGAAGACACGGTGAACCTAGAAGTTGGGGGAGCAGGCTGCCCCGGGAGGCAGGAGAGATGAGGCCTGAAGGACGGTGGAGGTGCCCAGGACTTGCATGGCACTCGGACAGGGTGTGCATCACGCTGGGTGTATAGCGAGGAGAGGCTAAGAACTTGGGGGGCTCTGGTGCCTCCTCTGTCCGTGTTCCCAAGCACTCACCAGCTCCTTCAGCTGAAAATCACCCTTGCATGTGACAACACATAGCAGCTTCCATCAGACGGATTATGTAACAATGTCAAGTTGAGCGGACAAGACTATTTTTGAAATCTGCTTTCCCTTAGAAAACGATGCTTTATTTCTCTTCAATTTATTCTTTCTCAAATATAGTCATTTTCCCTGGTATTACTCTAGTGTAGGTCTAAATGGTCCATTGCCACTTTTCACCTCTGAGTCAGAATTCTACGCATAATTATTGTCTCCCTGCTTTCATGCCTTATGGGCCTCATATGTATGTGTGCATATCTTATTGATATGATATATATATATATATATATATATAATATCTTATGTTAATAACAAATCAGTATACTTTTTCTTCACTTAAGCTTTTTTTCCTTCAGAAGAGGAGCGTATGTTCAGTTACACACAGAAGGTCCCCCATCACAGTGTCAGGGGACAGCAGGCTGGTGAGGGGAGGGAAGAACTCAGAACCGTACCCCTGGCTCTTCCAGCGGCGCTGTGCCTGACACCAACTCCACCTCTGTGTCCCACAGATTTGCCATGTGTCACCCACATAAAATAGTGACATTCTCACTGAACAATTCCCCTTATCAAGACTTACTCTTAGACATTTCCAAGACACTTTTGCCAATATATGCTAATTAATTCAAATCCAGCATGTGTTTTGCTGTAAAACACGGGTAGTAATTACAATTTATCAATATATCGATGCGGAACAACCCTGATGGTGTATGGCGAGATTCAGTACATTGTGGAGACTACCATGGGGTGTAACACATAGTAAAAACACACTAAATAATTCTCCACGCATGGACAAGCTTCTCCATGTACATGTAATTGTGCATCGAACAGCAAGAGCCGTGACAATCCGTTGTTGTGTGTGCCAGGCTGTTCCATGACACTGGAATCAGGCGCTGAGCAAAAAGGGCAGAATGTTTGCCCTAATAGATAACACATTCGGGAGGGCGGAAACAGACAATAAATGAATTCAATAAGAGCAGAAGAACAGGTGCCGTGAAATTAATTTTCAAAAATAGCAGCGGCATTATTTTAAATAGGGTGTTCCATTCAAGACTTTTAGGAAGTGACAGTTGCGCAGGGGCCTGGATGAACCGAAGGGGAGAAGTCTCATGTGACACTGAGGAAGAGCGATTCCAGGAAAGAAGCGATGCAAGGGCCTAGTGAGCAGAAAAGGCTAAGAAGCGAGGTCAACCTTCCTCCCTTCCCTCGTAAAGCAGCTGGCACACTCAGAGGTTCCGTTTGTCCAGAGAGCACCTCGTTTCAGAGCCATTGCTTCACGGCGTGGCGCAGGGCTCTGCCCCTCTGCAGGACCTCGGTCAGGGTCGTTCCTCTGAGTCCACACAGAGCATCCCCTTTCTGCAAGAGACCCTCATGGATGGGGTCACTTATACCACTTCTGAAACATCCCAGCTGTCACTCTTCCTCTGCCCTGGGCCTTCTTCGTCACCTTTCACCCAGGGCAAAAACAAACAGAGACAATAGGAAAATAATGTCCCTGACGCCTTGCTCAAGGACACAGAATCATTAAAATTTTGATCTTCCCAAGTTGCATGATAACTTCAAGGTCAGTGTGCTTGTGATTTTATGTTACATAATTGTAAGGAAAGAGAGTGCTCTAAATCACAGAAGTCAAAATAACACCATCTGTTATCTGCTTCTTTCCTGTGTTTAAATAACTGGAATCATCTCCGAGCCGCCCATGTACTGCTGCTGATTTATTCTCTGCCGCACTTGGGCAGCTACTGGCATTTTCAGAACTTTGGTTTACAAGCGTGCTTTTAAACAATGGAAGCTTTGTGCACATCTTGTATTTTTAAAGACCTTTACATTCAATGTAGTTTGTTGCTGTCTGTGGGCAACCGCCTTTTGAAGTCTAAGGCTGCCTCTAATGCGTTCCTATAATCTGCTGTCTGTTGACTCCGGTCCAAACCCACAGCTCTGCTCAGCAGGTCCCTTCAACTTGCCGTGATGCTGTTTATCACTACTCTCTGATGCGAAGGCTCTTTGTAATCTCTTCAGGTACCTGGGACTGTGTTTCTCTTGCTTTTTTCTTCTTTTTTAATTTTTTTTAAACACAGAGACAATGTCTTTGCGATTCTATCACAAAGGAAAGGTGGCTTTGCTGATGTCTAGATTAGGCCAAAGGAAATGAGCCTATCATGTTTAAGTTCTATTTTAATTTTTGAGAACTTCACATATCATGCCCCTAGAATGACGTGCTTTGTATTTTCCATTTGCAAAAATATTTTACCCTATTGTTATAGTTAATTATTATGTGTATTGTACTGAGGTTTTTAAAATTGTATGATAAATTCTTAAAATTTATATCTATTGGGAGATTTATTGAGCTCCCATTTTTCTACAGCTTGTCTTTAACATATTACACTATTATACTTAAAATAATGCCCCTAAACTCCTATTAGTTGATAAATAATAGTAATTTGATATGGTTCAAACAGGGAAATACAAAAGAGAAGGAATATCAATCCCATTATAATATTCTTATTCCTCCTTCTTTCAAGCAACAATGAAGCTTCTCAAAGATAAAAAACTTCTCCTTATGAAAAATAGCATTTGAAGAATAAAATAACTTCTGAAATTATCTACATTAAATAGTTTCTTGTATGTGCTAGTAAAATTCATCCAATTTGCCTTCAATAACCTCATTATCCCCTAAATCAGTGTCTGGAAATGCTACAGTTTACTTAAATCATGCTGTGAACTTCCTTATCGGTTACACTCGACCAGACCTTTGTTTTTCATGAATGTTTTCGTGACTAAAACTTTCTAAGGCTTTGGAAGGTTCAGAGTTTGCATTCCCGCTGGTTCTGTGACCTTGAGTGGGCAGCTGCAACCATGGTCCCGTACGGTGGTCCCGTATTGTGCATCTCCGACGTCCTGCATTTCATTCCAAAGGTTCATTTTTCCTCCTCTGTACCCGGCTCACATCTCCATTCAATTTCAGCATCCAAGTCTTGATCAGCATAAAATATTAATATCATGATGGAATTTACAACAAAGGTATTCCAAATCCTTCCAAATAGATATGGTTTAGGTAATTTTGTTCAGCTCAGAGTGCCTCTGACATTTATTTTTAAAAACATTAAGGATTTGGACTTGATCAAGGCTGGTATTCAATTGCTTATGTATTTTTAACTCCCCTGGTAATAGCTGGCTGGGAGAACTGAGGCAGCGCTTACGTGTGCCAAGGGAGAACGAGCCAACCAAACGGTCAGGATGATTCATGTTAGGGCGTCATTGTGCATAATTCGTCTCTTGACTTAAATCTCTTATTTCTATAGTGCTTATCAGAGAAATTATATTGGATTTTCTATTGGTTATTTGACTGGAATTTGCTTTATTTATATTTTCTTATATTGCTGTACTATTACCTGCATTTTAGTTAAAGGGTTTTGACTGTTCAACTAGCTGCTAAACTTTTCCTCTTGTACCTGACTGTTATCTGATGTCACCAATCTGCCTTTCAAATCGTATTCCCTAGTCTTCCAGTTCCACAGCCGTGACTCCTTCTGCGTGGCCATTGAAATAGGATCAGTGGGTGGCTCACCAGAATGTCCAGTAGGAGCTGCGATGTATCTTTTCTTAAAGACATCGAACTCCTGAATGTTAAGCGTGTCCTAACTGCCCAGAGTTCTTTCTCAAAAGGAGAGTGTTGTGTGTGGACCCCATTATCTGCAGAGGATGGGAGGGTCTTGTTCCAAAATTCTAAACATCTGCACTGCAGCTCACCTAACAGGGCCAGGCCCTGCCGGAGACTCGGACAGCATCTCCATCTGACACCAGTCCATCCTGTCCCACAGGATCTGCTGGGTGGTACGGCCCGCGTGCCCCGGTGGTTGCAGAGTAGCCTGGGCCTGTTGCAGCATCTTCCAGTCTCCTGAGCCCCGCTCCAGATAAGCAGCCTTTGGGTTGGTCACTCGGTCAACGGGCCAGTGAAACACACTGAAATAAGGAATATGTTTCCTCCAAAATTCAAAGAGGCTCCCTAGACATTGCACCTCTTCCTTGGCTGTAGGAGAGGACAGATCTCACAACTTGTCTTTTACCTTGGAGGGGACATCTCCACAAGTCCCACACTACTGGGTCCCTAGAAGTGTACTAAGGTAGAGGGCCCCTGGATTTTAGCCGCTTTTACTTCATACCCTTTGACACACTGAAGCCTCAAAATTAGTTTATAGGTCGATAGAGTATAATATTTAATATGGAGATCACACAGGGCTGTTTACTACCCAGCAATCTAGGACTTTGAACTAGATGCGACAACTACACGGGAATTGGGTACTGGGCCCATGGAGAACAGAGGGAATGTGTTTTCTGAGTGGGCAGAAGGACTGGACAAGAGAGATGGGTGAAAGAGTGGACCTAGGAAAAGACTGAGGTTCATCCTCCAAAATGAGTGAATGCAAAATAAAGAGGTAAGTAAGAGCAATGTGAAACAGGAAATAACAGCCAATCTCAGAATGAAGCGTGTGTCTTATCAAACATTGTACTGTCAAAATTAACTACTTGTATTTATTTCATGTAAAACTGAATGAAAAGATCATCATACCAAAAATGGAGTGTGCCAAATAGTGGTGTAAGTTTTCAAGTTTTAATAGTAATCAACTGAGTATATATTATGGAAGGTAAATCATGTTATGTGTTTACAGCTGCAGAAATGTTAAAAAAGAAACCGACAAAACATAAGTAGGTGAAGTTAAAGAATTTTACCCACAAGTAGGAAATGAAAAAGTAGTAGAAATGTAGGAAAAAATGACAAAGAAAGAGGGGAAATATAGCTTTAAAAATGAGAAGAACATTTAAGAAGAAGGAAAGTGAACAGAATAAATTATAAAAGGAATAATGCTACACGATTTTCCAGAACAGAAATATAAAAGATTCTTTATTTAAAGGTCACATTGACAGCTCAGACCAATTTATACAGGAAAATGCCCGTCGAAGGGGACAAAGAGAATCATCGTGAAATCTCAGAGAGCTGTGGAGAAATGGAAAATTTTAGGAGATTCTAGATTGGGAGAAGGAGGAGGGAAGAAGCAGTGTTTATAAGCTCAAAGTCAGTAGACAAATTCCTTTAAAATTCTGACAGAGGGAAAATTATTTCCAGCCTAGAATTCTATACATGACCAAATTTGCAATCCAGTGTGATGGTAGAATAAAGACATTTTCAAGTGTACAGGATTTTCCCGTATAACTTTTCTCAAGAAATTGCTGGTGACTATGCTCCACCCAAGTGGAACCAATAACTAAATACTCATTGGTATATATAACGATTGGTGTATATAAATATACAAATATAAATATATCAAGGAAATAACTAAATGAAGAATTGCATTTCTTGTAAGTGTGGTCTTTTTAACCTGAATTAGACATTCTTCATGCATGGAGATATCTTCAAGAGATTTCACACAGCTCATTCACAGGGGAGAATTGCTCCTTTCCCTGGAAGCTTTCATGTAACTCTACTTACAGTTCCGATCAGCCTTGTTATTCTGCAGAGACTAAACGGCGATCCGTGTATGCATTTCGTGGATGCGAGGCGTTCACCGCGGCTCATTGTCTGGACGAGTGCAGGCACCATGTCTGGTATCTCAAGCACTGAGCTTCACAAAGACAGCCAGTAAGTGATTTTTAACATCTTTCAATTAGATTAAGGGGAAAAGGGCACATATCTTTGGAGGTGAATTATTTTCTTTGAAAATAGAAAAGTAGATCACCTAATTCTTTCATAATATCATTAGGAGATACGCCTTTTCTACTTACATTTGCCATTTTCTGCTAAACCTCACGCGCTGTTTTGAAGCCGAGGAGGGTGAGTGTCCGAGGATGGGGTGGAAATACGAAGCCGAATTCAGAGACCCGGCTCCCCTTCGGATGCCCCTCGCTGCTGAGTCGCTAAAAGCCATCCAGTTCCCAGAGGAGACGCTGTAGAGTTATAATACTCGAATAAATATAACTGCTAATCCTATAAACCCATTTCAGTACCTGTCTTTCTTGAGGACCAAAAGGCTTAAATACTTGAGTACACATTTGCCCCGTCTTTAAACCTGTTCTGTTTATTCCACTTGCCACATTTCCTTTATTTCTCAGTGAGTGGTCCTTCTCTGTCTGTCCCGAGAGTGCCAAGTATTCCATATATTTTTAAAAATCTCCACACAGAGAAGTATTTCCTTTTCGTTCTACCTTATTCTCGCCAGAGCTTTCCGTGAACCAATGACTGTGTGACTCTGATCATTCAAGTTTCCATTTTGCTGACTAGAAACAGATAGAGAGTCCCAGACTGACCATGGTCAGCTTCTGTTTTAAGTGCTGTTCGTCTGTTAGGTCATGTAATTTTCCTGATGATCCACGGTGGCCGTCTTTATTATTGCTACACTCAGTACGAGGACCCCGAGCCGCAGGGAGGTTAAGTGATGGGTGCTGTGGGTTGAAATCCAGGGACCAAACCCACCATCCTCATCACAGCACTGACCTTCACTTCACAGCTGCGTTTCCTCCCAAATCTGTGCTTTCAGGCACTTCTGGGAGGTCTACTCTCCACTGTCTATCAGAAGGAACGTGCCAATATTTTCTCACTGTTCTCCATTCCAAAAAAAATAAAGCAAGCAATAATATTCTGTCCTTCCTTAGTTGCTAAGTAGAGCAAGAGTCATAAACTCATTCTTAGACTTCTTATTTTCTCTCTTCCAAAAACTTTACCAAAACAAACTCCCATGTATTTCTCAAATCAATCATGTCTATTTTATTTTATTAGATTATCAGATTATCTCTAAATGAACTGAGAGCATTTCTTTCATTTGAGAGGAATTATTTTTCTATTTCCTAGTTCGAATTTTATTCAGCTGAATTTTATTCGGCTGAATTCTTTTCCTATGAATGTTTTTGTTTCTCTTACATTTTTATGTGGTTGATCTGTCTATCTTTAACAGGTTGGGGGTTTTGTATACTACTTAGGATTTTATAGCCAAAGACAATGAAATATGCTTTAAAAATCTTCTGATTTCCTCCAGCACTTTTGTAGTTTAGTTATTTTATGTCGAAGTTAACTATGCAAATTTTGCACTCACACTGATCAGATCAGATCCTTCCCTGAACACCGTGTACGACATAGCCCCCCCTTCCCCACGCGGTTCCTTCACTTTCTTGCACTGCCGCAGGCTTCATCCCCCAGCAAGCAAACTCTTAGGTGACACTGGCCTGCAAGAGCAGAGAGGGAGGTAGGACCAGGGAGAGAGAGAAGCGGAGAAGCCATCACGCAGTCTTAAGGTCTGCCTGAGGTCACGGGTCGGGTAATCTGAATGTGAGATGCTACTTCGGAGGGCTCCTGAGTTCCGGTGAGAGGCCCCCGACTCTTTTCCTAGTGAGTCTGTGTGCATCTCCTGCGCCCACTCAAAGCCTGGAAGATGGGAGCCGCCTGCCTCTCCAGATGGGATTCGGGTAGCACACCGCAGCGTCCACCAGCACGTCCCCACCTGTCCACTTCCTGATGTCATCCTTCTCTTATTTAAAATCCTTCCCTGACTCCCTCCCATGAATTTTAGCATAAAATCTCCATATTGTCCTAGGCCTTCAGCCCTAGTGGTTTCCAGCCTATCCCACCTCAAAATTACCTATTTCCCTCGACTGTCCAAGATATGCAATCCGTATCTACTTACACAGAGCCCTTTACTTTCCCCAGATACATCTTGGCCGCTGTGTACTCATTACCTTATATATGTTGCTTAGAAGCTACAAGCTATAACTTACACTCAAAGGTCAAGCCAAAGCTTCTATTCATTTCTGTTGGAAATCTTCTTTTACTTCCTGGACCCTGTCATTTTTTTTTGGGGGGGGTGTGCTAGTACAACCACAAACCACTTGTTTTCATACAGCATTTGTCACTATTTTCTGTGTCTTGACCATTGTTTCAAAAATATTGGTCTATAGGCTAGTAAGAATCTATGGTTGAAGTGCTAATTCCTTTACAGATAAATGAAAAATAAAGGCGACCTAAGGAGTGTGCTATAAAGCCACATTAAGAGGCGTGATGCACCACCATTCATTCTCATCTAAGTCCTCCTCAGTATGTAGTGCTTGTTAAAACGTCCTTTACTTCATACAATGATGATGAGGAGGATGATGATAGAACAATTTCTTCCTTCTCCCTCCCTCCCTTTCTTCCTTCCAAAGCCTGAATATAACATAATAAAAAAGTTCACAACTCAGTTGAGATCACCATCTTTAGCTCTTCTGTTTTCTAAACTCCAAATTTGAATTATTAAAAATCGTTGTCATGGTTTTGTGGCACCTTGATTGGTGCCCAGAACACACAGTCGGTGCCAAAATACCTTGAATAAATGAATGATCACCCCTCAGGTATGCCAAGGTGAGTATAATCTAAGAAACTGATCAAATAACGCCAGGGGATGAAATGGATGCACATGCTGCGAGCCCTCAGGGGCAGGGGAGACTGCCTGGCAGGTAGGCTAAGTGGGTTTAAGTGCCTCAGTGTTCTGACACTCCCAGTGGCTTCTCTGATGACGTCATTACTTCCTGGGCTCAGCACCCCGAGAGACCCAATGCCCCACAGTTAGTAATCACTGTTTTCACAACAGTCCAGTATATTCTGTGCTGTGCAGCTGTACAGGTGATCTGTATACAAGCGCTGAGTTAGATGAACATTTTTCTACTTTAAATCAGCACCTAATGAAGCCCCATGTCAAAACCCTCAAGGACCTGCAACCATTCCAGAGAAGGGATAGCAGGCTGTGTTTGATCCAACCTGTCCCTCCAAACTCAGCAGCCGTTTAGAGCAGCAGTAAATGGTCCCCTTTGGGTAGCACCTGTGAGGCGGTGCTTTCAGGCTGTTCTCTAATTGTTTCACTTATTGGCAGTTGGTGGAGAAACATCCAACACAGAGCAGATAACGTGATTGAATTACCTTTTGGCCTCCTGAAACTAGCTATTTTTGTGCTGCCCTGACTCCGCCTACAGACGTCTGTTGTATTTCCATAAAAATAGGAGATCAAATCCTTTGGGAAAGTATAGAAAAATTGTCCAGACACCATAAATCCCATAATAGAGTGAACTTATTACCTATCCTCCACCCCACTGAAGCAAGGTGTAAATTCAATTCTAAGGAAAGCTAACACCTTTATTTTATTTTAAAGCAATTTCTTACCTGGCAGATGGGTAACTCTTCACCCACATTTCATGAGGTGCAAATTAATTTTTGGTTCAGAAAGTAACTCACTCTTGGGTAAGGAAATTGTAACAGTAGGGACGGATCTCCTCTTCTCAGGAAGGCACCTGAGTTGAGTAGAGATATACCAGATCCCAAAAATGTTTGCACTCTTTAAAATTTTACCCCTGCTTCTAGATTATTCCCCCCAAAGTATCATATTTTATTTCTTCAACATACATTGCAATGTATGTAGTTATTTATTCTTGAGTGTTGACAGAACAAATATATATGTAGAAATTGTTATGCACTATTCTAGTTGTGAATTCAATTGGCTAATGCAATTCTATTTTAAAATAAATGTTACTTGTAGTATAATATGTATTTGTCACATTTGTATTTTTCTGATATAATCAGCTGCTGACAAGGTGTATTCAAATAGGTTTTCTTCATTTTCAGCTTGCTTAGTACCTACAATTTTAGTTATAGTTTTAAAGGGATTTTTTTCCAGTATAATTTACAATCAAACATTACTCAATTTATTTTGGGCTAGAAGGATTTTTTATTAGGGGCAGGGCACTTTTCAGAAGTGAATATTTGCAAGTAGATGATATTAGGTATTGAGAGATTCAAAACAGAATAATGCTTTATATAGTGCAAATTGGGAGTTATGGAACACCAGTAAATTATTTACTGTGTTTATGTTAGAAAGGCCAAAAGTGACATATCATATTATTTCAAAATTCTGAATATGATGGAGAAGGAACATGAACGGCAAACGAGTCAGGTCTGCATTAAAATTCCTGGCCTGATGTAGACCTAGTCACATTACTAACCCTTTTTAGGATAAGGTCTGCTTTTATAAACAAAATCAGTGAATAAATGTATGTTGACTTTCAGAAGACCCCTTTGTTTTAAATTGGATGAAATCTACCTCTCCCATTATGTAAGGGACACATCGGTTATAAATCAACTTTAAATTGATTAATGTCACTCCCCTGCTTAAAACCATTAGTCTCCCCATTTCCCTTAGACCAAATGTTGACTTCCCGCACACTGCCTGCGTGGGCGTCTGGCACACACTCCCGCCTCGCCCTCCACCGCCATGCTCACACCCGCTGCTCACTGGGCTCCAGCCGGCGGGTCTTCTAGGTGCTCAGGGCTGTCCAGTGCTCAGGGTCACTGCCTCAGACATGGTTCCCTTAAGGCCACCAATCTCAACTATCTTCTCTTGTTCTCTCCAAACAACCCATTCTTCTCCACAGAACTTATATAACTTACCTTGATACTTTATACATTTATTCGTCTATTGTCTGGTTTCTCCATGAACTCTCTTCTCCATAGTGGAGATGATAATATCCATTGATTTTTCAATATAAACAAAAAATTGCACCTAACAGTTACTCCTTAATTATTTATTGAACAAAAATTAAGATGTGTTACCATACGGTTAATATTGTAAATAACACGTATGATAAAAGCCTAGCAGAATATTTATTTCCTTAATTTGTAATTTTCAGTAGTAATACACTGAGTGCAACACAGTTTCCCCAAATGTTCCACCTAACTTACATCGATATATAAGACTTAGTTTTGTAGGAGTTGTTTATTAGTAGTATTAAGGCAGAATCTTTACATGAACACAGAATGATATACTACCTTTGGGAAACATATGGCAACATTAAGATACCACTAAGAAAGAGAACATCGCCCTGGCTGGCATAGCTCAGTGGATTGAGCGCGGGCTGCAAACCAAAGTGTCGCAGGTTCGATTCCCAGTCAGGGCACATGCCTGGGTTGCAGGCCACAGCCCCCAGCAACTGCACATTGATGTTTCTCTCTCTCTCTTTCTCCCTCCCTTCCCTCTCTAAAAATAAATAAATAAAATCTTGAAAAAAAAAAGAAAGAGCGCATCATAGAACATAGGGAAGCTGTGTGCTGTCATTTTATGAGAGTGTAATTAAGGGAATAAATGATTCTACTCAAATGCTGGCCAAAGTGAGTAATTGCTAATAACCGTGAATGCTTTCATAGACAAAGTGAGGTTTTAGTCAGGGTTATATTGTAATTAACTGTGTTTTTATGTAACATTCTTTTGAATTTTTTGATCTTTAAAATAATCTAGTATCTGAAATGTGCTTTAAGAATAGAGCGGGACCCATTCTTTAACACAATCTGTGTATCTTCATTAAACAAAAATTTTGGGCTTCATTGGTCTGATAAATGTTATGGGTATGTGATTTATTTTACTCTTCAAGAATCCTTCCATACATATTAATCAAAATAGGGACATAAAGCCTCGGGCATGAAAATTATATACAGATAGGGAAATATACCAATTTGTCTTGTTTCCCCTGGGTTGAAGAATGGAAAATAATATTTGTTTAGGACCGGTTAAGAACCAAATCAAGGTGCCGGGTGTTCTCTTAAACTCTCTGTTAATCTTTACAAGAATGCTGAGGTACATACAGATAGCTTCATTTCACAGATGGTCAAACTAACGCAAAGTAAGGTTTAAAAGCTCAAACAACACAACCATTTATATTTAGTAGAACAGAATTGGAAACAGTGGTTGTCTTGTCACAAGGTGAGAATTCCTTCCTTCTTAACTTGTTTTCTCCAAAGGGCTAATTGAAACCAAACAGTTGAGTTCACTTTATCACTCTGTAGAAGTTTTCCCAAAAGAAAAAAAATCACACTAGAGCCCTAGGTTTAGACCTTATCTTATGTTGCATCTCAAAATAGTGTTACTTCTTGAAGCAAATTTTGAACCAGCTTCTACGTATTAACAGACTATGTCTATACTATTCCCGGCTACCAGATGGGTCACAGAAAAGTTCTTTAGACATGTAAAAACTTAGAGGACTACGTACATTCTTTTCTTATGAATAAAGTAGGAAAACATATGAGGAGCTGTTCTAGCTTCCACAAACACCTTGAATGCCTGCCAAATCTGAAACGATCGGTCAAGACCACGGCGAGGGTCAAGATACCGTGCACGTGTTCCAGGATGATTCTTGCATCAGTCCTAGACTACCCCCGGATTTTTCCAATATGGCATGGAAATACCCAAGGAACAGGGTAGTGGCAAATTAAGCATAGGGGGAGGATATAATTTAGAGACCATCTGGTGTTCCTCTCAGAACAATGCTTTCGGAACAATAATATTGTTAGTCATTTACCCAAATTGATTAAAATAAAGGGAACACTATTTGTTTTTTATTGTGCTTCAGAACAAAGGAACATCTCTTCAGCCAATTACAATGGTGGGTTTGCAAATGGTGAGATAATTCCTGAGTCTGCTTTGCAGATATGAATATTTAATTCAGAGGTTTTTTTTCTCTCCCAGGTCTTTATTTGCTCAGTTCAGTACTAAACCCTTCAGAAAGCGATTCGGTCAAGTTGCTCATAGTTTGATTTTAGAAATATATTATATCTAAAATATTTAGGTGCATACTCTATTTAAAAGGCCACATTAACATATTCACCCCTTCGGAAGACTGTTCAAACAGCCTTCACAGTATATTCTCTATTGAACAAAGTAAAAAGCCATTTGACTCCCAATGGTCTTGGATCTCACTTCGGTCAACGCTAATGAAAGCACTCAGTATGAGCAATAGGAATTAGTAAAAATCAAAGAAAATATCCCGTATAGTAAAAGTGCATTGCATGGTTCTTTAGAGGGCATTCTACTCTCAGTATAATATCAGGAACTCTAAAGACCTGTATTTCTGTTAAAATACTACAGCCAATATTATAATAGTCTACTAATTACCCATTCTGAGAAATACCTTTTTTAGCATTTGCATCTTATATTCAAGTATGTACTTCATTATTTTTAAAGTTTCCCATTCAAACCACAGCTATAGCTAAATCCAAATGACCTGGGCAATAGAAATATCACCATGGGGTCTCCTGAGAATGGCAGACTATGGATTGCTGGAGTCAAACAGTGTCCAGCCCCACCCTCCCACTTAACAAGTGAGAACCCTCGGCTGGAGCCAGGGTGGGGGGCCTGGGACGGGAAGCGGGAGCAGGCAGATGGTATTGGAGACTCCTCAGAGGCCTCGCCTCAGGGCCTAGGAGGTGATGTGGTTAGAACAAAAAGGCTGAGAGAAATGGATCAGCTGTGCCATAAGTACTGAAATACAAAGGAGCCCCTAGAGAGAAATACTGCATTGTTCCACTGTTTCTTACACAACCCGCAAACAGGTAAACACTCAAACACTACATGAAACACAGGGTTGCATAATGACTTTACTTCTTTTGTTTCATTGAGGGTAGAATTCTTTAGATTTGTCATGGACTTTGGAGGCATTCAAAAAATGAGGTGTCACTGATAAAACTTACAAAGTGCTACAAGTTTAGGTAAAGTTTCAGAAAGACCCGAATAAATGACTTTGTTGGGTCGTATTAAATTGGAAATTCAGGTATGGAATCCCAATGATCTAGACAAATATATTTTCTTGAAATCAGGTGACTCGCCTATTAAGAAGAATAAATATTCATCTTGTGGGTTAGTGTGAGGTTTAAATGAATGTGCTGTGCATGACGGCTGACGAACAGGCGTGCGGAATGTTATCACTAACGCAGCATCAAACAACCTCTCCCCTTTGGAACGCTGAGCTGCAGGCAACGGTTCTGAACGTGTTGATCTCACGTGCCCACGTTAATGTTGCTGCCTCGCACAGTGGTTGACCGTGTCGTCCATTCTTGGCTTGCTGTCCAATATCTGACATGCCTTGTTCTAAATATTTTGGGCCGGTTTTTTTTATTTGTTGAAAATCAGAGGATAAACACAGTTCTTGTTACTCCATCATGGCCATATGTTGTCACATATGCCAGCATATCCTTTTTTAAGGCTGTGTATTTCATTGTTTGTACATACGGTACTTTCTTTATATGTGTATCCATCAATCAGCGTTGGGGGTATTTCTATCTGGGCTGTCATGAATAATGCTACAGTGAACTTGGGAGTGTAAGGTATCTCTTCAATCGCTTGATATCAATTCTATGGGAATACCCAGGAGTGAGCTCGGTATCATATGGTAGTTCTATTTTTAACTTTTTGAGATATCTCCATACTGACTTCCCTTATGGCAACATGGTTTACTTTCCTCCAACAGTATACAGGGGACAGCTTTTCCACATCCTCCCCAACACTCGTTTCCTTCCATTTTCTAGTTTGTTTTGTTTTTTGTTTTTTATAATTGCCATCCCACTGAGTGATATCCCATTGTGCTTTTGATCCGCATTTCCCTATGATAAGTGGTGTTGAGCAGTTTCATGTACCTGCATATGTGTCCTTTGTAGAAATGTCTCTTCCAGTCCTTTAATAAAATTCAATGAAGTTGCAAGACGAAAAATGCACATAAAATCAGTTTTGTCTCGATGCACTAAGAACAAACGATCCAAAAAGAAAATGAAGAAAACAATCCCATGTATAACAACATCAAAAAGAATAAAACACTTGGTGATAAGATTAACCAAAGAGATGAAAGACTTGTACGCTGAAAACTACAAAACATGGATGAAACAAATTAAAGGAGACAAATAAATGGAAAGAAACATTTGTGTTCTTCGATTAGAAGCCTTATCATTGTAAAAGTGTTTGTACTACAAAAAGCAATCCACAGATTCCATTATACCCCCATCAAAATCCCATTGGTTTTATTCCTAGAAATAGGAGACAGTTCTACATTTATATGGAACCAAAAAGACCCGGAATAGCTATAGAGATTTTGAGAAGCTGGAAGCATCATGCTCCTTTTTAAAAAAGATTTTATTTATTTATTTTTAGAGAGGGAAGGGAGAGGGAAAGAGAGAGAGAGAAACATCAATGTGCGGTTGCTGGGGGCCATGGCCTGCAACCCAAGCATGTGCCCTGACTAGGAATCAAACCTGCGACACTTTGGTTCGCAGCCCAAGCTCAATCCACTGAGCTATGCCAGCCAAGCATCACACTTCTTGATTTCAAAAAATACTGCCAAGTTACAGTGATTTAAAAAGTGTGACTCTGGTATAGAGACAGACATACTGACCGAGGGAACAGAATAGAGAGCTAGGAATAAATCTATGCATATATAATCTCTTTTAACAAACGGTGTTAGGAAAACCGGATGTCCACATGCAAAAGAATCTGGTCGAAACCTCATCTTACACCCTATGCAAAAATCAACTCTAAAAAATTAAAAACTTAAATATAAGATCTGAAACTGTAAAATTTGCACAAGAAATCCTAGGGGAAAATCTTGACATCGGTCTTGGCGATACCATTTTGGATATGACCCCAAAAACACAGGCGGCAGATGCACGAACAAGAGAGACTACATCACACTGAAAAGCTTTGGCACAGCAAAGGACACGGGGAAAAATTTTTAAAGGCCATCTACACAATGGGAGAAAACAATTTTAATCCTGTATCTGATAAGGGGTTAATATCCAAAGCATAAGAACTCTCACAACCCAATAGCAAAAACCGAAAACAAATAAGAAGGTTGTCTTTTATTATGTTTATATTTTAACATGTCTTGTCTGTATTTCAATACGAAGGTAGAATAAGTTAATTTAATGAGGATGGCCAGGATATTTTTAACATTACATTGACAGCTTGACATTGGAGCAATGACCCGGTGGTATATTTAGAGATTGCTATTTATAATACAATAAAATGATGCAGCCCAGAGTTCAGTAACAATAAGCTAGAATCTTAAGTACAGGAAAAATTCCAGAATTTGTGTTCATCTGATGGTATAAAGCTAATACATAATAATCTTAAAGACACTAGAAGTCTTGTATAACTACCTTCAGGTATTTCAGAGCATTTAGAGAATATACATTGTTGAAGCAACAAGTCATATTTTGGGGGTGAATTCAATTGCTTTTAGTAGGCTTTTGGTTTAAATCTCATAAACAAGGGGAGCAGTCACATTGAAAAATCTATTTGGAGTGTAAACTTAGGTATGAATTAAAGGTAATTGAGATTGATTTTCTTAATTCATCAATAAAATGTCTCTGAAAGTGTTTCCACAGAGAAGCCCCCAGGAGACTCTTACCTGTTGCAGTGAATGAGAGTAAGTTTTGTCTCTTTAGCCAATATTTTGAAGGACAATTGGTCCTTTAAACTAATGGCTGCATTATGTTATTTCTACAACTTTATCAAAACTTGGCTTTTGCCCTGGCTGGCGTAGCTCAGTGGATTGAGTGGGGGCTGTGAACCAAAGTGTCGCAGGTTCGATTCCCAGTCAGGGCACATGCCTGGGTTGCAGGCCACGGCCCCCAGCAACCGCACAATGATGTTTCTCTCTCTCTCTCTCTCTCTCCCTCCCTTCCCTCTCTAAAAATAAATAAATTAAATAAAAAAAAAACTTGGCTTTTATATTTATGTTAAAAGATATTTTGGCTGATTTTAATCCCTTTCTTTCCCTGCAGATATGTATTTTTATAAAATTTGATTTATAGTGTTTAGTTTTCTATTTTATTTTTCAATACCATTTTTAGGGGTTTTTTTTTTTGAGCTTTTTAGTTTTGCATTTTATAGTGAGTTTCTTCCATGCCTTCAAATGGGACAGTGAGCTTTTAAATTTTACCTATTTATAGTGAGTTTTCTCCGTGTCTTCAAATGGATCAAAATCACTACCTTTCATAGTTGCATAATTTGCCATTTTGTGGTTGTCCAGCGATTCCTCTACTGTTGGACATCGAGGCCGTTTCTCATTCGTCGTTGTTACAAACGTGGCGGTGACAAACACCTTTGTGTGCTGCGCCTCTGAGCGAGTGAGGTTGCTTCTGGAGCCTCGGTTTCCTCTTCCGCGGGACAGGGAGAGTCGCTGCCCCTGCGGTTAAAACTACACGGCCCAGCGCCACACAGAGGAACGCTGGAGACATGCACACTGTTGCTACAATTAAATCTTAAAGATGCGCATGTACTTCGACCCAGCAGTTCCATTTGCGGTAAGCTATTCAAAGGAAGAATGATCAATGTGCACAAATATTTTGTTGGTTGGATTTTGGGGGGAGAGGGGAGATTACAATAGCAACATATTCATCACAGCTTAGATGTTCAACAAAAAAAGGGGTTAAATAGATTCAAGTTCATTGATAGAATGGCATCTTATGCAGCCATGCAAACTAATGGTCTTGAAGTATACTTAGTGGCAGGGGAAGATGCCTTCCACTAACCTTGAAACTTGCAAACTTTGGCCTTTATATTTTAAAGCATAATGTAGTAGCCCCAGATATTTATTGGGATTTATATATTTGTATATCTTCTATTGATAATTGTTTTATAAATACAGCAAAACTAAAATGTTTATATCTGTATGTACAAAATATTTGTATTTCTATATGTACATGTGTATAGCTATACCTATTATACTTATTTTACATATTGTGTACATATACTAAGCTCTCATGTATCTAATGTAGATATGTTTGTACTATAAAAGTATGAACAGAAAATTTTTATTTTCCTAGATTATTAGAAGAATCACTTGCACATGAAAAAGCTTAAGGCCCTTCAAAGGTCACATTTGTGTTTTATTATGTCATCTGCTACCCTGAACTGGAGATTTTAAAAAATGCCTATTGTACCAGTTTTCTCGTATTCATTCATTCTCTCAGTAAGTTCCCTTAAATTTTTGTAAATTGTATGTTAAAATGTTATTTGAAGAACACATCTTTCAGTAGTTAGCAGATCACAGGATTCTCACAAGTTGTTTAAATTCATTCACCTTGAAATTCTTGCTCATATAAAATACCTTATAAAAGAAAGGCCTTTAAGCTGTATTTTTCTGAAGTCACATTTTCTGGGAAAGGCTGTCCTTTATCTGAGTTCATCGTTGTGTAAGCCCTCCAATATTCTAAGCCTCATTATCAGTCTCAAATCTGAGAAGAAAAAAATAAAGCCCTAGGAGAGTAGTACGCGGCCTAACTTTATTAAAGATAACTTCTCCGGCTCATCTTTCATTTTTGCTTTATTTCATTTTGTAACTTCATCTCGAAACGGATAGACTCTCATTATCTTGTATAACACCTTTGTGTGAGAGCCTGAACACCACCCCCTGTACGAATTCTGCTGTCCTTGCTCGGCACGGCTCAGCTCCATGGAAGGCGTTACATAAATGCTCGTGTCTCTGCCCTCACTTTCCTGTGAGTCCAAAGTCTTTTTTGCAGTTCCCAAGTTTTTAAGTCTTGACTTGCATTGTGTAATGGAAAACTATCAGCTGTTGCATTGGTATATCAATAATCGCATGTGAGAAATTAAATTATCCCCTTTTCCATTAAATCTACATGTATACTCGATGCTTTCCTTGTGGCAATATTATCTTGAAATATCAAAAACTGTTTTATCTATTGAAAGTGCCCATAATGATGAATATATCTCTTAATATTTTTATATGTCTTTACTTCTCACATTTAATAGCTCACAAATTCCTGTCATTTTTACTTTCCAAATATGCCTCAGTTCATTTCCTTGAGTCATTTTATTGTTATTAGGTGAGTTCCATATCTTATCATTTCAGTTCAAGAACTGCAAGCCTCTCTCCTCTGCCAATTCTGGTTGATTCACAATATTGTGACTAGACTCACATTTCTGACATGCAAACCAGCCTCTCATTATTCGTATTAAATGCTTTCAATAATGTTCATGGCAGACGGAACGCAATTTAAACCCAAAGTCAGTATCCCAGGCATTTTGCTCTCTTTTTACAAAATAATATTTCATAGTTAACTCTGTATATATTAGTTATATAGAAATCACAATGAGATTTAAGTAGACCACTGTGTTTCTACTCTACAGAGCATGAGCAGTCCCTCTTCACCTGGAAAATTTTTTAAAAAAATTACCTCCAGTACAATTTTTTTCCCGAAGGACGTCACGGATTTTTGCACACCCTTTGGTGACGCACTTACACTTACTTCACACTGTGCACATTTGTTTAAATGTTTGTTTACTCTTACAGAAGTGTTGTTGGCTTTCCTAGTCCCTGATCACCTTGCTTTGTAAAGCGTGTCTTAGAAGTGCTCACGCCTTCCATTGTCATTTATACAAAATCCGTCATTATCTCACTCATAATCTTCCCTGAGATTTCAGCAGCACTAAATATCCCAGAGACGCCTCAAAATTTGCACCTCAGATCAGCTTCTTTAGGGCGGGGCATTTAACTCTACCCCTGAGAGTAAAAGCATTCGGTGATGAGGAAGGTGTTCCCTGTGTGGACGGTTAAAGAAGCCGGCAGCACCATCCATATCACCGACACACACGGATGGACCACTTCTGTGATTTAGTTGAACTCGTCCGAATATTTAGATTTATTGTGGTTTAAGTTGGCCAGACATCTGGGACACTTAATTCCACTTGCATATTCATCTACCAAATTCAAATGTGAAAAGTGAATTTCGCCTCAGGATGTATAATTCAATGTCTGCGGTGTCTCATTCGTGAATGTCCAAAAAGACAAATTGTTCTCATCTATCAAACGGGATTTTGGCAAGGAACTGGCAGCAAAACCAAAAGGCCTGCCAAAGTGTGGACTTCACATAACTTTGTGCTTCTTCAGAGTCCTTTGTAATCTGTTACCATGTGTCATTTTGAGTGTGTTTCATTTAGGACTGGCATGGATTCTTAGTAGCGGGGAAGATATAACATTTACTACTGTTATGCTTTATACTTTATTCAAATGAGTGAGAAGTCCAGAGAGGCCTTGGTGTCAAAAATGCATTTTCAAGTGGGACACTTACAAGGAGAGGTATTTTGGTCCAGGGCTTAATTAGTATATTTGCTAAGCAATATATATCTATTGGGAGTCATGGCTAGCCTTAGTTACTAACGCACCAAGTAGGCAACTAAAACTGGAGAACTAATACTCTTGAGTGCGAGATATTTTATATCACAAATATACATAGTTTTACGTGCCTTATTTATTTAATACAGACAATTTAGAGGGAACACAATGTAGTTATTACAACCCCACATTTATGCATGCAAATTGAGGTCTATGTTTAATTGACTAACCCAGTAATCGGCTAATTGGGGCCATGCCTTCATAATGATGGAATAGGTTTTTTCTCCAACATTATAGTTGTTATAACTTTAAAATACTGTTCCTAACAAAAAATATTGCAAACATACACGATTTGCTTTTACTATGCAGACCAGGAATGGATGAATCATACATACCTTGACTTCGACATTCTCACATCATATTATGAGTATTTGGGCATTTATTCCCACCATGCCTTCCCACCAGAAGGCATTTATGAGGTAACATGAGGGAGTGGTAACATGTAAGCCACGTACATGGTTAGGAAGACAACGCCTTTATTTAGTATCTGAAGGTTTCAGTTTAGGGCTGCCCAGACCTCGTTAAAGGGAGCGTGCGGGGTAAAAGGAAAGCAAAGGCTGCGGGCTGTGTGTTTGATGCCAGAGTTGAGTGTGGGCAGATCAGACTTTGGCTATGGAACCTGTGCTTCCGAACCTGTGACTATTCCGGACCCTCAGCTAATTGTCGGTGGTCAGTAAACACGATTTACAACCCACGGAGCATTTCCCTCTAACGAGTATATGTGAGTTTGCACAAGCTACACGGTTACTCATACACATTGTGAGTCATGCGGTTCTTTCCATAGTGTATAGATATTTCATCTGATTTCCCACGTGCAAACACAGCCCACTAGAGACACTCATCTGCTTGCTCACTCTTTGAGAGGAGCTGTCTTGTAAGAACACCGTGACTTGTAGAAGAGAAACGGACTAGGCTGCAGAGAAATCTGCATGATTCTTTCGACGTCTTTGGTCTTTATAAAAATTTAATTTTTACAAAATGAAAAGACAGAACAGTATTAGATTTACTGAAAAAAATGCATAATTTATACAAAGAGTCCTATATCTCCCACCCTCTACATGTTATTGTTATCACCTTAAATTAGGATGTTAATTTTGCTACAATGAATAAATCAATATTGATAATTAGCATTCTTTTACATTTTATTCACATGTCCTCAGTTTTGACCAAATGTCTATGTTCTGGTCCAGAATCCCAATCGGGCTACCACATCAGATACAGTCACCGTGTCTCCTTAGGGTCTTTGGGCTGTAATCATTTCTCAGACTGTTTTCGTTTCTGATCAGTTTTAGGAGCTCCTCATTGGGAACGTGCCTGATGGGTTCCCACACGATTAAATATGAATTATGGGTTTTTCTTATTGCATGTGCCCCACTGTGTCACCATGACTAATAACTACTGACGGGGACTGCCTGGCTAAGGCAGGGGTTCTCAGGGTTCTCCACCTGAAAGCTCTTCTCTTTTCCTCCTTTCCAAACCGTACTCTTTGGAAGGGTGCCTGTCCTAAGTATGTCAATATCAGCTATTTTAAATACCCTCCTTGATAATGCCAACAAATGAGTCTGGTTCTTATTTTGTCTCTTCAGAATGGGCTGTAAGATAGAGATTTTTTTACTTTGGAATGCTATTTTTATTGTGATAGACATTGAATTAGATAATAGAAACTGAGACAAATGTGTCTTTTTAATGTAAGATTTTATGCTAATCTGGTTAGGAGTTGTGTCTATGTGATCTTTGCTGTATTGCACATGCCAGAAGTTTTTAATTCCATGAGTATCTTCCCTTTTCCTCTGTTCCTGACCTTGGTCTTTCCTGCCGACTCCTTCTCAGATAGATTCTCTCATGCAGGACTTTCGGCTCTAACCTACTGCTCCTATACTCGGGCCTTATTACTGTGGTGGGAAGGTGGTGGGGCAGGAGAACCATTCCATAATTTTGTGATTAAGTCCCAGACTGTTAGCAAGTTGGTGTTTCTGAGCTCTGAACTTCACATGTGTTTTTCCATTCTCATCACTTTGTTTTGTTTCATTTATTTGTTTGCCAACCCTTAGGTGGTAAGAGAAAGCCAAGGGGGCTGCAGTGGGAGGGATAAAGCTCTGGTGTAGTCTTCTCCTTGCAGAAAGGGTCTTCATTGTGGAAAACTCTGTGGGACTAGATCCCCATGATTGCTCTTCCCTTCCCCTTCCCGGAGTCATGGGTGGATCTGGTCTGGCTCTTCCCCGTGGGACCCTGATGTGGCTCCCCGTGGTCAACTCCTTGAAGGTGTAGTGGCTCTGAGAGCCAGAAGCCCAGGACCTTCTCAGATTTAGGCTCATCCCCACTCAAGTGCAGTCATTTGTAGAAATCACCATTTGTTACCACTGTTGCTGCCAGTTCCTGGAGCCAGTGGGGACCTCTCAGGTAAGCAGACCTTCGCTGTGACACTCTAAGCTACCTGTCAGCCCACAGGTCACAGTGGGTGCTTTGCCTTGTAACTTCAGTTCCCAGTCACTGATTGTCCGTTTTCGCAGCTTTTTCTTCTTGTGAAAATGGGAGTGATGATGTTCAGGCACTTCGTCTGTCACAGTATAAAACAGGAGGTCCACGGGTCTTTCTTGAACTTTCTATGCAAAGCTGGTCACTAGACAAAACTGGGTTAATTTATGCAAGTATCTCAGGTGACTTTCATAGAGGAAGCAATTAAAATCCAGAGACTAGTTATTTGATGTGGACCCCGGCTCGTGGGGTCCGCATCATTATGGGTGAAATGAGACATTCACAGGGACTACCGAGTCCAGTGGAGGAAAAGGGGCAGCATGGCTTTTCTTTCAAGGGGCTTTCTTTCTTTCTTTTCTTTCTTTCAAAAGACTCAGCCCTTGCTCCAATGAGCTTTTATTGTCTTACTGGGCACATGACAAGAAGGTCCTCATTTACTACGCACAGGCTTGCTTTAGGTGGTTGCCTTACACAGAAAACAAAGGAGAGGATGCTGGTAATCACATCACAGAAGAGGGATATTTGCAAATGAAAAGGCACATGTGGTTTAACCAGTTACTCTGGTCCTTGAAAGGTTTAGGATGGTTTTTAGGAAATTTCTCTGCAGCAAATGTTTGCCACTGGGGGCTGGGCCCACGCCCTGCAGGATGGTCTACTACAATGAGTAGGATTCAAAGAAAGATGACCTGCTGCATTGGCCCCAGACAATGCTAAGGGGCCACAAAATCAGGCGTTTCTCAGACACACTAGCGTTTTATAAAACCCACTGGGGTAGGCTGGTGACGCAGCTTTGGTGCGTGGTCTGTGTGGAGGAACCCAGACAGGAACCCGTGTTGTAGAATTTCCTCTGGCCTCTGCCACCTGACCAAGGAGATTTTTGGAGACGTGGGCTTGGGAATCACATGGAGCTGGCCCAGGTCCTGTTGACAAGGCGTCCACACAGCGGGGAAGTGGTCATTTGTTCCTGCAGATTCAGTCTCCATGGGTGGGAGAGGAAGGAAACAGTACAAAGATTATACAATTCTTGCTTCTCTAGCTTTCAGATTACATTGTGCTTTGAAAGGTCTCGGGATTCATGGAAAAATCAGAGAGCCCTCAAATATAGATAATGGGCTTTTATTCTAAAGGGGTAATTCAGGGAAAATGATTAATGGAAAAATTGAAATATGTCAGTATAATGTATCACACATGCTTAAGATACATGGGACTGGTAAGAAATTGATTTCAGTAAATGAAAAAATATAAATGCCTTGTATTTAACATGATTTTAAATTAATATAAAATATGAACACATGCACAAGATACAGAATAGCTTCAAATTTGACATCATTAGAGTTATTTTATTTTTATTTTAGTATTTTATTGTTTATGTTATTGTAATTATCCTAATTTTTAGGATACCTGTACCCAGCCCACCCCCACCACACTGTTGACCATGTCCCCGGGTCATTCATACATGTTCTTTGGTTAATCCTTCCATCTCCTTCCCATCCGTCTCCACTTCCACAGCTGTCGGTCTGGCCCGGGATCCGGTGCCTCTGGTTCTACTGCTCTCATTTGTTTATTTTATTCATTAGATTCCTCTTAAAAGTGAGATCATGTGGGACTTGGCTCACTGACTGGCTTATTTCACTCAGCACAATAGCCTCCAGTTCCACCCTTGCTGTCACAAAAGTAGGGAGTCTTCCCTTTTTTCTGCTGCACAGCATTCCATTGTGTAGATGTACCAGCTGTTCATCCACTCATCTGCTGTTGGACACTTAGGCTGTTTTCAGCTCTTGGCTATTGTAAATAGTGCATCAATAGTGTTTAAATAACAATAAACATAGGGGTGCATAAATTGGACGGTGTTTCAGCATTCTTGGGGTACATTCCCAGCAGTGGAATCACTGGGTCAAAAGTTATCTCCATTTTTTAATTTTTTTGAGGAAATGATCTACTGCTTTTGCAGTGGCTTCTCCAGTCTGCATTCCCACCAACAGTGCACTAGGGTTCCCTTTCCTCCACATCCTCATGAGCACTTGTTGTTTGTTGATTTATTCATGATGGCCATTTTGGTAAGTGTAAGGTGGTATCTCATTGTGGTTTTAATTTGCATCTCTCTGATGGATTGTGATGTTGAGCGTTTTTTCATATGTCTACAGGCCATCTGTAAGTCCTCCTTACAGAAGTGTCTATTTAGGTCCTTCACTCACTTTTGAATTGGATTGTTTGTCTCCCTGGTATTGAATCATGTAAGTTCTTTATATATTTTGAAGATTAAACCATTGTCTAATAAATTATTGGCAAGTATGTTCTCCCATATAGTATACTCTTTTCTCATTTTGATTATGCTCTCTTTAGCTGTGCAGAAGCTTTTTAATTTGGTGTAGTCCCATTTGTTTATTTTTTTCCTTTATTTCCCTGGCCCTAGGAGATATATTGGCAAAAATATTGTTACCTGAGATATTGGAAATTTTACTGCTTCTGTGTTCTAGTAGGGTTTTTATGGTATCACAACTTATATTTAAATCTTTTATCCTTTTTGAGTTTACTCTGGTGTATGGTGTAAGATGGTGGTCTAGTTTCATTTTTTGTATGTACCAGTTCAGTTCTCTGAACACCATTTATTGAAGAGACTGTCTTCACTTCATTGTATGTCCATGCCTCCTTCGTCAAAAACTAATTGACTATGAAGACATGGGTTTATTTCTGGGCTCTCTGTTCTGTCCCAGGGATCTACATGTCTGTTCTCATGCCAGTACCAGACATTTTTTTGACATCATTACAGTTTAATTTATACTATGGAAATTATTTTACACTTTTCTTTTTTACAGCTGGTTTTACATATATTACCAATTTGAATAACAAGAGAAATTCTTTGGATCATTGAGTTGTTTTACTTCATATTTTCCAAACTCATTTTAATTAGTAAACTATACAAAATGGAAACATATGCTGTCCTTTGGGTTTGAATATGAAATAATTTTTCCCATTGTTTTAGTTATCTGTGTCTGTGGCTCTTAACAAGTCCGTGAAACTATCCCCAGAATGTGAACATCGCACATCCCCAAAGTACTTCCAAGGAAAGGTTGTCTAAAACATGTAGTCTCCCGATGACTCCATTCCTTCTTACTTCAGAAGATGATAACGGTTGTGATTACTCAACTAATGTTAGTGAAATGGGCATGGAGTTAAATAAACCTTGGTATTATAAGGTTTAACTAAAAAAGATGGGCTTTGACACTCATACTTCTTTCTTGTATCAGGCTGAACTTCAAAGATAATACCAGTGATAATATTTACAGTGATCTGTAAAGAAACCTTTCTTTCTGTCCGGCAAATGCTAAGTTCCCTGTGTACACTACCTCAGTTAATCCTTGCAGAAGCCTCAAAAGATAGGTACAATTCAGTTTCCTATTTTAGGGATGAAGATCTAACTTGTAAAAAACTTTAATGCCTCACAGAATGTCTGCTACTCAGCGGTGAGCAAAGCCATATTTCTAATTCAGGCCAAAGCGAGTCCAGGGTCTGAACATACAGACACTTGTTATTATTAAAACAAGAACCACTTTTGATAGAACAATTTCCCCTTTTAGTTCTTTCTGAGAATTACTTTAGGTAATTGTGAATTTTAGACATTTGAATTTCAACATCTTAACTAAAACATATAATCTGTTGTGAATTTATGTTTTTAAGTTCAGTAGGTTGTGTTTAAGTCCAGTATTACTTGTGAGCTTTTTTTTTAACAAGTAAGTAAAACAAATTTGTAGACTGATACCTACCTAATTTAGTCTTTACCCAATTAAAATTAATGCATTCATCTATTAATGTAACCAACATAGTAATTGAGATAAATTAGGCCATAAGCTAAACTACCTATGAAGGACAGCAGCTAATAATTTATAATTCAGCTGGAGACAAAGAACAGACCCTCTGTTTTCGAGGGAAATATGTTGTAGATTATCATTAAGTTTAGACTTGCAAAATTCATTTAAAAATGTAGGTCATATACTTCTCTTCCACAAGTTTTTAAAACTTACTTTTGTCCAAATCAATGTACAAATTGATGTCATAAGACCATCAATAATTTGATAACAGTCAAATATGAAGGAATAAAAATATTCCTTTCATGGAAGAAGACATTACAACATGAGCCCCCAGCGACCTTAATGTCCGACAGACGCCTATGCATCTTCAGTGGAGGGACGTGTGAAAACCATATGGTGACTTGTGTTCTGTTATGTGTGTGTTTGTGTGTTTGTTTTCTTTTGTTGTGCTAAGAGCAGTTAACACGAGATCCACTTAACAAATTTTAAGTGCACAATATAATACTGTCAACTATAGTCACTGTGATCTACAGTAGATATCCAGAACTTATTTATCTTGAATAACTGAAACTTTATATCAATTGAGCCACAAGTCCTCATTTCCCTGATCGATTGTAGCCTCTAGACATCACCATTATATCATCTGCTTCTGTGACCTCATACAAGTGGAGTCATACAGTATTTAACTTCCTACATCTGAATTATTTCACTTAGTGTAATGTCATCTGTGTTCGTTCATGTTTTTAAAAATGGTGGGATTTTCTAAAGGCTGAATAATACTTTACTGTATGTGTACACCACATTTCCTTTATCTGTGCATCGGTCTATGGGTGTCCCCATATCCGGGCAATTGTGAGTCATGCCATGATGAACACAACAGCCAAGAGCGCAGATATTTTGAGATCCTCACTTCAGTGCTTTCAGAAGTCGATCTGCTGGGTCCAGTGGTAGTGCCCGTTTTAATTTTTTGAAGGACGTCCATGCTGTTTTCAATAGTGGCTTCAACATTCTATCTTCCACCAAAGTATACTAAGGATGCAATTTCTCCACATCCTTGTCAACTCTTGTGATTTTTTAAAAATGCTCATTTCAACAGTTATGAGGTGATATCTCAGTAAGTTTTTTGATTTGCATTTCCCTGATGATTAATGATTTTGAGCAATATTTTGTATACCTATTGACCATTTGTATATCTTTGGGAAAATATCTATTCAGGCCCTTTGCCTATTTTTCAACTGAGTTAATTACTTTTTTCTATCAAGATATAAGACTTCTTTATATAAGACTTCTGGAAATGAAGCCTTTATCAGATATAGCTGGTGAATACTTTTTTTCAATCTGTGGGCTGCCTTTTCAGTTTATTGATTTTTCGTTTTGCGGTGATGAAGCTCTTTGCTTTGATGCAGTTCCACTGTTTATGTACTCAGATTTTTAAGGAGAAAATTATAAACTAGATTCATTTAGTCTAAAAACTGGATTAATCCCTCTTAGTTCAGTTGCCTGTGTCTTGTTCAGTGACATGCATGAGACAGAAATACTCACATAGTATAAGCAAGGCCTTCAGGGCTGAGGGCAGAGGCAGATTATTTTCAAGATTGTTTAGAAGGAGAAAGATTATCATCTCTAGTAGACCCATCTTAGCCTAAATATTTGGAATTCTCTGCTTTGGCTTTAATAGTGTCTATAGTGATGAACAATTACAATGAATTTTTTATTCCCTCTTCATTTCAGCCTGCCTTTAACTGCTGCATGGGACAGAATCTCAAGGTGGGTACGTTTTCCTCTTAGGTAACTTCATTTCTGCAAGGCGGTTTTAAAGTATTATAACTGAAAAATATTGACGGGTTGAATATCTGAGTATGAGGGATAAAGCTAAATGCAACACAGTTAGTTCCAATACTGTATTTAAGTGTAGACATGGTTATGGGTAGACCACATGTACACACTATTGCTATAAGCATTTATAATGTGCTTAGATACCTTGGAGATCCCCTGTCTAATAGATATCCTCAACTGTATGCAGTCATGTTCTAAGACAGGAGCCTACTTTTTAACATTATTTTGGCAAACAACGTAACTGCCAAAATGTCCTTTCAATTTTGTAATCATCCACATTTTAACAGCTTTTACGTTGTTACTATATCCCTCCATTCTGCAAGGCACCGCATTTTATTGAGGGGAAACAATTTTATTCTATTTTTTTCACATTTTAAGTGAGAAGTAAGGATGGATCTGCTGAAACAATGAGACAGTTATAGCTCTACAAATAACGTTCAGTGTCACTGAAAGTTTATACAGCAATAAATATTTAAAAAATCTTCAAACTGTAATTGATATTGAAATGATCTAAACATAAAGTTAACTTTAGCTGTGTAGACAGCCCTTTATCTTGTAATTATATAGGATATGTGCTGATATCTTAAGTAAAGAGATTATTAGTTTATTAAGAAAGTCTCACATTGACCTAGCTTTGCAAAATAATTCAGACAATGCACAGAGAAGCAAGCAAACCCTACTAGCATGCCACCAGTGGTGGGGGCAATTTTACGTAAAGATTCCAAGTATTTTGGCTCTGTACATTTTGTGTCTTCTTCCCTTCCCGCATGCTGCTCCAGCCAGCAAATGAAACATAATGCATTCTGTTGACAGAATGAAATAGTGCTACCAGATAATAGAGTCTAAAGTGTTTACAAACCTATAAATGAAAATGGCACCATTAATAAGAAAGGCTATAATCAAACACTTCCCTGATAATTGCTGTATACATAGCATAGCATGAACTAGTTATTTTTGGCACATTGTTTGCAGGTTTTCTAATCAAAGAAAAAACTACCTGTGCTTGCAAGCACTAATTTTCATGTTACAAAGGGTACTCCTTTAAAGCCTTTCCATGTCAACATTAAAGCAGCTGTCACCGGTGCCTATGATTCCTCATGGGCTCAACTAGACTTTGCAGCAGAGACGCTGAAAAGGAAATGAGCCTACTTAGAGTAACTGCCCAATCAAGAGATCAAGTCAGGTGGGATTCTTTGCACTGGATCCTGATCGTAGCCCGTGATCCCAGACTAGTATCACAAGATTGACGAAATAGAGGAGACGAGAGGCTTTGCTCAGGTCCAGGGAGCCACAAGGCCCAGGTCAGTGAGAGGGGGTGAGAAGCTTTGCCGTCCCTGTGACGCGCACACTGTTCGGGATAAAGGAATGCCCTCTCTAATATAGGACCTACTACTGCTTGGTGAATGATTCAGTATCATTTATTTCTTCATTGCAAACACGACTCGAACATTATAGACCATCTACACGAAACCGGGGCAAGTACAGCTCATTAAAATGAACGATGGATTAGTTCTTTATGTGAATTGATCTGACTTGACTCTGGATTGCATGATACCCACTATTCTACTCTAAGCTCTCTTCCAAAGGTCTGTTTCTCCAGACATTGTATTTGGTCTCCCCTTGATAGTGGATAGAAATCTATTTTAAATAACATTTTAAAAATAAAGTGCAACTTAACTCAGAGAGGGGATGAATAACATCTTATTCAAATAAGCGACCTGGCCCTAGGGACCATGGTCTTTACACGAAGCCCTTGCAGTATTACGTGACCTTCAGGGACAGGCACTCAGGGGTGCACCGTCTCTATTGGGCTCCTCCGTAAGGCTCTTCCATCCGTGTCTGCCTTAGCAAACAGTAAGCACAGCCTCAAAGGAGAGACATCAGGCCTTACATTGTGAAGCACACGTTGGACTTTTTCACATTGGACTCAGACGCATTGGTCTTTTTTTTTTTTTGCACTAATAATGCTCAGAGAAGAGAATCATTATGTAAGATATTGTTTTCAAAATAGGGAAATTATATCCATTGGGATATTCTTTAGGTTTGTTCAAAAAGAAAATGTTCTCTCTCTCTTTTTTTAAGTATTAACAAGGGAAATTATTTTGTCTTGTTACTATAGGAAACTATATTTTCAGCAGGAGGGAAATGGGGTTGCTTTCATTACTTTAATTGTATGACAGTTTTGCCAATGCATAAAAAAAACGGACTTTGGAGGCTTAAAAAAGCCCTCATCTGTAATGAAAAGTCCTTGTCACGTTGCAAATGCATACGATGTCCTACATTTCAAAAAGACATGAAATTCTCTGCAGCTGTTTCACATAAAGTATTGTGACACTTGGTAATTTAAATTTTAAGATATTTCACCCATAAAAAAGTTTTTTGAGACAGAGTTACAGATAACCCAACTGCATTCATTCATATTTACTGTTCTCTGTTTTTGAATGCATAAGTGATTTTCCCAACTGTATAATGAAGTTTATTCCAACTTTTCCCTTAACTCTATGCATTTTCCTTTTCCATGGGATGGATGAGTTATATCGAATCTGCAATTTATGTGCAATGAAGTAAAATGCTAGCCACAGAAGTGTTTTGATTTAACTAGTAGGAAAATATTTAGTTGGGGGCAGGTACCTCTTCTGTGTTTGTAACCTCACTTTTCTTTTTTAGGTGTTGTTTTTATTAGCACACAGTAGCAATGAAAGAGTAAATCGTAAACATTCATCATCTAAGCATTGCATTTATCGATTTTCTCATATGCAGCACTTTACGTACTCCGTGATATATGTACGAACCCAAGAAAAGCGAAAGGTTATAACTGTTCACTGATTATGAATCTCCTTCCATAAGAGCTTAAAAAACCAACCTCTGTAACAGTATGTTAATGGGAGAGCAGGCATTTAAGATGCTTCAGATGCATCGTTGATGGCTTAGAGACCAGGAAATGTGAGCGTGCTAACATGTGGATGCCTTTACTTGCTGAAAGCCTCCACCCACATCTATCTATCTCATATGTATCTTCAATCTGCCTTTCTCAAAGCAAGGCGAATGACCACTGGTTTTAGAAGGTGACAAGGATTTTCTGATGCTTTCACATAGACGGTAGATAGGTGAGTGTTGAGGAAAACTGTGTGTATTTTATTGTATTGTATTAGCAGTTGAAGCAACAACCTCACGATCTGAAAGTGTTGATGACAGCTTTGGGTTACGAATGGATTCCGGTGAACGTGTGACTTGGCTCTAGGAAAACAGATGCCCATTTAGGTTTGAAAATTCATTTCATTACTGTGCATGGTGGGTGCCCAGTGCACTTAATTCGCTTGAGTATCGATTAGTGATTGCCAGAGATTAGGGCTGAAGTAGTATGTAAAAGTTAGTTTTCAATGCTTGTCTTGTTCAGTGGCTGTGTCCAATATGATTAACGTCTTTTAACAACCGCTATGAACAAAATCTGTTTAATAGTCTCAAATCATGCCAACTAGACTTTCTTAAGAGCACATCACTTAGCTAATATCTGGAACCTATACAAATGAGGTTACATAGTGGCAATTCGTGTATTCGGAAGCTGGTAAAGTCTGACAGCAGGAAGCTAATGCTGACCAGCGCGGGAAGCGGTGACTGGGAGTCAGCCCTCTGCTTCGTTTTGGATCCATCACCTCTTCTGTGATCTGGACACACCGCTTTCTTCACTTTGCCTCTACTTCATACTTTCTCAAAAGGTGAAAAATCTCTCTATTTCATAGTGTCCTAGATTCTCACAGAGGCACTTTGAAGTCAGGAATATGGCTGGACTAGAAAAACATAATGCTATTAATACAGACATAAATATAACAAGCACACAATTGAAAGATGAGAGAGTTCAGTGCATTACTTGCATGGAGTATGAAACTAAGGTGATTTAAGGTCTGCCCATTTTTTTTTCTGTTGGACGCTACAATATGCATAAAATGTCAAGGCAATAATTTATGTTGCGTGGATACTCTGAAAAGGTCAATGGCCAATGCTATGTAGCTTATTCAGTGGCTTGTTTTCCAGCAAACTTATTTCCCTGTGGCAGAGTCAAACGTAAAAGATGCCAAACACCCAAAACGACTCTTGTCCAGCCCACCTGTGAACTATGTCCTGCTTTTTGGTCTTGACGAAGAATCTTATTTGCTATATGTAATGTAACACATTATCGTTTGCAGTTTGGGTCCTTTTTCTGCAATTCACTGCAAGTGAGAAACAGCCGAGCTCAGAGTGTCTGAGAGTGATCACAGCGGGAAAAGCTCAGCTCCGGGGTAGCAGAAATGTCCATTTGACTGACAGGTATCAAGTAATGAGGCAGAAAAGCTAAAAAAAATTGAAGCAGCCTGGTGAATGCTCCTCCTGTTGACCCTGAATCAACACCAAAACAAGAAAATGAAACCGTCTTTGATGTCCTTTGAATGTGTCAAGTTTATAATCCATTTTTAAAAGGTGCCATAAAAACCGTAGAAAATTAAACCAGGGAAGGATGTGAAAGATTATCTGAGGCTGTAGGTCCTCATTTTTGCAGATGAAAAACTAAGGCAATGTGAGTTGCGTCATTTACCAAAGGTTATAAATAAAGACTTAAAATTAATAAAATTGTATTTGTTAGGGTAAACTTTAGCTCATTATACACTTCTCTGTGTGAAATAGTTTACTCCACAGCAATGTGGTATGTAGTGTGTGTGTGTGTGTGTGAAGATATATAGCTATATGTATATATTCATATTTATTTACACACTAATGTACGCATTTTTCAGCAACTATATATAGAAACACATATCTTAATTGTCAATATTTCTACAATATGTTTAAAACAACATTTCAGGGTAAACATACTTATGCTATTAGAATTCACCCTAAATTGACAAGTTTATATCTGGAAAATAAACCTATTTAATTCCAGAATTGCTTAATCGTCTGTGCCGGGATGGGATGAAGTGTGTTCCTTTTTGGGTTCTGTTATCTTACTGATACACAAGAAGACAGAAGGAATTCACTTAGGTAATTCTGTTACGGACACAACAGATGTCAAGCCACAGTGACAGGCATAGAAGAAAGCAGCGAGACATTGAAGACTTTCAAGCCATGACTAGACCTTTCCTATAGGACAGTTCATGTTTTGCAAAGACGACCCAGGAGCCACTTGCATGAGGGTGGCTGCGATCACGTGCTGATGATGTCGTTATGACATCTGGGTGGGGACAGAGGGCAGGAAGGAGGTGTGAGTGGGAAGCATCTCCGTCTGGGATGCTTCTCTGAGAACGCTGTGGCAAGGACGAGAGGTGCAGCAGTATTTAACACACACACACACACACACACACACACACACGCATTTATAGAAAGAATAATTGCACTTGGGAAGACTTAAACATTATCTAGGCAGACACCGGAAGAACGAGCAGAAACTATCTTGGAGAAGAGGAAGCCAGACAGAGGAGAGAGCGTTCCGAGAAGAAGGGTGTGCATGTGCGGGGACCTGGAGGCGAGACGGAAAGGCCAGCCTGTCTGGGAGCTGCTGAGCTTCAGTCTCATGGCCACGGCGCGTCAGTGACTGTGGGTGCTGGAGGGTCGGGTCAGCTCCCTCCAGAAAGGGACTTAGAGTCCTGGGCAGGGAGTTAAGATCCCACAAAGGAGTCTTTCAAAATGGCAGGAATTATGTTTACATATTGACAGAAAGAAGCCAACAAAAGAAGGTGAGGAATAAAGAAAGAGAAGAGATCATTGACAGACGATCTCTTTTAGAAGGAGCACGGGCCTTTTGTTCTCTTGTAACTAGAGCAAAGCTTTTCCTTATTTTTCGCCTCTCCTTAAAGCCAAACTCAGGAATGAGTTATCTTCACTCCCTGGATAGTTCTCCAGTCACACATCTCGTCCTCATCCCGCTAGAATTTGCTGTTAACTCAGCAGCCCCCACTGAACAGGCTCTAACCAGCCTACTCAGTGAGCCCCTCTGAACACACCCGATGGATAGTCTGGTGTTTGCCGTGATCTCTGAATATGTTGCTCGTTACCTTCTCAAAAGAATCTATCTGTAATGCCTGCTCATCTGCACCAAGAGACAGAATGCTAGTGACAGAATTTTCATAATAGTCTCCACTTGGAAGCAGTTCAGATATTCATCAAGATTATTATGCAATAATGAAAAGGAATGAACTGGATATACACCAACATGATGAACCTCACAAATATTAATATTAAGTAAGAAATGCCATACCCAAATGTGTCTGCAATTATTTCAAGTCCAAAGTGCGGACTAAACTATACTGTGATTAGTAATGCAAGAGAATCTTTATTTTCTGAGTGTGAGAGAGATCGAAGTTGTTAAGGGGAAAATGAGGTATTTTCTAGGGTGTTATACATGTTTGATTTTTTGGCTTGGATTTTCATTCTGTAAGTTTACTTTAGAATACTTCAATACATGGGGCATTTGTGTTCCATGAGCATTTCCCTGTTATATCTTATAATTTAAAAAAAATTAGGAGCATGACATCAAGAAAGCTGAAACGACCATCCTTTCCCCCTAGCCTTGCGATGCAATTCCCTTGGGTTTTTCCTATGTTTCTGGCTGCGTCTTGTCAGCATCACTTGGTGGGATTCACCATCCCACAGATTCTGTAATTAATCAGGTCTCTCACTTACGTCTTGTCTTCCCATCTCCCCTAGGCAGTCACCAGCTCTAACAGGCTTCCAGTTACCACCCACACGCCATCTACATTTCAAGTTCAGACTGCTTTCTTAAAGTCCAGGCTCACAGGCCCAACTCCAGAATTACACACTCTTCCGGAGTGCCCTGTAGACCTCTCGAATTCAACATGCTGCTAACCTGAATATGTTCCTCCCAGAACATCTCCCCTGTCCTGGCTTTCCTTCTTTTGTGAATCATTTTATTTTTACCCAGTTGCCCAAGCCACGACTTTGGGAGTTATGCTGAATTCCCCCACTTCACAAACCCTCGTCCTAGAAATGTCCAAGCCTTAGAGAATGTACCTCCTAAATAAGCTCCTAATTTACCTATGTCCATTTATTTTTTTCTTGCCAGCAAGTGTCCAGGAAGCATTATTAATGGCTTGCATTTCTGTGACAGCGTCCTTAGTGCACCCCTGAGGTCAGCAGCGCCCCCATCAATCTAACAGAGGGCTGATCTAGCCTACCAAAACACAGCCAGCAAAATGGTTTTTTAAAAAAAAAATTTAAATATTTTATTTATTTATTTTTAGAGACGGAAGGGAAGGAGAAAGAGAGAGAGAGAGAAACATCAATGTGAGGTTGCTGGGGGCCGTGGCCTGCAACCCAGGCGTGTGCCCTGACTGGGAATCGAACCTGCGATGCTTTGGTTCGCAGCCCGCACTCAATCCACTGAGCTATGCCAGCCAGGGCACAAAACAGTTTTTAAAAGGTAATTATGAATTCTGATCTTGTCACTCCCCGAATCAACTTAGTGTGTTTCTTCAAGTTTGTATGGTTGACTTTTTCCATTTACTAGATAAATTTTATTAGGATAGTTGGGAATTCACAAGCTTTTCGAAGTGCACCATGCGCACGTACATTAAATAAAAGGCTGAAGTGGGGCCAAACTTAAAATCACCCAAGAAAGCATACAGCACTTGACGTGAGTATGCGTGACTAACAGCGAGTCCTCCCTTTTCGGAACTTGTTCTCCTAACATACTGCATTCTAATGCAATACCACCCATGATTCCTGCATATTTTCTTCCATATGTTGTTGCCAGTTCTAAACCCAGCAACTCGCAAAGTGTTAGGCGCTAAAAAAAGACACACCATTCCCTTCCTTCAATATCACATACTCGTGTGTTTTCTTTTTCACTTTATTTAGTCCACACTTTCTCATTAGGCTTCAGCTGGAAAGAAACTTGTATCACTCAAGTGCAAAACTATGAGACTGTGTCACAGAGAATGTGTCTATTGAGTTTGCTGCTCCGGCCCTACCTGCCAAAACAATGTCAAGAACACAGTAATTCTCTGTGTTCAAGGTCTCCCATGAATGAATGAACCTAGATTCTCTGCTTCCTGGTTCTCTTTTGAGAAGCTTTGCCCAAAATCGCAGAAGGAAGGCATCGGTCAACAGCAGGCACCTAGAATGAGAGGTCATTACACAGAAGGATCAAGAGAGGTTGTTAATTTCCAGGAATGGTCTCCCCAAAGTGCTGTGGAACATACACATTGAAGACACAGGAAGTCAGATTAGCGGGAGACAAAAAAACACACACAAAACAACAACGACAACAAAACACGGAGCGTAGCTGAATTCTGTTAACTGATCCAGGGCGGAAAAAGACCTGGGAGGTCTTCCTACTGTCTATCAGTGTCTTCTATCACTGGTACCACATGTTTGTGAGTTCCGGGAGCTCCTGGTCTTCACACACCTGCTGCATCTCTTCCACAAATGGTGACACAGTGACCAGACGGCCAGCTAAAACTTAGGTCAAACCTCGTAGATTGCTGGCAAAGCTCCACAAATAAGCATCCCTTTGAAGCAGCACGGAGGAGACAGCACTGCTGAAAACACTCTCTTTCTCTGTAGATCAGGTTAAAATGAGAAGACAGTGGAAACCCACGGCAGTTTAAGGAATGCTTATAGAGGATAGAGCAGTGAGTGAAATGGATAAATCATTGGGTGGAGAACAAGACCTGGATTTCTTTCTCAATTCTCATCCTTTCTAGCAGTGAGGCCCTGGAGAATTCACTTAATAGCTTGGGTGTGGTTTTCACACATGGAAAATAAAGATAAAAACTACCAGGCCTCCCTCCCTGAGGCTTTGGGAAGATGAGGCTTGCTAATATCTGTGAAACAGATCCGTGAAATTTATAGTTCTCTTTAAACCATTATATGTGTTATAATCATCACCATAAAGCAGCCCTCTCTACCTGTACCGTGTGGCTTCTTTCATGAAACCGTGTCTTTTGTCTTCTGAGAGAGATTCTGTGGTGAGCTTCACCTTTGTATTCATTCGGTGGCAGCGGAAGCAGCTTGCGCCCGGAGCCTACAAAGTGGAATCGGAGCGTGAGGAACTGCAAGCACAGGTCTGAAGCAGGACTAGAGATCGGGGGACTACAGAGAGTCTAATTCAAGGCAACACTGCCTCTTGATCACTTTCTCTGGGGAGGAAAAAAAAAGGAACAAGGAACAAGATGAAAAGGCAAAAGAGGCAAAAAAAAAAAAAAAAAAAAAAGAAAGAAAGAAAGAAAGAAAGAAAGCTGCTGCAGCCCAGAAAGGAAGTGTTGATGTAACAATGTCTGGGTCTGGCTCTTTGAGGGGAATTCAACCACCGCTTCGGCGAGGTGAAGACCGAGGGAGGCTGGCAGCTCAGCCCCAGAAGGGAGAGGTCAAAAATCGGCCTCTGTGTTTGCGGCAGTGAATCCCACCCACTGCCTTTCTCCCTGCGCGGTGTCCACAGGGCGGTGGGGCTTTAGGGAGAGATGGCACATCTGGATCCCTGGGAGGGAACATCTGTATCCACGACCCAGCAGATGGTGGCAGGACGGCCCCGGAGCACGTCCACAAAGGAGAAGATAATATAAGCTTAGCGTCTAACCGCTTAGTCACAGACACAGGAGGTGTTTGCATGCTTGGTGGGCCTTCTGGAAATATTTCTATGGTATCGCCAGTGCAGCCTGAATTTAAATACTGAGATTTGGGCCCATAGTGAACTTCATTCAGAAGAGAAGCCAGTTGCTCCAGTGTTTCAATCAGTAGAGAATTGAGAACAAGGATTTAGCTCGGGAACAATAAGAACCTCTTGATCTGTCTCAGCACATAACCAGTCAAAGCCAACCTAGGCTTATTTTCTTTGCTGACTCTTTGTTGATTCTAAGCAAACACAAGGAAAGAAGGAATTGCTGGATTTGAATGCTCTTATGCTTTCTGGTTGTCCGCGATTCACCAGATCTTTAAGCAATCACCCACTGTCATTAAACAAGTCATAATTTTGCTGTGCACAGCAGAATTACAGGAAAAGGCAATTGTGACAGTTACATGCAGTGGCAAAAGTCACATATTTCAGAATCACAAAGATGCAGGAGGTCACTTACATAGGTCCTTTTGGTCTGTAGATCAGAGAGTGAGATCCAGCAACACTGAATGACTTGCAAGGTCACAAAGAGGATAATGTTGCAATCGGAATGGGACCTCAACAAAGTTCCCGATTTGCATTCCCTGCCTCTCCCGTCTCCCCAGAAGCAGCTCTGCGCTAACGCTTCCAAACAAGACCTCATGACTCTGTAAGCATGTCACATTCATTAAGCTGCAAGAATAAAGCTATTATGGCAACGCATAATATTTGTTTTTGTATTTTGCCTATAGTGATAGGTCCAGAACGCATAGTGAAAAATTCATTTGGTGCCTTTCACCTATGTAGGCTGTAAATAAACATCTCCCCTGAGTTCAGAGACGGCATTGAAATGCCACGGGCAAACACACCCATTGCCGTGACTGTGCTGGGTGCCATTGTCTGTGTCTATTCAGTCATGGTATCACTTTATATGTCAGTTCAGTCAGTTGGACTTTTTAGACCTTAACTTGTACTTGGGTGGCACGTGACAGTTGCACAAATGCCAGTCTGTTGTGTTGAGTTTGAAGTCAGAGAGCTGGGTTTCCATCGAAGCTCTGTGGCTGCTTTCTGACATTGAAAGTCCCATAACCTCTCTTCGCACCTTAAAGTGCTTACCTTCCAAATGAAAGGATCCCTCGCCTTTATGGTTGCTGTCCTTGGTGCCCTTTTTCACGTGGTGACCCCTTATGGAATGCTACGTATTATTTTTACTTGTACTTTTGTTTCCCTAAAAATGACAAACAAGCAAAAGAAAGGAGTCTCCGCTGTGTTCGCATATTCTACTGTCTCAGATATGTAGTTCAACGCTTGTTCTGTGGGAGTCGTTTTAAAAGAAGTTATTTTAGCTCCTGTTGTCTTTGTTCTCTCGCTTCTCTGACAGTTGTTTCTAAAGCTCTCAGAGCCATTACCCTTTTCATCTCCTCAGTTCCTTTCATCCAAGTGAGAAAATCCATCAAGGTGATCAAAGAAGATGTCAAATACGGTAAGAACGTTGCATTGTATTATCACACATTTCAAAGGCTTCTGTTTATGCCCCTATCGCAAGACAGAAAGTACCTGGCAAATGGCTATTGAACTCACTGATTAGGTTTTAGAAGAAATGAACTGTGCTACAGACGAAAATTGGTGATCTAGAATCCCAGCTCACATAACGCCTAAAACGCTGCATTGCATACACTATAGCATCGTAGGGGACGTGACTTGTACGAGTAGGTTTGGAAATCAGGGCCTTCATGTTGCTGAGTGGTTGGTTGTCAGAGAGATTGCAAAATTGAATTTTGAAGCAAGCACCAGGTAGAAAGGTGTAACTATTGTCTCTAAGGAAAATATCAGTAAATAATTTTCCATCCCGAATATCCCGCCTCTGGAGTATATGGAGGGGTGTGGACATCAGGAGGGCAGGCAATATGCCCGTTTGCTTTTTTGCTTTTGTTTTAATTAATCCCAAGGTGCTCAGTATGTAGCACCAAGCCCGATGTAGAATGAGGACCAGGCAAGCTGGGAAGCATCCCAGGATGCTGGGAAGCTCGGGCCTTGTCACGAGATGAGCTGTGTTTCCCAGGAGAATTTTGGGCACGCTGCTGAAGTTCTTTTGTGCCTCCAGTTTATGAGACATAAAGACAGGTAATAATACAGTATTCCTTAGAGATTATTGTGAGGATTAAGTAGGATAATGCCTGTAAAGTGCCTGGTCTCAGACGCACTATATAGTGAATTGAAAATAAATTTCACGACTCTAATGTTGGTTAATAAAGAAAGAGGATTTGCTTAGATGTTTCTTTTTTTAAAATAATTGTTCTGTTTGTTGATTTTTAAAAATATTTTATTTATTTATTTTTAGAGAGAGAAGGGAGGGAGAAAGAGAGAGAGAGAAACATCAATGTGCGGTTGCTGGGGGTCATGGCCTGCAACCCAGGCATGTGCCCTGACTGGGAATTCAACCTGTGACACTTTGGTTTGCAGCCTGCGCTCAATCCACTGAGCTATACCAGCCAGGGCTGCTTAGATGTTTCAAATTAGGTATTCCTTGTATTGGTTAGAATTAGGTTGAGGATTAGGGGTTTTTTTAATAGTGGTTTGATGAATGCAGGGACACGGTGGTTTGTTTGCTTGTTTGTGTCTTCTTGGACCCCCTGCAGAGGCAGCCAGGTGGTCTCAAACTGTCTGGTGCCTCATGATGTTCCAACTCAGGCTCCCTTGGTGTGTTTTTGTACCCGAATTGCTTTGCGGTCCTCAATGGTCTTTCACCGCCAGCTCGGATGGTCACACGCGAGACATTAGGAAGGAGAAAATGGAATCAGAAAAGCCAGGCCTTCCCTCCAAGGCCCCTCTCTGGAACTTGCCCCCCTCACATCCTTTTCCATCCTGTTTGTCTAGTGCTTATCTGTCTGGACACGGCTATTCATCTTCGGGGGCCTGGGCGTTGTGGTCATTTTCGGAGTTTATATTGTGTATCTAAAAGTCTAAGTTCCTTTTCTTTAGAAAGAGGGGAGAATAGGTATTAATGGGGGCTGGCCATCTTCACTGTATCTGCTGTACAAACTGGGGCGTCAGTTGCTGTCTACTACTAGGAAAGACTGACTTCAGGTGATCTTTCTGCTGGGCAATTTTTAGTGTATTTTAAAGCCTTAAAAAGTAAAGGCTAAAAATTTTCCTTCTGAGAATGTAAAGTCAAAAATAGATAAAAGCCCACATATATTTCCATAACATTTATTGTTTTGTTTCTATGAGGAGAAAGTATGTGTTTGGTTTTTTATGTCCCAATGACCCGACATTACTTACAAATATTTAACATAAAGTAATATTTGTGCATTTAAAATTTTTACCAGAATAGAAAGGTATAAAAAGAAAAGCAAATTCTTTGTCTCTCATTTCTAGTTCCTTTTACACATGTGACTAATCCTCATCTAGTGTTGGATCAGGCGGTGCCTGTTCAAAAGAGGGGCACTTATACTGGGGCATGAGGCAAAGTTTACAATGTAGCCATTAAATAATATGAAAAAATAGTATTTGAATTAACAGCATATGCAAAGGTCCCAGGAGAGAGTGTATGTGGCATGGACAGAAATTTAAAAAACCTTAGATCAAAATTCAAAGGGGATTATGAGTTTTTACAAGCCATATTGTTAGGGAATACAGACTAACCCAATAGGAAGCAGGTAGCTACTTAAAGGTAACTTAAGGAATATCAGGAACATGATATGTTTTGTGTTTCCCCCCAGAAAAGAAAAGAAAACACTTCACTATTTTGCTTATAACAATTTGGCTGATCAGATGTTCTAAGAAACACAGAGAGCTGGAATCATTGTTTAAAAGACCCATTGTTTTAAAGGTGTATATATATATATGGGATGACAGAGGCTAAAATGTTTCCTTCGGAAAATCTACAGGGGGAAGGATAATGAACGCTTAAACCAGTACGTTATCACAGAAACCCATAGGGGCCCAGAGACGTAAGTCAGTAGCACAGTCTGAGTTTTACTCGTCGTAGAGCAGAACGAGAGAGCAGTGTGGTGCCTGTGGAGTCTGAACAGAGGCCTCTTCCACGTGGGGCCAGGACCACTGCGGGGCTAGAACCCCAGTGCAGCAATGGTGAAAAGGGTCCGTTCTCTGGTAAAGAGGGCTGCCAAGAAATATTTTGTATCTCAGACTTTGAGGCAGGTTGAGAAATAAAGAATCACTAACAAGTATCTTAGTTATGAGCGGGTATAATTCGACATGAAGTAAGCAGTTAAATGTTCCTAAGAGACACATTAAAGTTCCCTAAGATGAGTAGTGCCGTTGTCTTTCTGATGTAAATAAATGCAATCCCCGTGAGGAATCTGTCTACCATGCAGGGCCGGCCTCATTTCCACGGGAGGATTCTCGATAGGATATTTAGAGGCCGGGACAGTGGGCCCATACAGACATAGCGCTAAAAGCAAAGAAAGAGAGAAAACACAAACAAAAAGAAAACAAACACAAATTTATTAAACAAGAATCCTATATGTGGCAAACCATCCTGCAAAAATAGAAGAAAAATTAAGACATCCATAAACAAAAACTGAGGGAGTTCAAAACCACTGCATCTGTCCTGAAAGAAATCATGTTCAGGGAGTGGTAGCTGGTATAGTGTGGAGATGTCAGTACTATGCAACAGTATCTACAGATGCAATGCAATGTCCCTAAAAGTCCTAACATATGTTTCTTGCAGAAATAGAAAAATGTATCCTAAAATTCAAATGGAATCTTACATGATTCTAAAAAGCTAAAACAATCTTGATAAAAAAGAACAAAGTTGGAAGGCTCATACTTAAATAAATTAAAAGCTTATTTGCAGAGTTACTACAAAATAATCACAATGGTGTGCGACTAGCCTAAAGACAGACATATCAATAAATGGAACAGAAAAACAAGAAATAAACCCTTGAACATGTGTTCAAATGATTTTTGAAAAGGACTCTGAAACTGTACAATGGAGAAAGGACAGTCTTGTCAATACAAGGTGTTAGAAAAAGTAATTATCCAAATGCAAAAGCATGAAGTTGTACCCCTACCTAACACCATATAAACCAATTAAAAAATATACCAAAGACATACAGACAAGATCTAAAGTATGAAAGCCATAGAACAATTATAACAATTGTTATAAGGGGGAAACCTACTTAAAATGGATCTGGACAAGTGAGTCCTTGGATATGACACCAAAGGCAGAGGCAACAAAAGAGAATATAAACAAATTAGATTCATGAACATTGAAAATTTTTGTATATCAGAGTGAAAAAAACATACAGAATGGGAGAGGATATTCACGAATCATATCTGTTGTGGTATTAACATTCAGAGTATATATATATAGGGAGCCCCTAAAAATTCAACAGTAAAAGAAAACCCAAGCGTCCCAGTTCAGAAATGAACCAAGGGCTCAAAGAGGCATTTTTCCTTAAATTTCTAACCAAGACTGTCCTTCAGGCCCTTCCAGGTTGGACTGTCATCTCAAGGCATGGCCGGCTTTGAAAAACAGTCTCCCAGAGCTTTCCGGCTTCTATCTAGCAGCCAGGATTAGGAGGGAGGAGACAGACCCTTCCTCTGGGCAGGAGAAATTTCCAAGAACCCGTGGTCCTCTTTGGGTTGCCAAATATGGCAACGATACAAACACAGGAGGGAGACCCCTACTGGTGGACTCGGTTGCATTGCATCGCTTCTGCTAACACCCCCTAGGCCGAGTCCCAAGTCAGGGGATGGTTGAGTGCACTCCCCACGGGTGAGAGGAGCTGCCAAGTGTCACGTGGAAGGGAAGGGTCCAAGCCAGGGAAGATGCGTATCTGTGGTCAGTAACTCAGTCTACCCTCAGAGCGCCTAGTACCCACTCATCCGCTTCTTTTCCTTTCCCTTCACAATAAACATCGTTTCAAAGTATTCCTCTGTAGTATTAAGGCAGCGGGTATAATGAGCATTTCGGAACATATCTGTGTGGAACAGAGGAGGGTTGGGCCAGGTTCCAGAGAGCAGAAGCGTCCTTTCTTTCCACCTATTGATCGCGCACTGCGCCTCTGTCAGAAGAGGAGTTTGAGTGAGCCACGCGTGGAAGGGGCAAGCCTTCTTCCAAACGGAGCCTCGCGTTCAGCTTTTCTCCTTTAAGGTTTCACGCGAACTGAATAATCATGTTATTTTCAATAGAAAGTAATTTTAGTCATGAAATGAGGTTTCCTTTTGCCAGAGGGAAATAAGAATGGAAAGAGCACGATTTGTAACAATCGCTTTTTAATGGTAATAGAGGTATATTTGGGTATATTAATCGTGCCCAAATACATACCGGGATATTCAGGAAAAAAAAAGATTCCGTAACTATGTGTATAATGTGCTCCTGTCCCGTTAGGAGATGGAAAATCCCACTGCTAGAAGAGCTTTCAGTTAATGCCACGTGTAGTGTATCAAGCTCCTTATAGTGCCATTAATTGTTAATATGGCACAATTAGTCCGTAAGCAGGTGATTAATATTCTACTAACTGCTTTGTTATTTGGCATTCATTACTAATGAATAGATATTTAATTAATGCCATCTTATTCCATGGCAACAGAACAGCTGAGGTTTTCGCATTTCTTTGTGGATCCACTCAGCTTTCCCTCGCTCCTCCTCCCAAGAAGACTTCAGCCTGTGCAGGGACACCATTGTCGAGCAGTATTATAGGTTATTGTATTAGTAGAGCTATTGTTTTTTTTTTTTAAGATTTATTTATTTATTTTAGGGAGGGAAGGGAGGGAGATAGAGAGAGAGAGAGAGAGAAACATCAATGTGCGGTTGCTGGGGGCCGTGGCCTGCAACCAGGCATGTGCCCTGACTGGGAATTGAACCTGTGACACTTTGGTTCACAGCCCGCGCTCAATCCACTGAGCTACGCCAGCCAGGGCCGAGTTATTATTTTAAACATAAAATATTAAGAATATAAACTATTTTAGGATATATCTGTCCCTTTTTACCGGAGAAACCATGGACAGGGGTCTACGCTTCCTTTTCTTCCTCAACGCCTAAACTGAAGCTACTCTAAAGAAAGCAAATGAATCTCATCATTGCAAATCAGCGTAAGGAGCCCGCATGAGGTCATCGCTTCAAAGGCGATACGAAGTTCTAAAGTTACTGCATGCGTTCAGAGAAAAAAAAATTCGCTTGATGTCAGAATCCTGTGAATGAATAATCCTGAAACTTATCTCCTCCCGGAGGAAAGGACGGTTTCCTCGGCACAGGGCAGAGAGGAGCAGGGACCAGCGGTCTCAGGACGTCAGTTCAGTACAGCGCGACCGGCACAAGCCAGGGGTTGGAACTCTGGGGAGTGAGGACACAGTGACTCCGAACTCTCATTATCCTCACTGCCTTTCAATTCGTGCTCCACTTCGTGACAGTTGCTATTATTTATTCATATCGAGCACCGAGACTGCTGGGGAACAGGAACCACCTGGGAAGGGTGGGAGATTTTTAAATCGTGTTCGTTATCATTAATTTTTCGGTCTCTGCAGGCCTTTGGCATCAGCCCAGGTAGGCTGAGGTCTTGGTGTACTTTATTATTTCCTGGCGTCTCTGAACAGCCAGTAGGCTAAGGTGCTGCGTTTAGGGGCCGTGTGTCCGCAGTCCCATCAGTTAGCACGTATTATGTAAGCAACTCTTAGTGCACTTAGACAACAGTTGGTTAGTGCCTCCTGGACCTTATGAAGGGCACGTTAGGGAGGAAGAACAGGCATCCGCAGCATGGGTTTTAAAGACAGAACAAAAGGAAGGAGGTGGAAGGTCTGGTGCTCATGCAGGGAGAGAACAGCGCGCTGGCTCTGCTCACCCCACCATTTGTTTCCCGGTCACTCCTGCTCGGGGTCCTGTGTGTTCTCCTCTGCGTTCCTCAACACACACACACGTGCACACATGTGCACACACTTTCACACACACGCACTTCCTCTCTCTCACTCACAGGTAATTTTTCTGTATTGTGATGCTTTAACCTCAGAACAAAGAGTAAATAATTATCTTCCATATCTTCTCTATTGGACTATAACCCAAAATATTAAATTAATTTAAAAAAACAGTGAAGTATAAATAAAAACATACTTTTTTCTTTGTGTAAATAGTTATGGGATTTTTAAAAATATAAAACCTCCTGTGGCACCAATGCCATCACCCAGGCTGAGTGTGTGTGCACGTGATGTGAGTGTGTGTGCATGTCTATGTGTGTGTGTGTATAGACATTCACATGCATGTGTCTGAGGACAGGCACACATATCAGAGTCATCCCTAAAAGGGTATGGTACCACCTAGCCCATGTTCACCAATGGTAATTACACTAGTAAAGAGGTTACATGGGGCTCATTCTTTAAATGTGACTTCTGTGGATACTATTAAAGAAAAAACAATCCTGCATTTTACTGATTTTTAGAAAAAGCAGTAACCCCAAAAGTTTCTCAAAGGCTCAGAATATATTTGTACTAGTTTCAGGGAGTGGAGGTTTTTTTCATGTCATACAATTTATTAGGTGATTTCAACAAAATATTTTTTAGTTCGTCATTTAAATGCATGAAAAACAAATTCGTACTTTCGTACCTCTGGGTAGATGTTACGAATCTTGAGATGTGACCAAAATGACAATACTTTTCTTTCACACAATAGCAATAAGAGAACAAAGGTGATTCTTTGAAGACCAATGCCACATTTGCACCTAGATTCCTGTTTGGTGCCAAAAAGCTGAGCAGATGTAGAACATACTATTAAAACACCTGTCCTTTCCCCCAGCCTCATGAAGGTGTAATTTTTGTCTCACGTTATCTGTATTCTTCTGCCCTCCTGGATGGACTCGTTTAATCTGATGGAGGTCAGTTGTCCCCTGCCGGGGGTGAAATAGTTAGTATGTTTGTGGAGCTTGGCATGCTTCTGGGAAGTGGGAAGCAGCTGAGATGCTGGCAGAGTTTGGGAAATAGAGTTCCCACGAAGAGCCCCATGCTCCCAGATGGCTAATAGCATGAGAAGCGTGTGTCTGTATTCAGCAAGAGAGTTTCAGGCCTACGGAGGTTTCTTGGCAACTGTTTTCCGAATAACTTTAAGTCATGGACAAACATTGCAAATCTGTGCAAATACTGAATCTATAAAGATATGCATTTATCACGGTAGTGTAAATAAAAGGATCTTTTAAGATTATTTAAAAATAGGGATTTTGTCCATTTCGTTCATTTAGTATCATTGTCTGTGTCATTCTTGTTTAATTCTCCTCCAAAGAGGTAGACAGAAATTCTCCTGAACTGCCATCTGCACCGTCACGGTGACTGGTCCTCCCTCAGCCCCGCGAGACACGGAGGGTGCGTCTCAGACTCAGAGAGAGTTTCTGTGGCAGAGATTTACCCAGAGTCCTCTGCAGGCAGAGTGGCCCTGCTTGTTGTAAAACATGGCATAGTTCAACTCTTGAGACCCTCCTTTCTTCCTCCTTCCCTTCCCATCTCTATTTCTTGTATTCTCTTCATATTAAGTAAGAAAAGCAGCTATTTCTAACTGAGTTGTTCCTAAAATTCAGTTTTCTGAGTGTTTGAGTTGTGTATATTCAGTTAAATTTATTTATTTATTTTAGATTTTTATTTATTTATTTTTTTAGCTAGGGAAGGGAGGGAGAAAAAGAGAGAGAAACATCAATGTGCGGTTGCTGAGGGCCGTGGCCTGCAACCCAGGCATGTGTCCTGACTGGGATTGAACCTGCAATGCTTTGGTTCTCAGCCACGCTCAATCCACTGAGCTACGCCAGCCAGGGCAATTAAATAAAATTTAATGAAGAGGATGACTCTCTAAGACTAGATTCCCTAAATTTAATTTTCCAAATTTATGTTAATCATCTTCTTAATTATTGTAGTATTCTTAGAAAAATGTAATATGGAAGGAGAAATCCAAGGATAGTCTAAGAAATGAGTGCTTACAGTATTATGTAATGTCAGGCCATTTTTTAATTTCTAAAATAATAATGTCTTCTTAGCCTCAAAATGAGGGGCCAAGGCATTTACGAAAGGGATTGGGGGCCCCTGATACACACTTTTCTTCCAACAAGGAGATTGCAAACACCTTCTACTACTACGACTGTGTGGGAGGGACGTCAATGACAGATGCTGGTGAGCTCACTGTCAAAGCCTTTGCCCCCAATGCCAGAGGTCACCTTGCACATCCAGCTGCATGTGACCGTCCACAGGCTGGAGTGGGGAGGAGCCACGGGCCGTCAGTTTTCAACACTCATTCTCTGATGCACCTTTACAGGTAATTTTGTGCAGTCATGAAGAGAGGAATGTCATATCTAATAAAGTGATATGTATGAGTATGTAAATAACCATGATCAGAGCAAATGTGGTGACAATGGTACTCGAACTTGGCTTCAGCCACCCAAAGGTTCTGCCGTAAATAATCTGTGGTGCAGTGTGGGAGTCAAGACTTACTCAGATGTGCAGTCAACGTTGAGCTCCCAGGCATAAAACATGTGTAGACTCTGCTAGAAGGTGACAGCCACAGATCCAACTGGTACCTATTGGTGCCTCAGAGGGGGCCAGCTAGGTATGCTGCACCACCGGTGTAATTATCTAAGACAATGAACACCTGTTTAAGGTATGTCTAACAGCGCATAACCTGTCTCTGGTTTTTAGAAGATCCATACTAACACTCGATAATGAAGCTGTGTATACGTCAAAGGAATTTGTATTGTAGCGCCAGATACTCATACACAGGTCCGTCACCATGATGTGGGGAAGGGCATGAGAAAGAGGGCACGTTCTAAGGCATCCAGCCACCGGGTTTCCGAGACTACATCGAGGTGGTGGGGCTGCAGGAGTGCCCGTGCCTCAGAAAACCTCCGTTGCTGAGAGTCACTGGGAAAATCTGGAGCTGAAAACACATTCATTCCCTTTTAGACGTATGTCCTCTACGAGAAATATTAGTTACATTTTTTCTTGCTTCCACGTACACAGAAGTATTCATTCCATTTGCATTTTCCCATTTTATGCACACCTGATTTATTTCCTTACATTCGCCTTGAACTGATGGCAGGTTTTAAAAGCTCACTTTCCAATCTGAGCAATATATTAACCGCAACTTTATATATAAAAAAAGTACGGTTGTATGATATATGGAAATCTTATTTTATTGATCACAATGTGGGAGCTTATTTGACTTTGCTGTTTGGATTAACCCAGGCCAAAGAGGTGACATGCCGCATTAACTTTAATGGACACACTCATTAGTTAGAGTTACTTTACATAGAAATATATTACATATAAACATATATAACATATTATATGATATTTCAAAATCAAATATAGCTACATATGTTAATTCTCATTTTAGTAATGATAATTTCTTCAGTAATTAACATCATGTGGTTAATTGTCTCTTCAATATGTCTATGTTCCTAAGAAAATGTAAGAAACAATCTGCTAAATTACGATGCACATATGTATCCTTCCCCCATAGACGGAGGACCAGGACTGCGATACGGTTCACACTGCGACTCGAGCATAAAATGAACTGCAGTGTTCAATGATTGATTTTTACCTTGAACTTGATCCTCTGTAGCATCCAGTTTACTTGTCCTACCAAGAGTGTGTATAAAAAATGGTGTAACAAACCCTAACAATTAGCTGAATGTACTCCCTTTGTAGTGTTATTGTTATTAACTATTGCATTGTTAATATTTTCCTGGCTTATAACTTTGATTTTGCCTCTACTCTCTGATAAGTGCAGGATGATCGATTACAGATCCCACTTTAAGAAGAAAGGGTGCACTTGAAATTCCTCTCACATGTTAACAAGTTAATTTGTTTGTTTGCTGGTTGGTTTTCTGTTGCCTTTTTCCCTTCTGCTCTGTGCAGTGTTCACAATGTACGTTTCATGGCGACCTAGTTAACAGAGTTGTTAAATTGAGTTTTCCTCAGAATCATTGAACTTCCTTCAAAATAATCTGGGGATTAAAAAAATATCCTGGCAAAAAACAAAAATAAGGTTTTTCTTTCCTTCCTGCCTTCCTTACTCCCCTTTTTCCTTCCTCCCTTCCTCCCCTTTTTCCTTCCTCCCTTCCTCCCTCCCTTTTAGAAAATGAAAAAAAAATGCAGGCTTTGAGGCAGTCAGAAATGTTTCAAACTCCAACTTTCTGGATATACATAACCTTGTATACATGAGAGTATACATAACCTTGGCGAGTTTTGTAACAACTCATCTTCACTTCCTCCACAGTGAAGTAGGGTTCAGTATTTGCTTTACGGAGTGCTTGGTACCTAGTAGACGGTCACTGAATGACATCTATTAATACGTATCGTAAACAAAACATTATGCTACAATGTGTATTTAAATATTACATTTATTATTTGAATATGCAAATGTATGCTTTGTGAATGTATGCTTACATTCTTTTGTTTAAATGATGATCCTTATTTAGGTTTATGAGTTTATGTGTCCAATTATTTTGCTCATACACTAATCCTTCTTAGAGTTAGAATCTTAGGTGTTTTGTTAATATATCATGTAGAACAGAACAATTTTTAAGTGCCTCATTAATAAATGATTGAATATTTTAAACATTCATTATTTAACCCTCCTCATAAAGCCCAAATATGGCAACTTTTACTAAACTACATAGGTAAATGTTTATATTCCTTTGTTAAACAATTATTTATGGAGTACTTGGATTTGAGAAGTTCTGTGCTTTAAATTTTCATGTAACATTCAGTTTTGCTTGGGAGGTGTATACTGAACAACAGAAAGTGAAATTACTTTATTAAAACTGTAGTAAATGCTAAGAAATTTAGGATGTGAGAAGTTTATAATGGAGCATTATATGTATAAATGTATTATGCTCATATAATCCCTTTGTTTATTATAACAAATACCTTCTCCCAATGTGGCTTTCCTTTCACTCTCTGACTTGGGTCATTTTAATGCAATTTGACTCACCGCTCTCTTGCCATGTGGTTATTGAGAATCATTTGACTTCCCTGTAATACAAAGAGATGATGGGGAAAATTATATGCCTCGAATGCACATGATGTGAACAGCAAGTTCAACACATTCCTTCACCGGGTTTTTCCAGGGATTGCTTCCCACGTTGTTGAGTGGCTGTGAATGGCTCTCAGGACTATAACGGTTCCACTTGTATCCGGGTGACTCACTCGCCAACCTCAGACAAGCGCTGTGCCTCTTCCACTCATCATACACGTGTGCTCCTTCACACGTGCTGATAGACACACGGATCCTATACACACACTTGGTCACCAATCCTGTGCTCACGACGACACATACACACACACTCCCACTCTCACAAATACACATGCACACAGTTTTCCTAATTTAGAGCAACTGGAAAGGTTGACTCTGTGTAGTTTTTCTCTTAACAGTTTCCCTAAGATCCCTTTACTTTATAAACCTACGGATTTTGCAAGTTGCTTCTCTGGAGGAAAGGTATCCCCTCACCCCCGTGGCATACCCATGGACATCGTCGAGGAGCTCTCGTGGCCAGAAGCACCAGGTCTCTGTAGGACAGCCTGGCTCTCTCAGGCACAGAGCGTTCGGTAGCATCAAGAGAAAATTTTGTATTAAATTTGTTACAGATGAGTAAAACTGATTACAAAGGCCGTTCAATACAGTTCAATTTATACCACAGGTTAAGCAGACAACTTCTGACCTGTGCTGAGGATTGAACACTTTAAAACATCTACAAAGGCAAAGATGTCATGATTTCCAAAGACCTAATTCACAAGTAGACTTTTTTTAAACATGGAAATAAATATGTTTTCCAAAAATAAACTAGGGCTGATCTCATAAGCACTCATGAACTGTTTTCTGTCACTCAACCTGGAATATTAATTATCAAGGTGTTATTTCGTGTGCACATGGGATTTCTTGTGAGCACAAGCGTTTACGAAGGGAAGTAGCGATGGAGAAGATACAAAGGGTTATACACATACATGGCCCATGTTTCTGAAATCCAGAAACGACAGAGTCCGGTTCCCTTTTCTTAGAGCGTGCCCTGCGTGCCCATCTCCGCCTGGCCCCTTGGATCTTCCAGACGGGTTTCATGGCAGCTGTAACTGGCAAGGTCAAACAGGGCCAACCGTCTGCCCTGCACTCCATGGCGGAGTATTCCCAGAACATTTGCCTTTGCTCTGCTGTTCGCTTTTGATTGAAGGCCGAACCCTTGAGGTTCAACAGATGCCCTGAGCCCTGAGTCTGTTTTATCTCCAAATTGTCACTGGACAGCACTGTTTCTACAGTGTAATTAAAAGTCAAAGACAAGTATTGTATGATTTCACTTCCATGTGGAATCTAATGAACAAAATAAAAAAAAAACAAAATAGAAACAGGCTCATAGATATAGAGAACAGACTGACAGCTGTCAGAAGGGAAGGGGGTTGGGAGGCTGGGTGACAAAGGTGGGGATTTAGCAAAGAAAAGAAATCTCGTAGACCCAGAGAACATACCAGTATGGCATGGACCAGAAGGAAAGTGGGGAGCAGAGGAGGTAGAAGAGGGTAAAGGGGGATGAATGGTGCTGGAAGGAGACTCGACTTGGGGTGTGAACACACAATACAATATACCGATGACATATTGTAGAATTGCACCCCTGAAACCTATATAATTTTACTAACCAATTGAGGTGACATTGGTCTCAATTGAGGTGACATTGGTCACCTCAATAAGTTCAGTAAAAATTAAAAGAAAAGAAGCCCAAGCTAGCTTTTGGGATATATAGCCTAACAAAGGGGTCATTTGAAATTTGTACCTAAATAATGACAGTTCCTGGACGTGGTGGCTGGTATTTGTTATTCATTTTGTCAGCAGAAGTTTGCAGCTAGTTGGAGGCTAACTAAGCTCCATGGGCACATTTCTAGTCGTCGGTCCAGTTAATTTTGCTCCCCAAGGACCGTGGTAGGACATGCCGATTAGTGCTGCTTCTTCTCTGTCTCGGTTACCATGCGCGTTGTCCTAACGCAGGTTTACTTCAGGGCACATTCTATGATCCCAACTGGGCAGACATTGTTGGCCTGTGTTTTCAAGGCTACGAGCATCAGACTTTAACTCGACATTTACAAGGAATCATCGATTTAAGGAGAAATTCTGAATATATTGCATAATCATTGAAGTATGCAATTGGTAGACTTCCATGTATTGGATATTGAAGCAATCGCAAAATACATAAGCAACAATTCAGATGTTACTTCAAGACCAGACTTGCATGTTTTCATGGTTTCAGTATTTAATCGTGCTAAGCCATGAGGTTCTAGATTTAGCTGATAGACACGTGCTCAGAGAGAACGTTCAACATTTTAAAAGACTAGAGAGTTAAAAACAAGTTATCCTAACACTGAAGAGCATGTACATGTGTCTGGAAAGGGGAGTTTTAGTCAGGAAATTGTGTATTTTTTTACTGAAGTTGAAATCCTAAGTTATTTTGTGAATATTTGCAGAGCAGATCACAAATCCTCATGAGTTTACACCTGTGAAACAACGGCAGCAGAATTCCTGGAGTGAAATTTTCATTGTGAGACTAATGTATATTTTAGCATAGAAGAATATTTTTTAAAACTGATATTCATGCTAAATTTATATAATTTTATTTTTATTTTTTATTTTTTTATTTTTAAAGATTTATTTATTTATTTTTAGAGAGGGAAATGAAGGAGAGGAGAGAGAGAGAGAGAGAAACATCAATGTGTGGTTTGGGGGCCGTGCCAACCCAGACATGTACCCTGGCTGGGAATCGAACCTGCGACACTTTGGTTGCAGCCCGCGCTCAATCCACTGAGCTATGCCAGCCAGGGCTTAAATTTATATAATTTTAAAGAATTCATATGTATGTATGATTTTACTCAACGATGTTTTGCCTTGATGAGAGAACTATGATGCTTGGCTTAAAACCAGATTAAGGAATTGAAGTGAATACTGTCATTGTTTTTATGTAGCTTGTTGATAGAATTGCGGATTTCGTAAAAATATCACAAAGCTGCAAACCTAAGAAAATGTTCCTTTTGTCTTTTTTTTTCTCTAGTGGTATGCGTGGGCCACTGGCTTAGAGGTGTGCAGATGGTGTTTTGCCTCTGGAAGTCTTATCCAGCCTCAGGAACAGGGCCCAGAGCGACCACTTCCTCTGAGACCTGTTTCAGGGTCCTTCCTCCATGACCACAAAGTGTCGAGAAAGGAACAGTATGTGAAATAAGGAATAAATGCATCAATCTCACCTTGTGATGCTATTTTATTTTCTTTCTAAGCATATTAAATATCATATTTTAGTATTGTTTTTATAGAGCAGAATGAACTTTGATTTTAAGATAGCTAAGCAGAATGAGTTATTCAGAGATATTAAGCTCTAAAAGGAAAAAAGAAAACACCTGAAATTCAGTTTTCCACTATGGAACCCATGGAACAAACCTTGCCCGGTGTCCTCAGTGGTGTGCACGCCATCCCTGCTCTCCATTCCTAAGGGGCACACCCATGAAAACGTTGTACTGCCAGCACGATAGCCACAAAGAATATGGCAGAATTAAAAAAAACAGATTTGTACCATACCTTGGTTAGAATACCACTTCAGTGTAAGTCTGGAACATTGCTTAGTCCTTAATCTTTGATTTCCTCACCTGGGAAAAAGTAGGTTAAAAGACCTAGTGTGGGGGCTTGTTGAAGCTAAAAGAGGGGATAATATGGCTCCTGGAAAATACGTTAGCCCCTCCTTGTTTTTCTAGACAATGAATATTCTCAGTATAAATAATAAATTCAGATGTCAGAGCACATTTAATAGGTTTATTTTTGTCAGACATTTTTTCAACAAGACCATGCCTAAAAAAATGTTTGTAAAGGGCTGGAAAGTATCTTTTTCTCCTGAAGTTTCTCCAGTCAAGGGTTTCTCCCACGTCAGTGAAGAGCCTTTGGGAGGCACCTTGTGGGTGCATTTCTCTAGTTTCTCTCCGTTTGATCTGGAGAAAAGACATCACTCTCTGTTCAAATGCCCTTTACACACTCAGAAATATTATCTGGGCACTTCTAAGCTATCTACAATTTTGGCTTAAAAACATTTTTTTAAAAAACTAGGAGAATAACGGCTTCAGGAAAGAGGAAAAAACAACACACAAAACAAAACTGACGTAATTCCTCATTTCAGCGGCTAAAACAAACTTGTTTTTCATCATGGCTTCCCAATGCAATAATGTGTTAAAATGAAGAGAAAAAAATATCACTTTGACATTTTGGATATTTTGTGGGTTTTTTGGTTTAATTAATAAAAATGTATAATGGGATGATATATCAGTCTTTGAATCAAGCAGATCTAGGTCTGATTCTTGGCTCCTCTGTTTGTATTTAGCCATTTGTTTAATATTGTCTACTTGCAAGTATCATTTTAAGAATGAAATAGGGTTATGTTAATATGACTAGGCCGCACATTGCCTGCCACAAAATTGATTGTGCCTTCTAGATTCTATGCTTCAAATCACTAGCAACAATTTTTTCTGGTCTTTTTTGTTTGCTTTACTTTTTAATTAAATTCATCACCACGTGATGTTCTCTCTCTCTCTCTGTCCCTCCCTCCCTCCCTCTCTCTCTCTCTCCTTCTCAACATTTACAGTGCCTTGTAGGCAGAAGAGAGAGGGGCAGAAGCTTCTGTCTGAGACTTACAGTAGAAGGAGCCGCTGGACGGGAAATCTCATTGCTTTTGCTGGTCATTCATTTCTGTAAGGTCCAAAGCTTGTAAAATAGTACAATAGCTGTCTTCTTTTTTTGTCTTTTTGACTGCTATGACTCTGGCCTTATGTCTAAGTAATTAACCCTGTTATTTTAAGAGTTTATTCTAGCTACATGCTTATTTGCTTATTTTTTATTGAAATACATATTGATTTATGTGTTGGTATGTTTGGTAACTTTCAGAGGCAGCTTAGCTTTGTCTTTTTAAAAAATATTTTATTTATTTATTTATGTTTAGAGGGAAGGGAGGAGGGAGAAAGAAGAGAGAGAGAAACATCAATGTGCGGTTGCTGGGGGGTCATGGCCTGCCACCCAGGCATGTGCCCTGACTGGGAATCGAACCTGGGACACTTTGGTTCTCAGCCTGTGCTCAATCTACTGAGCTATGCCAGCCAGGGCTCAGCTTTGTCTTTTTTAAAAAAATAATTTCTCTTATACTCTGCCATACAAATTTTAATGATGTACCTGGTTAACATGCTTTTGTGCGTGTTCTGGAAGACAGTGTATCATCCCTCTCTCGCCCAAGGGACAGCCTCTGCTCTAGCCTCTGCTTTGCAGGTCTGCAGAGTCCCCACAGTTCCCTCTGCTAACAGCAGCAAAAGCTTCAAGATTCTTTCCTGGCTTTTCCTAGTATTTTAGCCACATTATATAATTAAATTGTTCATAACTTTTGGAAATAACTTTTTCCATAGTTATCATTTCAAATTAAGCTTAATTTTAAGAAAAGTGATATTAAAAAGTATTGCAAAAGATTCTGATTTTTAGTGAAATAATATGAAGAAAAATGAACACAATTTTCTAAAGCGGTATCAAATATTTTTGTGTACGAAACAGTTCAGTCTTGGAACTCGGACTTTTCTATATATTCCCAGTAATTATCTGAAACTATGATTTAAAATCTGTGGTTGGGTAACGGTTGACTTTTATGCAAAAGATATGGTGTCCAACCACGTTTCTGGCATTGATTGGAAATGTTTTTTTACTTCACGTGGGAAACTTTGATAATGCAAACGGCGTTATGACTCTTAGCCAATATGTCCTCACGTCAGGACCATATGGGTATGCTCCTCACTGTGCATTCCTACCGGCCTTTCAAAGTCACCCTGCGGGGATTCATCGCTCGCAGCTGCCCTTGCTCTGCTCACTGTTCCCAGCTCACATTCTCCTTCTCCGCTCTTCCTCCCGCAGCCTGTCAGTCCCCTGACTCGTCTGGGCCTCTCTCCCGAGGCTTCCGAATGTGTGAAAGAGAAGGTTCAAATCAGCCTCTGCCGGGCTCTCCTCCCTGGTGCACTGAAGACACAGCCGCATCCAGAAGTGGCTCCGTCTCTGTTACAACGTGCACAATATTGCATTTAGTGACATTGCATGTGGTGTTCCCCTTAGGGATTTTTACTGTGTTTGTAATGTTTTCAAATTCCCCCTTCAGTGTGGAAGCCCCTAAAGGGCCATTACTTACTGAACGTGTGTCTCCTGGATGGCTTCACCCCTGCTGCCTGCATCATGCGCAGCCAGAAGATTGGGGTTGAAGCAAATCATTGCAAGAATGGTGCACTCACGTTTTTAAAGACATCTTGAAAGTTATTTGACGCACGTTTGTTCATCATTCTTTCAAAAACACATAACTAAACATCAAGTTTCTTTGCTTAATATGCTAAAATTTGTAATGATTAGAAAAAACCCTTGGATGAACACAAGATGCTAATAAAATGTGCCTACATTATAACATTTGGATAATTCCCCAAACAAAACATTTCATATTTCATTTTTCTGGTAGAATATCCCCAAACATATGGACACATCACTTTGAAATTTGAGGACTGATAAAGCAATACCATATCAATGTCCTCAACCTACTAACAACAGACTGTGCTTTGCAAAGTAAGCAGGTCCCACAAGTGATCGTGGGAAAAGTCACGGAGGTTTTAGATAAAGAAAAAAATTATGTTTGGCCTTAAAACTGAATTGTATACTTAATCAGGATCCAGCGACAAAAGAGAGAGAAGAACAGGAGCCAATACAATACAACACCTTGAGTGTGTGTGTGTGTGTGTGTGTGTTTTTGCATGTGAGATTATGGACAGTGGAGTTTGAGATGAACACTAAATCAGATAACTTATACGAGGCTGCAGCACTGAAGGGTTATTGCAGGCAGGACAAAAGTACACACTGAGTTTTCATTGACACAGAAACAACCAGAAATTCTATCAACTATTTTATTTTAGAGCAAAAAGACACAGGATTTTAGAGGGAAAATGTAAAGGTTAATATTGTTTCAGTTAGTAAACAGAATTGCCTTTTTATCTCTGCATGGTACCAGATATTAAATATTTAAAATATCATTAGGTCAGAGTATGAAGCTAAATATAAGGCTAAAATTTTAATTTTTATTTAAGTAGAGCTCACAGGTTCTGATAACACAGAACAGTGGTTGGAATTTTCAAGCCCGCGGTCAATGCAAACATACTATGGACCTGGCGAGGAGCCAGCTCTATATTTCTATGTGATTATTTCAATGGATTCTACATGTATATATTTTAAAAAGTGACAGGGCTAGAATTGAAGCCTGTGGATTGAAGGGCCAATATATCAAAGGAATATATAAGCCTGAATATTAACCCACTTTGTGAATGTGACAGATGGCTTCTGGGCCAGTCTCTTCCGTCGTGATATTACCAGTGTGATTCCCGCAGAACTGCACTGCGGATGGGAACTCTCACAAAGCACTTGCACGTCTCTCTGAAAAAGCTGTACACAGAGAAGGGCCTAAATTTTTGTTAATTACTTCAACCTCCCCCGCAAAGCCCTAGTTATTAGTCATATGCTGATGTTTTTAAACTGTGCATCGGCCAAGATTTATACGTGAGGTTACTGGCCAAGCAGAGACGCAATCTCTCCTGGGCTCCCCAGGTGCGGCGGCTGGAGCGTGAGAGAAAGGGGGTGTGAGTATTCTCACTCGCTCGTGTCATCACGCTGGTCTGCCCTGGGAAGAACACGTGGAAAATGTATGTCCTTTTTTCGGTACTCTCAAGATTAATTTTGGGTTTCTTTTGTTAAATCTCAACAAATATTAAGCAAGTGCTTTAAATAATGGAAATGTGGAGTTCATATAATAATGTTTCCAGAATCTAAAGCAATGCATACATCTCATTTCTATATGTACTCAGTAGAGACCTATTAGTTAACCCTCTGATTCTTCCTTCAGCGGGCAATGTGAGTGGGTCCCACGTGTAGAGACAGATGAGAAGGTTGAGTGTTGTTGGAATATGACTGTCAATTAGTATAAAATATAACACACACACACAGACATGCATCTATATATATATATATATATATATATGTATGTATTACACCTATCTATTTATCTATTTGTCTATAGATCTATTTATACCACATGGAAAGAGAGAAGGCCCTGGCCAGGTGGCTCAGTTGGCTGGAGTGTCTTTCCATACATCGAAATGTTGCAGGTTCATATTCCCAGTCAGGGCAAACATGTAGGTGGTGGGTTTGGTCCTGGTCACGGCTCATATGGGAAGCAACTGACTGATATTTCTCTCTTGATGTTTCTCTCTCTGCTCTCTCTCTTGCCTCCCTCTCTCTCCATTCCTTCTCTCTCTAAAAAAAAATCCAATAGACATATCTCGGGTGAGCATTACAAAAATAGAAAGAGAGAAGGAGAAAGGAACATTTTCTGTTACATTGGCATATGTATTTGTTTTGAAATATTTCTAGTTAAAGAAAACAGCCAATGCCCCACATTTCCCGTGTCATCTATCGTGCCCTCCTTCCTGTGTTGGTTCTTGCCGGCTGGCTGCGTCGGCCCTGTGACTGTTCTCTCCAGCGAGATCAGTCCGGCAGTGGCAGGGCGGACCAGCTGTCACTGGCCCCCTGTCCTACCTTAGGTGTGGTCCTGCAGTTTCCCCAGACCACACTCTGTCTGAGCCACTGAAGGTGGTTGCTTTGTCAGCTGCTCTTCAAGTGACCTAAATTGAGGATGTCATCTGTTTCCTTCGGGGACATCCACTGATCCAGGGGAACCATTAGACTGGAGGGCTTGGACCTGAGGAGTGACAACCTGACATGCAAAGGGTCCTTCTGCAGGCGTACAGAGGCTAGATAGAGGGGGGTTGAAGGGACAGGGTTGACTTCGATGAGTTAGGACCTGTTACAATAATCATGTAAAAAAACTGGTGTGTGATTTAGTTTTCCTGTGGAAGTCATGAGATATAGTCCTATTCTGAAATATTCATTTGAGAGGGCTAAAAATTGTTAGAGGTAAGAGAAAGAAGGAAAAGACAGAAAGAAAGAAAGAAAGAAAGAAAGAAATAAGAAGAAAGAAAGAAAGAAAAAGGAAGAGAGAGAAAATGAATATAATCAGTAAGGACACCAAAATTTTTGGTGTGAAAACTTGGTGGCATGATTAGAAGTAGTTGTGTTGGATACATCGTAAGAATCATGGGCAGGTGTAAACTTTGAGCTAATTTAAGACATAATAAGTCTGAGACAACTCTAAGACATCTGAGAAGAGATTATACGCATCACATTCTAGTGTGAATAGTCAATTGCTGTCACATAAGCAAAACTACAGTTGAGATGTGATCAGGGACGTGGTAAGATCACAGCCCCCGGCTTCTGGTCCAGAATGAACCTGGAAACAACCCTGAGCAGAGTAGCAGGTGCCCTGTGCCCTGACTTCTGAAGGACAGGCTGTGAGACACCAGACAGATATCATTTAAAACCACTAATGTTGTGGTGACTTCTTATGCAGGAATAGAAAAGCAATAGTTGGATTTGTGCATACACCCTTGGGCTCAGGTAACGTCCCCCTCCGGCAGGAGGAATTTACTGGAAGGCCTGTGTAAAGGGAACTGTGCAAAGGCCAGGGGTTCGGCCCACCTGAGAGGCCCTGGGAGCTGAAAGTCCGGGACTGCCCGGGTGCATTTCCACCCCAGCACCTCCTCTCCGGCCTTTCTTGGTGGCTTCCTCTCTCAGCCCCGTTTCTTCTGCCAAGGGGGCAGCACAGCTGGAGAGCACTGGCATCGTCTGAAGAGCACCGCTCACAGCCTGTGCACCAGCGAAGCTATCCAGCGTTCACCTACAAGCTTCTGGGGGAAGTCAGCGGAGCTCTCTGCCTCCAGAGTTCTCCTTCTGCACTTGGGGTGATGCCGCTTATTCCACAGGGCTGTCACGAGCACTCCTCGAGGTGACTAATGGGTGGGGACCGCATTCGAAAGGGCCCGGTGCATGGTTGTTGTTGAAACGTTGCTGGCTCTTCCGATGGTGAGCTCAACTCCAGCATGGCCTGTACACGGCCGCTGACCGAGTACTAACACAGTCAAAAGCACGACTCCATGTACGGGACTCAAAACAAAATACAGACATAATGAAAAACATAGTCATTCAATGAACATATATGAAAAAAGGCTCTACTTCATTAGAATTCAAATAGATGGTTATTTTAAAATAATTCCTTCTTTTCAATTAAACAATTGTGGGAGATATCTTTAAAAGGACAATAGCCTTAACTAATGTCTAATAAATAAAAGTTTAAGTTATGTTGCATTTATAGAGGGGAAAAATCCAGTAATTAAAGTAATGTTTATTATGCATTTTTAAAAATAATGCCTATAATTATATTATAATGGTGAATTAAGCAATTAAACTATCAAATGGTGAATTCAGTATGATTCAACGTTCTTAAAAACATAAATAGAAAGAAAACATGTGATGGAAACAGTTCAAAATATTAACTTGCTTGCCACTTGTTTCTGAGGGGTGACTTTTTCACCATTTTGATATTGTATAATATTTTAAATATTTTCAATAAGTGTACATTATTTTCTACTTTAAATGTTTTAAATCGAATCTGAAATGTGTCCTTAAAATCTGCAGATTCCGAACACTCAGTTGAATTTACACCTACTTTATCCATTGCAGGATCCAGATATTTCACGGAAGTCTTCGCTTCAGTCACTTGCTCTGAAATGGAATCGCTTTCTGGTATTTTCAGCAGGTGGGAGTAGGCGCAGGGGGTTATGCCTGCGGAAAGCGTCAGAGATGCGTTGCAGAGGCTGACCCTTCCTGGACTAAGGACCTGGGACGCCAGGAGCACCCGAGGAGCCTCTGAGGCTGCCTCTGACCACAGCGTCCCCTTGTGGGGGGATGGGCACGACGCCTATAGAGTCAATTCGGAGATGCGAGAGCCCTCAGTCAAACTGCGCCACCGGCTCCCCCACCCCCATGCCACCCCCCGCCCCGTCCTGCCCCCCAGCACCCAGAGGGGTGAAGGCAGGAAGGGTTTTGACAGAGGTTTTTTGGACATGAAGAGAAAGGTTTTAGTTTTTTTTCTCAAATGTTTCCTATATGGAAGTTAGTGTTTAATAATGGTCTTTTTCATGAACCTCAAAACTTATCCAGGTATAGAAGTGGACACATAAAATTATATCACATTATAGTTAGTATCAGAAATTAGAATGCAAAGTACACAGATTGGTGTGGAGGTTCCATTAAGTAATTTTGTCTCAATTAGAGCAGAGTAAAATTGCAGTGTGCAGTTATATATCATTGATTCTGTCAACTATTAATAAATTAGCCCTTCTTTGAAATACAGTATATTAACACTTTTAAAATATGCTTTTATTTCCCTTCATTCACCTCTGGATTTTGTCCTGTTCTGACTCCTTCCTCTCCACGTCCCTCCATCTAAATTGTCTGTTTAATTCTCTGCATGGAATACCTTCAGGAAAAGCATGAGAAGCGTCTGAATTCCCAGAATCTCGAGGTGAACTGCTTATTCTGCATCACTACTACCACCACTGATGGCACGGTTCTCACGTGCTCCCCACGGTTCCGCCAGCTCTGTCCCGTCTGCTGGTCCCCATGGGTATAACACCTTCCTGTCTGCAGGGTCCTGACCAGCCAGTGGGGTGGGCCTGAAGGAAGCCGAATTCTCATCTCCCACATCAAACGTGTTTGGCCTCAACCTATAAGTAAAATCCTGCTTGACCTCCATGAAAACATCGTCTTAACTTCGGTCTGGAGGCAACATGGCTAACACGCCCCTGATTCCCGAGGGGGCTCCGACTGGCTGACTACGTGGACAGGTGGCCGTGTCTCCTCCTCCTCCCTTCAGTGCGTGCGCCCAGTGTACACAGGAGCTCAGAGCACGGAAGGCTTTCTCACTACACCCGCTCTCGTCTCTTCTTCCGTCGTTGGGCTGTTGGAGCCTCCTAACAGATTGTCATCCACAATGAGAGCTGGCATGAGTGCATTCCTTGTTCCATTGGCTTTTACTTACTGTAAACAGTACATGGAAGTTTCAAGAAGGCTCGCATCACAGATAACCATTTGCAGGCTTGTTCTAGGCAAGCGGGTCTGTACCACATTATGTTGTAAAAGATCCTGGTTGAAATTTTTTCCTAATATATTTTCTAATATATATTTTCTAAAATATATTTTCCTAATATATTTCCAAGCATAGTGACACACTTGGTTTATTAAAAACATCCTTTAAGAGGTTCACAGTACAGTTTATGGATATTTATACATGCTTAAATAATTTCCCACATTCACGATATTTCAGTCTTTCCTCACGTGATTTCTCATAAAGGGATTACAGTCTGGTAGCAACCCTAGAAGTTCTACGTATGTGTACCCATGTGTACCAAACTTGCATTTGTTCTCTGAGAATCCTTTTGTCTCTACTGCATTGCCTTCTCCATCCCAAAACACGGACATGTTCTAACTTTCATATGGTCTGATTTCAACACTGAATTTTTTATCTGTAATATAATGATGTTTAAATCAGTCGCATGGGCCGAAAACAAAAATATGTATTGAATGTTGACCAGGCACTGTTCAAGGTGCTGGTTTTTTCTTTGAAGCTATTTTTCACACTTGTAGTAAGGTTGGTATGCTAGTTTCATATACTAGTAGAATATACAGTAAATGAGAATACTTAGAGCATTGCTATTTTCATAGACACGGGGCAAGTAGGATGTCATTATTACATTATTACACTGGTTGATTCTATTTTTTCTTTATTTATCATCCTATATGGCACTTTCTAAATTGTGAATCAGCAGTTAAGTAAGTCACCTTATTTTGCATAGGAGATTGCTGTATCACTAAATACCATATTTTTGGACTATAAGATGCACTTTCTCCAAATTTGGGAGGGAAGGGGGTGTGTCTTATTGTCCAAATGTAGTTTACCTGACTCACTGTGTGGGGGTGGTCTCTGTTATTTATGTTATTAAATATTTTGCCACATTTTTTGCTTCAAATTTTTTTTCCTATTTTCTCCTCTAAAACCTAGGTGTGTCTTATAGTCTTGTGCATCTCACAGTCCAGAAAATTCAGTAGATGCTATAACTCTAGAGCCAAGAGTTATTTCTACATTGTCCTCTTCATTATAGTATGTGCAGAATTTTAATTACCATGCAGAAAGCAGATTTCCTTTCAAGGGCACTCACTGTGGAAAATGTTTAAATGTAGTCACAATAAATCTTCTTATCCTTACTACTTAAAACATCCATCATTAAAACATTGGCTTTTCCAGAGTACTATTCCTTCCAGATCTCATTTCAGAAAAGTCATGCATGAGGGAAACAAGAATAAAATGGATCAAAAAAATTAGTTAAAAGTTGTGAAGACTCTTTCATAGCCTGTCACTTACCATTGTCTCTGCAAGCCAAGGACATTTTTTGTGCTTTTAGTTATGTAATTTATTGTTTATTATTAATACAGGGAAGTTCATCTATTCTCTAGGTATCTGAGCTTTAGCTATCTTGGTGAGAGTTTTATGATTCTCCCAACAAATTAAAAGCATCTCAGAATGAACAAAGAATGAAGTGGAGAAATTAAAGGAGCCTTAAAAAGAACAGAAAATAGGAATATAGTTGGGATAAAGCAACTCTAACAAGAATATACTTGCATATGATTATGATGTATATGGTATACACATTATATGTTTTATTATAATCCACCTATATTTTATCTCAGTTACCTATTTCAATAAGAATAATAACCCACAGTAAAACTCTAATTTCTTTTATCGAGCTATTTTCAAATGCAAACAGAAGGGGACATGATAAAGGGAGTGGACAGTGATGGGTGGAGCGTGCCCAGTTTGCTAAATACTGATGATAAATAAGCACCGAAGATGCAGATACTTTGGGTAGATAAGGAAGCATTTTCTGAGGTTGTTTGATATCATGACACCGTGTTTAAGCTCCAGAAAACCATCCGACAGTTTAGAATTGCATTAAATAGTAACTTCTAATTTTTTTCATGACTTTGAAAAGGCAGAGGAAATACAGCCAGAATATGTAGGGCAATGGTGTTAATAACCTTGAGCAAGGGAGCAACCAGTGTCCTTCAGTTTGTAAATAAAGATGACGATTTCCAAGAGCTTCGTCTATAAATGACTCCCCCGTTTCTCATTTATTAGCTACACGTTGAGTCATCTGATGAATTAGTTCGTTGCTTTAATGATATGCATACAGCAATGTATGAAAGGTAAAAGCCCTTTAAGTATTGCAGGCTTCTAAGCAGAAGTGGTATTCCTGACAGCAACCTAGTAATCAAGCCTTGCAAAGCTGTGGCTTGGAAAATTTGTTACATTTCTTCCTCTTACAGACATTTTCAATTAAATATAAAGATTTTTTTTGCTTCACATGGTGGCTCTAAATTGGCATTTCATCATTTTATGTATTGCAGGCACTGGCTCTGGGTTATTTAGCATTTATTAATAATTTCCATTTTGACCTTTTCCAGGTTTTGCTATTTATTAGGTGTTTTTGCTCTATTGCAGAGATGACTGAGCAGAATTGGGGAATTTATTTTTTTTTACCCCTTTTTACAACTCCATACTTTAAATTATTTTTACATTGACCTTTAAAGTTAGGATGTAGTTAGGATTTGAAAGTTCTGTTCTAAAACGGCCCTGCTAAAACATCAGACAATCCCAGAAGTTCCACGCAGATCGTTGAGAGTGATGGAAACCGGGAGAAAGGACACAGAGGGTTGAGCAGGGATGTCGGTGGGAAGAACAGCTTTGGCATATTAGCTGTGACGTTTTTGTTTTATCAATCCCTGACTTAGAAGGCAGGAGGCACACTGTGTGTAAATAAATTGCATTTGATGGAAAAGAACTTCTGAACACATCTGAGTATATTTGGGGAGGGGCCATTTTATTTTTCCGTTAGCCTATTTTACCTCGAATGGATGCCTCTATTGGTATCCACTCGGGTGACAAGTCAGGTCAGCCACATCCCAGGTTAAAAATCCGGGGGATCTGCCAATCACTAACTGGTTTATGTTTCAAGCTTGGTTAGTACATGGAGTCCTAATGCCAGAGGTTGCAAAATGGTTTTCTGACATGAGGTCAGAGTGATTATAATTCTTTTATTGCTGGTGGCCAGTAAAAGCCACAAACACAACTAATTGTGTTTGGCTGAATCCCGTAAGATAATGGAGCGATGTTTTTCTCCATTTGAAATGTTACTCTGACTGCTCATATTTTACTGAAGCCTTGGCATCCGCAAGAAACTATCCGTCACCTGCATTTTCTAATGGACAACAATGTTCTCTTTTTCTTCATTAAAGTGTCATCCTGTGAAAGATGAAATCTCGTTTTTAATCAAGCAGCAAAGTGTAGCTGATTATAAGTAACAAAATAGTTTGATGTTTATAGAGCTATTTGCACTAAAAAGGCGGCATTGACTGAGATGAACTATAGTGTAAATAATCCATGTGTGGCAGGAAAGTGCTTATTACATGATGGATGATGCCAAAGAATTGAACTTCCATCAAAGAACTATATTTTAAATTTTAATCCAACTTACTCTCTTCCTCTATCTTGAAAGTATGGACAATGTATATCCTTAGTTGAGCTTAGAAATATGCCGTTGAGCCATGATTGCTAAAATATTTAGTGAAACTATGCAACACAAGTGGGGTGTGTTTGTAAAAATCCATAACTATTTATTTATACAGATTCTGACTTTCAAAGTTCATTCTCCAAACTTTCCTAGAAAATTTTGCCAGGTATTGATTGGTGTAGCTGCTGAGGACAACACAGATATGAGCCCCGCATCCTTCTAGAAGGACCAGGACGAGCTGGGGGCCTGTGCTTATCCTCTGTTTCGTGAAAAGGGTGAGGGCTGGGTGGTGATTTTGGGAATGCAGGTGTATGGAGGGAAGAAGTATGAATGAACTTCTACCGTCACAATAGTAGAACTGAAGTCTATTGTCTCTTATCATCAGTTTTCTTTTTCTCTTAAAAATAGTTTATTGAGATGAAATTCTCTCAGCATAAAATTAACCCTTTGAAAGTAACAAATTAGTAGCATGTATAACAATCACAATGTTATACAACCACCATCTTTATGTAGCTCCTTATTATTCTATCACCCCAGAGTAAAACCTCAAACCCATAAGAAAGTTGTTCCTCATTTCCTTAACTTAGCAACAGCCAGTCTAAGTTTTGTCTCTGGATTTCACGTAAATGGAATCATACAATAAGTGATAGTTTGTGTCTGGCTTCTTTCACTTAGTGTAATGTTTTAGAGGCATCATGTTGCAATACTTCTCCCTACGGAAACACCTATTCATGGCTAAATTATGCTCATTCTCAGAATGTTTGGTAGTGGACACAACACAAGCTATTATTAGTTCATGTCCACCTGGGCCAACTCCCTGAGTTGCCAGCTGCAATAGTAAAGCATGTTAATTTATCTTTCTGAGGCATGTGGTCTTGCATATTATTAAGAAAGAAATACCTATTTAATGGAATAATTTTTAGGAATAAATAGTATAATGTTTAAAATGCCCCAGAACAGAATGGGCCGTCAACTGAAGTTTATTTTATTCCATTCGACTATAACAGAGATAAAATGGTTGAATCCTCTTCACAGTTCAAAGACTTAACTGATATTCACTCAGAAATATTTCTGTCAATATTTATTGCCATGGGCAAGTAAACTATAAATATCACCCGTTTTGCATATAAAAATCTAGTTATTTTAATTATGTATACAGGGTCTGGCACAAACAACGCCCCTTTTCATTGCAAAATCTTTTATGATAAAATCACAGGCATGTAATTCTGTAACATAACAATATCATACTCAAGCACCCCTAAGACATTTGAGGTGAAACACTCAAATTAAAACTATAAATTATTACACCCGTATTGTTACCCTACCAACCACTCTCAAGCAGGCGTTACTTCGGCTGGACCCTGTAGAGGAGGATATTCTGACATTTTTATTTTATGCATTCCAATGAAAAGATAGATAAATGAGTAACCCTTAAAAATTTCACATATCCATATTTGGTTTGCAGCCCATGTGCCTAATTGTAATATTTTTTTTTAAAAACTTCTGCCCCATTTTACAAGACTTTTGTGTGAACCATGATGACATTCTTCCCTGGAAAACAATGTCCTGCTAAGGACAGATAGTTTGGTGACACAAAACTATGTTGGATCACACAGTTTTTGCCTTACATGGAGACTGTTACTCAAAATATATACACAATTAAACTGCTTGTACCCAAGCTGAAGAGAAGAGTCTGTTTTATAGGCTTGACTGTGACATGCAGGATGGCAGCATTTAGTTTTTATAAAGGGGATATCTGATGTTCGGGACTGACTATCGGGAGGATCACACACAGCCTAGTGTGATTTATGACCCCACTGTGTCCCAGAGCAAAAGGACTCGAAACAGAGACTGCAGGAACAAGGAAAACAATGCAGCTATCTGTCCTTATCAAGGGGAGCTTGCCCCTAAGTAAAGCTAAATGACATTTTAAAAAAAGGCGGGGACTGTCTTCTGGAAGTTTTAAATAAACATTCTCTTTCCGCTATGTCCAGGTACGCCTCTTTGTTGATTTTGTCATTTCTATTGGACAGTTCCTTGGTTAAATTTTATTTGAATTTCTTCTTTCTTCCCCTATTACTACATCTATTTTATTTTATTTCTTATTAGTTCATTATTCATTTGATATGCTCGTGGACATATTGTCTTCTATAGCATGCATGATAAAATAGGTCTTATTGTTCTCCTTTGAATCCCAGGAGAAATGAATTATCTCCTTTGTACTGTCTTATATGATTTTCTTATAACCCTTCTTTAAGGAATATCACACACACACATTCATAAAAGGCAAAATACACTTACATTCCCGGACTTCTGAATTAGAAAGTGAACATAGTTTCCCTCTTTGCTTAATTGGGTACTGCCAGTTCTCAAGGGTTTTTTTTTTTTTTGTGGAATTTCATTTCTATGAGATGATCACCTATAATCAAATTATATTTGAAAACTACAGTTCCTTGATAAAGTATTTAATAAGCTGATTTTTAAAGCTTGGAAAATAATTATGGAACATATTTACTATTGGCATTTAGTCAAACTTCCCAGCTCAAATTTCATTTTTTAAAATAGAAATGATGTCATGCAATATGCCTGTATACAGTTACCGATATAAATAAGTGTGTGATATATCTTCCATATGTATACAGTAGGTGCATACATATTAAATATTTGTTAACTTTCTCCCCTGGAAGAATACTTTATACGTTCCACAGCATACTTCATTAAATTCTTTGTGATGATAAAATGCATGCCGAGTTTTAAAATGAGATTTCGAAGGCAGAGTATGCCGTGACTCACATGTCTGTGTCCTTATTATGCACTTGTCACCAGGCTGAAAATTACTTAAAGGTCAGTTTTCTAGTATAATTGCACAACTAAGGGTTTCAGGTCATCATCATGCTGGAGAATGGAGAAATCTCCTCCCAGTCTTGACAGATACCAGAGAAACAGAACGGGAGGAACTCATTTGAATCGTCTATAAATACGAAGTGAAATGAAATAAATGGCCTCTTTGATGGTATACAAGCAACCAGATCGGGTCTGATGTCCTAGTTAGGAGAAGAGAAAACCTTTAAAAGAATTATGTTGTTGTTCTGAACCGTAGCCAAAGAATGACTTCCTTTCATTTTGAGTCAATCTACCAAACCCAGGAGAGTAAGACAGGAGTCTTTGCTGAGCTAATAAATCAGGTGAGATTCGCCCGAGTTCCATAAAGGGTTGGGGGGGGGGGGCACCTAACATGTCAAAGGCACTCACAAAGGGTAGCCTTTTTTAAAATAATTTTTTTAAAGATTCTATTTATTTATTTTTAGAGAAGGAAAGGAGGGAAAGAGGGAGAGAGAGAAAGAGAGAGAGAGGAGAGAGAGAGAGAGAGAGAGAAACATCGATGTGCGGTTGCTGGGGGTTATGGCCTGCAACCCAGGAATGTGCCCTGGCTGGGAATCGAACCTGCGGCACTTTGGCTCACAGCCCGTGCTCAATCCCCTGAGCTACGCCAGCCAGGGCTTTCACAAAGGGTAGTCTTAATATCAGAACTCAGAGAAAACTACTCTCGCTTTATGAGAATCATCCCGGAATGAGGGATTCTGCATTGTAACCCCAAGGGCAGCGTACAGCTCTACCCTTGATGGAACCTTTTCATATGCGGAGGAAAGACTCGCATTGTCCACAATTGCCTGTGTGTGCGGAGGCACTGACTCGCAGACACTGCCACCTTCTGCTTATTACCCTCATGGTGGAGGGCCACCGCGGAGTGAGCACCAGCCAAGTGACACCCGCACCCATGACTCAGCTTCAGCGCCCAGGGGAGCCGCTGCAAGCAGGCCACTCTACCCCGACCATCAACCCGCCGCAACTCACAGCGGTCCCAGACGTGGCCGGGCTCAGGCAAATTAGGCATGAACAAGTGTTTCCCATTAAGTGAGTTAAAGGACCTTGCTGAAGATTACAAGGGCTGCTTAGGAAAGCAATGGGCCCCATTAGGGATGTAATGGGTCTCACAGAGTGCAGCTTGCTGGAGCTCCACGGATAAGGCGCAGGGGGAGACACCTCGGGAAGAGGTTCTGGTCCCAACACAGACTCTGTGGGCGGGGGGGGCGAGTCAGGAGCTCTCCCAAATGTAACTAGAAAGTCAAACGTGGCTCTGTAGCACCGCAAGGACTTTTACTACGAAAACCCAGGAAGAAAACCATCTTCCATTTCACTCCGAGTTTAAAAACACTCCATCTTTCTGGCAATACCTGATTAGAATTCATAGACTACACATCACAGGGCCTATGTGGCCACCCATGCCGACAACGGGAATTATTTCCCCTTTACGTAAAGCAGGCTTGGGACACGGGTCCTTCCAAAGAACTGCCTTTATGAAAGATCATATTTTAATATGCATTTTCCCTGCCTCCCACTTCATTGGCAGGTGGGTAAGAAGTGCGTGTCCTTTGAACACGAATGAGACTGGGCCTTGCTCCGTCGGTCTCTTTCTCTTGTCTCGGTGATAATGTAATTCATGGGAAATGCTGCTCAGCGACGCTTTGTCATCTTTTCTAATGGCTCGCTACACCCTGAGAAAGCGCAGTTTTATTCGAGTCCGTTCTGCTCTGGAAAATAAAATAAAAGTGAAGAGGGGAGAGCAGAAGAAAACAGGTGTAACACCCACGCATAAGAATAAATACATGGGTAGAGGGTTTGAACAGAAAAGTCCCCAGGGGTCTGCAGGACGCGCCACCGTCACGACGTACAGCACAAGCAGCCGCCACCCTGGGGTTCCCAGGCTTCCGTTGGGAGAATCTTTGTGCACGCACAAATGCCCTGTGAATTCAAGCTTTTTCGGTGGTTGGATTTTAAAAGGCGCCTGTTTAATATCATGAGTCCCATACTAACATGGTGGTATGCTTTCCAATGGCAAACTGAAGGGTGAAACCTAGCCCAAAGGAAAAGAAGAATTGGCTCTATATCTATCCCAATATTATTAGCTTTTCTGGGGTATAAGCTATTTAGTCTATAGTATGTGTGCCTCTTTTTATTTGTTTTTTATCTGTGGGCCTTCATAGGTGAGCTATACAACTATCTACCTTCTCTCGCCTTTTCCATAGTCACTTAATGAAATATTGATTACTCAGTATTTGAGTTGCACTGTATTCCTGTGTCAAAGTTTAAATAATTGGGAAATACTGGGTTCATAAATATAGTTGATGCAAATAATACAGTTGTATACATTTAAGTAAACCAACCACAAATAACCCACACACATTTCACGCGTATGAAATATACTTATAGTCATTTATAATCAAGAGGCAAATATAAGAGTAAGAAATTGTGTGGTTGATGTACTAGAAGAACATTGATGATGATGACATCCTAGAGTCGTCACTATCCATGGTCCTGTATGGGCAGGAAGGGAGATGCCCTTTGCCAAGGCTTGTGTGGCCACTACATTTATTAACAGAATGTTTTCTTCAGCTTTATTGAGGTATCTTCTGTAAACAACATTTATTTATATTTAAAGTATAAAAGTGACGACTTAATACACTTCTACATTGTGATATGATCACCACAAGCAAATTAGCATGTGTCACCGGATGTAGTGGCTGGTCTGTGTGTATAGGTGGGAAGAGCCCTTAAGACCCATAGTCTTGGTAAATGTCAAGTACACAGCATGGGAGCCTTAACCATCATCACCGCGTGGTACGTTAGCTCCTAGGGCTTACTCGTCCCACTGCAAGTTGGTGCTTTTTGACAAACAACTCCTCATTCTCTGAAGCTCCAGCCCTTGGCAACCATCCTTCTACTCTGCTTTGTGAGTTTGACTTGTTTAAATGCCACGTATAAGCGAGATAATACAGTATTTTTCTTTCTCTGTCTGGTTTACTTCGCTTAGCATACTGTCCTCCAAGTTCACCCGTGCTGTTGGAAATGGCATGGCTGCCTTTTTTCATGGCTGAATAATTTCCCATTGCATGCATATACCACCTCTTCTTTATTAATTCATCTGTCTATGAACATTGGGGTCATTTTCACTTCTTGGCTATTGTGAATGATGCTTTCATGAACACGAGGGCACAGGTATCTCTCTTCAAGGTTCTAGTTTCATTTTCTTTGAATATATACCTATGAGTGGGGTCGCTGAATCATGATAGTTTTATTTTTAATTTTTTGAGGAACTTACATAATACTTTCCAAACTGGCTATACCAACTCATACCTCTACTAAGAGTATACAAGGGTTCACTTTTCTCCACACCCTAGCCCATACTTTATCTCTTATCTTTTTGATAATAGGCATTCTGCAGGCTTCGGGTGGTATCTCAGCATGGTTTTGATTTTCATTTTCCTGTTGATTAGTGATAATGAGCACTTTTTTACATACCTATTAGCCATGTGCATATCTTCCTTGGAAAAATATCTCCTTGGGTCTCTTTCCCATTTTTAATATTTTTTTCTAATGAGTTTTGCGAGTTTCTTTATATATTTGAAATATTGTCACCCTAGTTGGGCAGGTGGTTTGCAAATATTTTCTCCCCTCTGGCAACCAACTGTCAGCTCTCTGTGCATGAGTCTGTTTCAATTTTATCTGTTCATTTATTTTGTTCTTCAGACTCCTCGTGAAATGGATTGATATGCTGTTTGTCTTTCTCTGGCTGACTTGCTTCACTGAGCAGCATTATCTCTTCTTGGTACGGTGAATAAAAACAGTTCTCGGCATGGATGGCTTCTCACGGGCACCTGCCTTTCTGTAACACCGTGTGCACACGTAACTAGTGGCTAGGATTTCCCTTCTGCCATGTGTCCTATAATTTTAGTAACACAGCCAAAACCCTTTCTCTTTGATGTAGTCAGAATGTTAGGCTTCATTTTCCCATTTACATGATGTAGGCTGCATTGTTCATTCCTGGGAACTTCTTACACCACTTTTAATAAGCATTGATGTCACCAGCAGAGGCCCCAAATATTGTGTCTATTTTGTCCAAGTGTGTTTCATTCCTTGGAGCCTTTCAAGGTTTTGGTTAAGCTTATTTAACTTGTAAAATATTGTCATCTTTTGATATGTTTTTGTGGTCTATAGCATTCTGTTGCTTCTCTGTGGGTCTAGATATTTCTTTCTTGCTTTATAAATGCTTTCACCTAGTTCTTTTCTACCCGTGGTCTTCTGTAACACCAAAACCTTGACTTTAAGGGAGATCCTCTTTCCTGCCAAGAGGGCAGATGGGATTTGAAAGCTGGCCTGCATTTATTGGTATCTGTCATCTCAACATTGAGTTACAAAATCGAAAATCTGTGTACTACTTGTCGTGAGTTAATTTTACCCTGTCTTTTATTTCCCGTAAGTAATAAATACACAAGCTGCTTACTATGAGCTGAGAATCTTAAAAGAGAGACGGGGTTATTGGCACAGCATGTTTGCGATGTGTTTGAGAATCAAAAACTTACATTTTCATCCTACCTCTGAACAACTGGGATCTTCGAGTAATCAATTAAACTCTGCTCTAACATTTCTTTTTCATGAAAAATGAAAGTAGCTGGCTTAGCTTACTCAGAACCCTCTTCTAATTAAACAAAACAGGCAAAAAACTTTAGTTCCCTTTTTTTATACGTGGAAATCTTTGACAACTGTGAGGTTGAGCTGAAAGTGATAAAACACACGATACCATGTGTCTGGGGCAGAGCAAGAATCCAGCCTGGAGTGAGGATTTAGTTTAGACCAATTAGGCAGGGCGTTCAATCATAAATCTGGATGATTTTTGCATAATGGGCAGAACATCATTAAGGGGCTTGAAATGAGTACTGACCAAAGGAAAATGAAAATGATATTTTAATATCTGGGCAGTGTGGGGTAATTGAACGAGAAGCAATTAGAAGCAAAAAGAAGCAATTAGAAGCAAAAAGCTATTACGTCCTATGTGTAAAGGCAGTCATAAGTTATCTAATAATTTATAGCATTTATTTTGCAAGCAATAAAGAGTTTTGAGTAAGTGCTAGGGAATACTACTTTGTCAAACTACAGGACACAGTTTAGAAAGTCATGAATCGTGGGGCACCATCTTTAAGAGCTGGGCTCCCACCCAAAAAAGGAAGCACCTTTAGTAATATTATATTTTAAAAAAAATTTTTAAAAGATTTTATTTATTTATTTTTAGAGAGGGAAGGGAGGGAGAAAGAGAGAGAGAAACATCAAAGTGCGGTTGCTGGGGGTCATGGCCTGCAACCCAGGCATGTACCCTGACTGGGAATCAAACCTGCAACACTTTGGTTCTCAGCCTGTGCTCAATCCACTGAGCTACGCCAGCCAGGGCAAGTAATATTATATTAATAAATTTACCCACCTGTTCCCTCTCCACTATCCCCACCTACCCAAACACCAGTGACAGGTAATTTTGCTAAGAAAAGTCAACTGACAAAAGTGGGCCAAACAGTGTTCTCTCTTAGGAATCCAGACTACAAAAAATGACTTTTGTTATTAAGTTTTGGTTGATTAAACTGGGAGAATGCATAGCTGGGGTTTTTTTGAGGGGGGGGTTGTGGTAGGTTTTTTTTTTGTCATGTGCAGAGGAAAGTGAATATAACGTGGATAAAACGAGACCACATTGAGACTAGACTCGGCATGGTGTCACTTTAACATTTTTTTTTAAATTACAAATCCAATCCCCAAACCAGAGAAAAGCAATATAACTCTAATACAGGTCTTTTGGAGGGCTTGACAAAGGAAGTTTTTGCTGAATAAGAAATTAAGAGACTCCCTAATAACCTCATTTCCACGCTTTCTCCCCAGTGGGACACTGACCGCACCTGCAGCTGAAGTCAACTCTTCTCCTCTCTCCATCATTTTCCAGAACAATTCTCAGCTTCATGACTACCGTTCCTTTGCTGATTCTTTCATCTGCGGTATCAGTCACCTGTGAAAAGCTCTATTTTCTCAAGACTCCTTCAAAGTCTTCTTCTTCCCCCACCCCCACACACAAGCACTCAAATAAACAGAAGAAAAAGTTTTGCTTTGATTTGGGGCAGAACGTGAGGAGCTGGACATCAGGGCAGCCGAGATAGACAGCGGCCTCTCAACATGCACTGAGTTTGTACCACGTGACCCACAGAGAGGGGCACGTCTAGTCTAGCATGAAGGCTGTGATAAAGGACGTGCACAGGGAAGAGGTTCAGGAAAGAGAAAGGTGCTCTTTGAACTTTTTGAACCCTCACCCATCCTTTCTGACTTTTCTGAGGCCCAGCTGCACGTGTGGACTTGGGCAAAGTGAGATTCCCTGGATTTCTCACCTGGTCTCCAGCCCGACAGCCTCTTTCCTCACACTGAATCAGAAGGGGTTCAGTTACTCACAGCTGAACAAGCCTAAGGCCAACTTGCCCTACATAAAAATGGTTTAAAAGTTCACCTTTAAAAAAAATGCAGAGACGCAAGTAATTCATGATCTGTAGCAATTATTCTTCAAATCAAAATAAACTGTTAACTGCACTTAAATCAAAGGGGAAATAAAATTAAAACTGAGAGGAGGAGGAGGGAATAACTATCACATAAAGATTACTTTATCATAAGCTTTGATTACCTGCATTTCAGAGCAACATAATTTTTACATAAATCATATTCATGACAGTTTGACTACAAAAATTGATATAAACAGAATAGTAATAACTCTCATTATTTCTACAGACTTTCCTAATATGATACTTAGAAATTCCAAAGATTTTATCATAATTGTTTGAGGAGTCTTTGTTTGTTTGTTTGACTATAATGAGACTAGAAAATGGTTCTCGACCCTGGCTGGAGTAGCTCAGTTGATTGAGCGTGGGCTGCAAACCAAAGTGTCGCAGGTTTGATTCCCAGCCAGGGTTTATGCCTGGGTTGCAGGCCATGACCCCCAGCAACCGCACATTGATGTTTTTCTCTCTCTCTCTCTGTTTATCTCCCTCCCTTCCCTCTCTAAAAATAAATAAATAAAATCTTTTTTAAAAAAGAGAGAAAGAAAATGGCTCTCATTATATTGCTTATATAAAGCCAGTAGCTAGCTTCTCACCCTCTTAACTTGTTTCGATTGTATGTATATTGCAGACATCACAAAGGCAGCATTTACTGAGGGGGGGCACACCGTGAACTGTATAATGTAGAGGCTACCCCCAAAATGCCCAGTAAGTCCTTTATATGGTTAATAATGTGGGACAGGTAATCTCTAACTTACCCTCTGGTTGTTTTAGAGTTAACACGAATGGGGATTTAAATGTTGTTCTAATTAACATTCTCTCTGTGTGTGTGTGTGATTGCACTTTGTGCAAGGGATAAACAGAAGACGAAGTCAGAAATTTTTGTTGTGGATTGTTTTTACACTTAGATGGTATTTTCCCATAGAGCTGAAGATACGTTTGTTCCCTGAAGGGGCAGCTGGCTCTTCCTCCTTCCAAGCCTCCAAGGAAAGGATCAGCCTTTTGTGCGGTCTTTTCAGCTGCAGTTTAGACGGGAATGACACAAGGGAAGGGTCCCCTTTGATGTACCTGGGCCTTGGGATTTCCCCTCGAGGCTCCCTTCTTCCTGGAGTCCAAGGTCAGGCAGCCAGAGAACCAGGCGGGGATCACATGTGGGGCTTGGGGAAGGGCGCTGGGGGAGAGCCGTGTGCTTGCTTCTTCCCAGAGCCTCCTCGAGTCTACTTCCCAGACCGGAATGTTCTCGCACTCGCTGGTGGTTCTAGAAAAAAGTGCATGGTTTCATGGTGATCACAGACAGTGTTCAATCTACCCTACGTTTATACCACACCCCTGCGCTCAGCCTGAACACACACACACACACACACACACACACACACACGTTTCCACGGTAATGCTTGCTCTCCGATATAGAAAATCATACTGCCAGCTGAAGTTAGTGCTCCCATTTGAAACTGATTACAGGGCGTCTCTATTTGGTGGGGGGGAAAGATTAAACCAGTGATTAGACTCCACAAACTGGTCCATTAATTAAATTCAAATGGCAGTTCTGAGCACATCCTGCCAGCGTCTAATGATGCCATTGGAGGAATATTTTTCTTTTCTCCTGTAACCCCGAGACTAAATGTACATTTTTCTTACTGACTGGTTTCTCTAACAAGGCCAAGAGATAGCGCAAGGCTGTCTCTCCGTGACAGGGAATCATCGCTGATCAATAGCGCCACGTGATCCTCACTCCGTAATGCGTATCGGAGGCTGCGCCGCGAGAAGCCACCCACCGTGTGGCTGGGAGCCAGCGAGGCACTTAGTGCCGCTCTCTGTCCCCGCTGGCCGCCTGGAAGGGATTTTGTATATTGAACTTGGGAGTCGTTTGTACTTCCCCTACGGGAAACAGGTTTCATTAATATTGTGGCTGCCCAAGAAAGTCACTTACGAACCCAGCATTTTTACTTTTTAGTCAATCAATGATATCACGATGTTTGTTCGAAATGACTTTTCGTGTGAATTATTTTAGTCCTGGAAGTACAGTGGTAATTCAGAATAAAACCAACACAAGGTGATACTGGGCTGCAGTGTAATCCCAGAGTATCCCACACAGGGCTGTGTTTTGTTTTTTCTTCACAGCATGTTACACAGAGTCATAAGGAGCATTTGCTTTTGACTGAACGAAAAAGCATAAGTTTAAATTATGTTTCAAATGGCACTAGTTACAGACAAACTAAAGAAGATAAAATGCTAGTAAAATCTCCGGACAGCATTTGCAGGAGAAAAATACAATATAATTAGTGAAAGAGCGTAAGTATTGAATACAAATGAAAACTGTCCACCCATTTGCTTCCACTCTACCAATAATAAAGCCAATGTTCTTGCCGAGAGCATTTCCTACAACTTGCCTACATTATCATCTCTAAGTCATCCAAGTTCATTTATTGTAATAGTGAGACTAATTCACCCAGCACCAAAATTTGTTTGCGAAAAACATTCAAATCGTTTTGTTATTGCTTTTGAGGAGGTAATTATTTTCATGACTATTAATATCTGGTATATTGGCTTTTTTGGTATAAGTTTATTTAACAATGAAACTGTCATTCATGGCACAAGAAGAAAAGCTGTGTCTGACTCTGAATAAGAATTACCCACTATTTCTTACTGCTCCTTCCGGGCCCTGAAATGGGCTGCCATCTTCCTTGTGATTCAATGGGCACCTGAAAATGATGTCTTTCTTTTTCAAAGTTCTATTTGAAATGTCAAGAATTATTCAGTTTAAATTCACCTTAAATTTAATTGGCAGGTGCCATGGCTCATCAAACTTCTTGCTGTTGATTCAAAGCATGGTTTTGCACTTACGATGCTTGCTGTTTGCGTGCATATATGCAAATTCCCTCTTATGTTTGTAACTTTATAATGGAGTCAGTGGAAGAATAAGATACTTCCTGTTCCTCTGAAAATCTTACAGTGTGAGACTTAAAACAGCTGCAAACACTGGAAGATTTTGTATATATATTGATCCATTCTACTACAAGAGGACACTCAGTGGTCTTTGCTGTGTGCAGATATATGGGCATGTGGGGTTTCTGATTATTAACAATGCTGACAGAGGGGCATTATTTTACATGTCATCTGATGAACATGTGCATGCATATACTGTGGTATGTGTGTATACATATGTACATACATGCATGCTATGTGTGTGTGCTGTGTGTTTGCCTATATTTTGTTGCTTGGTTTTTGTGTATGTGCATGTGTGACTTTATTAGGCAGTGCCTACTGGACTTCGATGTGGTTGCACCATTTTATGCGACCATCAGATGTGGCTAAGTGATCTCGTGGATATCCACCCATAAAAACACTCACTAGCAGGTTTTAAAGTGTTTACCATTTGGTAAGTGCAGATCTTATTTTGCATTTTCTATGTTACCAATATAGTCAAGAGTATATTCACATTTAATGATAACATGTATTCCCAATTCTATGAAATTATCTTTGCACCTTTATTCACTTTTTAGTTGATTTATGTGTCTTTTAATTTGTAGAAAGTTTCTGTATATTTTAGATATGAATAATTTATAGGGAAAATGGATTGCAAATATTTTACTTGGTGTATGGTTTGTGTTTTGTTAATCCTTTATGGTCCTTTCAAACCTTGTATATATGCATATTATATACATATTATATATATCTCTTATTTTATTCTAGAAATTTTTGTTTTATCGTTTAATTTAAATTTCTCAATTTCAGTGTTTCATATGTGTACTAAAATTTTTGATTCATTTAAATTGCAGGAACAATAAGACATGGAAGCAGCACAAGGGTCCCTCAGCAGATGAGTGGATAGAACAACTAGGGGACATTCACACAATGGAATACCACTCAGCCATAAAAACGGGAAAATTGTACCCTTTCTGATGGCAGGGATGGCCCTGGAGAACATTATCCTAAGTGAAGTAAGCCAATCAGAGAAAGACACATACCGTATGATTTCACTCATATGTGGAATCTAATGAACACACTGAACAAACAAAATAGAGACAGACTCGGTTATGGAGAGCAGGATGACAGTTATTGGAGGGGGAGAAGGGTAGGCGGTGCAGAAATTGAAAGGACTCATGGACATGGACAACAGTGTGGTAATTTCAGGAGGGAGGGGGCATAAGGGGGTTAAATGATTATGAAAGTAATACAATAAAAATTAAAAATAAATAAATTATAATAACAGTTATACATGATTTAATTTCTTCCATAATATTTGTTTTCCACTTTCCTATTTCTTTCTCTATTTCTTTCTTTCTTTCTTTCTTTCTTTCTTTCTTTCTTTCTTTCTTTCTTTCTTTCTTCCTTCCTTCCTTCCTTCCTTCCTTCCTTCCTTCCTTCCTTCCTTTCTTTCTTTCTTTCTTCATTTTGGTCATTTATTTGGATTGAGTTTCCTTTATGTAATTCATTATTTTTCCTTATATGGAAGTCGTTACACATACTATTTTTTATTATTTCATGGTTGCTTTTGGAATTTTAACATTCATATTTAACTTGAAATGTTTGAGCATAAATAATATTTTTACCTTTTTCCTGTACTATCCAAAGATTGCTTCCCTCCAATAATACACACAGTTTGCCCTTTCTATTCTGACCTTTCTTTCTACCTTGGTTCCTTTAACCACAAAAACTAGATGTTATCTCTGTCCCTTGGATTTGTGCTAGGTTTAACATTTACATAATTTCTTGGTATGTCACATATTTTATACTTCCTTCCTGTTCACTAAAATACAATTTCTAGAATCCAAGATAGAGGCGAATAAATGCAGGCAGGTGCTGACTTCAGGGTTCTTTGCCTTTACACATTGTTCTGTCGTTATTTCACGGGCTCTGTGTTTTTAAATTCCAAAAGTTTAACCACACCTTTAAAACTCTTATATGTCATAAGGTGGAGCTGGGCTTAACATCTAGTTTATCCCTAGGAACAAGAGGAATAAACCCAGCATTTTGAAAGGAAAGAATAAGAAAAATTTTCAGAGGAATATTTATTGCATAAGATGATGTTAAAGAATAAAATTCAACAGAATACATTTAAAGATTTAATTGGCTTTATTTAGGCAGTTATCAATCCGGCAGCATCGGGCGGCATCCCACGTGGCGCCTCGTAGGGCTCCCGCAGTGGTTGCACAGAACGGAAGGGGGTTTTTATAGGAAGAAGGAGGGGTGTGCAAGGAAGATGATAGCAAAAGAAAAGAAAGGGTTGTTTTCAGACCTGGACATCTAGTTTTAGGGGGCAAGGGAAAGCAAGGGTTTTTATCATGCAGATTACCTCTCCATGCTTGGGGGATCTAGGGGATCTACAAGACACATTCCCTCCTTGGTGTTGATCAAAACATTCCAGGCTGTTGTTGAAGATATGTTTCTGGAGGTTGAAACAGCAATTATTAAAGTATTAAATCTAGGTTTCCTAACATGGAATTTAGCACAAGGGACTCCAATTTAGGCCTGTGGTTTTCTCTTTAACAATGTCAATTGTTAAAATTATTTGAAAAATAAATTAAATTGAAAGTTTCAGCAAAAGGTGGCATATAACTTTCCAAAATATCCTTATGAACAACTGAGGTGGGATTTATGAATGGAAGAGGTGGTGTAGCACTTGGGTATTAAGCAATAGACAGGAATGTCTGTAACCATGGCAACCTAGCAAAGGTAGAAAGATCTGAGTTTACAAAAATTAAAACAACTCTCTATATTTAAAGGCCTATCATGACGAAGCACATTTCATGAGTACGCTGAGTTTAAAATACCATTTTCTCCGAGTTGATTGCTATTTGGTTTTACTACTGTGTTACTAATTTCTATTCCTGACAACAACTATTGAGACCAGGACTGAAGGGTGGGGTTTTAAAAAGACCACTCACATCCATTCAGAAGGAGAGTTGAAAGTTAAATGTTTTCCACAGGACAAAATAAAACCCCAGCCTTCTTTTAATTTTCTGTCCACTAAAGTGTTTCCATCTCATGCCATTTTAATGAGCAGGTAAGCAGAGGATGGGAATGTTATGATTTATCATGACAGAATAAATAAAGCAATAAGAGCAAATCTAATTGAAGCATGCCTCAGCGAGCATACCTTTTCAGCCCTGCTTGAGAGCTACTCGGAAGGAGCCAACGACACACGAAAGGCAGATCCACTGAAGGGGAGACAGGCCTTCCAGCTGGCTCAACGCCTGGGGGGCCCTCCGGGGTCCGCAGCCTTCCCCCAGTCACTGGCTTCCGGCTGAGATCTGGGTGAGCTCCTCCCCTCTTCCTAAGCCATTCTGCTTCCTGCTGCTCCTTGAATCTTCGAGAACAGCCGATTTTTCTCTCGGCAGCCCTGGGTTTGAAATTGTTCTCTGCCATTTATTAGCAGGGGAGGTCACTGGAGAATTTTCTTAACGAACCATGCCTCCGTGACTGCTTCTGTAAATAGCAAATCATGGCAAACCAATAGAGTTTTGTGTGTCGAATGAGGTAACACGCACAGAGCCCTTAGGCATTGTCTAGTAGTTATAAACGCTTAGTACGTGCTAATCATTGCTATTAACATGGGGTTTAACCATTATATTTAGCTTAAGTATAAGTTTAAAAATGCCTTAAAAAAGAGGAGTCACTAAGTTAACACTGTGTTCTCAAAGGGGAATAATATGGAAACATGAGCATTCTCTCCAGGCGTCATTCAACTACAATTGAGGGTACATAGGTTCAAGTTCATGTCCTTGAATGTACGTCCCTTGGAGGGCCTCGCATATTCAATGGGACAGGGGTCAGTTTTTATTTTGCAAGCTCCAGAAGGTGGCTCAAGGTTCCATTCTGCTTGTTTTCTCCCTTCTCTATTCTCATTTGTCTACTCGTTTTCTTTTCAACGTTTTCCTGATAACCTTAATTTCCGTTACCCAAAAGCTTGAATAAAGCCTTGTCATAAAGAAAAAGGAAACAGGCCTCTATGGGGGAAGAATTCTACTTTTATTTCTAGACCAACACGCTCAAACTCCACATGGATTTTAAATATCATGGTATACTTCTTCCCATTACCGACGATTGTTGTGTGCATGCCAACATGAGGAGTAAAAACACACCTGTCCAAAGAGGTCAGTTTGTGTTATTGTGGTGGTTGGTTTCTCACTGAGAGCCGAGGGCATGATGTTGGCATGCTCGCCTTCTGTAAGTAACTGGAAGTGGGATAAGATGGTGTTTTCTGGGAGCGCCACGACATTCGTGTGGCCGCGTGAACAGAAAAACAGGGCCAGGAGCGGTTAAAAACAGCTGACATGATGCGCTCAGAGTGCCAGGCACTGGGCTGAGAGATTCATTTAATATAACAACTTGAGGCACATGTTACCAACTGCATGCTTCTCAGAATGAACTGAGAAGGTTAAGAAACTTGCTCAAGATCAACAGGCACAACGTGAGAGCAAATATTGGGCTCACATTAACTATTACTAGTTCTGATTATGCTGATAATATTTCCATTGAGTAGCCTGCGTTGCTACTAGACAGAAGACCACCACAGGAACCTGTAGAGATTAGTTTTAAAGAATGTGCTAAATTATGAAAATACGTTGCCTTCTTAAATGCCTTGAATTGATTCAATAGACATGCATACAAACTTCGTTTTTATAGATTTCCTTTCCTGCTGCCATTGTGGTTGATCAAATATTTTAGTTACAAATAGATAACTTAGTTTGCTTCCATTTGCTTATAACATAAGTGCACTAAAAATTCTGGACACACTGAACTTATTATGTATTTTAATATCTTTGATTTTAAATGTAATGCTTAATGTGGAAAGTGGGTTGGGTTTCAAAGTGAAACTTCGGAGCCAGTTCCATTTTTCAAGAAGGGGATGACAATACAAAGTAGCTGGAATTACTCACGGTTGTGACACATAAAGGAATACTCACAAGGCTTCCGGAAAAGAACAGCTCGGGAAATATACTGAGAGCATATGCCATCCGCTGTCGCATGCATGGTCGGTAGTACGCCACGTTCAGAATGTGTGGGCTGCAAAGAGATACACTCCACTATAGCATTTATAAAATGTATATATTATATCACAATGGAGTGACTCTCGGGTGGCCTGGCTCACTCTCCCATGCAGAACTTGGGACAGGAGAGACTATTTCTGTTCATTTCCTGAAGGAAGGAATGTGCAGCTGACAAATGAATTAATTTCTGCATTTTGTGACCAGGAGAAAATATATGTGGTTTCCTATGTTCTTCACAGTTTTACCATCAGGCTTGCATTAGTTCTATATAGAGATAATGAGTCACTTTGCTCAGAGAAGTGAGAACTTTGGGTGAAGGTCACTGAAGGGATTATGCACACTTAACTCCCTGAACTTTCAAACTCACCAAAACTGTGATGCTTAGTGATCCGTTGGCTACGTTTAAACCCTAAATCTTATTAGCATGCCCCACAGAGGCGTGGCATGAAGGAGACCTTCCCCTTTTGTAACAGAAACATGAAAAGGAGTGGAGGTGAGAACAGTGTGAAGGAGAACACTTCATTATGAGGAAAAACAGCCTCGGTTATCATGCTTGATCCTTACTAGAAGCATTTATGCATCATTGTGAAAACATCAAAAAATGTATATTTTAAGACTGCTTTTACTCTCTGCAGACCATTTGATGATGAGTGTGAGAGTTATCTGAAAATATGTAAAAAATTACTCATTAACCATGCACGGTCAAAAGTAATGAAATATTTGCATTTGTTAACTTCGGGGGTGGGGTTGTAACACTACTTTTCCTTCTGTTGCCTGAACCTACTGCTCTGTGTTCAGTTATTAAAGAACATCAAGGTCAAATACAGGTTAGGCCAGGAGTCCATTTATGGCTGTGAGTACACAAAACACAGAGTTTATTCTTGTGTCATTATTTACCAGTCTTTGCACTATTTTCCATGCAAACAATTGTAAGCCTCCTTTGGTCCCACCCTGTATTTTGCCACAGCCTTTGATGAATTACTGTTATGCTCCAGAAAGTCAATGGAGCAAATGGGTTTCCCTCCATGTGTATATTGATCGCTGTGTGTGCACATGCGTGCGGGCCTTCAAGTGTCTGAGAAAACAAAATTAGTAATATCGCAATATTTATTTATGTTAATACTTAATGGCTACTGTTGACAACAAAAACCTTAATATTTGCCATGAGTTGTAAGAATATTCTGCCTTACTTGACAAAAGAAACATTGAATTGAGATTCTGGAAGATTGTACATTTTTTTTGTTTTTTTTAAGATTTTATTTATTTATTTTTAGAGAGGGAAGGGAGGGAAATAGAGAGAGAGAGGAACATCAATGTGTGGTTGCTGAGGGCCGTGGCCTGCAACCCAGGCATGTGCTCTGACTGGGAATCGAACCTGCAACACTTTGGTTCGCAGCCCGTGCTCATTCCACTGAGCTACAGCAGCCAAGGTGATTGTACAGTTTTTAAACAAATCACTGAGATTCAATGCCTTCTAAGCTTCTATAAAAATATGGAAAATTGGACAAAAGTTTATGGAAAGTTGATGCATTGAAATAATTCTGTAAAGCAAAGAATTAGGTGTTATCCAACTGTATTGTTTGGGGTAGGGCTTTTTATTTCTCTGAGTTTCACTCTCCTTTTCAATGTGGTATGAAAAGCAAAGTAATAATGCTGTCTTCTGCAGGTTGTCATGGAAGTCATATGTGACCCTAGAATCAAATACGTTGATACCATATGTATTTAAAAACTTTCCTTATTGTTAGTATTGTCTTGCTTATTTAAACCTTACCTTTCTATATAAAAGTTTGAAGGAGCTTATGAAAATATCCTTATAAATTATAGACATGTAAATAGCATTTAGGCATCAAAACAAAGAATAATAAAAGCCAGGAGGATAAGATCAAGATGAATGCATTATTACTATTAATAGAAGCATAAAAGAAATAAATGGGGGCACTCTGAGTTCTTCAATTTTAAGAACATTTGTCTTATTTTGCTACAGCCCTGTCTTGTGTACCCCAGAATTTTAAGGTTGGTTTATGGATCAAGTGGCAGCTTCATTGAAAAGAAAAAAAAATCCTTTATGTTGATGGAGGGCAGCTGCTATCTATGTTCTATTTTAGTCTTTTATTTTTCTAGTAGAGAATAAAATGAAGATTGTTCTCACTTCTAATAGCATAGGATTTAATATCAGGGACATAACACGAGTAAAACTACAGACGTTTCAGTGGTTAAAACACACACTATTTTATTAATGTGTAATGTCAATTGATTGTCAATTTCCAGAAATGTAACAATTGCAAAGGAGAAAACGAGAACTTTTTTTGGAAAAAAAGCAGCCCATAACAGATGTTTGCAAGATTTTTTCCCCTACTTAGAACATAATAAACATATGGAATGGCCTATCAGGCACAATTGCCGAGGCAAAACACAAGGATCATTCAAGAAACAATTAGATTCTGTTCTAAAGAAATGGAATACTTAAAAAGGATGAGCCCTGATGGGCCTATAGTCCTGATGAGCAAATAGCTCCAGCTAAACCCTCTATGATCCTGTCTCCATTTGAATGTAAATATCACCACGATGCACTCATATCAAGAAGTCGGGGGTGGGGGGGGCTGTGGAGATTTTTCTCCTCTATAAGAGAGGTGAGGGTGTTGATAATACTCCATGTCCGTGATGGAAAATACCCACATGTGCTAAATTTGTTTTTATTCTCTTTAATATTAAAAAGAAAGGAAGATGCTTCTTATCATCTTAATGTCTTCATTTTTGGATAATGTTTAGTGGAGTTAAGAAGATTAGGCTTTTAAGAGTAAAATCAATTTTAGATATATTTCAAGGCACATGCTCTGAACTTGATTAGGAAGTGGATTTGGGAAATAAACTAGGGAGTAAATAAAAATTATGAGGTTATAAGACAGAATATCATGTAACAGTGTATGCAAAAATCTGAGAGAAGAAATCCCTGGAATTCAGTGCCACAGTAAAAGGGCTTTATCCTTGAACAGTGAGCTCTGGTGAAGCATGACTGACATAGCTCCAGGAAAATGTAATTTTATTACTTTCTAAAATAATAGCCTATTTTGGGGGGGGAAGGGTAGTTCCCTGCATGCAGTCTTTGACCTGCTGCATGGCTGCTTGAAAAAAAGGGTCTTGAACCTGAAATCCTTACTTCGTCACAAAGAACCAGAGAGACCTCCCAGTCTGTGCTGGGCTTAAAGACGTGGGTGGAACGCCAGTATGATAGTGAACCCTTAAGAAAAGTCTTGAGCAATCAGATAAAAGGTATTTGCTGTTCAGTTAAACATAAAGAAAAAGTTATTTTAATATATATATATGCATGCTTTACACTCATGCACATGTTAACAGGTGAGCCTTAACATAGAATTAATTTGTACTATATTCTGAATTCTTTATTCTGTTGCCTAGTGAAGGTGGACCAGAGACAGAAAATAAGGACACTAGGAAAACATGACTTACATTTTCCAAGAAATCTCAAACTGACGAACTAAGTACACACATGCATGATTTAGAAATAGAAGGGAAACTCTTTTGTTGGAGGTTATTTTATCAAAATCATTGGTGAATAGGTGTATTTCCCTTCAGAAGTTAACCAGTTAACCCCCTGTGGGAAGGGGCTATGACCTCGATGACCCTGTGTCCCTGGAACATACCAGGTCACCACATGGGGCTTTTGGGCTAGAAATACATTGTTCTTGCAAATGTGTTTAACCTATCGATATGTCCTGCTGAAGCATACACCCTTCTCTTATTAAGTGTCTACAAATTAGGTGTGAAGTCTAGAATGGCAAATTTTAGGGCTGCCCTTAAACATTTGCTTTGCACAATTTAAATCTATTTTGACCTAATTAAATATAGTCTGTAGGGTCTCCGTGCTTGAATCCACACAAACGCAGCCACCTGATGCCCTTTAGCAACTAATTGCTGTGTGTTATCCACACTTACCTGTATGGCCTATGTGTCAACACTTAAAACACACCTACAATAGGGAAAAGTATTTACTGTCTTTTTTTTAGTTTAAATAAATTGAATAAAAATAAATAAATACCAGTAAGGACAATCTAGTAATAAGTTTACTAAGTGTTGTTGATACCATTCACAGAATTTAAAAAAAAAACTATTCTACACAGATTTCTTAATATGCTGAATCAGGGTCTTTTCGTTCCAAATGTGAAACATTGCTGAAAAATTAGATTAAACTGTGCAGATTACACAAGTGCATTATGGTCATCACGACCAACTGACCATTGTAAGGGCCATGAGGGCTTCAACTTTTCCCTGAACTTGGCCAGACTTTAGACATGCTCCTTCCAGACTCCTGGCCTCTCACCTCCTTCCCCTGGACCATTTACTGCAGAAATCTTGTCACTGAATATTCTTTCCTTACTTCTTTGAATGTAAATCTCATAAAAAGCTTCTTGCTAGATTTTATATCTCAGGAATGCCTTTCTCAGAGTCCAGGGATCTCTCCCTTAGAAATACGATCACCAAGGAAGACAGAGCTTCCTTTCCTTTCCTGTGGGAGGGTGGACACCTCACTCAGCAGGTGCATCGACCCGAATTATAAAACTGCTTTCTGTCATGACAATATGAGAAAGTGGAGTTCTCTTCTGGTAAAGAGAATCAGCTAATGCAGATAACCCAAGATTATCCAGCCTCAACTCTAAAAGCACTCTAGTCCTTGGTGTTAGGAGAGTTGAGTTCAGCCAGAATTCTGACCTCTCTCTCCTATTGCGATAGCACTGAATAACATCTTCTTTGCCTGTTCGTATCAGTACAATTTTTGCTTTGACATTACGCATTCAAAGCAAACACGCCATTCAACAAGTGTGTTTACTCCAGTATTTTCATTCGCTAAAACACGATTCCCCATCGAAAGGTTTAAAGAAAATTTTGTTTTTAATACAATGAAGTTTAAATTATAAGTTTAAATTAATATATGCATGAACATAAAATTGTTATGAAGTCTCTATGCTTATAGTGTTTCTGCAACTTTAAAACCAAACCAGTATGTACAATTAGGCATAAGCAATAAAAACACCAAGCCAATCAAATTAAAATTAACAACTTTAATGTGATCTGACAGGTTTTCTTTTTTTTTTGCTGGAATTCAATGGCCATTTTCAGTGTAATTCTGCTAGTGATGACCAAGTCAATACAATGATTCTTTTAAATCTGGGTGCTGATATGATCTGCATGCCAGCATTTGCCACTGCTTTTTCAATTTGTGCCTTATGTTGTAAGGTCCTTTGGTATTCACTTGATCTAAAGACATGATCATCTCTGTGGTAATGAGCACAATTTTACTAATGTGACATTAAGCCCAGTTGAATTGTACCACCGACATCCTGTGGTGGTCCTCAGCATTGGCACAGCCAACTGAATGATGCGTATTCTTTATGTAGGGGGAGGATCCCTGCTCTTCCCACTGTAGACCCTTCATGCCTCGCCCTGAGGGAACGCTCACCTCACTCCCATTTCCCCTTCCACTCACCTCGGAGAAGGTTTAGTTATTGGTTTTTTAGTTTGTTTATTTTTATCTAGTATGCATCTCTTTATTTATTTACATTAATCATTGAGACAAAACCTTCACTCTTTCGTTAGGTGCCTATCACAATTGCAATTATGAATTTGTGTTCGGGAAACCAGTGACAAAAAGAGCTATTCCTGCACCTGCTCACCACACACATGCGTGGAGAGTCTGAGACCATTAAACACTCCAAGACAAGGAAGGAGAAAGATTGATTTCTCAGAATAAAAAAAAATGGTTAACCTCTCAAGCACAGTATGAGACCTTACAAATAAATACCCTGTGTCCTTTGGCTAAGAAAATGAATTTAAATATTTATGAATGAAAGGAAAGATTCTTGCATTGATATGTTTTTGGTATCTGATATCTACTGGCAGAATATGTGCCTTCTCAATATTATTCATGCAAATATTTTCCTAAAGTTTAACATGTATACAGAAAAGTGCAAAAAGCTTCTGGACAACTCAAATAATTTTTACACACCATGCATTTGTGTACCTAGCATCCAGATCAAAATGCAAAGAACTCCAAGGCCCCAGGAAACCCCCGCCCACAACCACCTTAGCCAAAGATGCTTCTTACTAATTGACCCACCAAGGATAAAGTCTATCCACTTTTGACAGCATAAATTTGTTTTTATGCTTGACACAAATGAATCATAGAGTGTGTATGTTTTTGTCTGGTTTCCTTAACTCTAGACTGTGCCTGTGAAATTCCTTCATTTTCTTGATGTAGTTACAGTTTGTTAATCTCATTATTGTCTGGTATCTGATGGTTAATTTTATTTGTTTTTTGTCTTATCACACTAGAGCATCTAAGTAATGGTGTGTTTCTTGTTATTGGTAATTTGTGTTTCCTTTCTTCTTTTACTGAGTAGTTTTACTAGGGGTTTATCAATTTTGTTAAACTTTTCAAACTATCGACTTTGGCCTCTGTGGATGATTTTCTTTGTGGGCTTGATTTCTATTTCACTATCTGTTCCAATTTTCATTTATTATTCTCTTCTAATTTCTGAGAATGAGCTTTTTAAAATTTTTCGCTTCTTGAGATAAAAGCCTTGATCATGACTCAGGATAAAAGCCTCAAAATTTGTCAGGCATTTTCAGTCTTTCATAGATACATGCATGTGTGTATGTGTGTTATACGCTTTACATTTCTGAGTCCCAACTTAGAATTTCACAAGCTTTGTTATGCCATATCCACATTATCATCCCAATCCTCTCGTGATTCCTTCCTTTGCCCATGGTCATTCACTAGTGTACGGCTTGCATCCCAAATAGGTGGGGATTTCCTAATCAGTTTTTTCGTGGGTATGGGAAAAATAGTCTGAATTTTATCAGTGCCTTGAGATGTGTTGAGACTTGCTCTATGGATTAGCAAGTGGTCAATTTTTAAAGATTTTAATTTATTTTTTAGAGAGAGGAAGGGAGAGAGAAGAGAGGGAGAGAAATATCAGTGTGTGGTTGCTTATTGCATGCCCTGCCACTGGGGACCTGGTCTGCAACCCAGGCATGTGCCCTAGATTCAATTTTTTAAAATGTTGCATGCACACTTAAAATACAAAATCGATGTTTTGCTGGGTGCAACGTTCTAAACATGCCAATTAGTCCACATGTGCTCACTGTATTGCTTAGAGCTCCTGTGTTCTTATTCTGTGTGTGTTTATCTACTATTTCTCTAGCTCTTTTGAGTGTTGAAATCTCACTATATTTATGGATTTGTCTTTCATTTAGTTCCCAGATTTTGTTTTATATATATTTTAAGTTATTGTGAAACCTATAGCAATATTTCTTGCCTTAGCACATGAGTGGGCTGATAACAACACAATCACAACAGCTTTCTCTTACTTTTTGTGTTCGTGATAGTAGGTTGATCCGACTGGCTGACCAAGTGGACAGGCGACTGCGTCTCTTCCTCCCTTCAGTGCATCCCGTGTACACAGGAGCTCAGAGCACGGAAGGCTTTCTCACTACGCCCGCTCTCTTCTCTTCTTCCGTCGTTGGGCTGTTTGAGCCTTCTAACAGATTGCCATCCACCACTTTTACCTTTATTTTTGCAGGATATATTTGTTGAGCATATAATTCTGGTTAGAGATTATTTTCTTCAGTACATAGAAATGATATTTTGCTGTCTTTTGGCTTTGAGGTTCTGCTTGGTTTTGTTTTTTAAATATTACTGTCTCATCATGGAACATAATTTGCATCCTCCTCCCAGAATGATTTAGAGTCCTTTTCTTTGTTTTTAAGCAGTTTTACTAAGCTATTCCTGAGTGTGGCTTTCTTTGTGCTACTTAGGGCTCAGTGAGCTTCTTGACTGGTAGGTTGACATTTGCTCTGTGGTTACATGACAAACCACTCTAAAATTAGTGGCTTAAAATAATGACCATCTTAGCTCATATTTCTGTGTATTAGTTGATTACAACTGGGATACTTTTGAAGGTCTCACCTAGGACTTCTCATATCATTATACTCAGATGGTAGCTGGGTCTGGCATCATTTTGATACTAGAAGCTCCATTTCAGCTGCAATGTCCGGAATGGTTCCTCCACTCGCGTATAAGGGGACTCATGGCTTCCTTGTGACATTGTTCTCTGTCCACAGCGCCTTGTCCTCTGGGGCCCTTCTCAGTTGTGTAGCTGGGATTCTTACATGGTGGGTCAGGGCCCCTCAGAGCTCAAAGCAGAAGCAGCCAGGTCATTTTAATCTCAGGCCCGAAGCTGGCTTGGTGTCCCTACTTCCACATTCTGTTGCATAAAGCGAGGTATAGTTCGGGCTCACATTCAATAGAGAATGACACTACACAGGGTTTGAGTGTAAGGCTGTGCGGTTCTTTGGAGGGACAGGCTACCACAACGTGCTTCTTCAGTTTTGGGAGTTTCTCTACCATTATCTCCTTCAATATTAGTTCTTCCTCCTTCTCTTACTAATTTTCACCTGGAACAGCGGTTATAGGTCTGCTCTATATTTCCTCTGTGTCCAGCATTCCTTATACTCCTTCCTGTATTTTTCTTCTTTTTTTCTTTATTTTACTCAGTGTGTTTATCTCCTATTGACACACATTCCAGACCATGAATTCTGTGTTCTGCTGTGTCATATCTGCTTTTAAATCCATCTATTGAAGTTTTAATTTTTAAACATTTTTTCAATTCTAGACTCATTATAAATGTACACATATATATGTGTATGTGTATATATACATATACTTACATATTTCAGCTTTGTGGAATAATTCACCATCACTTCACCTTCTCAATCTGTTCCTTTATTTTCTTTTAACAGCTTCATCGTAGTTCTTTCAATGCCTGTCCTGCTAACTAAATATCTGTACTATCTCTGGGTCTATGTCCATCAGCTCTTCTGTTCCCTTGCTTTGGGGATTGTATGACCTGTTGGCTTGTGTTTCGGGTGATGTTTAGTTCTACATGGGGTTCACCCTCCCCGTGGACACAGAACTCTCAGTGCTTTCAGATATTTAGTTGGTGCTGTGTGCACACCCTTTTCCTGAACGCTGGATGAAGTTATGCATTGCCGCATCAGTAGGGCCAGGCATGCTCTCTTTTGCTTTACAAGGCTTTCTGTTGAGCCTGTTTAGCCTCTTCATCCTGCATGCAGTGTTAGAGGGGAAAACAGCCTTCCAGGGGCCGTCGTGTCTCCATTTTCTCTTCCTCATCCTGCCAGACCCCCACCACCTCTGCCAGTTTTCCTCTTCCCCCAGCAGCCCTCTTCTGGGGCGTAGCCCACATGCCCAGCCTCCTCTGTAAAGGCAGAATCAGCACAGTGCCTCGGGGGAACCGCTTCTGCAAAAGTCAGCTCGATTTCCTGAAGTTCCCCTCTCTCTAGAACAATGCTGTCTCTAATTATCCCAGTTTCAGCACTTTTCTGATGCTTCAGATTTGATTTTTATATTTACCCAAACGTTCTAGTTGTTTTCAGTGGAAGCGTTGTTTTGCCCTATATGACTCTTTTTACCCCAACATTTAGGTGCCCCACACGGTTGGCCACCTGCTTGCCCCTTTCCTCACGGAGTTCTGCCATCCCCTCTACACTGGGACATGCCTATTACACAGGGCAAGGGTGTCTGATAGGCCAAGCCTCGCACCAGACCGAATGCTTTTTGAGTAGAAAACATTGTATTATTCACCTGTGTATTCCTTGTAACGAGCACTTGGCATCTGAGAATGAATGAGAACGTTTTCTTTTTAAAAATACTTTTCTATGTGAAAACACGTTTTCATTAACACATTTGAGATTATAAGTTAAATATCTAAGGAGGCCCGAGTTCCCTTAAATACATGTGCCGTTCCCATGCTGACCATCTTTGCACATGTGCATCCACAGCAATCAAATAGCATCAGAATCTTCAACACACGCTGTTCACATTTACCTCGGTTGTCTCTTAATAGCAAGACGTTTAATCAACATCAAGGAAGTAATTTATTTTCCCTTTAGATTCCACAATAACTCAAGTGTTGCTAATTGACTTATTTTCACTGATAACCCTTACCAAAAACATGGTACCCTGAATGGGAGGGGATAGAGGGAGGATCCTGAAAAAGCAAAGTGCACTATGGATTAAAATTTGACTTATTTGTTTGGTTTTATACACACACACACACAATGTGTACATGGGATATAGTATATAGTATATAGTATGTAATATATAGTATATAATACATAATACATAATATAATATATATTTATATATGTAAAATTTAATGATGTACCTGTAAGATAAACAATATCGTATTTTTACTGCTAAAATGTTGTTTGCTAATAAATGTTGTATCATCAGTGTCACTGTACCACAGTATAGAACCCTTCAATGGAAAATAAACTTAATATTGTAAATTTAAGTAAAACTACACAAAAAAATGATAAAATTGAAAAACTGCACACAGTTTAAATCCTGACTCCCGTAGAAAAGTAATAGCTTTAAAAGTTAACTGTGAAGGCATATAGTTAAAAAGCTAATACATATTATTCAGTTTTAAAATAACATAGACTAAACTAGATGAGTATTAAACAGTCCTTCTGGGGGTGGGTGGGGTGAGGTGTAGGAGAGTGGTGAGGGAAAATGGAGACAACTGTATTTGAACAGCAATCAAAAAAAGAAATAAAGAAATAAATTTGAAATTCATTGTTTATAAAAAGCCCTTCTATTTTTGGAATCACAATAAATTTGTCCACCTGACTGAAGTAGAGCAAAGACGAATTTTGCTGCTCGTGGAATATAGAGTTGAACTAGCTATGGCCATAGTTTCTGCATCTCCACCGTGTGGATAATATAAAGTTATGAGTGCAGTGAAAATATAATACTCAGCAAAATATAATTACGGTTTTGTGGGCTATGGAATATCATTTTCATTGTAAGGAACCCTTTAGGCTTGGCTAGTGTAGCTCGGTGGATTGAGCATGGGCCTGTAAACAGAAAGATCGCCAGTTGGATTCTCAGTCAGGGCGCATGCCTGGGTCGCCGCCAGGTGCCCCCAGCTGGGGGTGTGCCAGAGGCAACAGATCAATGAACGGCTGGTCAGCAGATCCACGCATGTCTCCCACACTGATGTTTCTCTCCTTCTCTTTCTCCCTCCTTTCCCCTAAAAATAAATATATAGAATCTTTTCTTTAAAAGAACCCTTTAAAATATTGATTCAACTTTTATGTTGAGCTTTTATCTAGATTCCTTGTTGGCTAACTTATTTTGCATAGCACTACTGGGCTAATATTAGAAACATATTTCATATAGCATCACACACTTTGAGTGTTAAAACATTACAAAAAAAGAAATTTCATTGTTTTTCATCTCTCCCTTTTTCTTGAATAATTTCACATTAATATGTAAACATGGATAGAATTTGTCTTTATATTTCATCTTATCATTTCATAAACACTGTGACACTGCATTCACAGAAGAGAGAGTGGCAGAGAACGTACATTGATGAAAATAACACAATAAAAGAAACCAAAGGGTGCTGGTGACAAATGTGACAGTTAACTTTCAAAGAAGTAATGAATGTCGGGAATTTGTCCTTGAAAACTGGCATTATGACCTTTAATTTTATAATCATTTGCTTCTTGTTCAATGAGAATATGGCATATTTTCTCAGGTTAGGGGAAAATAATAGCTTTAGACATTATCTCTGACCCTCCAACTGTGGAGGAGATATGAATAATGGTGAAGCAAGGGGTAAAGAGCAGTTTAAAATAGCCAACTGTGTCTCAAATAGGGGCACTCAACTATTAGTGCTAAGAATAACTTCTTATAACTTTGAAGTATCCAATCTAGGGCATTTTCAAAAACAGACTATTTGTACTCTCAGAAGTTTTTTTTTTTTTAACTTTAAAGTAAAATCTTAGGGCTAAAAGGGACATCATGACATGTTGGTCCAAGCAATGATTTTGCAGAAAAGAAACTGAGGCACGGTTCTCTCTGAGAGACGTCACCTGGGGTGGGGGTTCAGGTGGAGAGTCGCTCATTTGCCTACGCGGTGGTGTGAAAAAAGACCATGTCTCACGACTAAAAAGCCGTAGTCCTTAAGTCACTTTGACAAAGGTCACCTCATCAGTCTGGAATCACGTTCATTGCTGTTGAGCTGAGAGCGGCCACAGTAGAAGACAGGTGTGGACCTGTTGCCCAAAGCAGACGTGTGGCCTTGAACGCACCCACGGCGTTAGGCGGATGAAGCATCCCTCCAGGGACTCCCAGGCGAAACTGAGGACAGCGTGCTGCAGTTCCCGGGGGCTGATTATTCCCAGGCCTCAGCTTTGTCTATTATAGGAGCTCACGGTACTCAGCGCCTTAATATTTTAAGGTAATAATTGATAGGAATTATCAACTATTTTAAAGGCAAAATATTTCCACAAGACCTAATGAAATCTTAAGTACACATGAAATTTTTTGAGGTTTTAATTAATGAAGTGCAAAAAGACCACTTTATAGATATATTACCAGTAAGATCTTATTTTTGATAGTTATGAATACAAGTATGAAATATCACATAAATTAATTTAATTATTCTGTAAGTCCCATCTTAGTTTTTCCATTAGCAACATTAATAAGTAAGTTACAGTTTTATTAGGGCAAACATTTCTACATATGTAGACACAATTTTATTATATCAGAACATTTCATCTGGATTGCAGTTAATTCTAATGGCAACCTTATGGGATTGATCAAGTAGTATTATTATTTCTGTCTGTCATACATAGGGACACCAATGCCTATTATGGAAATCAGTCTCAGAACTTTTACAAGTGAATTCCAAACCTGAGGTATTCTTGTTGATCTCCTTTTTGATTCAGAGCTCTTTCCACGGTCGAAAATTCTAACAATAATAAGCATGCTAATGACTACTTTCAGTGAGGTTCCAAAGTTGAAATGTAATTGCATTATGGTATACATGTACTTCCATTTCTAAAGCATCTCAAAATAGACTGAGTGCCATTCTATTTAAAAGTATGTGTGAGACAGTAAGAATCAAACATCTATTGAGATATGGCCAAGAAAATGAAGTGAAATAAATAAAAACGTCTTTCTGGTGCCACTCTCTAGACTTCATGTTCCACTTTTCTACTTTACTTATAATTATCTTTATTTCTTTTAAGTCGTCTCACCTGATAGCATAGGGAATGGCAAATATACATAGAGTGCAAAATGCAGCAATAAAGTTAATATTTCTAAGAACATAATACCTAGAGGCTCTTAGAGGTCGGCATTGGGTAAGAGGCATCCTTGCCCTGCTCAAGCAGCGTGCGCTCCAGAAGTAAATGAATGCCTCAAAGGTCTCACTATGAGAATCATTTTTATTTGCTGAATGTGGAATTACCTTTAAGAGTTGAACAGCTTTTGGTGGTTGGTACCCAGGCCAGTGAGATCCCCTGTTCCTGAGTTTGCATCAGCATTGCCCAGGAACTGGTTACTGCAGAATCCCAGGTGCCAGGCCGGCCCTAATGAATCAGAAGGACATTTCTAATAAGGTCGCCATGTGTCTCGTGGGTGCACTCTGAGGTGAGACGCCCTGGGCCAGACCCCATCAGCCTTTTCCGCCTGCTCCATTACTATCCGTTTGCAGTTCCTCCAGGGCAGGGACACCGAAGTCTGTTTATGGGACGAGAAATGAATGGTCGCCTATCTAAAGCCTTTGTTGCACTGGTGAGCAGCCAATACCAGAGCAGTGCCGGCCAAGGTCAGATGTATGGACCCATTTAGGACTAGAGATAATACACTTAACTTAGGAAACAGATTCTTGTACAAGCCGGTAGTACTGTGCCTCTGATTGCTGTATCAGTCCCTATAGGTGTATGACTCCCTACATTGTCACACAGGGCTGTCGCTGACACAGCCTGATACTGATATGCAAGGTCTTTGTGAGAAGGTGGGGACCACATTGACCTAATGGTGTCTGTGACTTAGGCAAAACATCATTCAGAATGAAAAACTTATCTTGGTAATAGATGATACAGTAAAAATAATAAAGAAACACTCTGACCAAAGAAAATCACTTTTACCCATAAGTTTTTAAATATATCTTATTGATTATGCTACTACAGTTGTCCCAATATTTCCCCCTTTGCTCCCTTCTGCCTAGTACCCCCATTCCCTGTGGCACTCCCCCCCCCTTAGTTCATGTCCATGAGTCATGCATATAAGTTCTTTGGCAACCTCATCTCCTACGCTGTTCTTAACATGCCCTGTCTATTTTGTACCTACCAACTTGTACTTCTTAATCCCTGCACCTTTTCCCCGTTCTCCTCCTTCCCCCTCCCAGCTGATAACTCTCCAAGTGCCCCTCATATGTATGACTCTGTTCCTGTTCTGTTTGTTTGCTTGGTTTGGTTTTTAGATTCAGTTGTTGACAGTTGTTCATTTGTTGCCATCTTAGTGTTCATAGTTTTGATCTTTTCTTACGTGGTTCCTTTTAACAGTTTCAGTGGCAACAAATGGCATCCTAAATCTCACCTTTAACCTTTCATTAATGTGCATTTACTTAGACTTTGGTCTTGTTGTGTTAACCTTTCTTCTGTTGTCCTGAGTCAAAATTTTTATCCTTCCCAGATTACGACTTTCCTTTGAAATTAGACTTCGGTTTGCATGTGGTAGGGTTTTGCACATATTGTTTATACTATTTACTAACCTGCTCACTGATACTATGTAGTATAGATAATAAAGAAATAATGACATAAAGGAAAACACAAGTGATTTTTTAAACTATTTCCTTTTTCTGTTCGTGTGTGGAATCCATGAATATGCTTAGTTTTTTAACATTAACATATCTTTATTCAGAATAAATGCATATCAATAGACTCTCCAATAAAATGAATATATCTTATTATAATAATGACGAATAACTGAAATGTTGCTAGACCAAAACACTTACAGAAAAATTTGGCTGTGTAAAATGTTAGCTCTTAAAAATTCAGATGACAGATATTCGGCATCTTTGACCGTGTTGACTGCTTTCACAAAGCAAATGAATATAACTTGACCTCAATGGCACACATTTCCAGGCAATAAAAGACAACCCTGTGCCACAAACAAAATCAACAATGACACGTGTCTTGTATAACATGAAAGTCACATGTAAGTTGGTTATGGAGAAGAAGGCCGCCGTGGTAAGCGTGAGGGTCACAGAAGCACTTGACTCCTCCTTCCAAAAGGGACCAACTGCCCTCGGTAGAAAACTGCCCCTGTCATTTGTTAAATGACTTGAAAAGAAAATTTTTCATCATAAAGGCCCTCAGTTGGTCAGAGAGAAGAAAGAGAATACATAGACATATTTCTAGCGCTCTAAATTATGTTTATGAATTAGTTAGCTTATATATATGTTCACACACACATGAACATACAAAATACAAGCACACTTTTATTTTCATTTTGACATATTTATTACATTTAGTTTTAATCCAATACATTTCTGAATTCTATCTCAAACCCAACAACTAGTTTTTAAATCTAGGGCTGGATAATATTACACTATTTCTTCAAAAATGATCTTGATGTATAATTTTTATAAATTGATTATTATATTTGTTAAACTACGACAACTAATTACAGTATTTAAAATTATAATCTAAATTATCTAATTAAATTTAAGAAAGTAAAGAATTTTAGGAAGGAATACTTTGCCTTGTACACTTCAATTTCACACAAAGTTGTCTAATTGACCCATAATTGGTCAATTATAGGGACAATTACTGGCAGTTCACAAATATATGAAAACTATGTACACACCAAAGAAGTAATTGATCTTAAAAATAAAATTCTTCATCATTTATGTCTTCCAAGGGCATGTGGATGTATGAAATTGTAATTGGCAAGCACATGCTATTTTGCATATTTTGAAACAATATTAATCACCGGGACAAATACTTTCTGTATCCTAATCTAGAAAGGATAAGGAGCATTTGCCATCAAAGTTGTTATGTCTTCAAACATCTTGTTGTATAAAAAGCAGTGTAACTAAGGAGTGGTTCGCACCTTCACAGAGCCAGGCCCCCTTTGGAATGATGTCCTAAGCAGATGAACTCTTGACTGCTTTGGTGCAGTCGGCAGTAGGTTACAGAGACAGCCGGCATAGTAAAAACAACTATGGCCACTCCCATCAGGGCGGGGCCCAGAGCAGATCTGAAATGAATAACTTACAGAGGAAGGAAGAGGGAAATATGCTCTTTACACTTCTCATATTTTATCGATAATGGCCTTCAGGACACAAGACAGACATTCTAGAATTAGCAAGGTCGTTTTTGACATAGCATAAATCAACCCAAAGTAGCAGTAACCTTTGTTAGCACGTGGTTTACTGAAATATAAAGCACCTCGAAACCACACCAATTAGCGGACAAATACCTTCTGTTTTCACAGATGCTAAGTACTTATTGATTTAGTTTTACCTTCTAGTGGTCATTAAGGAGAGAAGGGAAAAAAAAACCCTGCCCACAACACCATAAATCATTATCATGCTGAAGCATTGATTAAGTACCTGTGTGTACATGACGGCATTTGGTGAAAGAAGACGAGGCAGATCATGGAAAAATGTGAACAGTTGGAGGATGTGATGATGAGAGAGATAATGGGATGCAGATGTGGGTGGAAGCCGAAAGTGTTGGCCTAAGGCCTGTACGCCGAACTGGCCAAATCTAGTGGAAGGAAAGCGGCATGCCCCATACTCCAGCACATGCGACTGTTTGGGATGGGATTCATCCCAGAGTACTGTCAAATATGCCGGTGCATCCAAGCTAGATCTGCCATCAGTATTCCATGCAACTCTGTAGAAGACATTAGCAGTATATGTGTTGTGTTTTTATCATTTTTTATTGTTTTCAGATGATTTTATTTTAATAACTTGGCTAACAATTTCAACAATCTGAGATGCAATTTTTCACTGTTGTTGTTTTGGTATAGTCTTGGCTCTTAATCCTTAAGAGAACATGGGTTTGTTTAAACTATTCTGCCTTCCTCCTAATTGCAGGCAAGGAGAAGGTCCTATGACAATGACAATGATTGACACTTAGGATGACCTAAGAAATCCGTCCCAGGTTTTAAAGAGGTTAGCATAACTTTCCAAACCGTGAATGATCACAAAAGGCCTTGCTGATATGGTTCCTTCCACGAATTTCCTTTAGCAACCTGACATGAAGGAAGAACTTCATGATCTCAAAGGAACCATGGCTTTGCCCTGATCTTCAAAGGAGCCGGAGCGCTCACAAGGGCAAGCACTTTTGCTTTGCCCTCAGCTCCCGCCCTGGCAAGCACAGAACCACACGCATCTGAGCTGATTGAAGCATAAGAAAGGGAACCTTTTGCTCCAAGAATCAGACTCTGGCTTCAGGCTATGGCTCAGAGCAGACATGATCTGTGCTGAACAGAAAGAAAGTTAAACAGATGTGATCCTCAGTCCCAATCAGGGCAGAGCACGCATGCAGAGGAAGAACAATGTTCTAAGGGCGAGCCGACATTCAAGCAACTGCCCAGACACGAGTCCCATAAACTAAATGAAGCATTAACCAGCCGCCCAATTTCAATTTGAGTTTGGGGATGAGTCAAACTTTTTGTCCTGAAGACTCCAGGAAATATGCAGACCAAGCTGAAAATGGAAATTAAACCCTGGTAAACCACTGTTTTGCCCTCTTTAGACATGGTTAAGTAGTTGACCTGCAGTGATAAACAGTGGTATACACCATGGGAAGGGCATAGTAAGGATACATGTTTTGCATGTTTCAAAAGAGAATATCCTGATTCATGATTAAAGCAAATTAGTGGGAAGAATCATAATCCTCATGCTTCTAAAATATATTATTAGTTCAAAAACTTACAAGCAATGTTTCTTTATCTTACATTTATGGTTCAAGCATTTAATGAATGCCTGTTCTATGTCAGATATTGAACTAGGTAGGCACTTGGGCCATCAAAGCAATGAGGACTGATCTTTGTAATAATGAACCTTACGCTCATAAAGAAGTATGAAAAGAAGCCAACCAAGCAGACAATCATAGAGGTGATGATGAGCCGGGGTGACATAATTTTTACTTATCTAACAGAAGGCTTTAATAATTTCTAGATTTATGCACCATGTACATAGCAAGATTTTTTAAACTCCCCTATTTAAAATGCTGTGCATATTTAAACTGTAGCACACACAGAACCAGCCTAGCACTCCCCGGTTCCCAAATGACCCCTCTGATGGCAGGGGCTACAGTGATTGTGTGCAACTGGCCACAGGCTTTTTGTTTTGATCTTAAGAGATATCTCCTTGAGATATCTGCATGGACTAGCGCCTATGAACATACACATGCAGAAGGAGTTCGGAATTTTATCCAGGCAGGATGTGATGTCTAAGAATCTTCTTTCTATAGATAAGCTTGTGGGACCCAATGACCTGGTTTTGGAGGAATCTAGCCCGATAAATAAAGTCACCATCATTCTCTTGACTGAGGGCAGATATTAAGGTAGATTTTAAAGAAAATAGCCAAAACTAAAGGTGAAATTACTTGGTTTCCAACTGTAATTATATTGTCCTGGTGTAAGTACGCGAATGAACTCAACTTCTACAAGCTGGGACATGAAAAGTAATACCTAGAGGTCAATCATAGATTAAGAATATCTAGAGAAAGAAGGTATTTTTACCATAAAGCACAGGCTTGCATAAAAGATTTTCCTCAAAAATTATGGAAATTTGAAAATGCTTTGCATTTGTCTTAAGTTTTGAGTTCAAACAGCCTGCTAACATATTTTACATCAATATAGTCTGCTTCGAAGCACACAATTAAACATATATATTTTCCTATGAGTGTAATTGTATGCAAATTTATAGGAAATGTTTTCAGCTACACTGCTCATTGCATTCTACCTGCAAACACATGCTTCATGATGACAAGGAATAACATGCAAATATTTTCCAATCCACACAAAACAATATTGAGAGAGAACTAAGAAGTGCCTTGAATAGATCTCAACGTGTACAATGTGCTGAAGCAAGAGTTCAATATTTAAAGCCTTTCCAAGAAAAATGAAGGACGAATGACAAACCAACTCAAACACAGGGTTTCTATTTCTCAGATTAAAATTGGGGAGGGCTATACACAAGCAAGGGGTTTAGTGGGAAATATTTTTCATTCAACTACAGCATATTCCCTATTTGTTAAATCACTTAAAAAACCAACCAATGTGTGGACAGATACCGCAGGGGGGAGGAAGGCAGGCACTGGTAGTTGGTAGTTTCGTGGTTGCCAGCTGTAGAGGGGGGCGGAGTCCAGGGTCTTGAACCGAATGCAGAGAGGAAGCTGGGAAACAAGGATCCAGAGGGGGGATAACCTTATGTCTAAAAAATAATTAATATGAAAGCCTAGAGCCTTATGACAATGGACAATGCTTGTAACTGAAATGGACAAACAGGTGTTCTTCCTAGGTGAAGTTTCCAAATAGTCATAGCTCACGAGAGTCACTTTTATACCTAGGTTGACACTTACACAGGGGACACTGATTTAACACAAGCTGTCAAAGATCTGAGCAGAGGGAGCATTATTCTGATTTAGGTTTCTATGTAATATATTTAAACTACTCAAATAAGGCTCTCATATTTTTTTTCAATAGGAAAATATTACTCGTGACTAAAGCCCAAATTCAAGGATAATTAATGAGTCACGAAAAAGGGGGACTTGGTGGTGTATAGATGCATATAAATAGAAAGTGAACACAAGCAGCGGCAGGGAAGCTGGAATAAATCACCGCTGCGTCTCCGTGATTAGGAGCAAGAGCCGCTCCGGAGAGGACCTGGACACAGGCCTAAGGAAGGCGTTCAGTGCGGGGCAGGCGGGGCCTAAAATTCCATGTGTGGGGACGTGGCCAAGAGCATCTCAGGCAACCTTTTAAATAACTTCTTGTGCCGTAGGAGACACACGTGTCCTTGTTCACCGGAGTATTGAGAGAACAAGGGGAAGGAGAAGGGAAGAAAGCTGGGGGAACCTGGAAAGTGCAGGTCCTCTTTTCTGGGGTGACGGAAATGTTCTGGAACTAGGTAGTGGTGACTGCACACCTTTGTGAATATGCTAAAAAAAAACCCTCCAAATCCCACCCCACTGATTCATACACTTAAAATGTTTAAAATGGTGAATTTTAGATTATGGGAATTTTATATTAAAAAAACAGTGGACAAATATGGTCTAAACCAATATCTAATATCATGCTTGAAGTTAAGAGTTTTAAAGGTAACTTTTTTAAATGAGAAAACTTAGTGTCAGATAAATTAAATCGTTTGTTCTCAAGCATTTTATAAGGAAATGAAGAGCTGATTCCATGTTATTTCATTCCCTTTATGCCACGCACTTCACGAGATGGATCTCCAGCCCCTTCCAGGTGAACTGGGTCGCAGTCAATAAGACATGGTCAAGTTCCCTTTAACTGTGTCCTTGTGCTGTTCTTCATCAATAACTTCATAAACCATTTTATTTGCAATTTCCAGATGTCTTCCGAGTTGGTTTCCATCATGTTGTCCATTACTGTGTTTTGAGTCCCTACAGGGCAGGCATACTATGCATCCTTCTTTAAGTTTTACAAAGTAGATGCATACACAGGGCACACTACACTACATAGTTCTTGCCCCAAATAATGCTACATTTTATTGATATATATGATCTATTTTAAGGGTTTAATGGTTTAATGATCCCCTTAAGTCACTTGCTTTTTATAGGGTATATATACTGATATTTTCTTAAAACATTTTGGTTTTATTTACAGTAATCAAATATGTATGACATCTCACATATTAACATTTTAATTTTTAGAACCTTTGTAAATGCGTGGGACTTGTATTATTAAAAATTAAGCATATTCTTTTTGTGATACAGCCAATCCATTTTCAGCTAAACACAAAGATGTTTTTTGCTAGCAGCCTCTCCCTTCCACATTCAGAAGATTCACTTGACCTTGGAAATGTGTTCTTTCTCCTGTTTAGTTCTTTGTAAAATAGGATAACATTGAGTTCCTGCGAAGCGATGGTAAGGTCAAAAATTACAGCCTCATAAAAGCTTTAATTCTCGCCATAAAAATAATATATAAAGTAGAGAACTATGAGGGTGCCTCGCATATTGCAATGTCAGGTTCAGGAGTGGTGCTATGAAATTTACAGTACCTATCTATTTGATAGTGGGGAGGAGCACAGGGAAGTGTCGGTTAAATATAGCTGGGTTATAAACAAGTGCGTGCCTTGGAGGAGGAGAGGTAGGGGCATGTTGGGTGGTGCATATGAATGTTAAAGACCTGGTGTTTTAAAACCCTCTTTCCTTGAGATACATCTCTAAAAATTAACTTCTATCATCAAAACATGATGAGTCAAACTTACAGAATATGGCATGCCATCTGGGTACATGGGGGAGCGGCGAGCTGTGATTAAAGGAAGACGCAGAAACAAAGGATAGGAACCCGAGTCCACCAGACATGCAGCTGATTGGCCTACCTGTACGTGGGCTGAACCAGGGAGCGTCGGGGAGCTCAATACTCCACATGCCTGGTGCGGCAGCATGGGCTCTGTTGGCCAGTAATGTGTCTCAAGTCCCAGGTTTTCCGCTGACCCTGATCCACCAGGCTCCCTTCGCTACCATTCTGATTCAGGTGGGCATGAACGTGATCTTGGGATTCTGTCTCTGCATTATTGACACAGAAGAACAGGTTTGGATAGTGCCTGACACCAAATAGACAAGGAGGACTTTTCTTGGTGGGCTAACTAGACTCACCTCCACCACGTGGGCAGAACAGGCTTTGTCGTCTGTTCAGCAACAGCTCTTTTCTTTCCAGGGCTTTGTGTTTGGACAGATGCCTCTGGTGGGTTTTTACGGAGCACCCTTTCCATTTTTAAACAATGTGTGGGCCAGGATAATTATAAAGCCCACAGCTTTGCTGTGGCTGGGTCGTCTGCTGTTTACGAGGTCTTCCTTCCATACCCGTGTCGTTCTGCTTTCTACAATTACATACTTCCCTAGGGGACAATTTGTTTCACTCTGAAAATCCTTTATTCTGTCCACCTCTGAAAACGACTCTTTTCAGATCACGTTTGTGCGTGCCCCGACCCTGACCCCACCTCAGCACAGCTCCTGTACCCCTGGGAACAGACTGACACTGACCCCCATGATGTGCTCCAGAGGCGGGTGCTGCTGGGGCAGGAAACATCAAACAAAAGAGCAAACAAACAAAAGAACAAGCCCAGCACTAATATCCCTTATGAGGTTTTGTTAGGGGAAAAAACCTATGACCCCATCTGGTTAAAGAAACCTCTGGAAATTTTCTGAATATTTTGGGGAAGGTTTTCTTTATTCTGAGGGCCTCTTTATCTCTCCTGCATCTACAAACAGGAGTGTGCATGCTCCTGGCCACACCCACTGGCCATGCCTGCACAGCATGGGCACCACGTTAGGATGAAGCCAACCACGTGGATGCAGGGCAAACGATCCAAGGGACCTGGGTCCAGGACGGCTTCCTTAAGTCACTAGATTGATAAACCTGATCTTTCCTCTATCTTCTCTCAAATAAGTTGATCCATTTTCATAAATCAAAACCAGTTTGAATCTGATTCTCTGTTACTTGCTGCACGAGCACAGTATCAGATGTTCAGGCTTATTTAATACTTTATTAATTTCACACGTTATTATTAGTTACAACATTATACTTGATATTTCAATGACTGCAATTTTATTTTAGAGAGCCAGTGGGCACTTGTTCTCCACGGCCAGTCTCCGGACTTCTTCTGAGCGTGTTTGATTGGATTAATCACTGTACTGGGGAGCCAGGTGCTTTTCTGCCATGCTTTTTTGTTCTGGAGGGGGGTGTCCTGGAGTTCGGCTCCCGCTGATCTATACTGAATGTCACATCCCATTCTTCAGCATATGCTCTTGTTGGGTTTAGTGCAGCATCCTACCAGTGTGGATGATCTTGGTGGGTTACAGGTTCTGCCCTCTGGGAGCTTGAAGTCTAGTGAAAGATGCCATCACCTGGCTGACGTCGCTCAGTGGATTGAGCGCGGGTTGTGAACCAAAGCATCATGGGTTCGATTCCCAGTCAGGTCACATGCCTGGGTTGCAGGCCACGGCCCCCAGCAACCACACATTGATGTTTCTCTCTCTCTCTCTTTCTCCCTCCCTTCCCTCACTAAAAATAAATATATAAAATCTTAAAAAAAAAGACAGATGCCGCCATCACTTCTGCACGGCTTCATGGCAACATTGGATGACGTACCCCTTACCTTTCCCCAGGATACCACAGAAAGAGAAACTACTTTGCAAGTGAAAGAGAAAAGAAAATCTTACAGGAAAGTAAGCAAAGCATAATTACTGTAAGTTTCTTCCTCTGCAAGGAAACTAAATCAATGATCATCTTTCCAGTCCATCAAAATTACCAAGTCAGAGCCTCTTCTGGCCCCGTGGAGGAGTCATAGACATATTTCTTTCAGAAAACCCTTCTCCCCGCACACCTGGGCGTGGGTTGAATTCGCTGCCGAGTTCTTATTTTGCACAGGAAGGCAGTCACGAAACACATGTCACAGCAAACACCTGCTCTCCGGCGAGGAGAATATTTTTCGAACACTTCAGAAATAGGCAGAGTAGGTATAGATACAGTTATTGCTACAGATTTGTGATTTTCAAAGGAAAATTGCAGCTTTCATTACTGCTGTCTAAATTTAGACGAAAGAGAGCAGAATCAGCGAAGTAAATGTTCGATGTTATATGTGTATAAATTAAGAGTTTGCATCAGAAGCTGCATTTGCCAGTTTCCTGTCTTTTTCTTCTTTTAATATGAATATTCTAGGGAATGCAGCCCTGAAACTCTGTAAGTTATGTTTTGTTTCCCTGATGTCGTTTATTTAGTCATTTCATATTTGAGACGGGAACTTAGAAATGGAAGTATTTCATACTGAAGTAACACCCGCTTCCTTGAAGTTATTCTTACATGACACCAAGGGGCCAGTGGAGGCTGTAGAAATGACTCCCAGAAAAATAAAAAGGCACACCAAGTCTTGCACGCAATGTTAGGACCCTATGGATCACATCTATTTAATATCTGATATGTTAAATAGCATCCTCTTCCTAAAAACACAAAGTAAAGATGAGGTGTCCTTTGGAAAAAAAAGAAAACAGATATAAATCGAAATGCAATTGAAGAACTATCTCATTAGGCCCTCCTAGTGAATAAAACCTTCTTCAAGATGATATTATGCTCATGTGTACACACCGAGCACCTGTCTGGCAGGTCACACACAAACATGCTTGTTGTAGACTAGACTATTGAAGTGCACAATCATATAATGACAGAGTAAATGGGAATGTACGAAAAAAGCCCAGTAGCATACTATTTTTTGTCACGTGATGCAGGTGAGCTAGCGCACAACACACGGACAACTGGACAATAGGGCTATGCTGTTCTTTCTGCTTAGGTTGAAATTTGAGCTTCGATGAAGTCAAAAAGAATATAAACGTTTTGGGTAGTGCAATTTGGCTTCAGCATACTTGTAACTTCCCCTAATTAGAATATAAACAGGCTAAAAGCCGAATCTGCCTTTCTGGCTGCATCCATCCATTCATTCACTCAGAAAATACTGAATGCGTGTTCATTGTCAGACACGGTTAACAGGGCTGGGTGCTCAGCAGCAAAACAAGACTCAGTGAAGCCCATTCTTGTGATGCTCATAAGAGAGTGCGGAGAAATAGAAAATAAACACAGTTTAATTGAATCGAGTGATGATTACAGATAAGAATAAGGAAATCGAGTAGGAAAATTTAAATAAAACAGTCGGGGGAAGCATCTAACTGAAATGTGGCGATAATAAAAGCCTTCTTTGAAAAACTGCCATTTCAAGTGAGGTCTTAAAGATAAAAAAGCCACTCTTAAAAGTTCAAGAAGGGGGGGGGGGCGCTGTGTGCCCTACTCTGAGGTTTGAGTGACCTTGGTATGACCAAGACAGAGAGAGAAGGGCAGCTGGAATGGTCACAGGTGAGTGGTACCAGGGGTCCCAAGAGACGGAGGACATGGGAATGAGGTCATACAGTGCGGTGGAGAGGAAGCCAAAGAGTTTGGACGCAATTTTAATGCAACGTGAAGCAAGTGGCTGGTTCACGTGAGCAAGAAATTGACGTGAATTTCACTGTTAAAGAAGCAGTCTTGGTGCCGGGTGGAGGACTGTTTGGACCCAGATGAGCAAGCCTGGGGAGAGAGAAGTCTTCAGATAGGTCAGGGGAAACTCGAGAGTTCCGATGCGGATACGTGGATGCTAAAATGCCTGTTAGATACGGAAGGGGCTGTCAGCCGGGTGATCGTGGTTAGCGAAGTTGTGCTCGGATAGAGACCTGAGAAATAAATGTCTCAGAGGCAGTTTGTAAGACCCCTGGGGTCAAAGAGAGAACGAGAAGTCAGCAACAGGGGTGAAAAGTTCGGGCTGCAAAGGGGAGAAACCCCCGCACGCACGGAGGGCCCCTCCACGGAATGAAGCGGAGGTTGTTCCAGCGAGGCAGAGAGTGGGGACCGCGGTGGCAGCGGCCGCTGAGAGTGCAGCGATGGCAAAGACGGACGCTCCAGTCGGTGGGTTTTACCGCGCGGAGCGCCCGGGAGCCTACATCACAGGGCTTGCAGTGGGGCCCTAGGGTGGGAGTTCAAGGGGACTGAGTTCCAGGGAGAAGGTGGGCTGAATACATTGTTATATTTTTTCAGGAAAGTATTGGTGCAACGTGGGAGAGAGTCAGGGAGTAGCTGGAGCAGGGCACACAACCCAGTTGTGTTGTCCAGAGATGTTTGGTTAGCCCCTGGTTCACACCAACGAAACAACATGCTTCAGAGTTTTAGAGTTTCTGCTTCATCTACAAACATCACTATTTTCACCTGCCAGTGAATTTAGCAACAGAAATAAGATCTGTGACTACGAAATAATATTTATTGTCAATATTTAATGTCCCTTTATGGAGGTACTGAAAAATAGGACACACTGTCTATGAATATTAACACACTTGTAAATACCTCTTGAAAATGTTGCCATGTATTATTTTCTAAAATCCCTTGCATTTCAGTTTTATTCAGTTTATTCTGAACAAAATGCTGATTTATCAACCTTTACGATTTTAAAACTACACTTTGGAAACCCTCCTTTGTTTAAACGAACAAATAATTTCCCCCAACTCATAGGAACCAAGAAAGACAATCCTGAATAGATCAGAAGTTAATATTTCTGGATGAAAAGCTTTCCCATGTTTTCAAAAGGCTTTCAAGAGGAAATCCCAAACTCTTATGAAAACCTGTTTTAACACACCCAGATGCTGAACGGTATATTTTCCGTCATTGCTCATCCCCTCTATTATTATCATCATATAACACAGTTATTTTTAAATGATGTGGCACACATTCAGGTTAACCAGTTCATACATATCTATAATTATTTATTTTCTGTGGCGGTGCTTCCTCAAACCGAAGCACCACTTACACTTGCAGGGTCTAATTGCTAGAGGCCACTTGTGATGAGAGAGTGTACGCGGTTCAGCACAGACCGTAGGAAGATTATGCGTTGGACTAAATCGATGTAACATCCCCCTTGTTCTGTATGGAGCGTCTCTGGTGTTCCTGTGTGTATGCCAAGCACCTCTCTCTCCTGGCTGAGCATGGCTCTCCCAGGGCTCTCAGTGTTTAAACACAAACAGCACTACAGGCAGGACGCTTGAACAGGGAATGTTCAGCACTGGCCGAGAAACAGAGAGTTGCAAGGATGGTGCAGGAGAGCAATCTCTTCTGATTTGGAAACATAGCTGGTTATCTATTAGTGGTCTTGTTTTCGGAAAGTGATTTCTAGAAATAGGCCCATGATGGGAAAGAATAAACGATGCTTTACTTAAGTATCATTTGTTTTCCTGACGTCACCAGGTACACAAAGTAGGATCCTACCAGTATACTGTAATGCATAGGAAGTTTTGGTGTCTTTTTATAGGTACCCTAAAATATCAATTACTGTGAAATATATAAGGATATTATTGTTATGAGTCCTTAAAATATTTTTAAGGTAGCATTGGTATAGCAGGTTGTTGGTAGTCTTTCAACTGCACAAGATTGCCAAAGCAAACCTCTCGCTTCTTTGAAGATTGCTATGTGTTCGGGATTCAGTCTGCCAAAGGGTCAGTTAATAATTTAAATACAGCACCAGATTACTCGTGTTTTGCCAGCAGCCTACTTGTTATTGCACGCGCATTTGAGATGTTTCGCTAGCTTCCAATTATCCAATTTGAGAGAACTGCATTCCGCTTTCAATTTTTAATGCCCAACTCTTGTACATTTCAGCACGTGATCTGTGGGGAGCAAAGTGTCAGGATAGACTGACTTTAAGAGGCCACTTACAGTTTTATAAGGCAGTAAATGGCATCAAGTTTCCGTATGTGGATGTTTCACTGCCTGTTACATTATTAAAAGTGGGCCAACGTGGTGTTCCACCTCACAGCTCTGTGACAGAGGGGAAGTTGGTTTTGGTTGTTGTTTTATCTTACGACACAATTTAAACACCTAACCGTTGAGAAATGTACTTTTTAATGTTTCAATGTAAGATTTAGCATTGACGATATAAACCATATTTGAAGTGGCAGGTGAGATAAATCCTGCCTTTCAAGATAGCCGATGATCTCACTCTACATTTTGTACAGCCCGCTGGTCTCCACTGTTCTCGGGGGTCTGGGAGAAGGGCGTGTGTATTGCATTCTGAAAGCTGTTTCAGTGCAAACCAGAGCAGGAACAGTGGAGACACCGCTGCCACTGAAAATTTGACTATGTGATTTCGGTTTGTTAGCGCATCTAGCACATGTTTATATATAAGAATGAATAAAGGTGTGTCACAAATAAAATGTGTTAATTCAATGTGATTTTTCATATATTTTAAACATTATGTCTTTTTGGAACCATGTAATAGATTCGTTTCTGGCATTATTATTAGAAACACATTCATTAACATACACCAAGTCAATAAATAGATACCCAAAGGCGATTATGTGCTGTGTACACACTAAGTGTCATGGGTGATGCTGACCTATGTGATCAACACCTCTTCTCCAGAAATGGGGAAAACACCCAGAGGTACCAACACTATAATAAAAGTTGGGAGAAGCTATATGAGAGCAGCACAAATAAAATGTTACAAAGTTTCAGGTTCTTTCTTGCTGAGAGGATTTGAAGATAATGTTATAAGAGCCAGGGCAGGAAAATGAGACCATGTGTGCTACCGCCGCAGAGTGGAAAGTAATTCCTAGGTGGCATTTCACTTTGTGAGCATGGGCAGGAAAGCAGCGGATGGGACAGGATTAAGAAGGACGGTTTTGTGAGACTAAAGATATGAACAATACCCGGTAGGCATCAGGACTCCATTAACTGGCCGTGAGTGGTGGAATATAACTTTATCAGCATTTGGGAGTATTATTCCCCAACCATTGAGTAACATGAATTTAAAGAGAGTTAGAATAGAGTGGAGGTAAAAAGATCTGATACGAATATTTTCATATGGTTTAATTTGGACAGAATGAGTGTGTGAAAGTAGCTGAAGGAGTTGAACACGGGAAAAGACGAGACAGTCCACAGTAGAAGAACGTGCTGAACTTAAAATCTGAATGCTGCTGTATGATAGGGAAGAAAAAACAAGGATCCCAAATCATTAAGGACGGTTTGCGTGAGCAGCTCAGAACTAAGGGCAGGAAACAGAATCAGCGATAGCATTAGGAACACGGAGAAGGGCCTGTTGATGTTGACTTGGTGGAGAACAGTTGTCATGCATGAGAGGCGGTAGATCGCTCCGGATAGTCAAGTGATTAAAAATAGAAGAGGTGGTGAATGCAGTTTGTGACCCTCTGAATGACAGTTCAGATGACAGCTGACCAGTTGTAGGAAGGCCCACTGGAGCTCCATATAGGGAAGTATTTCGTAAAAATTAGTTTTATACACAAAAGAAATTGCTTCTTTATGTGGGTATAAGACTTTAAGAGCACATGCTGAATGAGCAACTTTTGGGATATCAGAGTGTTATTCTTTGAAATGAATTCTGGTTGGCAAAATGGGCTCTAAAATTCCTTTCAAATGTTATATTTTGTTACAACGTTTTGATCTTTTGACTGAGCTTTATTTTTCAATCATCTAAAGAAAATAAACTGAGTATCTTGTAAATATATAGTGTTGCACACAACTACTTACAATGCCTGCTCTTTACCGACCCTTGGCAATGCTGCATGCATAGTTGTACGGAGGGAAAACGGAGAACACCCTGATTTTAGAACATCTAGCTTTGAAGTTCCTTAAAGCCTGAGTTATTTTTTTCCTCTTCTTTCAGAGGCAATGCCCATCCAAAGGGGCTGGCTTTTTTTAAAGCTTTTAAATCAGTTTCGCAATTATTATTTTCATGAATGATTAATCCCTAGCATCGGAAAATTAAGAGGATGCAAATAAGCTTATGGAATTAGATACAACAAAATGCCCCTCCATGAAGCAGCAGATGTTGAGTATCTTGCGGTATCCCCAACCCCAGTCGCGGGGTTGTGCAGGTCCGTGATGACAACTCAGCGAAGCACAGACTTCCGAAGCCTCAGAGGGACATTTGATCAATGTTCCAGTGGCAGATGAGCCTCATTATTATGGTGTCCGGCAGGTGTAGACATGCAGAAGGAGGATGTCATTAAAGCATTTTGTATGTATCTGCTAATTATATTTCTCGGTTCCCAGAAGCAGCATTGGCATCCCTGTGGCATTTGTCATCCATGCAGCAGGTAGCTGGGGGACAATGAGAGATAAAACACTGTCTTCGTGATCACATGGAGCTGTGCCAAGATTCTGGGACAGGTATGATAAGGGAATCCCTCCTTTGCTACCAGAGTGCCATTAGGAAAAATCAAGGTGAGTAAGGTAGGGAAGTCTGGGGAAGGCAGCATCTGAGGGTAGGTGTGTGTATTAATCTGAGCTTTTTTATTATTCATTGATATTATATATACTCTTTATTCATCATTTAAACCAATAATTGCTATTTTAATTGTATTGCATTATATAGTTTACAAACCATTTGTACATATGTCAATTTACTTAGTGCTCAAAATGTGCTATGCATTTAATTTCATGAATTTGGAACTAAGAGGATCTAAATCATGTGTCCAGACACTGAGAGCTGCAAAAGATAGGCCCAGAAACTCACTTGTGGCTTATGATTCTGAAGTCTAAGATACTCTCTGCCTCCCCACATTGGGTCTCTTTTGTCTCGTTGCCCAAACTTTAAGTTTGAAATATATATAGAAAACATTAAAGGAGAAATAGAGCGAGTTATATGAAGCTTTGTGAGATGTAATTGGATTTGCCCTGTGTAATCATCAATAGTCAATTTGTTTTATTAGTTCTGAAATGTGCTCTGCAATCAGTTTTATGAACCACTCTATTAGCTTTTAGATGCAACAAAGAAGCTAAGTGCCCAAACAGCTCTCTGCAACATAACTTCACATTTTATATCACTTCCCCTTCAACGCTGTCTTCTGACCCACCTTGGCTTGTGTTAAGAAGGAATTTTAAAAATGTAAAGTTATGTTTTAAAATCCCTTAGCAACGACACAGCTAGTCTGTTATGCATTCTAAAATTTAGACTTCCCAAGAATTACTTACTTTGCAAAATACAACTTTCATCCCATTATTTACAAAACCCACGGTGTTTAAAAAATAAATTGTGAGGGGAGGGAGGGCTGGGAGGAGAGGGAAGAGGGCATGGGGGGATCAATAGTAATGAGACCAGAACAATACAATAGACTATTAAAGATAATACAGAACTCTTAAGAATGTAATTCTAAACATTTCACAGAGTAAAATATCTCGGATACCTTTAATTTTTAGATCTTTTGCGAACTCAATTATAGAAATTTAAAAAAAAACATTTTTATTTACCATTATGGGAATCTAAATTAGGCAGCAATTCTACACCCATTTCATTTACTCTTCCTGTGTTAAGCATGCTTCAAGTTAAATTACACCTTTTAAAATTAATAAAAGAATAAAGTGAGCATATTAGAGTTATTGTATCTTTCTTATTTTTATTATTTTATCTTTTTTCATCCATATTGATAAAGGGCAATGGATTAGGGAAATTCACCCATTATTCTGCAATAGGAAAAAAAATGTTTATCTTTTTTTTCATTTTTGTCCTCTTCCAATCCTTCCGTATTGCAGCCAGAATGATCTTCCTTAACAGCAAAATGTTTGTTCTGTCTCCAGCTCTTGATTCTCCAATAGCTTGAACGGTGAGAAAGTCAGAATTAGAACAGGCCCTCTGCAGCCTGACACAGTCCTGCTGTTTCAAACGTATCTCCTCCCATCTGCCCTGACTGAATAGTCGGCCCTTCCCTGATAAGACACAGTCATACTTGTTCCGTGTTCTATACTTTACAGATGGTTTGGCTTTTTCTGCCAGGCCTTTCCCATTTCTTGTACAAGTAGTAAACTATTCATAGTGGCAAAGAAGCTGGTTCATCCTCAGTCTTTGTACACCTTTACTCCACTGTACTAGAATTATCAGTTGTGCAGGAATGCCTACAAAATACACCACTTCCCAATGTCCCTCGAGGCGAAGGAACCTTTGTGGTTAGACTCTGGCCAACAGGATGTCTGACATTGTCTTTGCCATCCTTTTGAAAATCTCCTAAAGTGACGGTAGGCATGTATCTTCTGTCCCTCCTTCCCATCATTGCTTCCTTCCTGCTTTCTGGAACCGGGTGAATGAGGGTCACAGCAGGTTCAGACTTTGGAGTATGAATTTGGAGAGACCAAAGTTATCAGGAATTTGTGGTGCAAAGCCTAGTCCACCTTTGGATCACTTACTTCCAAAATCAATTTAATAGAGAGAAAAATCTCCTATCTTGTTCAACCACTGTTATATTCAGGCCACCTGCTATAGAACTGAACTCTAACCATATGTCATTTTTCAAGATCTAGCCTCATTTTTACACTATGAGGTCTAATAATATTAGATTGAGCTAAATACAATAGCAATTCCTGTAGGTCAAAAACTATGAAATATTTGCAATTTCATGTAATCCAGTTTAGTGCTACTAATGGCAGTATTTTTATTGTATCTTGTATAATCCTGTAACACTTTATATCTCTCAATTTTATCATATTATATCTAGTATTGAAATTACTTTTTACAGTCTTACCTCTGAAAGTGTCCTGGCTGTTTTAAGAGAAAACACAAGAACTTCTTGATTCTCAAATTCTCTAACTGCAGTGTGATACCTATTCTTAGGAAGCAAAAGTACTTTGAAATGGAAAGACGGAATCAATTTAATATCATATTTGTATATTGTATAAATTTTTAAACGGTTGGCTTTTAGAGATCAATTTCTATATATTGCCACTGTCTTCTGACCCACCTCAGCTTGTTTTAAGAAGGAATTAAAAATAAATGCAAAGATGTATCTTTAAAAATTCTTAATTTTAAAGTAGCTAGTATAATATGTTTCCTAAAATTTTGGCTTCCCCAAAATTATGTGCTTTGCAAAATAAGACATTCATAATATTATTTACAAAAATCACTGTGTTTAAAAAATAAATTTCAAGGGGAGGGAGGTGAGTGGAAGAGAAAAAGGACACAGGGGGATAAATAGTAATGTGGAAAAAATACAATAAAAATGAACTATTAAAATAATAATAAAATAAACTATGGAACTCTGAGAATAAAATTTGAAACATTGCACATAATAAAATATCTTTGATTCTTTAATGTTTAGATTTTTTGTGAACTCAGTTGTAGAAATTTTAAAAAATTACTTACCATTATGGGAATCTAAATTAGATAGCAGTCTATACTTAAAAAGCATGTTTAGAATTTGTTATAATCTAAATATATTTAAAATATTATAAAATATCATAAAATATTATAATTATTTTAATACCCTTTAATAATTTATAACTTTATAATAATACATTTTAATAATTTTAATTATTTTTATATTAATATAACCTATTATAATGCAATATGTTTATTATACCAAATAATCAATTTGGTATAATAAAATGGGCTTATATGCCCTGGCTGGCATAGTTCAGTGGATTGAGCACGGGCTGCGAATCAAAGTGTCACAGGTTCGATTCCCAGTCAGGGTACATGCTTGGGTTGCAGGCCATGACCCCCAGCAACTGCACATTGATGTTTCTCTCTCTCTCTCTCTCTCTTTCTCTCTCCCTCTTTCTCCCTTCCTTCCCTTTCTGAAAATAAATAAATAAAATCTTAAAAAATAAAAATAAAATAGGCTTATTTTATTAATTATATAGTTTACACCTATAACTATTCTGCTTTTCAAATTATGAATGGAGAGTAGAGAAATTAAATATTCCCTTCTTAGTGTTTTATTTACTTTTCTTTTTATCAACTTTTTTCTGTCCTATAGAAATTGTTGCCATGCTATTATGTATACAAGTATTTAGTATTTTATGCTTTCACCAAATTCCTGACTTCTCCAATTGTTATCGCTGAGTGATTTTAGACAACCCAAGATCGGCAACACTCACAAGTCACTTCCACCTAAATGTTGGAGAATCAAAGGGATGAAACAGTGTCACTGATGCCCAGGGGCTAGTACTGACCATGGCATCTGGAATCACGGTGATCCTGTCCAGGAGGAGGGAGAGACAGTTAGACACCAGTGAAACTAGCTTCAACACTGTCCGAAGCAGGAAAGGACCGAAGATTTAGACTGAGTTCTTTCTTTCTCCAGGTTCCCACCAGTGTGACCCACCGCCCTCACCCACTCAGTAGCTGGAAGGCCCAGCATTTGAGGACACATGGGCCCCACAACCTACCCAGAACCTTAATACTATTGAATGTTTTAACTTGACTACAGAAAGTAAAGGAAATTCAACTGTATTTGAAGACCAAATCTGTGAAGCAGCAAATCTTACATTCATGACTTGCAAATTTGGTCTAATTATTTTCATTTTCCAAGTGAAGGGGAAAAACTGAGAGTCTGGAAGGTTAAATATCTTGCCTGAGTTAATACAGCTAATAAATAAAGCCCTTAACCTTTCCACTACACTGTCTTTCCTTCATCGCTTTTCTTCTGGTTCACATCAGCAAGCAACCCAGTGTCCAGATGACCGGCAGTCAGCCCTGTCATCACAGTTTCCATTCAAAATAAACAGAGAGGCAAGTTGCGCTTTGAGACTCCAGTGATATGCATGAGGCTGCGTGTACTTTTCCAGCCTCATTCTTGGGATGGTCTCTAGGGACGTGTTGAGGCCCTAAAGATAAATAATATTTGTTATACAGGTATTTACATCTCAAAACGCCTTTGATCTTGACCCCATATGTAAATATCCAAAAGAAGTGAACAAGTAGTTCCTCCTGGTAATTGGGATCCTCCAGGGATTTAATTAAAGCAGCAGCCAACTTCAGCTGCCCGCCACATCCTCCAGGGGCTGGTGTCTGCACTGAATCTCATAGCAAATCTGCCAGTTATTCCCAGGCAACGCTTGACTATGGAGAGTCAGCTTCTGTTCCCCAGTGAAGCAGGAGAAGGGTGGGTGAACAGGAGGTTCTATTGCAATTTTTCTTCATGTCTAGATAAGAAAGCTAGGTAGGCAGTCAAGCCCTCATTCATGGGCATTGCACACTCTTGACTTCCTGCTTGTTCTCCTGCATGCAACTTACCTATAACACGTAATCGTTCACTCGATTGGCCCTGATCTAGTCTCCTTTGTAGGAAGCGTGGTTAGACCACCCCAACAATTCCTTTCTCTCTTTAAAACCTGTGGTGCTAGGCTGAAATGTGCTTTTAATTGGGTTTCAATCTATAAGTAGTCATGTATAAATACTACGACTGTTAATTACCACCCCCAACGATGTTACTACTGTTGCTGGAAATAATAATGATGTTGCTTCATCTTGAAATACGGATTTGCACTATACACACTATTTTCACCAAAATCATCTAATTTTATTCTTCAAACAAAGCTGCGACTCAGTGAGGCTAAGAAATAGGGTGATGAGTTTAAGGCCGAAGGGAATGAGCTGGTGAAATGTTTTGAAGTTTATTTGCATTAAATGATAGAGAGACCTCTCTGTATATCATACAAGGAAAAAATTATTTACCACTAGATGAAGGTAAGAACATTTAGTCTAATATGGAGTGTTAAAAATAATATAAATATATTATTATTATTTTTCTAGGTAATTTCATGTTGAGGATTCAAGGCCATAAGGCTTTCATGTGAATTCTTTGCTCTCCCTGAGATATCCTATTCCTGTCCTCGTTTGCTGTATTATTTTTTGAGGGAGGGGTGGTTGGCTTCCTTTTTTAAGGCATATATCAACTCTATACCATCCCTTCATATTATTCCATACCACTTATTAGTACCTGATGATTTGTATCTATCAGCTGCCTATCTTATCACCCTACTTTTCTGTAATGTGACTCAGTGAAAGCAAAGGTATCTTTCTATATGTCACTGTTGTATCTCCAGAGCATAAAAAAGTGCCTGAAATATAGCAAGAACTCAATAAATGTTTGTTGATTTACTAAATTATTAAATCTATAATAGAGGAAACATCACTGAAATATTTTATATTATCTATGTGGCTAAGATCCAACTTATCAAACTTTTCTAGAAATACATCATTATCAGATAAGGAGGGTATATATTCCTTATAATCTGGGATCACACAAACTTTTCTATTGTAAGGCCCAAAATCAATAAAACAGTCATTTCTACTATTACCAAAAACTAGTAGATTTTTTTTAAATTAGAAAAAATTAGCCAGTCCCATAAAAACATTTCCTTAATGATTCCACTTACGCATCATCATGCATCATAGAAACAGAAAGTAGAATGTGGTCACCGCGGGCTGGAAGAAGTTGGAGAAGAGATGGTGTTGCTGACTGATGGCCGTAGAGTTCAGTTTGCAAGATGAAAAGTTCTTGAGGTCTGTTTCACAACAGTTTGAATTTATTTAAGACAGATTTACATAATACAGGTACTGGCTCTGTTTAGGATGAGTCCATTACTTAAATCCTCTATTTTTTTTTCAGTAACTATTAAAATGCAAGTGTACCTAAGCTATGAGCGAAGGTGGGAATGAACCTACAGCATTAGATTAGAACTATATACTCTGTGGCCCAAGAGAGAGCAGTCACAAAAAGATTTCATCACAACTGTGACTTTCACATGAGACCCCAATACAGTCCTTGCCTTGTGAAACGATTTTACTTTGCAAAACCAAATTAGTAATATCACCCACCCACGTAGAACACCTTGATTAGTCTTTCGCTGTCCTCAGGATAAAGTTCGACACTCTTGGTTCACAGGTAACTATGGGCCCTTCACAGTCTGCTTCGGGCTTCCCTTGTCATACTCACCCTGAGCGTGTCCACTCCTCCCAGACACATCCAGTATCTCACCTGCATTCACTGCTGTGCAGGCTCCCATTGCAAAAGCCCCTTTGCCGTGCTCTGTCCTACTGCAGAAATGCCTTCCAATCCCTTCGTTTATCTGTTTAAATCTTACTGCAAAGGGTCTTCCTCATATCATTTTTGTAACTCCCCCCGCCACTGATATATTTCTCCCTATTCAGACGTATCCCATGGCAGAGTTGATTTCCTCATCAGACCCGCACAGACTTAGCCTACTAGAGGTGGGCGTAAAGGTAAGGCAGTTAGGTACTCAGTCCCCAGGCTCCAGGGCTTTTCCTTCACTGTTAGTCCCTCCCTACGAGAGGTCCAAGGTATAGTTCTTTAAGAGCAGATGCCAGATTGATCATGGAGAATAAGTTAACTTTGAGTGAGAACATATCACAGTATTCCTTACAGAGCAGCCGAGTTTATGAGAGCCACCACGGGGATAGCTAATATTAAATCTGAATTTATCTGGGTTGATAAATCATACACCTCTCTTCCATCCCTGCATCACTTCCAATCTACCAATCATCTCTTGCACAGGTGTTTGTAGGCATAAGTATATATATGAATGTCTACTCTTAATTTTTTTGAGAAATCAAGGAAGTCTGACCTTCACATTTTGCTTATATGGTATTGACAGGGGCAATCCATAAATAGGGTGATATATCCCCCTGGCCTGCAAAATGGAAACCTCTTAACACAGGGAACTTTGGGCATCTTCCAAAAGAATGTGAGGTTTTTCAAAAGCACTTTTGCCTCTCAGGTCTCCTACATTACCCTTTGTCTTTCTGGTAGAAGCAATGGGGGCAGATACCCCACCCTCCACCTCACCCTGTCCTTACTCAGACACTCTCATAAGTTTTTATGCTCACTGGAACTTCTCCTTGAAGAATTTATCAATATTTCATTTGATTTTTTTAACTGGGTCTCATGGTCACCAACACTACCCCCAAGGCTCTGCCAGAGGTGAAACAACCCCGTGTGACCCACGTCTCTTCAGGGGGCTGAGCACCTTCAGAATTCAGTTCTCCTCGTGAACTTGGCTCTGACGGAATTGGAAAAATGATTTTTCCTGTTTTTATGGTGGCAGTGATCTTCTCTTGTGGTTTCTACATCCTAAGCACAGGAGAATTATAAAAGAATGTGCCTTTGAAACTTCCAGAATGTTTCTGGTCCTCCCACTACCCCATGTCCCTCAGCTCTTCCCCAAAGGGTCACCACCCCCTCAGCTGGGGGCAAATATATTCTGATAGACTTAAAATGCTCAAAACAATGAATAACAAAATGAGTCCTTCCTGATAAATATTGGAAATTACAAATGATAAAATGTTGGAATGTGGTGTCTAGCTTATGGCACACATAAACTAATTACTAAAATTCTACCACATACCATAAAGTATATTTTTGCTGATCTGACAAAAAAATAGGTATGATTTTTATTTATTTACCAAAATAATAATAATAGTACTTGCCTACCCTTTTTGTTCTAAAGCTACTTTAAAAAAAATCAGGTTCCTATACTTGTATATAAGGATTTCTGGTACCAAGCTTTAACCAATCAGATGCAACCTCATTATGCAACAGGACAAGTAAGATGCAGCTCTATTACATGGCCTGTGTATCTGTGGGCATTCACACCAGGCAGCTCTTGCTGCGTTGGCTGTTGTCAATTTTTGTTTGGCAATCTAAGGGAACAGAGCCAGGTACTGCACATTTTAAAATGTGTCACACCGTTTTCAACCAGTGTGTGTCACACTGGTTGAAAATCTCTGTTGTAAAAGACCAACTGGAGATTTATCCCACAAAATTCAGCTCTTCCTTTCTCTATAGGTAATGCAGAGGGCTTTTGTGGGTAAAAGAAAACACCTGTCTCAGGTGGTGTTCTGCCCTCAGGAGCCACCTTGGGGCCTTTCACTCCATTGTTGTTTGTGGTTTTTCTTATGATGGGAGAAGGTGATGCAGGCAAAGATTTCCAGAAAGGCAGTTCCTCAAGGCTCACTCGGCAACCTGGGAGGCGGCGGTAGAGTCATCACCCGAGGGTATCGATGTGAGTGCACACCTGCGGGGATGAGCCCTGTGGAAGGAACAAGGGCCCTAGTGAGGTGCTCAGAGTAACTATGTACAGTGACAGATGGGTACTTGAAATATAGGGGGGACTACTTTGTAAAGGGTATCCCCCCAATACACTTGTGTAATCACTATTGCGTAATCACTATCCTGTACACCTGAAACTAATAAAAATAGTATTGACTACAAGCTGTAATAAAAAAGAAATTTTTTACCTGGCTGGCGTAGCTCAGTGGGTTGAGCGTGGGCTGGGAACCAAAGTGTCCCAGGTTCGATTCCCAGCCAGGGTACATGCCTGGGTTGCAGGCCACAACCCCCAGCAACCGCACATTGATGTTTCTCTCTCTCTATCTCTCTCCCTTCCCTCTCTAAAAATAAATAAATAAAATCTTTAAAAAAATAAAAAAATAAAATTTTTTAAACCAAATACTTAGTATCTATTTACCAAAATAAGGAAACACCTGTCAGCTTTTAAAATGAAATACATTCTAGATGATGTGTTTATTTAAAAATAGTTTATATTTCTTTAATTGCTCTTTAGGGTTCAGTGCTAATTATCCCCAAGTAACACATTTTCTGGAATGGGCATGCATGTTAAATAAAAGTAATACTATATCATGAAATCTCATCAGCATATTAGGAAAGGAAAACCATGTTCTGCCTAGGAAGATGGACAGGCCACTGAGTGAGCCTTGGGATTCTGCTGATCACTACAGACAAAATCTCACAGAAGAGACCTTGTTCTGTGATCCAATCCAATTCTGAACACACTTTCTATGTGCAATCTGTTTAAAAAATCTAATCATTCTCTCCTGTTCCAGATATAACCTCTCCACCCCGTGCGGTTCACATTATGTAAATGGAGTCAGAAATGTAATAGCTCAAATTTGATTAGAGCGCTTGTTGCCCACGGTGTCATTAAAAGCACATGTGGACTCATGCGCTGCCTTCTAGTTTATCGGCTTGCATGTCCTAAGCACATCGGGTAAGGCAGCAACAGCCCCTGTTTGCTTTCACACAGCAACTGCCAAAAGGTTTGACCTTTGTAGAACAGAGGAAGTGCTGTAACGAAGAAACTTCTGGGTCACAGTGGCTCACTCAACAAGTTTCTTGCTTGCATTTCAGTGGAGGGAGGTTGGCCCGGAGCGGGGAAGGTCCTCCACTCCTGAGGCTCTGCCCTCCTTCAAGTTTCCCAGGCCCCCATGGGTCCCTTGGCCTCTAATGACAAGGCCGTTGCACAAAAGACTTCCAGAAGGTGAAGGGTTACCTGCATTTGGCCCCCGTCACGTCTGCTTGTCCTTTGCACAGACTCAGTCACGTGGCTAGTCATTACAAGGACACTGTGAGCTGTCATCATTGAGTCATCAAGAGCAAATGGAAACATCGTTGGGCAACTTGTTAGGGCGAGCATCAGACCGTACATGATGAGAGAGAAAACAGCTAACCCAATGCGGTTAGGTCCCAAAAGTGTGCGGTTAGTGGAGAGGAATGATGATGTTTCTGAGGTCAATAAATTGCAGACTCATCTGAGAAAGTCCTCATTGAGAAATGCTTCACATGAGTAGCGTTGGAAGCTTTTAGGAAAACAGCCTTGTCTAAACACAACGAATCACTAAGAATGTAGAAAGTTGACTTCAGAAGTGAAAAGTAATTTAGAGAAAGGTGAATAAAAATCATCCTATTCAGTCAGTCATCTTATTACAATCTTCTAACGGTCACGGAGAGTGGCGAAGGTGTTGGGGGGAATGAAAGACCAAAGGAAAACGCTCCTATTTCTCTCCCATGCTTGGGGCTGGGGGAGACTTGTCTGGGGATCCCGAAGTGGTGTCAGAAGTCCTCATGGCCACTGCAGGACATGGAGCATCTACAATATCTATGGGACTAAAGTCAACTTTAAGCTATTACTTCAGTGAGGATGGTGAAGCTCCTTCCAACAAACGGACTCCTGTTTTTTTCCCTACTTTCTACTGTGTGTGTAACTTACTTCTGAGGTGAGGGTATCAGTTTAACTTCCTGCAGACTCTGAAACAATATGAGAGGATTAGATGGGTTGTTTTCTTTTTTTTTAGATTTTATTTATTTATTTTTAGAGAGGGAAGGGAGGGAGATAGAGAGAGAGAGAGAGAGAAACATCAATGTGTGGTTGCTGGGGGTTATGGCCTGCAACCCAGGCATGTACCCTGGCTGGGAATCAAACCTGCGACACTTTGGTTTGCAGCCCGAGCTCAATTCACTGAGCTACCCCAGCCAGGGCTAGATGGGTTGTTTTCTTATTATGATGGTACCTCTGGAAAGAGGTGTAATGCACCAGAGCATAGCTTATTAGTCAGGGCAAAGTATGGCCAGACACCAGGTTACGAAAAGAGACACTGTGGGTTAAGGAACCTTGAGAGTGCACGTTCTGTAGACCAGTCAGGCTATTTGTGAGGGTAAAGTTATAGAAACTGATGCTGTATAAGATTGGATGGCACATCTTAAGAGGGCTGAAAATGATGCACAAAGGGGTATCATTAGCTTTGAGTAGGATAAAAGGAACTGATATTACATGTGTATATTTAATATTGAACTATGCTAGGTTTTCCATATACATTGCTTTGTGTCATTGTTAAAATGCCATTCAAGTACCATGATCATCAACATTATAGATTTCAAGCGATGATAGATTTTAGTGAAGGATGAAGCTACATATTTCACTGCATAATGAATCTGAGACAGCAGACACAAGCAAAATGTGAAAAACAATAAATGATCGACAACTGTTACTATCCAGAAGTCTGTCGTTCTAAAATCCCTTTTTATTATTTTAATGTGATCACACCACGTGTGTAGGATGATCTGTTGATCTATCCCTTCATTGCATTATTTCCTAGAATGCATTTATTTTGAACATTGTTAAAAATCAATTTGATCTATTTTTAAAAAGCACCTCACATAATTTATGAGAATTTCTTACTTGTCTTTACGCAGAACAGGCCTTGAGGCAGGAAGCACTGAGACCTCTATTCTAGCTTCACCTTTTCACAGGTGAAGAACACGCGTCTCAGAGGCGCTGGGGGATGACATTCGTCTGATTCTGGAACAGCGTGTCTCGTTCCCCCAGCCTCCCGAGAGAGCACTTGTGCCTCCAAACTTCCGAGAGGCCCCGAGAGTAAAAGGCCTAGTGGGCTGCTTTTGTGAACTGCCTATTTTGTCATTTTTCTAGCAATCACATTGTCATTTACCAACGGAGTCTCATAAATATTCCAGTTTGTACCTTCCCACGTGCAGAGCAATCATACTAGGTGGTGTAATTTCATTTTGGTTAAGGGGAGTTTTATGCATTCGGGATCCCTTCTGTTCCCAACATGATTAAACCTGGTGTTGTAGCTAAAAAGCTCTTATGGCAATTTATCATTTGTTGGCTTAAAGAAATTTTCATTACTTCATCCCATGACATCGCTTTCCTTACAAGTTACAGAACAGATTTTTCACGTAAAAACACTTTATCTCTTCACACTCGCGTCTCCCTTCCTGCCCAGACCCTTTCATTCCAAATGCTTTTTTCTTGAGGCAGATCCAAGAGAGTACTTAGTCAACGGAAGAGGTGGTTTCTTCCTTTCTCTTTCTGAGCCTTGGAGTGAATTCTACAGGCTGCCTTAGACTTTCCACATGCTGTTCCCATTTGTATTTTTTTACTAAAATACATTCATTAGCAGCTGAAAAGAAAATGAGGCAATCTTCTCACCTGCTTACAAATACAAACAATGAAAATAATTTTCACAGCCCAAAGGCCCCTCATATACTTTGATTTATTCTTGGAGCTTGAAATTAATTATTAAATTTGATGCTTGCAGCCTCTAACCTAGAAGATTGTTCATAACAATTTATAGAAGAGAAGCTGAGGTTCTCAAAGGTTATGTAAATTATCTAGGGTTCCAATTCCGATGAGCAGAACATGCAAATTTCACTTCCAGACTTGACTTCCTCCAAATTTTCAATTTATTATCACCCTGCAGTCTTGCCTGTCTCCAAAACACCTGACAGGATTGTTTAGTAGAAAGAAAAGAAATGATAAACTGAAATAAGTCCTTGTAATGTATTATATCTATTAATATTCCTGTCTCACACTACCACTAAAAATTAAGAACTGTCAGAATCACAAACTAGGAAATTGTTTGGGGTCCAGATAATATAATCTGCTGATTACCTCCCTGTGATAACTATGCCAATTTCTTTGAACATTCTCTAAAATGCCTCATAAATACCTTATTCTTTAAACTTCCTTTTAGGAATCATCTCAGATTCACAGAAAAAAAGTGCATATTTGTTTAGAGGTCATCGTGTCTTTTGCCTGAGGGTATGTAGTCAATTGGCTGTTTCTAGAACATACCTGGGTTTAGTTTGTCTTCTCAATGATCCTAGTTACGTTGTTCATTTTAAATAGAGTGGGACTTATTCGTTTGGGCTTGAATTCTGCTAGCTCCCCACCTTCATTATTGATTTTACTTTACTTTTGTGTCGGAAAGATGAGCATGATTCTAAAAGTTGGAATTCTCTGGAAAGGTAAAAACAAAGGGCCCCACCCACTCCCCACAGAGAACGCATCTCCTTGGTTGCTGGCTCTTGCCTTTTGGATTCTTTTTTTTCACAAATGGGCAGATTCAGCTGTATCCCTTCCCACCTGTTTTCTTTCACTAAGGGTTGCACGCTATAGAGAGTCCTTTGACCTTTCTGGGTTGTCATAAGCATGGGGAATGGCAAAACACAGCTTAATACAGCTGTTGGCAGATGAGCTAAAAATAATTTTTGCATCTTAATATTGTAGAAACTAAAAGGAAAAAAAATGTTGCAGCGATTGCATGTGGCTGTTGAGCCTAAAACATTTACTTTTGAATCCTTTACAAAAATTTTTTTTCTACCTGTGACCTCACATAATATACTTAGGTTTACCCACATTGTAGCATAGACCAGAAACTCATTCTTTTTTATTGCTGAATATTATTCCATTGTTTGGACATATTGTATGGGGTTTATCCATTCATCAGCTGATAGACACTCATGCTGTTTCTGCTCTGAGACTGTTAAGAATAACGGTTTTATGAGTATTCATACAAATCTTTGTGGGAGCATATTGTTCTTATATTTATTCATTTACTTATTTATTATTGGATAAAGTCTTAGAAGTGGAATTGCTGGGTTTTATTGCAAATATATGTTCGGTGTTTTAAGCAAGTTCTAAACTGGCTGCACCATTCTTCACTCCTACCAGTAATACATGAGCGTTCTTATTTATCCACATTTTTGTCAATATTTTTGTTTTCTTTCCTTTTTATCATAGCTACTGTAAATGGGTATAAAATAGTGTCTCATTGTGGTTTTAATATTCATTTCACTAATGAATAATGATGGTGAACACCTCTAAAAACACCTTTAGACATCACTTGGGTTGTGTGTCTTTTACTAACAAACAGAAAAAGAGTTCTTCATGCATTTTTAATGCAAGTTTTTATTTAAATATAATTTGTATATATTTTCTCCTTGTTTGTGGCTTGTCTTTTACTTTCATAATAGTTCCTTTGAAATGGAAATAGTTTTATGTTTCCTGATTTGCTCTCTTGAGGATTTATGCCTCTATAATGGCTATTGGTCTAGTTTTATTTTCCTTTAATCTCTTTGGTTTGGGTACCAGAATAATGCTGGTCTCATAGAATGAATTTAAAAGTATTTCCAGCTCTTCAAATTTTCTGGAAGAGAGTATATATGATTGGTATTTTTATTTCTAAAAATGCCTGATAGAATTCACCAATGAAGACATCTTGTTGAGGGATGATCTGTAATTATAAATTTAATTTCTTTAATATACAGGACTATTCTCATTATCTATTTATTCTTCATGTAAGCTTTATAACTGAAATTTTCTATTGAGGAATTTGACTATTTCATCTGTGTTGTTATAAATTTGATTGAAATGTTACTTTATTATCCTTTTAATATCTGTGAAATTGGAGGACTATAAATTCTGTCATTGTTGATATTGACACATGTATATGTTTTTGCTGAAAGAAAAATGGGTATATTAATTTTATTGATTTTCTCAAGAAAAAAAGGCTTTGGGTTTCACTGATTTTCTCTATTTTTTCCTATTCTCTATTCTATTGATTTCTACATTAATCTCTATTATTTCTTTTGTTTTATTTATTTCAGGTTTAATGTGCTCTTCCTTTCCTAGTTATGTTAGCTAGAATTTGCCATCAGTGGTTTAAGACTTATTTCTTTTTAATGTAGGTGGTTAGTGTTAAAGCTTTTCACCCTAAATACTGTTTTATCAGCATCCCAGAAAGTTTAATAGGTTGTGTTTCCATTTCCTATATGTCAAAAACACTTTCTAATTTCTACTTTACTTTCCTTTATATTGTATGTGTTATTTAGAAGTGTATTAGTTACCAGATAGTTGGATATTTTCTATAGCTCTTTTTGTTACTGACATCTAATTTAATAACTTCTCATCACAGCAGCTACTTCACATGGATGAAATCCTTTCAAATGTATTCAGCCTTGTATGATGGCCCAGAATGTGTCTACATTTGCATAAGGTCTATACACACTTGAAAAGAATGTATATTTCTGAGTGTGGTTTGCTCTAATGTCAATTGGGTAAGAGTGCTTTATAATGATATTCAAAATTTGTACAACTTTTTTGTTTCTTTCTCCTTGTTCTATAAGCTCTTGAAAGAGGAGCATTGAAAACTTCAGCTATTATTCCCAAAGTCGTCTGTTTCTCCTCTGAGTTGTGTCAGAAGCCTCAGCAGAGACCAGAGGCAACCCTCAGTGCTTTGCAAACACTGGCCGCTCTTTCAGATGCAAAACCTCTGTGTTGGTTCGCCAGGCCTGCCATGGCAAAGCCCAGCCCACGGGGCCACAGAAGCAACAGCCGTGTGTTTGCTCACAATTCTGATGTAGAAAAATGTTCCCTTGACTTACATTAGACTAGAAAGCTCCCTTGATATTTTTCCGACAAACTTTTATTAAAAAGAAAAAGTGACCTTCAGCAGACATCCAGCAGGACTTGACAAAGTTTTGATTGAGGGAAGATTGATTCTCTAAAGCTGGAGTGGCCAGACATGCACTGAATTTGCTGCAGTTCATTGCTCTGTCCCAGAAATGCTTTCCAGCCATTCTCGCCTAATGAGCTTATTAGTAAAAGGCTGAAAGGATCACAGATTGTCTATCAAGGAAGATTGTCAGTCACAAGCTGTTAGCAACTCTGCTGTGATTTGTAGACCAGGAGTAAGGGACAGAACGGTGCTAAAACGCCACTCATTATGTCCCACAGCTTGTGCAGTGACACAAAGAAAATCCGTGGAGCAAAGGTGTGTAGGAAAAAACAGTGAGTGCTGCAGAAGAAAATCAAAGGAAATTAGACAGAATGGTGCTGGACCACCTCCCATTTCCTTTAGTGCAGTGATAATTCAGAGGAGAAACCAAGGCACCTGCAAAAATAATAGCCAAAGTCCAAAATGATGCTATTAAACTGTTGTTGGGGGAAAAAGTCTGCTTGACTATTGTTAGCAACAGGTAGAACTCTTTTTTCTCCTTGGAGAGATTTTTTTTTTACAGATCAAAGAGATATTTGGATTTCCTTCTTCATTTTGCAATCTTTGGTTTATAACTTAGTTTGGAAAATCCATATTTTGGAGTATTTCTTGTTTGTAGACAGAGAAGTATCTCTAGGCCAAATAGATTTGCTGATGAAAATCTCTGTATTGATAAAAAATTTGTCAATACTAACCTATGAATTTGATAGTTCTCTTATATTCCCTTTTAATTCACATTCTTCTACAACTAATATAACTCTGTTTACATACCTGCCTTTTGTGATGAGTGATTAGGGGCAGGATCTAACATGACTGTCTAAAGTGGATGAACTCTAAATTTTATGGCCAATGCTGATTTATTATAGGTAAAATGCTTTTGGAATCTTTTGATGGTTAAAAATAGCTTTAGAATCCTCTTTAATGAACAGACACGTTTCTCTGCCTCTGCTCTTTACACCTACCCCACTGAAGTTTGGATCCCCCAGCACAGTCGATTCACTCGTTATAAACTTGTCTGTGCCACAGGCACATTGTCCAACCCTGGGAAGGATGGAGTTAAAGTGACCATCTCAGAATCTACTCACATCCTTTACCAAGGAATACTATCAGGGGACTGGTCTAATTTCCTTGCTAATGTGAGGAATAGACCTTCAGGCAAATAGGTGAATGCTATTTGGTAGGAATAAGGTCCTTAATGTGGGTTGTTCTTAATAGGATACCCCTATTCAAAGAGTGCTTATACTAAATAATCATAATTCAGAATCTATGAATTTATGAGGCATGATTCTTAGGAAAATGTTGCCTAAGCTGAGGTATGGAATGGAGACATTTCATAGATTAGATAGTCTCTGGGGTGTGGCCATTACCACCCACCTCACATGGGAACCTCATCTACTCTGCACCAGAGAAAGTGTGTTTGATGTTAGAAAGAAGGACCTGCCCAGTCTCCAACAGGCTTTTTCTGAAGTCTTGATAACCTATAACCTTGGAATTACTAGTGAAGATTCATCTTATCTCTTTGTTGTGTAAGTCTGGTTTATGAGTTGACAGATTCCTTATGTTAAACTAGTGCTAAATGGCTGCCCTTGTTGTTGTTGTTATTATTATTATTTTTCTGCTGTGATAAAGCAAACAGCATAATTTGGCAGCTCCGGAATACCCACTATCATGTTCTGGGAAGTCTTTCCTCCACCTTTCTTCTATGTCAGTCTTTTAATTGGGTGACACGCGTTCACTTGAGGTCCCGCAGAGGCACCACAAGGATTCCCCTCCCTGCGTGTTGTTGCTTTTCTCCAACCAACCCGCCGGACGTGGCTACAACCTAGTTTCTTCCTAACCACCACAGTTTGGAAGTGGTCTCTACACTAAGCTAGATTTCTACCAACCTCAGCCACTCCCCACCCACATACTCTCACACCCCGAGCAAATCAGTTTGTCTTCAAATTTAAAAATGGGAAACATTCAAAATCTCAAAATCTAGCTAAATTTTTAAGGAAATTTGCATGGAAAATCTCATAAATGCAAAAGTGCATGAACTCGACCATGTAAAAATTTAAAACTTCTGTTGAAAAAGACAAATATGGCCCTGGCTGGTGTAGCTCAGTGGGTTGAGTGCGGGCTGCAAGCCAAAGTGTCACGGGTTCGATTCCCAGTCAGGCCTGGCACATGCCTGGGTTGCAGGCCACGGCCCCCAGCAACTGCACATTGATGTTTCTCTCTCTCTCTCTTTCTCCCTCCCTTCCCTCTCTAAAAATAAATAAATAAAATCTTAAAAAAAAAGAAAAGGACAAATATGGCCCCAAGGATAGATTGGGAAAATATATGTGGGGTATATAACATATGAAGAATTAATGTTCCTATTCTGTAAAGATCTCTCACAACTCTCTAAGAAAAATGTATGCTGTGTGAAGAGGCAAAGCACAAAAGAAAATAATCTAAGTGACAAATATGAAAATAGTTTAATCATCTTGCTCAATAGGAATGCCATTAGCTACAGATTTTCCTAAGAAAACTGAAAGCCAGTCGAAGTTTGAGCACACAATTCTGAAGAGGAGGTTAGGGAACAGATATTTTTCACTCACACACTGCTCCTGGATGTGTTAAGTAATAAAACCTTTTAAATTTAATGGAACTCATCAAAAATTTAAATATGTCCATTTTATTTACCAATTAGTTTTGCAAATTCTCTCAGGATACATAGACAGCATCAAAACCATAATGCATATGCACTGGGATGTTTATGGAAATATTGTCAATGATAATTGGAAATTAGAAATGGGAAATGCCTTAAATGTAAATCAAATGGTTATAATTAAATATATGGCAGTACGTAAACTGGAAGCTAATGCATATCTGAAAACATATGACAGGCTGTAATTATTCATGTGGAAAGACATCCTATTACATTGTTAGGGATCACAAAGCAGTATGTCAAATGACCTATTTGTGAGATATATGTGTATATAGTTTGTGATATAATTGTAGAGAGTGCACACACAAACACACCCACAATACAAGTTGGAAATATGCACCAATATTATCAGTGGCTCTCTGTGATATATGTAATTACTGAGGCTTTCAGTGCCTGTAGCATTCTGCTCATATCTAATACTTTTAGATAAGCAGCACATTTTCTTTTTGTAATGGCAGAAAACTTGTCTTTGCAATATTTTTTCTTTCCTAGTTTATCAGATCTCACATTATCTCACCATGATGTTGCACGATGTATATGAAGCCCGCACACAAGCAGGGGTAGAAAGGTTCAATGGCTCACATGCCTCCTGTATCCAGTAACAATAAAAGACTCACAGTGGAGCGTGGCCTTGTGGGACTGAAAATAGTCTCCACTGCGGATGTTGGATTTCCTGTTAATAGAAATCATTGACAAGACCTTCCTAAGTAGTAAGCAAATTCAAGACAGGAGTCCAGGAGAGCTCAGAGGCAGACTGGAAGCAGGTCAAGCTCATTTTTCATGGCTGTTTCCGCTCTCTGAGCTGCGTGAGCCATCATAGCGGCTGCGGTCAGTAACTGTCATCAGGTTCTTGGCGGGGATCTTTGTTAGAAAGCTCTTCTTTAAATATAGTCAAGAAGAGTCTGTATTACTAATGCCGAGACTTAGAATGCTCCACAATCACTGAAAGGGAACCTGACCAAAAATGACTGAGCAAGCAAATGATCGAGCAAACACCAAAATGAAGAGGAGAGAGCTGAAAATCCCAGTGCAGTGAATGAAGTGATAGATTCGTCATGGGACACAGTGATACAAATCTGATAACCCAATTAGGAAAAAAGGAAAGCAAAGGAGAGGAAAGGAGAGAAACAGAGAGACAAGTAAAAGCAAAGGACAAATTCATCCCAGATTGAAGCCATCGTAATTCATTGCATTAGTCTCACCTGACTTAAAGTAGAACTGGAACATCATTTGTGTTTTTATAAATAAGTATGCCTTAGTAGACTATGAGAAAAGTGTTTTAAAGCTCTTAAATATTTAAGTTCTGGAATACAAAACATTGCTAAGAAGTTTGATACTAAAGTAACAGGATTGGCCAACCAGGGAGCTGGAGCGCATTAAGGGACATCAAGCGCGAAGGCCTTGAAGCATCCGCCCGAACGCCTGATGTCTAGCTGCCCAGGACACACACAGCTCCGGTCACAAGTCTGACCCTCCGATGCGGTGTCATAGCTCCCGAGGTCAGGGCAGTCACGGTCCCTAATGGTCTAGTATGGTACCTTTCATGAGTATCACTATTGTTACTGTTGTTATGATTATTACCTACATAGGCCATGAGAGAGAAGGAGGGGAAATAAATGTTCACTATGTATAGACTCTCCGTATATTGATGTCCTTGTTTAAGAAATAATTTAAAGCGAGTCCATTTCACAATCTTTTGGGAAACGTTTTTCTATTTGTATTAATTGTTCCTTGCATGAAATACCTGCAAATATGTTTTCTTTATTCTTTCATTAAACTGATCTATGCACTAGTAAATAACGAGAGTAGCTGTTTTCATGATTGTCAAATTCACAGCCTAATTTGAAATTCAGATTCTCAACCAAACTCTAAGTTTGGAAATTTCATCACTTCTCTTCTCTTATGTTTGTTTTTCAAGTGTATGATAGTGTTAATGCTGTTTTGTGCATCTTTTTTGAAAACTTACACATTTTTGGTGTAGATGACTTTTGTAGGAGAAGAGGCATATTGTACTGACACTAATTTTGTATGCAAAACACTATTTTGGTACATAATAAAACTATTCAGGATAAAGACAACTTTAGCGGTAATTACCTGCACAGTGATCTTTTTCATTATCAATTTCTCTGGAAGTTTAAAATCTTTGAAACTGCTGGTCATCTCATGTAAATATAGAAAAATCCAGTAAACATCATCATAACATATTCATAAACTGAGAATTGTGTGTGGCTTAGTTATATTTGGTTGAAATATTCCCAGCCTGCGCAGGGTATGAAATATGCTGGAAAGGAGGAACCAGGGCTCACAAATTGACTTCTTTCTTTTCCTTACTTTTTATATTGATGTTCGAATACAGTTATTGCCATTTTCCCACCACCACTTTCCCTTGCCTTACCCACGCCCACCTCCCACCCTCAATCCCACCCCCCAGCCCCATCCATGGGTCCCTCATTCATGTTCATTTACATCCCTTTCTCTCTTTCCCACGTTGTCCCTCTCCCCTCCCCTCTGGTGACTCCCCTCAGTTTGTTCGTGGATTTCAATGTCTCTGGCTATATTTATCTTGCCAGTTTGTTTTGTTGATGAGGTGCTACTTAGAGGTGAGATCATATGGTATTTGTTCCTCACCACCTGGCTTACTTCACTTAGCATAATGCTCTCCAGCTCCATCCATGTTGTTGCAAAGGGTAGGAGCTCCTTCTTTCTCTCTGCTGAATAGAATCCCACTGTGTAAATGTACCACAGTTTATTGATCCCTCCTTTACTGATGGGCATCTAGGCTGCTTCCAGCACTTGGCTATTGTAAATTGTGCTGCTATGAACACTGGGGTGCATAGGTTCATATCAAAGACGGACCGTGACCAGCGGCTCTGCAGAATCATAGTCTTGAAGTCCGAGAAGCAGAGGAAGGATAGGTGTGTGTATATATATTTATGTATATGTGGATTATTATACCCCACATATTTCTGTACTGAGAGGACCTAAAAGAATTGACACCCCAGTAGCAACGAGTGTACCTAGCACTCAGAGCTGGGTGCTAATATCTACAACATTTATAGATATTCTTCCCTAAAGGAAGGAGAACAGAATACCCCCCCCCCCAAGTGTTGGCTGCCTATGTGACTTCCTCCCGAAGAGTACAGCAGAGAAAGGAGGGGAGAGACATCGCTGTGCAGCAGAGAAAGCTGACACCTGCCGCAAGGAGGTGCGCGAGGTCCACATCGACAGTCACAAATGGCACCGCTGGAGTGTACCCTGATAGGATGTCCTGACGTGGCACTTTGCCTGTGCACGCTTTCTCCACATCCACAGTCCCAGGCTAATCACAAGCAAACATCAGAACAGTTCCGGTGGAGGGGCACCTTACAGTACACCTGACCCATCCTCCATGCAGCCGTCAAGGGCATGAAAACCAAGGCAAGTCTCTGAAAATGAAAACTGAGAGGACCCGGAGGAGAAGCTACAGCTAAAGTCAAGTGGTGTGCTGGGCGTGACGCCGGGACAGAAAAACACTAGGCAAAAGCTAAGGAAATACAAATGAACTGTGGATTTTGTTAATAATGTATCAGTGTTGGTTATGTAGTTAGAATAAATAATGTGTATAGAGGGTGGGGTGTGGGGGAGGGGCCATAGGAAATCTGTCCTGATCATCTGGTAAATTTTTCTCTAACAACTCTTTCAAGGAAAAATAGGGAACAGTTACAGGTTTGCTCTTTTGATGTCTACTATTACATGGGTGATATTCCAATAATTCTGTAGAATACCAAAATGGCAGATTTTAGGGCCTAGAAGATGGAGGTTTCTCTTCTGTGACTGCCATAATGATACCAGTCTGCAGTCCCTTATCTCAAATCCCTGGAGCCAGAAGTGGTTCAGAATTAAGAATTTTTCAGAGCGATGCATAAATCAAGTAATACCCCCAGAGGGGTCTGCAGATGCTTCTTATAATCAAGTAGGAAAACAAGTAAATATTCTCTTTAATTGGAAATAACCGCATTTGTCAGTTTGATTTTGCCACCTAATGAATTCAGTATCTCTGATTTTGCCACCTAATGGGTTTAAAAAAACATACACACAACTGTTGGTTTGGGGAATTGTAGACACAATACTGCTTCTGAAGGAGATTTAAGCAGTGGGATTCATCCGCAGTCAGGTGTTTGACGTTAAAGTAGGAGGAGCGGCAGGGAGCTCTAACCTTTAAGTCGTGTGCACAGTGTTCAAGGAGCTTGTTACCCGCAGAGGAAACAGCACGTGTCTGTCCCCCAGAATAACTCAGGTGCCTCCTACTGCAAGGTGACAATCTCAGAACTGGTTGCTTATTGTCGTCTCAAAGAGTGAACCAGTGTTAACTATGAACTTAATGCTGTTCACTCCTTCTGGACCAAGGTTTTCAACGTTAAATACCATGCCTGCTTGGTTGACTACTAAGCCCCAGTATATGTTGAAAGAATCTCACCAAGGATGCAATTGATACGTCTTTTAAATACATACATGGGTGAATAAAGAAGAGTAACAGTAATTGAATGGATAAGTGAAGAAATGACTCTTTCATTGCTAACCCAGTATCTGCAAAAAGGTTGATTCTTCCAAAATTAATTAATTACAGTTATGAAGTGGATATTTTAGTTGTCTTCCAAAGAGTATCTATGGGAAATTTTATCTCAAATGCTTCATTTACAAATAAGACACAATGAGCCAGAAAAATGCTGCAACTAGCTTAGTGCTGTGAAAAAGTCCTTGGTATGTGCGTGCTTTGCATGCCCTGCTTCTGATGTAAAGTCTGAAGTCTTTATTTTGATGATTTAATATATTTCTTACAAATATATTTTAGACAAAAACTAGCTACCAACCCTTTTAAGGAAAAATAGGGAATAGTTGTAGTTTTGCACTTTTTATGTCTACTAATGCATGGGCCAGAGTCCTATAATTCTAAAACACACACACACACACACCTATTTGAACTAGTGCATTCGTTAGCAGGTCAGGGGAAGGTAGAGAAAGACCAGCATAACCGAGGTGAAAGTTACAACATTTGTTCATTATGTGGAATATTTTTTACTTCCCATGGTAAATGTTAGCACTATCTTTCTATTCCTCTTAAAAGTGGACAAAACTCATTAGCTTGAATATGTATTTCATTTTCTGGGCTTATTTAGATGAAAGATCATCACTGCTTAAAATGAAGATTATTTGAGAATACCTCACAGCAGCCCATAGGCAATTGCTCATTTATCCCTGTACCTTATTACAGAATGTTAGGTTGTAATTTGGGACATACACATAGGCATACTTATTTTTCAACTGAGTTATTTCAATGAGTATTTAAAAATAAGTATTACAAGTGAAGATTATTTTTTTGTCACAAATGACAAATAAATCATGTTACATAAATATTATGTGGGTGTTACATGTCATGAAATAGAGAAGCTCTCCTTTCATTTATTAGATGAATTATTAAAATACACTGATTAAACACACACACACACACACACACACACATATAATGTGAGTATAAGAAGGAAAGAGAATGACCAATAATTTTGTTTGTGGTTAAATTTTCCTCATTTATTCTTATTTGTATTTTTAATAATTATAACATTTATTCTTAACAAATGCAGCTTTGACTAACAATTTCATTGTCGTATTTTAAAAAGGACCGGAAATTTCCACTTTGTCCCTCGGTAATGGTGGATATCATTGAACAATATTTACTCTGTTCCACAAGTTCCTATGGAGCGGGTGTCCTTCCCAGGAGACACGGCCACGTGATTCCCTTGGGCAGGTGGGATACCTGAATCCTTTGACCTCTAGCTGGCTCCCAGGTACATAAGCAAGCGTAAATAATTATTTTTTGTAGCCACCAAGTCTTGGGATTTTTCATTACCCAGAAATGACTGAGAGGGCTTTTTACATGATTTAATGTACAAAACCGTTTTCATAGTTTTGTAAATGTTGAGACGTATCCTTAGTGAAAAGTTCTTCTTTAGATAGAACGCGACCTAATTTCACGGAGCTGGAGGAACGTAAGCAGTCTAAGTGCGCATGCCGTTCGGGAGGGCCCAGGGTTTCAGCGTGACCCCCAGCGATGCCGTTCTGCGCGTGGCATATATGTTCTGTGTGTTTGAACGTGCAGAGAGTAAGACACAAATTATAAAGAGGAATTAGATGTAAGAAAATCCCCAAATCAATTTGCTATTACATTTTTTGGGGGGAGAAATCTGTTTATTTGTAAGTCCTACACACTAAAACAAGTTTCTGCTTTCTCATACATTCAGGTCATAATGGCCTCAATAATAAACACGAAAATTGTCATGTCTTATATTTTAAGATAGTGAATTTAGCAACAGGTGATTTTATCTTTCTTTATCAGTAACTCAGAAATTTTAAAAAATGTTCATGTATGTGTATGCATGCACATGCAAGCAAACACACACAGTGCATACTCTGACATGTTATAGTTAATAAGCACATTTGTATCAGTATTGTAACTTCTTTGTTTAAAATACCACCAGTTTACAGATGAAGAAGTAGACTGTGGAGCAAGTATGTGCAACACACAGAGAAGATATGGGATTATTATCCAAATATATAAGTAAAACCCATATAATAATAAAATTAAACAAACAACCTGGTGTTGAATTGGCAAAAACAGGGACACAAAACATACGGATAGGTAAAAAAAGTGAAAAATATAAAATAAAATCCATCACTCATTAAAAATGCAGAGTGAAATTCATGATCTCCAAAAGCTAAAATTTCTATCAAGTGTGGGTGATTGCAGAGGAAAGGAATACGTCCCTATATTGTGGTTCTAAGAACAATTTTGTTGCAATCTGCTGAAAGTTGGGTTATACATTCCATAATGTGCAGCATCTTTACTCTTTGTGAATCTACACTTCAGAAACATATTGCACAATGTAACAAGTAATGTAAATATGCATTTTTATAATAGTACAATGCTAGAAGTATTTTTAAAAGATTTTACTTATTTTATTCCTAGACAGAGGGGAAGGGAGGGAGAAAGAAAGGGGGCAAAACATCAATGCATGGTGGCCTCTCACTCACACCTTACTGGGGACCTGGCCCACAACCCAGACACGTGCCCTGACTGGGAATCAAACCAGTGATCCTTCAGTCCGAAGGCCAGAACTCAACCCACTGGCCCACACCAGCTAGGGCCAATACTGGAAGTATTTTAACAATTCATTAACAGAGGAATGGCTAAATAATTTATGCTATACCATAACTATGATATACCACACATTCATTAAGAATAATGGGGGAGTCTAATGTGAAAAAAATCTAAAAAGATTTAAATTTAAGTAAACCAGTATAATAACAAATGATTTTAAATGCTATCTAAACTAAACGCTGAGCATTAAATATATAGTACACATACTAATTTCATTGTCAAAAATATCAGTGATCCAGCCATGTTTTAACTACATCCCACGGACAAGGAAACGAAGGTGCAGAAAGAAAACGTAACTTGTCTGTTACACGTGTAACAAGGTAACGCAGCTGTGAGGTGGCAGCACTGAAATTCAGACCCCAGTGCGCTGCCTCCAGTGTCTGCGCCCTGAAGCAAGCTGTGGAACTGAAAATACACGACAGCCCTCCGACCCAATGATGTCATCTATGTTCGTAGACACATCTGAACGCCCAGCTAAGGAACAGAAACATCGTGCTTCATATTCATCGCGTGTGAAACCTCTGGGAACGCGGCATGTCGGAATTTGAGTAGACAGTTACTTTCATTATTCATGTTTTAATCAAGGAGAAGGAGGCACTAGTTATGTGTATTTTTCCAATTAGAACCTAATAAAAAATAAAAATGTCAATTAATTTTAAATTGGCTTAATAATAAAGTAAATTAATGTGATTAACTTCCTCTTTTTCAGAAAAAATTGAAGCATATTTTTGTGCATGTAAGCAGAAAGGGGAAATTATTGAGAATGTGAGGTTTTTAAAAAGGCCGGAAGTGAAAAGAATAAACTGAATCAAAATTAAGTGTTTTTTTTATTGCTCTAATACATGACTGAAAACTTAAATCAGTAAGTTTTTTTCTTCTATTTTAGCAATTCAAGAAGTCATCTCATTGATGTGTTGAGTGTTTTTTAATATCTAATAGAAATTGAGAGAGTGGTGACAGACAATTCTTAACACTTTGCTAGTTTTAAATGCACAGAATGAAATAAAAACTTAATTAGGATTCTTTTGTGCATAAGTAAATGGGACCAAATTGAAAAGAAGCTTTGGGTGGAGTCAAAGTTACTAGTAGGCTTTTTGATATTTGTATTGCAATAGAATATTATAAAGTTTCATGAAGTCAAGCTAGGAGATTACTTAGGTTTTAGGAATGAACTCATACCAACTTATGTTTATTATTCAAAGTGTTTTTTATTTCCATACTTTGTTTACTTCTCTCTCTCTGTCTCTCTCTCTATATATACATACATACATATATATACACATACACATATATATCTTCCTAAAATTAGATCAATAGACAAAAAAAATATTGTTTATCTACCCTCCCTGAGGAAGAAAGCACCAGAGAGAAATATTTTCTTTGCTTTGATCATGAAGATTAAGAGCACCCCAAGTTTGTGTGAAATTCTCATCCATCTTCTAATTGGATAAGACATTTTCTATTGTAAAAATGAATGTCAGATTTCATCACTTTAAGTCATAAGAATTAGGAGCTTGTCAATTTTTCCCAGAAAAGGGAACTCATTAACTGTCTCTTACTCCTACAGAATTCCTGTCCTATCAGAGAGCAACTCTCTTTGATGGAGGAGATGTGTGTGTATCCCCTGGACGCTCCTGCCTCACTGGTGAGAAGTTAAAATGGCCCAACCACTTTGGGAAATCCTTTGCTACTTTCTTATAAAGTTAAACACACATGTACTGAGACACTCCTTTCCTAGGAATATAGAGACATGAAACCACAACAAGACTTCTAAAGGGATATTTATAACTTTTGTATTTGGGGTAAAGAAGAACTGGATACAATTCAAACTGTCCACTGTTAGCAGAGAGGATAAACAAATGGTCATATATCCATGTAATGCAACACTTCTCAGCAGTATAAGAAGAAGGATGGGGAGGCAGGAGGGGAAGAGGAAGAGGAAGGAAAAGAGAGCTACTGATTCATGTGATATTGTTCAGGAATCTCAAAAACAATAATGAGCAAAAACCAAGACACAAAACAGTACACACCACATCATTCCATTCATGAATGGCTCAGAAACAGATAAATTTAATCTATGGCACTAGAACTGAGAAGAATGAGTGCCTGTGGAGAGTAGAGATTACCTAGAAAGGGTAAAGATTATTTTGAAGGGGAAATATTCTATGTCTTGATTGGGCAGCAATCATATAGCTCTCTACCACGTGACACCACATCTAACAGTACACTTAGGATTTGGGAATTCCATTCTGTAAGTTATGCCTCAATTAAAAATATATGTATGCGACATCTTTTTCAAAATGTGGTCATGGAAGGGACCGTGCAGACTGGAGACAATCCTGCCGATTCTAGGACAAGTAAGCCTGAGGGTGGAATCCGACAGTCTCTCTGTTCCTAAAATTCCGCCAATACTGGTTACACTGCACGTTATTTAAAAATGGTATTGTTACATCTGTGTTGTTGTAGTTCTGATTCTCACCGTGGATGCCTTGAGGTTTTACCAAGGATTACATGGAGCTGCAAGCAAACAGACTGATTGTGAAATAAAATCAACAGGATTTCTTCAGGGACATTGAATAATGTGATATTCGTTCCCAGACTTCACGATGTTATTAAGTGAATGCTAGATATTCAGAAACATTTTTAAAATGTCTTACTAAATACCTTTGAAATAAGATTTCCACTTTCTTCTCTCAAAACAGTGGAAATTAATTAGCACCATTTTAATTTTCTTGATGCTTCCAATTTTTTCATTTTTACAAAATTAATTGCTTTGAAATATATTAGTCATTCTCAGCATATTGAGAATTGAATGCCATTGAAATAGTTTTAAATAATGCAGTGGGCATTTTCAACATTAGGAAATCTGTTATCAAAATGGAAAATGTTTGGCCAAATAAGAGAAATCCTTTTATAATAGAAGCAATTGTTTTGTTTTGTGCTTTGTTTTTCTTTTTAGAACACAAAGTGGTGATGAATAACTTAATAGATATTAAAATACTGTTGAGTCTTTTATTAGCTTAAATTATTCTAATTTCTAGAGTTGGCTTTTGCTGTATTCTCCTCTTTAAATTATATCTCAGGCTGTAAGGAAACCTCTGATACTGAGTTTTGTGATCAACCTAACAATACGGACTAAGCTGAATTTTTCCTGTGTTTTTTTCTATATACTGCATCTGCTCTTAAAAGCAGCTCTTAGACTAGGGAGTAAAATCTTTCTTTTTCAACTTCCCTGGGGTGACAGCTACTGGGCCACCTGGGCTGCCCATCGACATACTGTAGCATGATGTGACTGGGGGATTGAACATTTATATTTTATTTATTTATTTATTTATTTATTTTATTCATTTTTAGAGAGGGAGGGAGGGAGAAAGAGAGAGAGAGAGAGAGAGAAACATCAATGTGCAGTTGCTGGGGGCCGTGGCCTGCAACCCAGGCATGTGCCCTGACTGGGAATTGAACCTGCAACACTTTGGCTCGTAGCCCGCACTCAATCCACTGAGCTACTCCAGCCAGGGCTGGGATCGAACATTTAAACACTTAAATAATAAAGCACTGACTCTCATTATTCTGGGCCATTCTTCAGGCGATTTCAGGCTTTGTCCAGAAAGCCCACAAGGGCAGCCTGCTTCCTTGATGTAGGTGTCTCAGAAAGCCACACGCTTCCTCTCACTACACGGTCCGTCCGTCTCTGCCCAGCTCTGCTTCCCTCCTGAGAGAAGAGAAATCAGCTAGGGCCACACTTTCCCTCTGGCTGACACGACAGTCAGAATGAAACCCCCACCCTCCAGAGAGCGCTGGTTTACAGAAAAGCTTTCTCACTCTATGTGTCATCTCATTCAATTAAACCCCTAGCTTTTCACCTGTCCTCTTTAATGAAGTGGCACCCTACCCCCTCTCCATACCATAAGTAACTACAGCCCTGGGTCACCCACACCCTCTTCGTACCAGGGCCTACCTCCAAGGGCCCCCGGTCCAGGGAGGGGACTTTGGACCTTTGCGGGTATTCACTCTTTTGTATTCCAGTTGCCTTGAGCTTAGCCGCTTGGACTATATTGGGCATAAAGAATAAGGAGAAGAAAAATTATTTTTCAGTAGAACTAAAATTAAAATATTGATTGCAGTATAATTTATGCGTGAACTCAGAACCATCATTTTTATTGCCTTACAAATCCAAAGAGATTGAAACTGACTGCCTTCCTGGCATGCGCTTCGTGCCGTATTTCTCTTAAATGCGTGAATTAAGGGCCCCACACTCCCCATCGCCACCCTTGAAGGACACTCCTGAGAGTAAACACATGGTTGCTTTATTCTGTTTATTAATTCTCTTCCTCTTAAGGGGACGGAAGCACACACCATCCATATTGCATAAGCACTACTTTATTTGCAAACCTTTATGAGGCTTTCATTTAATAAACCTGATGCATTTTGCAGTCGGTGATATTAATAGTCACACGGGAGCAACTTCAGTGGCTCATGTTTGATGGAACAGTGACTCCTACTCCAAGTCTGGTGACACCCCTGAGTGTCCCTAATTACCACATGGCCTCATGAAATTCTGAAATGACTCTCAGAAGAAAATTAATTTTAATTAGTCTCAGTTTTTGAAAAATACATCCTGCATACCATTGTCCATGGCCAAAATGTTTGCCATCAACCACGGACTCTCACAATGCGGACACCATGCCCCTGGCATGCCATTCACTGCGTGTCACACACGTGGTTTATGCACCTTCTCTGCGCAAGGTCCTGCATCAGGCCCAGCGAGAGTGCCGAGATGACAAAGAGTCACCACCACCGAGAACTTCAACTCATATGTGGGACAGAAGTGTATAAGTAACTAAGTATGCTGTGAGAAAACTAGTTTACTAAATGCAAGCTTGCCATCGGAGAGCTGAGGAAGGCGCAGTGAATTCCGATGGAACACAGGGAGCATGCCTTGGGGAGGAAGCCAAACAGCTTCAGGCTGGGAAAAGTTAGCAGCGTGCTGGCGGGTTGGTCAGGGAGGCTGGGTCCTGTGGGGGGGCCATCTGTCGCTCCTGGAGGAGTGAATACAGAGGCCCAGAGAAGTAAAGAAAGGATGAGGTAGAAACCTATGAGGACACAATGATTTTGTCTTTTAACATGAATACGAACCATATGAATAGTCCAGTGTATTTCTTCCTCCCACCGCAAAATTTTAGCCAACGCTTAGTTTGATTGGCAATGTTCTGAAATGTGGGCGTGAGTTTCTGTGAACAGTGTTAGCAAGGGGCGGTGTCAATATATATTCATGTTATTGAAAGTTTTATTATTAATTAACCGTTAAAAATGTGACTGGAGCATCTGCCTTGTGCATGGCATCCTGCCAGGAGCTATTTATTTAAATGACAATGTAACTCCCCATGATCGCCTCTGACTTCTGGTCCTTTCTCTTTTGCGTCTCTGCTCTCACACATACTTCTAAACCCAGGCTGCCCCTCTGCCACACATTACTTTTGCCTATGTATTCCTTCACTTGGACAAGGTACCATGTGTGGTTGACAAGAAGGCCAAGGTACATTGCAGAAAGAAGGACTACTAGCTGTTTGTGTAGAGAATGTATTAACTCATAGCACGTTTGGGTGTATATTAACTGTAATCAACACAATAGACATAGACCCTGGCCCACGGGAGTTCACTGCCGTGCTGGGCAGTGTGGGTGTGATGGGTATGAATGGTCCCCATTCAATTGTGTTCCTACCAAAGAAAGGGAGGGGACAATAGCTTTCCAAATAAGAGAAAGCCAGTGAGAACATGTGTTAGAATGCCCTTTAAACTTTCAAAGGGCCATGGAGTATGTTGATTAATTGTCAGTCAAATGAAGGCAAGTTTTGGCCAAATAAATAAATTTAATTATCAATAGTCAACACCAGGAGCCAATGGCAAATGGAAGTTTGTAAAATATGCCTACTGCTATCACACAAGGGGGGGACCCCAAAACTGGGAATTATCTTCTGGGTGGGCCCTTTGTAGTACAGGCTTCCCTCACTAGGACAGCGTTCTAGGGATCCATCTGTATCAGTGTACCAATGGGCGTTGTGGTGAGAGGATGCCTTCGGCTTCAGTGAGTCTTTTTGGAGTTCTTTTCAACACATTTGCCCATGTCATGACGGGTGATTTATGAGTGCACCTGCCCACACCACGCTGGGTGGTCGGCAGTTTTTGACCAAAAAAGACATGAACACCCTGCACCACCTTCCCTATTCACCTCATCTCACCTCAAGCAACTTCTTTTTTTGTTTCCCCAGATGAACAAGTACTCAGAGGGAAATGTTTTGCCGACGTGGAAGAGGTGAAACAACAAAAATTACAAAAAGGCCAGAAGCACTGAAAGGCATCGAAATCAATAAGTTCAAAAACCGTTTTGAGCAGTGCAAAAACATCTCGATAAGTGTACTGCATCAAATGGAGAGTACTTTGAAAGTGGCTGAAGTTTAAATGTATAAGAATAAATACACAATTTTTCATAAATAAATTCTGGGGTTTTGGGGTCCCCCCTTGTATTCACGAAGCATTAACCACCATGAACAGAGGTGCTGGAGCAGGGATCCCCCCAGTTTTCTCACTGGCAGCTGGCCTTTATTTCCTGAGTATAGTTACCCAGTAATCTCCCACTGTAACCCGTTCCCCGAGTCATTGGAATGGCCCTCCCACGTGGCTGGTTTACATATGTTCAGGGTATTCCTCTCCTCATCAGTTGGTGGTGCTGCTAGCATGCGGCCTGGTTTCTAACAATCCCAGAATGGTCCCTCCCACATTGACTTCTGGGTAATTCCAGCCTTAGCCCCATCAAGCTTGTCTGCATGCTCTAAACCCTGGTTGGGATCCTGTGTCCAGCCTGCTACCTGTTGATGTAAATAACGTTTTGTAGGCGCTCAACTGTTTCCGTTCGTGTGTGTGTTGTCCACGGCAGAGCTGACTCGTTCCAACAGAGACGCTGTGTCCCACAAGGTCAAACCTTTTTTGGCATTTGTATAAAGAGTGTTTGCTGACCTCCTCTCCAAACCACGTCTCCGTGCTGCCTCCAGCGTTCTCTCCTAATCCTCGCTGCAGACTGCCACCATCCCTGCTGCCTCCAGATGCTGAGGCTGTTGTCAAGTAGAAAGTGTAGGTAAATGTGACTTGTCGCTTTTCATCATTATGTTTATTGCCCCTCTCGGTCGCACATCGCAGAGCAAGCGATAACAAGATGACAGGGCAAACAAACATGAGCACACCTGGATTCCCACATCCCAGAGACTCATGGCAGCGGGCCCTCTCTCATGTGTGGAGATGGGTCTCTGTTATCTCAAGTAGTGAGCCCAGTGCGTTTTCTGATAATATCGTAATTACACGAGTCAGTTCAAACCTGTAGTGTGATTTGCATAATATAATAACTGGCAGAACCCCTACATTATACTCTTAGTTATAAATTGGTACACTTCTGCAGTAAATCTAATTTTAGAATATAACAAAACCTTCAGCGATATATTTTATAATGAATGTGTGTCCACAGCCAGGCATCTTTTTGAAAAAATCTCTGTTTCAGTTTTCCCCCCAAAATTATTTACTAAGGTCATCATGAGTACTTAATACAATAAAATATATAGAATATATCTTATAAGATAACAGGAAATATATGTTGGGCATTGTCCTAGCAGTTCACATATTTTCTATGGGAGACATTTCTTCTCTGTCCTGAGTCATTTGAGAGGCCTGCAAGCTCCCCTCCCCAGCTGTGACGGACGGTGCTTGGGAAGGCTGCCCACAGTTTCCTGTCGCACTTGTGCCCATCGTTCTGCAGCCCCGGTTCTCATACAATACAACACAGCAATGTGTGCTATGGGCTCACCAACATAATCCAAGTTACCTGTTAGTCTCCCATTTTAACAGTCCAGAAATGACAAGGAATACTGCGCTGAGATCTCCACTTCTGCTGTTGTGGCCTGCTAACTGTAGATGTCAGCATCCTTTTGAAAAGTTCAGTGCTAGCCCTGGCTGGCATGGCTCAGTGGATTGAGCTCGGGCTGTGAACCAAAGTGTCACAGGTTCAATTCCCAGTCAGGGCACATGCCTGGGTTGCAGGCCATGACCCCCAGCAACCGCACATTGATGTTTCTCTCTCTCTCTCTCTCTCTTCCTCCCTCCCTTCCCTCTCTAAAAATAAATAAATAAAATCTTAAAAAAAAAAGAAAAGTCCAGTGCTATCTTTTTATAATGGCCTCATCTTTTTCTCCTTTCTTCAATACCCTGATCCTCCTCTGCCCCTGGCTGAACTCTTTCAGTTTAATCTAGGAAGGTGGGATGATTCTGTGTGAGTAATTAAACCTAAAATCAAGAAATGCTGCTTTAAGATGATTTCGTTCTCCCTCTGACCAGCCTCAACTTGGTTGGTGCTTTGGGCTCTCTCTGGAGCTTTACGCTGACCTTGGAACACCACATGCAATTGGGTCATTGTATTAAAAATAACTATCTGCCTTCTGGGATTTAAAAACAGGCCAGCGTGCGGGTGCTTCTATTTTTTGTTGCCGTGTGATGGAGGATAATGATGTTGAAGAATCCAATATCCTTCCCAATGAAACCCGGCTCTCTTCTCTCAAGGCTCAGAGTGTAAGCTAGGTGGGGGCGGGAATCACACACCGGCTCTAGAGCCAGACTACATGGGCTCCAATGCGGTTTGACTTCGGGCCAGGCACTTCCTCGCTGTGCCTCAGTTTACCACCTCTAAATGGGATGATAGGACATCATATGGTTGCAATGAAGGTGAAATGAGCTGGCTCACCTGTGTACTCAGTTCAACTTAAGCAGTATTACTGTTCTTACTGTAGTTGTTGTTATTTTTGTCCTGACACTTAGTAGTTGTATGTCTATGGTTTATTGCTTTATTTCTATAATAGGGAAAATACACCCGGTTTTCAACAATTATTTTACATAATACAAATCTATATTGGATGTGAATTTTTCCTGGATGAACTATAAAACAAATAATCATGTGTGAATGAACAGCATTTCCAACATTTTAATTTAACATGTTGGAAAGTAGTTGGAGATACTGCTAGGGGAAAAAAGAAATTCCCATATGTTTATTAGTCAAAGAAAGAATAACTGCTTAACTTTTTGTTTCAAAAAAGTGTTTCTTTTGTGTTTACAACAATCTCAACACTGTCTCAACAATCCGAGAACTGAACAAGCCTGTTTTTGAAACTTTTTTCTTTGAGGTTGGGCTAGGAGAGAGAGGTGTCCACATCACCTGGCATTTAAAATGTTAATGTGAAATAAAGTAACTGTTGACTTGAAAACTAAAATTACCACTAGTATTCCAAAATTATTTCAAAGGTTTCCATTGAAAATGCCCAGTTACTTTTTTCCTAAATAATTTTGCTTACATGTAATTAAAAGCAATAAAATCTTACCATTATTGGGAGAAAATTATAGGTTTCTCTGACAATCATTGTTTCTATGGTTCCCTCTCATTACAAATTTAACATGTACTTATGGTGAGCTTTTTGCAAAAGTGGTATATTTTAAGTCAGAATCTTTAGTACTAGTTACATTTCAAGATTCACACACACATACAAATATATGTGTATACCTATAGGTGTATTTATATAAACTGATATTTTGTTACCAAGTTTCTTTTTTCTCTTAATTCTTGTACTTTTTTAGCAGTAAAAAAAGGAAAGTTACAGTAGTGGATGTTGGCTTAACTTTGCAAAAGGAAACAACAATGAAGCTAACAACTGAACTGTTGTTACCATACATTTTTACTGCCTCACTCTTTCCCGCTTCCTTCTTTCTCCTCTAAGCATATTGGCCTTTTCGTGTCTAATAGTTTTTTGAAAATATTTTCTGTAATCCACCCATACTTTCCAAAGTCCCCTCTGTTTTTCCCTTCTAAAGTCTTATTTCTTCCTCATTAGAGAAGATCCCATGACCCTCTTTTTAAAAGAGGTTCTCCTGTGGCTCAACATGTAAGATCGTTTTCTTCTTAGATTGTTTCCCATGAATAGTTTCATATAATTTGTGTCAACATTTGTTAATTCAGAGAATACATGGGTATATTATATGTCATATTGTGTATAAAGGAAATGTTCTTACCTATCTTGGCCCAGAACCAAGCACATCCTTTTATTCCCAGGTTGTGAGCAGGAGCTATTAATACTGACCCGTTGGATGCTGAGGAGTGAACACGACAAGCTGTAGTTCCCACTTGGGCAGCCACTTCTCGCCCGCTATTCTCTTAAGAAAACCGCCGTGAATTATTGGTGGGTGGGACTATTGGGCATCAGCTCACTAATGGTCAAGTCTAATAGAACCAAAAAGTAGTTGCACGTGATAGAGTTACTGCTGAGCAATGTAAGTTAAACGGCAAAATTAGGTCTTACGTTTATATTGGGCTTTAACTTTTCAAATATACTTTGCATTCACCACCGCATTTCATCTTTTAAAATAAGGAAGATGATTTGCAGCAAGATTCACAACTAATTCAAAATCCATCTGCTCGTAAGGCACCAATCACACAGGTGAACTGCGAGATTCCAGCTGCGATCGGTACTGCTTTTATAGTCCCTTTCTAAAGACATTTAGTTAACCATTTGTCTAAAAATCATCCACCATGTTTCTGTGCCTTGAGCATTACAAGGCAGGGGCTTGTCATATAAATTATTAGTAGTTACATCTGTGCACTGGGAAACTGAGATTCATGAAGTTCAAGAATCTAGTTCAGGATCACACAGCTAAATGAGAAAGTTGAATTCAAACCCAGAATTTTCTGATTATGAGTCCCCCGGCTTTCCCATCATACCAAAGAAGTGGGTGATTTATAACAAATCAGTAAGACAGATGAACATGTTTAAAGGTTTATAGCTTTTCATTTTCACTTAAGAACAGCATTTGAACATGGAAATTCCTTAGATTACCTGTTTAGCTCAGACTGAAAGATACGAAAAAGAAAAAAACTAGATTAAGAAAATATATAGTTTTTCATAGCTTTGGTCTTGATAAGCACTAGAAAAAAATGGAATTGCTATGGTTCTATGAGAGATTTTCAAGGAATAGAACAACCTAGAGATTTTCATTTTCAGCAGAGAATTCCAATTGTTAGCTTTTCATGCTGACTATTCATAGACCAGTATAAGGAAATCTACTGGTATAGAAAACTTAGTAATCAATAAATTTGAATTATCTGCAATTCAAATAAGGACATTTCGACTCGATAACCAGTAAGTATGAGCAATAATGTCACCAAAAAATGAGTTCTCTCACTTCTTCTTTTAAGGACTATCAAGAAAGATATTATGTGGGCATTGGGTTTCCAAGTCCCCCAGACAAGTAAATCTACATAAGTTTCTGAAGTTAATTTGCCTAACTACTTAATTAGGAACTCTGGGGCTTGTTCTATGAGACACAGCGACACTTCTAGTGGGCCTTTTGCAAATCTTCATTGCATAATGGATTTTTTTTGACTCAGGAATGTTCCTATCTGACACACACACATCTAAAGATCAGAAATTCAACATTTTCTTCATTTTACATCAGAGAGTAGGAAGTTATCGATATGAACCGAGAATGACAAGAACACAGCTGGAACAAACAATTCCTATGACTAAGTAAGGTCCAGGGGAGATAAGGACTTCCTCAAATCTTTTTATTATAGCTAGGTACAATGACATATTAAACCATGCTAGCAGTTGGCTAGGAATCAGAAGAGAGTTCTAACCTACTTGGTCTAGTTTCCTCAGCTTTAATGAAGACAATGGCCAAGAGTTTTCTAGGGAACTAGCAGTCATGGAAATTACATGGAAGGTTTAAACTCTAACCAATCAGAAAGTCTTGAAGAGTGCTATACTATGTACAACAGCCAGGGTCACCTCACCATGATATGAACATTGGCACATTTTATTTTCCACATATAAAAACACATTTTCTTTTTGCTAAAGTCTTGATTTTTAGAGCAGTTCCAGGTGTACAACAATGGTGAGAGAAAGCTAGAGAAATTTCCCGTGTATCAGCCACTCCCGCACAGGCATAAGCTCCCCAACATCTACGTCACTCACCAGCACGGTGATTTTTTACAAAGGCTGGATCAACATTGACCTATAGTTACCCAAAATCCGTAGTTTAGTTTAAGCTTCACTCTTGGTGTTTTACAACCTATAGGTGGAGAAAAACGTAATGATACATATCCATCAGCCTACGACTGTCACACAGTATTTTCGCTGCCTTAAAAATCCTCTGTGCCCTGTCTCTTCAACTCTCCTCTCACCCTCGGCAACCACAGGTGTTTTTACTGTCTTCACACCTCTGCTTCTTCTAGAATGGCGTAAAGTTAGAATCACACAGTAGATATATTTTTCGATTAAATTGTTTTCACTTAGTAAGAGTCAATTAATTTTCCTCCATGTGTTTTCATGGCTTGATAGATGATTTCTTTTAGCACTCAATAATATTCCACCATCTGGATGCACCACAGTTTATTTGTCCATTTACCTACTGAAGAACATCTGGTTGCTTCCAAGTTTTGGAAATCATGGATGAAGCTGCTATCAATATGCATGTGCGTGTTTTTGTGAGGACATGATTTCTAACTGATTTGGGTAAACACCAAGGAACGTGATTGCTGGGTCATATGGCAATAGCACGTTGGGTTGTGTGAGAAAATGGCAACCTGCCTTCCAAATTGGCTGCACCATCGTGCACTCCCACCAGCAGTGAATGAGAGTTCCTGTTGCTTCACATCCTCATCAGCATTTGGTGTTGTCAGCGTTCTGGATGTCAGCCACTTTAATAAGAGCGTGGTGGTATCTCAGTGTTGCTTGAATTTGCATTTCCCTGATGGCCTGTGGCGTAGAGTATGCTTATTTGCCATCTGTGTATCTTCTTTGGGGAGGTCTCTGTTAAGGTCATTAGTTCATTTTTGAATTGGGTTGTTTGTTTTCTTGTTGTTGAGTTTAAAGTGTTCCTTTTTTAGTTTGGTTAACACTCTTTTATCAGATGGGTCCTTTGCAAATATTTTCTTCCAGTTCGTAGCTTGTCTCCAATTTCATTGATGCTGCTGTTCACAGAGAAGGAATTTTTCATTTGAATGCAGTCCAGTTTATTGATATGCATTTATGGATTCTGGGTGTAGTGTTGTATCTCAAAAGGCGTCGCCATACCTATGATTATTTAGGTTTTCTTCCATGTTGCAGTTTTCCTGTTAGCTCTACTCAGTTATTTAAGGTCCTCCAAACCCCACACTGCAGGGATTGAATGAGGCGACCTCTGCGGCACTTTTTTTTCCTCTGTTTTATGTGAGCAGGATTAAATGTCAAAGTATTCATTCAACACGAGGGACTCACTGTGATATTATGGTTCTTCTGGTACAAGCGACAGAAACAACATGGTTTAAAAGAGAAAAAGAAGCGTTACGTGACATCAGGAAGTCAGAGAGTCCAAGGAGAATCTCTAAACCATGTGATAGATTGCAAAGTTGCCCAGTTTAAGATGACTACTCCGAGTGTGCTCGTTCTTTGCATGACTCTGGGCTGGATAAAAAGTCCAAGGAAAAGGGGCCAATGGGACTTTTTTTTAGTGTATCACAATCCTACTCCCCAGTTATAGAAATGAAGAACATCTTACTGATCTTCATGCATTAAAAATTCATGTAGGAGCATTTCCTCAGATAACACTGAATATGTTAAAAAAGAAGACATTATGATTCTTGGGCAGGATAGCACATCAATTGTCTAATACGCTCATAATGACAAGCGTGCTTGTGTAGTGCTTCAGTTTTTCATGGCAGTGTAAGAAAATCTCCTTGAATGCAGTAACTGAAAACATCCATTATCTCAAAGTTCCGTAGGTCAGAAATTTGAGCAGTCTCAGCTGCATTCTCTGCTTAGAGTCTTGCAGGCCAAAAGCATTTGGAAATTCTTCCCCTGCACCTGTTCAAATTCTCCCTCTACCTCAGGACTCCTTCAAGTACCATCAGAAAATTTCTAGGGTCTCCCTAGTCACTCAGGTAGTTTTCTTTCAAGCAAATGCTGTAGATGCTGTTTGTATTATGCAAAATTGCTAGTATTAATATTTTTTTCTGCTCCCAAATTTTGACACGTTTTTAAAAACTAGACGACAAGCTATCATGGAGTGTCTATTTCACATATATGTTGTGTCACTCAGCGCACCAACCAATGTTTTAAATACACAGCAGATAGTGCTTGTTATTTTTTTTTTCCTATATGTGAACATTCCCAAGTAAAGTGCCATGTCAAAATAAAAGTCGTCTCAGACCCGGATAGTTTCCATGAAACGTGAGTTATCCTCCTTGTTTACATTCAAGGAAGCACTTCTTTTTTGAAAACCACTTGCCATTTACTTTTTATTCTCTTCCTCCTACCCACTGCTGCTCCTTGTCTGTACAAAGTATTTCCAATAGGGACAAAGGGGAATCTGTAACAGGAAGGTTAACAATTGTAGACATATAAAAAAGGATTATCTATGAAAAGCAAGACAAACTGCAGAGAATTCAGCATCAAACAAAAGCACATGGATTCCTACAACCAGCTTTCCGTGCCCCAGGTAGATAGATATATGTTGAGACTGGGTGGTTGGCTAAATAAGGGCTCTGGCGCTACATGAAAGGTTTTCAGCCTGAGAGGGCAGCCCTGCACGTGCCCTTCTGGTGCCAGATTGGGCTGCCCTGGCGGTGGTGGGCATACGATGGGCCCGTGGGCATATATAGCATCCGTGGATGGAGATATGGGGCCCGGGAAGCAGGCAGGACCTCTGACAGAGAAACTTGATGGGAAATAACATCAGAAAGTGCTGTCACATGACAAAACTCAGCGGACCTAGAGCCAGCCCATCAAGGAGCAAGGTTTGGGCCACCAAACTGAGACATCTGGGCATGTTACCTTGCCCACTGATGGCAAACTCAAGGTGGGCCATCCTGCATCCCACAGTCATTGAAATAGTTTTCCGTGCTCTCTGACATTGATGTTTCAAGAGTATATAAGAACATATGTGTTCGATGTCTACTTTTCCTTTCCTCTTAATCAATTTAATCATAAGTTTGTATGTTTTAATGGCATCTCTTCCCAAATACAGAGGTCATCTATCAAAGAGAAAATGACACTAACTCCCCTCAGATGAGATTTAGAACGGTGGCTCCAATGGCCATATCTAAACATTATTTCTAGCAAAGCAACTGGGACCCCGTCTGCCTAAGAACTCTTTGTATTAAGCAGAAAGTGCCATGAATGAAAGCTGGCATGACGCATTCCTGGCTTGTCATGCATATCCCAACTCTGCCCACTCTGGGTTCCTTGAGGGATGGCTTGTGCCTGTCACAGCTTGTATTTTAAAGTGTCCCCTCCAGACGGAAGACCTCGACCCTGGATGGCAGAAAAACATAGACCATGTGTAAGAATTTCTTACAAATGTGAATTCTATGATCTTGTTTGGAAAGGGAAAAGTACAAATTCTTTTGAACGCCTTGGTTCAGGGTACAGTGCTTTTACTATATGAATTAAAGACAGTTTTGCCATGGTCAGTGAGCAAAGCAACACAAATCTTTTCATTCCTAAGTGGCATTTCATTTTGGATTTGTAATTCCGATACATCAGTTCATAATGATAAAGCACACTGCCTCTTTAAGTAGGCCTAAAAAATAAATAAGCCAATGAAATAGAACCTTTAGCTTCTGATGTAACACCTGAGGAAGTGGGTGAACTGGTCGGAAGGAAGTGTATTGGGAAGCAGGCATCCTGAACGATTTGAGTCCAAGTCATTTTGGTCAAGGATATTGTATTAGTGTTTTTCGCATTTTTTAAAAATTTTGGATGATGCCTTGAGGTCCAACCTCATTTCTTCTCTTTGTTTCCAGGCATAGAGGTGAGAGTGCACTCCGAGATGCTGACTCTCGGTTGTCTTGAGCCACATCACTCCTGGGGGAGAAACGCTGACCTGTGAGCAGAGGCAGGGGAATATAGGGAGAGGAAGTTGGCAGTCTTTCCTTCGCACAGCACATCAACTCAGTAGGTCTGTTTTCTTACACATAGTGTGAGATTTGTGTGTGTGTGTGTGTGTGTGTGTGTGTGTGCCTGGGGTGGGGATAAGAGAGTATTTTTCATCAGCATTTCTGTTTTCCCCCAGTAAGGAGTCACTGTGCCAAAGTCCCTGACTTCTTACCAGTCATGTGTGTAGATCTTCCTTGGCCCAGCAGATGACCTGTCAATCAACCCTCATACTCCAGCATGTGCCGCACAGCCTTCAGCCTCAGGCCAGCAGGCCGGTGGAGGACTCTGGTCTGGGCGCCAGCTTGGCTGCCCCATTGTCCTCACCCCTGTGTGTAAAGCCAGTCCTTGCGACTGGACTGCTGCCTCATGTGTGGAGAATTCTCCATTTTTTTCTATTGGAACTGAAATCTTCCCATGCATCTCATTGGATAGAACATTGTTCCTTAGGTAAGAAAATAATAATATTTTTCCTTATCTTTCCAGGAATGGTACCAATAGATTTTTGCATTTATTGTCTCACTGAGTCCTGAAAACAAGGCTAAGATGCACATATTATTACTGGCATTTCATAAATAAACAGAGGCTTACACTATTTAATAATTCGCTCAAAATGACTGGCTACTACTTATTTCTACTTATTTGAGTAGATGGAGACAGCTTGGTAATAGCTGAAGTTCCTAAACTGTTCCTAAATCTCTGAGTAAGCTTGAATTTTAGATCACAAAATGTCTTACAAATGATATCTTTAGAGATTCTAATAATACCATATTTAATAGGACAATGATCCCAATTTAGGTGTCTGAACCTCTGTATTGCTGGACATGAAAGTATTCTCTCCTGCTTTGTGATAAATGTAATATTTATCTGATCACTTTATCGACATCATTTTGTCATTTTACATTATTTTAATAACTGTCCTCCCTTTGACTTTTGCATTAGCCAGAACAGCGTTGCAAGCAGTAATTGAATCCAACTCAAACTAGCTTCAGTGAAACCAAATAAATAATAACAATGGTAAATATAAAAGGGGATTCATTTAGGGTATAATTTGGGCAAAGCTAAAGCCAGTTGTTAATTCAGTAGCGGGCCTTATCTGCTCTCTGTTCCCCAGTCCTAATGGCCTCTATTTAACTTCACACCGCGCGGTCTCTCTTCCTCGCAGGGTCTCATCCATAAGCCCCCGTCACATAATTTACCGTTTGAGTCAAGCTGTCTGGAAATAAAAAGCCTTACCCATAGTCTGATTATAATCATTGTAGAGAAATTTCAAACGGTTCTCAAACTGGGCAGGTTTGAATGGCGAGCCTATTCCTGGACCAGATAGGCTGGCTGGGAGAGGGCAGGTTCCGAATTAAACAGCTGTGCGGGGGGAGGGGGGCGGTCGGCACACTTAGACCACCTGAAATGGGTTTTATGCCAAAAATTACAATATGTGTCTGTTCTGTTCCAAGAAAAAAAGAAAACATTTAGGTAACTATTGCAGGCAAGGGGCATTTACATTTAAATGGAGTTCAAGAAATTTAAGAGTAACTTTAAAATTAGGACAGTTTTTACTTTTAGCCAGGTAAACTGGAAGCATTTTATCTCATTAAATTATTGAGAATCCTCTTTGGCTTTTTCTTTCCGGTGATATTTTTGAATAAAGGACTGATAGGTATAAATATATATATATGAATTTTCTTACTGTAATATTGAATTAATTTATATGAAAATTCACAGTGACTGGGACTGTCATAGAAAATACAGGAATTTACACTTGCTCCCTCCCCAATAGTAGAAACACCATTTCCTTTCTATTCCAATTTTTTCATGCTAAAATGAGCCACAAGAAAAATGCTGATCTTTTCATTCAGGAAAACATTAAAGAGAAAACAATATTTAAATCAAATAAAAATACCAATTTTTGAGCCATCGCATTTTTCTCTGGAAAGAAGAATTCAGACCTTTTGGGGGGAAATGTAGTATTCAAACTCTATGTCCATTTTGTAAAATCATCTGTTAATTTTTATAACATGTGATTACAACCTAATAGGTTGGAGAAACAGGTGACAATTTGCCCCCTCTTTTGATGTGTCCACAGCATCTCGTGTAGTCATTTATCATAGCACTTCATGAAAAAAAAAATCAATTTAAAACATATCAGTGGAGGACCTACTAGATTTTAAACTGTTACTGGTTCTGTATAAAAACAGGTCATCACATTTTATCATAAATGTTTTTATGTCTAGCTCAACAATTTTAAGAAATACAAAATATCCACAATCAGGTTCTTTTTTAAAATATATTTTATTGATTATGCTGTTACAGTTGTCCCATTTCCCCCCTTCATTCCCCTCCACCCTGTACACCCCCTCCTACCCACTTCCCCTGCTTTAGTTCGTGTCCGTGTGTCATACTTATAAGTTCTTTAGCTTCTACATTTCCCATACTATTCTTACCCTCCCCCTGTCTATTTTCTACCTACCATCTATGCTACTTATTCTCTGTACCTTTTCACAATCAGGCTCTTGTATTGCCCTCTCACCAGTTTTTCCCTAGTACATATTTTATCAAGTTAATCTACTTCCTGTGTCACAGGGCTTGAACCAGGGTGAGCTGGGGCTGTCGATTTTCCCACACAAGACTCAGAGCTAAAGAGATTCTGACCAGGGCTGATTCTCATGAGATCCGGAGATAGTACTGCTTTCATGTTTTGAAAATAACAGGAGTTAACTTCTTAAAAATCACACCTGCATCCTGGAAAGAAAAATCGCTAATACCCAGAATGTGACTGGTTCCAGGATCCTTATACTTTAGGTTCATTCCATGCATTACAGAAACTGCTGGACTCCCTTCCGCTCCATGGCTGGTGGAGAGGCATTTGTCCCGCATTTGGGCTTCAGTGATGGGTTCTCAATATCATACAATGATTCTAGTCGTTCCTGACCGCAAAAAGTTCAATGCCATTCATCACTTCCTGATACTCATTATGGTATGTAATCTAGCACAATTCATTTTAATCAGCATAAATAACATGTTTACTTTTACGAAGGTACATGTTAAATCTTACTGTTTATGTTCAATGTGTTCTATTAGCACAGTGCATTTTGAAGTTCACCCCATGGCTTGTCCGTCATTTTTCCTGACAATGGGGGAGAATCCTATAATCACGTCTTCTGAACAACCAAATTGTCCTATACGAAAACAGACAATCATTTTTCTGATTACTCAGAAAATGAATTTGACTCGAAGGTCAATATTAACAGACATTGGTTTATTTCTAATGTTAAAAATAAAGATAGTGTTATAGTTAGATTTAAGCCTTGGGCAAAACATAAAATTAACAAATATGAAAAGAAGACCAAAACTATGAACAATAAAATGACAGCAAACTCACAGGTATCAACAACTGAAGCTAAAAACAAAAAAGAAAAACAAACTAAGCAAGCAACTAGAACAGGAACAGAAACACAGAAATGCAAATCTCATCGAGAGTTATCAGCAGGGAGGAGGAAGGGAGAGAATGGGGGAATAGGTACAGGGAGTAAGAAGCATAATTTCTAGGCACAAAATAGACAGGGGGGAGGTTAAAAATAGTATAGGAAATGGAGAAGACAAAGAATTTAATATGTACAACCCATGGACACGAGCTAAGGGGGAGGGGATGCTGGTAGGAGGGGGCATACTGGGTGGAGGGGGATAAAGAGGAGAAAAAATGGGACAACGGTAATAGCATAATCAATAAAACATACTTTAAAAAAGAAAAAAAGCAGACATGGGACAGAGGAGCTAAACTATAAGGAGAAAGAAGAACCCAGATCAAAAGGGACAAGGAGTTCCAAGTATTCCAATCCCATGTGCAAGAAGAAAATTATATGATTTTTGTACCATTTTTACACTTCTTTTTTATAGTCTTAATGTCTCAGAAGCCTCCTGCTGTGCTTATGTATTAAAGAATTGAGCTAATAATGCTGTCATTAAGGTTGATGAAGAATATGATTTTTTTAAAGTTATTCCCCCTGGCTGGCGTAGTTCAGTGGATGGAGCGCCGGCTGTGAACCAAAGTGTCGCAGGTTCGATTCCCAGTCAGGGCACATGCCTGGGTTGCAGGTCACGGCCCCCAGCAACCACACATTGATATTTATCTCTCTCTCTCTCTTTCTCCCTCTCTTCCCTCCCTAAAAATAAAAATAAAAATAAATAAAATCTTTTAAAAAAAGTTATTCCCAAATGTTAAACACTGATATGCAAATAGCATATACAGTATAGTAGTATAAAATGTACAATAAAACAATGTAGCATCACTTTAAATATCACAAATAACTTTTACTTGACATCGTGGAAAATATCCAGAGCTCAGTATTATTTATTCTTTTCCATAAAAGCCATTTATGCTAGTAAGAACTTGAAAAAATTGCAAAATAATATTAAACAGTTTTTAAAAGGATTTCAAAGTCACATGACTTAGTGAAATCAGTACCCATTTCAGTGAGAACCCTACATGAGATAGGTCAGAGATGAACACAAGGATAGTCGGGAGTTTTAGAGGAAGGGCGACAGTTGATGGAGTCACCTCATAGTACCACAGGGATGGCTCCCCGTCTCCCCCATATTGGTCGTCCCTACTGGAAAGAGGGGACTTCTTCCATCTCGTCCATTCTTTAATAACCTCATCGACAAACTCCCACCCACGAGTTAGGTACTCAAAGGAGGGGGCCTCAAATCCTCTAGTCCGTGCAAAAGGACCCAAGTCAGTCGTAGGTCACCCACCAGTCAAGTTCTGCAAGTAAAGAACGTATTCACACATTCGGTTTCTGTGTTAACTCTCCAGGTATTAATAGAAAGCCACTCTGCTTGGCCTAGCACTGTTGTCTATGACTTTCTCAGGCTCCCCAGGAGTGGCCAAGGCAGGACAAGTCTTAGAACTAAAGATTGAATCTGTCTCTATGACCAGCATTACGGCTCACAAGAGCACTAGACATTTCGGAACTCTTGAGTGATTTGGTCAAGTCAGCTTCTATCTCCGCTTCCAGTTTGCTCATCAATAAACAACAGTTTAAACTCAATGATGTCTCATGCACGATGGCCTTAAAATTCTACAAATCGACTCCTTCTTTTCTGCTATTATATTGGAAAGTTTTGCTTTTTTATGTTTATTTCCAACGTGTGTTGAATCAAATGTTCATATGCAGAATGGTGGCACTAAAAGGCAATCTAGTGAAACTGTATCAGTTTATACAAGGAAAATAACAGCCACCAGGAGTTTGTTAAGAATTGTGTGGGCTCAGATCACATCCATATTCTCATGGCAGTAGCACCCTGCCCTGTAGGATATAAGGAGTGGAAGAAGGGAATACTGCACATTATGGTGGGTATAGACATATGTGTCAATGTTTTCTCTCTTGAAATTACTTTTATTTGGGGGGGGGTGAACTTCAGTTTTTATATCCTTTGCAAATAATGCCACATCTCTCAATGACATGTGAAATCCAAAGAAGTTAGCAGTAGCTAAATGTTGTTTTCGAAGCCATTGAGTACAGAGAATCATGTCTTCTGCCATCTGTCGACAAAGTGGAACTCTGCAGCCTGGGAGGTCTTTGACGAAGCCCAAGGAGTGTGTTCCTGCTGGAAGCTCATTTAGTGAGGAGAAAAACAACAACGACAAGGCTGCAACAGCAAAAAGCCACGGGGTGTCTTCATAAAAAAGCAAACAAAAGGAAGATCCGGAGGTGCAGACCCGGAGCTTCGATGGTTCCTTATTTGCACACATCTGCTTACTGAACACATTCCAATTTAATTATAGAACCAAATAACCATTCCCTTACAGAACTATTGTCATGGTTTCAAATTCTTCCAAGTGTCAATTTCAAAGTAATTCCCTGTGTATTTCAAAACAATGCCTGGAAAATTTCCTCTCTGCAAGCATGTAACATCTGAGGATAGGGGACATTTTTTTTTTCTTATCCAGTCAAACTTTCATGTTAAATCCTGCCTTTGTGTGCATATCTACCCAGATCATTGGTCTCCAGATCTTCCTTAGACTTTCAGAAAATGAGTACTTAATTTTCATGGAAGTATTAGAAATACAGAATATGTTGTTTTATTTCAAACCTGAGCTCAATTTCTGCTAATATAATAAATGATAAATTTAAAAAGAAAACTATGCAACTGAATGTGACTGCCATCCATCTCTAGAAATCCATGGAAACCTTTCTTCTTCCTAATAGTTACAGAATACTTACAAAAGTTTTTGTCAAAAAAAATTTCACCAAAACCCTATGCTAGCAGAAAAGGAATTCATTGAGTTGAGAATTCAGTGACATGTTATCTAGTATAACATGGACTTACTCACAACAGTTATTGTGGTTCTAACTATAGGTCTATAAATGTGACTGGCTATAGAAAAAACCAAAAATTTTCTTTTATCAAGAACAGTTTTATATTTTTTGATTGACTGATTGGCTAACTTAAGATATAAACCTGAGAAATAGTCCAGACTTTATAGTTTACTAGAAAGACTAATTTAGCAAATTAGCTGTCCATCTATTTATTTACCAAACATATATTAAATGTGTAATTTGTGCTAAGAAATGTGCAGGCTGATTTTCACATCTGCCATTATATTAAGTGTACACATTGATCCTTTTCATCAAATCCTTCTTTTCTATGTAGATAACTCACACAATATTTTGTTTTTGATACTTACTTGTTTGGCTATGCTATATGAGTATTGTTCTGACTTCCTTTTATACATTAGGGTCTCTTGCATACAATATAAAAACAAAACAAAGAAATCAAGTTCAGTGATAAGTGATTATGAAGATTTTAGCTTCTTCATTTACGAATTCAAGGAGATGGTAAGAATTTGAACTTGCATCAGCAGGGTAGATTAGATTGTGTGTGTCCTGAAGTTGGTGTAATTTTTCGGTATTTCTGAGCTTCATCAACTTCAAAATAATTCCACCTCTGTGCCTCATTTCTTTGCTTAGTAGGAAGCATGCTGTGTCTAAATATTGCAACATGAATGAAATAAACATGCTTTTTGAAGCCATGTAAAGGGCAGAAGAGTCTGCCCTTGTTCCAGATGTGAACAAGGTTTAGGACATTGTGAAGATTACATGCTACCCTCAGGTGTTGGGGGCACCCACCAATGAATCCAGGCAGAAAGCAGCCCATCCATTTGGCAAATAATTGGTTTCTCCAGTGGAGACAGCTGCTCTCCTGCCCTTCTGGCTGAAATGTACTAGAAAAAAAATCCCTATGGATAAAAAGGAAAACAAAATTATTGGCCTTACAGGGAAAATCCAGCAAAATAAGGAGCCCAGGCCAAGAGAGAAGCAGTTTATGAAACCCTTTTTAGGAAATTGGACCCAGGTCTCTTTAGGGAAATGCCAGTTGACTTGTCTTCAAATGTATTTTCTACTTTTTCCAAGCTCGTTTTTAACAATATTTAACTATGGGCACTCTTTCAGTAATCCTGGGTAAAAAGGGGAGATTTTCCTGCATTGGTTCCATTACGAATAATTGTTTAGAGAGTAAAAAGTTCTTAGGAGGAATAAGGAGAGCCTTCGTCATTGATCAGCGTGACAGTTCACTTGGTCAGCACTTACAGAAGAGCCGTCGTCCACAGAACTTTCTCAGAAAAGTTTATCGCAGAACTAATAAGTCATTTGAATGAGTGAGTGAGTGAATGCCTGACCTCTAGAATAGTCACTTCATGGTCTTGTGTATGACTAGGTGACTCTGAAAAACAGTAAAAATTACTGTAGTGTCCCCTTAGCCACAATTTTGTTTTTAGTGATTTTGGGGTTCAGTTAGCTGAGGTCAACCATGGTCTGAAAATATTAAATGGAAAATTCCAGATGTTTTGGGTGAGAGAGAGATCACTTTCAAATGACTTTTTTGCGGTATTGTTACAGTTGTTCTACTTTATTAGTTATTGTTTTTAGTCTCTTTCTGTGCTTAATTTATAAATGAAACTTTATCATAGTTATGTATGTATAGAAAAAACCCCATATGTGTGGTTTCTGTACCATCCATAGTTTCAGGCATACACTGGGGGTCTTGGAACACATCCCCCAAAGATAAGCGTAGCTACTGTATTTTTAATTATCTATAAGTAGGATAAGATGCCAGAAAAAAAGTTTGTAAGTATCTGGTTAAAATAATTTGTTCTCAGGTATTTCAGTGGGAGGGAAGGCTCCTTACCAGGGAGGGCAGAGGGAAGTTCCCCGAATGCGTGCTCTCTGCCCAGAGAAGCAAAGGCATAAGGAAATAATAATCATAACAACAGCATACAAAGCCTAAGTTTGATTCTCAGCCATGCATTAACAAGGGTGCAGATTCTTCTAAAAATGTCTGGATGACATATGTTGCAAAGAGACCAAAGATCTGTTGGTAAAAAAGGTCTAAGAACCATCTGTGAACAACTTGCTCTAAGGAAAGAGACAGATGATTGGAGGTCTTGCCCAGCTCTCCTCTTCCCGGTCACAGGACAGCATGCCATGCATGTGACCTGCCTTACCGGTGAAACGTGGGGGTAAGTAACGTCTGTCAATCACTGGTGGACATTTTCGAAGCCAGTGTGCAACCTGCCATGTTCCCCTCGCTCCCTCCGCCGTGTGGAAGCAGGTGCTGAGGGGAAGCCTCTGACTGTCAGCTCCCAGGTGACCACGGGAGCAAGTCTTTTCTGCCGGTTGGTGCTGGGTGCGTCTTCCCAGTGAGCAGAACCTTGGGTGTGTGCTTTGTCGGGAAGAGGTCACGGGAAACCTCAGTGTGAGCAGCTCTCCTGCTGACCCCTCCCATCGCTTTGAGAACTACAGAAGGTCCCTCCTCATTGTGTCAGTGGGCGGAGCAGGAGAGCACAGGGAATCCTGGGGAAGGGATGAACGTGGACACATCCCTTCAAGGTTCCAGAGAATTTTAGGGGGGACTTGAAATAGGACTGGACATACCTTAACGTCAGCAAGTCTGAGTTCCAAAGAAGCATAATTTATTTACAAGTAATGCAACTCTACTATTTACTCTGTCTCTCTAGGGGACTTGGTTTTCTGGGATAGCCTGATTAAGAGGCCTTAATTTCATTTCTTGCCTCATATATTTTTATGCTCCCATGCACACTTTTCTTTCTTTTCTCTTTCCTGCCTCCCTCCCTTCCTTCCTCTCTTTCTCTCTCCCTTTCTCTTTTTTTCTTTCTTTCTTTCACTCTCTTTCTTTCATCCTGCCTCCTTTCCCCTCCCTCCCTCCCTCCCTCCCTCCTCCCTCCCTCCCTCCCTCCCTCCCTCCCTCCCTCCCTCCTCCTTCCTTCCTTCCTTCCTTCCTTCCTTCCTTCCTTCCTTCCTTCCTTCCTTCCTTCCTTCCTTCCTTCCTTCCTTCCTTTCTTTCTTTCTTTCTTTCTTTCTTTTCTTTCTTTCTTTCTTTTCTTTCTTTCTTTCTTTATCATATCAGCAAGCATACCATTATATGTAAGTTTTTTAATCTTTTCTGGTAAAGACAGAATGTATTTAATGTAATTTGATCTTCTTAATGGTAATATAATAATATAAGTTTGAATTAATTATAAAACAAAAAATTCATGATATAAGAGCAAAAATGTAAAACATTCAACTGAAGTTGGCTCAGAATTTGAGTCTCCTAAAATAATAATTCAGCATTGTCAACCAGAATCTCAGAAATTACTCTCAGTTCTTTGAAAACTTCATTATTCTATGTATTCTGGAAGAAATGAGAGGGGGAAAAAGATAATGCTTAACAGAGCCTTCCACAATCCATTACAAATACATATTCAAAACATTTGTATTTCATTCTATAATTTTGCCGGGAAAAAATCTAACTTACCTAGCTGAGCACTATGTGCTTTAACAACTTTATTACAACTCATTAATACTTTAAAAAATCTCTTCAATTTATTAATTTAAAGTGTTTTATTCTTCAAATTGTTGAATATAATTTTTTTCTCATCTCCTGCTAAATTAAATTTATTCTCTTAGAAGCTAAAGAGATTTCAGATCCACCTTTGTATTAATATTGTCATTGGAAGACAATACCCATTGGCTCTAAAATCTTGAGATCTCCTTAATAGGTTGGTTTCTTCCATACATGATTGTTTACCTGTCTGCATCAATGCAAAGCACCCTTTAACAGGTTGAAGTGGCTTTAGTAACAGGAATTGTGCACATGGCCATGGATGTATATAGTGCACACTGAAGCTAAGTGTAAATAAAATTCCTGAAAGGTGTTTTTTCCCCTAAATTTGTTTCTATGCCAGCTCAAGGTCGGTAATGCTAATTACTCATTCTGTGAGAGATTACTTGCTATGAGGAATATCCAGAAATCTTAGCCTTCATATGATAAGTACAAGTGGTAAATTTCATGAGGTTTACCATGTCTTAAAACAATAAAGTATAATAGAAAATACACTTGGGTTTCCTTTTAAAATCCTAGGAACACAGGTCCAGCCAGCCTGGAGAGGAGCAGAAAGGAGCAACGACAAAGTTAGAGAAGCAGCGGAAGCCCTAATCAAATTGTACCTGAAGTCTGATACATCTCTCCATGTTTCAGTACAATGAACCAATCGATTAGTTTGTCCTGAGCTGGGTCATCTCTTAATTGTCACTGGAATCATGTTAATCAGCACATTCACATACTGATTTGAATGCTTTTATTCATTTATAAATTTAATAAACTTTGAATAATTGATGATTAAATGGCATTTGATTTCTACCTCCACAAATTCTGCATATATGCAATGACAGTTGGCCAATCAGAAATTCTATCAATCACATGAGTGGCATAATATGTCAGTCATTTTGACATTTTTTACTTCAATGAGTTTTATTAATGAATTAAGTGGATTTAGTAATTAGGCACAGAAGTATAAATTAAGCTTCCTTTATGACTTAATAACCTGACCTTTATCCAACAAAAAGGGTAAAGTTATAAAGAAGTAATTATTATAGAAATGCTAATTTAAATAATGATCATTTAAAATAGCTTATTAAAGTACCCCAAAATATATATATTTGACTGTGATATGAGAACTGGAATCACCTTACACAGCAGACTGAGGCCTAAATTGATGCCAACCTTCTGCTGAAAAAAAAAAAGTGTCAAAAATACTAAGATTATTTTTGTTCATTTTTTGACTTCTAAAATTTTTCCTAATGAAATAATGCGTAGTATACAAAATTATGTACACATATATTAGTATAACTTACTCTGATAATAAAGACATTATATTTAAACACATGCAAAATTTGGATTTTGCTTAAATAAATATGTAACTGAATATCATAGCTTACAAAACTGAAGATGTTCCTTATATCTGGAGACTAGTATCCAAAACTGAAAACATAGAGAAAAGGAGGTTGGCAGGGGGCAGAATCTGGCAGGAGAGGCTTTGCTTGCTCAGCAAGGGCCCGGCTGAGCTGCGTGGGCAGTAAATCAGGGGGGTGACCTGTGAGTTTGTTTTCAACTCACTCTGGCTCCAGGCAGGAGAATAAATTGGAGGCTATACATTTGTCATCGGACAAAACTGTCAGGGGAGAAAAAAAGCCATCCTATTTAAAGATAAGATTTTTAAAACTAACTATTTAACAACAATCATTTGCTGAGCACCTACTATACGGCAGACACAATGGGACGCTGACACGAACAACCTAAGACCCCCATGCCAATGGGCATTGATCGAAACTGATCACGTATTCCAGCTGCTCCTGTAAGTGTCAAGACAAAGGTTGATGGCAGTGCAGCCACATGTGGGCAAAGTTTGTTCTATTAGCGTTTAATGTTATGAGTAATAATCTATGCTATGCAATATGCCAACAATAAAGCTTTCATCAAACCTTTCAGAAAGTAATTTGTTATGTTTATAGTTGTATGACTGTTGCGATAGGCATAATTAATAGAAGAATTTGTGGATATGATATGTTTGGATGGATTCTAAAATACATCTTGTGGGTTACACAGCATTAATGAGTGTATAGTCAGAAATTAAAAAAGAAAGGAAAGAAGAAGGAAGAAGGAAGGAAAGAAAGAAGGAAGGAAAGGGAAAGAAAATAATGAAAGAATTAAAGAAATATTGATCTCCAATTTGATAGCTATAATTGATATATGGAAATCTGGTTTTGAGCAGTCATAATTCTAGATTCTTCTTCATTCCATTGAAGAGAAATCTGTGCTCTTTTTGTGTGGCACAATCATCTTCATCCAGATGTTTTCAGGTGGTAACAAGAAGTACCAAAGATAAGGCTTAGTAGGAGTGGACGTGAACAGTTTTGGTGGTGTCTCTCTTACCTTTGGAAGCAAACTTAGTTGATGGCTGATGTGATTCTTTAGAACCCTACACATTTCTGTTCTTATTGCTTTTGTTCTTTAGTATATTTCGTTATTTCTATATGTGGATGATGTTGAAATTGTCTGAATGGGTCATATGAAGGATAGCCCTGTGATTGTTCTGAGTTTTTACACATAGCATTAAATCCAGCTTGACTTTTATGGATAACTATGGGTAGTTTTCACACTGAAGACATGAAAGGTGTCAGATCACTCCCTCGACATTGTCCTAGTGTTCTGGAAGGCTAAAGAATCCCAATCTAAATAAATTGAATAATATTCTCAAAATTAAGACATTAGGCTTTAAAAATGGGCTTCCTCTGTCCTCCTCTTCTTGTACTGGGTAGCTCAGGTTTCTGGGGTTAGCAATTGCTAGGCAGCAGTCTCTTTTGGAGTATCTGAGCTGGGAGCGTCTCATTCAGGATTCAAGTCCCATCCTACTAGATACACATGGCATTGAATTCAACCAAAATTTTGCCTTGCTTACTGAGAAAGTTAAGAGTAGGGTGAATGGAAATCTAGCCATTGAAAGGGCACATAAAAACTTTAAACTTTAGGAGTAAGTTGTGTAATATCAAGCACAATAGTGAACTTATAAACTTAAAAGTTGATTATCATAGTTCCAAATCAGTGCAACTTTTGCTGATATTAACATGTAATCTTTGGGACATACTATGTGTGCCCAAAGTTCAAACGCAGGTCATAGGGATATTAATGTCCCTGTGTTTGTGTAGAGGTTCTAAGGTCAAAAAAGGGCCAAGATGTTTCGGAACAGAGTGTTTGAATACATCTCCCAGATTTAAAACCACATTGTATTCCATTCTAGAAGCTGATGTTGGAGAGGCCTTTCTGAAGCGGAGTGATTAGCAAGTAGCAGAATGCTTGGATCTTGTCTGGAAGCATTTCATCTAAGCACATTCAAATATAAAATATTGGATAATAGTGAGACTTGACAACTAAACTTGAACTTATGTCAAAGTTTGCTGAGCCTAGAGTATTCTTTGAGATTGATCGTTTTAACAGGGCCAAGCCTGAACAAAGAAATAAAAGACAATCTATCACTTAAATCAGACTTTGGAGGTGTAGGTAGATAAGATGATAGATAGTTAGCTAGCTAGCTAGCTAGCTAGATGATAATCTTTCATACAGAAGCATGGTCTCAGGTTTTTTGTCATTTCAAGACATTATTATTTTTTTGCTCTCCTGACCTGGTCTTATTGTCTGGTGCCTTTTCTCCTTGTGGAGGCTCTCTTTTTATAACTACATTTCACTCATAAATATTTATTGACCTTCTCAGCACAGTTTGGGGTACGGGGTATATAATCATAAAGAAAAACACACAAGGTCTCTGACATTATTCTGCTTATATTATATGGAGAAACAGCCAAAGAAGAGCAACTAAGTAAACATGGAAAAAGGAAAATAATTTGATATGTGATGACAGTTATTCAAAAAATAAAAAAAGGTCAATTGGCCTGAGGGTGACTCTATAATATGGGAAAGAACACATGGTTTTATAATATTAAGGTCATTGACATTCTTCTTTTTTTCACTTCGTCTGTGTGTTTGGATGGTTTTCACTGTGCTTAGTATGTAGTATCATATATGTGTATATATATATATAGTATCTTAGACATATACTATTATAGATATATATTTTATATTTATATATTTAAAGAGTTATTACAATATATATAAACAGTTCACCAAATTCAAGTTTTCATTTTCTCTCTCTTATTTTTGGTAATCTTCCTGAGCAGAACTAGAAATCAAAGAGAGAAAAAAAGGGGTAAGCTTTACAATATATATGATGCTCACTGGTTGAAAATACTATTAAGTGGCTGCGCTTTTTTTCTACATAGCCCAAATAGAGGAGTAAATGATGAAAAAGCCATTTAAGACGAACGGAGATATTACAAACTGTACTAAGACAGAGAAAATGTTCCTTAAATGAGCTTAGCATTTGGTAACAGTATTGAGTTGATGCTTTTACTATCTGAGCCGTACATCAATACCTGCTGCAGGCTGTAGATGTTCTACTCGAGAAGAAATTAGCGCAGACATCCGAAAACATGGGAGCGCCGCACAGAGATGTGGAAACGTAAAAGAACATTTATGTTTCTACAGGAAAGCAATGCCTGCATTTTAAACAGGCATAAAATTGCAAATCCACCAAAACCTAAGGGTGATAGCATGTGTTTGTTCGTTGTATCTAGGATACAGCCCCGCGCTTGTCAGGAGTACTGAACGCTACTGAGCAGCACTAAGGGACAAAGCCCCTGCTCAGACGTGTCAGCCCTGCTCCCTAAGTCCCTCTGAACCATCCATTCTCCACTTTCACCCAGACAACAGCCAAATGTCTTCCTCATGCCGGGAGTCTGGTCCAGAATGAAAGCCATTTGTTAAAGAGCTTGTGCCACGGTGGAAGACAGCCTGTGTTTGATAATCATCCTCTAACACTTTGGTGCGACTTTGAGTACCTGGCTTAGACATACATCTATGAGTTTTCTCATTCACGCACACTAAATGTAACAGTACCTAACAGCAAGGGGTTCTGATGTTTAAATTTGTTGGTGCATATAAAGGGTAGCAACAATGCTTGACACACAAAGACATTTTCCACACAGATATATCATCAGCCTTAGCATTTATTAGAGGCTTCCTTCAGCCTTTCTCTATTTTATTTCCCAATTTAGTCAGAGCACAGGTGGGGGAAAGTCTATCATTAGTAGATGCTAATATTTTGGACAATGGGCCAGGAAAGTTGAAAAAGAAGAGAAAAAGTAAAAACCAGGACTGAAAGGCATGAGAAGCTTTTAGTAAGGCCAGGGAACATGAGAAGTGTGGTCAGAGATTTTGACCTTGGTGGTGTGGAGAGGTATTGTGGCAAAGAATGCAGCTCTATGTAATTCGGGTGGCAAATATTATACAGACTACATTTTCCACCATAGCATGGAATGCCCTGCAGTGGACTTGATGTGTGCATTGTTAGGGACTGGGTCGGAAGCAGCCAACAGCTCAGCCAGCCACAGGGAGCGCCACGGAGGACACTAAAGGCTCAGGAAGGTGCTGGAGGATCGCCCTGATTTGCTCTCCTGGGGGATGCCACGTCTATGGTTTTCCCTAGGTTTGTGGATGAACCCTGCAGGTTAGGAGGAGAAACACTGAAGGATCCGAGAAGGGGAATGCTTCCTTTCCAAGCCTGATCCTGCCTTGTGGGAGAGGCCCAATCTGCCTCCTACCTGGCCAGCGTCTGGGTGAGCGCTCTGTCCGGGTGGGACGCAGCCACATGCACCCCTGTGGGCCCACACCCCGACTTCAGGAGACCTGATGCGGGCTCCACTCTGTGAATTCTCTTAAAGAATCTAAACTTGCCATTACAAACTATGTTCAGAAATTAATGTATGGTTTGAATGAGGAAAGGGGTTACAAAATTTCAAATTATAAAAGGCTGACAGTTACCTTGAACTTCGCAAAAATCTCCTCAAAAGAGGCCAAATGATATTTTTGTTAAATAATGACCTGACATCTCTACAACAATTCCACTCCATTTTCTTGTCATATTCTTTGATTGTCCGTCTATGTAAGAAAAATTGTTTGATATCATTTTATGAAAATAACATGGAGTTTTGTCATTCTTCTAGAGGTTTATTTATAAATAAAACAAAATGTGTTTTTATTTTGATGGCTTAAGATTATTTGTTTTAAATTTCCAACTCGTAGTATCTACGTGATACAATATTTAAAAGGATTGTCTTTAAGCTAAATTCAGACTACATGCATTTCAAACTTTGTGTCTCCCTCGTAGGCCTGGCATTGGGGGCCATGGGCATGACATGACCTCTGACCTTGAATTTATACCCAAATGCCAGGGGAAATAAACACAGTGCTTGCATGCCTCATCCTGAATGCCAGCGATAATCTAGCTCTGTGTGAAAGTCAACCACATATTTCATTCAAATAAACCCTCACCTGGTGTGTCCCCAGCTGTTTCCCACGGGACAGACACGCCATGCCAACATTACCCAGCACACGAGTGTGTGTGACGTAGAGAAGGAATCATGAAAGGGCACGTTTCTCTAATCTAATTGTTGTTAAAACGCCTGTTTCTGCAAATTTTACAAGATGCAAGACTCCGTTGCTATGGTCTACGTTGCCTTTATGGTCAATTAGGGAAGAAGGGGTTACGTGTGCTCGTCTTGGTTTTCATTCTCTTCTTGAAGAGTCTACCCATCAAGATGTGGAGCTGCCTATTTTCGGCCTACACGAACACTGCCCGCCCTCGCCGTTAGCCACCCCCCAGTCCATTCCGCTGTGCTCATGACTGGGTACACGGTCTGCCTAACTCTGGGGTTGAGATTCTGTATTGCTATGGAGTTCTCATGAGATCACATGTTCGCATTTAACATCTGTTAATAAATAGATTGATATCTGGGCCTCCCATCTGCCTTACTTTTTGTTTAATGTCTCAGTACAGGTAAATTTGATAAAGAGGGAGAGAACATGTCTTAGCAGGTACTTTATCTTCAGACATAATTGCCCCTGTTTATGTTAACATAGTGAAGAATTCCTTGAAGATACTAAACCAGTTGCTACTTGGACTTTAAAAGAATATGTCTGTAAGACTTTTGTTTCTCGGAGTTTTTTTTTTTAATTAAGGTCTTCCTTTATTTCAAATGCTCACTTTTTAATTGTGTAAAGGCTTCCCCTTAACTGTTTCAAAACAATATTCTGGGGAACACTGGGTGTGGACCAGCACGACAACTCTTTCATCGCCAGGTATCATTCTCCCTTTACCCGCTCACTGGCGAGGTAATTTCCCTTTAAAAAATGGCTGATTCCTGTGAAGAAGGTTGAAATCCGTTAACATGGAATAGATTTCGATGAAAATCCCTGTAAACATTCCCATGCAAATAGGTATGCTAAGCGACTTCCCTGGGCCACTTTTCGATGGAACACAGCAAGGTTGGGGGCAGAGGAAAAGGAACGGGACCATGGCATTCAGCAGAGCTGATGCAGCTCCTTGGGCAGCTGTCACTCTGCTGTGATGATGACTGCGAGGACAGCCTGTGGCTTCTGGAACCGGGTATCAGCGCTCACCACTTTGGGGCAGGAGGCTTTCGTAAGAGGGAGGGGTAGAAACTTAAGTATCTCGGAGGTTGGTGAATAAGAATTTCTTACATACACGAGACACTAGTTGGGTATTTCGGTAACACTGGGGTGTGAGAATTCACAGCTAGGGTCAGCACAAAGAGGCTAGAGTGAGCAACAGTGCAGACTATTCTAGTTCATTGTGTGATAGAAACGTGGCTGGTGCTCGTCATCGTGATAACCGGGCCTTCCTGCTTTAGGGGGAGAGGCTTACTGAATACCTTTTCCTGAATTCTTCCATTCAGTATTCTCTCTCCCAAAGAAGACTCTCTCTGTCTGGACATAATGCTTATCAGGGCCTTTGAAAAATTAGCCCTGGCTGGCGTAGCTCAGTGGATTGAGCGCAGGCTGCGAACCAAAGTGTTGCAGGTTCGATTCCCAGTCAGGGTACATGCCTGGGTTGCAGGCCATAACCCCCAGCAACTTCATATTGATGTTTCTTTCTCTCTCTCTCTTTCTCCCTCCCTTCCCTCTCTAAAAATAAAATAAATAAAAAAAGAAAAAAAAAAAGAAAAATTGGAGGAAAAAATTGCAAGGTAAGAAGGAGTTACCAGGAAAGAGTTGAGTGAGACCCTACCGTGTGCAGGTCAAAGACTGGCTTTTTCAATAATCTCCCAGCTCTCTCTACCCGCAAGGTGAACACTTGCCCGGGACATGTGCAGGCTTAAGACATAATTGTTGACGGGTGAATAAATAGAGGTAATAAAGATATTGCTAAATTTACCCTTCAATTTCTCCATATTCACAACGTATACATAGACGACTTAATTTAAACTACGGATGGATGTTTAAATTGGAATATAATTATGTATCATTTCAGTTAACCGAAGACATCCTATCGAATGACTCACGGGCTCAAGAGCGAAATATTTAAAAATAGGTTCTAACTTTAGAAAAATTAGATGAACTGGATGTCCTTTTTTTTCTCAGAGAGCAATAACTATTTCCTTTTTTTCCGTCAAGGAAATGTTTTGCACAAGATGTACCTTATGCTTGTTCTTTTTGACATTCCTTTTAAACCTGATACAATTATTAAAAGGTATCTTAGTAGTAATTATGGCTTATAATGGCTTAGGATATCAATTTACCTGCACAGACCATTTTCAACTTATTAAGAAAAGCCATAAAAGAGACAAAAAGCCTTGAGTGATAAAATAATTGAAGTCATAAGAGCATTATAACTGCGCTAAGCACCTAGCCCGACATGCCCTCAACAGGTGATTCTGCCTTGTACTTGCTCATTACTACCTTTTGAAACTAACATTTGAATGGGCGACATTATATGGGTCTAATAGTGTCCCGTCATCACTCAATGGACTCCCACAGATGTATTTCACAATAATTGAGCACCGACTGTTTTAACAATGGTGATCATGGGCAGTCTCTGGCTTCCTCCTGGGTTATGTATGGAATCTTTACAGAACAGTCGTACAATTTTAACAAAACCTTAGATGGGTAGAGCTTTGTGGAAAAGTTTTTGTGCCTGGCTTAACATAAACTGTGTTGTTATCTTTTCTCTTATGTTGAAATGTTTCACATAGAAGCACCGATTTAGGGTGTGTGATGGGGATGTATCTAAACAAACATCGACTTGTCACTTTGTCTTTTGTTCCCAGTTTTAATGAGCCACCTGACTACTCTGGTAATAGTTTCATTGTTATCGTTTTCCTTTAAACTCTACAAACCTTAAATTCCTTAAAAAGGAAAAAAATACAGCAACTTAAGAATTAAGAAAATGATGCTTATTGCTTCCCCTGAAACATGACCTACCATGGATAAAACATAAATAAAAGGCTGATAAAATGAAGCCTTCACAATACCATTAGATCCAGCTTTCAACAATACATTTACTGGTACTCAGGAAACAGATTACACAGGAATATAATCTATAATACGATAACTCAAATGTCACCATATCTTCCCATAAATGGTCAGTGATAATGACAGAGATTTTAAATCAGTGTTTTATAAAGTGTTGTGTTCCTTCTCGTCAGGAGTTTCACTGGGCTTTATTGGACGATGTGCTGACAGTGAAGTTGAGATGCACGTTGTGTCTACATTGGCAACAATTGGAACTGGTGGTTGTGTCCAAATGGCACTAAATCCTGAGAGGATAGGAAGGAACAAGCCCGTGTTCCTCAACATATTTGTATATTCATGAGTGTTTTTGCTACATCAAATTACCTTCCCTTTGCTGTTTTCCTCCAAGAATAATGTGATAAATATAATAGCTCTGAAAATGTGTGTACACGAAATACCTGCAGGAATAAGCATTTCCCTAGAGAGGAGCAGAGCACACAGAAATAGTCTAGTTACTCTTTCTTTATTTGTACGTTGGTGTTAAGCTTTTGTCTGTAATATTTGAATTTCAAATCATAATTATACTAAATTTGACAATATTTTAGTGTGTGTATTACCTAAATCAACATCGAAGAGTTATTTACAGACCTAAGAAGGACCCCCAAAATATACTCTATTTGATCGTTAATATTTATACTCCTTTTACCAAAACTACCTATTGCAACATTAATCATGAGGTGTAAAGTGGTATTATTTCTTTAAAAAATGTTGCATTAACTAAAAATAACATTAACAGTAAAATCACTGAGATTATACATTATATTTAACATACATCTTAAAAGTCACTTGATATCCAAAGTCAAGAAAAAAAAGGACAGAAACTTACAATGTGGCAAAGTTTGTGGAGTGTGTTTAAAAATGCAGCGGGGAGTCTAAGAAAAAAAGTCCACTTCTATCCACTGCTTGGTTTCACCAGATCTTGTCCTGCCTGTCTTATATGTTTAAAGCATTTTTAAAATGATGTTTCTCACATACACATCCTGGAAATCAAGGGAAAAATATTAGCAGTTTGACGAGCTGGCTGTCTCTCGGACCATCTGTGTTATCCATCGCCTGTGCGACTCTGCTCCTACCCAGCCCCTGTGCTCCGAATTGGCCCCATAATCTAAATACCAAATGATCAACTAGGAACGCCAGCTTGACTGGGATGAGAATTACAAGCATATGTACAGCACCTCGGGTTATTATTGTCAGCACACTACAAAATATGTTTGCGACTCTTGTATATAATTATCCCCCGGACTCATTACACCTAGTCATAACGCAGCCTTTTATTCAGGTCAGGATGGCCCCAGACCCAGCGTGAATGCTGCTCAGCCCTATGAAGTCATTCAGAGCAGAGATGACGCTGCTGAAGGTCGTTTGGAAAACAATCGCAATGAAATTGGCAGATTCAACCGTATAGGAGAAATGGGACCAAATGCTGAGTTGAGAAAGAAAAAATAAGCTCAGTGGCTTTACCTGGTGGATGGCAAAACTCAGCAAAATGTATTCCTCTTTTATTTCCACAGATAAACATTTCTTTCAGAGATGATGTCTCATATGTTGATATTGCTTATCTTAGTGATATGATAGAGTACATATGTGGTCTCAGCAATGATATGAACAGAACAATAGACAAAAATGCACACCAGGTAGATTTTGAATGGATTTGCTTGTAGCTGTGGTTGGTTGGCGAAGGGAAAATTCAACACAACAGAGATGGTGACCTTTTTCTATTATTTGAGTTATCTACAGTTGCCCATTTCAAAGTGAAAGAGAACGTTACATTACTGACTCTCCTGGCAAGAGAGAATGCCCTATGACTCAATCTCTGTTATGATCTATTTTTACCTTGTATGTATGGCCAGTGCTTTGTTTTAATGTAGCTCTTTCCAGAATTGGCAGAGCTCTGTCTTTACCTTCTTAGCTGAAATATTATCCTCTCAAGGACTTCTTCCCTGAGGCTTTTTTAAAAACCTTCTTCTGTAAATCACCAGCCTCAGTGCACCGTATGGGTTTTTCTCTGCGGCATTTTCACTGTATATTTATTTAAATAAGTAGTTGTTAAGTCTTCCAATACAATGCAAGGCCTTCATAGAAGAGCAGGCTTTGCATCCTTTTGGCCTCAACCAAAACTATTTTCCTAAAACCTAGCACGGGGCTAGGGATGCAGTGAGTGCTCAAAAAATGTTAAATAAATAAAGGCTTGGATAAATGACAAATATTCGAACAAAATTGCTTAATCCTGGGCAGATGGATGGACTTCATTATCGCTATGGTGATAAATAGCGTATTAATCGCCATTAAGTCAGCTCTAAGTAAATCATGTACCACTGCCTCTACACATTTAAAGCTATTTGGAAATTATTATAAAACTGAATACTGTTGCTGTGCTCAAAATTATTTTATGGCTTTGAACTGGACAGTGACGTTTTTAAAATTTTGTCCTAACTTACCTTTAACTTTATCCTTGAACTTCAACGAAGATTATCTGACTTTTTTTACTTTCCTGAAAAAATTGAGTGTTTGTGGGTGAATTGGATACTAGTTTAGGTTTGTGAAAAATTTCTTCATGATATTTAATTTCATTCTAAAGTCTATGATATTGTGGTTATTGGTAACCTTCCTACACAGACCGCTGAGAAATAATGCATTTGATGGATCAGCTTTGATTGTTCTTGGATCTGATTACTCAGTCAATAATGATGATATTGATGTTTTAAATGAAATATTTTTCTTTTTAAACAAAAGACATCCCTTCCTATTTGTAGGTTATATCTCATATATCATAGAAAACATAAGTTATTTATGAAAAACTTACTTTTTAGGATAAACATTAAAATGATACAATCACAAAAAAAATGTAAGAGTTGAAAGCAGTCCTAATAGTTTGGACTGCTTTTCAAATGAGAAAGGAAGGTCCAGTGACAGGGAATAAACCACCCAGAGATAGCTGGTGGAAAACTGAGGGCGTGAGGTTCATCCCATTAATATATTACTCTGCTTGTAAATTATTACTTTAAGTAATCCATCTACTGTGGAGCTGTACTTATTCTATTAAGAGAAGTACACGAACAGACAAATCATAAAGCGTGTCTGCAAAACTGTCTTGCTCCTTTGTGTTTTACGACTTTGGGTGACTCTTAAATTACCCGCACAATTCACTGCTTCCAGGGGCCTTTCATTAGTCCCACAAAACCCTGCTCAGTCAGGGCCATTGTAGTGGAAGTTTCCTCGTGAATCTATCCTCCATTTAATTAGAGGTACAACCATTTAGGATGGAGGCATTTTGTGGATACCTTCCACGCACTATAATTGCAACAAAAGTATTATTTATTATATACAATGGTCCAAACATATTCAAATATATTAATTTATGCAGAGCAGAAGCAGTATCTAGCACAATATTACAGCTCGTGTTAGTGCCTAGCAATATTGCAGAAAATGCAGAGAGTCACAGAGAACAATGCGTGGCCTGTGGGAGAGATGATTGGGAAGCAGCTCCGTCCCTGTCTCCCTCTAACCTTATACATTTATTCAGTGCAATTCATTCCCCCCCAGTATTTTAATGAAAACTTACACGGGTTCCATAAGGCCGCTAGTTCAATCTTTCTTAATAAAATGCCCCACGGCCATTTCAAGGCATAGAGCACCATCTCACTATGGTAACTGTTAAACTTTGTGAAAACACAAACTTTGAAATCCTTTTCAACTTGAGGCTTTACCCAAGTTGGCCCTGCCTTCAGAAAGGCCAGCTTTTAGAAAAGTGAGGTGCGATAAGCAAGGTCTCTCTTTCTCGCTCTAAGCCTCTATTTTTCTCTCTGTATCTTGACAACCAAAATGGCCAGGGCTTGGAGCAAGCAGGAGGGAGAAGGAGAAGGTCTTTTCTTGAGAAGCCCGGATTCGGGCGCCAGCGTGGATGTGCTTTGCACGTTGGGCGTGGGTGACATTGAATCCCTTTTCCAGTGCACATGTTTCTGGGGGCTTGGAGTCCACCCAGTGGTCGGGAGCCTCTCCTCTGTTCTTCCCAATAGGCAAATCAGACCCTTTTCTGGGGGTTAATGTAGTACCTCCCACAGCTCCCAGGAGATGTAGGAAACGTTTGGTCCACCAGCATCACACCCTCCGGCCCGCGGGCAGCATGTTCGGACAGAGCCTCAGACAAACAGACTGATCTGCCTTCCACGAGCCTGTCCTCTAGCCCCGAGAGACACTCGCAGGTTCCTCGGCCCAACACAGTCTGGGAACACCGCTGCTGCCCACACTGCAGTGTTCTCGCTCTCGGTTATAGACAGCTTCGCCCAAAGACCATACTCTCAGGGATCATTTCTGCAGTTCATCGCAGACACCTTCGCCCAGCCTTTTGCCCTCTGCCTCTCAGTCCAGACGCAACAGCAGCATGGGGGTGCGGCTGCGGGAGCCTCAGACAGAGCTCCCCATGATTCCATCTCCTGTCCCCTGAGCACAGGAGGGGAGCAGTTTCCTGCCCCCTTCTCAGGGGGAAGCACGGGGGTCGCCACTGAGCTCTCTCCAACAACAGCCTGCTCTAACTGTGTTAAATCCATCTCCCCGAGGCTTTTCCCTGGACACGCCCATGGGGAGGTAGCACTCCATCACGTAACCTGGGAGGTGGTAGGACTCACACTCCACGGCTCTCCAAAAACAATCCTGTGTCAGCTCTCTGCACACTCTTACCTCCTGACCATTGTTTGGCATCTGCATGATACCAGTCCTGTATGACCTTAGACGGTCTGCATGACCATCTATGTTCATATAATACCAACTACAAAGTTGCTTTTCTAACACGTTCTGTTAAAAAAAAATTCATAAGCTCCAACACTATTTATAGTTGTTTTTCCCCATCTATTCTTTAGACTTCAAACCAGATTTTCATTTTAGCAGCCTATTACATTAGCATATTCTAGGTATAAATATGGAATGTAATATACATTTATTCAATAAATAAAGTATCACATGAATAAATGTTGAATACAGTGATATTTAGAATTCTGGTAGTTCTCAGCAGATGAAAGGGTTGGAATATCTACTCATTTCTGGGGGGAAATAAGTGGCTTTCAGAGGACCCCAAATTGATTAAGAAATTCTAAGGCATACAATGTCGAGCATGTATGTGCTACAAATAAAGTTTTTTATGGGTTATTTATTTGTACATAACACCTAAGTAGTATATTTTATACATTAAGTTGAAACTAAAATCTTAAGTGGCATATTCCCAAATTATAACCAAATAAGCTTATAAAGGCTTTCGTTTAAATTTCTAACAGGATATCTAGGAGGCAGTTGATACTGAATGTATCATGGAAAGATTTAATAAGAATATAGCTATCAAGTTATTTTTTGGTATTTCTCAAAATACAGTCTGTATTTGTTTATTTTCAAGCTATATTAGTTTTTTACCATGTAAGAGAGAAAACCTCAATATCATGGTGATCCCATCGTAAGGAATATAAATGCCAAATCACCACTGTATACCTGAAACTAATATAATATTGCGTGTCAACCACACTTTAATAAAAAAATTAATATTGTTCAGATGTTTTGGAATTCCTGAGTTATTTTCTAATGCCAGAAAAGGAAGATTAGGAAGAGGACATTCTGGTTTTTAATCACTTAGGTATCTAACTTTTTTTGCTAGTAGCAACTTGAGAAATGAAAATATATTGGTTATTAGTCTGTCTTAAGAAAATCACAGAAAATGAGTGCATTGGTATGAGGTTGGCATCTCCTGTTTTACACTCAAATAAAACCTTTTTCCCTTCCTCTGGTTTGTTTTTGTCATTTGGGTTAATTTGGATGGAACTGCAGACACCCCAGGAAAAGCCTGCAATGACCCCATAATTGTGAAGGACCCATCTCTTATAGAGAAAAGCATCCGAATTAAGCCACATAAAAGCATAAGAGTCAAAACAAACCAAAAAGGGTTTGGAGAGGAAATGACAGAAAATGCCTTGAATTTCACTTAGTACTACTAACTGACGCATTTCATAATAAAGACAGACCCAGAGAAAAAGGTAGTGAAAGTACTCGCCAGTGCTCCTGCTTTTGAAGATTCAAAAACGGAGTAAGAAGGAGAGGAAAGCCTCATGCTTTCTTTAAAAGCAACTTCTACAGATTGTTCTACGGAACAGTCATAAAAATGCACTGACCAAAATTACAACTGAAAATGAGTTTTTGGTCAAATAAGTTCCTGAAACACTATAATCCATCATAAAACATTACCTATCACACATGAATATATGTACTAGCATCCTCAAAAGGGAAAGCAGTAAGGAAACCAATTTAACAGTAACTTTTTAACCCAGCATTTTACAAACTCTTTCAGACACAGAAGCCTTTTTATTACTATTTTTTTAAAATTAACAAATGACTGTTACTATTCCCTCTTGGCCGGGATCCCCTGAGAAGCTGACCCTGAAATGAGGATTCAGATGTGCATATTTCATCGAAGAGGTGGTCCCAGAAGACACCCCAACGGGGGAGTGCGGGAGTGAGACGGGAAAGGAAGACAGAGAGAAGTGCAGCGTGGAGCAAACCACCTCCGTGGACGCCGGGAGTGTGTCCTGATGGCGGACTCAGAGACACTGCTGAGGGCGTCTCAGGGTTCTGGCGTTCAAGGAACAAGCAAACGGAGGAGCTTCATCTGTCTATATGCCAACACCTCCTCCATCTCTGGCTGAGGCTTGCTCCTGCGAGCATGCGTACAAGAGGCGAAAGCCTGGTCCTGTGATTTCTCGGAACACATTGCAGCCGTTTCTTGTAAACGACCTTTAGCTCGGGAAGGATGTGGGTGTGGTACCTGCAGCCTCACCTGCTGCACACGCTGGGTTCCATGGGATTTACCATAGAAGAGGGCGCCTTGCATCTCCTGAGTTCCCTTGATATTGTTGGCAAATGTCTAAGTTGTTTGGGAAAATGAATAAAGGGAATGTGTGTGTGTGTGTGTGTGTGTGTGTGTGTACATACATTTATCTCAGGGGTAAAATATGTCTGTTTATATGCTTGCATCTACTACAGTTGTCTCAAAAACATTAACATTATATTGAAATGAAAAAAATGATTTTAATGATGTCTAGCTATAGCCTAGAGATGTAATCTTTCTAAGTTCCCTGACTATCATTGTGTTTGTTCTGTAGTTTCTCAAAGATGAGTAACCGAAGGTTTATCACCTTGTTGACGATGCAGGTGGCCTGGAAGAACTTAAAGACAGCTGAATGTGAAGGAATTTGCTGGTGTCAAATCATGGGTTATCACCTTGAAACTGAATAACTCTGTGTGTTTGGGTTTTTTTTTTTTGCTCTTCAAATTTTGTTTACAGCTTGTAAAAAAATTAGTTCCTGACTTGATTCTGAAATTTGTGTTGGTATAATGTAAAAGTCCTCTCAGAAATTACCTGCTGGACAGAGCTCTCCCTCACCGTGACCCAGGTGGAATGACTGTCTCACCACCTTGTACTCATGCTGTGCCTTCTCTATACCTCAAGCCCATTATTATAGGTTTTTATAGTTTATTATTTAAATCCAGTTTATAATTTATTATTTAAACCCAGTAAGAATTGTGACTGTGTCTTGCTGGACTCTGTATTTCCAATGTGTATTTCAGATGTTCGTGTGTATTTTGCCTAAGAGGACCACCATTCAAAGACACCCCATTATAACTTAAAGTAAATACACACCCAGAGGGGTATGAATAGGAAATAGATGGCCCAAGATGAAAGAAAAATAAACAATATCCATGAAATCACACAGATAGAAAAAGCCAGTTTCTTCTTTTATTTTAGGTCCCAATCGTGCAAGTGGTTATTAAAATGTAGTTGTGTGGTTTTACTTTATTTTTATTTAACCTTCATTGTATTTTTTGAAACAATGGTATTGCCAATTCTTTTAAGTCAAAGACCTAAGGATAAAGAACACATTGACAAATAGAAATCACCTTGAAAAAAAACACATGATAAGTTACCATTTTTCAGTGAAGAAGAGCTGTTTCCTTCCTTAGATAAACAGGAGACAAAAATATAGCCTTGAATTCTTATAATTCTATCTACTTAATGCAGCATCTCACTAGATAAAATGCTTTTGACAGTCCATGCAATGCCCTGTTTATAAATCAATACTCTTCCTTAATTTTGTAATTTCCCTTTTTATTCTCCATAGGCAAATGCATACTTGACTTTGCAGCATCAAATATTTTCTCTTTAGAATGCTTTTTTCTGTCAAAGTTCATTATGTAGTTACCAGATACATGCTGTCACCTGAGCATTCTCTTTGGAGTAACATCAAGTGGGGAAATATTGCATTGATTTCAGAACTTATTCTATATAGAAATTGCAAATACCAACATAATGCATCTGCCCAGAAAGATTCTCTAAGGAAATAAAGGAAAATAACAATTGTTTCAAAATAGTCCTCAAGGCTTGACCACATGCCAATTGAAAGATTGAAGAAGTTCATATATTTGACCAAATAGTAACTAAACTTTGCAACTCTCTGGAACATTATTCTTTGTGCATATTTACTTAAGTAAAGTTAATATTTCTGCTTATATGAAAATAGCAAGCCTCCAAGTTAGATATATTCAAGAGCTGCTGAGTTCATCCTGAAAGTGGAGACTGCTGAATGGAATTGAGGAAAAAATACTTTTGGTGAATTTTCAGAGCCTTTATTCAAAAGGCTAACAGCTTTTCATAGGATAGCTATCCTTTGATATGGCTCCTACCTTCCTGTCTAGTTTCAACTGCTGTCCACCTCTTAGATCCCCAGAATATTCCAGACAAAGAAGAATACAGTATAGGAGATGCCCAAAGAACTTCCTCTTTTTTTCACAAAGGCTATTTCCCTATCAGCCTTTTAACTCCCTGTCAGTCCTTCTTTAATCTTCAAATGCCCCTTTGGTCTTACTCCGCTATTCTAATACTCTACTATTCTATTACTCTAGTATTCTACTATTACTCTACTATTCTATTACTCTACTATTCTACTCTACCACTTGGTCTTACTCCACTATTCTCAAAGACGCTTGGCATGTAGCTCTGTTATTGCATTTCCCCTTCTTACTGAAATGATTTGCTTTGCTGTTTATCTCCCCAACAAGACTGTGAGCTCCCATATCAGTTTCTTGAACCCCAGTGCTGGATAATTCTAGGGGCTGGGAGCCACCTTACTCAAGGTGGATCTTCCATGAATGTCTGCCCAATTAGAACGATTTTCTCTCCTCCTCTGGATTGCTGAATGCATTTTGGAAATCATTAGTACATCAGGGAATCACTTTACATTATTAGACATATGGGGCTTCTAAAAGTATCAATAACATTTTCTATAAATTAGTTATTATACACATGTGCAGACACACACACAGAAAATCAAACTCAGCAATTATAAGCAATATATTGTAATCTTCTTTATACTTCAATTCTAGTGCTTAATCATAGGCACAGTTGCTTCAAAAAAAGGAAGTGTGAACCATCTCAGGATCTCATAAAAATCTTTTACACAGGTAAAATTAAACCAAAATTCTACAGATTCATTCAATAGCTTTTTTTTTGTCCATTGAACATTTTACTCCCCACATCTTTTTTGGAAACTAAAGGAAGGATTACTATTTTGCTATGGTACTCTCCTCATTTCTCCCTTGGTGGATAATTAAAAGTTGCCTGTGGCCATGGCATGTTGTGTTTGAATTCAGTTCCATTGGATAAGAAGTGTTGTCATATAGGACCTATCACTGCTTTAGCGACATCTAAGAAATGCTCCAGAATGACCATACGTGGTTTCCTAGGGTCAGCAGGCGGCACGTGTCCCTAATGGTCAGCGCTGGGACAAGGTCCCATCGGGGCATCTGAAGGAAGGAGACAGCACTGCTCTCCCGATCTGACATGGATCTCAAGTTGTCTTTATTTGTGACTTAGTTGCTCTAGGGCACTTCCGAATCCAACTATAATCACCAATTTTAATGGCAACTACATTTGATGTATTATTCATCTTCAAGGTTGTTTCAAATGTGTGCCTTATTCCTCTGCCATACATTTTTTTAAAAAATGTTCTTAGGTCAGTCTTCTAGTGAACCTAAAAATAACATCCAGGCATGAGTCTGGCTGGGAAGAAGAGCATTCATGCATTTAGACATCGGACCTGGCCTCCAATGCCTGCCCGTAATCTAAGGAAGACCATGTTCTGGAAAACAAACAAACAAACAAACATAACTAAGTATAATTACTTGCCTCTGCCAATTAAGGGTTGCTATTGCTCTTGGTCACCCTAGAATCACATTTTCTTCCGTGAAATCTATGAAGATATCATTAAACCCTTCCCCTGATTTATTGTTTTGCACAGTCTCTGTGGGTCAGGAATTCAGGGGCAGCTTAGCTGGGCTGTTCTAGCTCGGAGACCCCCACCATGTTACGCCCAGGTTTCCGACTGAGGTTGCTGCCATCGGAAGATCTGAATGGGCCTGGAGGGTCTACTTCCAAGGCGGCTCTCCTACACCCCTACCAAGTCCATGCCGATCACTCACAGGAGGCTTTGGCTCATCACTGTTTCCGTGGGCTGCCCAAATGTCTTCACGGCATTGGAGTTGGCCTTTACCAGCTCATTCTCCAGGACCACAAGGGGAAAGTCACAATGTCTTTAACATCCTATTCTTGGAAGTCAAACTCCATCATTGCTGCAGAAATCAATTGGTTGGAAAGGTCAGCCCTATTCATGTGAGAGGACTACAGGGTGAGAGGGGAGTCGCTGGGAGCCATTGGAGAGGCTTGCTGCTCTACTCGACTACGCAGGGCAGAGATTTTAGTTATTTTAAGAATGCTGGTATGTGTGTCTCAGCGTAATGACCAATGAATTATCTTCTGTTCTCACAGCAGGGATACGTTCATTTGGTAACTTCGCACGATTAATAAAACACTACAATATTCTCACTTCCCTGTTTTATTTCTTCCTATAGATCAAATGCGGAAAACTGTGGTTCAGCCCGTGACCTGTTTTTGTGTGAAGTCTGAACTAAGAATGGGGGTTTACATGTCAGAGAGATATTTCTTTAAGCAAAGATAAGAATATACATCAAATTCCCAGTTACCAAATCTTGCCTGCAAAGCCTAGAATATTTACTAGCTACCTTCTTAGGAAAATGGTATAGACTCCTATTCTAGATGGTACCAATAAACCTCATTTAGCTTAGCCTGCCATGAATCCAAGATTCAGTAAGTTAACCAGGTAAGCAAATAGAATGTCTCCTAGCTTTTCCATGTATTCTACAGAATCCTAAACTTACGATAAATTATTTCATGATGATATAATCATCTCAGTCTAAAGTTACCACCCTACCTTCCTGTGCACATTTTTAAATCTATTTCACATGGAGTCCCCACATCTACACTGACCAAAATTTGCACATGCGTTGTGCGCCTAGGCCTTCTCCCCACAGGTTTATGCCCAAGACTTGGCCTGGAGACAAAATTAAGTGATAGGTCTTACACACAATCAGATTTAGCATTTGGCATTTTCTTTTTTAAAAAAAGAAAGAAAAAACTGACTTCAGATGAAGTTATTACAAGGTCCTCACACCAGAGCCTGGCTCATTAATTGGACTGTAAGGCTCAATGAAATAAGAGTTTTACTGTTCTTTAAAAAATCTAGTCCTCCTAAATCCAGTTCCTTTTTGAAGGCCCCCTCACTCACTCAGTCCTCATCCTAATTCTCACATAAGAGCTAGAAACATGGTAAACTTACTATGTTTTGATTCACCCACCTAAATTACCCATCTCTTTTACCAGACCCTATGTTATATCTAATCTACTCTTTTGTTCTTAATGATAGAAAAATCTTTTGAGGTGATCACTGTTGCTCTCTACTTCTTGACAACACCTTGAAATATGCTTATGCTTGTTTCGTTTTATTCTTTAAACTCTCCAGCAGAGGTAGAAAAATCTCTGCACCTGTTCTGCATTATAGAGAATATTAGCATTCACTGACCAGCCCAAGTCTGGCTGTTAATAGACACTGATTCCAAGTGACCACAGGTGATCATTCAATACTTCATTAATAGTATTATTAACAGCTATAGAATTCACAGTGTTCCATTCTGTAATGCCAAACATTTTCCTGCATAAAAAGATAAATAAGTTTGATAGCTAAATTTCCCTTTTTTTCAGTGTCGTTTATAAATGCTTTGGCCAAACATTTCACAGCTGTCAGCATCATTGGACAAATATCATAGGATTTGCGGTAATAAGAGAGGACATTGCATTTTCCAAGGGAAAGGCTCTAGGTTGAGCCTTCAGGACCAACCAACGTCACGAACCGCATGTGAAGCTGTCACGACAAAGTAGAGGCTGACCTTGGAGCCATGCTCTTGCCGCCATAATTTAAACCAACAAACCAGTATCCCCTAGTGGATAGATTTCTTCATGTAGCTCACTTTTGAATCTGTGTCTCATGTACAACTGGCCATGTATTTTGAACTTAATATTCATTGAAACTCAGATACATGATTTCTGTGTATTTAACATTTAAAAGGTAAGTTGCACAATGTAATTAATCATCAAAGTGTAGAAAATGTGTTCAAAGTTTTTGGCTCCTTTTCCCTACTTTCTCTTTCCCTCTTGCTGTCTTGTTTTCTCTTGTTCTCTCTTGTTCTTTCTCTCTCTGTTGTATTTTACTGATATCATATGTACTTAATATCTTTTACCGATATCATATTTATGTAATATATTTTACTTAATACATTTCATAGAAGAGCTATGAAACTTGCCTTGTGTTTATACTATCAATATGTAATGATTTTCCTATATAATACTTCTATTTGATTATGCTTTGATATTAATATTGCCATCACTATTTTCTTTCATTTGTGCTTGTCTAATATAACTTTGACCTTCATTTTATATCTATGCTTGATGGGCCAATTTTTAAAAATATCTCATAAACATGAAGTCACTTAATGTTTATTTTTAATCTAATCTGGGATTCATTTTAGGGAGTTATTTTCCTAAATGAAGCTTTCATTTATATGCTACATCATTAATTTAAAATCCTTCCGAGTTTAATCTGTTAGTTGCTATATCCATCACAATTTCAACTCAGAAATCTTATTTTTCCTCCCCGCTGAGTCCTTTCAAAATCAGATTGTCCTTCCTCATGACCTGCTGCTTAGATTTCATAGGAGCAACAAGCATCTTCTTGAAAGTTGTTGAAAACACAGCCATTTTTTTTTAAAAAATATTTTCCTTCTTTCAGTAAGTCCATTACAGAAAAGTGATTATGTCGAAATTGGAAGGAATTGGATATTCACCTTATTTGGCACCACAAAATTCCTTCAGATTTCTCTCTTGTCTGCCCTTACTATTTTGTTGGTTAAGACAAAGGGGATTAGATGCATGAGGCTGATTAGAGACATGGGAGAGGTGAGAGCATAGACCGTGTGTGGCCAGGGAGGCAACCAGGGAGCAGCCGGACAGGATGCGGGGCCATCCTGCACTGAATGGGGAAGGGGGGGCCCCAGTCCCGGGGCACAGCAGGAGCCGCAGAACAGACATGTGGCCCTGCCAGAGATAGCGCTTCAGAGGGAAAGACATCCTCCCCTCCCCTTGCTCCCAGTCTCCTTTGGTGCCTCCTGTTGGCTGAAACCAGCGAGGGAAATGTGTCCTGCAAGGTTTGTCTTTACCTCCGAAGAATCAGAGCAAAGGGGAAGGAAAGGTGGAGCGCGAACAGAACCAAGTAGACACGATCCATCAGTTTGCGGCTCAGCGACATTTCCCTTCTACCGCCAACTTGATCCTGCAAAGCTCTCCGCTACCACCTAATCAGAGCCAACCTCCTGTCTGTATGAGGGAAGCACACGTGTCCTCTTTCTCTCAAGGAGAGGCTCAGAGTTTCAGCAGTCCTGATTTCCCATTGACGATGGCAAGGCCTTTTTAGAGAGTTCTAGACATTCTACCAACAGCAACTGTATAAACGAAACAATATATTTAAAAATATTTGGTCAAAGGTATTGAGACATAATGAGGCAGCACACATGGAAGGGACAGGGACAACAGATAAAAGGGATGTGCCGAGAAGTTATGTTGAAAATTGCCACTACTTCTCCTAAAGTATTTGGTAATTGTCCAAAACTACAAACGCCAGGCCGGGTCATTGAGGGGAGCTTCCAGGTGTCTTGTGAGGCTCGAGTGTCAATAACAACACAAGAGAGTAAAGACCTGAGGAAATAGCTCAAATTGTAACTGCTTTTTCTAAATAAAAGAGCAAAAAATAATAATAAGAGTAGCTGCCCCTTGCAAAGCCAGATGCCATGCACTGTGACAGAGAAATAAACCTTTTGTAGGTTATCCGACCCCCCCGAACTACCCACCAAAACCAAAACTGAGAAGTCTCTGCAGAAAAATAATGACATGCAAAACTTTAAATTGTTTCTAAAACATTTCATCTACAAAAGCCAGCATCCAAACAAAATTGCCAATATGCCAGGAGAAAAGATTAAATGATGAGAGAGAGAGAAAGCAAAGGGTGGGAGGGAGAGAGAGGGATGTTGAGAGAGACAGAGAGAGAGAGAAGAGAGAGAGAGAGAGAGATGCCCATAGCAGACACAGATTTTGAAGTTAATAGACATAGCTTTTCATTTAAATGTATAAATAAATTATAACAATGACATGACAATAAAGAATATCTAGTGGAAACAGTAATACAAATTTAAATAGAAATTCTACATCTGAAGAAAGTTATAATGTAATTTGAATCAATGTAGATAACTCCAACAGTATTTTAGATACACATGAAGAATGGATTATTGAATTAGAAGGTCAGGAAAAAATAATGTGATGACCTAGGAAGGAAAAAGAAATGAACACTACAATCTAATTGTATAAGACCCTGTGCGACAGAATACAAACACATGAATACATATGTAATCGGAGTCACAGACTGAAACATACAGGTGTGAGAGGACAGGAAAGCTCATGGACAATTCAATACCTGCTAAAATCTAGGCAGATCTTAACACAATTTCCTGTAAGGTTAAGAAGAAATGGTATTAAAATGTATGACAACAGTAGCAAAGCAAGTAGGAAGGTCTGGTAGATTTAGAATTTCTAAACTTCCTATTGTCTACATAGTGATAAAAGTAGGAATTATCATTAGATAATTTGGTAAGTAAAGGATTTACATTGCAATCCCTGAGGTAAATGCTAAAATAGTGTTCATTATTAACAAGACAATAGAGGATAAGTAGTGAAATAATTTTGAAAAATATTCTGAAGAAAGCAATAAAGGATGTAAAACACAATATGGAGCAAGAGGAAAAAAAGAGTAAGCTAACATATTTAAACCCCAAAAGATCAATAATTATGTTATACATAGATAGACTAAATATTCCAGTTAAACCATGGTTGTTGGATTGGGAGAAAAAAAAAAACCTATGTGTAGGTCTTTTAAAAGCAGGCATAAATATAAAGGTACAGAATGTAAAGGCACAGAAAAGTTGCCAGTAAAAGGGTATAAAATGCAGGCCACGCAAACATTAACCAGGGGGAAGCTGCTGTCCTCTTCTGATGTTGGGCCGAACAAATCCAAGGTGACAGTCATCACCAGAGATAAAAGCAGACACGCTGCGATGATAAAAAAATAAAATCAGCAGGAAGGTTTGAACGATTGAAATGAGGTCTGCACCCTTGCCCTATGTCTGGAAAACTGCCCAATAATTACGAAATGCACATTTTCTTCAAATATACGTAGATGTGTTACAAATTTAGATACTATGCTGGGCCATAGACACATATCACCCCAATAAATTCAATAAAAAATTTTTAAAATATTTTTATTTATTTATTTTTAGAGAGAGAAGGGAGGGTGAGAGGGAGAGAGAGAAAAACATCAATGTGCGGTTGCTGGGGGATATGGCCTGCAACCCAGGCATGTGCCCTGACTGGGAATCGAACCTGCAACACTTTGGTTCACAGCCCATGCTCAATCCATTGAGCTACACCAGCCAGGGCCAATAAAAAATTTTTAAAAATAAATCACAGAGAATTAAAACTATATTGAAAATATACTCTGGCCACAGTGGAACTAAGCTAAAAATCAGTAAGAAAAATATAACTGGAAAACACCCAAATGTTTGTCAGTTAAGTAATGTACTGAAAAATAATCCACAAGTTACAGAAAAAACGACAAACATTAGGAAAAATGGAACTGATGGATTAAAAAGAAACCTACAACTTCATAGCTCCTGTTTGTGTCTCCTCGGAGGTTTGATATAGCCTTGTCATTCTCTTCACTTACATTTTGAGCTTCATCAGATCTGCCGTGTCTTAGGGGCTCATTTGCAGGTGGCTTTTCACTTAGCCTCGACCTGACGCAAAGCCTTCTCTTCCTCCGAGTCCCACTCAAAGCTGGGAGCCTTACAGATTGTTTAGTGAAAGGGTCCAGAGAGCACACACAGACAGGTACTGAGTAGGCTGCCTCCACAATCCAAGGGGTCCCAAAGGTGTTGTATATCCGGCCAGCGTTGGTTCAAGATGAGACGCCTCCTCTCGTTCTCAGGGAGATATACCGACACATTGAAGACCATCTGCTCCCTAAAACCTTCACTGAAATGTCAGGTCCCGCAATGTGGTAGTTTGATTCTCCCCCTGGGCAAACATATGTCTAGCCGGCGCACCTGGGGGCTCCGCTTCCCTGCTCACCAAGGACAGGCATTGAGGTGGAGCGGGCTCTGTTTTGTGAGATGTCTCCGGGACCAAAGTTTTAGAGACTTTATTTTCACAGTAACAGGGAAGTTGATCTATCCCTGAGGGAAGATAATGAAATTGGAACGCTGTCTCTGCCAGCTGAAGGCAGACTGCTCTGATCTGCCCGGATGATAGGTTTGGGGAAAGCGCACTTTGCAGGTCAGTAGAGGTGTATCAAAGCAGAGCAAATTCTCATTTGCTGTAACAGAGATACCTTATCCGCCACAGCAGCTGCCACTGCAGCAACTGTCTAATTATATATACAATAACCCATAGTTCATCTAAAGATGCATCTACCCTTTATGACAGCCGTACAGGGGAACTCACGGTCAGTGTCGGAGGAATAGTGTCCTTCTTCAGATCTTTGATGGCACGTGCACTATCACAGCTCTCTGAGGGGTGTGAGGCTGTGTTACTTCTGTGACAGAGGAACTCAGTGCTGTGGGTTTTCCCCTGGCCTTTCCGGCTCTACTGGAAGAGAGCTGGGTGGGTGGGTGCACGTTGCACCTGTCTCTGGTTCTGCACGTTGCCACGGCCCCAGCTGGAGGTGGATTTGGAGCTAGTCTGCATGCATGGCCTGAGGTCCATGATTTCTCCCTCTGACACTGGAACCGAGGTGGCACTGCAGTTTCTGAGGAATCACATCGACTCTGAGACAGTACAAAATGTTTAAACTTGTATTTCTTTCTCTTGATTGTCTGCTTGCCATATCAGATATTGTTCTCTGGCCCTTTTAGAAAAAGCCTAAAGAGAGATTTGAGAGTATTCTCACAGCAAGGTACCTCCTCAGCCTACTTTATTCTCAAGGGGCTTCAGGCCTGTGAGGGAGGGAGGGAGGAATAGCCTAGTTTGCCCAGAACTGAGTGGTTCCGGGATGTGACCTGTTTCACTCCTAAAGCCATGATCTGGGATGGACAGTAACCTTGTCTTTGAACTGGCTTTGCTTGGGAAGTGGGAGAAGGGTTGTACCTTCCTCTTGTGATGTTGAAAATTGCTTTTCACCAAACCTAGCTCTTTCCTTATATAGACCTGGTATTACTTCAGTAGGCCAGACTTCTGTTTTGTTCTCAAGGACATCCGGTCAGTTACTACCAGGACAAAATTATGTGCCCGAACATTCTGGTTACCTCTCCTGCACTGCTGCTATTATGGTGAGTGAAGCACATTGTCTGAGACACTTAAACCCCTGCTCCCACTCTCCGGGATCCCATTACTCCCACTGAAATCAGGGACCTCAGTGGTAAGGCAACCCAAGTCCGCCTTTATTGCCAGCCGACGGATGGCAGTCACGACTGAGCTGCTCAGAAATGCCGTATTTTCACAAGTGCATTTTCCACCTCCTTTGTGAAGGAGGTGTCTTCTGGGCACTCACAGGACACATTGCTGTCAGGCAGTGAGAGAACGGCACTTATCGAACCCACTCCAGCATGACTGTCTCTCCCCGAGACTTGGATGCCTTCCTCTACATCGTGCCAGGGAGGGTTCGGCATGGTTGACCCCATTAAAGGGAGCTATTGAATCCAGTATTCAATAGCCAACCAAGCAAACAGATTAAATTCCAACTTCTCTAACTAGCCCATACATCCAGAATAAAATTTAATGTAACATTTTAGTAAAATTGGCTTCATCCAGAATTAAATGTTGTCCCTTTTCCATCACCATGGTTTTCTCCAAGTATGCACAGATAAAAATTAATTAACACTATTTTTGGGATTTCTTTGCTGTGTACATCATATCCTTCTTGAAGAAAGCAATTGTTTCTCGTTCTGGGAAATCTGGGGAACTAACTATTGTTATTGGCCTGCAGGCAGTTAGAGATGATGGGGTAGGCTTGGACAAGCTGTATCATGTGAAACAATTTAATGTCATCTATTTGAGGGAAGGCTATTTTCTGACAGTGGAGGTATTGCTAATTCTACCGGCAGGAAGAATGAGGGAAATTCTGTGGTTTAAGCTTCTCAGCCTTGTCCAAGTTCACACATTGTCCCCATCCAAGATTTCAGGGTCCCACTCCATCATAAACATCTTAACCTTAAGTAATAATGACCTGACCTTAACATAAGGGACCTACGGTGCTGTGTGGTCAGCGTGTGCTTTATTGGTGTTTCTGCACATTTAATTTTTGTCCTAATGCCCAGCCATGTTTCCCCTGCTGCTCTGGGAAATGACACATTCTTTTATGTTTATCACAGAAGGTGTCTAATAACCTAAGCCTGATTTTAATTGAGCATTTATAGACACACATGTACTAGTTTTTGTCAGCTCTTCTTCACCTTTAGCAGTAGGCACACCCTTCTGTACTTGGCATTATCCTTGTTACCACAAGAGTTGGATACAACAGGAACATGACCTCCGAAGGCTTAACTTTGACCAGCCCTCCATCGCAAGCAACTCTAAATGATGATATAGATAAAAATAATATCACTGCATGCCACACATTACCATGATCCCATTTGCCATCTGCAAATGCATCGAGACTGTGTTCATATTCAAAGAGATGACAAGCTCAGGGTTGGAATCCCATCATGAGAGCAATTTTCCTGGGACCACTGCTGATAAAGTACGGTAACAATCAGTGTCAAGCCAGGAAACCCACACCTCTCTGAATAATTTAGATCAAGGAAATGTAATGTAGCAAATTGGTAACAGAGATACTAGAAAAAGCTGACAAGATGATTGTGATCGTGATAGGGGTCACAAGATAGGGGATCGTGAGGTAACCCACAGATTACAAATTGCAGTTTATTGGAACGACACTCAGTCTGGGGGGAAGGAAGGGAGAATCATAGAGACAGTGACACCAGAGTGCAAGAACCTTGCCAAAGAGTCGTGAGGCAGAAGCTCAGAGCGCAGCGGGTGTGTTCTGCCAGTGCTGAGCCTTGGGTGTGCAGTGTTGCTGGAAACACCACCAAGGAAAAGAAGGAGTGAGAAAAGAATCCAGGCTTCTCACTTCCTCCTACCCTCTCATCTCTCTTCATTGACAGTTCTTAGCCACACTGGGCTGAAAGCCAGCTGACCAAACAGTTGGGACCAATACTCCTGTCGTGTAAACCACTGTGTGGAAAGAGTGAGGGACAAATGCAGGCAGAGAGCTTAGGGCTCCATGGAAGAGGCAGTAGTGGAGGAAAGGAATGAATGGAAGCAACGGAAGAGGAATGAGCCCATAATGGTAGAGATGGTGGTGGGGGAAAGCTGAGGTCAGCCAGGCAGGGAATTGGATAGTAGTATGGAACCAGAGTGAAAGGCACATCTGTCACTTTGTGACTCACCCCTCCCACTTATGAGTAGCACTCCCAGAGAAAGAAGGTCACTGTAGAATTGTCTCTCTTTGGACTTCTATTGAAAATGGCCCATTTCAGGCCTGCTGATGGTCATGGTCTCTCTGTACTTAATATGGCAACCAAGACACATCTAGAAGAAAATGTAGGGCATTTCATTGATTTGGATGAGTCTCTAGTGTTAAAACATCATGGGGAGGAGAGATGCAGCATTATGGAAATCTAGATGATACCCACACCACTTCATACCTCAAACGAATTCAGGACTTTCTCGGTGGGTGCTTTCGGAGAAAGTCCCACTTTAAAGATACACTGCTCTTCCCGGAGGGCACGGGCATGACTGCTGGGATGGCAGTACCCCAGCCCTCAGTGATCCCCTCAAAGAAAGAGGGAAACCGTTTACCCCACTTGCAGCATCAGTAACAGCATCCCCAACAATTGGGGAGAGGTGAGGTTGATGTCATCGTTCAGGCTGCAATCTTATAAGAGCTTACAGCCATGTTCTGGGACCTAAATTTAGGTTCTTATTTTCAATGTGAATAATTCCTTTGTGACATATCCTACATTGTTTATGTATCGTTTATGCCGTATACTCAAAATAGCATATGAGACGTCCTCTGTTAGCTCTGAAAAGTTTGACGCCAATGAGTGCAAAATAGCAAGACAAAGTTGTATCTCTTAGGATCAAAACTTGAAAAAACCTCCACATGTGCATGTATAAAGATCCTGAGTAGATACACACACACACACACACACACACACACACACAATCGCACACACAAACTTTGGAAATCATTGGAAAGTTAGAATGTAAGTGATCACTTTCTCTTGTCACAGTTTTCTTCTTAATTTGTTCCCCCTATTCCCTAATGAGCATGTGGAATTGTAGTGTTGATGAATGGATGTTATTCTTAATAAAAGTAAATACCTGAGTTACCAACTTTCAATTTTTTAGTATATTTCCCAGATAACATGTCTCACTGTCATGCAACAGTTTTGTAAAACTGTATATAACTCATTACACTAATATTAACTGAAATACGATGTCCAGATATATTACTGTGATGCTCTAGTGTGCTCCTGCTGTCTGAAACTTAGCATAGTTTGTAAGTGAACTCCAGGAAAACATCATTTAGGAGAGAACAATAGGATGGAGATGACTGCAAGGGCAGTTTATGTTTTCGAAGTTGTTGAGATGCTCACAGTAACAGAATTTTCCACGGTACCTTATCTAAACAATAACAGTAGATTTACAAGTAAAGTTTTCCATCTTTGAATAAAGCCGTGATCTCTTCAGTACATGCATCACATGCTCCCTAACTTCCTCTTCTTCAGTTTCTCTGTTAAGAAATTACCATCCTTACTATATCAATTATGGCTTTAACATCAAAGAGCTTCCTCTCATACTTATGATTTATCTTCTTACATTACTTTTTCACTCTCTGTCCCAGTCGATGGAAAATGTCCCTAAAATGAATTCCGTGATTGGTGTTCCGAAGGTCACACCGAAATCGAGGTGAGGCTGATGAATGCCCGGCTGCCGTCCCCTGCTCGCCTCTGGAATCCCTCCCAGGAGACCAGACAGCCCGGAGGATTTCCATTCATTTCAAAGGCGCGTTTATAAATCTCGCTCATGCCGGGGTGACGGAGGTTTCCACTTTCCAACGGCATGTGCCGGGCTCTGAGAAATGAAGGCATGCCCGGGCTGACTTATGAAAACACGGATGTCTTTGTCACCGGAGCCTCGAGTTTCCAGAGAGGAGTTCAAGACCGTGTCAAAAATAAAGAATCCCCTCGTTCTCAGAGGCGATTCCTCTTGGTCAGGGGTAGGCATACCAACAGGTCAGTGAACAGAAATGGTCACTGGGATGGCCTACGTGTAGGTCTGTCCAGGTCTGTCGGGAAACCTGGAAGGCTGATTTCCGATCCCGTGAACGTAGCATTCTTTATGAAAATAAAATGCACTCGGCGATGCAATTCCTTGCCGGATTAGGGCCACATCACTTTTCTTCATATAGTGGTCCCGCATATAAATAAACTCGTGTGATGCCTTGTCCTGGACTGTCACCCCCCTACACACCACCAGACCACGTATTGCTTTTGGACTCAGACTCACCTGACTGGGTGACAGATCGGACTTAGCCTCGTGAGGGTAAAACACTAGTGTCTCAGGTTGCTCCTTCCAGAGCTTGGGTGACTCAGTCAACCCTTCTGCCCCTGTTGCAAGCATGTGTAACCGAGGTTGGGGTAATTTCTGGCTCTGCCCATGGTATCTTTATCAGAAATCACATACGTGCCTAATTCCAAAAAGAAACAATAACAAATGAAACAATTGGCATAACTAAGTCATTTAAGTAGCACTTGTTTTAAGTATTACTGAGTTTTCTCCCAGGCGGCTGAACGGTAACTGCAATGAAATGCCCCCAAAACAACTGCTGCTAAACGTGGCGGAAGCAGAGAAGGCAATGAGAGACTCTGCCGCATAAAAGACACAATTGCTTTTGCGGGTTTCCTCACATTCCACATGGATTTGCACTGGTGAAGGGACCCGTTGAAAAGTGTTAGAAGGTTGTGTTAGAAGATTGTGCAGGGAAGTGTTCCCGTTCAACGCCTGTGACCATCACGGCGGGTGCTATCGAATGGGCAGGCCAAGGGAGGTTGCTCTCTGCTGAGGACCCAGGCCTTGACCACCCCAGCTGCAAAGTGTCCCAGACAAGCCTGCTTGAGGGTCAGGTTCAAAGGCATCCTCCTTTGAAGACGCCCCGCTGTGCGTTTCTTAGATCCACGCACACACTGCGTTTATTTTCCTTTGTCAGATTTCAGGATGAGTCATCATTCCCAGTGCTCTGCTTCGGGCCTGCGGGGACTTCCAGAGTGGGGGCTCGGGCCGCTGAACGTCAGCGTCGTTAGGAGCCTGACAGTGCGTGTTCTCGTGTTCTCGCTGGGGCCCTGCCAAGACTTCGTCCTAACTGCGGAGCGTGAGCCCCTGTGATTTGTGCAGGGCCGCCGTCAGCCGCGGAGGAGCCGGGTGAAAGGCAGGTACAAAGCACAGCCTTCAGAGCGGAATGCGGTGACACCGGATCTGCCTTCAGCTGTACCCAGGTACAAATTACATGCGGACACCTGGAGGTTGCTCCATACAAAAAATTTTAACAGACTTATCCATGTGACATATTGCTTCTGACATTTAGATGGCATATGGATTTATTTTTTTTCTTTTCTAAGGAAGGAAAAAGTCACAGGATTTTCAAAGGGACTCATAACATGAGTGCAAAAAGGAATGCTACTTATAAAACCAACAAAAATAACTACATGAAGTGAGAGAGTATCTATATTTTCTAAAATATCTTTTTGGTTGAAATAGTTTTATTAATTATTAGGTCTCCTACTGAAAAATATTTAAAGACAATTATAATTCTCAAATTTAACACAGTATTTCTTTCCTGATAACCTTTTGTTTAATTTATAAACTCTAGATACTTGGTAATGAGCCCATTATTAGCATATTCTAGTGAATAAATTATTGCTCTATTTGGCTTGGCTTTTGCTATTACATTTATTGTTTTCCCTAACCCACACTTCAGTATACATAATCAGAAAAGTAAGTCCAGGAATATTATTTCAGAGTATTAGAGAAAATCCTAATTTTTCATCTGGATAAACAGTTTGATTTGCATGTTCTCATTTATAGCACTTAAGCAAAGAAATCTTTGGCAAAGTATAAATAAAATATTATAGACTAAACGTGTGTGTGTATACTAAACAATATTAAAAATAAATCTGCAGGCTAAACAATGACCAGTCTCCAAGTGCGACCAAGTCTTCAGGTCCACCGTGGTTTCCTCTCTTAGGAGGGGGTCTCTCCCCCCTGCTGGATGGAGGGAGTGTTAGGAAGCCCGAGTTTGTGGAACTGAGGTCTGCATCTACTCATTCTGCACAAGGTATGACAAGAACACTTTAAAAGAATTTCATTAACATTGATGATATACTCTTGCTCAAAAAAAACCATTTTGTACAGGAATGAAAATATTAACAAAAACAAAATGTCTAAGGCCTGCATTAAATTCTATCACCCATGTTGTAGGATTGCTGATACATTTCTTAATTCACATGAGGTGTAAAGCAAATACTGACTATGAAGATTTTCTGGAAGAAAAACCAGTATCCAGACAAAAACATCATTTTCACTACTTGCATGTTTTCTGAAGTCCATGGGGTTTGGTGTGTTTGGAACGTGGGTATTTGTTTCTGTGGATATGGATGTGTGAGTGGGTTTCTTGTAATTTTATACTCACGTGATAGTATACTTTGAAACTTTTGAAGCTTCATTTCTACCTGCATTTTCAATAAAATTATAATTCAAGTAGGAATTTAATACACTTATTCTGTGTTCTAAACATGTGCATAGTTTAATGTCACTCTAACCGACATCAATCCTAATGCAAGTTCGCACCTCTGAAAAACATTTTTTAAAATGCAATGCAAAATGGCTCTTGCTTCGAAGGCAAGTTACTTTACGGCACAATCTGTTTTTTCAGCGGGTAGGGAAGGTCTGTAGTCTAGGGAGAGGTGTGGAGATTACAGCACGGCCCTGCAGAAAACCCTCCGGCCCCTCCCCAGGCTCTCGGAGTAAAACCTGCCTTCCTGAGAGCCTACAAGATCCTGCAGGTGGCCCTACTCCCTTTTAACCACACTCACTACTCTCCACCTTTCCCCGTCCAGCCCCCTGGCCACATCCCGGACCACAGAGCATGCCACACCTGCCCTAGACTCCAAGCTTTTCAATCCCTGCTCTCTCAGCCGGGATGCCTTTCTCCCAGACAGCTCCTTGCTTCGTGTTCTGTCTTCCTCAGATTTTTGCCTCAATACTGTCTTAGCGGTAGTGAACACCACGACCACCCCATTCAATGTACAGGGCACTCATTCTCGTTCCTTCTCTAATTTCGCTTTTCCTCCCCGCGCTCTACTTTTCATTGCAGGTCACGTGGTTTAGCATGCCACACAACACTTTTGACAGTGGTTGTGGGTTTGGGTTGGGTTTTGTTCTGTTCTGCCCTGCGCACCCCGTGACTGGCGCCTGGGTACCACTGTGCCACTCTGTGGGAGACTGTGGAATGAAGACAGGTGCTGCAGGGGCAGGTGAGGAAGCAGTCATGCACAGGAAAAGAGTTGTTTTAAGAAATTTTGGGAAGGTTCCATGAAAGATGTATTTAATTCATTTATTTTATTGACTTGATTGGGATGACCTGGTTAACAAAATGATAGAGATTTCGGGTGCACAATTCCACAAGACATCACCTGCACACTGTGTGGTGTGTTCACCCTGAGCTGAGTCTCCCTTCATCACCATTAACCCTCCCTTCCCTGTCCTCTACCTCCCCGCACCCGCCACTTCCTGTTATCCTGTTCTTGAGGGTTTTCTCCCTCTTTTTTTCTATTTTAATGAATCCCTCCACCCCCTACCCAGCCCTCACCGCTCTCCACAGCTGTCAGCCTGCTCCCTGTCAGTCTATATATATTTTGCTTGTTAGTTCATTTTGTTCATTAGATTCCACATATAAGTGAAATCATATGGTATTTGTCTTTCTCAAACTCTTCCTCTCTGTGGATTACAAAAAAGGAATAAATAAGCAGCCCTTAACACTTATTTTGAAAGGAAATATTTGTATCTTTTTTTCAAGTTATCAAACTAGGAGCCACAGGATCATGACGCTTTTATGTGAAGAAGTTTAATGCAGAAGCGAAACAGACTGATAATCGACTTTATTCTTCCACAACTCCGTTCTCCAAAAATCAGTCAGAATAAGCATGACCTAAAAATCATATGACATTTATCTAGCATCGTATTTCACTTTTCAAAGATAAAATATCTGAACTATTACTGCCAATGATATTTTTTTCTAAAATCTTATTTCTGAAATTTTCAACTTATTTTTTTATTAAGCAGAGTGACTAGTTACGAAATACCATTAAAAAGTTTTATAGCATCATGTTTATTAATTTTGAAAACCTTTTTTTAACCCAATGAAATAGTTTATATTATACATTCAATATTATGCAAGTTATTACTCTTTTTAAGCAAAAAAGGATTTTTTTCTATTTATATAATTATAGCCATGTTCTTTACGGCAAGGATCTAACATACCTTTTAAAAAAAGATTTTATTTATTTATTTTTAGAGAGAGGGGAAGAGAAGGAGAAAGAGAGGTAGAGAAACATCAATGTGTGGTTGCCTCTTGCATGCCCCCTACTGGGGACCTGGCCTGCAACCCAGGCATGTGCCCTGATTGGGAATTGAACCGGTGACCTTTGGTTCAGAGCCCACGCTCAGTCCACTGAGCCACACCAGCCAGAGCTAACGTATCTTTTATAACAGTTTTTAATATCCCTATACTGAAATGAAATCCATAGGAAACAACAAACTATGCCATAATATCAAAATAAGTGACTCAGGATTTACCTGCCAAGTGTGAAAGAAAAAAAAAAACTCAGAAAATAGTTTCTTTCACCAAGAAAATTCTCAGATACACCTAGACTAGAAAACCAAAACATGGCAAGTCGTGCCCCAATATAGAATCACGGCGTGGAAACAGCTGCAAATGAATGGACACAGGTGCGGTGTACTCAGGACCCAGACAGTGATAGCGACGCTGCCACCGCTCCGGTGGCTTCCCCAAACGGTGAACAACGGGGCACTGCGACTCTGGAAACAGCACGCACTCGACCAAACCAGCTTCTTGTGTGTGCGGCTGGTGGAGAGGCCACTTGAGCCTCACAGGAGACACTGATAAATGCTTCGTCATGCACACGGTCCTGATTTCCAGCCTTCCTAGAGGAGCCCTGCTCCCGGGTACAGTAACAGCTAAAGCATCCCACAAGTTTCAGGACAGAAAAGAAAGAACCAAACAGGGAACCACTAAATTCTCGGAGTAATTCCCAATTAAGAATTAGAATTTACATTCCATAAATTGAGGGATAGACATTTCAGAGAAAATGTCAGAGCAATTAAATGCAATCAGAGGAGAGATTGTTCACAATTGCTGAAAATAATTACAGGGTTTGGATTACTAACAGTTGACCTGGCCTTTGTCGATTATTTTTCTTCTTAGTATTTCTCATCCCCCTTTTCCGTTTCTCTCTTAACCTGTGTTCATACATAATTACAAACACACATACATGAGGTTATACATTAAATCTATTGTATGTGGGTCGAAAACCTATGAAATTCTAAGCAAACAACCTAGTGATTTTGATTCCAAGAACATCTAATATTACTCCTTTAGTTTTGGATACATTCCAGTTCTTTCATGCTTATATATTTCAGGAGATCAAGGTAAACTCGGAATTATTAGCAGATATCACCCATGTCTTCTCTGGGTTTTTTGTAACTACTCTGGAAATTTCAGATTGCTAAATTCAGATTTTTCTGTGAGAACTGGTTATGGAAATGTATAAATGGCAATTCCAAGTATGCATTTGCCTTATTTTTGACCCATAATCACATCATAAAAATGGACCTAATTTATTGCTTTCTGATTTATATGCAGTGTATAATGAGGGTAAAAAATAAAAAAGGTCATTGGTTTAATTTTTTTATACAACCTAACTTCTGCTTCTTAAGCTTTAGTCTACATAAATGTTAGTATTCCCTGTTCCAAAAGTCCTATATTTTGCTACTTGAATGATCGTGTCCAATGATTTTTATATTTATATAGCTAATTACAACCTATCTTCTGAAAACTATAATGTGTAAAACAACATTTTTGTTTCTACTGCATTATATTTACTAAAATTTTCTTTAATTTTCAAATTTAATTCCACATTAAAAATATTCAACATAATAAAATATATTATTTCAAATTAATTTGTTTCAAATTTTGCATGGCAAAGTGTTTTACATGTTTTAGCAAAATGACCTTGATAAATCTTAACATCTGAACTTTATGTGCTCCTGTGTTTGATGTTTTCAAACTAAATGAATAGAAGGAATACATGTTAATTAAAATAACTTTTAAAGTAACATCTTCCCCAAAAATATATTGACAAAAGGAAAGAAATTTTAAATACAATTTCTAATGTTATTCTAGACATGGGTAGGAACCATCAAACCTAGGAGTTTCTTAAGTTAATTAACATGAAGGAAGCGTACGAAAACAAACTAACAGTCATCATAGAAACTCAGGGGCGATGCTAATAATACAGAAGGCGATATTGCTCTGTGTGTGTGTGTGTGTGTGTGTGTGTGTGTGTGTGTCTAGGAATAAGCCCCGTCACGTCTCTTATAAAACACTGGCAACAGAAATGTCTGCTGATTAGCACATAAACTATTTGTTTTTAATTTTTTTATTTGAAAGGAGAAAAACACTTGCCAGAATGTTGCTGCTTCAGAATTCTATCATTGAACATTTGCTGTGATAGTTGCACATTGGATTCTCACCATTCACGAATGTGGATCGTGTGCACCCACTTTAGAGACACCGGTAGGAGCAGAATTCTGGTCCTGGGCTAGCATACTGCTTACTTCATTTTTTTTGTTTGGATACCTTATTTATCTGTAATTTTCCAATTCCCATTCCACTTCCCCTAAAAGGCCTTTAACTTTAATGTGGGTTATTTTCTATAGTCATGGGCTTCCATATGAACTTTGTATACTCTTCTCGTCTCAGCCAATGTTTTCATGTGGACTTGTCTCACTGTTGGGCTTCTTGTACAGACTGTCAACTCTCTGAGGATATAAAGAACCAGGACATCTTTATATGCTGTTCTTCCTGTAATCTCTGTTATATTACTTGGCTCAAAGCAGTCATTTGGGGGGGATCAGTGGAGGGCAGAAGAAAGAAAGCAAAGAAGCGAGCAAAGTATAAACAGTATTTTTCCATCTCCTTTATTATCACTAAGAGTCAAGAATTTTTTTAAGTGTTGGAACAGTACATGACACATTAGGAATCAGATAAAGGAGTTAATGGATATATAGACAAATTAATAATGGATATTTGCTGCAGTGTACCATATAAATACATGCTTTGCAGTTCCTATTGTAATGTATTGCCATCACTGTTGAGTCATTTGTGTCATTTACACTCTTGTGTTATTTGACAGCATTTTATGGAACCAGAGAGGTGGCCACGTAAAACAGACTTGCCCCAATGTTGCTGGCTTGGAAGATGATGGAAGTGGCCATAAGCCAAGGAATGTGGGTGACCTTCGGAAGCTGGAAAAAGCAAGCAAATGCGATCACCTCCGGAGCCTCCGAGAGACACAAAACTGTATAGACACCTTGGTTTTTAGCCCAGGGAACGTGTTTTGGATTTCTGATCTTTAGAACTGTAACATGAGGCATATGAGCCACTGTAAACCACTAAGTGTGTGGTAACCTGTTAAAGAAGCAATAGGAAACTCAGAGACAGATTCGACACATTTAGTGTCAGGGGATCATTGATGTCCTCTCCTTTTCCATCTGTGTTTATAATATTTTATAACATTCCTCCAACTATCAGCCATGTGTGCAGCCTCACTGCACACCCCGCCCAGCTTCCACCTACCCGGGGCCTCTCATGGCCACTACTGCCTCTAGGCCCTGCACCTTGCTTCCACACTGGACATCCTTTGGCTTTTCCCCCTGACCCCCGACCCCATTTCGTGAGAGTGATCATTTATTCAACTCAGCAAAGTGACACCATGCTCTGTTTAAATTTTAATGTCAGTCCACTTCCTTAGCAACACGGAAGACATTTGCTGTAGGTACTTCTTATCCCAGTGGCCAGTGTTCAGGGTCCCATGGAGCATGATACGCTCACTTTAGATGAGAAACTCACTAAGGCTGATTCCACGGGAGATGCATTGACTCTTTTTTTTTCTTTTTAAAGATTTTATTTATTTATTTTGAGAGAGGGAAGGGAGAGAGAGAGAGAGAGAGAGAGAGAGAGAGAGAGAGAGAGAGAGAGAGAGAGAGAGAAACATCAATGTGCAGTTGCTGGGGGTTATGGCCTGCAACCCAGGAATGTACCCTGGCTGGGAATCGAACATGGGACACTGTGGTTCCCAGCCCGAGCTCAATCCACTGAGCTACGCCAGCCAGGTGAGATGCATTGACTCTTTCCTGATATCCTGTAACACTTCTCTTCGACCTCCTTGAGGACAAGAACTACATTCTTTATATCTTTGTATCCCCAGCAGTCAGTACCATGCCGAATGATTATCACAAGCAGACACTGCATTAGCTACATTATTTCAGATTGAAGGATAATTACAAAACACACTGGCATACAACTAATTTACAGGATGAGGGGAGAGCAGGTTGTAAGTTTATTCTTATATTACTATTTATTAATTATTGTATTATTTGCCACGCGAACGGCTGCAAACCTCCTTCTGCCCACCCTGTGCAGATGGAAGGTTGCCTGGAGTGGGTGGCTTCTCCTGTATCCTCTGCCTTGACAGACATTAAAAGTGATACGTTTTATAATAAAATGTTTAAAGCATAACACTGTTACTTGGTAATTTTTCATAAGCTGGATGTTGAATATTCAGCCCTGGCTGGTGTGGCTCAATGGATGGAGCACCAGCCTGCGAATCAAAGGATCACTGGTTCGATTCCCAGTCAGGGCACATGTGTGGGTTGCAGGCCAGGTCCCCAGTAGGGGACCCAGTAGGGGGCACACAAGAGGCAACCACACATTGATATTTCTCTCCCTTTCTTTCTCGTTCACTTCCTCTCTCTCTAAAAATAAAGAAATAAAATGTAAGAAAAAGAAATATTGTTGAATATTCAGTGTCATATGATGACTGTGACTATTTCTAGTAATCAGGTACTGATGACAAAGGATCTTTGAATTGTGTGCCACGCTTTTTGCGAGATCCCTTTTTGCCCTAGAACTGCCTATGTGACTTCTGAATGCCTCCTCAACTTCTGCCATTTTGATAAATTACAAAAGGTAGTCAACTCTCGAACTGATGAGATTAAGACAAGTTGACTATAAAGTGTTTTAACATATTTGAAGCAAGAATAGAGCTGTTATGTAAAACACATATGATTCTGAGCCAAGAAAATTATAGTCCAGAATGTTTTCTGTCTTGTTTTGATTCGGACCTTCAATCAAAAGTCAGGATCTTGGCATCCGAATATGAGAATAGCGTCTTCAGTGTGTCCACACCGAGATTGAAAATGACTTCATAGAGATGAAGTGGACAGAAACAAGCATTCAATAGGATGAAACTTCATGTGCGGGGTGGGGGGCAGCATTCAGTTACAAGATGGAAAATAATTGCTTTTAGAAAAATGTCAGGAAAAGATGGAAAGGTCAAAGCTGCCTTTATTAGAAACTGTTAAAAATTAGATGATTTATTAAGTTCTTAAAAACAATACTCTGCTGATGAGGATAAGGTTAAGTTGCTAACAGACTGCATACTAGTTTCTTTTTGCTTGTCAACTAAATTGAAATGGTAAAATAACCAAATATCTCAAGTAATAAACTCCCACTTAGTTGAGGACAGCATAGATTAATGGCAAAAATTATGAGTCCTGAATTCTCAGTTGTTTAAATATCTGTAAAATATTACATTAAAAATGTCACCTGTATATAGGATATACGTATAGGAGAAAGTTGTTTTCTTTTCTTTGTATAAAAGAAGAAGTAACAAAGAAAGAAACCACAGCACCACAGAAACAATAAAATAATAATTCATCTAAAAACCAGAACCTGGAAAGAATAGTCACTGATAATTTTTTTAAGAACTGTCCTGTTGAGGACAACCTATTGTGTATAAACACAACTTCATGGCATAAGCAGACTTCTCTTTATGAACACTGGTTTGTCTTTAAAAAGGGGTGTTGGCACTTTGTATTTCTCCCCAACTCTGATTCATGACCAGGATTTGTAGAACAACAGAATGAGGCTGCTGTGCTCAAACCACAATTTCCCCACTAAATGCACAACGCGGAGAAGGTTTCCAGGGCCTTGCAGCCAGCCCCAGCCCCCCACACCCCCACCCCCCACCCCCCATAAAGTCACTCTGCATGGGAACCAGGGAACGCCTGGAGCGGCAGGCTTCTCGCAATTGTACCAGCACCGGCACAGAGCTGCTAACAGTCTCGGTTCCTAGGAGAGAACACACCTCCTATATCCAGTAGACACCTTGAATCATGAGGATTTCATTCTCTTGTAGTTCTCCTTGAGAACCACTACGTGATTCTCCGGTGAAGACCTAAGCATCAGTGCCCCCAGGTGCTGCTTTGCGAGGCAGCCACTTAGGCGCCCCTCGTCCCTGGACCCCACGTCACCCCAAACCATGTCTCCCAATCTGTGAGGGGAGTGGGGACCTTAGAAAACAAGCGACAAGAAAACAGAAGGGGCATTGAGGTCCTGAAGGAACAGCACCTGCATGTAAGGCATGATGCGGAGCTGAGACGGAAGAACCCCGTGCGAGAGTGTGATGAGAACTGACTTTTCCAGAAATCAGTCGGATCCATTCCGTTAGAACCAGGTGCTGGGAAAAGGGGGGCCGCTTTGCTAAGGCCGCTGCAGCTCGCGAAGGCCGACTGGCTCCTGCCCTTACACGGGGGCGGGTGGAGGGGTGACTCCAAGAGAAGTGGGGGAGCAAGTCCTCCATCTGTTAGACAAACACTGTGTGCATGGGTCCTGCTCTGTCTGAGGCAAAGTAGAAAGAAACCCAAATCATACATTTTTAGCGCCAAGACAGCAACAACTCCAGAAGAATCGATACATAAATAAAAAACAAAACCACTATTTTTTTAAAGTTGATATAATGGAAAAACTGTGTCAAGTCCAACTCAATAAAAATGGGGAAACAAGGAACTTCCCATTGTAAGAAATTTGAAAAGTGGTATACTCAGATCTGAAGATTGAATAGTAGTTGTTATTATGTTGAAGTTTCTGCCGATGAATTTTAACCCTGAAAAAGTAAACAACATTCCAAGAGTTTGCAGACGACTAAAGTTCACTTACCAAGTATAAATCGGAAATAACGATATTATTATATATGCTGCTTTCCTGTGTATCACTTTCCTCATAATTTAATGGTAAAATGCTTTTTAAATTTTAAAAGGATAGATAATCCCCCTGCCTTTTAGTCTGATCTAAATCACAGAAAATGGTAAATGTTTCATATTTATTTATATATTACAGTATTTGCCAGACATTCCAAATTGTAAAATATAGAGGAGAAAAAATTGTCAGACAAATCTTAACTGAGTATTGGCAATAACATGGAGGAAAATGAGCACTTTGATAAAAGCCTATTGAGACTAAATTAGGATAAGATTTCTGGAGGGGAAATTGGAGATTTCAAAAGAAATGCAGCACAGAAATAGCATGAATACATTAAAGGAGCTAGCTATGGAGATATTCACCAAATATTTATAAGAATAAACAATAGAAAAAACGGATATATGGAATAATTTGATATTTGTTAAATACATTATTCACTAATAAGCAAAAAGAAGCAGCTATTAAATTTTAAGTTGAAGGAATATTTAATGATATTAAAATATAAAGAAAAATTTCAATGTAGTTTATATGTGAAAAGAATGTGTACAGTTACATATAAATATCCACTTTTGTAAATAAATGTACATATATTGACACAAGTAGAAAACTACATTCTGAAATATCAAAAATTATTGTCCCTAAGAGTTTAATCATAGGTGAGTCTTATTTCTTCTCTTTGTCCTTTTTAAAAAGTCTGTAATTTTTATAGCAGATATGCTTTGTATAATAATGAAAATGTTAACCGAATATATAAAAACAGAAGTGTTTGAGTCCATAAATTCAGTTTCATGGGTTGAGAGTATTTCATGATAAGACCAGCTCTTGGTGACTATTTTCCTTTAGGCATTTGACATTACTTCATTCTGAAATTTATTTTTTTACAATGTTATCCTATTTAATATTTTAAGCAAACAGATTTTCCTTTGCTATTATTAGAGATTACTTCACGGACCAAAAGAATTTCTTAGCAAAACTTTGCAAACATTTTAAATCCTTAGATAGATTTGGGGTCTTTCCTAAAAATTTAGACCCCTAAACCTCTCTTCTGAAAGTTGAGATTCATTTGCTGTAGTGTGAGACCTGGGAGTCTGTATTTATAATCACAGCTCTTGGAATATTCTAATGATAAGACATAAATAGGAAATAATTTTCTTGGAAAAATAAATCTGTAGACAGATTTCAAAGATGTCTTCAGATATATGAGATATATGGTAGTGAAGAAACAGTTGTACTTTAACTGTTCAGTGGGAATCAAAAAGTAGAAATAACATGTATAGACAAAGGTATATACAACATGTCAGGGATTTAAGTAAGGTCTGATAAAATTCTCGATAGCTTGGGTTGCTAAATCTTAGGGTGAATTTTTCTCCGGAATCCTCAGAAACTGTGGTTTCTTTACCATCTGGCGTAGTTAGTTAGGTGTAGCTTTCTTGGTGGCAGAGGGTGAACTAAAACAAATTTCAATTTACATTTTCAATTCTAAGTGTTTCACTATTTTGAATAATCTGCTTCACTGTATTAATAATTTATATAGGATTTAAAAATACTATTATAGTATGTAAATAAATACACGTTAAGTTTAGGGATATATTTGTCAAGATTTCATGACGCTATGGGTCATTAGTCCAAAAATATCTTTTTGCTAATGAGAATGGAAATGCCATTTGGTCCTCTCAGTAACATATGATGCTAATTTGGCAAATGTTTTCTCGTGTAAACATTTCCTAGGCATACACTCTCTGTGGCTCAATGCATCAAGTACTGAGGGGTTGTGTAAGTATGGGGAGCGTAATCATGTTTCACAGTAGCCTCATATTCAGATAGCAAAGCATATTTGGGAACTTTCACCAATTTTTCATCATAGCAGGGTAAAATTTTTTTCTATTATATAAGTCATAAGGAAAAGCAAATATGCCCTTAATAGAGAAAATATATGATAGTCTTGTATGGGGGGGGGGGGAAGTATAACATTTAACCTAATGGCGATGGGTAGTTTAGTGCATCACCTAAAAGGAACTGTAGCTTTTCTTCAGTGTGAACTTGATACATTTCATAAAGAAGGAAACTGACACAAGGTAATGAATGAGTAGGGTTTTGGGAGTCTACACTTGTAGAAAGTTGAAGAGATCAGTGCATTCGATTGTTGCTTTTACATTAGTATTATCACTTACGCCAGGCTTTCTGTTTCATTAATAACACTGGTCTGACATGCTGCACAGAGAAAAGCAATTTAATTAATTGCTGTAATGTATTTCACTTGGATACATGGAGACAAGTAAATTCTTGGTTGAGATGATACTGTCACAAAGCATGGGACCCCATATAATAATTAAAAGATGTTTTTATTTAATAGAACTGCCTTTTAGATAGATGAATTAGATACTTCCCAAAGAAACTGGTTTGTTTTTCACAAAAGCTAACTTTTAATCCTAAATATGTTTATTTCAAAAACTATCAGTTTGTATCTTATAAAGAACTACAACCCTGACCAGCAGACTCCTGCATTTTGGGATTGATTAGAAATATATAATTATATATTTAAAATTTTATATGCCATGTTCAGTTTACGTCCAATCTGCACCCAAGACCAGTATTGAAATATGCTCAGGTTCCTGAGAATGAAAAAGCAACAACAAAAACAAAAAACATGGTCTCTGTTGTTCTATATTTGCAAATGAGATGCTATGTCAACTACGTGTTTACCTGAGACGCACACAGAGCTGGCTGAGGAAGAGAGAAAACACTCCATTGCATGGATGGGTTTGGAGAGACAGAGGTCAACAAGGATGGGGCAAGATTCAGAGCCCTGCTGGAGCCTGGGCCCCTGGACCACTAAAGCAGGGGGGAGGGTGTGCTGCCAGTAGAGGGCGCACCACGAGAGTCTGTTCACAGGGTCGGCCAGGGCAGCAGAGGCTCCGCCCCCCTCCCAGTTCTATTCAGTTTTCACTGATAACTCTCCTGGCAACACAAATACAGTATCATCCACAGGCTACAGATTTTTTTCAAAAACAGAAAGCAAAAAAAAAACACACACACAAAAAAACGAAAAACAAAAACCCAAACCCACAAATCGTAAGAAAAATAAGAACGATACCAAAAATAAACAAAAGCATATTGGTTCTTCCTCACTACATAGCATCAAATTCAGCAAGGGCAGAAGGTCCAATTCTAGTGAAATCTAATAAAATAGTTTTATATTTTTACTTTTATATTTACTGCCATTTATTGAGCACCATAGTTTGTATTAAAATTATGCTTTGCCTGAATAAAATCACCTAAATTTTCAGCAAACCTATGAGGCAGGTTTTATTGTATTCCTCACTTTGAGGATAAGGAAAAGGCTACTGAGATTCTAGAAGCAACAAACAAAAACTCCTTTATGGGTGAGAGAGCTTTGTTGCTAGGACTTGAGTTCAGACCAGATGGGTCTCACTCAGTCCACCTGACACCACTGTAATGTCTCTCTACATTTAATCTGTTCGTCGTTACTTATCCAACAACATTCATGGAGCACCTGTGAGGGGAACGGTGTGATTCACGAACCTGGATTTGTGGGCAGAACGGTGCTACCATTGCTCCTACTGGCTCCTTCTGTGTTCTGAGCAGTCACCCGATGAGGTAACTTAGTATTTGCACTTTGCAGTTGCAAAAAATAAAAAATAAACACAGGTTGAAAACGCTCTCAAGATCCCAAAGCTGGAAAGGATGTGACCTTTGCGGTCAAGAGAATAGCTAAATGGGAACAAATATGAAACAAATATATGAATAACTGTACTAAATGCCTAAAACTAAATGCTAAACATATAATGTGTTGCTTGGAATATATAACATATAGTTATTATGCGTTGCATATTAAATTTTAATTTTGAGCATTTTTCATTAGAGAAAAATGTCTTGCAGTATTTATCTCTATATACACTAAGGAGTACCAAGAATACATTACATGTGAATAACTGTCTTTGCTTAATCATGATGATGGTGACAAGAAAAACATTTCTAGGAACCCACAGAAGACAACGTGAGTGGTCAGCGTTGGAGGTCCGTGGTTTCATTCAGCAGGTTTAAAAACTGTCAGAAACACTTTCAGCTGATCACTTTAAAGCTTATTTGTAAGCTTTTGTTTTTAAAATTGAGGTAATAATTTATGATGTCCATCTCAAAATTTTGTCTCATTTTGTTTTGTTTACAGTTTGGGACTTGGAAGCCGACCATCAGGCAGGAAAACGAAGTGAAGTCTCATGAAGGGAAGATGTTTGTGACAAGATCGGCAACAATTACAGCCTTTAATCACTGGTATTTCCCACGGCAGTCATCCTTTATAATTCTCTATATAAATGTTTCACAAATTTTGAAATAAAAGTTTATATTTTGATTAGTAATAACAATGCAGTAGCAAGAACTTATTCCTTTTTATTTTGTTTTTTATTCTTTTTTACAATGTATGACAAAAATTTTAATACTTAATCTGCCACTTATGTAGTGCAGGGTCTTATTTTTAGCCTGAACAGAGAGCTGTTCTTGACCTAATTATGTAGCAAAACAGGAAACAGAAATAGGAAACATGAGGGATTTAGACCCCAGCTAAAACAAACTGTGCATCCTCTAGTTTCACCTTCCAGTAAAAAGAAGGTGATTTCCATGAGTCAATATCTGAATGATCAAAAATTTAATTTCGGCAAACCAGCTATATCTCTATTTAAATTGATTTCATATAAAGGGAAATTCCTATGTTGATGTCATGTTCTCATTGATTTGGGACAGTCTTTTTTTCTATTGTTCCACCCTGGGAGGTAAGATTGAGTTCGTGCAAGTAGAGAAAGGGAAAACCAATCTAGCAGATTCAGACCACAGGTAGAGGCAAATTGTCTTAGTAAACTATTCCTTCTCATCTCTTTATCTCTTTACTAGCACACGAAAGCCAATTACATGAATAGATAATTGTGGCTAACCCCCTCAGAATGAATGGCCGTGGACGTGGGGTTTGTTAGAATTGTTATACTGAGCCTCTGGGAACAATAAAATGTGCAATTAGAAGTGATTTAGGAGATGATCTGGAAAGTGGGAGCAGGCCAAGGTCGCACACAGACGGGAGGAACTTGGACCACAATCCAGACATTCCTTCTTGTTGTCAAGGGAATCTTAAACATTAACTTCTCTTTTTTTCTTAAAAATATACATATTATTGTAATATATATACACATATATGTAGTTTTTTCTTAATGCCTGTAAAATAAGGCATATTTCAGCAATTCTTGGTCTAAAAATAGAAATGATACAAATTAGACTTTCTATTATTTTTCATTACTTATAAATTCACTATGGGCATGGAGAGAAGAGAGAATTAGAGCATCCTACATTGTTCATTATATCTTAATGTTTAATTTTCTTTATATCAAAGATTTTATAAAAAGGGTAGAGGGGAGGCTCTGGAAATTAAAGCACATAAAATGTACAGATTCTTCTTCAGATAAAAGAAGTATTACAAAACAAGTTTAAAATAAACATGCTCTATATATGTAATTAATTCAAAATGACATTTTCTAATATATTTTCTAATTAGGTAGTTTATATGTTTTCTTTGCCTTCTTGGGTCCCGAGTTATTCTAGAATGTGTTTCTTTAAATGTGATTTAATGTTTTGATAGGAGAAAAAAATTACAAGAGGCCCCAATATGCTACTTCTTTGCTATCTAGATGACAAGTGGAAAACATTGTACTAATGGATTCAAAATAATTGATTTGCATTAAAAAGTTCAAGCATTAATTACTCTAGAGACTTCTGGCCCTTTGTGTCTCCAGAATGGTCAAGACACATGCTTCTTTAAAGCTCTTGGTTAAGAAGCACTACCAGGCAGCTTGGGCAGTGTATCTGTCAGCTAGGTGTGGTGGAATAACAATTCAACCTCCTTTGGTGAATAAGAAAGAGCTTTCATTTTGTCCACAAGTTTAACTTAGTTCAGTGCAATTTTGCTTTGACACGGTCAGGAAGAAAATGTTGGAATTCTGAACTGTTTACTATAATTACGTTTACTTTTATGACCAGGATGAAACTAAATTGAATTAAGTTTTTGTAGAAGCAAGCTGCAATTGTTTCTTTACAATTGCAGCTATAAAAATAAATAGAAATGGACACAACTTTAAACTGATACTGCTTTAACATTAATTATTTAAGTTAATTTAAAATAAGGTGCTGTGTGCTATTGAGCAAATAATAAGTGAATGTTCGAGAATGTTAAACATTTGGTGAGTGTGCAGTATTTATCTGTACTTTCTTGGCAGGGAGATATTCTGAGTCATATCAGGACACTTAATCCCAGAAGGACCAACTTGACCTCTTCCTCAGCTTCTTATTACTGGAAATACCTTGGTGAAAAGAAGGAATAAAACTGAATAAGAAGGAAAGTTTAAACCACTGAACATAAGTGATTAAACTTGGCTGCATAAAACCTTCCTTCGTTTGGTCATGAGAGAAGTCTCCAAATCTAATATTTTTATTTCTGAATGTTTCATTCTATCTCTTGGAAAAGTATAGGAAACAGTTTATGAAAAGGCTATGACTAAAGATAAAAGTAATTATTTTATGTGTAAGGTATTTTAAGCAAAACGATAAAAGTTATTAATACCTCTTTCAATTCAGTACTATGGAGGAAAACGATAGTGACTCCGGTCCACAGAGATCAATGCAAGACATGAAGAAAAGGCTCGCGAGCAAAAACTGGACGGTGGAAATGAGGTTAACTTTGAAAGAATGGTGGAGGCCAAATAGTTTGGGATTGAGATTTTGGCAAATGTTATTTTGAATTCAGGTGTTGATTTGCTTACTTTCCCCCTAAAAATAATAAAAAAAATTGATCAAGCTTATAAATGATAGGTTTTCTTTACTCATTAATTATAGCAGTGTGACAGTCTCGGTCCTTTTGGCAGTTGGCTGTGGATAGTACTCTGTGTGTGAACGTGTGTTTTGGGGGGAGCACTGTCCTGTGCATCTTGATGTCTTAGTACTATCTCTGTCCTCCACCTGCTGGATGCTGAGAGTGCTTCCCCTGCTGTGACAGCCGAGAGCATCCCCACACATCTCCAAAAGTCCTCCGGGAGGCAAAATCGCCCCAGTTGAGAACCACTAAACTAGAGTGTAAGCACAAAACAAACATTATGCGAATGGATTTTTAAAACATATTTATATTCTGAAATAATAGAGAACAAGTAATGTTTACTCAGTGCCCACTATAGGACAGGTACTATGCAGAGCAAGTTTTCACGCCATTTATTAAGAACGCCATGTGCTTGATTTAATACATTAGATGCACAGAGAAGCAAGTATCCAGGAACACACCCAAGATCACGAAGCTAATACATCCAGAAGCTAAGATTAAAAGTAGTTACAAATCACTCCATAGTCTCCTTATTTTACTAATCCGTCTCCATTTGTTTATTGAATATCATCAATGTTGACCTCATTTGGAAAGAATGTGTAAAATTCCACTGTGGAAAAAATTTAATTTTGTGCCATGACTTGGAAGGCTAACATTTATAAACTATTCATAGTCTTTTTCATTGGAATTGGCTTCTTCAATTCTACTTTTACAAATATCTGTTTTAATTTTTACCCTCATATGCTGTATTTTATGTCTTAAATACATACGTACATAATTTCTTCAAGATGGAAGCTTCCTGAAGGTACGGCATTTTAATTTCCATCATTACATCCTTCATTTGTTTAAAGTGGAACTGCTCATGTGATAGCGACAAGGTGTATATTACTGTTGAATATCTGAATTGTGGCCAGTCTGCACTGAGAGGTGTTCTCAATAGAAAATGAAAATTCTGATTTTATTGTGTATAAATATTATTTACTATATTGATTACAGGCTGAAATGATAATATTTGGGATATATGGTGTTGAATAAAATATATTTAAAATTATTTTCACTTATTTTATTTTACTCTTCCAGGCTATAATATGAAAAATAGAGACATTTATTGAAGAAACAAGATACAAGAAACATTGTACATAGAAAAATGACACCTCAGTCCCTCTCAAAGTAGGGACATTAGAACATGACACAGGTCTCCCAATTGCAATCAGCTGCCCCATCGTATTTTCCTGAATCTCACTGATGGTCTGAAATCTCTTCCCTTTCAAAGGTGACTCTGGTTTGGGGAAAAAACAGAAGTCACAGGGTGACAAATCTGGGCTGTAGTGGGGCTGGGTCACCTGGGTGGTTTGATGTTTCACTAAAAACCTCTGCATGAGACACAATGCATGAGCGGGCACATCATCATGATGAAGCTGCCAATCACCGGTCGCCCATTGCCTCGGCCTTCTGAATCATCCAAATGGTTTCCGCAGAGGAATGTTCATGCTTCATGCAAATTTTGGTGCAGATTCATTGCTCTGCTCATGCAGTCATTTTGAATGCAATGGCCACACAGTGCACGTGCTCACTCAACAGCATCTACCGCCCCCACTGACTAGTACAGTGAAGTCGTCATAGTTCACTCATGCACGTTCCAGTCCACTCTCCTTGGCTGCCAGGTTACATCGATGTCGTGCAAGCTGTTCTTATTATATTAACAATGTCAGGACTTTTTCCAGACTTTGCTGTGTGGCTTGCATTATATTGTCAATGTTGCATTATGGACAGTGTTGGCCAAAACTTTTAAATAACTATTAAATAACTAAATAACTATTAAATAAGTAACTTTGAAATAACTATTAGATTGAATGTCAACCATAAGGAACATAATTATTTTGTCTTTTATTTCTAGGATGTTTTTTAATCATAACCTCTGAAAAGTTGACTAACTACACAGATGCAAGTGTCTGCACTTAAAAAATGTGCACAAAGTGATTTCTAGCAATTGGGTAACCTATGATCATATTATGACCCTGAAATATCTTCTTGTTGTACTGATTCTCTGTTATATTTAAGAGTTTAATTACCAAATAAATAATGATTTTTAATTTGTGCTTATGTGTCAGACAAACATAATTTTATACCAGCATATCTAGAATTAGCTTTAAATACATACAAAGTTTGTCTCAAAAAGGAATTGATTTCAGAGTCAATGCATACCTCTGCCTATTCCCACCATCTCTTCTATCTGAAGGGTGATTTTACAATTTCTATATATGTTATTCCTTTAGCATTTATATTCCCATTAAAATATCCTCAAGTACCATTTCCTCAAGTATACAATATCCTCAAGTACCATTTAAGTTTCCATCAACAAATTTAAATTTCATGAATTTCAGGGAACAAGGGCTGATTGTTGAGAAATGGAAGTCAAGGAAGTTTGAAGAGAAGACTTTAAAATGATGGAAAACTAGTGACACTAGAGTATGGTAGGTTATTCAAAGAATACTTGTGAGTGATGGCCTCCTTATAGTTGCAGATACAAATCTTACCCACCACATCGGACATCTGAGATCTAGAATGTTTCTGTCATTCCAGAAATTTCTTTTAACCTGTGCTGTCTAGACCTTTCCATGTGACATCAAATTTGCTAGTCACAATGAATCACAATTAGTGCCTTCAAAAATGTTTTCCTACCCTGGCTAACTGGTGTGGCTCAGTGGCCGAGTGCCAGCCAGTAAATCAAAAGGTGGCTGGTTCGATTCCCAGTCAGGGCACATGTCTGGGTTGCAGGCCAGGTCCTTGGTAGAGAACGCAAGAGAGGCAACCACACATTGGTGTTTCCCTCTCGTTTTCCCTCTCTTCCACTCTCTAAAATATAAATAAATAAAATCGTTTAAAAAACGTTCACTTCCCAGTCCCTAGAACCTTAAAATGTGTGCTATTACATGGTAAAGAGGAATTCAGGTTGGAGGTGGAAATAAATCAGGGAGATTATCTTGGATTGTCTGAATTGTCCCGGTGGAATCAGAAGGGTCCTAACCAGAGGAAAGGGGAGAAAAACCAGGAGCTCAGAGAGATGGGATGTGGCAGAACCTGACCCGGCACGGCCGGCTCTGAGAAGGGAGGCAGGAAGACCTGAGCCAGGCAAGGCAGACGGCCTCCGGAAACTGGAAAAGTCAAGAAGACAGATGGCCCCCTGCCCTTTCCAGGGAGGAGCGCGGCCCTGCTGACCGGTGACCCTTGTTGGACCTCTGACCCGCAGGGCTGTAAGATAGTGCATTTGTGCTGTTTGGGGCCACTACTTCGTGGCAATTTGGCATGGCAACAACAGAAAACAAATACATACAGTTACCTAAAGTAATTTCATTCCTTGTTCACACAAACGCGTAGAAGCTATTTCATCTCCTTCAAATGGGGGACGAAGGACAGAGGTGGGGATGGGGTAGTTTTTCCTGTATAATTGTTTCTCTTCATCTTTAGGGTAAAAACATGGAAGTTATCTCATCCTTTTATCGCTAATGCATTTTACACATTCAAATGCTGAAAGATGATAAAACTTTGATTAATGGAATGCAATTAATGGGATCTCCAGCTAATTGAGATTTTGTACTTTTAAAAAATTTAACTTAAAGGGGAAAATGTTAAATGTAAAGAAACTTGGACGATGAATTCATGCCAAAAAGCAAAAAAATGTTCTGGGGAAAAAATCTGTACATTTCAATTTATTTATATATTTAGAAAAGAAATCATTAGTAACACATTTATTTTTCAGGGTTCTGTGTAACACCCTTAATATCTGGTGGCAGCCTATAAATGATCATTAATGTGAAGAGTTTTAATGTTGAAAGTATCCCATGTATGAAAGCTTATAATAAACAATCCATTTTTTAAAATCACTAGTGGCCGTCTCTCAAATCCCTTCAAAAGCAAAAGGAGGTTTATATAAAGTTAAGATATTTCTAAAAAATAAAAAAGTAAAATGTTTTTTATTCTGATTTTTATCTACTAGACTGTCAGACTTTGCAAGTGGCATATTTGTTAATCTTCTTTTTTTCATTTCACAGCTAAAATGACCCGTTTCCTAAGATCTTGGAGATGCATGAATCTCCAAGGTCTTTTGTGTTGCTCACACATCTTATACTTTGGAATTTTCCTAGGTATCATCAATACTTCTCCACAAAGCTTATGTTTTAAATGAGGTAAAACCTAGTATTTCTAAATATGCTATATTTTATAAAGACACATATTTATCAAAATTCTTTGTTTTCCTTATATTTGAGATTTACTTTTTTACCTTCACCTTTAAATGCAGGAAAATGTTGGTAAAAATGGATAATGTTTGAAAATGTTGGTAAAAATGGATAATGTTTGAAATGGATAATGTTTGGCTTTACAGATAAGAAATTTTTTAAAAATGTATTAAATTGTAATTGTTCTAACTAAGCATTTGGGGAAAAATAAAAGTACTTTAAAAACGATTAGTCAGTATTGATTGATTAAATAAAATGAAAGTTAATTTTTGAAGATATTTAACTAAAAAGATAATGGAAAATTGTTATGGTATTTTACTTCGTTGTCATCATGGTTCCATCTCATGATCTGTAGACCTGGGTGGTGAGCAAACACTTCAGACTATCTCCTATCACTCCCCAGAAATCCTCCCGTGGGTATTTTACAACTTATTCTCAGTAGAATCTCTTCAGTTCACAGTACCTACATATTACTCAACGTCCATTCAGGTCACGAGAAACTTTACTAGGGTCTTCAGGTAGAGGAGAGGTAATACAGAGAATTAATTCTATGGGGACTGACCATGGAGAAAACAGAAAGGGGGTGGGGATCCCGGCGACAACCAGAGATGGTGCCCGCAGGGCAGTGTTGTGGCCCCGGGCCAGGGGAAGTGATGGGAAAGGCAGGGTACCAGATACCTCCAAGTGGAGAGGAGAACCCGGGCAGACTAGTACTCAGAACTCGGAGAAGCAAATGCACCCATTGCTCCCGACGCCTGGGAGGTTGTTTCCGGGGGTGCAGAAGGAAGTTAAAACCAATGGCTACTCCTGGCACCAGCAGGAGTTGGGGTGTCTCTGGTCAAAATATACTTCCAAATTCCCTGTGTAATGTCTCACCCCGAAAGCCCAAAACTTAAGTCCTTAAAGCTAGAGCATTTTTTAAGAGAAATCTTCACTTTAGGAAATGATTTGGTATAATTATTTAAGTCCCAGAGTGAAAGAAAACATGTATATATGAATGATGAATTCTCTAAGTTTTATAATATGTCACAGTCTTTTTTAATGTATACACACAGAGGCAAAAGTTTAACTTCAAATATGCATGAGTCATCGGGCATAACCATTTCAATTATTAAAAGAATTTGATAGATTTTGTATTCAGTTTTCAGAGGACAAAATGGATTTATGTAGTAGAGGTGGTTGTTTAGGATTCATGTGCTCATTGTACTACAGTTTCCTCCGGTGATAATCTTCTTTGCTGTCATCACAGCTGAGTCCACATTTTCTCGTCAAGTGACTTCATCCCTTACTCCCAGCAGAACATCCAGGCATAAACTAATCATGCTCCACGTTGATTTGGCCAAGAAATCGGTTCAAGGATGGTCATATGATTCCATCAAAACCAATAACATGCAATTAAATTTTGAATCCGTGTCCACAAAGAAGCATTTTCCCTTTTTAGCACTACACAGACGTTTAGATACTAAAGCCTTGGGTACCGTACTTAGTCTTATATGATGCTTGAGATTGAGTCCAAAGAGCAAATATTTAGCACACGTTCTGAAGGGAGAGTTAAAATGTTTAGGCATATAGTGGATTTAACCATAAATATACACTACAAATACTGCTATCCCGGTGCATTTAAGATACAAAACTCTAGTTCTTCCTCAGTGAGCTTGTGATGATGACTTTTCACTAGTGTGACCAGAAGAATGATCTCGTCTGACCTCAGTCAAGTCCCTGTTGTCCTGACATTCAAGTTCTGACACTTTTCTAAGTGTATGTTTCTCTATTTTACTCTCTTTCCAATACGCCCAAGGTAACTAATATCCCCAGTTTCGCCCACTGCATTCAGGGGTAGGATGACGTGTCATTAAATTAGTTAGTTTCAGATATTCCTTAGCCTCTGCGTCTGAAAATGCTCCAACTTGACATTGGGACACCCTGTCCAAGGTTTGGCAAAATGCTGTCTATCGACTTGATTTTCTAACCCGAAGTTCAGGTTTATCACCCTGCAGAACCTTCAAACCTGGGAATTCTTTATCTGCCTGTGGACGTCTCTGCCATTTTCTCCGCGAGAAAATTTCACGGTGGAGGCGGCAAGATGTTCCCACTCACTACACTTTTCGATGTCTCTACTCTCTGTCCGCTGTGCTCCCTGACATAAACCATTCTCCAGAGCAGATACAGCCAGTAAGCCCTCTGTGCGCTGGGACACGGCAAATTCACTACGGAGCATTTCTGGCCGTGTCTGCCTCCTCTACACGCACCGTCCATGTGCCACCAACAACAGTGTGCAGGGGACCGAGGCCGTGCTGTTCAAAAACGTTCACATACGCACAACCTCTTTTCTCCGACAGGATTGAGCCATAATTCGTCTTCTGCTGTTCAGAGCAGATCGGTTCAATTAAAGCCCCCGCTGCCTGTGCGGGGACGCACGCTGAGTCACAGTGCACAGCAGACACTCCCAGGGTGCATCACACCGTGTATGCACCCCAGGCCAGGAATGAGTGGCAGGCACTGGGTGTTTATCTAACACACACACACACACACACGCACACATGTTTCCGGTATGTAATAGATATAAAAATTGAGATCAGACAAATTAATCTGCACCTACGTGGCAGACTCAAACTTAGAATGCAAGTGTGTCAAACTTCAGGGCAAGTTTTTTAGAAAATTATTATTTTTTTTATTTTTTAGCTAGACCTTAGTGCCTCAAGTAACCAGCACCAAAAAGGTTCAAGATAAATGCACAGTTAAATGGAGAAGAGTAAACTCCAGCCTCAGTAATAGTGAGATCGTTCTGAGAACACCAGAAAAATGTTCTGAGAGAACTGGGATTGGCCGGGCCTTGGACCACCGTTCTAGGCTGGAGACAGGTGGGGTGAAGGGCATGCGCGATTTCAACACGAGAGAAAAGCATGATCAGAGGCACAAAAGCTGCAACACAACGTCCCCCACAGGGGAAGAGCCTCAGATACGAGTACATAACCCACGCGGGGCCGTGCGCAGGCAGAGCACACTGCTCGTTAATTAGTCTGCACTCATCAACGCTCAGCGCGCTACAACTGGGACGTTAATGCAAGGTCTGTGGGATTTTTTTAAATCCCATAGTTTTAATCATTTATTGAACTTCTATTAGTCTTAGACATGAGACCAGGTTTGTGGAAATCAGTATGTTTGCTGTAATTGCTTTTCAAAATAGCTTTCCAGATAACAAGCAACTTACCCATGACCTAACAGTCAAAGAGAGGTGTTAATTTTGGGATAGATGATATTGCTGAGTCAGCCCTCAGCCTTAGGTAGACGACTGTCAATCATTGGACTAGCACACAGGTGTTTAACCTGGGCACCGCCCACACCTAGTGTAAAGCTTCAGTCACTGGGTGTAATGACCCGGATGCAATTTCTTCCTCCTCATGAAATGGAGTTAATGATACCTCACAGGGTTGGAGGACATTAAGTTGTCACTTATGTATGAGGGACATGACACCCGCCACAGGTTCCACATTTCCTTGCTGGTTCCCATCCCTCTTGGATGGTAGGCAGAGTATAAAGACCTGAATAAAATGTAGGTTTCAGGGAACAAAAGTTCAGCATAGTCTGGAGTGTTAGATAAGACTTTATGGAATTACAATACATTGTACGACTTCATTTTTAGGTCCTTTGAAGAGCCTATGAGATTCTCAAAGGCAAAGATCAACACCCAGTGTGTACACGTAGGTGACAGCGTGAGGATGTGTGTGTGACAGGCTGTTGACGGATCAGCACAGTAGGGCAGCAAGAGGAGAGCTACATTGCTGGCCCAAAGAGCACTGGGTGGGTGCCAGGGACCCATGGGGACATAGGGCAGCACAGGCCCAGGTTGAACGGTTTGACAGAAGGTTGCTTTGGGGGCATGTGTACATCCTCCTCTCGACCTCTCCCACCATTCAAGGGCGACACGCCCACAGTTCACGAGCACCCGTGACACGTATCGTTTTGCGGACTCGCACATAGGAGCATCATCTGGCGGCCTCTGCGGCAGAATCGCTGTGTGTGGCAGAGTGAGGCCCTCCAAAAAGTAAATTTCAGGATTTTCAGCCAGATGTGCTAAGTTTCTGCGTTAGATAAATTTTACTTCTTTAGTCTTTCTCTGAACATTAGAAATGTCATCATCGCCTTTGAAAAGGTCACGCTGACTTTAAATTAGTCGAGAGTGAAAAAAAATGTAATTACGCTAGGGTATCATTTTAAAACCACGCTTGTGCTAAAATTTTTAAACACTCGAAACAGTAATCCGAAATGATAGGATGTGTGTTTTTCTCTATTTTGATGCTCACATAAAAAAAAAAAACAGAAAATCAATTAGAAATGCTTGAAACTCTAATATATTGGACTTGTATATATTTCTAACTTCTTCACATGGGCATACATTAAGCCAGTATTATCAAAAAATCAAATCTTTTCTCACACACATTTAGGTTAGCAAAACTATTATTACATAGAACTAAACAACATGCCTCTCGTTAATACATTTGCTAATAGATCATCCTTATTTCCTGTTTAGCCCAAGTCTATTTTTAAACTTATTGTTACAATATTCACAGTAGCAATTTCTTTGTTTGTGGTGATTTATTTCTGTTCATGGAAAACATACTGTGAAACGTGTTTCGTACCCTGGAAATCAAAGGTCTTACTGTTTAAGAAGCAGTGCTTTGTAGGCATCATATTTACTTAGTTTTCTTTATATACTAAGGTGATTTCATGCAAAATTCAAGGATTAAAATGATTTTCACAGGTATTTTTGTTCCTATACTATCATTTCAGCATTAAGAAACTAGCAATTTCAATCTACAAATAGTAATTGCTATTCCTCCTTATGTTCCAAAGTAGAAAAAACACCCTGGGAAGTCACACAGGATTATAGCACAAACTAACCCAGCTCACAATGAGCGGTGTGCTCCTTCTTCTACATGCACTTTGTCCTGCATTACCAGTCATATCCTCATCCTATTTTCTCCGGCTTAAATAAGTACTGCATTATCTCATCACATGAGAAACTCCAAATTATGGATTTGACACTATTTCACCAATAGAGCTGTTCTCAATTCTGACTGATAAGAAGTATTAAAAAACAATGTAACTTAATGTTAAATGCATGCATCCTCTGTGGTCTTAGGGGAAAAGAGCTTGTTATAAAATAGAGGACATTTCCCAAGCCTTACTGTTTCCCACTAGGGCTCCCATACATGGTGAGGCTGCTGAAATATACGTGTTAGTCCGGGTTATATCTATAGAGAATAACATTAGAAGGCTGTCTGCCTGCTTCATCAGACTTTGGGCAACAGAATCTCAAACCCAATGGTCAAGAAATGTCCTCTTAGTTCAGTTACCTATAAATAGCTATATCTACAAGTATCTGTGAATTTGACCAAATGACTAAGTCTACAAATGGTAAGGAACAATGCGAAAAATGTGCACTATCTAAATATACATGAAAAACTATTCACGATACATCATGGATCATGACAAAATCTCTGATATCGTATTTGTAAAAAAACACAATCACTGTGGTTGAGCAAATGGTTTTGCTCAGGTCTGAGATACAGTAAGATATCAATGACTTTGTGCCCTTGTTACTAGGTGTTGGTTTAGTTTGTGCTCTTTTTTTATTGTTAAGTACAGTTGTCCCCATTTTCCCACCACCACTTTCCCCTGCCCCACCCAGCCCCAGCTCCCACCCTCAATACTACCCTGCTTTGGCTTTGTCCACGGGTCCACTATGCATGTTTCTTGAAAGAGGGGATGACCCTTCTCCTTCTTTTCTGGATTATCCCCCTCTCTCCTCCCCTCCGATTATTGTCAGTTTGATCTTTATTTCCATGTCTCTGGTTCAATTTTGCTTGATTGTTTTATTGATTAGGTTCTACTTATAATGAGAGCATATGGTGTTTGTCTCTTACTGCCTGGCCTATTTCACATAGCATAATGCTCTCTAGTTCTATCCATGCTGTCGTGAAGGGTAGGAGCTCCTTTCCTTCTGCTGCATAGAATTCCATTGTGTAAATGTACCATAGTTTTTTGATCCACTTGTTTACTGATGGGCACTTAGGTTTCTTCCAGCACTTGGCTATTGTAAATTGGTGGTTCAGGATTCTCAGGGTAGAGCTCCAGCAGTGGAATTGTATTAAAAGGAGACTCTTCATTTTTACATGTTAGCCCAGGCAGAGTGGACACCAGACAGGAGGTACTCTAAGCTGAGTGGGCAGGACCTATGTTCTGTTGGCAGGTACCTGCTGTTTACCACTCAGTTGGACATGGTGCTTTCTCTCTGATGGCTGCATGCTCTCCATAGAGAAACAATCTTCAAACGAAAAATGGATCCCTCATTGGTGTAGGGCATAAATGTTTCCTTGGAGACACCATTAAACATCCTTCCAAAAGCATGAGTAAGCAGAAGCTCAGGACTGTTTCTTCATTGTAAAAGATGAAATTATATATACCTTGTATATAATAAACTAATATTTATCTCTTGTTACTTATATAATGAAAATATAGAATAATGGTCAATCAGAAAAGTATTAAAATGAAAATTTTAAACGCAAATTAATTCCAATGAAAATAAGTAACTGACTTGTGTTTTGTATGGAACTGGGCAGCCTTTTCCTTTTATAGTAGAATTTTAAAAGAAGAACAGTGTGTCTTTGAAATAACCTTCTATTGTTACATTAAGTTGCTCCTAATATTTCTAAAACTGTAGTGAGCCGTTTTCTAACTATATCTCTGTGCTCAAATATGAATATTTCTCCAGGAATTTTTTTCAAAATACCAAATCAATTGTTCCAAGTTTGTATATATATTTTAAAAGTGTGGGGTATAATGAGCCAAAAAGGTTGAATTCAGCTTGATAATAATATTTTAAATCTTTTATTTTGCATCTATGATAGACTTATAGGAAGAGGTAAAAATGGTACCGCACAGTGTCCTTTACCTGGGTTCCCCCGATGCTCCTATTACATAGAATTACAGCCCAAGGTCAAGACAAGGAACCTGACAGAAGGACAATATGGGTATAGAAGTCAAGGCCATTTTATCGTGTATGTAAACTTGTGTAACCAGTACAACAATCAAGACAAAACTTTTGTATCACCCAAGGACCTGCTTGGAGCTCCCCTCTATAGACAGCACCCCTGAATCTCCTGCCCCACCATGCCCAGCCGGCAGCAACCACTATGCTGATTTCATTCACAACGTTGCCATTTCATAGATGTTGTACTGGGTGGGCAAAGGTAGGCTAACAATCATAAATAAAATAAATAGGAATAAACTCTGTGTTATGCATACTTAACAGCTGTAAGCCTACTCTGCTCACCATTGTATAAATGGAATCCTATAGTACATGAACTTTGATGTTTTGTTTTGTTTACTCAGCAAAATACCCTTGAGATCTATCCAAGTTAGTGCATGTCTCAATAATTTATTTTCTTGCTTAGCGGACTCCTTTTTAATCAGCGCACGGTGATTTTGCATGTATCCTAGTCCGTCCAAAGGCTCCAAGGGGATCCGCCCATGCTCCCTCCATTTCTGGGTTGGCTGGCATTCCTTGGCTTACGACTACATAGCTCTAATCTCTGCTCCCACCTTCACATGGCCTTCTTCTCCATGTGCCTCTCCTCTATGCCTTAGGAGGGCACTTGTCATAGGATTTGGATCAATCAGAGTACTCCAGGATGGTCTCATCTCAAATCTGTTAACTGAGCTACATCTGCAAAGATGGTTTTGCCACATCAGGTCACATGGACGGAACCTAGGGGACACATCTTTATGGGGACCATCATCCAACACACAGCGAGCCTTCAAGCATCGATGCTTCTGTAGGGAGCAAGAACAGCTCCCTAACTGCTTTCATAATTTCCATCACTGCCAACCCACGACAGTTTCCCCACATGAAACCCAGGGTACGCCCTCTAAAACACAAGCCGTGTCATGGCACTTCTCTGCTGGAGACCATCAGCGGCTTCCCATTTCTCCCACAGTGAAATGCAAAGCCTTCCTTCACACGGGCTGTGTGGCCGAACTGTGTGCCTTGTCTCCTTCTGGCACCACTGGCCTGCTCCCTCTTCTCAGCACCTTCCACGCCAACACGGAGTTGTCTGTCTATTGCCACTCTTCTCAAATGGCCACGTTAGCTCCCTAAGGTAATGGCTGCTCTGTCCTCCCTGTTACAGCTCAGAACATAGGAGAGAATCTGACACAGAGTGGGTGGTGAATATATGTGTGTGTGTGTGTGTGTGTGCATATTATATATATGAATATGAATGAAAGGATAACATTGCTAACTTTCCATTCTAAAAAGGCTCTATGAAATTAGATACTCATGATTTGTGACTGATATTGCAGTATTTTACATCTTTTTGCTACGTCCCATTGTTTTGAATATAGGATCATTCTGCCTTATAGTATTACTTTAAAATTCTCATACACACTAAATACATACATCCAGACGCAGGTCAGCTTTCTTTCTTCCTCCTGTTAGCACGAAGGTCAGGATATAAAAATAAATTACATAAACAAAGTTGTTTCATTTAGATAGAGTCACCTCCAAAATGTACCACTTTAAAAATAGCTCAGTAGAGAGGCAGGGTACTCAGGACATTAGTACTCAAAATATTAACTTTGAACAAGAACAAAATATGAGTGATAATGGCGTCTACATTCAGTACATTCTAGTATTGCTTGGAGGTGAAGCTAAATTAATCATGGTAATAGCTTTAAATTCTCAAAAATTCCCATTACCATTTCTTTAGCTTTTAGCATTAATATTTTATATGCATTTTATATTGGGAATTTCTGTCAGAGAAACTGTTACTATGAAAAATATTTTTTTTACTTTGAAAATTAACTTATAGAGTGAGTAATGTGAAGACCACTATTTTAATTTTTTTCCATAATTACTTCTTAAATTTTAAATTACCCTTAAATTGCTATTGAACAGCTAAGGGATGAGAATAACTGCTCCTAATTGGCGATGGATCTCTTAAAAGGTAAATTTTGAGGCTTGGAAGATGATAATAGGAAAAGTTAGCAATTACAATGCAATTCCTGAAAAACTATTTTATACTGTATTAAGACTGTGTGCATACTTTTGTATTCTAGGAATAGATGACAAAAAATGTACTTAGCCAACAAACTTTTGTGTATTTGTATTGTATATTTTAAAAAAAACAGCTATGAACATAAAACTCAAGTAATTTTGTTAGAGATTTTTTCAAATGCATTTTCCTGAGATAAATTGAGATGAATCACAAAAACACATGGACAGGGACAAAGGGGGTGGGTTCAAGGGTGGTAGGTGGGGATGAATGGGCTTGGGGGCCATGGTGGGGTGAAAATGGAGACAACTGTACAACAATAAAATATATATAAACAAGCCGCAAGAACAAACATTGAAAAAATTTGTAATATCTACAATTACACGGGGCCTTGCCATTCCCCACAGGAAACAGGTGATTTTCCGAAGGGGAATATAAGAACAGGGATCCAGGGGCAGTTTCACTGTCTGGGAAGGGACTTGTTCATGGGACACGTCCTTCCCGGGGGTCCGCACCCACCCATTAGTCTCCTGGCAGGAGATCCAAGTTTTTGTTTGACTTAATGGAGTTTCCCTCAAAGTGAGAAATTTCCTTTATATTTTGTGTAACCTTTTTCCTTATCAGTGATTTACAATGTATACTAAGTGCATTTTAGACAGGTCCTTAAGGATGATTTTTCATTAGGAGAGCTATGATAACAACCCATCCTAGGAAACGGAGGTCATCTGGATGACTTTCCCCCACTCACCAGTGTTGGTCATGTGAAAGGGACTAAGTCAGTTTTTGTGTTTGAAGAAAGAACTCGTACCGTTTGGGACAACATGGGTAAACCCGGAGATGATTATGCTAAGTGAGATAGGCCCGTCAGTGAGAGACAAACAGCCTATGATCTCACTTAGGTGTGCAATCTAATGAACAAAATAAACTGATGAACAAAATAGACATTGAGGCATGGACACGTGGAACAGACCGACAGCTGTCAGAGGGGAGTGGGGAGGGGATGGATGGAAGGGATTAATCCAAGAACGTATGTGCGTCACTGACGGATTCAGACAACAGTGTGGTGATGGCCAGGGGGAAGTGGGGTGAAGGTAGGGAAAATGGGGACCCCTGTAATAGTATCAATGATAAAAATGAAAGAAAGGAAGGAAGGAAGGAAGGAGGGGAGGGAGGGAGGGAGGAAGGAAGGAAGGAAAGAAAGAAAAAGAAAGGAAGAAAGAAAGAGAGAGAGAGAGAGAGGGAGGGAGGGAGGGAAGAAAGTTAAAAAAGGACCTAGCAGTGCCACAAGACAAAAGAAACCTGAGTGCGTGCATCACACAGCCCTCAGTCACACACACGTCCCTACTGTCACTGTTGGCCCACGTTGCACTGAGACATGAGCAAGAAATAAACTATATTTAATGAAAAAAGTTTGCATTCAAAAAGGTACGTCGACAAAGTGATTTTGTGTTGAGAGCCCCGTGGCAGAATCACCAAGCTTTCAAGCCCAACATAGCGCCGCCCCCTCTTTCACGGGGGACAGCTGCTTCTAGGAGGCCGCTCCCCTGTGCAGCTGGAGGCTGGATTTCGTGACCGTCTTCGCATCTGCGTGTGGTCCTCTTAGGATCTAGACTTCAGAGAGTGTAAGAAACAGCTGTGCCTTCTTCACTTCCCACCCCCACCTGCCAGCTGCGTGTACAGACTGAGCGTCCAAGGGAAGGAGGAAGCCCACGAGGCAAGAACCTACGTGGCTCAGCCGCTGCATGGAGGGAAGCTGCCTGCAGCCATGAGCATCCGCGTTGGCTCTTCATATGAACCAAGCACCCGACTGGATAGCGTTACAATCCTGAAATTGGAGGGCAAGGGTGTTGTTAAAGCCGTAGTTCTAGACAAGTTACTATAAACTGTATTTTAGATTCGATATCCCCTTGGTGGGTAGGTGGAGGTTATAGCGATTTGCATAGAATGCCTTCCGTTGCCTTAGGGCAGGTAATAATTGTGTGCTCAGGTAAGTGTTGCCTGTCTTCCTCGGGTTTTGCCCCAGATGCATCTCCCTAACACAGCCCCTCTTGCTACCCACACGCGCCAACATCCCGTAGGCTCCCCGAACTTCTGGGGGGTTGATTCCTCCTGGGGTTTCAACCTACTGCAACGATCCACCACTTAGTGATATTCACCAACTTAAATTTCCATTATATTTGTATTATTTTAAGCTTATATATTTAACAGCCCAACCCTAGTTCCAAAACGAAATTAAAAACTCATGCTAAAAAGTTAGCCAATAACATCAGCAACTGAAATAGGAATTCACTCCAGAAAATGTCTGGTCTCTGAATCAGTCCAACAAAGCATTAAAAGAAGCACATTTGTAAAGCTCAGAGAGATATATGAGGGAGATAATCCTTTAAAAGTGAGTAAAAATCTTGTGAAAGAATCAGGCATAGTGAAACAAAATTATGTAAAAGTGATGAAAGACCAAGATAAAAGAAATAATTATACAAGAAATGTTATGACAAGGTGGTAGGGTGAATGAACTCTATACTTAAAAATTAATTTTATGGGTAGCAAAAGTAAAACAAAATTCTGGATCACAAAAACAAGATGTCTAGCTAACAGAAGAAAAAGAAGAGTGTGGCTGTTTTCAATATAGGTTCGTAAGAAACAGATCTTCCAGACTGAAAAAAAAGCTTAAAGTTACAAGAAAATTATAAAATAGACTCAACTGAAGCAAGGATCATTCAAAAAAGAAAAAATAAGAAAGGGTTAAGTAGCAATAATAAGAATGAGAAGACAGCCATAGCTCCCAGTAGAAATACTGTAAATCATAGGAGAATTGTATATGCAATGTCATCACAGTATTTTTGAATACTCCTGTGAACTTTATGAGCTCACTCCAAAATTTAACAGTGGTTCTTTCTGGGTAGTGATATGCATTGATTTTATTTTTAATGTAATTTTATGCTTTACATTATTTTTGCCATTAGAAAAACTTAAATGCTGCACCAAAAATCTTCCGAAGTTAAATTTTTTAAGTATAGTAGGGAAATTAAATATCTCAAGAAAAGATTCTATGGTCTGGTAATTGTGGTTATTTTTATCTCTTGTCATTTTTCACTGTAGTGATGTAGAAATCGAGTTCCTGAAGTTATAAAGCCTTATAAATCATTTACATCACCCTTCATTCAACTGTGATCCTGTGCAAAGAAAACAAGGAAGAATCTTTTTCACTCCATTCCACAGTCTGATTAAATTACACTTATTAAAATTTTAAGCGTGACAGATAATATAACTCCTTTTTTAAGGGCTTGCACTGTAAACCTATTACAGAGTAGTCTAGATATAATTCATGGAGCTCCTAAAAAAATTATATACATTCAGTTTCACTGGGAGCACTCGTGCTCGATATTCAGAATAAGATTATAATAACATTTCCAGCATTTATTTTGTTTTAGCTGACATTAATATTAAACAGTTAAATAATACTTTTTTAAAAATTCAATATTCGTGCATCCTCTCCAGAATCCTGAAATTGAATTAGTTGTCTTGGTATATAAGAAAAATACTTTTCCTTAAGTGTAAAGAAGTTTGCTTTATTGCCTGAACGATGAGAAAAGCAGAAAGAATGAAGTGAACTACTATAATGATGTAAAACGGAAAGTATCAGAGTCTGCCTGTTCCAGAGGTAGCAGCTCGAACATTTTTTTGGTGGCTACATTGAGTGCAGCCCTGGTTGGGAAGCTCCTGATTTCTGTAACTCCTGTCGTATGTCAATACCTCTGAGGGTCTAGGAAAAGGACCAAAATATACCCCTACTGGGTAAACCTCGCTTTCATAAGTGGTTCTGTCATTACCAGCTAAGTTTCCCAGGGGAAAGGACAAAGTTACACTTAGTTTTAAAGTTAAAATTAGTTCAGCTGTTTTTCTGCACCTTCATACGAACCCGGTATTTCTGTGTCTGATTTGCTCATTACATTTGTTGTACCAATCATGGGACCTACAAAGTAGACCTGATCCCTCCCTAACACATGCTTCCTCCTCATGATTTTCAGTGAAACAGTATTTATACATAGTGTGTTCTGCAGTGAGTTTAACACGGGACTTAAAGCCTAGTGTTCAAGCTTCAAGAGGGCAGAAGCTGTTGTTTCTGCCCACACGCTATCTTTTGTCCCTACCACAGTGCTTTGTGCTGATGACCAATAGCTATTGTCGTTTTCATATCAGCACACCCTTTAGGTGCCCACACAAGACATTCTTTTCTCATACAATATACAGTCTCAGTATGGGTAGATAGTTGTTGTGATCTCTACTGCTTTTAAAGACCTTAAAGCTGAGAGGCATTATGCACGAAGGTCCCACTCTAAGAAGTGACCGCATCATTTGGGCCGCTTGGGCTTCCTGGCAAACCTGACCCCGTCCACTGAAATTCCATAGCCTGCCAAGCACTTCGGCATAGTAGCTGCTCAGGAAACAAGAGACGGGGTACCCGTGGGGTCAGGAACCCAGTTTGAGCAAAGCAAACTGGGCATCAAGTCGTAACCCTACCTACTGCCTTCCTGCTGTGAGAGTCTGAGGAAGGTAACTGGATTCTCTGAGCTTTAACATCTGCACCTGGAGATTGATGAGGACAAAAATCAAATGGTAGGACTTTGGAGAAAATTAAAGTAGTTCCTTTAGTTATGATATTTCTTTGTACTTACTAAGTGCCCCCATGATGTCTGATGTAAGCGTTGCAAGAATCCTATAACCTACGACGAAAGGATTACTTATTCTCCCAGATGTAACGATAAGGGGATTTGTGTGGAGAGATGCAGGGCCCTGTCTCAACTCATGCAACTTGCATTTAGCAGGTAAGGTTCTTAACAATGACTGAATGTTCAATAAAAGTTAGCTATTACTTGTTAAAGGAGAAGATGACAAAATAAGTGAGTGGACTTAATACCATGGCTTCAGCAGATCTTACTGGGGAGTGTTCAGGAAAATAAATTGCACAATGATGAAGCACGCTGGAATATGATGAGCACGTATTTCTACACAGTTATCCAACTTCCGTTAAGTGCAATAGTGTTTTTTTTTTTGCTACTATTTTTCTCTAACAATGTAAGTGCTAACTTGTAATACTGTTTTAGGTAAAGGAACATGTAACAGAAATGCCTTATGATTATAAGGGAGGTAGTGCCCCGCTATTATGCTCACATTTCTCTAAACGGAAGCTGTTCTTCACAGCGCTGCACGCTTAGCTTTGAAGATAAATTTCCCTCTGCGTCTCCATTGTGGTGAGAAGTACTAGTCGGAGAGTATTGGAAATTACTGTAATGTTATATGGTATTTTTCATCAGTACAAAACCTACTTTTCAAAAGACAAGAGATCCTTTAATGGGCTATTATTTTACTCTTGTAGGCAACGGCACAAGAAGCTGTTGGCTAAACTTTGTATAAAAGCAGAAGTAAAAAGGGAAGACTGAGAATTCCTACAAAGCACTGTTTAAATTGTACAACAATCTTCCTTCCGTTCCATTATAGTAACTGTACTTAAAATACAGGGATGTCAGAGACCAGAACTTGCTAGTTTCCAAATAGCACTTCTAAATTCCAACAGTTGGAGAGTAAAAGACCTCAGAAATGATTCAGAATAGCGCCAAAGGGAGCCCTGATCCAGGAGATACAATACCTAGGGGCACGATTGTCACAGGTCACAGAAACGCAAGGATCAGCAGAGCGTGGGAGACCGATAAAGCTACATGTTTCCCCTGCAGGCAAGAGCAGAGATGGCTCATGGAGAGAGGGGCCCTCTGGGCTTTCTCTGAGGTATGCTGACTGCCCTCAAGGCGACAGATTTCCTGTGTTTCTCTACTGAGCCAACCGCCAGCCTCAACTCTCCCGTGGACAATTAGAGTTTCCAAGCAGTAATTTGAATAAGCAAAAGTAAGTAATACAGGTGTAAGGCCTTCCGTATCCTATCTTTGTCCCCTCATTGGGTAATAGATCCATGGCAAAACGTAAATAAAGATCAGCTTGGTAAACCGCTGAGAAAAGTGAGCGCATAACTTTAATGTTGCAATGTAACAATCGGCTGATAGCTATCTTAAGCAACCCCGAAGGGAGGAGATGGATTATCTGACGGATACACCCATCTCACACCGTTTCTGGAAAACGAGCAGAGAAGCCTGGGTGGGCACCTACGTGACCGACCACCCACAAGAAGGAAGAAAGGGAAAAGGAGAGAAGGTTTTCAAATGCACATTTGGTGCAGTTATTAACAGGCATTAAATTAAAATGGAAACAAAGAAAGCCTGAGTGTTTCTGAGTACAGAAATGGATGCTTATTTTGTTCCACCGCAGTACCGATGATTCTGAGTAATAATCTTTCAACGGTTTATTTTATTCCTTACAGAGCCTACTGTCAGTTACTCACCAATCAGTCCTTCCACCCAGCATGATTGTTGCAAGTCAAGTGTTTTCATAATTCTAGACTACAAATCGTAGGACTGTATCTGCTCCCTCTATCTTTCTCTTCTTTATTTTTGTAATATTCTTGAAGGCAAGACACTATTTCTCCTACTTTACATGTCCTCATATCCCCAATTGCTTAGCAACTAAATAAATGGTGGCTGACTAGAAGGAAATAATATATTCCTGAATAAGAAAAAGTATCTTCGAATCCATCTGTCATAACTACAAGTTAGTAGTGTGTGTATGATTTGACTTTACAATCATTTATATTTAAAACTCTAATTTCAAGGACCCCTTATTTGATGGCAGACTCTCAATTATCCACGCTCATTTCACCGACTACTTACTTGCTAGGCACCAATGAATGAAACAGATAAATAACCCCAAAGTTCCATTAGCTCTTAGTTTCAACTTTTTCTCCCTTCTAACTTTCAGGAGAAGTTGCTTGTAATAAATGACATTAAGCGTATTTGTTATACAAGTGCTTCCTCCCTGGCCTATATTTTTTATAAAAATGTTAATGAGCAGTGAAATGATCAGACAGTGGGTAATCAAATACAGGCAGAGAAAAAAAAAGAAAGGTGTCATGAAATCTAAAATATTATACTCTCAGGTAATTGTGATTATACTCTCCAAAGCAACGCATTTCATCTCCGCCTGTAATCCTTTTTTTTCCTGGAATATCTAGAACTTAAGAAATTTCTCCTTGGTGATGGGAAACACGATAGATAAGCTCCCGTCCAATTTATTTCTTACAGCTATTTCTAACTTTTCATGGAAGGAAAGTGGAAAGCGAATCTTACAGGGAGGCCCCGTGGCTACCAGAATCTATAATAGCATTGGAAGAAAAAGACACACTTCAAAAGAAATGCAAACAAAGCAAATCAAACAAAACCCCGGGATCTCAAAATCTTAGACCCAGAAAACAGTAACAGGTCAATGTTGTCCTGTGATTATCGAGACTTTGTTTTAAAAAACAGAAAGATTTGTTGAAGTGCATAAATGCCAGTTGGTGAAATGGGCATTAGTGTAAGTGCTCTGGTTGAAACAGCGTTTGGAGTCCTGTCCTCTCCATCCCTTCCCTCGTGGTGGCTTCCGAGGCCCCTGTACAAACCCCTGAGTCTTCCCTGAAGAAAGTTCAATGACACAGTTATTTCAACTGAGGAGAGGAAGAAGCCAAAGCACAGAAAACTTGGCTTTCTCCAGAGGCAAGAAGCAAAAATGGAATTATGGTCCAAGGAGACCTAGAACCTGGGTTTCCCCCCTCAGTATCTTGGGCTCTTTCCACTGATCCCTGTGTCCCACGGAAGGACACGGTTCTTTGATCTTCCCATTTCCATCACCAGGTGACATCCAGAAAGAAGGGGAGTTCCCTCCTCTGTCCCTCAACTCTGTACTCTATTACTGCAGCCTGTCTACAATGCACGCTCTCAACCACGGCTCCGCTCTCAAAGGGCAAAGCTCCTGGGGGCAAAGAACTCAGGCTTTTTTGTCTTTGTATCCACACCAGGCGGCACCGTGCCTGCCCCTCACGTGCTCTATCATAAAGCTTTCTCCCCCGCTCTCCGCCCTGTTGTGACCTGCATGAGAGGCTAAACATAGCTCAAACTTTGGAACGGTGGACCTGAGACCTTTTTATGGAGAATGGCTGTTTAGCCCTTCTAAGCTGAATATAAATGACGTGTTTTGAACTTAAGGCTAGTGCAATCTTCTCACAGCTATTGTAATTTGTATTTGAGACAAAGATTAAAAATAGATCATATTCTCAGCTACTAAGTACTTTCAACACATTTTAGTAATGTTACAAAGTAGGTTTGTGAGAAAGAAAAAAGTGTGATAGTTCAAAGGTCTTACCTAATAGTTACCACATTTTACTGTGCATAATGAGCACTTTTTGCCCAAATTTTTTAGGGGAAAATAAGGATGCGCATTATACATAGGCAGTACCTGAAATAGCTTGCGTCTTTTTTTTCCTTTGTAATTACTTGTTACATAAAATTTCTTGTCCTGCATGTTCAAAAATAAATGCTAAAATTCCTTTGTAATACAAAAAACAAGTAGCTAAACATAAATACATACATGATTGAATTAAAAATTAAAATGAAAGATTTGTTCCCTGAAAGTTTGGACAAAAAAGTAGGTGCGCATTATATATACCGCCAAACATGGTAAATTCATTTCTGATTGTACAGGAAACAAAATCTCCCATGATGACATTATTACATAACATAAAAAGGATCTTCCTGGGTTGTACAAAGCATATCAAATGTTCACTGGAATGACTATACTGTAAAATGCACTAGGGCCCCAAAATAAACCCCTGCGCTACTGGAGATAATGTGACCCCTTTACTGAAAACACATTTCCCACAGGGAAAATCCTCAACTGCATTAGGTGGTTCAGATGTTCTGCCAGGATCTGACCCCGGGCTACTCCTTCAACCCCACCTCTCTCCACTGCTCCGTTCTTCTCCCCTCCATCTGGTCTACCCCGAGCGCTGGCACCCCTCATGTGATGTTGGTTCAAAGTCAAGCCTCGCCCTCTGGCTGCGGACCCATGACCAGAACTGATGAGGGCTTCTCCCCACCTCCGCTAACTCCTGCTCATTCCGAGATGTCCTCCTCTGCCTGACTCAAGGCTCTGCTTCTCCCGTGCCAGTCCATTGCAACACCTGCTTTCCAGGCTTGGCTAATAATTAAACTGCTCCCAACTGAGATGTTTGACTGCATCCGCCGCTCGACTGCAGATTACGGTGACAGGAATTCTGTCTATCTTTGCCACCGCTGTTCATTTTCTTTTGCTGCTCTAACACATTACCATGAACCTAGTTGCTTAAACCATATCGATTTATCATTTTACAATTCTGTAGGCCGGAAGTCTGGCAAAGAGACCTGGTGTGCTGGAACAAGGAATCGGCAGCCCTGCACTCCTTCCTGGAGGTTCCAGGTGAGAATCTGTTCCCTCGCCTTCTTATGTGTCCAGTGGCCGGTGACATTCCTCAGCAGGTGGTCCCCTCCTCCTTATTCAAAGCCAGAAATGTTGGGCGGAGCGCAGCTCACTCAACCTCCTGGGAGAGGGATTATCTAATTTTAAAGCCTTGTGTGATTAGAGTAGAGCCATTTGACTAATCCAGTTTAAGGTCCCCTTCTCCAGATTCCTGCTTTCACTTCCCTTTACAAAGTCTCTGCCACCTAAAGTGACATTTACAGGTCCTGGGAACCATTGCGGGGACATGTTGGGGGCAGCACTATCCTGGCCCCCCGCATGACACAGCCTACAGCGTCAGGGAGCCCAGTGAGCCTCTGCTGTTGCCACCTTCACACTAGTGCGTTTCAAACGTTTGTAAGTTGATATCTGGGAACGTGCCTCCAAAGAGCAAGGCCGGGATTCTCATTTGTTTCGGTCCCACGTGGGTCATAAACTGTTACAACAACAATACACAGAGTGGTCTCCACACTTCAAACAGGTTTCAGGGGACAACTGAGCCAAGACAGGGTCCAGAATAGACAATGTAACAACCACCACGACTGAGCACTTGTGGCCCGGAGACACCAGCCGCAGCTCCCGTGCTAGCTGATTCGCCGCATGTAAAATCCATAATGATGTACCTTTGTACTTTGTAGTGTATTTCAATATCTTTTCAAGGATATTGAATCCTTACTAACACGCTCAGTCTACCGAAACAACAAAGAATGCTTAATGAGAAGATAAATTTTAAAAATACAATGATAATTTTAGAAATAACTCGAACGATGGTTCATCCTCTTCAATCCCCAAAGAGTCAAGTAGATCTACAACAAGCTATTACATACATTGCTGTTAAAGCCAATTTCACAAATTTAGTTTATAAAATATTATCATCTATTGCATAATATTAATGGTGCTAATTAGAATTTTATTGGTTATGGTTTTACATTGATTTAATTTGTCAATGGACTTGGTCGTTATGCTAGTAAAAGGCTTGAAAGCATGCAAATTCATTAGCCGGTTTTCAGTGTGTTCATGTAAGGGGCACTGCACCTTCAGAAGTCCATGGGACAATTAGCACCTGTGGGCAGTCTCCAAAACTCATGTTTGTGTGTGCACATATCTGTTCTGTTATCCACAGGACTGAGTCTCACATACAATCATTAAACTGAGAAAAGTTATTTTTATCTTCACTGTAACATGGGAACCGTTGCATTCGTTTCTTTTTTATTTTTGTGACTATTTCACTTGTCTGCTCTTCTTTAATCAAAACTCATCACGGTTAAAAACAAGCAACGAACAAACAGTATAACCTACAGTGCCTAATGAAATGCAAACTATATTTATCCCTTTTAAGAAGCAGAAGAGAAACAATAATTTCAGTTAAATGTTTACTATGCAAGAAGTCTTTCTTCAAGCATATTGTATCTTAAAAAATATGAAAATTAATGGCTTCTGAAAAGAAATCTTAACTACATGACCACCACACTAAATTTAATCCTGCAAAGAGTCGCTACCATTTATCGAGTCTCACAGTAAAATGACACGATGGTGATCTTCTCGCAGACAGATTAACTGGCAAGAGAGGCAGTTGGTACTGGGTTTCGGGGAGCAGGTTGTCAGCTGTGTCAATGTTGCTACATTTTTCTTTGTAGGTTAGTAGCTAAAACCTGACTAACTTTTAGCATATGCCACAGTCCCCGTGGTTTAGAAGCTCTTAAGAATACTGAGTGACATATTTCTGGACTCTAATAGCCCACATTTTCCCTGATGCATGAAACACAAGCAAATTCAAACCCCACCTATTTATTAGCGGCACGGAGCCATCAGAGACAATTTCAGGCCTTATGGAACACTGTTATTAAGTTGTTCATTGCTCGGGTTTGCTCTCGGAAACATAAAGGTAAGCTTTCGCACGTTCGCCTCCTATCTGTCTCCCACAGCAGAGATGTCAAATGTCCCCGTAGCTGGGCGTTTGCCAACTCAAAGAGCGTCTCCTGCAGAATTATTTTGAAAAATTAAATCAGGTCTCTGTAGAGTAGTTTCCTGAATGTTGAGTGTCTTACATTTAATACTAGTGATCCATCATAAAACATTTTTATTACCTTGCAAAATCTTCTTTTTGAAATCTCATTTGATGTTTCCTGTTGTAGTACTTTAAGGGAAATTTACCACCCAGGCATATTTCCCAGAACCTGGGCTGAAGCTATCATTATTAGCTTCATGTTGTGACCTATCTCCGAAGTCCAGAAAATGACAATGTGCTACATCACTTTACTCTGGGCTTTGGCTCATTAACCTCATGGACATTAGGACCCTTGGAGTCCTCACAGCCTCAGTAGCTCTCCTGTGGTGTTTCAGTTGCATGCGGAGACCAAGAGGGAGAAAACTCTGGCTTATATAACCCGTTAACTTTCTTACCCTTCAGACGCATCTCCATCTCATCAAGGGGTTGCGGGAATGTTTTCTAAGCTCCTCCCATTTCCAACATTCAAGGGTTCCGTCACCCAGTGGATCCAACATTGCTAGTTATCCATAGCAACTTGATGTGTTCCCCATTATGAAAGCAGCTATTTCGTATTTTTTTGTATGCCAGTCATTTTCTTCCTAGATACTGAATTATTGAAAGTTATTTGTCTTCATAAACCCAAGCAATGAAAACGTGTTACATGCGCTAAGTCCCTAACATACATATTTAAACAACGGGCACCGAATGAATTGATGTTGGAAGCTGGCACCTGCTTACCAGGGGCAGGCTGCCCTGGCGGGGGAATCAGGGGCCAATCCTATCTGGTTACACTGAGCAGGTCGGGAAGATGGGGTCTTCAAGCTGATTCCAGAAACCAAACAAGGGACTAACTGGGACCTCACTTCCTACTCCTGTTACCGGACAGCACATGGGGCGCTGCTGCCCGCCACTACCTTCCAGGCAAAGTTCTGGAGGCAAAGGTTTGGCGATAAAGGAAAGGTGACTCTATTCAAAGCTACCCAATTTTGAAAGAACAGCTTTCCACACGCATTAGTCACTTCAGTCTATCGAGTACAACGAAACTCTTTACCTTTTTAGTTAACCTCTTTAATCACTGACGCCTATCCATCAAGGTTAAACTCTTTAACTCAGGAGTTCCCCTATCATTCTCCCATTCGTTTTTAATTATTTTATTTCTATTGGGTTAACTTACAAACTAAAACAACATAATAAGAGGCAAGAGGTACACACTTTTGGAAGAAGGGCAGGTTTCTGCCTGCAAGCCTGTCCCCCCTAGAACACCCGAAGAAGAACAACCCTGCCGCCCTCTGCCAGGCCAGCCTGGTCCTAGGCTGTGCCTGGAGCTTCTCCTCCCGCCCAGAACCCCGTCCTTTGGGAGACGCAGGCGGCTGCAGCACGACCATCCAGGCGTCCTCGGGGAAGAGAGCCAGAGAGCCAGGCTCCGCCCTGCTTTTATGTTAAATCTTCCGGCCCATAATCCCATGCGCTCCAGAGGCATTCACCATGGTCTGGGGTACCCTCCTCCTAAGGCCCATCCCTACGCTTCCCCAGTGATCCGACCTCTCCGTATCCCTCTCAGAGAAAAGAGTCATCACACACAAATTCTCCCCACCCCCACAGGGCCCTCCGCTCTGGGTTGTATCCTCAGCCGCCTTTTCTTCCTCTCTGCAGGAGCAGGGGTCAGCAACGGCCCCCTCCCCGCGTCCCTACTCCACACAGACAGCTTGTCTACTTCTCTCTGATTCTTGCCATCTGTGCTGCCGACTCCCGTGTCTATCTCTGACTTCTCCCACCCCACCTGTGGGACACATTCACATGCTTCCAGTTTAATACAAAAATGAAGAAAATCCTACCGCCTCCTCTGGTTCATAACCTACTGGCTTTTCACTTGTAGCCTGTCACTATTTAGAGTCACTTTTCCACACGCTAAGTCAACTCTCTTTGCTCCAGATCCAACACAACGCCCACCCTCTGGTCTGCTACAAAATGTTCTCCCGCAAAGTAATGAGCAGCCTCTTCCTTTCCACACTAAGTGTCTTTTAGTCTATTTAATTAACCCGAGTGTCTGGTTTTATTGAATAACACATTTCTTGAAGTTTTCAACTTCTTTTCTCTTTGTCTTTGAGTCTATGCTGAGTTCTCTCTTGCTTTCTAAATATGGAACAGCCTTGCCCTGACATCATAGAAGATGATACATGCCAAGAAATTTCCACAGGATTTTAAAAATAATAACTGTTGAACAGATGTACAGGTTATTATTATTATTCTCCATTCTTCTTTTCTATTAAGTATAGTGTTTATAAGGTTCTTTACTCAGTTTTTCTCTTTTGACCATACAAATTTGTCTCGGAGATTTCAAAGATAACAATCTTTGTCATCTTAACAGGTGTGATGTCTTTCATTTTTTTTTTTCTTTTTCGTGAGTAGTTCTCAACCCTTTGTTACATTCCACGGCTTTTGTGTGTCAAACTCAGAAACACATCGTGAATCCCCTGGCCTGATACCATAGTTTCCAAACTAGTTTTCCTCTCTGCAGTTTCTCCCACCAATGACTCAAATAATCCTTGTGCTGAGTGAGGATAATCTTTTAAAAACCTTCCAATAATTCCTTATCACTGATAGGTTATATTAAAACTCCTAAATATGCCACATTTTGCTGGAATAGCATTTGCTGAGTAACTATTCTCTGGCAAACACTGCGGTTTGTGCTTCCCATATGTGCCTCTATCTCAAATACAATCACACCCTACTTTTAGGGATTACTGTTTAAAGTTTACATGAGAAAACTGGATGGTGAGATAGAGTCAATGGAAAGATTATTGTAATGTCCTGGCTAGATATGACGAGCGTTTTGATTCAGGGTGGTGTCAATGGGAGAAAGGTAATAAATTCTATATTTATTTCACATTTGGAATCAGCAGGACTCAGTGACTTCTGAAATGACATCTATGTTAATAGTCCAGAAACTGGGTGGATAGTGTTACCATTAACCAGGGGAGAAACACAGGGGCAGCAATAATGATGGAAGGTACAGCATGGTATGAATGCTACTTTAACCTCTGAGTTTGAGGTGCCTGTTTGCCTTTTCATCAGGGAGGTCCACAGGGAAGTGGGATATGGGGTTGCAGCTTTAAAGCTGGTAACTTGGCTCTTGACTGTGATTTGGAAGTTAACGTAGATGGGGCAATATGAATGTCAGCTGTAAAATTTCTCTACAATGGAGATAATCAAAGAACGACAAAATACTATTCTTTAAAGAATTGCAAATTCTAAATTATGAGAATGTAGCTATATAAATAAATATAAAGTATAAATATAAATTTATAATTTATATATAATTTAATATATAACATATAAAATATATAATTTATACAGATATAGATATATCTATATTTATGCCTATATACTTACATTTTGTACAAATTTTGATTTGTACAAAATGTAAATATTGTTAACCATTAATACATTTCCCTTCTGAGTTCTAACAGTCAATGTTGACTGTTGCAATCCTTCTACTTTAGTTCATTTCCATAAAATACATTTTTTTCATCTCTTATTTTAATGAAAAAGAATAGATTACTGAGTTAGACCCAGAAGCAAACAAATATAAGAACCATTGCAGGAAATTCAGAGCATCAGGGCACTAGGAAACAGAACACGATGGAAAGTCTGGAAGAATCTTAATTATTTCTTCTCATTCCACAAGTAGGTTTAAGACTGGACCTGGATTACACAAGTCATAGAAATCCCTGTGTCCGCTCCATGGCAAGGGAGAGGGGGAATGCTGTCTGGGAGTATCCATAGTGACTACGTGCGATACGCTCCCCTTTGGGAGACAAGCAGCTGTTACAAGCCACACTCACGTGGGTATCTGAAATGAACAGTACCGTGTGCTCCTCTCGGGAGAGTGCCACGAAATCAGGCAACACGGCAAGTGGGTCCCCTTTACGGCATCAGATTCACTGTGTTCACACTCGCTGCTTCTTCCGAAATCCATTCCTCGGTGTGCCGCGTATCAGCTGGAAGCAGGAAGCTGGTGAATACAGAGAATCATTATTACTTTTTTTGGCTGAAGGTTCAACTGGGGCAGGAAGAGTCGTGATGAAAAGATAACTTTTCTCGGTAGCAGAGTCCTTCCCAGAGATACAACCACAGGGAGCTTCCACCTTAGGAGCAGAGTTCCAGTGTGTTTGTGTGAAGGGATGGGGGATCGAAGGTCCCCCTCCCTTTCGAAAGGGTGGTCAGAGGGCAATCTTGACCATTTTGTAAATGGACCAGCAGTTGTGAGGAAGTCTATGGTAAGCACCTGAGCAGGCGTAAGGCTAAGAAGACATGGGGATGGGCATTACTGGGGTCCGAAGAGTAATGGCAGAACATGCATCTGGAATATGTTCAGGTAAAGGGAACAGCGTGTGTGTCTCTCCCTCCCATGTTGCCTCCACCTTCCTGAATCCTCAGACCACCTCTAGCAAGAGTCTAGAATGTCAGAATGAAAACAAAGCAAGAAACAGGACAACAGAGGGAGAAGGCACCCACTAACACACCCGAGAAGGCTGGTGGCACTGGGTGGCCCTGAGACACAAGTCACACTGACATTCGGAGGCTGCTGGTTTGACTGAGCAGCTTCAATTCCCTTCAAGTTAATTGTATGAGCTCACTGCGCATTTAATGGGTTTTAGACATTATAATAAGGGCTTTCCGAACATCATCTCATTTATTTCTCACTGCTCCCAGCACGGTCAGCAGTTGTGCGCCTGTCTCACAAGTGGGCACAGTCAGGGGATGAGGCTTCCAGGACAACTCGGGTGAGCTCACACTCCAGGGAGAGCATCCGGGACGAGCACCTCCCATCGCCAGCGTAGCCCTAGGTCTCTGCGGCTGCACGCTCGGTCCCACCCCTGACCACCAAGATGAGCCTTGTCAGTCACTGCAGATGGGGCCCTGAAACTGAGGACAACCACACCTAAGCCACCGCCTTCAGCGGCAACCGAGCAGGAAAGAATTTACGTGAGGTGCAGAAGGGGACTTCAGAGAGGAGCAAAAGAAAAATCCAGAATCTTAGTCAAGGGATGCAAAAGGACACGGATACATTCTCCCAGGCTGGAAATGTTCTTACCAAGTCCCCAGGGGCTTATTTCAATCTATCGAATGTCTTGGTATTTCAAAAAGGAGACCCTAATTTATTCCACGTTGCCTCGTTGGCAAGACTGCTATCACAGGAAGGCAGGGGGCAGAGAGCGGGTCAGGTACTTCTTTTCTAATGCTCCTGTGGTGCGTAGAGAATGCTGTTCTCTGGAAAGCCAATAACTTTTGCTCCGTGTTTTGGGGGCGCTGGCAGTCACCGAATTCCATGTGCACCTTCGTGAGTAAATAGCACACAGCTATTTGAAGCTGTCAGAAGCTGCCGCAGCTTCTCTTCTTCCTGTGTGGCCTAATACAGAACATGGCCAAGTCCTGGGGGACCACTGAAGGGCACCTCGGCTGAGTCACCTGGACTCACAATACCGTGAGCAGGGACTGGGCTGCCCGCCACAGTTACCGCTTCACATGCTCCTGGGTGTGTTCAACTGAGCACGTGAGAAAAATGAACATTGTGATGCAGTACAATGGCAGTTCTAAAGTTTCTGGAAACTACCATGAGTACAGCATGGGTCAGCCAGAGAGGGGTGGGCTACGTTCGTGTACCCTTCCTAAGGGATGCAGGTCAAGGTGTCAGGGTTGCTAGAACCCGGCGGAAACGTCACCTTAAGAACAAGTCCAAGGCAAACCCCTGAGGGGGCTTTTCAACAGGATGTCATGAAGTTAATAGAAAAAGTATCTGGAGGAAAAAAATGACCCTATAGTATGCAATAAAGGAAGTGTTAATGATTGAACCTCTGTATCCATCCTGACTCGACTGAACCATGGACAATTAGTAGGTTCATAATGTATCTTAGAAATAAGTGAGCTCCTATTGTCTCTCTCCTTTGCCTGAAAGTTAATTTTCAGACAGTCTACCTACGGCCTCTCCAAACAAAATACATATATATTTTTTTAAATAAAACTCTGTCACTTTTCTTCTGAACAGAGCTGTGAAACTAATAAAATTGTGACTTTTCATAGGATATTCCAAAAAATGCTTGCTATCACTTTTCTACCCTACAGTATGGTCTTTTATACATTTAGCTGAATTTTCTTGAGACGGGCATAATTTCTAGATTCAGTGTTTCGTGAAATATTTCTCTACTTCAGTCAACTATTTGCTTAATGGTTAAATCTTGATTTATAATATCAAATATTAATCGCAGCCAATGCACTTACAGGTAAAAAAAAAGTGATGTTTTGCTCAAGTTTTCCCACTTAATCTGGAGAGAAGGACTTGTGAGGAGACAGAAAATGTATGCTTTGAGGGTCGTCACTTCAAATAACATGCCCGTGGGAAGTGCTTATACATTTTTCAGCTCCCCCGGGAAAGGTGAGCTGTATTTGAGAGTTAGTTCTGACATGATACCTTGCCGTGTTCTCCTTGAAAATTACAGTCAACGTTAGAAACATAAAACTGAAAAGAACTGACCTCTCTTCCGCTGTGAAGACGCGTTTTCTCTTTATATTATCCTGATTGAGAATAGTTTATGTGGACAAATAAAGAATCCCCAGTTGTCTCCTTGGAGTGTATACATCGCGCCGGAAGGAGTGTCAGGGGCCCAGTCTTGTAAGCTCTGGTTACAGTCTCAGCCAGGAATGCCTTCCACAGTTATGTGATGTTTTATAACTGGGTCCTAGCCTCCAAACAACAGGCTGAATTTATCCTGATTTTGTTATACAAAAAAAAAAACTATCAAAGGGAAAAACATAGAAACAGCATATGAATCTTATAATAAAGGAATTTTATTTCTCAAAATCGGATGCCTACCCTTCCTCCTGACCCACCGGGGTTGGCACAGCATAGTCCTGGCTGATGCCCACGGTCCCAGAATAACTATTGGTAGCTCCTCACTCTCACTCCCAAATGTTCTCCTGGCAGAGGCAAGGGGAGGGGGCTGGGTGATTCTTTGCGGGTTCACCTACGCAAAAGGGAAGTGGGTGGGTAATGACTCGGCTAATAAGGAAGTGGTGGAGCACTTATTTGTCTTTAGCCGTCACTTAGTAAGTGGACTTAATGACTGTCTGCAAAATGTTACTTTGTTTTTAAGTTTATTCTGATAATATCCGTTCTAAGATGAATAAAAAGACTACTTCTCTGGAATCTTTTGCTTTTGGATCATATTTCAGAAACTGTGAGAAACCGGTGTGAAAGAGAAGAAGGCAAAGAAGAAGAAAGAGGGATGATCCAAGAGAAAGACGGCTCTGTGTTTGCTTTGTGCCTCGGCTCCGGCCTGTCGCCATTGCTCTCAGAACGATGTTGCCTTCACTGGAGATGCAGCAGCATTTCAGTCTTTTTCCAAGGAAAGCATCTCCGTTTGTAGAGGATTTAAGAAAGAAATGGAAACTGATTCTGAGATGAACTAGAAAACAAGCAGAATATAGCAACTTCAGTCATTCCCCTGGTGATTTTTTTTTTCTAAAAGGAAGACTCTGGAAAGACCCAGATACCGAGGCTCTGAAACATTATTAAGATGAACCTCCTGGGACTTGGTGGGTTTGTAGCCTGCAGGAAATGTCCTTTCAAAGTAGGTTATCCTAGCCCTGGCTGATGTGGCTCAGTGGATTGAGTGCTGGCTTGCAAACCCATGGGTCGCTGGTTCGATTCCCAGTCAGGGCACATGCCTGGGTTTCAGGCCAGGCCCACAGTAGGGGGCTCATAAGAGGCAACCACACATTGATGTTTCTCTCTTTCTCTTTCTCCTTCACTTCCCCTCTCTCTGAAAATAAATAAATAAAAATCTTTAAAATTTTTAAAAAATATGTTATCCTAAGTACCTGTAGAAATACTCTGATAAATCATGTGCCTTTAGCGATGCAAGGAGAGGGTCGGACTAGGATCTGAGACCACATGGGCAGGAGGATGCTCTATGAGGTTTTTGGGGGTTTTGTTTGTTTGTTTTCTTTTATGTTTTTCCAGTTTTCTGTTTCTCAGTTAGAAACTAAAAGGAGGTATTTTGGCCATACAAGGATGGGAATATTGTCTTTTAAAACAATGATAGTCATAAAGATATTACAAGAAAAAAAAGGTGAAAAAAAAAAAAAGAACTGCAGCCAAGAGGCATTTGATTTGCAGTGGTCTCGAGTGTCCTTCTGCTGTTGGTTGAATCTCTGGTCACTTTAAATTGGAACTAAAGCATATTGTTACACTCAGAGTCAGGAGCTGCAATATCTCTTGGTGACACTAGATGTTATAAATTGAATTCATAATTAAGCTTAATCTTTTTGTAGATGGAAAAATTCTCCCTTACTAAATGTGCCTCATAATTCCTTTTTTTCTTGCCAATAAGGGATATTAGCCTGAGAGGAAATCTGAAACCTTCATCATTTCTGACAAGGGGAAGCCATATATATATGTTTTTTTTTCTTAAGTGGACTTTCCAGGTCAGCAAAAGCTGTGTTGAAGGACTCTACCTACAGATTCTGGATTAGACAATGAACTTGTGTGTACTCCCCAGTCATGCCCTGACATACACTAAGAGTGATCGCATTTTGTCTGTGTTATGCGACACAGACATTGTAAATATAAATTTTAAAGATATTTGCTGAAATCTCCTTAATTTTCAACTAGCTATTGCAGAAGTGGTGCCAGAGGGCCGCAGGGACAGGTGGTGCTGGTGGAAGCTAGAGCGAAAGGTTCCCGTGAGTGAGTACCTTTCACTCCTCCACATGGATCACGTTTGGATGATCTCAAAGACTAAGGAACTAAGTCTCAAAATCTAGATAAGAGACAGAGGAATGGACTGCAAGAGGGAATGGTGGATGATTGTCTTGCCTTTAACCTTAACATTTTTGTACGGAACAGGCGTAGATTTCATTGCGGCGGGCAAGTGGGTGACACTGTAGAAAGCTTAGTGTGAACAAAGGTCAATGAAGGGGGTACTATGACCGGCAATGGTTGTTCTTAATCTTACTCATTACGCAGTTTTATCAATTAAGTGATTCTTTTTATCTTCAAACCCTGGAAGCAGATGTGTCAGTTTCTAGCAGCAAACAACTGCAATGACCATGGCATCAAAGAGACATACAAACATGAAATATCACAATAATAATTACACCCGCTACCATAGACTGAGGACCTGGCAACCTTTCCCTGTTGTGTTGCGGACACTGTTATCACTAAACCATCCCTGTATCATCTGTGTTGGTTACCATTCTCCCATTTTACACATAAGGATAACAATTATCCAGGCTGGCAAAAATCAGATTTTACTTTATTGTGAAGATGATTGACTTTTGCTACAGAGACGTGTCTTCTTTGGGAATTCTGCTTTGTGGACCTCATGTCAATGCGGTGGTTAAGTAGAAGGCACTATTTCTCCTGAGTAGTCAAATTTTCTCACATCTTTTGTTATTCACCTGTGGCTTTCCTGATGTTTAGTAATTTTACCTTTCTGAAGTGCATTCTGATGCCCTTTGGGCATAAAGATCGATCCCACCCTTTCTCTTAGCACGTCCTAGACTAATGTCCTCTTTCTCACAATCGGGGCTGTGTCCCCCTCTAGCGCCATGGCTAGGACCCGGTCGGTGATTGCAGTTCAGTGTCACCCAAGGACAGAGGTTGTAAATGTGCGTGCATACACACTGCACACACTACACACTCACAAAGAAACAGTGATAGGGTGTTGTAAGGAGTAGAGTGTGATTAATGTACCAGAAAAACTAAAGGAAAATTAAAGACGAAGCACTCCAATGAAATGGAGCAAGGCACACAGCCCTCGTCACTGCCTTATTGATCCCGGTAAGGGCTGGTACCTTGCATCATCGCCGGGGCCTCCCTAGCGGTAATCTTCACTGGCGTTTCCGAACTTCCCTATTGATTCCTTTCCAGAAAGGTGTTTCCACCTTTTTTCATAGAAGGAGCATCAGAAAGAAGGAAGCAGGAGTTCAGCTGTGCGTGTGGCCATGTTCTGAGCCCTCCGGGGAACCTACATCCTAGGATGCGGACAGGAGAACCTATCACCAAGACTTTTCTCCGGCCCCCAGGCTCCCAAACGCCCCTCCAAGTACATGCGCCTGGAGAAGCAGTGGCTTGAAGCTCCAAGACCATCAGCCATTTCTCTTGACAAGAAAGGGATCCCTTGCTTCTTTCTTCTGGATTCCAAAGAAGAGGTGTTCCCTTTAAGTCTTGCCTAAAGTGAATTTTTGTTCAGAAAGTCTTTTCCAGCTGCTTTGGCGAAAGGCAACTTTTTTTTAATGCTGAGCGATCACCCGGGCTTACTTCTGTGTGATCGCCGGAGTGTCTCTGAGCTTCTTCCCGGAGTCGGTGGGAAGACCATCTTAAGTCGCGTTCGTGAAAGGAGCTGAGTCACAGCTGCCACGAGGAGGAGACACGAGTTCTGTCAAGTTGGCTGAGGACGACTGAATAGAGCCAGCAAGCCCCTCCTCTGGGAGGCTGGCAAGCCAAGCCCCACACTAACGCAGCTTTAACTTCCAATTTCAGTTAAAGGACTAGGTGGCCATTTATCCCTCGTTTACCCTCCCCACACCCTCCTTCCTGGTGGTGAGCACACGATACAATATACAGATGACATGTTGTACAATTACACACCTGAATTCTGTATACTTTTTTAACCAGTGTCACCCCAGAGAAAGCTACATTGCTCATGCTTCTAACATTGAACTCTGGTCATTCTTAGAGCTTTCACTGTGTCTCTTATGCACATTAACACAAGGTAGGCAGTGACATCTGGCTTGGCAACGATTTCTCCTTTTGATAACTGTACCTTCCTTTGTTTGCCAAGGAATTTACTAATCAGGCTGCAAATCTGTTCTTCTCTTGTTCCTTGTGTGTGAATAATCATACATGTCAAAAAGTGGCATGCAGTCTGTGTCAAGGGGGCAAAGCTCACATAGCTCCTATATTGTGTTCTGTACTGTAATGGTACGATTTGAGGTCTGTGTATTTGTGCAAAGCATTTCTTTATTAAAATCACGTGTCATGAAAAGACTAAAATACAATAAAATAACCAGGACTCGCCAACTCCCACAGAAGACCAATAATTGACTCCTTTAGTCACCTGCACCACACATAACCAATAAACAGTAAGACGTTCCTTTTTAAGTTTTACTTTAAAATTAATGAATGAAAGGACTAGGAGGACGCAGCAGGGCCAGACCGCCTCCATCTGACGGTGAAATCTGGACCTGCCGCAGATGCCGCTCACCGAGAAGAGCATTTAGTGTCCTCTGCCAGCCATACTTAACCACTAGTGACAGGACAATATGTCCTGGCGCCTCACCAGTCCCCGGCATTAACACAATGTTTGTCGCACACGCCTTCGCTGGGCAGGGGGCGGGAGGCGAACCGCTGACAGGAAAGGATGAGGCAGCTGTCACGTGGGCTCCCGGGGAGCTCCCGTCCTGCCAGGGAGGGCAGAGCAATGTCTCCCGGGTTGGGGGGCAGCTGTGAGCGGCAGGACTGCGGAGACGACGTGCAAACCCTGGACCCATGCAGAGCAGTGAGGAAGGAAGGGGTTTTTTTTAAAGGGAAACATTCAGGACAGTGCGATCTGGCTCTTTAGCCATCACTACACCCTTCACCGCCAGACGCAGCCCCTGCGCTCTCCTCGCCATCCTTAGGTGTGCTGGTGACGAGTCAGCACCTCCACACTGGTGTGGGGGCTACCTGAGTTCCCCAGGCTGGGCCCCCTTCTGGAATTAGTGGAAGGAACTGGGAAATGTGTATTCACATGTCCTAAACGTGTTGTGATGGCAAATCAGTATGCCAAGCAAATGGGCAGGGTGTATCACATGCTCCTTTTTTTTTTTTTTTTTTTTGACAAAGTAAGGTTCTTTCCAATTCCCACGAAGGGGTGACAGGAAAAGGGGACATTGGCTTGACCAGAGGAACTCACTAAGATGCACCCAGCAGCAAAGGGGGTCGTTTCACGGGCAGATCATCCCCAGCGCCCACGGGCGCGTGTAGAGGCTTAAAGGTGCATTTCAAGAAAGTCCCATAAAATCTGTGGTCAGTAGCGCCCAGGGAAATGTCAGACTGATCTGTCCTGGCAAACTGTGATTTGACAAATAAGATCAGGCATGCGCTATGTGGGGTGCTTGGTAGGCATTTGGGGTACCGTCTCACAACAGGAGTGACGGCAGTCAGGAAAGGTTAGCTACGTGCCAGACACCTCTCAGAGTGCCCTCCTCACGCTGGGGTGACCAGTTCTACCAGCAGCCCCACGGTGTATTCGTGTCACCAATGTCATTGATTTTAAACATTACCATTTTATGTTTTATTTTATTATTGTGAGGGTACTGAACAGGGGGACGGCACACGGCTGTCCCGAGGTTGCACTGCTGTGCATGTCTTCACACCCGGGGCCACCTGGGGACACTCTGGCACCACCCCGCCTCCGGGAGATGCTCCCTGTCCACTGGGGGATGCCACATCATCTTCTTTGTCAGATAATTCATTGTTGTTGACCCATTACCAAAAACTGACTTTGGGTGGTTAAAAATCTCTTTGCTTTACTCCCGCTATTACATGGCACCACCTCTACAGAGGTAATACACGAAATCAGCTCCCCAAGGAAAAGCCTGTCTAAAACATCCAGTGGGTCAAGGTTGTGGCTGTGCATGGGGACCTTAGGACACTTCTTCAGTTTTTGATGATCGCTCAGCTGAGTTGTATCTTAAGAAAATGTCTTCATTTCCTTTTCTTGCTCTAGGATCCTCTACAATGTCTTGTTGCACAACCAACCCTCCTCCCTGGAGCTCCCCTACTTGACTCCTCTCACTGCACCATCTCCGGCCAAAGTGTGTTTGCAGCAACCCCAGAGCTTGGTTGGATAACCATGTCAAGCACACTTGCAGAGAAATCCCGCTCCCTCGCTGGAGAGCTACGCGGCAGTAATAACTCTCACTCAGGGGTCCGTAAAACGCGTCCTTCTCTTTAGGTAATGCCTCTAATGGAGGTTTTCCAAACCCCAGCTCTCAAAGGGCAGCCTCAGTCTTGCCAGATTTGAACCACTCTCTTTTAGTGTAGAACTGACCTGTTAGGCCTCACGCAGCCCCTCAGACCAGACACCTGCTCCCTACCCGGGGAACCAGCAGCTGGGGCCCCCTGCTCAGAGTCCAGATGTCTTTCTGAGCAGTCCTGGGCCGGTCCCTTCTTTCCCCTTGCACGGTTCTGCCTCTGGATCCTGCCCCAGGAACAGCCCTCTGTCTCCCCTGGTCTGGGATCAGTGCATGCATAGAAAGTGATTTACCATTGCTTTGGTCTCACCTACACACTCCTTAAGGGGCTTTAAGCTCTGGAAGCGCTGGATTGCTTATGTCTCTTTGCGTGTTACCTCAGCATCTAATGCAGTGTTGGGTGCACAATAGGCTCTGTAGCAATTTGATAAGGGGATCAATGATTTAGTGACTGGAATATTGGTGCATATTGATGGTTTTGACAAGCCAGGAGCTACTTAAAGGTCTTTGTTTCTATTTGTGTTGGGTTCACTCTTTCACAGGTTGTTTTCAGAGCCCAGCGTGCTTTCTCTCAGACTTGCTCTTCTGAGCTGTAGGCAATCTCAGAATTTACAAAGCATTTTCCCAAGAGCATTGTTCTCACCAACTTGACTTTTGCCCTGAACTAGAAGTGTCTCTGACCCCAGCCTTTCCCCCGGCTTCTGACCTGGTAGCTCCTGAGCCTCGGGAATCCATCAGCTCGGGCGTCCCTGACTCCCGTGCACCTGAAACCAGTTTCCCCACAGATCCTACGATTTGGACCAGAGATACCTCAGAGCCTTGTCTATTTGAGAAAGTTTTCTTTAATTTCGCCTTCTTTGTTCTCTGGAATGCAAGCATGAGTGTTAGCTCCTTTGTAGAGACTGGCAGACATGTAGGTAAAGAGTATGCAATAAGAATTTGCATGAAACCACTATCTAGGGATGTTAATATGACCTATTGCTTAATTAGGATAGTAAGCCTTCAGCAGTAAAAGCTCATCCCTACAATTACTTCTTTGAATCAAACCTGCTTCCATACAGTTCACGGATTTTTATATAGCATGCCATTCTTGAAACATTAAAATGGGTTCATTTCATCTTTTATTAGTAGCGTTTTTTATTAGTGTCCCTATGTACATATACTTGCCTCCTAAGGAGAGCAATTTTTAATATAACAAACATAAACCACATACAGGTGGCCTATGTATTACCACCTCCGTGTATTTGGAGAAAGAAATAAAAGGTGTTTTCTCTGTATCCGTTCCTATTCCCCGTATTTGCCTACCACTGTTCTCTCTCCACTCCTGCGTTCTCCCGACTCTGAGAAAACAATTGCTGTTGATAGAACAGACTCTTCTAAGGAAAATGTGTTTTGTGTTTAGTGTTGCCAGGCCTGATGAAAGGTTAAATTAAATTCTGTTCTACAGTGCGAATGGGGCAGGGGTAATAGGAGGTTTTCTACCTATAAGAGCTTAATTTCCTTCTCATTCCTTCTTCTCCCCAACGGCACAGGAATTCAGAAACTGCTTGGCTATTTTCCTCTAACAGTTCACAGTTCCCTGTGGGACAACCTGAGGTGGAACCGTATGCTCTGGCTTTAACTTCTTTCCTAACATCAGGATAATTCATTCTCAAAGCGCAAAGAGAAAAACAGGTGTACACATACAGCAGAGATCTGTTTTTTTTTTTTTTTAAGTAAGTATGATATTTAACATCAGAGGGTGTTGGTATCATGCCTGGCCCAAAACAGTGAAAAAATAGTCCTTTAATAGGATGGACACGTGAAGTACTTTTCTTTCTTTTTTTAAAATTTATTTATTTATGTTTTAGAGAGGGAAGAAAGGGAGAAAGAGAGAGAGAGAGAGAAACATCAATGTGCGGTTGCTGGGGGTCATGGTCTGCAACCCAGGCATGTGCCCTGACTGGGAATCGAACTTGCGACACTTTGGTTCGCAGCCCGAGCTCAATCCACTGAGCTACGCCAGCCAGGGCTACTTTTCTTTCTTGAGAAAGGAAACAGGAGAGCTCAGTTAGTATTTTCATCATTTGAAAACTTGGGAAGAGAGTTTGAAAAGTTAATGAGACTGCTTCCATTTCTGGAATGATGACGAACTGACTATCCTGAAAAAAAAATCATCCTAGAAAAGCCCAGCTGAGTTAGCAACACAGGAAAGAAGTATCATCAAAGGACAAAAACCCGTGAGGTTATCCCAGGGAAATAAGCTGGTCCTGAGGCTGACGGTTCTCTGGGGTCTTCTACAGACTCGCAGTGCCCTAGCTTTTTCATGGTCACAGGCCGAAGGGCGGGGTGCTGGCCAAGGGCAGGGCAGCACCCTGTCTAATGCAGGAAGCTGAATTAGGGGGAACACCTGAAGTGGGCTTCTCCCTAAAAGCAAAACCTCTGTGTGAGCACTGGGAACACACGCATACACCAAGGGGGTAGGGTGGAAACTTGCTTGTCGCAACCTGAACTTTGGGTAGATGAGAAAGCACGGGCCGTGGGATGCCTGAATCGCAAGCATCCGGCCTCGTGTGTGCATGCAGCCTGTGGTCACTCAGCCTGTGGGCACTCAGTGCATCACAGAGCAGGAACTAAATGGGACGCGGAGATAGCATGGCGGTGACATTGGGTCTCGGGTAGAACAAATGCATATATCCTCTAGAGTAACTTTCTTTAATATTCTTTTTTATAAAGATTTTATTTATTTATTTTTAGACAGAGGGGAAGGGAGGGAGGAAGAAAGGGAGAGAAGCATCAATGTGTGGTTGCCTCTCCTGTGTCTTCCACTAGGGACCTGGCCCACACCCTAGCCATGTGCTCTGACTGGGAATCGAACCAGCAACCCTTTGGTTTACAGGTCAGCACTGAATCCACCGAGTCACACCAGCCAGAGCTTCTTAAATATTCTTAAAACAAGGATTCAAAGAAATCCCCCCAGATGAAATTTCAAGGGGTGTGAGCTCAGAACACCAACAGATCACAAAACTCATGAGCAAACAAACCACTTACTGTGTCAGTGGAATTGTAACAGGGTGCAGCCAAGACGGGGGCCCCAAACAGGGATTTGGAATGGGGTCCAGAACTCAAGATGTTCGGGAAATATTAGGATGTCCTCACCCCTTACCCCCACAGGTGTGAGCTGGGGGAAGGGACCCATGGAGCAGGAACATGCAGGGCTGTTTCGTACAGCAACAGCTTTGCAGCTAACCTCTGGCACGGTCATTTAACATATCTAAAACCTTTAACTGGTTGCATAGACATGTTAAATAGCTGTGGCCATGCTTTGAGCCAGGGAGAAGGGAGTGGCTTCCACCCAAGATGTAACTGGGAGGCAACTCTCCCTCCTTACAGCGCCTGCATCAGAGCTTGGAGATGATTGGCTCCACACGATGGGGTCACACCTGCCTAGACTCACTTTGGCAGCCCAGTAAAGCTGGAAGGGCATGAGAATGCTGACAAGTGTAGCCAATTGTGGGAGGAGTCGGAAATGGGGCTGCAGAGGAGGATTGGTGCAGGGATTTAAACCCAGACTCAGCAGTCATTAAAAGGAGAACCTTGTGGCTTTAGCCAGAGTGTAGACCCCCTCGCAGCTTTAGTAGGAGGAGAACCATGCAGCTTTGCCAGAGTGGGGACCCCCACAGCTTTGGTGGAGAGAAGAACCATGCAGTTTTGGCCAGAGCGGGGACCCCCGCAGCTTTGGTAGAAGAGGACCACACGGCTTTGGGGTGCTCCCTTCGGCCATGTGGCCTGGGAAGCAGGAGAGACTTTGCCTGGAAGGAGGGTGAAAGAACTCTTGCCAGTGGGCCATGAGAAGGTGCCACATGACTTTGGATTAACTGAAGATCCTGACGGTGACACAGCTGATGGTGCCGGGAGCCTGGATCATGGATGTCTACTTCCTTTCCTGAGATACGGTGCCCCAGATTAGGGCAGGGAGAAGGAAGCACTGTGGGTGTCTGTGGGTATCCAAAAGGACTTTGATATTTTTTAAAGATTTTATTTATTTATTTTTAGAGAGGGAAGAGAGGGAGAAAGAGAGAGAGAGAGAGAGAAACATCAATGTGCGGTTGCTGGGGGCCGTGGCCTACAATCCAGGCATGTGCCCTGACTGGGAATCGAACCTGTGACACTTTGGTTCCACAGCCCATGCTCAATCCACTGAGCTATGCCAGCCAGGGCAGGGCTTTGATATTTTAATGAAGACATTAGGTCACTACTTTAAGTCTGTATAGCTTTAAATAAACATTTCCTTTCCTTTTCACAAATCTCTGGCATTGAGAGAAGTTTTTCCTAAAGTGATGGACAACCGAACCTAGTGGGGGTCCTTTCAGTAATTGTGTATTGTGCCCCCCTTGGCCCCCGTGTCCTCTAACAGAATCAATAAAAAGCAGATTCAAACATGCAAGAAACATACTTTACAATTAATAGATAAATAATAAAAATGAAAGTGTTTAAATATTTAAGGAGTCCATTTTTGAGAAAGGCATAAGAGAATAATAGTATCTTTGGAAATTCTGCTGCTATAAGCTCAATATTTTGCCTCCCCCAAATCCGCATGTCGAAGCCCTAACCCCTGCGTGATGATGGTGTTTGAAGGTAGGGCCCTTGGTCATCGGAACAGGGCCTTGGTCTGATGGGGTCAGTCCCTTAAGAAGAAGAGACACCAAAGGGCTTGCTTTCTACTCTCTCTACCATGTGAGGGCACAGCGGGCAGGTGCCATCAGCCAGCCGGCAGGACGGCCCCTCCAGAGCTTGACCAGGCTGGCACCTTGATCTTGGACTTCCCGCCAACAGAAGCTGAGAAACAACTGTCTGTTGTGTAAGTCACCCAGCCTGTTGCGTTTTGCTCTGGTAGCCTCAGCAGCATAACACAGCTTCAAAGGCTGCTCTTTCCCAAGACGATTAGTGTTGATTTTACCGGCTTACTGGGCAGCAGCTTTTCCTTTTTAAAAATATTTCCTGGTCCACGTTTGCTCTATTTGAAAATCTCAGGCCCCATTCCCACATTTTAAGAGTCATACGCTTTGTCTTCTGACCTTTGCCCAGCTTGTAGGGTAGGACTCACACGGTTTTAACAAGATCCCGGCTTCTCAGTCCCACTTCCTGCATCTTCAGCAGGAAGGCCGCACCTCTGGTCTCTAACAACCTCTGCATTTGAGCAACCAGAAGCTGCTTTTACTTTCCTAAGAGCTTAAGGATATATTTTAAATATTCATTCATGCGTTTAGCACATAATCATTCATCAGACAAATATTTAATTATTGGAGCCCTATACCAGGCACCTAGGTTGTATCAGTTAACCCCAGCACCCCTGCCTCCAAACACGATGCACCCCTCGTGGTTGCACCGTAGTTTTACACTGCAGCTCAGGGAGACACGCCGTGTAGACTGACCTTTGTAATACATGAATTTCCAAACAAGCTAGAAAGGGATGTGTTGCTAAAGAAATTTACTCTGGGCATGTTGTAATGTTAGTAATTCAGTCTGGTCATATTAGATCTCATTAGGAAGGTGACCTTCGAACAGAGACAAAAAGAGGCAAGGGGGTGGCCACGGATTTATGGGAGGGAAGGGCAAACCCAGCGGAGCAAACCGCCCTTGCAAAGGTCCTCGGGCAGGAGCCCGCCTGGTCAGTGCAGGGAGCAGGAACCAGGCCAGGGCGGCGGCTGGCTGAGCAGAAGGAGCAGAGAGAGCAGCAGGCAACCGTGGGGTCAGAGAAAGGGGACAGGGATGGGGCAGGAGAGAGAGTTACAGGCTGGTAGGGGCATCGGTAAGGATTTTTGACCATTGCTAGGGTTTTTCTTAAATTTTGGCTACATTTCTAGTTGTTTCTAGCTGAAGGTCTCAGTGACTCTATGGTCACTATGATTGCCTTAAAGCATTGCCCTGTTCTTTTCAATCAATCATCTAGCTTGTGAACCATAGTTTAGTAAATGTGAATCTTGGAGAGTGCTCTTCTTTTATGTAGCAGGATACAAAATATCATGGGCTACCAGGACAGGTCAAGTAACTCAGCTGACGCATCTTGTTAGGGCTGGCGTGAATGCAGTGATTGGCCCACCGGAACGTAACACAGCCTTACCCCTGCCCTTGCCCTCACCCTCTGCTGTGGGGAGTGGAGAGGACCAAGAGTCAGTGCCGACAGGTGACTGACATGAGCAGGAATCCATTGGAAACTAAGATGCTCTGGCATTTCTATTTTTCTGGAGACATTGAGGAAAGAATTTTATCTCTGAAAGATATAACAGATCTCTCATTATTCATTCTAATCAGTTTCTGTGTCCCTGAACGTTGCATAATTTATTTAATATTCTCCTTCTCTTTTATGTTCTCCCAGGTGATGAAATTTTTTTGAGATATGACATTAACTGCTTTGGGCAATGGTTTACATGATTTTTGCATTCCCTGATGAACACCTTCAAAGTGTTCATGGTACCGTGTCGCTATGGACTGAATGTGTTCCCCCAAACCCCCAATACATGAAGCTCTAATCTCCAAGTTGATAGCATTCATACTCATTTGTGGGCCTTTCGGTGATGAGATCTAATGACCATGATGGCTGCAAAGGGACTAGTGGACATAGAACTTCTACAATGGAGACTCTGGACGAAGGGATCATTCACATCTCGGTGGATGTAATGGGACATTGTGAGATTTCATCATGCTATTCAGTTTAAAACACACAGGTTGTTTATTTCTGGAATTTTTTAGTTAATAACTGTGGACCACAGTTAACCACAGCCAAGCTTAGAAAGGTAAACCATGGATAAATGGGACTGCCATCCTAATTCCAATGGTATCCATTTTGGAATATCAACAGAAAGCTCAAATTTTCTGTCTATCTTTCTCTCTCTCTTTTTTCCCTTTTTCTCATTAATAGTCATTTTTTAAAACTTTAAAGCTAGGGATTTTCCTGGCAAGGTGAAACGTTGGGTTCAATTACTGCATCTGGCCACATTTCCAGAAATACTTGAAGTCACGAAAGAGCAACAGCTTCCCGTTTTGTCCCACGGAGCCTGAGGTTTTCTTGAAGGTCTTCCAGGTGTGCCCGGAATTTATACCTGAGATTTCCTCTTTAAACATTGTTCTGTATGTTTTCTTTTAAAACAGAAATGAATCATGAGTGGGCTCTGTTTATTTATTTATTTTCCAGATCTCAGAGGAAACGTTTCTCTTTTCTTCTCGTGGAAGACAACACATACACACTTTTTATCATAGTGAAGGTTTTGGCATTGCACTTGGTTTTTCTTTCTCTTTGTCTGTTGGAATTCTGACCCAATATGTGATAGTAGTTTATAGAATGGGGGAGAAGTAAGTTTATAGATGTTCATATGGAAAAAAAAATACAGCAATTAATAAACAGTTTCACATACTCACCACCATAAACCTACTTCTGCCCCACCCTGTACATTACAAATTTTGAACCACATTTTTTTCAATTATGCACAACTATGTCCCAGGTTTCCCAACTTCAAATGGCTGGGTCCATCCTTGGGGAGTCCAGCTAAGCTCCTCCTGGCACTGCTGCCTGGCACTCATTTCGTTTGGCCACGTGTCCCGCAGGCACAGATCCACAAATCGAGGTGAATTCCTGATCGGGACACTCCAACAGCCCTGGGACCAGTAGTCTCCTTGCCTCCCGGAGCCTAAACATCTTTTATGCCCTTTAGGTAAAACCCCTGAGGAGCTTCCCCAAACCTCCTCTTTTGGTTTGAATGGGTCGATCAGGACCTAGTCCAGGAACCCAAAGTACTTTACTCACAGACTCTAATAAAAACCTCGAGTTCTGTTGCTCTCTCCATGCTTCGTCTTCTTCTTAACCTCCCCTTGCTGCCCCTCAAGGTGACTTTCTCCGGGACCCTTGAATAACAAACTTCCCTATTTCAGTTTCTCTGCGGTCAGTTGTTAAACCCAGACTCACCATCTGGTACCTTGCACTCTGCTAACAAATGTTAATTTCACAAGGTCATGAACCATCAAAACAATTTCAGTATTTTCATGATAACACTACAATAAATAGATGTTAAGATTTCACTTATTGATACATACCGATAAAGTATCTTTATAATCTGGGTATTATGTTGAGTCATCCAGAAGACTGTGTATGCAAAAAAAAATTATTCTGTTTTGAGATAGTTGGGATGCTTTGAATTGTGTATTCGCCCTCTTCCCTCTTTCATTGTGGGTAGAGCACAGTTGCTTGCCCTTGAGTGATGGCTGGACCACATAAACTTGCTTTGGCTGATAGAATTCTCACAGATACGATCTAAGCAGAGGCTTAAATGTACCCAAGATGTTTGGCTCAACTATGTGGCTCTGGCAATTGATCATTACAAGAACTTCCTGGGGTAGCTGCTACCCGAGACCCAAAATGAAAAAGGGGAAGCAAACCTGAACCCAACCCATAGCCCAGAGCCGAGATCTAACCAACTGATGACACCCCACCTGGACTCCATGAAACAACTCCAGGTGACCCCACACTCTTGTGCAAGAATCACAGAGCTCACTGTTGTATGTGGGTGAGTTGGGTCCACTATGTAGCAAGTTTATATCAACAGCTCAGCAACAATGCTATTCTAAGGAAAGTTTGAAAACAATGACAATAGATCAAATAAAAGTTTAAAATACTTTTTTAAAGTTATAGGAAGGAAAGAAGGAAGGAAGGCAAGGAAGGAGGGAGGGAGGAAAGAGTACAGTAAGTAGAAATGAAGAAGGGACGATTTTTTGTATTTATACTGAATATGGAAAAGAAGCATATAGCAAAAAGAAAATTTCAAATACAATTATAAAATAAATACTCAAATCAGGCTGGTGTCAAAATTAAACTTTAAAAAAATCTTGGAAATTTAACAGAAATTTTAAGTGTTTCATGACAAATATATAAGAAAAAAATTAAGTGATTTTTTTGGTCATTTCTCAGATCTTTGTTATCCTCACCACCTGAATCTGGTAATAAGACAGAAAAATCTGATGTCTCAGAGAATATTTTCTTTCAGTACTGACAAAATTAACCTGAGGAAACTCTTTCTATGTTTATGCTGTTGTGTTATTACCTTGCTATGTCTATAGGCCCTGACTTTTATAACCTTAGTATGCTAATAATTTCTTCACTTGGGATCCATAAAAAAATACATGAATTTTTCCCATTAACTAGTAGGCTTCCCAGGCTTTTCTGGTTTTCTGAATTATTAATAACACTGGCCCTGTGAACAGTTGTTGCTATCAGCATCGTGCATTTGTGAACTACATATTGGCTCCTCTTAGATGTTGTACCAATGAGCTAAAGAGACCTGCCCTCGAAAACATACAAAATGTCAGTCTTGCAGAGGGAACTGTGAGTGAGAAGATGAAAATGAAGAGGTTAAAAAAAAAACTTGTGGAGAATAAAGTAATCATTATGTGTGGGGGGAAAAAAGGAAATTGATTTTTATGTGATAGCGGAGGGTGGGACCTTGAGAGAGACCTCATTAACCTAAGGCAAACGTTCAAAGATGTTTGCAAGAAAATGTTCTGGACCCAGAAAATACGCTTGATAATAACAAAGGGCGTGGACGGAGAAGGGCAGAGAACAAAGCAGAGGAGGGAAGTCTGAGTTACTGTCAATCAAATATTATTTATCTCGTGCCTGATGCAATGACAGGCATTGGCTATTTGATCCTTACGTTACTGTCCGTGGAAGATTAAGTAGGAATTTTCACCCTTTCTCACCTTGCTGAAGTGTCAACAACCAAACACACACATATGTATAAACAGACAACCAAACAGACCAATACTTTTTTATTTTTCTGGTAAAATATTCAATACCTAGTGTAATGGGAAAAACAACAGTTAAACATGCTTTATATCCCATTTCATATTATCTCTGGCATCATCAAAGGAGAATGACTATATCATTTTTGACAGAAAATGGGTGTGTTGGTGGAACCTATAGTTGACCAATAGATTTAAGATGACATCACAGAAAATTGTAAGATCTGACTTTCCATGAAACCAGGGAAAAATGAAGTTGCATTTAATCTGAGGCTAATTTTTTCCTTGATATTTCCAACCTATTGAAATTTGACATCAAATTTCAGCTTTGCAGAGAGGCGTAAAACCAAATATTTCATGCACATTCTTGAGACAGCTTTCAAGGAACCTGGGACCATGAACTGTCGTGGTGCAACTTACTGAAAATTTATCTTCACAGGGAAGTGTTCAATTACAAGTGAAATGAGATTGGAAATGATCTTTTCTTCTATAAACCTTATACCTGGAAGATAATACATCGGTTTAATATGTTGTATTTGTAAAATTTTGATGTGTACCTATCAGATTGAATTCAACAGCAATCACGGATGGCTTCATTGATGATACCTTCTCCAAAAGCTGAGTAATCACAATGAATAAGTCTCTCATTCGTCTTCATTAGCTCTTTCATTACTCAGAGTATACTGGTTATTGTTAGTTTACCTTATGGTTGAAAATATTTAGACATTTGAGATTTAGGTATTTACCTTTTGATTTGCATAACAAAAGCATTTCATTGCCCTGTATTTCAAATAAAAATATAACTGTAAGCATATATATATATACATATTCTTAGTTTTGTGAACATAAATATCAACATTTTTAAATAAATTAATGTCTCTAAACTGATTGTTGCTGACTGCCACTGTAAGGCCACCTCTTTCTAAAACATCAAAAGCAAAGCAAAATAAAAAACTCTGAATGTAATGTGAAAATTTTTAGTAAGGGAAATTATGCAATGCCAATAATATAGTCTCTGTGCTCAAAACTTCCCATAAAATCAGCGAACCGAACTGTGGACAGTCTTTGCTCCTCACTCTCTCCGTCGTTGTTACTTCCCAGCGTTTTTCTATCAGCGAAACTGCTCCGGGCCCGCTCCTGGGCCTGGCCTTCTACGTCCTGTCTTCGCCAGGCTGCGTGTGTCCTTGATTTAGTTTGCATTTACCCCACGGGTGTTTTCTTTTCACTTCAAACCATGCCTGTTCTTTAGGTTGTCATAAACCAGCCCAGGAAGGAATGTTGTATCATCTCATTGCTCTCCTCCAACTGAGTATCGTTTTACCTACTGGAAGGTCTAAGCTTTTCCTGTAACCCCTCACCTAATTTTCACTTATGATCTTCTTATAACATTTACATGTGACCTTGTAGAACAGGTTAACTTAAAAACCTGGAATTTTGATTCATTATTCTTATATCCACAAACTTTTTCCCATAATAATTACAAAGAAAATTGTAATTTACTTTGATTATTACTTAAATGAGTAGGGAATGGCCAATATGAATATTGATATTGCTGAAGAGGATATTGATGGTTTAACTCTGTGAAATTATTATGATACGTTGTTCCTAGTGACATTCTGAGTGCTAGCTACTTCCTTGTTCCAACCCCTTATCATAATGATTTTCTGTGTCCCAAGACTCCTATACTTATGTTTATTTGAGAGAATACATATTCTTCCTAAGATGCAAAATAGTAATTATAGAGCACATACCCACAGACAAATTTCTGAGACTGCTAAACATTCTTAATGAGGCAATTTGCTGATTCTGGGAGCCTAACATTCTTAGATTGCTCCCCTTTCCTTTAGCGCCACTTTAAACCCTGGGAGCTCTTGTACAATGGAAAGTTCTCTTCGGAAAGACTCCAGGTTAGCAATTTTCTCCCATTCACTACACAAGAAGCACAGATAATTTAGAAGGTAGACCAGCTTTTGTGAGACAGAAAATTAATGACAGCACCTGAATGTCCCTTTCATTTACCATCGTGATCAATGGGCTAGGGAATTGTTAGAAGTGTACAAATGGAAACAGAGGTCAAAAATCATTTTCACTATTGTTGCACTTCACAGCAATACAAAGGGATGACCGGGCAATACACTGTTCTGGTCACTGCAAGGAGACAAAGGAATTGTTTACAAAATGTAAAATTTGCATTTACCATGAATGCATTTCTTGACTGATTCGTCTGGGCAATGAGTTTTATTATTATTTCTTTGCCTTTCTATCAAGTTAAAAATAATTTTTGCATTATGTTCAGAGCCAAGATCAAGCTTGTTAAGTTCCCAACTATGAATTAATATTTGCTTATTCGCAAACTCGAATGTCTTTATCGTGTCTCTGTAGGCAGCAGCCATAGGCCTTGTCAACGTTAGGTGTGTTCGAATATTCCAGACAATGAGAAATCATGTTGCCTTCCAGGAGCTAAATAGCACAGTCAGCGCCCACTGTTCAATTATAAATTGTGAAAAATTGGACTGCAAAGGCCGAGGAAAGTCATGAATTGCGTGGGTCTCCAGATTGCAACAGGGAATATATAGAGAATTCAGAGAGTCATCATGAACAAAAGACAACCGGGAATGCCAGAAAATTACTAGGCAACAGGGTGCATATATTCTGATCAAACGTCTTCGTCACAGGTGTCAGGGGTCCCAGGGAACCTGTGGCAAATTACTGAGTGGGGACGTCGGTTTGCCTCATTTCAATAACTGACTGGCCCACAGCTTCCCTGATGGAGTGGGCTGCAAAATAGAGAGGAATGGGTTAAAGGTTAACCTACTTCATGAATATTCATGATGCGCCTCCCCCAGGAGCTCACATTTCCTTCTCGCCTACACGAATCACAGGAATCACAGATAAAACCGCCTATAACAGAAACATTGGAAGACAGGAAGACTGAGTCTAGATCAAATCAAGTTGAGAAAGGAGAAGAACTGTAATAGCATAATCAATAAAATATATTAAAAAAGAAAAAAAACAAAGAAAATATCAGCTACAGGAGCAGAGGTGGGGGCGGGTGGCAATGGCAGGCAGGTCTCTGGAACCTGCCTGTGGTAAGGAAGAAAAAGCCCGAGTGACATGACAGATGTAACTCGGGAGAGGCAGGCAGGCTGCTGGCTGACGAGCAGCCCAGCAGAGGCACCAGGTCCAGGAACCTGCCCTCTCAGGCGTCCTTCCCAGCCACCTTCCTCTGTTTGATTTCCCCTGCTGGGTGAGACCATGAGCATTGCCTGACCCCATCCATCCGTGAACCTCGCTGCTGGGTTTAAGGGTGCAATGGGTAGAGAAGCTGGAGCAATCACAGCTGCCCCCTCAGAATATTTCCCAGCTGCCACCAAGGAAACCCCCGTTTCATGACAAACTGGAAATACGTGGGTCCAATGCTGGCCCAAATGGCTCCAAGTATTTGGAAGAAGCCACGTAGAAGGTGCGCACATTCGAGTGTTTGTTTAGTTTCTCTGAACTTTGTGAGTGGAAACAAGGACTAATAATGTTTCCAAAAGCTCCTTGCAAGAGAAATAAATTTGTAAATTAAGTGACCATCAATTGCAAGTCAGAGGAACCTTATGAAATTAAGATTTTACTGCGCAAAATAGAGCACATGTTTGTGCAAAACGTTTTTTGTTCATCATTTTCATGATACTGACATCATTTTAAAGAGCTTTGGAGCATTTGCCCCCATTGTTGAGAAGTCCTAGGTCAGGAAATTTTCTATGCTAGAAGTCTTCCCTAACTCAGCATAAAGTCCTATTTTCATTCTCTTAATAGGATTAACTCTTTCTCACTGAGCTGTCTTCCCTGTATGTTGATTGCTTTCACAATCTCTGACCCCAAAGCTAAACTGTCTCTTCCTCACACCCACGGCCCCCCACTCGTCCTCGAAGTACCTTTCTAGGCTAACCAAAGGGCAACTGATGACTTTGTCCAACACAGTCTTCCCAAGTTAGAAATATCGTTTCCTTCACTCACCCCATAGATTTATTCTTTTACACTGCTACACATTATATGGCTTTCTATTTTTCAATTTGTTTATACTAAAAATCTGAAGGTAAGAATAAAATAGAAATTAAGATTATAGATTGAAAGAATCAACTACCTCACAGATGTCTCTAGACAATATAGAAGGAAGACTTGGAGAATATGGAATCTAGAACTTTTCCATTCTTTTTTTGTAATTTTTTTTGTGTTTCCTTGTGGAGTAAAAGGAGGTTCCCCAGCATTATCCTAACTAGTCCATCCTAAAGGCCTTACACTGACCTGCCTTTCCACAGGAAACCCCAATGTACCTCATCCTCCCATACCCCCTCCTATCTTCTGCCCTCAGCCACCCGAAATATCCCTTACCCAGTAGTCCTGTCTCTAGGATCTGTGAGGATAACAACTGTTCTCCTGAGCTTCTCCTCTGTCTCCTCTTATGCTCATACCTGGCCGACCATCTCAAAAAAGAACACAAAACACTCGTTATTCTGGATTTGGGGCATGGTTCTCAGCCAGAGCCACACTAACTCTGTGATCTTCTGTCTACCTATCATTTTTTTTCTCACTACTTTTCCGTACCTGAAGCAGGGGTTCCTGTAAATGCCACTTTGTTGCAGAGGTTTATTTCTGAGGCAAAATGATTTGAGTTCCTTAGAATATCATCTAAATAATGCATTATTTGAACATCTCAGAGTATCACGCAGACCAGTATAGCGATGCATCAGGAAAGGATGCAGACTCGCAGCCTAGAGAGATGGATGGTCTGTCGAGGAAAACCACCCACAAAACCACACACGAAGCAGTTGTTAGAACTTTCCTGAGTCATTTTTCAGCATGATTTCTAGGTGACACATTCCATTCGTGGAAATACAGGTCATCCTGACATCTGCCTCAGTTATGCGGTTTGCATGTCTGGCCTTACCGGCCTTCGAGCAGCAAACAGACAAATAAAATCTCAAGTACACATTTTTTTCCCAAGAATCTTGAAAACACAGCTCAGTAAACAGTGATATTAATCTGATTCTGGCTATTAAAGTAAGTTAGGGAGCCCCATTGTTTTTTGTCACAGTTCCAGTAAGTAAAAATATCCATGAAGGCTCTCTGGATTTTTAAGTATTTCAAGTAACCTGGTGACACTTGTACCACTAGAAGGATATTATTTGATGAGCAAATGAAGACTTTTTGTTTACGTATATTGCTTTAGAATTTCCTTTAAATTTCACATGTTTCTGTAATCATTTTTATGTTCATTTGTGTTGGGGAGTGCCTCATTTTTGCTTGAGTTGATTGAGTTAATCATGGTTATATGTTAACCTATCTTTAACATAATTTTTAATATGAAATGAAATTTATAGAGTATTAGATTTGTACAGCATTAAAAATTAAACTAACCCCTACCTTTTTAGCCTGATGTAATGACTATAAATTTTGGCCCACTGACGGAAGGGATCCCTCAGGCACCGGTGAATCCTTGCCCTGGTCTGTAACACACTCCACCCTCCCACCCTTGATAGTCAATTATTTATTCAGCAAGAGATCTGATTATTTTCAAAAGATAGACACATTGCCCTAAAAATAATAAAAAAAATCCAAGTTATTCTGAGACTGCCCCAAAAACATGTGGAGCAATTGTAGCAAAATAATTTTAAATGATTTTCAAACTGAGAAATGCAAATATTACTCCTAAGGAAGGAGATAAGTGCATTAGCTCTCATCAGTTATCTGCGGGTAAAGCATTGCTTAGGCAATAACTACACCGTGCTTGCTGAATAATAAATACAAAAGCAAGAGCACACGATGGCGGTGTCTGGAGAGATTTAAATTGTGCTTCTCCGGACCTGTCGGGCAGGGGGCATTTGGCTTCCATCTGGCAGCCTTTCTTCTCCTTGACTTCTAGTCCTCAGAAAACACAAAAATCAGACACTCTAAGCCTCAAAAGCAATTTGTGTCACTCTTAATGAAGATCACAATGTTACTAGGTTTGTATAAAAATTGGAATGTTACCGAAGTATGGGATATTTATGCAAAATGAGGAAGTATATTACCCATATGCATATTTATGTGGGGGGGAGGTTTGCTATGTATACAACACAGACATAACATGCATGCATAAATGATACTTACTATACTTACTATATACTGTACACATGACGTGTAAGACATGCATTACGTGGTAACACACTTGGCTTAATCTCTCATCATGTTATGCACAGAAAACGTCCACAGTGTCTCAGATAATTGGGTCACAAGCATGGCATTCAGCCATTTTGAAGGTTAATTCTAACTTCCTTTTGAGATTCTTCACTGGCTTAAAATGGTCTCGGTATTTATAGATGATGTCATTTATTTAAGGAGCAGCATTTTTTACCTTTTACAGAGATAGCTGCTGAGATACTGCCGAAATAATTTGATTCCCAGGGATCTGAGGAAGGGCGGCAGCTTGAGCCCCTCTGCCCCTGCTGTCCTCACGTGGATCAGATCTTTTTGTGTGCCGCTGGTCTCGGCGTAAACCAGCCCTCCAGCCACTAGCTGGCTTCAGCAAACAACCTTGCGGAAGGCCAAAACTTTTGTTAGATCGTTCGTATTGTGAACTTTTCCCAAGAAGCCCAGCTCCCTGCCATTGATCTGAGAATGATGATCTAAAATGGAAGAACGGTATTTGGCATCACCTGGAAGATGGAAGGTCTTACAACCAGAAGGGATTCTGTGTCAAGATGTTTCTGGTCTAAATACTCAAAATGGAAAAGAGAAGGAGAAGATCTGCGTCCTACAGTATTTTCAAGTCTATACATGCTGACATTCTTTAAAAAAAAATAAAAAACTATAGGTTCTACTTTTGACTTTTAATATGCACTTACTTTTTCCATAAGTGAAAATATTTAAATTTTTTTAACTTTTTTTAAAAGATTTTATTTATTTATTTTTAGAGAGGGAAGGGAGGGAGAGAGAGAGAAACATCAATGTGCGGTTGCCAGGGGTTATGGCCTGCAACCCAGGCATGTACCCTGGCTGGGAATTGAACCTGCGACACTTTGGTTCGCAGCCTGCACTCAATCCACTGAGCTATGCCAGCCAGGGCTTAAAATTTTTTTTGTCCAGAGACAAAAACAGTCCCAGGGCCAGGTAGTCTAATCTCAAAATGCATAGGGTGTCAGCTGAGGATTTGTAGACAGAGATGCCAGGATGGGAGTAGCTGGGCAACGTTCAGTGGGGAAAGGTCTAGGAAGGAAGGAGGCAGAAACGTCCACAGAAGATTCGTTATGCCGCACACCTGCATGTCACACCCTGACCCCTGTCTGTGCAAGGGGGAAGAAAGAACGGAGTACCGGGCCGAAGGACCCTCCACCCAGTGCGGATCTGAGACAGATGCCTCTTCTGGCTGCATCCTCACAGGAAGAAAAGGGCTGGGCACCCTGTAGTTCTCTTTTATAAGAACGCTCAGCACCTTCCGAAGGGCCCACACCCTAACAGCGTCACACTGCAGGGGGTGGATTTGAACATGATGGCTAGTGGCTAGGAGGAGCGAACACTTTTGGGCTTAGTGGTCTCCACCATGTTTTGTAGCAGCTGAATTCAACAAAATATCCTATTTCACTTTAGCTTTCTGTCAAAAGGTTTTTATAGAACTCTGACCTCTCTTTCGTGTTTGGCTTTTATAAAGTTTCATGACAGTACACAGCTGCAGAGTTTATTTTTTACCCTTCCTATATCTTTATTGAAGGTATTGCCCATGGGTTTTCAATTCATGCTTCTTACATCAAATTGTATTTCTTATGTGTTGTGTCCTTATAAATTAGTGAGGAATTTGCGTAAAGAGGTGATTACAGTACCAAAGTTAAAGAATCATGCAAATTGTCACAGTGCATAAAACAGAAAGAGGCACACTTTTATTTTTAGTATGCCATTTGGTACAGAATCCTCATTGTAGCTACCAAGTTTGACAACATATGCACAATATAGGAAGAGACAGGTTAAATTTTGTAAAATGGAATTTGAAAACATTGAAAATGAAGGTAAAAATAGCAAAGCCTTAAGTTCATTTAACTGATTAAAGGTTTTTATAGTACTGGATTGATACAACTGTTTTTCAGCCAGCTTTGCTACCTGTGAGTTTCATTTTTCTCTGCATATTGGGAAGAAATACAAGCTTTTTCCAAAGTTATGGCATGGCCGTACCTGTTAGAAAGACAGAAAATGAAGAAACTCAGAAATCCTCCAAAATGAGCCTATTACTATCCCTGAATTTTGGAGCACTCCGCAGAGAATTTCCCTGATAGGAGTCCTTTCTTAGTGGTTTTACTTAGTAAATAATAATTCTGACAACTGCGGACTGGTGAGCAAGCAGAGGACACATTGCAGGCTGGGTTTTCCTGGGGCCGTTGAATTGCTCTGGTCTCTTGGTTATCATGTATGTATTTGTGCAAGGAGACGGTGTGTGAATGGAGGCCCTAGCTGTGTGTCCATGCACATGATCAGGTGCCAGGGCAACTGAGTCTGAGCACTTAATTGCTCACATATTAGACCCTTCAGGCTGGGAGCTCCATGGGGTAAAACAGCGTTTAATTTATAGCGAAGGGTAACAGTCATGACACCTGGACCTTGTTTCTGCTGTTTCTATTGGCTGGCAGTTTTTAACTGGCAAAAGTGAGTTTTACCATTTCAACTTGGGCCTTTTGGTATGTGAAGTCTAGAATGGAGAAGCTATCAATTTATAACCATCAACTCTGAATGAGTTTTTGCACTCCAAGATTTTTCTGTCATCAAAGTGCACTAATTTAAAAAAAGACAGTTAATGGAATAAACTGAGCCAGAATCTTAGATATTAAAATTAAAAATTGGCCTTTATATTTAATGAGTTGTTGAATTAAAGTGTTTTACTACTGGGAAACTAAAACCAGACACTAATAGACTACCATGTTTTTCAATAGAATTCCTGTAACTGTTCATAGTGTACTTTCTAAACAGATGAGGCAGACATATATGTGTGTATATACATATAGAATAAATTAAGTGTCAGAAAGATGGAGTGACAATATTATACGTAACTAGTTTTCTAACATTTGTCTGCATCTAATAGTAAAAGCAAAGGAATCTATCACTGTGGAATTGTCCTTGCTTTTTCATTTCTTTTCATAACATTCATATACATTTTCATATCATTCCATACCATTCATATCTTTTGAGATGCTGGGTTGGTGGATATAGTTGTTATTTGGCTCCTCTGTCTTGGAGAGTGAGCTGTAGAGTTAGCTAGCATCACAGCCAAATTTGCCCATAAATGTAGAGACTTCATTCATTACCACCCAGCTGTGTTTGTTTAGCCAAGTGGTAATAATGGATTACATTGGAATGCAAAAACAATGTTAATATGGATTGGCTGGGAAAACAATAAGCCAGTAAAGGACACGGTGGAATCCAATTTGAAGATTTTAGCTTCAATTAGAGTGCCTATGAAGTAGCAGCGCAAAGGAATCATGCTGGGTGACGGGATCTAACTATTGCAAGTCTTTCAAGTAACATCAGACTTCAAGGTAAGAAACAGAATATCGACACTAAAAGATCCTTGGACACAATCTCTCCATTCATTTGTTTTTAAGCAAATGGTTATCGACCCTGCCCTATATCTCAGACAGTGTGTTAGGCCCTGAAGCTACACGACGCTTTTATGCACTGTGAATCGCTGTGGCGAAGACCAAGATACACCTTCACTAACACAGCCTCATCCAACCAGAGATGGTCTGAGTGCAACTTTTCTTCTTAGAAGATAGCACAATTTAGAAATAACTGGAAAGTGCCTAGAGTCATCAGAATTCCTTTTCATGGATTACGGACACCTACTGCCATTAGCTTCAAGTCTCGGGTTGCCCATGCGTCTCCAGAGAAGCAGCGGAGCGAGTACCGTTGACGCACCCGCGGGAGAGCTCTGGCGGCTGGAGCAGGGAGGGCAGGTGTAGGGCACGGTAGCAGCTCCTCTCATTTCCCAGGTCACTCCTGGGTCTGTGCAGACTGCCAGACTGTGCAGAACATGAGTTTCTTTTTTTTTCTCCTTGGAAAACTAAGTGGGATTAAGTGGTATCAAAACATTTACTTTTTGCTTTGTATTATGCACGCCTGCAAAATAGTAGGATATTTTTATCATTACAGGTCTGTGAGTAACTATTATGAACCTATCTTGCTATTTTGATCTCAACCTGCATTGTCTACCCTTATTTTCTATCCTGGTCAACTGTCCTCTTCTCAATGCACTGTGATAGGCTAATAGAAAGCCTATCCTCGATGTTTTGAGGCTCGACAAAAGGAGGAGCCACCTAAAGGAAAGGTTGGCAATGACCTCACTGTTGTGGGCATGTATTGAGGTCTGTGGGGCACTTATTACTTCAATGCTGCCTTTGATATGAAATGACAAATGACACTTGTCTTGAGCTTTTCACTATTAGTGCTGATGCCACTGGGGTTGCAGCTACACTGAGTGGGACATGGCCTTTAGGGACAATATTTCCTCTAGAGAACGTTCAGTCTCAATGAAACAAAGAAAATGAAATGCTGATATAAGTCCAAAGGGCTATAAATAAGTAGGTTTGAAGGTATTTTAACAAACTCTTATTTTTTATAATTTTCATTATAATGCCTTTAATCCATATAGTTCTATTTTGAAGAATTTATACAAAACATGATAGTCATATACTTATTTATTTTTGAGAACCTATTGTGTGTACTGAACCAACTAGCTATGGAAAAAATTACAAACACACTCCATGAAGAGCCAATGATTTGGTGTGTTAAATAAATCAACAAGAAAAAAATGCACATATTCCACTCTTGTTTCAAGCACTGTGCTGCTTAACAGCATTAGAGCGATTTGGGAAGTGTTTCTCATTGAAGGTGGAATGCAAAGGTAACCTTAATTGGTTTGAAGTATTTTTATAATGGTGATAGAACTTAAAACATTCTGCATGAACAAGCCACAGCAGTAAAGACGGAATCACCAAGGTTCACAGATATTTTTAAATTTGGAAGACATCCTAATTTAAAATGAATACCTTTAAATCACATAAGTATATAAAAAATAAAGAGCCCAAATAAGTCACAGATGGCATAGGGAGGTTTTCCAGTTTTCCATGGTTAAGGGAGTCACCTACATTAAAACCACCCCGTGCCTTATGTTGGACCCCATAGAAAATTAATGCGAACAAATAGAACACTAAAAATAGATGTCTTGGGGGTGGCTAGAGTGGAAAGATACTGTCATGTTGGTAAAGATAGAAGCAAGACGGGAAGACTTGAGCCTGGACCACACCCACTGCTGGGTTTGGGGTGCAACGCATAGGGAAGAGAACAAGGGGTCCTCACAGTAGAAGAAACCGGAGAAGCATGAGCCGAGAGCTCATCTCCAGAAGAGCCACTTAGAACTAGACGGACAGCTGGCTAATGAGAGCAAACGAATGAAAGGGCAGGGTCTCGAAGGTGCAGCGCATCAGCAAGGGCGGAACTGGGGAAGTGCCGCCCACTTCCGGGAGTCCTGGGGAGTGCCTGGGAAAAAGGTGTCTTGTAAAGGCAGCATCCAGGAATGAAGGACAGAAAAAACTAAGTGGCCAATGATCAGGCTCCATTCAACGTTGTAAAGTCTGAGAGTGTATGATAGAATAGAAAATTATATATATGTATGTATATGTATATATGTGTATATGTGTCCATCAATAATATTAAAAACATATACACTTGCAAGCACACACACATGCAAACACCCAGGGGAGCATATAATTAATAAAGAAACTGCCCTCTACTCTAGCAACAGCACAATGAAACACTGAATGAAGAAAAAGAAAAAAAAATAAACAGCTCTTTTCCTTTCCCTCAGATTACCTACTAGGCTCTCTTGGTAATCACTTGCTTAAGGAACTCCAAAAGATTAAAACAATAAGAAAACTAACATTTAAGTAATAACCAGTAATATAATCTGCGATATAAATTATATTTTAATATCCACCCTAGACTAACACAAACCAAATGAACAACAATAAAAACAAAAGCAGAGCCTCACCCCCTAAAATCTTCATGGCAGACAGAAGCAAACGGGAGAAGTCCAGCAGCAGAATGGAAAATGTAGCATGGAATTCTAATATCAGTTAAAAATAATTATATGGATAATTAGAAGGGTATAAAAACACAGAAATCTCAGAAAATAGAGCATAAACTAAGTAACATTTTGAAATGATAAATGACAAAACCCTGGAAATGAATTGAAGAAAAATAAAAAACTCCCAGAAATGAACACCAAGTTCCAGGTACCCAACGGAAATTAGATTTGAATAGAAGTGTAATATAAATAAGAAAAGTCAAGAAAATAAAAACTGGTAGAAGTACGTGATGTAAAGGCATCCAGGGGAAGGACAGTCCACGTCGCCCGGCACATCTAGGCCGCATGCTCGCCCCTGGGTGCCCGCGGGAAGGGCTGAGGGTCGAGCAGGACACCAGAGAGAGCTTCCTTCAGGACAGATGTGCAGGAGGGACTGTCTGCCCTGTCAGGGAAAGCATGAAACCCTGCCAGCCCTGCAACCTCAGAGGATTCTCTCCGAAGTCTTGAGCTCACAGGAGGGGCAAGGTGCTGCTGGGCACAGGAACTAGAAACTCCTGAGCCTAGGATCCCAGGTGCATTTGATGAGAGACATCCTACTGCAGACGGAAGGCCAGAAAGCTCTAGTGCACAAAGCACGCCAATTTGCATGGCGAAATTTAGGTACCACAGTAAAGGGAGGCCCAAACACTGAAAAAGCCTAATTGGCATTTATAAAAAAATTACAATGAACAGCAGCAGAACCAACACTTCCTTTGAGTAAGCTTATTTGGGAGGGGTTAGAGTCGCAGCAAAACTGAGCATCAAGTGTAGAATTCTCCTGTACCTCCGTCCCCTCACATGCACAGCCTTCCTCACTGGCAACCTCGGACAGCAGAGTGGTCCATTTGTCATCACTGATACTCCTGTGCTGATACATCATTATCACGCACGGTCGATAGTTTACATTAGTGTTTGCTCTTGGTGGTGTACATTCCATAGGGTTTGACAAATGTGTGCTGACACGCATCCACCACTATAGGATCACGCAGAGTAGTTTCACTGCACAAAAAGTCATCTGCACTCCACCTACACAGCCCTCCTTCCCGTCAGTCCCCAGCAAACACTCATCTTTTTGCCTGCTCGTTTTGCCTTTTCCCAAATGTCGTATCGTTGGATTCGCACAGTACATAGCCTTTTCATATTGGCTTCTTTCACTTAGCCAGATGCATTGACGTTTCCTGTGTGCCTTTTCATCTCTGATAGCTCGTTCCTTTAGAGCACTGAATGAGACCCCATCATCTCAAAGTGCCGCGGTTAATTTATCTGTTCACTGACTGAAGTATACCTTGGTTGCTTCCAAGTTCTGGAAATCATAAGGAAAGCATCTACAAACATCTATGTGCAGTTTGTTGGTGGGCATAACATTCCAGATTATTTGAATAAATACCAAGGAGCAAAATTGCTGGATTACATCGTGAGAGTATGTTTAGTTTTGAAAGAACTGCCACCTTGTCTTGCACAGTGTCTGTGGCCTGTACCATTTCACACCCCCCATCAACTACAAATGAGACCTCTGCTTGCGCCACATCCTCCCCTATCTTGGGCATGGCCAGTGTTTTGAATTTTGGACATTCCAATAGGTGTGCAGTGGTACCACATTGTTGTTTTAATTTCCTTTTCCCTGACGGCCAACTGATGGGGAGTGTCTTTTCCTTTGTTCATTTGCCATCCGTATAGCTTTTCTGTTATGCTCCCTTGCTTATTTTTAATTGGATTGTTGGATTTCTTATTGTTGCATTTTAGTTCTTTTTGTATTTTGGAAAATAGTTTTTTTATCAGATGTGTCTCTTGCAAGGTTTTCTCCTTGTCTGTGGTGTGTCTTCCCATTCTCTTTGCATTGTCTTTTGCACGGCAGAAGTTCCCAATGTTAATGATATCTAGCTCATCGATTATTTATTCCATGGATCGTGTCTGTGGTGTTGTATCTACGGAGTAATTGCCATATCAAATGCCTCCTAGATTTTCTCTTAGTTTATATTCTGGTGGTTTTGTGGTTTTACAGATACAAAGGGGGCCTGTACAGATTGGAAAGGCAGAAATAAAACTTTATATTTGAAGATAACATAATCATCTATGTAGAAAAAAAAATCAAAGGGTCCACAAAAATGCTTTTAAATCTATTAAATTCATTTAACAAGGTTGAAAGACACAGGTCAATAAAAATATCAATTGAATTTCTTCATACTAATACTGAATAATTAGATGTTGAATTTTAAAACTATTTACAATAGCATCAAAACGTGAGATGCTTAGGTATAACAAAATATGTATAAAATTTGTATTCTGAACTCTGCAAAATATTGATGGGAGAAATCAGGTAAGATATACATACAAGGGTGGATAACTCTGTTATGGATCAGATGCTCAATATTATAAATGCATATTTCCTCCAAATTGATTAATAAATCCAATAAAATCCCAATCAACCTCCCATTTTTAAAAAGATATTTAAAAAGCTGATTCTATGATTTACACTGAAAAGCAAATGAGCTAGAATAAGCATCACGACTTTGGAAAAGAACAAAGTTGAAATATGCAAACAACTAGAATTCAAGACTTGTTGTAGAGCCATGGTAATTAAGATAGCCGACCAGGTCAAATGCTAATCTAGTGCAAAGATGTCGCACAGACACTCCAGCTCTGGGGGCATCCCTTAGCCGAATCAAGCTGACCCATAAAATAAAATTAACCAGCACAGTCACTAGAGGAATTAATCAGATAAGGAAAGTAGGGAAGGGCTGGCAGAGTACCTGCACTAGCATATGCAAAGTTCCAATTGAAAGGGAGCCTTTATAGTGCTAATGTCTTGTTCTTAATAGACAGCAAGATGAAAGCATCAGAAAAAATACACAAGCAAGGTCTCCTAGATACCATTAAGAATTTGGTCTACATCTTAATATTGCGAAGGTATTCAATCTGTTTTGTTTTCATAGGGAGACATCTTCAAGTCTGCGCTGTGAAAAGAGTTCGGTGATTTCGCAGAGGGCAAAATGCTGTAGGCAGCCCTGTTGGGTGGCTACCGCAGGCGGCCAGGAAGGACGCCACTCAGTGGCAAATACAAATTCAGCTTCTAACCTTGTTTTGCTTTTGACATAGCTAGCGATGAGCTCCTGATTTTTCGGGTTGTATTCCTCCTAGCTTGAGATTCTGGTTGACGCCACCTCTTTGCCTCAGGCCTGGTCTCCGCCCACCTCGGCAAAACCTTTTCGCAACTTTGGCTTGGCATTCAGGATCTACTTCCCCCTGGCTGCCTCGGTCCTCCCGATCTCTCACAGGGGAAGCGGAAACAGAAGCTGGAAAGTCTTTCTGATGAACTTTGAATCACGGTTTAGTGGTCCAGGAGCCGCGTAGGAAGTGAAGTTATCACCCGGTGAGTTCAGGTAAGAAGAACCAGAGGCGAGTTGGGCAGCTAATGGAACTATTTGACAAAATTATATTCTGATGGGAACACTGTATGAGTTAACAGTTGAATGGTCTCTGCATCACCTCATTCCCTGCCTTCCTCCTTCCTGACCTCTCTTCCTCCTGTTCTTCCTGTAGTTTCCTATTTTTCCCGAGGATAACCAAGGTTTGGCCTGTAGGCTGGTGAGAGGTTTTTAATATCTTCATTATTCTGTTCATGCACTTGCACTGGGTTCTCTGTCCTCTTTACCCTCCACTCATCCTTCAGTATCTTCCTACCGACAAGTTCTCTATCCGTCAAATATAATCTCACTCCCAACAACTGGCCCTTGAAAGCACATACCAGAACGCATTATTTGGAAGTTTAGGCAAAACAGTGTGACGCATGTTGATAATGTCCTTATTCTCAGCTCCAATTTCTGGATATATATATGGTAAGACTCGGTGCTGAGTATATAATATCTACGAGGTCACTTCTATAGGAAGATTAGTCAACTGAGTACTAGAAAAATCATTCCAATGAGATGTGATATAAACTTATGTGGGATGTTTTAAGAATACCCAAGTTAATATGAATTGTAGAGGTTAATAGATTAAACAATATCTGTATTAAACTTCAGAACGTGTGAGAAGTAAAATGACTCTAGGTAATGTCAGCCTGTATTTTCATGCACACACACACAAATGTGTGATTTACCACATGCTATTTCTTCTAAGAGTCTAAAGTACTTGAGTGATCAAATCGGAAACAGGAGGGTTAGCTACAAACCCGGAGTGCCCATCCTGAGAGCTAATGGCTGGTGCTCGCTCTGATTCTCTGGAGCTGGGAGAAAATCGATCATCCAGTGCATTTGTCCACTTTTCTTGTCAGCCTTTGGGTTATTTCATTCCGTAAGTGTCATATTCCTCTTTGAAAGTATTCATTTTGTCAGTGGCTTTAGGTTGGTTATATAAAAAAATGTTGTCCGGAGTAATTTTTGAAATTCTATTTCACCCTGTGAATATCCAGGCTATATAATGCAGAATGATACAAGAACCTCTTTAATTAGTAGGACATATAATGAATATTCATCTTTTGCTTTTTTTTATATTAGGTGACATTTTTTATCTGTTGCTTGCTACACAAAGTGTAATCACCTTGCCTGTCTAAAATCTACTACTAGTTTTTGTCTTTCCTAGCAAAAACAAGTGCAGCTTAGTAAAATAAAGATGAGGAACGTGAAAGCTACTTATTCTGATTCTTTTCCCTGAAGTATAAAGTCAAATGTAAAATTAATCCACTGCATAAAGAAAAGTATACTACGAAGTGCATACTTGTTTCTCAAAAAGTTTTTCTAATAAGAACTAAACATTAATAAATAATTAAAATATTTATTTTACATTTTGCTGCACTTTCTACAATATGGGTGATCTGGCTAATTATTACACATAACTGATGTTTTTTAGGAACCTGCGTTGAATATCACTATTTAAATAATTGTAATTACATATGTACCTGTGAGTTGGTCTGTTTTTATATACACAAATGCCTTCCGTATGATTATATGCAGATAGAGATAATACATGTAAGTCATGCATGGATGCCGGGTGCTAAAACGGAGAACAAGAAAGGCCCCCACGGACACATACTTCCTGTTCAGAGGGGAGGGACACTCCATGGGAATCACAGAACTGGCTTGTGCATTGCACAAAAGACTTGGTGATTTCTTGAAGAAAATAAAAGAAAAAGCTTATATTTGATGATAAATATTTAAACAAAAATAAATTGTAACTTTCTTTTCAGTCCCAAAATGGGTTAATTTAGAAAAAAAGTCTATCTTATTTCTCCCACATTCAAAATAACCATGTCTATGTACTAGTGGAGCAATATACACTCAAAACAGTCAGAGTCCAAAAATGTGGCATTATTTTTTTTTTCAGATATTTTAAGATGCCTGTAACAAAAGAAAGTTCCATTTCTTGATTTTCAAAATATCTAGAAGTCTGACCCCTGGAGCTTCTAACCAATAAGGTCCCTCATATGCAAAAAATTTGTTGGAAAACTAAGACGTTTTCTGCCTGTATTACTATTTCCCTTGGTTCTTCCTATCTCTACAGATCTCTGCTTGAGAGGAGCTGAATTCATTAAGCAAGGAGGCCATTAGAGTGAGCTCATGCTACCACCACCCTGACCTACATAAGTAGACCAAAATCTAAGCCTGGAAACATCTCAAGGTTAGGACATGAAAATGCCAAGGACACCCAATCGCGAATAGCCACCTAGGCTTGCAACTGCAGCCACTCAATACTTTCCTGTCTCCCCAACCTTTCTGTCCACAAATCTCTCCCCTAGCTCGTGTCAGCGGAGCACTCCTAAACATTGTCTGGGGCTGCCCTTTTCAAATGAATTCATGCTCAAAGAAACTCTTAAAAAATTAATATGCTTCTGTTTATCTTTGAGCAGAGTGCAGGCTCCTCAATCCCCCCGTAATGTGATTGACCCAGCACCCTCTTTCCCAGGCCTGCAGGTCCCCAGTGAGAAGTATAGACACCATCACCTCTCCCAGCTGTGCTGGGGGCGCTGTTAGCAACAGGCTTTCCTCTGGGTGTGCTTTCCACAAACCTATAAATGACCGCAGCTGTAACTATCATTCTCTGAAGTTATTTCCCCTAGCACTTACGAGCCAGCTGATACGATAGTTCGGTTTAGGTGGACATTTTCTAGTCCTACAATTCTCGTCTGGGAAGTGAACCGGACCTTGGGTTTTATTGTGGTTTTGTGTGTTTCTCCTGTTTAACAGAGCTAATGATAGCTGCCAGCCAGGATTACTGTAAACTCGAGTGATATAGGTGTTGTCTTTTTTATTTCTCTTCCAACTCTATGGGCTAAGCAAACACCTTTAATCTCTCACTCTCTAGAAAGTTCAAGAAGGAAAGTGAATCTTATAAGCAAGGGGAACCTTGGAGCATCTACTCAGTTAAAAAAAAATTCCAACCAATGTAGCCTAAATCTTCACCAGGAAAAAGGATAATTTGCCAGAAAAAAAATAAATTGAATGTTTAAATTGTAATGTCATATGGTGATATGAGATAATGCTAGGGACACCATGCCTTTGGTGAGTATTTTTTTGATATGTGTTACGCTGCCTATGATGACTTCAGATCCCAACGAAATGACAAGTGTGATTCCCTTATCATGTCATGTCTTGTCCCCGTGCTCCTGACAATTTGTTCCTCTTTAGAGGGTTTTACTCTGGAAGCTTGACTGTTGTTTCTGCAAATTACATGCTTTAGAGACCAGAATATTTTCGTATAAAAATCTACCTTGACTCTATTTGCATTCAGTTCCTGCATGTGTAATATCTGTTCACCCATCAGATATAATTACGGTAGGCGGGCTTGGAATTTACACACCTGGAAAGGTCACCTGAGGAGTTCCAAAGCGTCACACCTTTGCCTAATAGCACTTCGGTGCTGTCAAGAAGGCAGGCACCTGTGGCAGTAAATTTACACAGTTTGTACGGTCTCCGCACCCTTGGCGACTGTCTGTGAGTGGTGGGAACGTAGTTCTTAAGGCAATGCCATGGATTGAGGTCACAGAGCACTTTCACCTGCCATGCCTGGAAGTTTACTCTCAGAACCTGCTTGATGGTGGCAGCTGGTCTCCGCTTCCCAGGGCTTAGAGCTCCGAGTTCCGACGGTGGGGGTCGGATCCAAGAGCCACGCTGGTTCCCTCCCAGTTAGAGCACGCCAGGTCTCCATCAGACCCCAGCCAGCGGCACGCAGGAGGTCTGTGGCCAACTGGTTTTCATGCGAAAACATCAATCGTTTTTGCCTCTGAGACAGCACATGCACTATTAATCACTCGGAGAAATCATGAATTTTGATAAAATGGATCGAATTAACTTTTAAACAAATGGTATGCCGGGACTTCGTTAGAACAAACGTGTTTGCTTGTTATGTTTCACCACCTGGTGCCCGTGGGATTTTGCATTTTGCATGTGTGTGCACTTGGATCTGTGCACACATGTACAATCCCATGGGGACACACAGAGAGAGTCATACAGGGATCCGCACGACCAACGTGTGAATACGTGTCACCTGTATGTGCAAACAAGAGAAAGCAGACAATATTAAGTAAAATCAAAATCGGCAGTGCCAATAAACGCATAGAGGAACGAAAACAATCGTAGAAGAACACGCCGTACGGATGCGGTGCGGCTGCTTCGCCCTGCAGACTCTACGGGGCCATTGTTCTGGCTACGGGTTCGTGCAGCTGCAAGCGCTCAGCGGAGTTGGATTAATCCAGTCGTTTCCATTTCACGTAAAAATGAAAGTGGAAGCGGACCACGGATGTCAAGCTCTGCGTGTTACTGTGTGCGAAGAGCAGGAGAGAGCACACCTCACTTGTTTCTGCAGGCGAGAGCTCGCCGCTCGCGCGCTGAATGTCAGCCACAACCCCGAGGGCCGAGGGTCTTGGGTGAGCGGCCTGCGACGTTCCTCACGGGATAGAGTCATTTGTATGGACCGTGGGGCGGCAAAGCCGTGTTCGGCTGTCCTTGCCGGCGGTGTACAGAGGGGTCGCCTTGAAATGGGACCAGGACAGAGATCAGTGATAATTCTCGCTCGACCTGGAAAGGGATGCTTCATCGGTCAATACTCCTGGAGAAGTTTCTAGTTGAAATACTTTTATCTTGTACGCAGGCAACTAAAAGGCACTGCAAGGGCGTTCACCCACACGGGGACGGATGGGCCCCTCGCGTGAAATGTATAATGCGTTTTCTGACTGTCTGCATCCCTCTAAACGCTGAGGGGCACGGCGGCTTTCGTCTCGTGGCAATAGTCCTTGGCAGCTGTGGAACGTGGGGATGAATTGCTGGGGACAACAAGCCATTTACAGACATTCTTAATTGCCTGTTAACACTTATTTAATAACCTTTTCATTTCTCTCTAGGCCTTTCTTCTCCTCTTAAATAATTAATATATAGTCAGTGGTGGGGAGAAGTGAAACAAAGCTGAAATGAAGGGAACACTGTGCTCAGAATGAAGGAATTAGAAAGGTACTTTAGCAGGTCTGTGCCCAACCTACATTCATTCTGTGAAAGAAGCATTGGTCCCAAGCTGCCTTTAGTTTGGTGCTTGTTTTCCTTATAATGAACATTTTTTTCTAATGATCTTACTGTATTTATTAACATGTTAGCGAGATTATGTAGTCTTTCTGTATGATAATATATGCACTGCCGTCAAAAAGCCTTACAGTTTTTTTTTTGGGGGGGGGGGACAAGGATAGGAGATTTTAAGAGAAAAATAAGCTTAAAGCAGCCTACAGCACACAGCCTAGTTAGTACCTCAGATAAATCAAACACTTCCCTTGCAGACGTGTTGTGTTGAAGAGGTATTGTGCACCTAACACAACAGCTGGGACCAGATAATTGAGTTAGGTGCCTGATAGGTGATAAATCTAAGTTAGATTCATCCAAGATTTATGCACAGGATAAGGCAGAAAGACAGTCATAAAACAAAACTAAACAAAGACTAACAACAACAATATTTTGTGAAGGAAAACAAATGAGTGAGGGAAAAACAGTATCTCTTTTCCAAGACTCCTCACTTCCTGGGCAAGTATGTGTGCTTGCTTCTTTGTTCCTAGCTCAGCCTCTCCGCCACCCACTTCTCAGATTTCACTAAGAAATCGAGATTTCACTCCGCATTGCAGAGGCGTCGGTCGAGCCCTCCGGGAGCCCCCTCCTCATGTACGTGACAGGTTAGACTCTGCCTACCAGAGGCAATTACAAAGGATTCGGGGACAAAAGGGAAAGGGGGGTTATTATTCTCCGGATGCACCTCTAAGTGCACATGAGCAGATATGAAACCCGAACTGGCTGCTGGGGGCTGTCCTTGGGCATCGCTGGGTTAATGATGGACACGGAAATGGAAGGTAGCCTTGCAGAGATCAGGGAGATTGACGTGGGCTTTAGGGTGAGAGGAGCTGATTTTCAGCAATTGCTGGGTGAGAGTTTTAGAACATCCTGCCTGGAGTGGCAGGCTGATATCATTGGTGACAGCTTCTCCGACCTCTGTTCCTCCAGCCTTCTCAATGGTCTCACCAGCCTCCCATTCCTCCTGTCAGAGCTTTTCACTTGCCCACCACGTATTCGCACTGACACCATGCGCTCCCTTCGTGTGCACCCTTCTGGGCAGAAAACGAAAGTCTTGTCCCTGTTCCGAGTTGGTTTGGGGGGGGAGACACACCCAGAAAAAAATTGAAGTCTATTTAGAGGAAGAAGGACATTTTTGAGTTTTGTAATTTGACAAAAATTTCCCAAGTAGTTCTTTTGCATTTTTGGCAAGGTTCCAGAAAGTGGGCACTGTGCCAGTGGTGAAAGTGATACCCTAAATTTCTGGGTTATGGAGCCTCTCAGGCACTGCGGTAGGGAAACAGGGCAAGCGCCGTGGCGACAGCCACAGAGGTGTGCATGCGGGGAAGTCAGTTAACTGGGGAGGCCTGTGCACAGGAGTCTGGTGAGGACACCATGGCCATAATCCAGGTGAGACGTGATGGTGGATTGGACCAGAGTGAGATTCTGGGTGAATTTATTCACTCAGACCATATCCAATGCTTGCTATGTACAGGAAGAAATTATACAGGACACAGAAAATATGATTCCTGACCTCATAGAATTTAAGTAAGAAACATGATAAACAAGCAAACCATGTGTTGTATGCTGAGATTCCGTGTTTTGAGAAAAAGACAAATGGCAGTGGACAAGGGAGGATGGAGCAGCAGGGATACCTGTGGGCAGGTTACTCAGGGTGGTCAGGTTAGGCTTCCTGTCCTTCTGTCTCTGAGACCTTGGGCTCTGTGGGCCTGGGAGTCTCAGTTCCAGTGCAAGGAATGGTTCCCCCGGAAATACGACAATGACCCCACTGAACCGGAAGTCAAGACTGCCATCATGCCCTGTGGGGCTCCTCATGTCTTTAACTCAACAGGCAAAGGGGGAGCCAGTGTGCTGGCTGGGGTGACAGACTCTGACACCAAGGGGGATTGGACTGGGACTCCACAATGGAGGTGAGGAGGAGTCATCCCAAATACAGGAGATGCCATAAGGCGTCTCGTGGTATTAGCGTGTCCTGACTAAAGGCAATGGGAACTACAACAGCCTAATCCAGGCCTGGCTACTAATGACACAGATTTCTTAGGGATGAAGGTTCGGGGTACCCCACCAGGTCAAACACTAGAACTAGCTGAACTGTTTGCTGAGGGCACAGGGAATGTGGAATGGGTAATAGAATCAGGTGGTTGCCATAAATACCAGCTACTACCACATGGCCAGTTATAGAAATGAGAACTATAATGGTCATGAGTATTTTTTCTTATTTTGGTTCTTCTCCTGTGTTTCTCAATAGATAAGTAGATAGACATAAACATATATATACACACAACATGGATATATGAATATATATATATATTACATATGTTTTCCTAACCAATTTGTACTATTGACTTTAATGCACTTTGCATATAAAACAGTATGTAAAAGTTGTTTTGGATGTGTCCAAATCACTTGTGATGAATTAACTATTATTAATTCAATAATAAAAGTTAGAACAAAAGTACTCACATGCTAATGTAAGTATTATCAGCTACATATTTAAAGGTGAAATGCAGCATTCACACAATATTATATACTCAGAGAGATGTATTTGTTATATACCAGGTACATTTTAGCTTATTATGAATTTTGAATTACTTTCTACTGTGATGCTTTGGAATGCCACAAAGATCTGTTTGTTCTTTTGTTTTACTTTATTACAGTTTTTTTAATTGAGGTTCAATTAAAATAGAACATTAGTTTCAGGTGTGCAATGTGGTAATTTGATATTTGTATATATTGCAAAATGAGTCTAGTTAATATCCATTATCACACGTAGCTCCAAAAATATTTTTCTTCTGATGAGAACTTGTAAAATTGGTCTCTTAGCAACTTTCACATACGCAGTAAGTGTTATTGCAGTCACTACGCTGTACTTACACTTCCATGACTTATTTGGTTTATAACTAGAATTTGTACCTTTGATTCCTTTCACTGATTTTTCTCCACTCTCCTCCTCACACCCCCATCCTCAGCCTTTTTTTCTTTTCTCCTTCCTTTGTCTCTCTCTCTCTCTCTCTCTCTCTTTCTCTTTCTTTCCTGTCTTCTTCTTTCTTCTTCCTTGCTTTTCCCTCCCTCCCTCCCTCCCTGTATCCCTTCTTTCATCATTTAGCATATCAACATTAACAGATATTTATTAAGAATTCAGTATGTGTTTCACATTATGAGAAGTGCTTTAATTAAAGCTTTTGAAGTATAGACAAGTTGCTGCCCCTGAAGATTTTATAGTCTTTATTAAAGAGACAAAATTAATGCTTTTGGAACAATTAAAGGATAAGTATGAATGTTTAATTTTATCAACGCAAATAATATTGACTCTAAGAAAGATGAAGTTTGGAGGAGGGAGAAACCTTTTTAGACTAATTTCATGAGAAGGCTGGCATGTGAGGAAAGTATCTAGTATCATTTTAATATGATCATGAAACATAATAAGGTGTTTATGGTCATATCATCTTGTCCTACATCCTTATGTCTTTTTGTCTATAATATATGGTACAATACTCATGAGGGTTGCGGTAAACTGTATGCGGTAAACTGTATTCCTCACATAAACAGTTACAGTGCTTTTTCTAATTTATTGACTTTAGAGGGAGAAAGAGACATGGGTTTGTTGTTCCACTTATTTATGCATTAATTGGTCATATGGACCCTGACCGGGGATCATACCCACAACCTTGGTGTATCGGTATGATGCTCTAAACAACTGAGCTACCCAGCCAGGGCCACCATTCCAGTGAATTTTAAAATAGTTCTTTCTAAAGTTGTCTCTAGACCAAATTATCTCATACATACATTGGTTAAAGGAAGAGAAAAATCAATTGAGGGAATTACCTGGTTTCAAACAAACCACGTTTTCTTACATTTTTTGCTTTTGAATTCTTTCTCTTTGTGTGTGTATGTTACCTGCATGTGCAATACACACACATATCAATCAATATGTAACTATTCCTACTCATACACAGAATACTTAAGAATAATTTAGAATGTGGGTAAGAGGTTTTAATCTGTTAAAATGATTAAAGAAGACAATTTAGGCAATGCAAACTTAAATTTAACAATTCATGAAACCCAAAGTCTCTCTTTTCAGAGGAACCAGAGAACTTCAACACAGGGCAGAAAACAGGACACATTTATAGGCGAGAGTGTGAGAAACAAGGAAGGGAGTAAAGAAGAGGACTAAGGAGCAAGGAAGGAAGTATGGGGCCTGGAGCCGGCTTGGCATTTGGGGACTGGCTGCTGAAAAGACTGCATTCCTGGTCAAACATTTATAGGGGCATGGACACTAGCTGAGGTTTAGTTTGCTGCCGGGGCACCCCGGGCAAGAGTGGCTCCATTTTCGACCTAGAAATTGATTTCAGCAGATCTTGAATGAAAGTGACCACATCACAGAGAGACCTGATGAGTCACAGAAGGAAAAGACTAAATAGGATTGACACTCAGAGAGCATTATAGAAAGAAAGAAAGAAAGAAAGAAAGAAAGAAAGAAAGAAAGAAAGAAAGAAAGAAGAAAGAAGAAAAAGAAAGAAAGAAGGAAAGAAGGGAAGAAAGGAAGAAGGAAAGAAAGAAAGAAAGAAAGAAAGAAAGAAAGAAAGAAAGAAAGAGAGAAAGAGGGAGAGAGAAAGAGGGAGAGAGAGAAAGAAAGAAAGAGAGAGAGAGAGAGAGAAGAAAAGAAAGAAAGAAAACCTACAAGCTAAAATACGACTCTGCTTTCTTTTACGGAACACATTGTTTTCTTTGCCAAGTAGACGATTTGCTTCACCATTCTGCCAATGTGTGTGATCTCTGCTCCTCCCTTTCCTTCCTGAAAGGCGATACGTATCCACACGTGCGTGCTCTGTTTGCCAGGCCAGTCTGTCCGTCCTGTGTTCAGCAGGTCAAAAAATGAAAATACACTCTTCTCCCGTTGCTGACTCGGAATAAAAACCAAATTGAGATTTCTACAAAGAAATTCAATGTTTTCAGCAGGGAAAATAAAAAGCTGCCCTTTGCTCTGGGCTGTTCTTCAACTTTTACATTGATTTATCCATAAGCAGCTAAATGCCATGTTTTTAACTTAAAATAACTCTTTCTTCTCTGAACTTCCCTTAGTGGCCAAAGTATCGTGGATGGGCTCCTTCCTCACAAGTCATCTAAAGTGTTACCCAATAGGAATCAGCCTTCGCTTTGGTGTAATTTAACTTACTTTTCAAAGTAGAATTGCATTGTGCGGGTAATGACCTCCATGCACCTAAACCTTTTTGAAAGATATTACTGCACTTTTACCTCCACTGCATTCTCTCTGTTATTATTATTATTATGATCATCGTAGGCATCATTCTAGCTGCATATTGCACAGTTAAAGGGCCCCTCCACGTACACGTCAGGTTGCCCCCAAATACCATATTCCCTAATAGGTAATACACAGACAAAATGAGGTGTAATCATCTATTTAAAGATGGAATTAATTCCTATTTTCCTGGTAATTAAGGTAAAGCAGGAAAGCTACCCTTTCGAGATTTACACGCCAGAAATTATGTTGCTAACACAGCGAGCAATGCAATCCTATCTAGGTGGCCTGATTTCCTACATGAAAGGCAACTTTCTCCTGCAAAACATCCCCCTCATCTGCAAAGCTGACGCCTGCAATTGCTCTAATGAGGACAGATAGCGTTTTATTTCACAATACCAGTGGAAGCTGGAAATACGAGTACTTCAGAGAGGGAGCTCATTGATTGATATTTATTCTAGGCTGTGAAACGGAGGAGCTCCGATCTTGTCTTGCAAGGAGGGGATTACAGTTCTGCACGGGAACAGAGAGACTGCCCCCGAGGGAAGTGCGGTTGTTAAGCAAGAGAAGGCAGATCACTGAAGGCCGCTGTTCTGGGCTTCAACATTTCGCCTAAGGCCACCCTGATGGCGGAGCTGCTCTCACGAGCCACCCGAAGAAGGTGGCTACAGAGCCGGAGGCCTCTTTGAAGCCTGGGGGGTAAAGTGCTAATGAAAGGCCCCCATTCTCGCTCTTCAGTCGGCCTGGCAGCAAAGCGCTTCTCCCGGTGCCAGATGGCCGAAGGGCGCAAGGAGCCCCACGTGTCAGCTTGCTTCTGCCTGTGCCCCCCACCCAGCTTAAAATTAGGTAAACAATTCAGAATCAGGAACATGAATGGATATTATGCCTGTATCTATAGGGTGATATACAAATAGGATTTTATGCCTTGAAATCATAAAACCTTGCTCTGGAACGGGAACTCTTGATTCAGAATCTTGGGGGGGAAAGGCAGAAACACCATATTTTTATTGTGGTCATAAATACAAGCGAATTACGTATTTAATTGGTGTGTAAGGAGCACTTGCTGATTTTTTTAACTTTCTCTGCTTATGTGCTAAGAGTTCCACCTAGAAAGTACTGCTGATTTACAATGGCAAAACCACGTGGAGGAGCTTGCTGATATTTGACATGTAGTAAATATGATCATCGTTTTTCCCTGGCTAGGAACTGAACTAAAGAAACAGAACCGCTGACACTTCCATAAACTCTTTTACCTCTGTATTAATTTATCTTCATTCTAAACTTCTGTGGGCCTCATACAAAGTGTTCTCAATGACTTATGACTTGATAAACCTCTGATGGTAGAACTCATGTATCTTCACAAAACTTCCTGAGTGTTTTAGCAAGTAGAACTGAGAACTAGAACCATCTACCCCCACTCTTCCTCCGCACTGTAGCCTTCCTCAACCACTTTGCTATTTCTGTCTTGATTAGCATTTACTCACTTTTCCAGAATTGTCCTGATCAGGCAAATAAATGAAGTGTTTGTTATTTGAACCTCCTGAAAGCCTCAATAACTGTTCAGGGAAAAACATCAACAGGCAGTTTGTGTCCTAAAATTATTTAATCCCTGGCCAGAATCTAGTACTTACCATATTCACAAATCCTGAGCTTGTTGTATGATAATTCTTACCCAATCCTAATCAAGTTCCTACATTGAAAAATGCACTTCACACCAAACATCTCAATTTCCAAGTAAGTTCCAAGTTTCCCTTCTCTACTCTAAGACCATCCTTTGCTGTGGAAAGCAATGAACTCAGCTTTTGTAAACATTGTTGACAATGAACTCCAGGGAAACAGCATGAGTTAAAGTATCAAAGCAGAAAGCACATGGAATAAAAAAAAAACAGGTGCCAGATAATGGCAAAAATGAAAATTGTTGGAATTTGTTGCAGAACATTTTCAACTAAGGTAGGATCATATTGACAAGATTCTTAAAGCTTCGATTAGTTTTAGATCAATAATTCCTAACTAAACTGTACCACCACTTTGGGATGTCTTGATAAATTGGTCTGTGTTCCAAAACGAATGCATCCTTGTATTAGTTAAAATTGAGAAATAATTTCATTTCCAAAAGTAATAAAAGCTGATTTAAAGTATTTTTTATCTTAATTTGCATTGTCCTGTGTCTTTTAAATATAATTTGGTAATAATTTTTCCCTAGAATTGCTGATGCAGTAGATAGAGCAAAGCAAAAAGTTTTTTAGCCAAAGTATGTCAAAATCTGCATTTTAATATTACTATCTTTGCTCCAATCATGCGGGTTCTTGTGTATGTTAAAGGAATGTGGGTCCGTACCTTATCTTTCCTATTCAATTATAAGTATCGGGAAAGGAGCAAGTCATATCTTATTTATCTATGTCTGTCAATTAACTTTTCAATACGTTTGAGTTCCACTGAATCAGATAGTAACAGCAAAGTCATGTAATGCTAAGTACAAGAACAAAATAATTAGTGACATGTATAGGTGCTTTATTCCCAACAGTGAGCCTGTGAGTTTTCACTCCTTTTAAAATGGAGAAACTGGGCCAGTGATAAGCTAAGCGAGTTACCCCTGGTCTCACAGGGGGATCTGAACCTAGGCAGTTTTTTCCTGGAGTGTGCATGTGACACGGTAGGCGTTACTCCCAGTTACTTCTCAAAAGAAATGTGTTCAAAATATTACCTAGCTTTCAATCCTGTGTTTAATTTTCTTTGCTATTCTCACATATATCCATTCATTTATATACCTGTCCCTATCTATATGCCCATATATGAAATCCTAGTTACAAATACATGTCCCTTGTGAAAAAAAATCAAAATAAGAAATATCTTCATAGGAAGATCAATGCACTCTGACCCTCCCCGGGTGAACCAACCACCGCTAAGCACTGCGTGTAGGTCCCTCAGAGTTGCATTTGCACGCAAACCTGTCCTTTAGGGGACGCAGAGAAGAATGCTCCCAGCGACACTGTTCATGGCGATGCAACAGTGGGAACAACATCAGTGTCACTTGGCAGGGAAGGGATTAACACATCGAGATACAATCTTGATGGGACACTACATTCATCTTAATGTGGGTATCTTGGGAGGTGGACTCTGAGAAAGAGCGCAGGTAATTTATTGGCGGCTGGTCCCAGGAAGCTGCAGAGAAGGACAGGGACAGTGGCACTAGGGATGATTAAAGTCAATCGAGCGCATTAACGAGCTCTTTTCCAGGGCAGACAACTGGGGCTCATTCCTCCTAGAGACACCTGGGGAACTGTGCGGATCATGTGGCACAATTTCAGTACTAAGGGTCAGTTCCATCCATTCCTTAGAGACAGCCTGCCACACACGGACATAGTCTTTGTGGCCTTGACAATCAGAGAAGGAGTGGCACGTTTCCAATGACCACACCCTATGTTCACTCAATCTGCTCTTTGGACCTTGCCCAGTGTCCTCCTGTCAGTATCTTGGCTTTGAACATCAAAGGGATTCAACAAACACTGGGAAACTTAGATGGAAGAGTAGACCCATGTAGTACATGATTTCTCAATCAGGTTTTTATTTTTTATTTTGACAGTGGAGATAACCTCGGAGAGATATCTTGTGACTTCCTTTGGATCCATTGTGGCCACTGGCCCAGGACCCTCTTCCTAAACTCTGACTACGGAGGCCTGAACACATTAAGATTCTTTGAAATTTGAGCAACATGGTAATTTTGACAAATAGGACATCATGGAAACAGAACATGCTATTATGTTGTCAGTAGGGAAAAAAAAGTAGGAATGCCTCCCAAGTGAGTGTGGAGGAGACTTTGAGAAGAGCCAGGTCTCGTCGCCAGTGGGTGCATAAATGAATCTCCGACCCAGTCATCCTGCACTTGACTCGGGAGTGAGGAGAGGACACAGGAAGCAAACACCTTCCTGACGGCTCCCCAGCCTCCCGGAGCACCATCTCTTTGATACTTCAGTGTTTGAACGTCTATATTTTTGTTTTTCTTGATAGGTTTTTGTGATCTAGTTGCTGCTCCTGACTAACCATCGTTGCCCTCCTTATAAATCAAGTTCACATTATTGCTCTTGGAAACATAGGCACCTACATCAAATGAGCATCTCAGTAAGATGCTCCCATTTCCCCTCAGCTGATGCAACCAGCAGCTGGGCTCTGATACGCAAGCTGCCTTTGCCTACTGCAAAATGCCACAGTCACCAACTCACATGGAATTTGCTGTCCTTAATTCTCCCAGGGTTTGATATCTTGCTACGGGGGGGTTGGGTAAAGGAACATTTATATTTATTTCTTGAAGGGCTTGAAAATTATCTTCCTTTAAAAATGGAGAACAATTTCAAGTGATGTGCATGCATGGACAAATTTAAACTGCATATGTACACCCAGAATAAAAATCACACAAGGCAAGATGATTATGTTTTATAATCAAAGGTTTTGCATGGACTGTATTTCCCTACATCACATTTATGAAATTTAAAATATCAAAATCCAGCAAGCATGGATAAGTAGACAAGTCATAAGAAATACATTTTTAATATAGTAAAAATATAAGCAGCTTCACAACCATTAATATCTACATATTAACAGTCACCTAAAGAATTAGTGTCAGAATATTGTTCCTGTATTACATTTTTCATTAACCAATTCCAAATTTAAATGCAGGTACTCATAATAGGATAAATAAATGGAATTTTCATAGTGAGACAGTCAGTAGATGTTAAAATGCTATTCAACTAGTGTGACACGTTTACTTTTTTTCTTATATATGGTATTTCTGTAATACAGGATTAAAATATTTTTGAAAATAAAGAATTATAGAAGATAGACATATCAGTTTATCATTAGATGAATAGATTTTTATCATAAAATATTTATTTTTTAAAAAATTATTTGTTGAACACAATTGTTAAGATTTGACTGATTTAGCCCCTGCCTGTGTGGCTCAGTTGGTTGGGCATCACCCCGCCAAGCAAAAGGTCACTGGTTTGATTCCCACTCAGGGCACATGCGTGGGTTGCTGGTTCGGTCCCCAGTCACGGTGAGTATGGGAGGCAGCCCGTTGATGTGTCTGTCTCTCATTGATGTTTCTTGTCCTCTCCTTCTCTCTCCCTTCCCCTCTCTCTAAAATAAAAAAATAAAAATGAAGTATTTTAAAAAAGATTTAACTCATTTAATAATCTCTTCATAGCTCTCTTTAGAGCTAGGGAACCTGAGGGCAATGCACGGGCCTCTGTCATCTGGTGACTGTGCTCCTCTAGTAGCACCGACAAGGCGATGAAAAGCTTTAATAACATTCGCGATTTTGCAGGCTTTTCTCATCGCTCTCATTCGTGTGTGCTCTTGTTCGCACGTGAGTGGCAGCCTTCTCTGTCTCCCCCAGGGGGCCTCCCGAGTCCACAAAGGAAGAGTCACTTACAAGCTCTTTTTAAACAACAAAAATAGCTCATCAAGGAAAGCGACTTTCATTGGTCAAAACGTGAATATATGTGGGTTTTAATATTTTTAAAGCTAACTATTTAGCTTTGTTTAAACCCAACCAAACTGATTCTAGGCTCTGGGAATGTGGGCCCATACTAATACAGAGGGTGATTTTTATTCATTTACTCTTAAGTATATTTTATTGATTATGCTATTACACTTGTCCCATTTTTTTCTCCCCTTTATTCCCCTCCATCCTGCATGCCCCCTCCCGCTTAGTTCATGTCCATGGGTTGTGGATATAAGTTCTTTGGCTTCTCCATCTCCTATACTATTCTTAACCTCCCCCCATCTATTTTGTACCTACCATTTATGCTTCTTATTCCCTGTACCTTTTCCCCCATTCTCCCTCTCCCCTTCCCCTCAGATAACCCTCCCTGTGATCTACATTTCTGTGATTCTGTTCCTGTTCTAGTTGTTTGCTTAGTCTGGTTTTGATTTTTAGGTTCAGTTGTTGATAGTTGTGAGTTAGTTGTCATTTTATTGTTCATAGTTTTAATCTTCTTTTTCTTGGATAAGTCCCTTTCACATTTCATATAATAAGGGCTTGGTGATGATGAACTCCTTTCACTTGACCCTATCTGGGAAGCACTTTATCTGACCTTGCATTCTCAATGATAACTTGTTAGATAGAATAATTTTGGACGTAGATCTTTGCTGTTCATGACTTTGAATACTTTCCATCCCCTTCTTGCCTGTAAGGTTTGTTTTGAGAAATCAGCTGCCAGTCTTATGGGAACTCCTTTGTAGGTAACTGTCTCCTTTTCTCTTGCTGCTTTTAAGATTTTCTCCTTATCTTTAATCTTGGATAATTTAATTATGATGTGTCTTTGTGTGTTCCTCCTTGGGTCTAATTTCTTTGGGACTCTGAGCTTCCTGGACTTCCTGGAAGTCTATTTCCTTTGCCAGATTGGGAAAGTTTTCCTTCATTATTTTTTCAAATAAGTTTCAAATTCTTGCTCTTCATCTTCTCCTTCTGGCACCCCAGTGATTTGGACGTTGGAATATTTAAAGTTGTCTCAGAGGTCCCTAAACCTCTCCTCATATTTTCTAATTCTTGCTTCTTCACTCTGTTCTGGTTGAATGTTTTTTAAATACTTTAATTTCCTAGACCACTAAACAGAGAAAAGAAATGAGTGTTTTTATGTCACTCCACTGCAGTGGTATTATATTATTTTGTTCTTATTAAAACATTTATATATGCAATCTTTCTATCAATAAAATTAGTGGAGTAAGAATGGAATCATGAAAAAATATGTAAATAATTACCAACCTCTACAGAATTTGCCACTGATATTGAATAGATATTGAATCCAAGCACCTACTTATTTTTTAAGGAATTTTTCCAAGCATCGTTTAAAGGCTATTTTGGCAAATGAAAGATGGTTGCAGTAACATGGGCAAACCTTATAGTTAGAGAAGTGGGAGGCATTGCTATGCCCATTCTTCCTGAGAAAGCTGCCCTCCCACAGTCTGCCTGTGTGAAGGTTCTTCGCATGCCTCAGTGGGGACTGAGTGTCCCTGGAAGGTGGTCAGTGATGTTTCTGACTGAGTGGATTTCACTGGGCCTGAATAAGCATGCTTGTTTTGTTCTTGTGTAAGAGCACATGATGTCGAGATGATAGCCAGTCTGCAAAATGTTTACTCTCATTTGCAAAATGTTTTGCTGAAATGAACCACCAAAATTAATTTGAATATGGAGAAAAGTAAACAAAACAGAAAACAACCTCATGACATTAAACCAATTTGAGTTGCTCAGTACCTAAATTTTAATTGGTTGCCGGTTAAATCCTTAAGAAACTAATAGCTTTCAAAACACTTAACCTCAATTCTGGATGTGCAATTTTTTTCTTTTCCTGTGTGGATATACCTAAATCACTCCAGAAGCAACTGAGGAATCCTATACGTAATTGGAAAATACCAATAAATAAGACAATCTTGCATATGGTACACCTGAGACAGAGTAGTGATTATTTTGGCTAAGGAACATTTTTCCATGTGCCAAAGGTTCAATAGCAACAGACTATAAATAGTGCTGTAATTATAAACTGCAAAAGAGTTTTTATATGTAGCTGACATTTGAAAAATGTCTGCCCACATAATTCTTTTGAGACATATTTTTATATCTTTTGTGGCAGTTTTATATATTTTGGTATTCTTATTTTAAAATAGTCCCCCTTTAAAGATAAGTGTACTGCAGTTATTGCTTTTAAACACATTCCATCCTTTATGTTCATCATTTTGTGTACTTTGCAAAGGAGACAAAGCATGCATTAATATCGATCATTTTTACGTGTTAGTCTACACTTGATCTTTCATCGAAACATCTTCTGTGCTGAATGAATGCCTCTCCAGGTATGATGACCATGCTGAGCAGAAGATGCTGAGACAGAGAAGAAGAGGAGCTTGCGGGCTCTCCATGGTTTTTGATTTTCCGGTATCAGCCAGTTCTGCCAGGAACATGGGTGACTTATGTGTCAATTGCACAGCATTGTCAGACGACAGTTAAAACGTTTGAGATTTTGAATAAATGGAGCTTTTATGAATAGCTATTTTTATTATGAGTATTATATAATATTATGAGTTTTAACAATAACTGAATGAAAGGAACACATTAAAATGTTAGGTATGCTCTTCTGCAGCTGGAGACTCAAACTAAATAGTGGAGAGAAACTTCAAAATTATAGGATTATTTCAAAAAATGAATATGCTAGTGGATCTTCTCTTGGAGCAAGTTTCTGAGAAAAACAGAGCTTTTAGGTCTCCAAAGTCATTGTGTTAAAATCAGGCAAAAAACAAAACAAAACAAACAGAAAAACTGATAAAAGCTTCATATGAAAATTATTTTTTGTTGCATGAAAGAAAATAATATGCAGATTAGAGAAGATTGAAAGAATCCCTGTCATTTCTTTTGGATCTTATTGGTGATCCACATATGACTCATGTGGCCCCAGACACGGTCTTCTTTTGTAATGAAGTATTTGCAATTATATACTCATATATCATAGAGATCATTAAAATGAATTAATACTTTAAGAAGTTTGTGATCAAAATAGATGATGCCAAATAATATTCAATTAATTATTTTAGTCTGATGTACGAATACTATCTTTTAAAATATGCAGGTCCTGTGACAATTTGAGTTTTTCGGTAAGCATTATAGTTTCTGGTTTGTTATTATTTTTGTCCTGAGTTGAACAAATCCTACATGGGATAAAAATATGAGAAGGCTAATAGGAGAGAAGCAGACAGATTTAGACAGCCCCACTGGCCCCCTCTTTCTGGTTCCCTCTCCTGACTTCTGCACGAGGTCATGAAAGTTTCACGCACCCCTTGGCTTTCCGCCCAGCCTGAAACCATAATTATAAAATACAGGGTTTATCCTCAAGAGAAACTTCAAAAAGAGAGGCTTTGGAAAAATGATCATATATGGCAGTAAGAAGCTATATGAGATTCAGTGCCATTCACAAAGGGACCGGTTGAACTTTTATATACAGGTTCCAAGTCTCAAGTTCTTTGTCCCATTTGCTCCTCTCCCGCTGGCCGGCAACCTACGCCTGTCTGTCCTCCAGCCAGAAGACTGGAGGACGCATCACTGGAAAAACGAAGGACTTTTGAAGACTCGGCTGCCTCCAAACAAAGCCCAAGTCCACAGCCTTTGTACACACACAGGGCTCCCGATCAATTTTTAATGTTTTGTTGCCAAGAAATTGTCAAAATAAACTCCATATTTAGTGAAATATCACTATAGGTAAATAAAATATCACTGTTGCATCTCTATCAAGAAAGACTTGAATGTGAATTCTTCTAATTTTGAAAATACATTGAGTAAATTTTACTCTATAAACTGTATTTTTTAGTCATCCTCATGAAGGGAAAATATTTAAAATTTGGAATATTCTAGTTTAGTTAAGTTGAAGGTTTAGACAATCATTTGAATAGAAATGGGAGATACAGACCATTCTTGCCTAGAAGGGGACTGACATGCGAGACATGGTCATTTATTGCTTGGGCGCAATATCATCCTTATCTTTGCATTGATTTTCATTTAATGACTTGTGCTCACATTAAAAAAAGTAAAAGGAAAATAAAAAGCAAGACCAAAGGATCTTAATTTATTTCTAAATCCAAATCAAATGAAAACAAAGATTTATCAACATTTTTAAGTAAAGAATGAAAGCGACTTTATAAATTATTATTCCAATATGATGCAACAAACACGTGTGTTCAACCTTCATAGAGTCATACAATAGACACCACTTACTCATATTCACCTAACCGACGTTTTTATGTATGCCAACTTGTTCTATTTCTGCCCCTTACTTAGGTGACATCATTTTCAAAACAGTGGATGTTATGGTATTTAAATTTACTGTAAAAAGAAATGTGTATGTATGAATCCTTATCAGAGAATTTCTTATAATCTTAGAGACCAATTATATTTGTGTCACCATGCTAAGATACAAAAGTGTTTTAAAAAATACACACACAAAGAGGAACAGATGTGTAAACAATCAAGAGAATTAATGACAACAGACTGGAGGAGAGATTAGAAGGCAGGAAATTGGATACATGGGGTGAAGTTCCAGAATGTAGGAGGCTTAGTTCAAAGCGGAAGCGGAACCTAGTGGCGTTCCTGAACTGCAGAGAACTTCTGTCCTGCTGAAAGCTGTTCCTTTGAGCTTTGTGGAGCTTCTAGTCTCTCTCCTTGCTGGCCTGGTCCCTGAGAACACAGGGCCTTGTGCTGGCGAGGGGGTGCTCGGGCAGCAAACGGGCGTGGTTTTCCCAGGTCCACCATACAACACATGCCAGAGGAGCATATGATGATTAGAATAATGTAAACAAGAACATACACAGATATTTCAAAAATCCCTAAATGTCTTCTTTTGTCTTTGCTCTGATTTCTGGTAGAGATGAAAGCTACAAATATGAAGAACATATTTTGAAATTTAAAGTGCGTACCTTTGATTTGGAAACAAGTAGAGTATCCCAAGAATGATCATACTTCAATACACATATTTGGGCTCATTCTCAGCTTTTTAGCTATGCACATATAAACTCAATTTCCTTTTTTAAAAAATAATGGCATATATATTTTATTGTTGTTCAGTTATAGTTTTCTCACCTTTTCCCCCTAAATTAAATTTCATAAGCTTCTGCTGATCGAATGAAAACACAATCCACTCTTCCTAGTTAATAGTTTTATTGAATATACATGTTTAAAATATTATAGATTAAAAGTAAACCTCGATTTCAGGAAGAACTTACTGTGTTTTATAGTGGATCATCTTTGATCCCTAGAGTCTTGTTGACTTAGACTTCAAAAAGGTGGCTTCTAGCCTTTTGGCCCTTTGAAAGTATTTTCAATTTTAATAGCCTTTGCTTCACAACTGGAATTTAACTATGCACAAAGGAGAAAAAATAAAAGTGAACATGTAAATACTGAATATAAATTTGGAAAGACTGATGACAACCATAATTTATTATTTTCTGTTTAGTTTTTTAGAGTCCCAGCTTTCTCATTATAGGACATAAAGGGCTTTTTGCTTTATAAATAATGAAATTAAAAGTCTATGTTACACAGAATCCAGATGTGGAAATATCTTCAGGCATTTCCTGACCGCACAGCACACTGAGGCCGTTAAGCCGGAAAATGCACCTTTCTGGTCTTCTATCTCCTGCACGTTGTCACTACGTCCATGTAGTTAAAACAAGGTACGTATTCCATTGACTTGAAACTTGCAAGTGAAAATTAATGTAGAAAAAGCCATGAGCTTTTCTGCCTCTATTCTTTCAATTTATGAAACCACCTTTCCTAATATTTTCATCTCAGTAAAAGAATGCTTAGGCAATAATATCAAAACACATGGTACCTAGAACGCTAGAAAAATTCGTGGCATCAAAAAATTTGCTTTCGCCCTGGCTGGCATAGCTCAGTGGATTGAGTGCAGGCTGTGAACCAAAGTGTCGCAGGTTCGATTCCCAGTCAGGGTACATGCCTGGGTTGCAGGCCACGGCCCCCAGCAACCGCACATTGATGTTTCTCTCTCTCCCTCTCTCTTTCTCTCTCTCTCTCTCTCTCCCCCTCCCTTCCCTCTCTAAAAATAAATAAATAAAATCTTTAAAAAAATTTGCTTTCACCTGTTTTTGCAAAAAATTAGTAAGATCAGACCTTTTAAAATATAACCTATTTTTTTTTCATTCCTTCTATGCTATCTGTGCCCTTTTGGGGTGTTTTAAGCTTTTTGTCTCATTTATTATGTTATTCATCTGTGCTACAGTTTTCTGAACTTTAAATTTAAAGGACATTTAACCTAATAAAAGTGTGGTGACTAGGAAATATAAAACAACAAAGATGACTTAATTGCATTTGTTTCTATTACACTTCTATTATTAGCCAGTGGTGTTCCTTAGAAATTAATTGCCTTGTTTATTCCATCGACAATTTGATAAAATGAAGCTATGCGATTAGATCCTAATGGTTCTGGTCTTAGAATTCTGGACCCTCATTTAAGGGAAGAAGAGTTTGTCTACTAGAAGGTATCTCAGTGATCCTTGAAGGTATATAAAAACATATAATTTTAAATTAATATATTTAAAACAAATTCTGGTTTAACATTTATGCCACACTAGATGGAGGAATATATCTCATACATAACAGAAAATAATTCTTCAAATGCCATATACACCTAAGATCTAAAACTGCTAATTATGCAAAATGTGAGTACAGGATTTATCTGATGTGAAAATGCCTGCACACAAGTGCACACGTCATGGCCATGAACTGGATGCTAATAACCAGTGAAATCGAGTGTTCTCCGGCAGAAGATAGTCAGCCGAGTGATACATGAGTAATTGAAAATTCACTGGCTACTGTGTTGTGGAGAGCATATTTTTGAGATTTTGCTTATATAAAAAGCCTCTTTTACTGACAAAATCACACAATTCAATGACAGTTTACAAAGAGAAAGTATGCTCTCCAATAGGCAATGCCCTGGTTTACTCCTTGCTCACCCAGCCGACGGTTACAGGAGGGTGAGCCGCAAAGGAAAGACTACTGTTTGAGAAATAACACATATTGTGGACATGACATTGAACTCACAATGTGGACTAACAGCAGAAGGAGCTGCTGAGGATTCTCTGAGCGCAGCACTGTCTTTCAGGAGAGGAAAGGAGCTGACCCATTATGCAGGAGAGACCCAGGGAACATCGAACAGGAGGAAAGTTTTAGAAGCGGGACAGGGGTGTTGCTCTCAGCCACACACTGAAGTGTCCCGCTGACCCAGGGAGGAGGAGAGCGAGGCGAACAGAGCTGAGATGCACCTTAATTCCAGTGTCCTGCCCGTCCTTCTCTCTCTTTCTATTCACGATTAGAAAATGATATTTTCCTCTCACTATAGTGAGTGAGAGTTTAGGCACTGACATTTTTTTTTGCCTTAGGTTAAATAACATCTTTAGTTATTAAATATACGTGGGATGCATTCAACTATAAACTATATCTATAAGTAGAAACGATATTTGGATGTTTCACATATTACAACTGCTGCCAAAATCATTCTGCTCAGCGGATAGAACACGCAGCGGTTTAACTTACAAAGTGTCTGAAAGAGGCTGTTACCACCCGGGCAGCCACATACAACCTCTACAATACACACTCCGAACACACTTACTGAATGACATCTGAAAATGCGGGGTTAGGTCCCTGCAGCAGGGCTTTGGATCTCCAGATAAAAATTACTTCTGAATTGTCACTTTGCTTTGTGGAGAATTAAGGATACGAAAGCTGCAATGATTCGTGGACAAAGCCACATGTTACTTGAGAGAGCACGTTCCCCCTTCGGCGCAGAGTGTGCTGGGAAGAGAAGAGTATCAGCTCAACACGACAATGAAAAGGCAAAAAGGAAAAAACGGGGCAACTTGTAGATGGATGACTGTTTTGGAAACCATCAGAATACAGAGGATTCTGGGCAAACCATCCACATTCTGGGAGGAAATACGTCCCTCTACAGGGACCACAGAAGAGACCTGAGCATATGTGTTCCTGGAGCAGATACTGCTGGGCGCTGTCCGAGCCAGGAAGGAAATCCAGCTAAACGTTTTTAATGAGTTGCTCATGACCAAGCACGGCTGGTGTGGGAGGGTGGAGCTCTGTGGGCTGCTGGCCTAAGGTTTTCCTGCTCTTTACATACAGTCTTTCCTCTCTGACATCCACCAACATTTACAGGGAAGGACGATGCAGGAGAAACCTGAGAAAGCTTCGGTTAAGCTGCAGGCTGGGGTTGGGACGGCAGCCATGGCTGAAGCTCTGTCCACCCCGGAGAACTGAAGCCTCATTGCTCAAAGGAAAGAACAAGAAAACTTCGAACTGGTGGAAACCGACTTGTGATAGAAGAGGACAGGAAAATTATCTCTCTCTCTCTGCAGAAGGTGCAGGGCTTGTACAGCCACAGACCAGAGATCTGGGGACACAGTGCCGGCCTGAAGTCAGAGGTTTAATTATAGTGAAGGGTGCCCGGCATCCAGGGTGGCGTGGGGGTTGCAGAGACTGAGTCAGCCTATGAGAGTAAACCTGAGAAAAGATCCAAGTACTTCCTCTCCTGGCCCGTCCAAAATTTCCCTATTACCATTTCCTCTTAACCCTGGAATGTTTCACCCTTCCTTCAGTTCTAAGAGATATCCCAGCATCATTCCACCAAGTTACTTTTTTTGGTCTTTGTCTGGTACTACCTTTTTCTTACTATTGAACACGCTTCCAATAGTAAATCGCTTTTCAATGCTTTTCTGGCAAAAAAAAATGTTTCTACCTATATCTTTCTGATAACTCTTCCTTTTTTGTGATATCCTCCTGAAGTCCCCACTCTTTATTTTATTAGATTTCCCATTTATTATCTTTTTCCATTTCACATTTTCTTTCAGGGCAATTCGATACATCCCTAAGGTTGGGACTTACATGCAAATGTTAACAGCTCTCAAACTATTTCATAAATTCTTGAAATGAAGGCCATCACATCCAGCTTCTTACTAAACCTCTTTGCTTGAACATCCAGAGAAATCTCAAGCAGAATATTAAAGACCACAGACTCATAATATGTCATTCCCAACCCACTTCATGCCTTGTATATCAAATGAACCCCCATTTGCCTATTTTCCCTAGCCAGGAATCTGTAACTTTATCCTTGGTTTTTTAATACTACTGAGTTCCCCACATCAAATAGGTCTCACTAAGTCCTATCAATTTTCAGGAACGGTTTTTGCATACATATTCTTCTATTACGGCTCGCTTTGCTACACATCGTGGATAGAACTATTTCCCCGAATTAGAGCAGAGGCCTCCAACCTGGTCTCCATTCCTCTAACGTCCTCCAACATCACCCTTTTTTTTTCTCCTGAAATAGTATCTGTAGTAGTTTTCTGTTACTGTTAACAAATTCACACCGACTCAGGGGCTTAAACAACACACATGTATGATTTTCAGGTCCAGATACCGGAAGTCCTGAATCAGCATCCCCTGAGCTGAAGGCACAGTGTTGCAGGGCTGGGTCTCCCTGCATCCTCGGGGAAGTATCTGCCTCCCTGGCTCTAGACCCTGCTGTGCTTGGCTGTGCCCACGTCTTTTACCATCTGAGTCCACACAGCCTTGTCAGTTCATTGTCACGTGACCTTCTCTGACTTTGCTCTACTGCCTCTCATAAGAAGCACTGTAACTGTGTTGGGCCCACTTGAGCAACCCAGGATAATCTCTCTATCTCAAGACCCTAAATTTAATCATCTAAGGGGAACGCCTCCCCCCAAACTGGAATTATCTTCTGGCGGGTGGAAGCCTAATAGTGCAGCCTTCCTTTGCTAGGTGAGTGTTCTGGGAACCCTTCTGCATCAGTGTACCAGCTGGCATTGTTGTGAGAGGCTGCATTCGGCTTCAGTGAATTATTTCTGAAGACTCTTTGAATGCATTTGCCTCTTTCATGATGGGTGATTTACAAGTGCACCTTCCCGCACCTGTCCACTCCTTGCTGAGTGACCCTCTGCTTTTGACCCAAAATGGTATGGGTCCTGTGCCCCACCCTCCCTATTCACCCAGTCTTTCTCCAAATGCTTTTTTTATTTGTTTCTCTGGATGAAAAAGTCCTCAAAGGGAAATATTTTGCAAATTGGAAGAGGTGAAACAAAAAATGACAGGAGCACTAAAATGTATCAAAATCAATGGGTTCAAAAACTGTTCTGAGCAGTGGAAAAAACATCTTGATAGTTGTATTGCACCAAATGGAGAGTACTTTAAAAGTGACCGAAGTTTAAACATGTAAGAATAAATGCAAATTTTTTTGTAAGTAAATTCTGTTTTTTTGGAGTCCTCCCTCATATCTAAAGCTCTTTTTTTTCCCCCACACAAAGTAACATATTCACAGAGAAGTGAAATGTGGACATCCTCAGAGAGCCATTACTCAACTCAACTTGCCACGGCATCTACTAAAGCACGTATATAAATTTATGGTACTTGCTTAAACTCTTCTGATGACTTTCTCCAGCACTCCAATATTGGCACCAGATTTTTATATGTAAAAATTTAACTAGTTGGCAGATTATTCATTTTTAAGTGACTGTAAACTTCTCAATCTTACCATTATTTACTGCCCAAAATAAGCCATTTATTGTTATGTGTACATGCATTTTTCATATATTTCCTGCACCTACCCCTTTACTCCTTCTTCTTAATAAATACACTTCAGAGAAGGATATGTCATTCAAAAATATTTATTGAGCCTCTGTTATATGCCAGCCATGGTTCCAAGTGCTTGGAAGGTGGTGAAAGATAAAACATAAAGCAATATCTATAATAAACAATATAAATAAAAGAATAACATCATTTCAATTAGTTATATGCATTATAAAATAACACAGGATAAAGGACAGAGACAGGAGGTAGTAAGAGAGGCATATTAAATTAGGAGGTCAGAAGACAACCGCCCAATATTTTAAATGTTGAGATGGAATCAGCCATTTCAATACTGGGAAAAAGTCAGCTCAGGGAAAAAGGAAAAGAAATTCTTCAGGTGCCTCAGAAAAGTCCAGAATGGCTGGGGCACAACGGAGTATTACAGGTCACAGCCTGAGCTGGGATTGGGGGACTGGTTGGTGGGTTCCACGTGGTAGAAAGCCTTGTGGACCCTGAAAAGTCATAGAAAGTTCTAGGTTTAATCAGGCATCCTTAACATGTAAGTAGAGGAATGACATAACTTCATTTAGGTTTGGAAAAGATAACCCAGTTGTTTTGGGGAGAATGTGATACACGGGAGTGAGACAGAAACAAGCTACTGCCATAAACAGATAAAATGACTAGGACCAAGGGGAAACCTCCATTCTGCAGGGTAAGCATGGAGGTAATACGCCATGCCATTGTCCGAGCTCTGGGGATACATGCGAACAAAGCTAGAGTTGTTCATGCCTGCTCTCTCATTGTCCCACACATCCCTCAGGCAGAATTTGCTTTCATTCAAGTCCCCCCTTACTCTTCACATAAATGTCTCATCACATATAACTGATCAAGCTTGCAGTTATTTAAGTATTTGTCTCCCAGATTAAACGTTGAGCATATGAATAGTATCGTTTATTTCAAACTTTCATATATTTTCTACATTTTTATAGACAAAGCAAAGTTATCTCATTTAAAAAAAATTAAATAAGCAATGCAGGTGCGAATTCATAAAGTCACTGTAATTATCAAGGACAAGACTGAGCCAATTGGTGCTTAGGGCAGATGGAACTATAACAAAGTCCCATCCGCTCTAGCCTAAAGGAATTGATTTAATTGGCTAGTAAAACCTTGATATTTTATATCTACTGTTCTTACATGTTAAAGTGGAAAGATAGAAATCACTAAATTTTATTTTGGCCATAAAGCTTTTTATAAAAGCACCATGGTTACGAGTCCCATACATCACGCATGTCTCGATAAGCACCTAATTGATTCAGATAATTTGCACCTTTGCCTAGAGTGAGTGGTAGACCCAATCATTTAACTTGGTTGATTTAATTCTTTAAATTAATGTCTGAAAATATCTTCATATTGAGTCTATTATTTTCTACTCAATGACATTTTAGCATGTGATATATAAACCAATACTCACTGAATGAAGTGAGGGATTCAAATAAACAGTGAATCAGTATGGAAAAAAGCTGTCAGCTTCTCACATTAAATGAATGGAATAAATCATGAATCAGCAACTGTGAAAATATTGGAGGCTGGTCTAAAATTACATGTCTTCTGACAGTGAGAGAACTGACAATATTTTCAATTACTTTTCACAGCGAGAGTCCTTGAACAAATCTATGTCATCGGATCTGTATGCTAAGTTAGATGTTCTCACTACAATATGAGACATCGCTTCAGAAAACATTAGTATCCGTGCCTTAAGAATGTATAGAGAGAGATGTAGGCTCACTTCTTGAGACTCTTTCCCAGTATCATAATATCCATCAGTAACTTACTGGCTTATTCAGAAATTATCACCGTTACATTCCCATGCAGAATGACAACAATATTATCGGCTAGGTAAGACTTGCTGGCAGATATCCCATAACAATGAATTCAAGAGTTCCTAAATTTTAAAATAGGAATAACGCCAGTTAATTGTTTCTGTTGAAATGGAAGTTTTTTCACTCAAGTATTTCTGATAATTTCTTTGCTAATATGAGTGAAGTCTACTTATTTAGATTGACATTTAAGTATTCTGGTTCAGGGATGTTTTTTTTTAAGATTTTAGTTACTTATTTTTAGACAGAGGAGAAGGGAAAGAGAAAGAGGGAGAGAAACATCAATGTGTGGTTGCCTCTCGTGAGCCCCCTACTGGGGATTTGGCCCGTAACCCAGGCATGTGCTCTGACAGGGAATTGAACCAGCGACTGTTTGGTTTTCAGGTTGGCACTCAATCCACTGAGCCACATGGGCCAGGCCTGGGGTTTATTTTTAAATACCAATGAAATAGGCCTCTCTATACCTAGTTGAGATGTATTAAATCACTCATCAGTCCTATGTGTTGCTTCTGCTGAGAAATTAAGAGCAGACACAGGCCACTGTGGCCCAAGGTGCCAATTAAGGGTTGTAAATAGACACTGTGTACCAAGAGATGCTTAGTGGTCACTGAGCGGTCCCTCATATTCCCCCCTTCCCCCAGTAGACACCAGAAACCCTACCACTCCCAAGCATCAGTCTTATTATATATTTTAAAGTAATAAATTATATTTTAAAGACATTAATAAAGAAAGAAAATATTTCATGTAGGCCCCCACGTTACCATGTCTGATGTTCTAACATATTCCTACCTGATACTATTATTCTGCCTGAAGAATTTCCTTTTGCATTTCTTGTAGAGTGAATCTGCTGGTGATAAATTCTTCTGGCTTTAAAATTTTTTTAACATATTTATTTTGCTTTCATATTTGAAAGCTATTTTCATTGGGCAGAGCTGCATCCAGAATCACATAAGGTATGACATACAGCTTTGCTCCTGCTTGGTGTCACTTGCAGTAGCCTTCTATCATCTGGCATAACTGACTCGGTTTTGCAAATGCCAGACTTAGAAAGCAAATACACACATCCTTTAAATCTTTGAGTGTGACATCAGCTTGTGCTGGGATACAGCACTGCTTTTCATACGTTATCTCGCCGGTGGAAAGGGGCAGTCTCAGGAGCTTCCCCCTGAATTTTCCTCCTGTAATAGCTCTCATCCCATTGAGGTTATGCTGTAAATAGCCAAGAATGTCCACTTAAATTATACATGTGGACTCCGAAAAAATGAGCAGGGGATGAGTCCTTGTACACAATGGACGCACTTTGAGACGGATCTGGGTTAAAACTCTAATTATATATCTGACCCCTATGCGTGCCCTCAAAACAGCTTGGTAGGACAGCATAATAGAACTGTCACCAGAGTCCTGGCCGGGGTGTGTTGAGTCTTTTTACCATTTGCAACTCTGCGATTGAGCTTTCTATTCACGCAGCCATGGGTCCAATCTCAAGCACACTCACTGGTACATTTTAGTCAGGACAGACACCGTTGACACACATTCTTTCGTCTCTGTTTGTAGTCTTGACATCTTCCTGGTCCACTTATATTGACATCTGACCCTAATTAGAATCCCACGGTCAGGAAACAAGGGACGCATCCTGTGGTGGGACAGCATTTTCTTGTAAAGTATCAGACTAACTTGAATGGTGTACCTTTTCCTGCAGCAAGAGGGTCTCTGTCTTCTAACTCGGGAGGGTGGGCCATATTTGGAGATTCACATGGTACAGAAAATCCTGAGAATTTGACATTCTCTAATGCATCTACCAAGATATGTCCATGGCCAACGGAAGGGCATGCCCCTTCCGTGTCACAGTGACTTTAATGCACGAGACTTCCCTGCCACCTGCCAGCCCGCCGGGCACGCTCAGCGCGGCACCCAACACTCAGCTGAGAGATGAGGATCTATCTAAGTGCTATGAAGTGCCTCTGACACTCTCGCACTGGGTTTAGATGGTTAATTTGATCATCTAAGCTTGTTGTTGTTTCCACTCTGAGATAAATCAGTCATGCTGAGAAACAGCCATCTAGTTCTGCAGTTGCTCTTTCTTCTATGCTCCTTTAAGCCCTCAGTCTGGTACCTCCGTCTCGTCCCAATTCAAACAAGTGAAAGTCTTTGGAATCACATTGCTACAGTCGCAGCGACCTTCATTACTTCACATACCACCAGGGCTGGGGTACTCCTGGCAGTCAGTTGGCAAGTGATGGGGATCCAAAGGAACTTCTCCACCTCCCAGTCTGCTTTCTAGGGCCACTCACAGCACCGAGCACCTTAGCTAAACTTTCCTAGGAACAGAGTGTAACCTGGGATTTCTTGTTTGAGTGATTTATTGAGGGAGTCTGTTCAGGGGAAATGAACTTGCATAATTGCTCCCTGGAGTTCATCCTGCCCTGGGGCAAGGAGCCTGAATCCGTAAGTAAAATGTACCCCAGGTGGGGGTGGGAGCAGGGATGGCCCCCAAGGGAGGTGACTCTCTGTGATTGAAAGCAATTCTCTGGAAAAGAAGGCAGCTGTGAATGAACAGGAAACAACACCAGGCCGAGTGGTAAGTACCTCTGCTAAGACCAGGGAACAGGTGGGTGTGACCAGAATCCACTTAAGGAAGAGTCACGCACACTATGAAAATTCTGTGGTTCTCGCGGCTAATGCTTTTAAGACTTGACTTCACTCAGTGAGTGTTTACCGAGCACTTCCAACAAGATAAATTCTGAGATAGGTCTCATCTTGCGTACACAGTTCTCCACTCTTCAAGCCTTCGGCAGCTAGAACACAAAACTTAATAGACACTCCAGTTAGCAAAATGTAGGGTGGAAGGCAGAATGTGGAAATTACCTTAGGTCTAAAGAGAGATTAAATCAAGCAAGCCCTCATTTTAGAGAATTAAGTATAATAGCAAGGGGTTTTAGTGATATTGTGACATTTAAGAAAAACTGCTGTCCTTCCCTAAGAAATTAATAAAGTTTTATGACGCCTCTACTCAATTTAGTTCTATGATTATTTTTTGATTATCAGCCTTTGGGGATATAGAAGTGTAAAGGATAAGACAGTGTCCCTCATTTCATGAACTTTGGGCTACTATAGACATTATATTTTGAAGGTTATTTTTTTTATTTAATTGAAAGTTGAAAATAAAGTGGTTAAATAAAAGCAAAGAATTTCCTAACAAAAGGTATTTTTTAACACAGGAGTTCTTAGTTTCTAGAAAAAAGTGAAGTTTTGCTTGCTAGGAAGATTAGCTGAGGGTCTCCAAAAACCTGAATTCCTTGTATACAAAACTTATCTTTTTTCATATACTTTCTAATAACTACTTGTTAAACAGTTGAAATACAGTGCCGACATTTCAATGCCCTCAAAGTGAGTGGGCATTTCGCATCACAATATTGGGAGAGTGGAAGATTAGAACAATCATTGTAACTTTTGAGACTCCTCTCTCCTTAAGAACTCTGTAAATAGCATGTGTGGATAGTATAATCTTTGGTTTATAAACTAGGACATTACATTAAAAATAAATTATGTTTCCTAAGTCCATCTTAGTTGATATGACAGTTGAGATGATACAATTTCTACCTCAAAGATTTTTTATAAAAACTATTGCCTGATGAAATTAAATATCCTTGATATCTCAGGATAGTCTTAGAAGTAGTATTTTTAATTATCATACAAGCAACAAGTTATTTTGTCTTCCATGTGTCTTGTCAATCTCTTAACAGACGCCAGTTGGAAAGTATGTCAGAGTTTGGATTGAAGTCAGTCTCCCTTTCATGGTTGCATTTGAATTCAGGTCTGTCACGAGTGATAAAAAGTGATAAATGTGGCATTGCCATGTTAGAAGATCATTAAATGTCACTCTGTGTCCTGGCAGCCAAATGGCTGGCAGAAAGTCAATGATGCAAACTCAGTGTGGAGCGTGCAGAGTGGCGATGGATCTAGGGCACCGCAGAGCCATACAAGCTGTGAACAATCAATCCATCATTTCATTCAAAGGAAGAGTGAGATGAGATTTGATGGAAATACTGTGCGGGAACCTCCAGACTTAGACACCTAGCTTGCAAGCGTGTTGATTTACACATAACCGTTTAGTGGCCAGCGGCTGGGACAATAGACAGGGAAAATGACATACACATTTGATCAATTTTTTCTGAATATCTCCTTGACTTTAGATGTTCTTTATGCACCATGAGACTTAAACGGCCTTCACTTTCCTAGCTCTAAAGCACAGAGGCCTAATGTGGCTCTCCTATAGAGAAACCATTCATACACCCGATGAGGACAGTACTCGGTCTGAATGGCCATGCCCTTCCGGGTCTGCAGAGGCTTGCACCAACTGGAGGGCAATTTACTTAGCTATCTGCTCCATGTGCTGCTCTTCCATTCCTATGAATTGATTCCCTACAGTTCCTAAATATAAATTGTACTTACAACCGTGTGGAAATGCTTACACAATATTAATATTTACTTTCAAAAAGCTTTTAAAGCCATAACACAAAATATGAAGTGCTTTTTATATGTTTATCCAATAATATACACCACTTGCGTTTTAAATGTAAGCTAGAAAATGAAAAAAATGGCTGTTGAGTACCACCAGATATCCATTAGATTGATAAATCTGCTTAATCTAGTTCACAGCCATTGGATAAAAATATGGAGCATAAAATACACAAAGTGCGAAGTGGGGCCGTAGGTATTACGACACCAGAAGTTTGCATTAGTGAGCTCTCTCTGTGTTCATAGATTTGACGCAGGGTATTTTCGAATGAGTTATGAATTTGTCGGGATAAGTGCACTGAGAACCACATTATCTGTTTCAAGTCACAACCATATTTTAAAATTTGTACTAGAATGTATAGCGAGCAGGTATTCTAAATCAAATTGTTTGCTGGTTTTTTTTTTGAAGTAGAATTAGAAACCCATTATTTTCCTAAAATTTATGAGAGTTAGAGAATTTGGCAATATTTATTAAAAAAATGTCCAGTTTAACATAATGATCCAGTTTCTTTGAGAGAATTATCACTAAAGATAAAAATAACCAGGTGGATATCTACACTTAATGTCATTAGTAATTAAAATTATCTGATCAAACTTCTATATCCTGATTTACGGGGAACAACAAGTGTTGTTTTGACTATTATTTAGATTTCCATCTAGAAAATCCTACAGGAACAATAAACAATGTCTAGGTGGCATGTTATTGTCTGTATTTCTTAGCAGTTGTATTTTTCTTTGTGTTAATAAATGACCTCCTTCTTAAGCTTATATGAATATTTCCAACTAATATGACTACTCCAGAAAGCAATTATTCACCATGTCTTCACGTTGCGATCAGACATGCAGCGGGTCTGAATCCATCATCCCCGTCTTCCCACACACCGTTGGCTGTGTCTCGCCCATCAAACAGCAGACCTGCTGCCTGTGCCCTGCTTCATAGCCCCACTTGTGACTACGAAGATGCTTCATTTGGCAGTCTCTCTTTTCTTCGGTCTTTCCTTTCTTCTCTGTCCTGGATCCTTTCTGTGATAATTGCTCCAAGTCCAATACATGAAATTTTTGGTGAGATTTTGTGAGGGGTTGAGAAAAAAAGGTCTATAGGAAGGCAGATTATTGGAAGGTAAACCAAGAAGGACTGCTGATGTAGAGTAAGGGAGTTCCGGCAACACCGTCTCCCGCACGCAGTACTGCGGAAAGTAGGAAAGGTTCCAAAAGACCCCCTTGATCTGCCCAACAAGGTTGTCGTGCTGACTGTGCTGGGGAAGTTGTCCCTTGCCTTCATCTATATGTTTCTCAGAAAGAAAAAGATAAATGTATACAAGATTTCACTTTAACTTTTCAGTAGAATTTTAATGACATATGAAGGTATCAATATAGTTTTTCCTACCAGAAAAATGTCCCAAACAGTAAATCTCTCAGAAAGAAATAAAATGAAATCCACGTCCCTGTTAGGCTGTTGAGTCAGGGTAAGACAGAGCCGAGGCCATGACCTCAGGGACCTGGTTAGGCCTCGGGAAGGCGTGCGCTGATGCTCCGCAGACCCTTCCAGACGGAGGCGGAGGCGGCGGCGGCTCTCCAGGCGGCCTCCCGGGCGTCTCTGCCACCCGCACAGGCTTCGGAGAACCGCAGAGGCGTTCTCTCACTGAGGCCCCATAAAATGCCCAAAATAGACGGAGAAAAGTGTACGTGAAAGAGATTTGTAGTTTCGTCCGCTGGCCCCCGAAATGCTTATAATTGGATACATAAAACCCTCATGTATTTTATAGGGTTATATCAGGTGGGGCTAAATAGTTTGAAGATGAAATAATTAGACTCTCATTTCTACAGTAGGAAAGCAGTTTAAGAACACTATTGAGCTCAAGACAAACCCTATGTCTTATTTTTTTTTCAGGAAGAACAATGCAGAACATGGAATCAAGAGTCCAGAGGACAAAGAGACACGGATATTCATTCCCAGGAAGCCGGTCCGATCCCCTGGCAAGGAGCTGGCCCCGGGTACTTAGCTGATTTTTGGAAATGCTCTGAGTCAGTGGCTGTTGTGTGTAGCTATTTCTCCCAGTTTTGAAGGAGGTTTCTGCTGAGGCTGACCTCTGCCTGCCATATCCCCCTATGTCAGATCTGTGCCACTCAGATGCTCGTCCCTAGCTCGCAGATTTTTAGGTCTTAAAAACTGGGTATGAGGACGTGGATTGGATTTGCACGAAGAGGTTCTAATCCTGAGTTCAAGGGCTGAGTTGTTGAGGAGAGTGTTTGCCCATCATTTGTGGGCCTTAGTCACAAACCACACAGTTCATAATCAAATAGATTTTAAATAAGTTGCTCTGAAATTAACACCATTTAAAAAACAAACATCTCTGCTTTGGGTGAAATGTTAAGCTAAAAAGCTCTGGTTAACTTTGAAGACAGATTTCTGCTGGTTAAAGTTCTATCATATGAAGATTTCTAAAACCATCTTGCATGATTCTTACTAATGCCTGTCAGTCAGAGTTTAGATTTGGTGGTAAAATAACATTTAACAGAGCTTATTATTTATAAATGAGAAATTAATTGACGTTTCGACGCAATGTAGTATATTCCTTTGGTTTATCTGTAGTTATTGTGAATAAAAATCAGTATTTATTTGTTGACTACTAATGCATAGTCAACATACACTGGAGCCCAATGGCAGTTCCTTCAAACGCAATACTTTCCCCATAACAAAATGAAGCACTTAAATGCTGGCGCCGTGCTCGGTTCATTCATTTGTATAAATGGATAAAAACTGATAATGCATAAATTTGTTATGCGATTTCTTCGAAGCTGTTTACAATCTTACACCCAGAATACTCCATACATATTGTAATTCTATTAAAAGATCGGAGAGCTTTTAGAAGAAATCTAACAGAAAGTAATGGGTAAATATAACTCCCTTTCTAGATTCTCTCTGGCAGCGACAGGAGAGGTGAAAACACTCTTCCTGCATCATCACGGCACCGCTCTTCCTTGGAGCCAAAGGCATGGGTTTACCTTTGGCTCAAAATCATCCATGCACCCAACTGGCATGGTTCAGGCTGGCTTATTCTGCCCCCACGCCTCACATTTCTGCAAATAAGCACAATTGTGAGCACAACTTACTGTTACAGATGATCAAAGTTGAGAACCAAAGAGTAATAAAACATACCTCTTACATTAAGGACAACAAATAAGGAAGAATGGGCTTAAATAGCATGGTACATTTTAAGTTGAAAATACCTTGATTAAAAATGAAATTGTTTTCCTTAGTTGAAGTCGGTTTTCTCTGACTGCAGTGCACTTGGTAAGTTACTTTATCTACATGGTAGCTTATCTAAATAATCCAGATATGTTCATCTATAACTTATTCCTGCATAAGTAATAAAAATACAGAAAGTATGACATTTAGTTAACTTAGCTCGAGTTATGCTACTGTTTGTGTAAATGCAACATGGAACCTCAGTCAGACAAGGGTAATCTCATCCAATGTAAAACACCAAATATTTAATTGTGCTAACAACACGAGTCTACCTACTGGAGATTTCAGTCACCCTAGGAGCAGTGATTTTCAACCAGTGCACTGTGGCACATTGGTGGGCCACAAGAATTTTAAAACCTTGAAATACCTGACTGTTTAGTCAGGGGCACTGACCTCTTTCCCCTTAGATTGTCAAATAAAAATATAACAACAGCCAACCCAACAATAGCCATCCAGTGTCAATGAATCAAAATCATCGCCATTTTTGTCAGATCAGCAAAAAATAAATGTTTTGGTGTGCCGCAGAATTTTAGTAATTCGTTTATGTGTGCCATGAGATGAAAAAGGTTGAAACTTTCTGGTTTATAGAATTAGGTGATTACTTTATTCTGTTAGCATTCTGCTGACTCTGAAGCAAAAAATACATTATATTCATTAAGCTGCTATTTTATTCTTTTTGAGGAATGTGATGGTCCACTGGATAAAAACTAAGGGTTTGAAAAAGCAGAAACACCAGCAGAATTAGACAATGAAATAATAGTTATTTCTTACCGTAAATTAGCCACTTGCATAGATTTGATACAAAGCTGAGGTTTGTTTTAGAAAAGAGAACGCTCATAAACCAAAAAACTAGGACTAACAAACTTAGCCTTTTGTTGGGGGTGGGGTGGGTGCCGGGAAGCAGTGTTTACAGGCAGCAAAATCCTTCAGCACGGACCCTTGGGGATCAAAGCTGAGATTGAATTAGGGTCAGTAAAGTAATTCAGGCCAGGGACTGAAAAACATGGAATTAACCAGGCAGGTCATGGATGGAATGATTATGCCCAGAGAGCCTTCCCACCCCCCTTTTGATGAACATTTCAGATACTGAGATTTAAAAAAATTCACTCAGATACTGGTTTTAGAAAGTGACATGTACCCGAAGCTTCACCACAAAACCAGCATACTAGGTATGGTTCTTCTTTACTCTGAACATAAAGCATCATTGAGGAGGAAAAGGGCCCCAGGCATAACAGTTATCCGGGATTTATGCGATTGGACAGTGCCATAGTGTTCGAGTTCAGTATGTGGCAGGACAGTGTAGGCAGAGCTGGACTGACTGGTTTAGAGAGATGGTGTTGGGTTGGGGGTTGGGGACAGCGATATGTATTTAACAAGCTGAAAATAATATTTAGGATCTTTTCTCTTTAAGTTAAATTTATTGATATTGATGAATAAAACTATATAGGTTTCTTTTTTTTTTAAAGATTTTATTTATTTATTTTTTAGAGAGGGAAGGGAGGGTGGGTGGGGGAGGGAGAGAGAGAGAGAGAGAGAGAGAGAGAGAGAGAGAGAGAGAGAGAGAGAAACATCAATGTGCGGTTGCTGGGGATTATGGCCTGCAACCCAGGAATGTACCCTGGCTGGGAATCAAACCTGGGATACTTTGGTTCCCAGCCCGCGCTCAATTCACTGAGCTATGCCAGCCAGGGCCGGTTTCTAGTGTACAATTCTATGATACATCCTCTGTATATGGCATTGTGTGTCCACAAATCTAAAGTCAAATATTTTGTCTGTCATCATTTATTTGGCCCCCTTTTCCCCCCACCCCCTTCCCTCTGGTAACCGCCATACTGTTGTCTGTATCTCTGAGTTTTCATTTTTGTTGTTTGGTCAGTTGTTGCTTTCAGTTTTATATCCCACATAAGTCATATGGTTCTTGACGTTTTCTACCTGACTTATATCATTTAGCATGATATTCTCAAGGTGCATCCATGTTGTCACAAGTGGCAGTATTTCCTGTTTTTTTAACACCAGTTGAAAGTTTGATTTTAAGGCACATAAGTGTGGGCACTTCAATGCCAAACCACAATTTGTAGTAGGTAAAATATTTCTTTTTGTTTTTGCCTCTTAGGCTTAAAGCTAATTTTAAATTTTAGGATTTATAGCAGAAATTTAAATTAATGCACATAAATGAGATGTTATAGAAAGAAAATGTTAGGTGCCATTACATAAATTCAATTTAAAATATGACCTTTGTTTTATAATCTTCCAATATTTATTTTAGAAAATCCTACTTAGCCTTTATTAAGAATATTCATCCAAATACAGTTAATATAATCCTTACAATAGAAGAAACATGGCTAGTTGTTAAAATCAATATAAAATTAGTATGTGTACAATATGTTTCATTGCTGAGAATTAATTCTAGTGGCAGTAATAAAACACAATTAACTGGCATTTTCACCTAAAGGAATGATAATCATTCCTTTAGCTGAGGGAAAGATGTGAGTGTGCACAAGTCTTTTCAGAGACAAATGTTTCAGATTTTTAAGCATGATAAAATTTCATAGACTAAGAAAACCAGGACAATAAGAAGCATACCAGCATATTTTTCTCTTATTTACAATAAGACAGATGCTAATTAGAAGGACTGAAGTCTTTAATTCTATGCTTGGGAAATTATGTGCATATTTTCTATCTAGTATCCTACTTATTAGTATTTAAGTTTTCTGAGCTATATATTAAGAATCTTTTATTCAATGAATTATTAATGATTAATAGATGTTTCAAAAGTGAATATTGCAAGTGTAATATTGTATATTATTAAATGTGGAAATTTAATTCTTACCAAGTATTCACAGTTAAATTATTAAAATTTTATTTATTTGAACAGCTAATACTTTTCTGATTCTAAACAGAGGTCTATAGGCCACCCAGTTTTTACCAGGTATAGTTCAGACCAAACCACTCAATCATTTGTCAGTGTTGTGGTCACTTCTTTCCAAGAAATCACAAGATAAATGAGTTGTGTACAGTAAACTCCCTCCCCTTTTGCAAAAAAAATTCACAGGTGAAATGTTCTAAATAAGCAGGCTTCTTAAAATGCCTTGACGTTGCACGTATATGGTAAATGGTGTGCTGTTCTGCTACTATCCGTGATAATTGAAGGTCAGGCTAAAATGGAAGGAAAATCAGTTTAAAAAAAATCTTTGCTTCAGTCAAACAGGTGCATACTTCTAGGTAGCATTAGGAGACTACGAGGTTTTGATTGACGCTTTAACTTGTGCATATTAGGTGGCGCTAAGATAACAAGCCCTGAAAGGCAGTGTATGCAAATATTCTGCAGTGTGTCCGCAGCCTCGGCTTTGGAAAACCATCGTAGATTCAAGTTGCTCATCAGAACAAAGGTGTGTCTTTGGCGAGAGAGGCATGAAATATGTCTCTCTTCTTGCTTGATTAGAATGGCTGAAATATCCCTTATTATGCTAGTAATAGTAACCGGAGAACACTCAACAGTGCTGGCTGAAAGGTGCCTATGAACTATCTGGTCAAATAAAATAAGGTTACCAGATATTTATGCTGCCTCCTGAAAGAATTACTGTGCAGATTAGATGGAACAGTGAATGAGAGAACACTTGATTCACAGCAGCAGAGCTGGCACAGGGCTACTGCGGCTCTTACTTGGTTTCTGGATGTTTTGGACACAGTGTTTGCCTGAGTCCCACACCCACAGGTCTTCATAGTTTCACCTGGCTCAGAGCCGCAGCTCCGCCCACTGGAGTAGCGGGGTTCTAAGTGAAGCACCACACTCCGGGCTAAAGGTCTGCAAAACCCAAGTGTGGTTTACAGCCTGCTCTGCACGTGTAAGGCTTGAAAGCTACCAAAATCATATGCTGAACGAAGTGTAATAGCTATCCCTGTGCATCATAGTTGTACTGAGATTACATACAGATAGATAGATGGCAGGTCTATAGATAGACAACAAATATGTACTTATGTATATACACGCAGACCTATATCACATGTATACAGGGAGGTACATATGTATCTGAATACACAGGTATTTGCACACATGTATACACACACGCACACAGGAAAAACAATTTCAAACCACCAAACTGGGAATAGAAAGCAGCAGCCAGAATCCAAGTCTAACAATAATTAAAGATTTGAAATTGTGCTGTAAAAAAACTAGTTGTTCTGCAGAAACGCAGCATCGCAAGCCGCAGTGGGCCTTTTCAGCGGCGGGGGCCCTTCTCTCCTGGGCGGGGCCTGGGCCTGCGCGCTCCGCCCCTGACTCCTTCATTGTTCTCAACCACCAGGGGGAACCGAGGGATTCCCGGTACAACCCAAAGTACACGTGCAATTCGGAAAATTGTGTAGATGTTAGCAAATGCAAAGTTTTATAGAGAGTTGATCCCAATTATACGATTCTAAAAGGATCACAACAATTTTCACTCTATTGTGTATTTTTGGATCATTCTCAATGAAGGTAAATTTTACTCAAATTAAACTTTCTCTTTTATAAATGTCTTTCACTTAACAGTAAGCAAAGATGCAATAACTAACATGGAATGCTGTCTGGCCAGCGAATCCATTCAAAGCTCTTGTCAGCATGCCCACACACTTCCCATAGACTTTGTCAGAAAGGAGAGACCACCCATGAGACAGCATTAGAAACCAGGATTTACAATTTTCCTCCCTCCGGAGTCAGGAAGGAATTAAGGAAATGAGAGGCTAGCTAAACGGGGTTGCTCAAACTCCAAGAACAGTGTCATCTGAAATTAGGTCAGAAGTACTTCGTACTTTCAAATTGCCTGCCCATGTTTATCAGGCTATGGGTAAGAGCAAACCTATATAATGAACATACATAAATGCGTCAACTCTACAGACCGCCCACAGAAAACATACAGAGAAGAGGCTATGCAAGAAGCAAAAAATTAAGCTCACGCTACGTAAACTGTTCCTGAATTTTATAAAGGTAAAAATAAATGTATCACAAATATTTGCGTGTTGAAGAAAAATAATTTAAAAAGCCAAGCGTTAATATAGTCTAGAGTATTTTCAAATTGGAACTATGATGAAATAATATTAATAAATACTCAGTCATTTTGCTAGCATTATCTTCCAAAGAATGACATCTTTAAATTTGGTGAAATTATATATGTGTGTGTGCATGTGTGTGTAATACACATACACCATATATATTGCACATATACACACACATATATTCTTTTCTTTATTGAGCATATCTATTGCCAACTCCATTTCTACATTTTCTAGTTATGTTTTGATTTCTTTCAACATGTTGAGAAAATTGAGCATGTGGGTGTTTCAGTATCCCAGCCTGCTCACTGCATCTTTCTGTCTTTTTCTGGCTCCGTTTCTATTTACTAATATTTTTTTTCATGGCCATAGGCATGATTCTCATTTTTGGAAATGTATCATAATGTACCAGCCTGTCTATGATGTGTCATTTGTTTTTTTTTAAATAATCATTATCAAACAGGCTCATAAATTTGATAAGGAATTATGTGTTTAATGGACATGAACACAGAGGAGTGAGCAAAGCTGGCTCTGGTAAGGACCCACGTTCGCGTGGCGCTGACCCCCTGGGCCTCGGCTCCCTCCCCTAACACGTGTATTCTGGGTCAAGTATTAGTGCAATGTAGGTATGTTAGGTGAGAATAAATCTATATATAAAATGTGACTTGTGGACATACAGAATAATGCATACACATCTATTGTATGCTATATACTACACATTATATATACTATAACATACCACTGCTGGTAATATATCTAGCATATTATATACGTGAGGGACCCCAAAATACAGAATTTATTTATAAACATTTGTTTATTTATTCTAACATGTTTAAACTTTATCACCTTCAAAGTACATTTGATATAATATACCTATGAAGACATTTTTTTCCATACTCAAAAGGTTTTGAACTTGTCAATTTTGATGCGTTTGGTGCTTCTGCAGTTTTCGGTTTCACCTCTTCCACATCAGCAAAATGTTTGCCCTTGAGGTCTTTTTTCATCTAGGGAAACACCAAACATCACTCACAGCAAGACTGGGTAAATAGGAAGGGTAGGCACGGGGGTTACACCATTTTTGGTTAAAAGCTGCTGAACACTCACCGTGGTATGAGCAGGTGTGCTGGTAAATCACCCATAATAAAATGGGCAAATGTGTTGAAAAAATCTTAAAAAAAAATTCACTGAAGATGAACGCAGCCTCTCACAACAACACCAGGTAATCCACTGATAACAGAGCGGTTCCTGGAATACTCACGCAGTGGAGGAAGCCTGTACTACAAGGGACATGCCCTCTGGAAGATGATCCTGGAATTTTTGGAGTCTTCTCTTGCATTATGTTTTGTATATTTATATAATTTATATTATATACGTGTATAGTACATGTTGTATAATATATACAATATGTAGTATGAATGTATAATGTACATATATTATTATAATACTGAATATATGATGAGGTACTATATATTATAATATGCTGTATGTGTATATTACATGCATTTCATAAAACCTTCCTCTCATAACTTATGAAACTGCTTTAACATTATAAGGGAAGAGATATGCATTGCACTTGTAGTCCTGTAACTAACTGTGTGAACTGATTTTCATCTTTAATTTCTCCACTCATGTAACAAGATTAGACTTCTATGAATTTTTTCTGCTAAAAAAAATCCTAGTTATGTGGAAGTTTTATTTACTAGCCCTTTATAAAATTTTAATATTTACAACTATTACAAGAACTCACTATTTAAAAATAATTTTCATGTTTTGACAGTAAAAAGTGAAAACAGGTTAGATGTATTTATTATCATTTTACCTGAAAGTAACACAATACATACAATATTAAGACTATCCTGGAGGGAATGGGGAGAATGGCTGGTATGTGAGGGACATAAAATATTTTTTCTTAAGATCATGTGATTTACTCAATTTGCTGGATTTCTGTAGAGTTTCATATTTTTTACATTATTTTAAAACACTTTCTATCCCTGTGAAAGGCCTTAAAAACAACACACACCAGATTTCAACTGGGTTGCATTAGAGGAGCACACTCTTCTTGCCCTGTCACCTGGATTGCCAAAAATGCTGAGGATAGAAAACCATGACTAAGCAATAAACCCTAAATCTGCTGTCTGTGCAATGTAGACCATTAATGAAAATCTTCAAGCAGTTTCTATTTCAGGTAGGTATCAAAGTGCAGATGTCATGAAAAATATATTCACTGGTGCAGCTTCCATGTCATGCAGAAAGGTCTTTTGAGGAAACTTCCAAGGTGATGAGCCATAATAATAAATCAGCCAAATGATCCTCCTCTCAGGCTGATGAAAGGAAGCTCTCTGGGAGATCAATCATCATGAACAAGCTGACAACGAGGTGGCCTTGCTGCTGATCCTGTGCCAGGCTCTGAAAGATTCACGCATCCTCGGAATGCAACTAGTGTAAAAATTGCACACTGCTCGCATAGACCATTTGGTTGAGAGAGAGAGAGAGGGGGCCTTTTGACCGTAGAAAAGAAAGAAGATAAAGCTCTGTAACAGAGGTTTTGTGTGTGTGTGTGTGTGTGTGTGTGTGTGTGTGTGTCTGAAAATGAAGAGCAGATTTAGATGCAAGAGAGAGGGAACAGGGGTTAGGGGAGGAGTTGGGGTTGGGCAGCAGCAAATTGTGGTAGAATTTCCACTGTTCACAACTGATTGGATTGAGCTCACTTAGAGACTCAGCATCAAAGAGCTGGTTGGAATTATTTATTTCCCCTAAAATCTCCATCAATACCTCTCTTGTATATGTTGGGTAATATGGAAAACTGCCATCTTTCTTGCCATTGTGTAAACCATCACACATAGTGAACCTCAAGCCTTACTTGCAAATGGTTTATGGCTCCTAAGCTCCCCTCCCCCACATAGAAATTCTGCTGCATCAATATTTGTAATTAAAAATTGAATAATTCAGTAAGTGATCCTCAAGGTAGAAAACTGAGATGTTTCCTAGCATAGGAAATGTACATGGTTTTCCCATAATTAAGAAATGTGCTCAGGGACTTCCAGCTAAGATGGAGGCATAGGTAGACACACTGTGCCTCCTTGCACAACCAAGATAGGGACAACAACAGTTAAGAAACAGAATAACAACCAGAACTGATAGAAAATTGAACTGTATGGAAGTCGGACAACCAAGAAGTTAAAATAGACTTGTTCATCCAGACCAGTAGGAGGGGCTGAGCCTGACAGCTGGGCGCAGGTCACAGAGCAGACAGCAGAGAGCATTGCGACCAGGCGCATAACGCATCTGGGTCGCGCAAGACCACAGCGGGCAGACCCTGAGCACGCAAGCTGCAGCTGGCAGACCCCTGCCAAAGGCTGGGAACCAGCAGACCCAGTGAGGCGGCAATCGTGATGCCAGGCCCTGCGAGCAACCCAGGATCCCAGCGCTGGGAAACAGAGCCTTGGGACAGTGATTGAAAACACCTGTGGGGGTTGAGGCACAGGGAGAGACTCCCAGCCTCACTGGAGAGGTTGCTGGAAAGATCCATGGGATGCACAACCCACATGGGAATTGGCACCAGAAAGGTCTAGTTTGCTTGGGGGAAGTGGCGGAAGGGACTGAGGTCCAACAGAGAGAGGAGCAAGCACCATTGTTCCCTCTCAGACCCTGCCCCTACATACAATGTCACAACCCAGTGACTGGGGTACCCCACCCTGGTGAACACCTAAGGCTCCACCCCTTATACATAACAGGTGTGACCAGACCAAAGGAAAAAAAAAAAGATGACTCAAACAGAAATGAAAGCCCCACAATCAAGACTTTTAAGTGACTAAGAGATAGCCAACCTATCAGATGCACAGTTCAAAGCACTGGTGATCAGGATGCTCACAGAGTTGGTTGATTTTGGTCACAAATTAGATGAACAAATGAAGGCTACAATAAGTGAAATGAAGGAAAATGCACAGGGAACTGATAGTGATGGAATAAAAGCTGGGTCTCACATCAATGGAGTGGACCAGAAGGAAGAAAAAAACATACAACCAGAAAAGAATGAAGCAATAAGAATTCAAAAAAATGAGGAGAGACTTAGGAACCTCCAGGACATCTTTAAATGTTCCAACATCTGAATTATAGGGGTACCAGAAGGAGAAGAGGAAGAGCAACAAATGGAAAATTTATTTGAATAAATAATAAAGGAGAACTTCCCCAATCTGGCAAAGGAAATAGACTTCCAGGAACTCCAGGAAGCTCAGAGAGTCCCGAAGAAGTTGGACCCAAGAAGGAGCACATCAAGGAACATCATAATTTCATTAGCCAGGGTAAAAATGAAGGAGAGAATCATAGAAGCAGCAAGAGATAAAGTGACAGTCACCTACAAAGGAGTTCCCATCAGACTGTCAGCTAATTTCTCAAAGGAGACCTTACAGGCAAGAAGGGGCTGGAAAGAAGTATTCCAAGTCATGAAAGACAAGGACCTACATCCCAGATTGCTCTATCCAGCAAAGCTTTCATTTAGAATGGAAGGGCAGATAAAGTGCTTCTCAGATAAGGTCAAGTGAAAGCAGTTCATCATCACCAAGCCCTTATTTTATGAAATGTTAAAGGGACTTATCTAAGAAAAAGGAGATACAAAACATGGGTAGTAAAATGACAGCAAACTCACAATCATTAACAACTACACCTAAAACAAACAAACAAAATAAACAACAAAAGGAAACTAAGCAAACAACTAGAACAGGAACAGAATCACAGAAATGGAGATCACATGGAGGGTTAGCAACAGGGGAGTAGGAGGAGGAGAGAGGGGGGAAAGCTACAGGGAATAAGTAGTATAGACAGTAAAGAGAAAATAGACAGGGGAGAGCAAGAATAGTATGGGAAATGTAGAAGCTAAAGAACTTATGACACATGGACATGAACTAAAGAGGGGGAATGTAGGTGGGAGAGAGTGTTCAGGGTGGAGGGGACTGAACGGGGGTAATGGGACAACTGTAATAGCATAATCAATAAAATATATTTTTAGAAAAAGAAATGTGCTCAGTTTTAAGGACATAATCTGTCCTGAAGGGTCATTATTAGCCATCAGCTTAAAGGCAGTTGGACATGCTCAGGCTGAACCAAGACAACAGTTTGCAGTGGGCACGTTCCTGATGCACTCTGACATCGGAACTGAGTTGAATCCTGATTTTGCTACTGGCTAGCTCTACTTTGGACTGGTTAGTCACTTAACTATTTTTTTTATTTCAGTTTTCCTAGCTTCAAAGGAAAATCCTTCCCCTGGATAAAACTGAAGCTTCCATTCTCAAATGTATTGAAATTATTATTTTCTACCCCCTGTTCCTGAAATGTTGCCTGTATCATGGATCTTGCCAAGGAAAATTATTGCACTAGGGATATGATATTTTCTTATCTAGTTTAATTTTAATGTTCTCTTAAACATTTATACATCTGATCCTTTATTTTCATTACATAAATTTCGGTCCACAATTATGTAATTTCCTTCCTAAACATCAACCAGTCAGTAAAGATTATTTGTAAATCTTTCTCAGTTTTTAAAAAAGGTTGAACTTTACTCTTATGCATTTGAATTACTTTCGTGCTTATTGAAAGAAAAGCTAGACACTCAATTAGGGTAGCTGATAATTATATGCAAAAATGTTTGAACAAATACCCATGTAGTTATTCTGTACAAGTTTTTAAGGTCAAATATCCTACTGAGGAGGCTTCCAATGTTGTCATGTTAATGCTTGTCTTAATGAATAAAACATGGAATATTTTCAAAAATATGATTTATTGAATGTCAAACCTTTGCAACAATATAGATCTTTTAATTTCCTTTCCTCATAATGGACATTACTGAAATGAATCAAGAACGAGCTAAAAAAAGAACCAACCAAGAAACCACTTTTGTGAAATGAAGAGCAACTTCCTGCATATGGATTAACTGACCACATTTGGGAAAATTATCAAATACGGTCTTCAGTTCTTTCCTGTTTCCTGATATTTGCTGATTGTATACACAGGTCTTTTATCATGATGAATTTTACTTTCTAGTATTTTGTCTCCTTCCACTGAAAACCTTTTCCATATGATTTGAAATTAAATATCAATAGTTCCTATCTATAAAGCTTCACCGTGACAACCGACTTTGTATTTCTGAAGTTGAAGGCATCATGTACAAACTGCTGCAAAACCCCTGTGTTTGTTGTTAGTGGTCTCAAGTTCAAGGGGAAAAAAGATGAATGGCCTTATAGGATACCTCTTCCTCTCATCTTTAAAGTCAATATACTCTGTGTTTAAGGCAAAGTATATATAATATCTGAAGAATTTGAGATTGCAACATATTTGGGTTTTGCAGGCTCGCTGTGCTGTTTGCTCTAGGCAGGACAAAGTCAGAAAGCGTGTACTCGAGTGTGCTAACAGCCCCTTGACGTTGCTAGTAAGACAGTTGCAGCAGAACGAGAAACATGGCGGCTTGGTAGTCAGTCAGGCTTAGATGTTGAAATAAAGTTTATGGAAGCAGCATCAACAGCATACAGCCTGTGCAGGAGGAACTATTTTTCTTCTCTTCTTGCCTTCCTATTTTTATTCCGATAGGAAGAACTTTCAAGTAATGGGAAGCCAGTAAGTAAACTCCTCATCTAGTCCTCATAAGGAAGGGGTACTCAGTCCTTCTTACTTCTCTCTCTTTCAGGTTGGCCTGTGTCCAGAATGACCACACGTCCTTCCATGCTGCAAAGACATCTGGGCAAAATTTGTGCCTTATAGAGTTATTGATGAGAGTTATTCTCTCTCTTTCTCACATGGACACACTTAATGCATAGCTGTGTTTCCAGACTATGAAATCAGATTTTCATGCGATTTCCGTCAAGAAACATTCCAGTATTCAGTATTCAGCACATCAATGGAAATGACACCTGCTAATTTGAAATCGATACTGACAAATGCCAGCTCAGTGTATTCCGGGCTCTATCATCACAGGCTTTCTGAACGTGTGTTTAGAATTGCTAAGCTGTATGTTGTTCAACTTACTTGATTTGAATTTAACCAAGCTTATTACAAGTATTTTATATACTTCTGAGAACTTATATACTAAAATAAAAAATTTTACATGCAGTTTGAGCCACAGGCAGGAAGACCAACATTGCACAGGATGCCAGAGACATATTAGATAGATGAAATGCCAAAAGAAATCTATAATGATGGGGACTTGAATGGGAATACAGGAAACATAAATTAATTTTGGAAATGGGAGAGCAAGGCACTGTAGAACTATTGACAAAGCTTAATCAATATACTTTAATCCACGTGCAAGAATGTAGCAAAACAAAAACAAAAGATTTACAATATTAAGTGTTGTAAGTCTCGATTCTGAACATTTTTCTTACCCTTGATGTTGGGAAATCTGGTGCTACTTTAGGTTTTCTGAAATACAGTACACTCAGTATTTTCCCTATAAGATGCCCCTATGTATTACATGAGCAAATATTCCTAGCAAAAATTTAGGGAAAAAATGATTGACCCATAGCCATTTCCTATAAAGTTTATATTCAGAAGATCATTTCTTACCAAATCTGCTTTTACACTCTAAAACTTTATTCAGTTAAAGAAAAATTTGGTTCTCTTTAGAGAGTGATTATTAGACTCTATCATCCAAGAAGGACAGGTTTAGAACATAAAAATTTAACATTTGTTAATATTTTATTAGCGACTCTTTTCAAGTATCACGAATGCCTGTATTTCTGCACGCCAGCCACACGCAGCCAGCTGTCTCAGAAGGCTGTGTGTGCCCATCACTAACGTGGCTGAGCTTTGCTCAGTCCTGGGCTTTAACAGGGAGGAAACACGCACTTTCCGCCTTCCAACACGGGCGGCTGCTCCCAGGTCAGAGCTCAGAAACACTTCTGCCCAGGTGCTAGTGTGCTCTTCAGTGTAGGTGGCAGGAGCAGGCACGAACACTTTTGCATTCAAGTCATTATTTTGTCCCTCATCCTGTTGGGGATTCTCCTTTAGAAGATTCTTCTGTGGAGGCCAAAAGTTAAAACCAGCCTCAAGCAGGCATCAGCAGCCTGCAGACAGCTAAGTGAAAGGCTCCAGGTAACTGGAAAAGGATCCAGCCAGAATCTCCTGGATGGACAGGATAAAGTCCAGAGGGAAGGCCCAGCCTGTAATGAAGACTGACTTTTAAATAGCATGCCCCCTATTTATATTTCTTTCAGGATACTAGCTGAGGCAGGAGAAGCCTCAAGATTTGAGGATTTGGAGGTTCTTATCCTGCCAAGAAGCGTCTCCTTCAAAGCCTACTATATTCGGAATGTGGCTGTAGGAACTGCTATCTCGACAGACTCCGCGCAACGACCTTCACGTCTTTCAAGGCCAGAGACACATTCGTACAAGTATTTTTAGCAGATATACAAAAATAGTTTGAGAAAGAAAATAAGTGTATGGGAGCACCAATTTTTTTTCAGTTTTTAATGTTGCAAAATTCATATTATAAAAGTCACCGTGTATGTTTTGCTTTCATTATTTACGCGTTTGTTTGGGATTGAGTTTCTTTAACGACTACATATTTACAATTTACATTTCAAATATTCCACTAATGTGTTTTCTATGTCATTTATAACTGCTGGAGAGATTACTGCATATATCACAGTTCTAGGGACAAAGGCAAATGAAGTGCCCACTATTATGTTAGGAGATGACAGAAATTGAAGCATAAGGAAAGGTTTGTTGGTGAGGAGTATAAAGCTAGGAGGGGATTTTTAGGGAAAAGTCCCTGGCATGCCACAGAACGGAAACAGGTGAAGGCACATCATTGCTTTTTGAAACTTGGGGTGGGGACAGAAATCAGTATCTTAAGTAAAGATTTCAATTCCTGACCTCACTAGCCTACACTGTACTGAAACCAAAGTCATTCATCTTTAGCCTCAGGTAAATGAGAATGCAGAATTTTAGATCTGAGTGCAAAAGTTCACTGCCGTGGGCCAGGGTGGGAGAGGGGATCCACCGTCTATGCAAATTCAGGGCCATTAGGAATGGATTTCATTTTACAAAGTCAAGGTCACTGTAACAGTCAACTACCATGCTTTTCCTAGGAAAATCACGTTTTGAAGCATTCTATGCTAAGCTTCGGAAAAAGATTTTGTTTTCTAAGTCATTTGTCCTTTGAAAATTTACATACTTTTCTTTCTTCTAAGTTTCTGCACCATTGATTGTCATGTTTATCATTAGTTAAGATCATCTTTAGAATACATGGATGCGGGATGGATTAGCAGACACGGGGTCTGGCCCCGCCCTGTCACCTGCCAGTAGTGATTCTGAGCAATTCAAACTCTTTGGGCTTCATTTCCCTATAAACAGTGAATATCTGGGGCTGAATTACCTCTAAATAAATCTCCTTGGAACTAAAATAAATGGTCCTTCATCAGAGTATTGGCACCGTATGATTTGCAGAGGCTTTCATTTATCCCTTGTCCATAAATAACAAGTCAGTGGTCAATATCTGAACAGTTTCAAACCACCAGATATTTTTTCTGTCTTTAGGTTAATCAGCCTCTCTCTGTCTCCCTCTCTCTCTCTCTCTCTCTCTCTCTCTCTCATAGGGAAATTCACAAATCATTAGTCAATTAAACACTGTTTATTAGTAAAGGAAAATGATTTTCTTATCAGATGGTCCAGCGTTTTTGCCACGCTACTGTGACACAATCTCAACTTCAGGAAGCAGGGGAATGGACTGACTCCCAAAGCCTAACAACTTTCCTATGAGTCTTGGATTGTGTGTGTGTGTGTGTGTGTGTGTGTGTGTTGTTGTTGTTGTTGCCAGGTCTTCAGTGGTTCATAGTTTAATTTAAGGGGGCATTTTCTGTTTTACACCAAATGCTTCCAAGTAATGGCCTCTTAGCATGCTTCCGTTTACTCCCCATTACTCCTAAATGGACTCGGCAGTGTCAGTGGCTACTTCGCTCTGTGCTCTGCTCAAGACGACGCTACAGAGGAAAAGCTGCTGGCCTTGCACAACCGCATTCGACTGCAGATGTGAGCGCTCCGTCGCCGTAATTTATGTCCTTGAAGGGGCAAGGGAATGGGGGTAAATGACTGCTACTTTCTATGTCCCGGCCTGATTTACATGAAGTCTTCTGGAAGAACCTTATTTAATCTTTCTCTTAAGAACACAATCACATTTTACTCCAGTCTAATGCATTTTGTAAACGTCGGCTGATAACATAGCCAGTTCTACCAGACAGCTATGAGAAAAACATGGTATGGTCATAAATTTTTAGCATGTGTCTGAGGTCACAAGATTCTGGGAAATGAAATCTTCCAGAGGTCAAAGTATACAGAGATGGTCAAGGTGACTTTTGCTAAAGACATTTGCTTTATTTCTTCCAGAAATTTAATGATAATAGTATGTGCACTGGCTTTTAATAACATTCAAGGAATATTCAGGGACACCCATCAGTATAATGCTTTTCCAAATGTTAGCTGTCAATCATATTTCTAATATTCAACTGACTATTTTTATAGCAAATCAGTCATGATACATTACTTAAATTTCAGAACAAATTTTTTACTATTTTTAAGATTCATTTTAAAGTCTCTTTTTTTTTGTTTATATTAATCATTCTTAATTTGGCTTCCTCATCTAGTCATTTACTTCTATACTTTTTTCAATTTCATTTCTCATGCAACTTAGTTAATGAGGTCAAGTACATAACTACTGACAAAGATGGAAATTCTAAAGAATTTTTGGATTTTATGGACTTTTTCAAAGTAGGATTTATGCTAGTCAAGGAGCCATCTATCAGTTTCAATAGTCACTTATTATTAGAGAGAAGAACATAGAAAATTTTTCAAGAAAGCAGATGAACCACATTGTCAGAGTTTCCTATAAGAAATAACAATAAAAAACTTGGGTCAGAAAAGTGTCTGTTCCAAACTGGTCTTTGCCCGTGGAAACGGCAAGAAAACCTTTCTTTTAACAAAGTGTTTAAAATAGAAGTATAAAGATTTTTAAATAAGCATAAGTATCTCAACCCCATACCATCAGTGGCTGTAAGGTTGCAATGTATTCTGCTTGCATGATAAAGAAATTTCAAGCTAAGGACATAATACAACAATTAGATCTGTGTCCATGGGAATTCTAGGGTTCAGAACTTACATAAGTTGTTGAGAAAAACAATCATTGTTAAAATGAGTGAAAAATTAAAGCTTAATAGTCACATTAAATAAACAGGTCATCAAGAGGTAGGATCACCATAATTAGTACTGGAAGGATCTGAAATACTCAGTCTGAGAAATATAACATCAGCATGCATAAAATGATGAAGGAATGCAAATAGTAATAAAAGTCAAAGCAAACCATTTCACACCCTGAAGAATCGAGAAGGCATGTTTGAAACACAACCCAACTCAAATTCTACTGTCCTCAGCCATACATAGCACATCAACAGGACGCACCGAATTTCTACACTCAGATAAACCAACGTATAAGATTAGGAGCGAGGCAACATTTTAATTAAAGCAAACATTGGCATCATGTAGTTACACATTTCAGTGAGTGACAAAGAATGTAAAGTCAGAGGAAACCAAACCCCTTAAAACACAGGGGAGTCAAAGACACGAAGCTGAGCAAATAAATGGGTGAATTTAGTGATAAATTTAAATAAACACTGACCACAAAATTCAGTGTGAGAATAATAGTAATTTGAGTAGTTATAAATAAAAGGGAGCTAAAATACTGGAAGAATCAGCAAATCAGAGATTAGATTTAAATCATTTATAAAGGAAAAACTACTGTTAGATCAAGATTTGTTGTTGTAGTTATAATGGTAAATAGAATGTATAACTTCCAAAGAGAAGGATCAAAAGGGGAAAAAAATGCATGAAACTTGATCTACCCAAAGGCAGAAAGTATAGAAAGGAAAACATGGTGAATACAATAAACACTAGTAAAAAAATCCCTGTATTACAGTCTGTAAAAACATGCAGTAAGTGCAAGGAATTTAACCCATTTGGAAAAAGCTTAAGATAATTGGTTTCAGTTTTTTTTTTACAACCTTCAGAAATGATTAAGGAAAAATAACTAAAGAACACAAAGTAATAGAAGAGAATATTAAATACCAGAACAGCAACTAATAAATTATTATTGGAAGAACAAAATTAAAGCCAAAGACATTTCTTTGCAAAGACACAGAAATAAATAGCATGCAAGCCTGATGAAGAAAAAGTAAGGGAGGTCACAGGGAATATCTTTATAATTGGAAAATGAGATATAATTACAATTCTACGACATAAAAAGAAATGATCTCATAGTATTTTTCTGAGAATGGCTAATACTGTGAATAAAATATGTATGATATCTCTTGGAATGGTACTGGATATAATAATGTAAACATTAACATTTTTTCAAGCATAGATAAATAATGTGAATAATTCTGGCAAATAAATTTAAAAATTAGGCATAATAATTGTTTTCCTGAAAGTATATGCATCATTTTTAAGAAATACTTCAAGAAATAATAATTTAAGAAAACTTGGGAAATCAGATTTGACCTATTCAAGTTATATACATTTATGCAGATACATTGCCTATGTCTTTTATGTATAAAATTTACAAGCCCAAATTTGCCATGTCAGATAATTAAATGCATTATAAAACCAGTAATTCAAACAGCATGGTAATGGCATAAGGACAAAGAAATTTTTTAAATTTATAAAGAACAAATGAAAAGAACCATATATCTGCCCTTGGAACATCCAAAGGTGGCAACAAAAATCAATGGACAAAAGATGGACCAGCTAACCTTATGTAAAACCTTGTTTTATGATATATTAAATATGTTTCATGTAAAATATATAAATAATATTACTCATTTCGAATGGATAGGACAGTAAATTATTAGGATACACACACAGTATTTTTACATGGAGACACACACATGCAATGCACACCCATTATGGCAAAAATCACTCACATTTAATACTTGGTGATGACACGTATGCCTGAAATTACGTATTGTCCTGTTTTATGTATGGTCTATGTTTTATAATTCAATAATTTAGTTCATACTGAGGACAAATAAAAGAAGTAGCAGTCAGAGAGGCTAACACTTGCCGTCTCACCAGGGGTTCTTCTGTAGGCGAGCACCTGCGACACAGTACAGGGCTTCTTCTTCGACGCTCAGCACACACTCCCAGTCCCCCCGTTGTGCCCTGAAAACATCTCCCAAACTGTTTCTGTTCAACAAATAGTGTTGAGTTTTTACTTTCTTTCTGTACTTTATTTTTTAATTAACTGATTGATTGATTGATAGAGGCAGGCCAAGAGAGAGAAGAGAGCGAGAAACACCAATTTGTTATTCCCCTAATTGATGCATCCACTGGTTGACTCTTGGACCAGCCCTGAGCAGGGATCGAACCTGTTATCTTGGTCTATGGGGAGGACACTGGAACTAACTGAGCCACCTGGCCAGGGCTTGTACTTCATTGTTTTAAATCTTGAACGACCCGTTGCATGAATAGTTTCCATTTTGTTTTGTGTCCCAAACCTGAATCAGCACAATGATAAGAAAGGCATTTTTTTTTACTCTAGAAATTATTTGAGGGATTCAAGGATAGGAGGAGCAGTTGCCTAAGCCAGTAAAACCCCCCACTGTGATTTGTGCGACTGCAGCCAGGTGAGGCCATTCGGTGACAAACCGGCACCTTGACAACGCCAGGTAAAAGGAGGAGCGGATCCTCACCATCTGTACCTCATTTCATTTTCCACCGAGGTGAAGGATCGTCTCCAACCATTCCTTGCATTTTAATTCACCCTCTGAAACGGGAGAAACCACACTGCAGTTGCAAAGCAGAGAAACATATGTAGGGGGCTTCCGAGCGAACTTGGCACCTGTCCGCCCCCGTGTCACTGCCCTGCGTGCTCCATGTGATCCGTTTGGGTTCGGGAGCCAGCTGGTCCTCCCTCGCCCGGGGCGCTTGTGGCAGCTCCAGGACTCAGAAGCACGCTGACCGGCCTTCCCCGGTTACCCGGCAGATGTTTGGGAAGTCACACTTCCGAGATTTACATTCTCTGTAGAACAGAGGATACGGCTTTAAAAATAATTTTTTCCACATTACGCTTGCTCCTCTTTTGATAGTTAGGCACGTACAGGGCGATTCTGGGAGAAGAGGTGTAATATTGGGACATTTCCTGCTGGTGGCCTCAGGCACTTTCTCGGTGATCAGCAAGGGGTGAGAGTCTAAAAAGCAACAGAAGTGGTCTCTCTGGTCACACAGCCAGTGCAGGCTGTCAAAGTACGCCAAGAATTTCACTGAGTAAAAAGTTGGAAGAAAATACAATTTAACAGCCGTATTATAGGTTAATACATTAATAATATTTTGGCAATATTATTTATGGAAGTTAATAAGGACCTATTCTCCCCTGTGGAAACGCATAGATGATTCATTCATGGTCTTTACCCTCAAAAAGAGCTTAATGCCTTGGTGATTACAGAGAGGGAATAGAAAAAGCTAAAATGGAAGTTAGATTGAAAAAAAATGAGAGGTAGAAATAAAATTCCACCTGTATGTAGTATAAGCACAGATAAAATGCCACCTGTATCTAGTATGAGTCTCGTATATAGTGTGAGTCCAATCTGAAACTACAGGGCCGGGATTATGTTGCAATGTTTGGTTGTCAGTTTTATCAGTTTTATATCTTGACACTCGCAGTTCTTCTAAAACTCTGAGTTGGTTACTTCTGGACATATGAGGAGGGGGCACATTTGAGTTATCTCTGAGGCCAGTTCTGAAGTCTGAAGAAAGCACAGGGAACTTCCATTTTCTTTTATAAGCAGAGTATGCAGATGTGGAAGGAATCACAGAATGCTTGGGTAGAGCTAGGGGTGTCTCAGGGAGAAGCAAACTGTGCTGCTCTGAACAATACCCTTCCTTCCTCACCTGCCAGAGTGTTAGATCAAGTCTTGCTCGCATCTCCCTGTAGCAGCGCGGGCATTAAACTGATGCAGGCTTCATCATCACAGTTACGACTGTGTTAGCATTTCAATTATAACACTACACAGTTAATGGTTTACAACAGGCTCATAAAATGTCCTTTCCCTCTGAGCATGGGGGAGGGGGGAGGGCAACTTGGCTTACTGGGTCCCAGAAGGAGGAGAACTATTTCTAAAAGCTGATATTTTAAGGCTGGCCATTTTAATTTTAGAGCATCTTTAAAGTAATGTTTTAAGGACATTTCTACTCCAGAGGTTTCACAAAGGGATCGGTTTAATATGCGTTGAACCTTCGCTGTGGAATAATTACTTGAAATGGAGTTTATTTCCAGTGATAATAACTTTCATGTCTACGGCAATTAAAGTTAAAAGTCCTATTTTAAAGATATTTTCTGTCACATGCTGGTAATGATTTAACCTCTTTTAAGAGTCTTCTGAATATAAAACAAACTGAGAGAACCATAATCTAATGTCTAAAAGTTACATTTTCAGTAGGTATTTTATGGACAGGACACTTCCAAATATCAATTTGCCACATAAACTTTGTTTGGATTATGTAAATAAGAGTAGACATTGTATTGTCAAGAATTCAGCATGACACAAAAGAAGCCTGGCCTTTATCCTGTGCTTCTGGGGGGGTCCTTCCTAAGCCCTTGGGATGTCATGCCTGGTTGCAGTGTCCTTCTTTGCCTGGGCGTCTTGGGCCAGCCACAGGGTAGCCTTGTGCTTTTGAAGGGAGGGCCCTGAGCTATGTTAACAATGGGATGCGGGCTGGGGCTTTGAGGTGTGCGCTGTAGGTGCACCTCTGGAGGGGCTGGACGTGGAGAGTAGCCACATGGACAGTCACTCCTGCCTCAGTGATACAGGACCACAAATCTCTGGACAACAGGAGTCCAATGAGCTTCTCTGGTTGGCAAGGGATACCATCACGTGGGGCGAGGACCCTCCTGGACTCCGCCCTGTGCATCTCTTCCCCGGGCTTATTTTAATCTCTCCCTTGTAATACCCACAACCGGGAGTGAAACTACCTCCAGCCAGGACTACCATGCCTTCTAGGGAGCTGGCAAGCCTGAGGGTGACTTGGGGAACCTCCTAAAGTATCCATCGGTGTCGGAAGTGAAGGTGGGCTTGTGTGGGCCATCGCCTTTACTTCAAACTTGGCCAGACCCTCCCAGACGTTTTTAGAAAGAGTCATATTACATCCGAGACACATCTCTATTACATTGCAAGTTACTCCATGGTTTGTGGACCCACAACTGGAAGAAGACAATTTAGCAAAAGTTCCTATAAACAATTTCATTTGCTTTTCCCTATTGGGTAAGTTAACCGCAAACTCCACAGCCTTCCAATACAAGCCACAGAAATAATCTCAATGGGGGCATAGTTTCATGAACTGAAATCCATTTGGTGCTGATACTTTTATGACTGTGTATAAGCAATATATTCAAAAGTAGAATTTTTTTTGGAGTTTACTCTTTGCTTATTTTCAGTCTTTTTCCTTGGTAAATTACAATTTCATTTTTATAGTTTTAATGTTTATAATGAATACCATAATTTTTTAGAGATACCAGATATTAGATATGAAACGCTGTGCTTCACAGAAGTGAAGGTGGTCCCAAAGTGGTAATCTTGGGTCCTCTGAGGTAGTTCCTACACTGTTTGCCTCCTCCCTCCTCACTGCTCTGGCAGGGGTGAGATCCTTTTCCTCCATCTCCCTCTCCTTGGAAGCTCTTAGTCACTCCATGTGGTCATTACTGATTCGCTCACTTACCTTTCACATTAGATCGGTAGCGTTTTGGGGTCACAATCTCTACATTTCATCCATGTGCGGTAGCAGAGCAGTGTCGGGTACCTATCAGGCAGGCGTCACTATTTATTGCATGAATGGATGAAATAAAATGCACCGTAGCCTGAGCACCCTGCCTAACTGTGTATCTATTGGGTAGGAATCAGTTCTGTCTCATGGCTTTTGCCCCTTTCCTTGGCCATAAAGATTTTTTTTATTAAATGAACATTTACACACTATGTACACACATACACCAAATACAAATACACACATTTGTAAACACAAATGCATTGTTATATTTCCTTTAGAATGGATGTTGTAATTTTCTTAATGCATTTTTAATGGCCTCTGACTTAGACCTTTTTCCTTATTTTCTATCATTTTTAGATGGCTGTGTTTTCTTTATTTTTCCTAAAGGGAATTAGTTTATGTATACTCTGTCTTCAGTTCTAATTCAAGCTAATTCTTTCTTTAAAAAATAAACTTGAATGTATTTTTTAATAATATCAAAAATGTAAGCACAGGACAATGCAGAAATTTGTATTACTTTTTTTCTTTTTCACTTTCTAGGACAAAATTAATTTTACTGCCATCATCTGTAATTATATTAATATTATTACTTTATTTATTTTTCTCTACAGTCATCTTTATAAATATCATTACCCTGATGTTGCCTTTTCATTACATATGCGTATGTCTGTATTCCATCCCACTGTTCATGTCGACTTTTGGCCCAGTGAATTCTGGGAAAAGCTTTCTCACTGATTTAATTTTCTTTATTGTAGAGCCTCAATCACAGGTTTTGATTTTACAGTTGTATCTTTCTTTTCCTTGGATGTGTATCATATTTAGAACTAGTTAGCTCAGCGTTCACCATAGAATAGAGAATACACGTGGACTGCCTCATTGTCATCTTTTGTCTCCCAGAGCCTATCTCGGCCACTCTCAGTGCGTGCCAACGAGCCGTTCACCCTCATCGCCGTCTCTGTGTCGCTCTGCATTTGCTTTGTCTCTTTCCTTTTACAGAAGTGCGCGTGGGGTCATGTCACGGTGTTTGTGTTTGTTCTCCTTCAGGGATATTTCCAGATAAGGAGTTTTTAATTCTCCTTTGCAAATATGTCTTGGTTCCCTTAGTGATCACTCAGTTGCCAGTTAAAACATTCTTCTTGTATCTTAAACAAAAGGGCTGATTACTGCAAAAATCCCCTGCTTACCAGGGGTAGTGTTTAATAGTTGTTTGTTAAATATGGGTCCATCGGCCAATTACCTAATTACAGACAAATAATTTCCTTTTACTTGGATAATGAATAAGAGTAAATAGAGAAGAAAACAGACACATAGACTATTTACTTAGTTAAAGAAACACTGAAATGTAACATTTGGATATATAAGTATTTACATATATATATATATATATATATATATGTATATATGTGTGTAAGCCTGCATATGCATATATTCACACAAAAACATTTACACAATTTAATTGACAAACCCTACAAATTCTTGAGCAATAAATGGGTTCACTGAAGACAGTCAGTTAGCATTTATTTATATATACATATATATACACATGCACAGTATCTATGTCATATATACTTCCACTTACATTGTATATTACAAATTTAACCTCAATAAATAATACATAAATATGGAGGGGAGAGACAGAAACAGAGAAACTGACTTTACAATGGTTGTAAAGGCAGGAAGAAAATCTGATCAAACTGGTAAAAAAATTAAGACGCTAGTAGAAATAAGAATTACAACTGGGAGCCCCAAACACGATGCCACTTCCTTTGTAAAATCCCGATTGCCCTGTGGGGAACACTGTAGTGATTTATCAGTATAATGTCCATGATCACCCATGACTTGATCAAGATTGATACTGAAGTCACTGATGTATTTAAATATAAAAATCAGTATTTTCATAACGAAGTCTTCTTTTCTTTCCCCACTCTGCTGTGTCCTGCATAAAAAGGACTCCTAAAGTTCAGGATGGCATAACACATATAGGTAACACATGATAAGCCTTAGATTTGAGGGGAGTGGGACCTCAAGTCACCTCATGCTATTTTCACCAAAATAATTTTTTATAAATGTAGTCATTTTCATAAAGAGCCTAGATAACCCTGAAACTGGGGTTCATAATTAAACTCAGAAAATATTTCATTGTTTTACAAAATAAGCCAGCACTCTTCTTAAAGTTTAATATAATGAGTTCACCCATGGAAGGAAATATAAACTAATATCTCACAACTTACTTAACCAGATGACTTAATACTGCCTTAATTTTGTTTGTCCAATTGCCCCTTTGGCTTATTATTAATCTCTCACTATCTTTCATAGTCCCTGTTTAATATAATCCTATTCAAGGCCACTTGTAGCAAGTGGAGTAATTAGGTAAACAATGCCCTGAGCTAGATAATTCAATAGAGTAAACACTCTAGACATTTTTTTAATGAAACCAAAAGAAAAAAAAAAGATTGGCTCTTGATTTTGGCTAAGTAATGCTGTTTATGCTATGTTCATTAGTATTTATTAAGTACTTCTTCTGATCGTGGTGTTACGCTATGCACTTTTGCCTCATACAGATGAGGAATGACTTAATTTCTGGCCTCAGAGTGCTCGTGGTTTAAAGGGGAAGATTTGAAATGGACTCATTTCACAACGATGCCCATCTGAGTGTGACAGCATCTGCAGGCAGCTGGGCACTCATGAATGCAGAGCGAGTTCAGAAGAGACATGTCTCTCTGCCCTGCGAGGGAGAGTAAAGGCTCTGTGCAGAAGTGACACTTTCAAGCTGAGTGTTGATGAATGGGTAAGCTTTGGATAGGTAGATACAGGAAGATTGCATTCCTGGTCTAGCGGGATGCATTAATAAAGGTTCAAACACGGCAAATGTTCAGAGTAGACCAAGTGTGAGCTTCAGCTATTGTACTTATATGGAACTCAGTAGGTTTGGGGCCAGACTGTGCAAGATTGTGGATGTCAAGTTGAGGAGAACATGTTTATTGTGGGTCTGTGTACAACAAATGGTAGTATGTGAATGTTCTGTAATCATCCCTTTATAAAGAGCAAAACTATATAATAATAGAGAAACCATTTTCTATGGGAAAATTAAAAAACAGTTTATTTACTAATGAGACTTGTGACATCTAATCTTTTCTGTTTTTTTTGTAATTTTTAGTGGAAAGCTGTTCATTAAGCTGCTCATCATTTTTGTATTTATAATCTAATGATTTTATTTTCATGTGTTTTTAAACAACAATTTATCATGCCTACATGTAGAATACGTGCTTCTCTACTGAGACTCCATTTCTTTCTTTCTACGTTTCCATGCCCAGATTGACTTTAGGAATCTAAGCTGCTGTCAACAGCTGGTGACAGCCACCCACGTGTACACAGAATGCTGGGAGGAAGTTACGCCTGGCACCTTTACAATAGGTAAGGCTGGGGCGTTGCCACACAGTCTGCTGTTCACTGAGATGGCCACGGACGTGCGGCCTCCCTCCCCAGCATCCAGAGTCGCACCTGCTCTGCTCCAGCCTCACCCCACCCCCTGCCACCAAGCCCAGCTGCGGGCTTCCTTTCAGAACTAAATGAGATGACATATGGGACAGTGCACGGCATCGGTTATATTTTTATTCCCATTTCCTCTGGGTCCTCACATAATGGTCAAATAACTCTCACACAGGGTGTACTAGATGCATGCACTGGATGGTGAGTTTAACAAAAAGCACGACAGTTTATTTTTATTCAGAATAGCCATCAGAGTGGGGCAGGTGCTCAGAATGGGCCCCACAGCAGGTGCATGGGCTCCTGACTGGCCCGGGTAGCAGGTCGACAGCTGCTGGGTGGTGTGAAGGGGGTGGGGGAACCCACTCAGACTGGGGAGATGGAGGCTCATCCGGAAGTAGTGACAATTTGTCAACCAGTGCAGCATCACTCAATGCTTAACAATCGGTGGGCTGTACTAATGCTTGATCCTGTATCTTAAAGTGATGCGAGGCTCCAATAACACCTGCTGCTTGTCATTGATCACCTAATTAAGGAAATCACTATTAGCTTTGGTTTAGGAAGCAGGGTATCTCTGTGCTGGTTCTATAACTTCTTTTAATCCTCCCCCAAGGATATGTTTATTTATTTTAGAGAGAGAGAGAGAGAGACCAACATCCTCCTGTTGCCTCCCATAAGCACCCCCACTGGGGACTGAACCCCAAGCTTAGGTATGTGCCCCGACTGGGGATTAAACTCACAACCTTGGCTTTTTTTAACTTTAAAATGAGTTCATCTGATTCCATAGTTAGTTACAGGTAATATAATTATCTCAGGGTTTCCAAACAAAGGGCCCTCGCCAAGTCTCATGTATAAAATTTGAGCATTTATGGATTATTTGTGACCCTATGAAATATTTCTTGTCCCTGTGGATGGTTTATTTGCTCTTGATTTCCATCTAAATCCCATCACACTATCTTACCTTACTTGTTAATATTTTTAAACCCTTGGTGTACAGAGCTATGTACCTAATTATATGTATTAAATTATGAGCAATTCTCGATCTCTGAACTACCTTAATATATACCACTCACTGACAAGCAAAACAGACATCTGAATGGTGCATGTTTTGGAAAGATGAACATGAGGAAGAATGACAGTTCCAGAAGCTCTGTAACTTGAGCCTGAGGGAATGAGAAGGGAAAGGAAAATGGGTAAAACCTATTACAAAGTCAGAGGTCATACTTACAGGGAGAGAGAACATATCCATGACTGGTTGAAAGACAAAAATCTGAATGGGTAAAGAAAAAAAATGAAAAAATGAGGAGAAAAACAAGGAGCCTCAGAAGCAAGAAAAAGGAAAATGACAAAGAGCAATAAAAGGGAGGAAAGCGTAAAAGGAAAACAAGAGACCCAGGAAAGGTGACAAGCACAGTGATGAAAATGGGGAGACAGACAGCGCTACACTAAGTAAGTGGGGAAAAAGAATTAGAAAGAAAGAAGAAGAAAAAGAAGAACAGTGGGGAAATTAGAAGAAAAAAATGATATGAAGCCATGTAGCTCTAGTAGACAGAACTGTATCCTTTACTTGGGATATTTATTAAGCTTTTTCCAATATTACTCTCAATGTATCAGAGACACACGAGAGCTTTAAAAGAAACCTGAGCATTCAATACTAATTGGGATATTTGGGAGACTTTACATCCACTACTAATTATCTAAATAGAAAAATATATATGAAACAAGAGAAAAACACCTTGGGCAGGAGAAAATCACCAGAGGCAGTCTAGTGAACAACTCTGGAATGTTAATTAGAAAGAAGTTATTTTTTAACTACAAGTCATGAAGCGACACGTTAACAATATCAATCAGCCACCATTTGATTACACCTCAGTGCTCACAATATAAATGACTACGAATCACAACGTGGTTCGGCGCGCTGAACGGGGGGAGGACAAGAAACAATAGGGAGAGATTTATTCTGCTGTAGCCGGTGGAGCAGTTGCAAAGAAGAGGAGTGTAAACTGCACTTATTGCTAATTATAACAAGCTATGACCAAAATCCAAAATTCATTAGAGATGAATTCACTCCTCTCATGTCAGACATTATATACAGATTTATTCTGCGGTCCTGTTAGCTGTGGGTTATATTATCATTTGTTTTATTTTTTTAGTTATTTTGATGGTAGGAGCGGGTTTGGGGAATCATAGTCGGTGGATATATTTCTTCTAGGTTTGCAGGGAAGAGTGGCAGTCAAGATCCTAATAATCTATATTGCATTTTGCATTTTCAGGCCCTGGCTGGGTAGTTCAGTGGGTTAGAACATCATCGTAATACACCACAGTTGTGGGTTCAGCCTCCAGTAAGGGCACATACAAGAAGCAACCAATGACTGTGTAAATAAGTGGAATAACAAGTTGATCTCTCTCTCTCTCTCTCTCTCTCTCTCTCTCTCTCTCTTTCTCTCTCTCTTTCTCTCTTCCAAATCAACAAAAAGTTTGCATTTGTAACAAGGTGAAGTGCTAAAGGAATGAGCACTGTTTGAAGAACAGGAACACAAGCAAAATTCATTTCTTTTACATTTCTCTTACCTGGTACATTTTCTCTATTTTTCCTTCCTTCACACTTCATGCTATAGTTGTCGTGCCCTATCACCTAAAGTAGTACTTTGTGGATTACATCAATAAATGAATGGTTTTATTATTTAATAAATATTCAAGAGATTGGAAGCTATAATTGATCAGACATAGGGGCAATAAGGGCAAACAACATTAGGTGCATAGAAAACAAACATATGGGTAAAGAAAAAAAATATAGAGAGGAAAGGCATGAAGAAATAGGGAAGACAGGAAGAGGAAGCCATGAGACAATAGAATTGTATACAGATATTTTAAATAATTTGAGTTTGGATTAAAACTTGGTAAGCATACCTAAAATAACTTGAAAAATACTGCAGTCCATAATCAGGCCCTAGGAGGACATGATATGTCATTTTGAGTGTCCATATGGGTAGAAGAATACAGAAACATTAGGAGGATACAATACAAATATTTAAAGAGAAATACAATAAAATCTTAATTGGAGATGAAAGGAAACAATATGAAGTTGAAGAAATCAACACTCATGTTCAAGTAAAAGTTGATCTTCTCCAAAGTCTAAAGAGGCGGCCAGTCTGCCCGTGCCCTCTCTTTATATTCTTGTTGGTACCCTCTGAGAGAGATTTGTGAAACAAAGCGTGTTGACAGCCTTTATAATAAATTCTTAAAGCATAATTCACCTTAGATTCCAACTTGAGGTAGATATCCTGAACAATCTTAAAAACCGATTGCCAGTGTCCCAGGTTCGATTCCCAGCCAGGGCACATGCCTGGGTTGCAGGCCATAACCCCCAGCAACCGCACATTGATGTTTCTCTCGCTCTCGCTCTCTCTCTCTCTCTCTCTCTCTCTCTCTCTCTGTATCTATCTCCCTCCCTAAAAATAAATAAAAATAAAATCTTAAAAAAAAACACCCCAAAAAACCGATTGCCTAAATGAAACAATTCAGGATGAACAGGAAAAAAAATAAGTAAAGCCCCTTATGTATAACTTTCTGGCATTCATTCAACACACACTTGTGTTGCCATCATGCACCAGACATTAGAGACCGACGGGAGCAGTGGGGGAGGCGGCCCGGACCCGTCCCCGGGGCGGGGAGTTTATATCACTGGGGGGTTGACGACAGACACGCGGCGCAGTTCTGGGTCGTCCGTGGACACCGGTCGCAGCCGTGTCACAGAAGGACGAGGAGCTCCTGGATGCTCAAACCACTGCATGGAAGGGGGCTGGGCCTCCGGCACGTTTGATGGGGCAGGCGAGAAGCAGCACTCAGAGGAGGTAGGTGGACCTAACGCGTCCTGAAGCGCAGGCGCCCTTGGTTTGAAGACTCTGACTTCACTTCAAAGAGCACAGCTTCCATTCGGGGCGACTGAGTGGCAAGAGGAAGATTATCTAATTAAAGGACAGGCTAATGAGCCTAATGAGAGGAGAAACAAGCCTTTTAGATTATAGATCAAATATGTTCTATTTCACAGAGTAAGAGTCTGTTCACCCGGTTATTATTAGAAAAAAATATACTCTGGCAAAAACGGAGCCTCTGTCGCACAATTAACGTTCTTGATGTTGGCTGTTTCCCTCAAGGACTTCTTTGTGTGTGTGTTTTCTACCAGATCTAGGTGCAGTATTCCAGCAAAGTCCCTGAGATGAATCCAATGTGTGTCTGAGGCAGGATGATAAAAAGCTTGGAAAATTCCTTGGCGGGGGACAGACGAGTGAACAAACCAGCCTCACACAACACCCCGACTCACCCTCCTCCCTCTCCTGTGCACACCTGCTCCCTTAAGCATTAAACCCTCGGGGCAATGAGGTTCTGATCAGCATCAAAATACCTTAGGGACAAAGCCTCGGAGTCTGTAGACTGTAGAGGCAGACTTTTAGTCAAACTGGAGATAACATCTAGGCCTCGGATATGTGTCAGCTCCGCACTCAGAAAAGCAGCAAATCCAGATGAAGCGAGCTCAGGGCCCGCATCAGGACCAGATGCAATGGCCAATGCCCCTCCTACCCTAGCACCAACCAATCAGTAGAGACCATGACCTTAAAAGGACACACCTGGAAGGCTGATGGGTATTCTGCTGAGATCTTCCCTTGATGCCTCCTTTAAAATTCTTGTCTTTAGAGAACAGATGAAAACCCTTAAGACAAAGGACCCAGCATGAGCTCTCTCTCTGGAGCATGCCTACATCTTTTCCCCTTTCTTTTTCCTAAGACATGTATCTTTTCTTTCTTTCTCCAAGGTCTTTCTTTGACCTCGGTGACTGTTTCCTGAGGCGGTGCAGCCCAGCTGGCTCACTTCTTCTGCCTCTACCGCTTTCTTTCTAGAAGGCCGAGGTGGCTCTCTGTTCAGCCTGATCAATTCCTTCTTTTGCACGTGCTTTCACTTTGCTACATAAATTTCCTCTTGCACTACAGCTCTTGGCTCTGAATTCCTTCTTTGCCAAACTCCTGAACCAAAGTTGCTGAAATGACAGCCCTCATCACTTCTAAAATATCAAGGTTCTGAACACTGTTAAGACTTCAAATATAATGTACCTTCAGGTTTTATGTTTTCCAATTATGTTTTAGGTCAAATTTGGTTGTTTTGTGTTTTATGTACCTATTCATGTGTGGGCATGGGTATGTGTATGCATGTGTTGTGTTTTCTTAAAACTAAAACAACTTTCAAGTTACTAAGGTAGACATAGGGGAAGATATTCTGAGATCAAAATTTTAGAAGAAAGTGGAATTTTGAACTATATTCTTTATGTGTGCTTTATATACAGGGTACAGCACAAATAACACTCCTTTTTTATTATAATTTTTTTTATTACAAGATCACAAGCCTGCAATTTTCTAACATAACAACATCACACTCAAGCACACTGTATGACATTTTAGGTGAAGTGTTCAAATTACTGTCCCTCTTGTGTGAGATATTCACGTACCCTACCAACCACAAGCAAGCGGGTGATCCTATATGTTACACATATCGGATTCCAGCTGTTTTTCTATGATTCTTCTATCATAAGAATTTTTATATGGATATTTACCCATTTTCTCCCATAGCTTAAAGTACCTCTTTGTTGCTATAGCTTATGTTTTCCTTTCCTGCTAAACAAGGCCTTTCCTACCCCAAGTACATATAAATGTTATATAAATTTGTTTGATAGAAATTATATTTATAAGGTCTATCAGGGAGTATTGCCTATATTGGCTTAAGTTTCAGAATACACAACAATGCTTCCAAACATAGAAAATGTGAAGTTCCTCGCATCAGACACCAGTTGCGGGGCGGCAACAAAGACTCCTAGTGGCATATGACAATAAGCCTTTCTTCTCATGGATGCATGCATTGGCTGGGAGTCTATGCTCCCTTAGCCTGGGCTTGCTGTGTGCTTATGGAATGGCCCACTACAGTTAACTGCAGGAGAATGAGGCTCTCTTTTTGGTAATGACCATGGCATAAGAGGGTAATTTCATTCCGCAAATATATTTGAAATCTGCACTTGCATTTAGTTTGTGAACATCCCTATGACCCATGGGAGTCAGGAACTAATAACCAAATTAAAGATTGAGGACATTTCACTGTTAGGGAATAGAGTTCAAGGCAGTGGGCACGGGTGTGGGCAAAGATATAGGTCCACAATTTAATCTAACTCATACATACATCGCTAAATACATACATTCACAAAAGCACAAGAGACCTGTTCAGAAAGTATTCAGCCCAGTACTATGAAAATAGAAATGTTTACTGAACAAGATACAAGAAACATTGAACATAGAACAATGATTCTTCCGTACCCTTCAAAGTAGGCACCTTGAGACCTCACACAGTTTTCCCAATTGCAGTCAGTTGCCCATTGTATTTCCTGAATCCTACCACCTGTTAATATCTGTCCCCTTTCAAAGGTGACTTTAGTTTTGGGAAAAGCCAGGAGTCACAGGTCACCAAATCTGGGATGCCCCTAGTGGGGGTGAGTCATCTGGGTGATTTGATGTTTCACCAAAAAACTCTGCACAAGACATGATGCATGAGCACTCTCGTTGTCGTGACAAAGCTGCCAGTCACCAGATGCCCATAGCTGCAACCTTCTGTATCATCCAAATAGTTTACGTGGAGGAATGTGCAAGCTTTTATGCAAAATTTCGATGCAGATTCATTGCTCTACTGACTCAGTCATTTTGAATATGACAGCCACACAATACATATACTCACTCAATGGCATCTAACACCCCGCTGACCAGGACAGTGTACTCATCCTTGTTCACACATGCACATTCCAGTCCACTCTCCTTGGCTGCCAGGTTACATCAATGTTGTGCCAACCATTCATGTTGTATTAACAATGACTAGACTTTTTCCAGACAGACCCTCATATTTTATGAGCATAAGTACATATAAATATAAACTGTGGTGGAATTTATTAAGTGCCAAGTGCTTAATTTGCCATTTTAGAGGTGATCTCCAAAGCATTTCTGCAAATACTGAGCTTACCACTTCTGTGCTGAACAGCAGAATTTCATCTATCTCATTTAAACATAGACCTCTGGAAAAGCTTTGCAAAAATAGTAACCATGCCCGTGTAACTGAAATTAGTCATCCACACCAACAGTGTTACTTCACTTGAACATTTTTACAACTGAACTATAAATTGACTTGTCTTGGTTTAGTCAGGTGTAATAGGTAGAAACTGTGTATCAGTCCAGAGCTTTACTGTGGTCTTCGGTTCGTTTAACTTTCCCTGCCTAAGTTGGAAGTGGGAACCTTCAATGGTATGTAACTCCATGTGTATTCGTTGTTATATTATTTGATCAAACTTCTTTTCAGGGAGCTGTTGTATGATCACTTGTAATCGGGCTTCACTGAGTTACAGATTTCAGGAAGAGTTTTCTATAATAGTATGATCTCCAAAGTGTTTACATTTTAGACTGTAAAATGCTTTGGGGTATTTTCACCACACACACACACACACACACACACACTACATTGACCTCATGAAGGCAACATCGATACAAAGGAAAAAGGCATAAGTGCAGGTTAACAGTTAGCCAAATAATCCCTGGACCCTTTAAATGCATCATCAAGTGATCAACCTAGAGGTAACCAACTGGTGCCAAGAAAAGGCCCCAAGAGCTTGAAAAGGAGCCAGATGCTCCTACTGCTAAATTACCTCCTACAGATTGGCCCACGCCTGGTACAACTGGCACTCCCACAGCTTATGGCTCACAACACCCAGAGGTATTGTATGAGCTAATTATTTAAAAATAGTTTGGTTCTGGAGAAAATGTGAATACTCTCTATACCGTATTATATTCCCCTAGGAAAACATTCCTTTGTTTTTGTAGTAAGGCATGAGAAAGAAAATAGTATGTGTGGAAGAGGCTTGCTTCACTTTCCTAGGTTATTAGGTAAAAGTGACATGTCATTCACTGGAACCAGCTCTTTACTACCACCGATGAGATTTTTAGATTCATTCATCCTCCTTCAAAACAATGGTCTTTGGAAGTGCAACAAAGTAGCTGAAATACTAAAATTTAATAACTAGAGGTTTGAAATATCAAAATGCTATGCATTATAAAGCAAAAAAGCCATGCAAATATACTTGCTTTTGATTTTACTATCATATGGACATGTCCTGAGACAATTAATTGCAGCATGAAAAAGTGAAGATTTCATTAATTTGTATGCAACTGAGTATGCTGTAATGCTGCAGTTTTCTACCTGTTTTTTATCTCACGGCACACAGAAATGACTAGAATTTTGTTCCACACCAAAAGTATACATTTTGCTAACCTGAAAAAAAGATAGGTACAATTTTGATTGATTCACAAGAAAATAATAATAGTAATTACCTGCCTTTTTTGCTCCAAAGTGGCTTTAAAAAAATCAGTTGCTTATACTTGCGTATAAGAATTTCTGGTACCAAGCTCTAACCAATTAGATGCAACCTGATTATGCAACACGACCAATAAGATGCAACCCAACTGTATGGCCTGTCTATCTGTGGTTTCAAGGCAGGGCATTCACACCTGACGGCTGTTGTTGTGTTTATTTGTCACATTGACAATCTAAAGGAAAAGACGTCATTGCCCCTGACTAAATAGTCAGGCATGGCTTGTTTTAAAAACTCTTGCAGTGCAGCCGTTGAAAATTGCTGCTGTAAAGTACTAATAACAATTAAAGAGCATTAATGCTTTTCCTAATACTTTTTGCCTTTTTCCAAATAGCATTTTTCTTAGCTTATGGGAATAGTTGACATACATGACTATGTAAGTTTTAAGGGGTACGGTGTGATAGTTACTTTGATTTATATATAGCATTTTTAGGGGTATTAAATGCATGTCAATATTTCTCACCAAAGCCAGTGAATTTAAGAGAGCATTCTCAGTATTGGGACACATTTAAACAATCATGCTACTTTTTAAAATATATAATCTTTATTATATTTTTCGCATTACCATTGAGTCCCTTTCATGCCCTGCACTCCCAGCAATCACCACACTGTTGTCCATGTCATGAGTCCTTTTTCCTTAATCCCTCTACCCGCTACCCTTCCCCCAACTAGCTGTCATCTTTATCTATATGAGTCTGTCTCTGTTTTGCTTGTTAGTTCAGTTTGTTCATTAGATTCCACATATGAGTGAAATCATATGGTCTTTGTCTTTCTCTGACTGGCTTATTTCACTTAGCATAATGTTCTCCAGGTCCATCTATACTATTGCAAAGGGTAAATTTTTCTTCTTTTTTTATAGCGAAGTAGAATTCCATTGTGTAGAAGTCTCATAGTTATTTTACCCACTCATTTATTGATGGCCACTTGGGCTGCTTCCCTATATTGGCGATTGTAGATTATATTGCAATGCACAGAAGTGCTTTATGTTCTTTTGAATTAGTGTTTGGGGTTCCTTCGTGTATATTCCCAGAAGTGAGATCATTGGGACAAAAGGCAGGTCCCATTTTCTATTTTTTGAGGTCTCTTCATACTGCTTTCCACAGTAACTGCACCAATCTGCATTCCCACCAACAATGCCAAAAGGGTTTCCCTTTTCTCCCACATCCTCACCAGCACCTGTTTTTTTACTTTATTGGTGACCAGCCATTCTGACTCTAATGTGACTACACTATATTTTTGCAATGTGCCAAAAATCTTCAAAATATTTGCTCTCATGTTCATCTAAAGATAGAAACACTTATAAAACTCTCATCTTTATTTTTTAATCGTATTTTTCCTTAGATATCATGAAACACCGTGCCAGGCGAGGAGAGAGGGCCAGAAAGAACCAGAACAAGTTTATGTAAGGTTCATACAAAGAGAAGAGCTAAGTTGCTCTAAACACATTTTTTAAATGTATTCAAAAATATTTTATAGTGTAGGTGGCCAATTTAAGTTGGAGAGAATTTTTGAGGAATGAAGGAGTTTTTACATGCTAAATAATAGCAACTTGTGGTTTGTGATAATAATTGGGTTATACAAGCACAAAGAATTATGAAAACCTTCCAACTTAGTTTTCCTCCCGGCTATAGCTAATGAAGGGCGGAGCCTACTTAATTTAATGCCAAGTATCTTCAAGAACATATTGAAGCTAAATGTAAAAGAAAAGGTGAGTTACTTACATGGTGTTGTCAGCGTATCTGTATCATTGTTCAGCAAGTATTTCTTATTAAGTTTTAAAATCAGTATGACATACAAAAATCAGGATTCTTCAAGAAGAGTAGGACAGATGGTCATTTCTTTGCTGCATTCATGTAGGTTTGCAATGATTTCTGCAATGTCAGCCTGTATCCAAGAACATATATGCATCCATATGGTGTATGCAATACATACCTATAAGATCATGAATGCTTCTGTACACTGTACAAGTTGTTATATTCTGAAGTTCAGTGGCTATTTTATATAACTCTTGTGCAAAGTTACGTGCATCTCTTTAGAATTTTGTTTTACCTGTAATTCACATGCAATATCTAACCTAAAATTCGGAATATTATAACAAGTACACTGAAGTCTGTATACATTGGATCTACTAGAGAAAGACCGGCCAACTGGGAAACCATGATTGTGATTTTCAAATTATTATTATTATTATTCTTAAAACAATGAATACTAATCCTGAAGGAGACTTTTAAAGTAAGGATGGTTTCTTTAGCCAGATGGAAGACTTTTCCCCTGGGACCTTGTTTGCCAGGAAGAATACTGGGTGGGAAATACCAGCAGCTGGCATGCTACTGAGGTCCACTTCAGTGCAAATGAGTGATTATTATTCCATTCCTGCAGTCTTATAATTCTCAGCTGCATGTCATTTATACATAATAAAAAATAGGTACTATGTTACAGTGAAACTCTCACAATCTACGAGAACAAACATTACAAACATAAGGAACAAACTGGAACGATGCAAATGAAGCTGGAGGTAACAGAAAGTTACAGAGTTTAAATGTTCCACAGAACAGGCATCCCTCACTGAGAAAAAAACAACAGAAAAATATCCGTATGAATATGTACTTTCATAATGGCGTCCAGCCTTGTTTATCATTATATCAGTCAAAAGTAGGAAGCTAACATTGTGTTATGACCCTTAATTGGCTTCTCAGGAATTGTGTTTTATATGAAAGAGAATTTTATGTTGGCATATCATGGACCTGAACTGGAAATAAATAGAAGTCTTGAAGTAGGTGACACTAGTGTTTGACAGTGCCCAGCTCCTCTGGGACAGGTGAGTGCAAAAACTCACTCACTCATACCTGGTGGACCCTTCGGAAATTGAAAACACTCAGCAAAAGTTAAATCCAAAATGGGTTTGATATAAAAAAAACATAAAAATGAATTGTATAATGTTGAAACATAATGAAATGCATTGAAATATAGTGAAAGTAAAATAGAAGCCCAGTTGCACAGTTGCAGGTTCAATATTCAGTCAGGGCACAGACAGGAGTCAGCCAATGAATGCATAAGTAAGTGGAATGATAAATCAATGTTTCTCTTGCTGTATCTTTTCCTATATTTCTAAAATCAATAAATTAAAAAAATTAAAAATAGAAAAACATACAATGAATATTTTAGGCCTAGGCAGCATTTAAATTCTAATTATGGCTAATATCAAACATATATAACATGTAAAATAGTTAAAACAGCCCTGGCTGGCGTAGCTCAGTGGATTGAGTGTGGACTGCGAACCAAAGCATCGCAGGTTCGATTCCCAGTCAGGACATGCCTGGGTTGCAGGCCATGGCTCCCAGCAACCACACATTGACATTTTTCTCTCTCTTTCTCCCTCCCTTCCCTCTCTAAAAATAAATAAATAAATCTTAAAATAATAGTTAAAACAGTTTAATGTGAATCAATTAATAATAAATCAAAATATGAGTAAATAATTTAAGACATATAGCCAATGAATTAATAATACCTTTTGCTAATTAAGACAATGCTTTAACACAGAAAAGTTAGTTTAATGTAGGGCTACTCATTGATAAAATAATTCAGTGTTTTTCCAAAAGCTTTTCGAATGTTGTCACAAAATAGCTGCCGTGGGGACTGGCAGATAATCACTGAAAACCCAGAGAAGGAAGGGACCTCCCAGAGCCTCCAGTCCGTTCCCACTGGGAAAGAGTGAGCTGACCGTGGCATTAGATTAGCGCTGTGAGTGCCCCTCGCTGTACTCGAGTAAGAAGGCACCATCAGCCATCAGCTATCTTTGACTCACTTTGCAGAAAGGCCCTTGTGCACATAATTCTGATGATATAAAAGCCAAATTGATTGGTACCATTATCCCAGATGACTTGAAAGGCGAAATTGAACCATGTTTAGCTCTCAAAGTACGTCATTTTCGAATTGTTGGTGTTTTGAACACACACAAAAATTGACTCATAACGAAGATATACACAGTCTCTGGGCTAAAAGGGAGCTACAAAATGGTCCTGACCTTCGCTGTCCTTATCAGATGGGGCTTTTTCCTATGTTTAAATTTCTGGTGAACAGAATCTGTCTTGTAACGCACGGCCCTCTGATCAAGCCGTACCGTCCGTGCAGGGTCATTGGTGGACCGAAACCTCAGCTTCGTGTCCACTGGAGAGCCAATCCTATGGAGGAACACACTTCGATTTTTTGATAGTCATCAGCACAATCAAAAGAGAAGTTCTGGGTACATGAAAAATACATTTCTCAATTTTTTCTTTAATGACACATGATTTCTCAGGATATGGGAGGCACACTCGCAGCAAACTTTTCGGTAGGCCCGTTCTGATGAGCTGGGAAACGGAAAGTATCATGCTGAGGTAATAAAAGTATCATGCTCAGAGAGCCAATTACTCAGAAGCACTGTATCAGGTCGCCTTGCTCATAATTCCCCACCACGTCTCCGGTGCATACATTACCGCTTTGCGGTTCATCCTCCGTCTCATCCAATCTGTGCTGAATAAAATGTTGGCTTGTACAGTCATTGAAACTGAAAAACCATTTTCGGAGCTCTGTCATGAATAATGGAGCTAGCCAGGCACACAGAAGTTGACACACCTTCTCCTCATTGCTTGTCTCCACTTCCCATTGTGACTACCTGGCCCTCATTTCCTCCCGTCTGTGAACTTCAATTGCCTTTCTCACGTTTAACTTTGGGAAGAAAACGTGCCTTACACAATACAGGGTCAGAACCATTTGGAATGTGGTAGCTGATACATTCTAAAATATTATCTGAAATATAAATGTAGCTTATACAAGTCATTTCTGTTAAAATGTTCATGCTGTAATGTTCTATACTATTGATAAAATTTACTCAAAATGTTTTAGTCCCATTTCTGGCTAAAATTGTAAGCACACTTTATAATGTATTGTTTGTGTATGTTGAAAGGAAGGTTAGACTAATGATCGATTAACACTGATTCTTAGCTCTTGCAATACTCTTGTCTTTGGTTCCTATGTGGCCCACTTTTACTTACTGAATATTTGCTTCTTCAACATGTTACTTTCTGTAGACATCCCTGTAGAAGCAGGGTATTTACTACCCACAGGTAATCAAATGCACCCCCCCTGCTCTCTCTGCCCCCCTATAACTGAGTGAGGCATCCTCCTGAATCTCATGATGGCCATTTCCTTACCTACCATTTCAGTTGTAGGTATCTTTTCCACCTATACCTACTGCTAAATAAAGAGTAAGTTTATGTTATAGTTGTTGTTGACATTTACCAAAGTGTAGTCTGTCCTATACAATCCTTTCAGGCTTTTGAGTCAATTTTATTTTGCTAAGACCCGTCTGTGTTGTGTATAGCTGTGGCTGTGTAGTGACTGCTATATAGTATTCCACTGTGTTCGTGTAGCGTTACTTGTCTTTGCTATTTATGGATACTTGGATTGTTTTCAGTTTTGCTATTACGTACAAGGCTGCTATGAACACTGCTTTGTGATAAATAGGCAAGCTTGGATTAGTCAAATGTAATATCTTGCTTGTACAATAATTTTTTTCCCTTCAAACTAATGTTAACATTTAAACTTTTAACTAAGAAAAAGTGGTGGCATTTCTTTGCTTCTGTGAAATTATACGGAGAAATTTTATGTAAAGAAAATACATTCTACATTGAGTTACAGTATTACCTATTTTCAAAACTGATCTTTAAGTCCAGGCTTGTTGGGTGCTAGAAAGCAAATCCAACTTGAATTTGCTAAGATAAGGAGTGAATTAACCACGAGTCTGTTACGCAGGTATTGGCACATCTCATGGAGGATATGGACAGATGGACATTCCATGGGGATCAGAAAACAGGGGCTGGACTCTGTCGTTTTGTATTTTTTGGTTGCTCCATGCTATTCTTTATCCGTCTTTATAGTTTATATTTTTTATTGCTTGTTTCACACCTTAAAAAATGCTTTTATTGCTGGCTGCGGTCTGAAGTTCACAGAAAGAGGGAAAAATGGCTATCATAAATAGCTGCTGTAATATGTGTCCTCAGAGCGCTTTGCTGGGATGTTTTCCAGGCCGGCTGCTTAGCCTCACCCAGAGAAGGCCAGCGACTGGGACTGGGCCGGCCTGTGTCGGCCGCCGACTCCAGAGCCAATCAACCACGTACAAAAGCTTGGCTGCCCCCAAAATTGTTGGAGGCCTCAAAGGGAACCCTGAGGGTGGACTTGGCACTTTCATGCAGAAGGTGACAGGAAGTGTCCTGAAAACAAGCGGGGATGTGCCGAACACACAGACTGATGAACAGCAGCAGCGTCTCCTAACGCCTGTGCGTGAGCATTGCCTGACTCCCTTCATCAGCTACTTTGTCCTCTTCCTGAGCATCTGTATCGATACCTATGTTTATGTCTGTATTTATATCTGTGTTTGGCCAGTTTGCTCAGATTTGACCAGTTTCCCCTGGTGGTCACGGGGATGGAGACCCTGGCATCATCAAATCGCAGAAACCTTGAGCAATTCTCCAATAAAATGTAAAATCGGCAAACATATATTCTAATTTTGGAAACTTCTGCATGATATCTAGATAGTAGTAGAGCTTCTAACAAAAATTCATAAGGCATTTTCTTAAAATTAAATTTTAATGTTGATTTTAACATTTTCATACTATTACATAAAATAAAATAATATTTATGAAGTATGTACGGTCTCTCATTCTACAAACATTAATGAGTTAAACTTGTATGGGGAATTATTATTGTAGGAAAAGTTCTGAGATTTCCTAATCAGGGTTGAATAATAAATTTCTGTTTATGCAATTTTAGTTAGAGTCTCTCACAAACATATGTCATTCTAAAATCAATTTTCGTCTGATAGATATTCTCTGCTGTTCCTTATTATCTGTGGCCTTTGGATAAAAAATGCAAGTTAATTGTCTATCAGCATTGAAATACATCTCTTCTTTTCAAAGCTTTTTCAAGGTCCCATCTGTGACTCCCTTGATAGGAAATATTTCTATTTCAAAGGCATATCATTAGAATTTGTTGTGCATATTCAACACACAGTGTTGATGGTGGTACAATGCCCAATTGTGTAAATGACAAGCTACTAGAAATGGCATCAAGCGCCTCTCTGCAAGGCGACGTGAATTTTCAGTAGCTGTCTTTTGACTGTGAGCCTCTGCCGCCTTGATTCATTGGGACTTGAACAGAGAAAATGGGTGAGGCAGAAAGGAGCAAAACACGTCTTTATTGAACGGTATAGAGGCAGCAGAACGGTGACATTTCTCAGTTTCAAGTTTGAAGTAGCCAAAAAATGTGGTGTTAACATATGCCCAGAATACCCCAGCATACTGACTGCCTACTGTGCTCTCCCAGACTTGGAGAGTCCCCGGGGGGGGGGGGGGGCGTCTCCGGGCTCCCCAGCAGTGGGCACCAGGGTAAGGGAGGAGGTGAGCGTAGGAAGTGCCAAGTTGTTCTCTCCAGTTAGAAACGCCCTCTGTTTTCCTGCCTGAGGGACTGCGATTCAATTTAAGGGTTTTTTCTGAGCCATGTGTTGTTGCTAAAAATAATTGTGAAAAACAATCTACTAGAACATTTTTCTTTTACCTTTTAGGTTTAAAAAAATAGTGCACAATATTATTGGCAGTAATCAGACTGGAAATCATCAAGGGGAAAGGAAATAAATGTTAAAGTAAATCTGGTTGCTTGGAAGATTATTATGCATCAATGACTGAAAGGAAGTTGTAGAATCACCCCCAAATTAATGTCTTTACCTTGTATTTACTTACACTTTTATAAAGGATCAAAAACTGTGGTGCATTTGCACAATGGAATACTACACAGACAAAAGAAAGAGGGAGCTTGTACCCTTTGCAACAGCACGGATGGAGCTGGAGAGCACTATGCTAAGTGAAATAAGCCAGGCGGTGAGGGGCAAATACCATATGAGCTGACCTTTAAGTGGAACCTCATCAACAAAACAAACAAGCAAGCAAAATATAGCCAGAGACACTGATATTAAGAACAATTGACAGTAACCAGAGGGGGTGGGGGGATAATAGAGGGAAGGGGGGGTTCAGGAACAACTATAAAGGACACCTGGACAAAAACCAAAGGGTGGGGGTAGAAGCAGGGGAGGGAGGTGGAGGTGGCTAGGGTGCAGGGGAGTGGTGAGGGGTAAATGCAGACAACTGTAATGGAACAACAATAAAACAATTTTTTAAAAAGTAGCCCAGGCTGGTGTGGCTCAGTGGATTGAGTGTGGGCCTGGACACCTAAGGGTTGCCCATTAGATTCAGGGCACGTGCCTGGGTTGTAGGCCAGGCCCCCAGGAGTGGGTATGTGAGAGGCAACCACACACTGATGTTTCTCTCCCTCTCTTTCTCCTTCCTTTCCTCTCTCTAAAAGTCAATGAATAAAATCTTAAAAAATATATTTAAAAAAGAATAAAAAATAATAGTTTAGACAGATGTTAATAAGACAAAAGAAAAAGGAATATTGGAACCAATCTCATTTAAGAAAAAAACTGAGGTGTTAATAGACAAGGAAATATTTGGTGGGTTGATCGGGGAGACTGAAAACTGGTTTCCCGAGTCTCCGGCCTGTGCTCTTCGAATACAGGTGATCGCAAAACAAAGCAGTGACAGAAAAGTCTAATTTGGAGTTTCTTTCGGGGAGAACACCAAATCTAACAGAAATACACGTTCCCCCTTATATATTCATATATTTTCTAAGACTCCAGCTGATGCCCGAACGGTCTAGTATTAAACTGCATATAGTGTTTCTTCCCCCTACATACCCACCTAAGACAAAGTTTAATTTATAAATCAGGCACAGTAGGAGAACCACGAAAACAACCGACAGTACATGAGGTCACTTGAGCAAGGCAGGGTAACGAGCATTCTGTGCGCATGGCATCATGACGTGAAGCAGGGGTGACCTGAACAGGGCAGTCAGCCCGGCGAGGGGCCGCAATGAGACGGAGGGCAGCGCGGTCTGGGGACACCAGACAGCTGGATGACGCAGTCCCCAGCAGGACAGGGCGAGACAGTGGGAGATTTTACAACGCATCTCAGAAAGGTGTACAACTTAACGCTTGTGAATGGTATCCTTCTGGAATTTTCCATGTAGTGTTCTTGCACTGTGGGTGGCTGCGGGTAACTGAAATTATAGAAAGCAAGGCCTCAGGTAAGTGTGGATACTGCATGTAATTTTAAATGAACAAAAACATCTAGCATCTTGGAAAACTAAAAGACTATCTTTTTTCCCCCTCTGAAGAGAATGAAATTGGACTATTAATTGTTCTTCATCTGTCTTTGATCCCTGTTTGATCCTTTTGAGCTACTCGTTTTGGAAATAAAAATAAGTATTCTGAAATGCTGAATATTTAAAGTTCATTTTAAACAGGAGGAGCAGGCCCCTCTCTGAATAACACACACCCACACACACACACACACACACACATACATATGATGTTGCCAAAACACCAAATAAAGATTATCCAGCCCTGGCTGGCGTAGCTCAGTGGATTGAGTGAGGACTGCGAACCAAAGCATTGCAGGTTTGATTCCCAGTCAGGGCACATGCCTGGGTTGCAGGCCACGGCCCCCAGCAACCGCACATTGATGTTTCTCTCTCTCTCTCTCTTTCTCCTCTCTTCCCTCTCTAAAAATAAATAAATAAAATCTTAAAAGAAAAGATTATCCAAGCACATAAATTGAGGGACTACATATTGGTCACAGTTGGTGACCTGCATTCCTACCATTTTAATAAATATGAAGTTATTTATTCCACTTTCGGCCACTTTATCCTGGATTAAAGCTGTCCTCACAGCTGGGAGAATGTTGTTCATTTTGAAAGACTCTGACATTTCCTCCTCCCTTTTCATCTTTTCACTGAAGTCAAGACTTGTGAAGTTTAAAAGATTGTTCTTTCAACTCCGAGGGAAGAATGAAACTTTTGTGAAAAGCAGGACATTCGAAGGTAGAATCGCCTTGCTGCGTCTTAAGTGGTGGTAAGAGAAAGTCACTAACTGTTTAACGAAAAATAGAGTTATAAAAATCCCATTGTCCTATTCTGTTTTATCCATTGAGGAAAGAAACGGGACAACTGGGAACAAGGTGACAAGAGCAGTCTGGATATTTTAAAATTGGTTTTCATTACACACACACGCAGTAGGCATGTGTAGTTGACGAATGTGTTAGGTAACTTGATTGTGGTGGGCATTTATATAATATAATCATCTTCAAAAAGTCATATAGTGCAACCTAAATACATACAATTTTCATTTGTCAATCATAGTCCTACAAAGTATGAAGAAAAAGGTAATCCTGACTAAAGAAAATCAAAGCTAATTCAAAATGCCCAAAACTAAATAACAGAGGTGAAAACTGAACACAAATGAAAAAAAAATTTAGCAACATACATTTGAAGCTTTTCTTCAACCTTTCCATTAAAACTCTCTTGTCAACAAGCAAAATAGCCTGTCATGGTGATTTGTTAAAAAGAATCATTTTCTTGGTAAATTTATAGATCAGTTTCTCTGAGCAAAAACGTGGAGCACAGGTAAACTGCTATGTTGTTTGAAATCTTTGTAACCTAAAGCCTTGAATTTGCACTGCCAGTAGGGAGGCCCCCACACAAATAACCCTGCATACAGTAGCTCTTCTATACTAGCAAGAGTATTCTACATCTGTTCATCTCTAGGCTTCGGTCATTCGTCTTGTTTGAAATCATTTACGTTCGTTCTAAGGAGAGATGGATTGTTTCTTTTGACAGGGATGATTTACTGTGTCATGTTGTGTTTCAGAGAGGAGAACGGTTCAAGAAAGGTCATCGGGTGCCCTGGTGTCATCTCATGTTACATTTTAATTAACGCTTTCTACAAGAAATAATGTTCACTTGTTTTTTCTAAAGACTGTAATTTGACTGATTTGGAGAACAGAACTGACATCATCTTAAATTCTCTGGTGCTCGCTCTTTTTTATTTCCCATATTTTGGTTTTATAATAGTGTGAATTCAATTTGTGAGGTGTTGCAATAGAACAAAGGTAATTATGAAGGATATGTCAGCCTTCGTTAAAATATTACTACTGTATTGAGCCTCTTGAAAAATATGTCTTGCCATAATTGCGGTGAAAGAAATCATAGTTTTATAAATCTCTTTTTGGAGGTAAAACATACCTAAAGTGCATATGGTTCTACCATAATATGTGAATAATAAATAAAAACATACAAAATAATCTTCTACCTTGGCTCATATGCCATCAGAGGAGGTAGGTACGGCCATACATTAGTCGCACTGGAAAGAGAAGACAGAAGAGAAAAACATATGCATACTCACCTGTACATGTTAGAACATAAATTTCGCATGTTATTTTGCAATAGCTCATTTTCAAGTGCTTTCTCCTATGTAGAAATACACACAGGATGTTTTTCTCTAAAGTTATTCCCTATTTTCAATCTCCATTGGCTATACTATGTTTTTTAATTTTGTCATATGCTATATATTTAAGGCTGTGAAAACAAAATGTTGGGTATTTACTTATGATACAATCACTGTATTCCTCTCTATTCTGTTATTTATGGTTTTGTTTTCTAGTTTGATTAGCCCAACTCTTGCCAATCAGTTTCCCAGGGTTCTCTGAAGTGCCATTTGAAGGGGTTAGTCTGTTTTTCTTTCCCACTTGGCTGGTGCTGGGGTTCCGTGATTCCAGGCAGGTGCCCCTGCTACGCCAACCACGTTTCCCCCCAGACCGCTCCAAAGCCTAGACATTGGCATTGGGGGATGATTAAGAAACCTGTGTCCCAGCATTCAAGCCACATTCTCCAAAGCAGCTTTAACAGAAATATAAGGATTTTTAAAAATCTCAATGTACTCTTTTCCTAGTTATCTATTGTTATGGAACAAATCATTTCAAGATTCAGTGTCTTAAAACTGAAACAACAAAAACTCACTCTTCCCTCGCATCTGTAACTTGGGCAGGCCTTGACGGAAACGGCTCGCCTGGGCTTCACCGCGCATCAGAGAGGGCAGCTCGGTGAGACTGGGAGATCCACCACCAGGAAAGCCTACTACTCACACCTTTGAAACTGGGTGTTGACTGCGAGTTCTTCTCCACGCAGGCTGCCGAATGGGATCTCACAGGGTGGCCCCTGCAGCTGCTGGAGCGCGGTGGCCGGGGCTAAGATATAGTGCCCCAAGAGGCTGCAGGTGAAACTGCACTAGCGGGGTTCTCTGGAGAAACGGAGACAATGGACTGGACATATATTGAACGAGATTTATTGTAAAGACTTGGCTCATGCAATTATGGGGGCCGAGAAGTCTCGTGATTTGCCGTCTGCAGGCTGGAGACCCAGGGAGGCTGGTGGTGTGATGCAGTCCGAGGTCAAAGACCTGAGGACCCAGGGGCTGAGGGCAGGGGAAGAAGGACGTCTTAGCTCACTCAACCGGGCAGGACTGGCTGAGCTCTTCCTCTCTTGGCCTTTATGGTCAGGCCCCCAGTGCCTGGAGGGGGCCACCCCCCACTGGGGAGGAAAAACTGCTTTACTGAGCCCACTGACTCAGACGCTAATTTCGCTCAGAAACACTCTCATAGACACACCCAGCAGAGGTGTAGCCAGATATCTGGGTACTCCATGATCTAGTCAAGTTAACACATAACAGGTACCATCATAGGAAGCTGCCTGTTTCTTAAGGCCAGGACTCAGAACAGAGCAAACTCCTCCATGTTTGTTGGTCGAGGAGTCCCAGGACCCCATGCGGACACGCCGGAGATTCCCCCTCTCAGGGAGGCACCGCATCGGGGCCTTCTTTCGTCTCCCACAGTCCTCTGCTCAGGAGGGGACGAGAGAAGTGTTTTCATCCATTATTAATTCTTTCTGGTATCCTTGTAATATCAACTGACCAATCACAATGATTGTCCCGTTTACATTTTTCTTTATAATGGTAAAGCTGGGGCATAAATGATGAGCTTAAGGTTATCATCTAGCTCTTCCAGTGAACCCATGGATCGAAAACAATTAACATGTTGGATTGTATTCCAGAATATTTCACAAGTAAATCAAAAATACCCATTTGCTTAATTCAGTTTTTTAAAAAATCATATATTAAAACCCTATCATAGAGCCCTGGCTGGCGTAGCTCAGTGGATTGAGCACAGGCTGCAAACCAAAGTGTTCGATTCCCAGCCAGGGCACATGCCAGGGTTGCAGGCTACGGCCCCAGCAACCACACATTCATGTTTCTCTCTCTCTCTCTCTCTCTCTCTTTCTCCCTCCCTTCCCTCTCTAAAAATAAATAAATAAGTCTGTTAAAAAAGACTGATTTAAAAAAAACAACCCTATCATAGAGTTTACGGCACACTCAGCCAAAGCCTCCTCTGACCTTGAAATGACACCTCAGGGGTACCTGCTCTGGGGTATTTACTGCCCATTTGTGCTTTGAGTTGGAACACCTGCTACAATGTTTTTTTATACTTTTCACGAGCGTCTCAGAGCCCCTCAAGTCACACACAGAAGAACTTCTCTCCCTCGTTTTTATGTGAAAACCTCATTCATAAATGCTTCAACCCATCAGCCACTCTTCAGTTCTTGCCTTCGGTCCCTGACTCCCCACCTGAGCTCCAGACCTGTCTACTTAGCATTTCCACTTGGAAGCCTTCAACACACCTCAGATGCTTCCAAGATGATTTACACCGTCTGCCCCCAAGTCGGATCCCCCTCTTTCCCACAGTGTTGCATAAGCCAAAATTGGGGTCCATTTTTGACAATCCTGTCTCCCTCCGTCCCTGTCCCGTATTTATTTTTTGTCTCCCTCCCTGGAAACCTCACACAGTAAGTCCCATGGAGGCAAGGGTCACGCTGCTTTTTGTCTGTCATTTCTCCCCCTGTGCCTGGCACCATGTCCATCATGTCGGTACTACTTTTTGCTGAATAAAATAATTGTCCCTCCTTTTCTCTGTATTTTGGAAACATTTTCAGATGAATTCATAAGAGCAAAAGGGTTCTGAAGAGAGTATAAAAGGAAACAGGTAAGAATATCTTCTCGAGTTGTAACATTTATAGAGATGAATCAGAGTGCAGTAGGCATCGTTAAGGACAAAAATATATATTTGTGGAAAGAATTACATCTTATATATCGGGGGCTGTTTTAAGATTCTTTAGGGATTACACAGGCTTTTTCCCCAAAGGAATCACTAAATTTAGGACACCTCTGAATGCACATCACAAAGTAGTAAGGAGATTTTATAGTTCAGTCACCAGCAGAGAGAAATGGCAAAATAGCACAAAGGACTGTTTCGCCCACAGTGTAAATCATGGAGCAAGAATAAGATTTCTGTTTTCTATATGATCAGTGTAGCTGAAAGGATTTCCTCCGAGACAGGAGCACAGAAGTAGACAGGCCATTCAATGCCGTTAAATACTGATGGGCCGGGTACCGTTATTGCTCCCTTTCCTATTTATCAAGGTTCAAGTAACCTCATAATGTTTTTATCACTTGCTGTCAGGAAATCATTCCTCTAGTCTCCAGGTAAGATTTTGTTACCCCTAACTTTCTTTAAAAAGTGGGTTTGGACAATTCCTTTTCACTTGTCCTCGCTCCAAAGAGTCCTAATGATACCCCTAAGCTGAGAAATAATTTGTTTGCTTTTCTGTTTTCTCGAGTAAATTGTCAGGGTTTTGAGATTAAATATTTGTTATATATACCCTTCTATCTCCAGCGCTTCACACAGGTCCTGACACACTGTAGGAGGCCGATATATGTCTACTAACCAAAACATAAATGACTGGAGCATAATCAACAAAAGAAAAAAGCAGACAAAATATAACCAGAGGCATTGAAATTAAGAACAGTCTAACAGTAGCCAGAGGGGAAGGGGAAGGGGACTGTGGGAGAAGGGTTTTCAGGAACTACTATAAAACCAAGGGGAGGGTGGAAGCAAGGGAGGGAGGTGGGTTTGGCTGGGATAGGGGGGAACGGTGGGGAGAAAATGCAGATATTGTAATTGAGCAACAATAAAGTAATTTGTGGAAAATACATAAATAAATAAAAGGAATGTGGTATCCAGAGAAAATTTAGGAAATAAAAACAGAATGCCACTGAAGGAAAAACAGAAATAATAGAGGATGCCCTAAGAGAAAGCAGTAGGAAGAATATGAAGTCGAGAGCTGACTTTAATTTTTTGCAAATTTCTATTTATTATTTTACTCTAGTTTTGAGAAAAAAACTCACCAGGCACATTTACATATTAAATGCAGTATGTTTTGAGCATCTGGGGCACAACTTATATCTGGAAATATATTATGCCTAAAAATTTAGTATTCCAATACATCCAGAGACACACAGACAGACATGTACACACGCCTGTAAAATTCATAAATGACATATATCTTTATGTGATGCATTTCGAGACTTCACCTATATAGCCCCTCCTGTCTCTGTTTTGTAAACTGATTTCACAAGTCATTAGTGGGTGGCGACCCGCAGCCTGAAGGGAGAGCATGAGAGGTGTTTGGGACGCACAGAGTTCAGCAGCGGGGTGTCGTGCAGAGCATCTATAAATAACAGTTTGCGGCAGTGTTTACCCTGCGCTGTAGATCCTCATCAGCTGTCAGAGCGGAAGCTCCAGCTACAACCCGTGACATGATGAGCCCCCCCCCCCCCCCCCCCCCCCCCCCCCCCCCCCCCCGTCTTTAAACGAACAGGGCCCAGGCTTTTGTGGAAGGTCTGCCCGTAGCAAGGTCCTGAGAGCCATATAAGGGACCTCCGACTCACTTACCATTTTTGTTCCAGGTAATATTTAGGTAAAGGACTTGGAGTCATTGTGCCTTGAATGAGTCCAAATATGTCCTAGGGGACAAAGGACTAGTTGGTTGATGCCTGATTTATGACGATTAAATAAACATCTTTCTTTTCTCAGCAAAGTTCCCTTCTAAAACTAACTTATTTGTTATGATTATATTCTTCCTTACTAAGTTTTGCATGCTGATTTGATATCATGAAGAAAGATTTTATGATATATAGTAACTCAGTTTTGAACTAAAACACTGTTAGGCATTTTCTTTTTTTCAGGCAACATTATTGATATAAGAAAAAGTTGAAATTCATCAGAAAATTTATTGAACATGAAATTTATTTTATCTTAAGTGAGGTCTCCCACAGCAGGCCTCCTGTAACCTATTACTACATAGGTGTTACCTGAGCATTGACTACATTTGACTATGTCCATGTATTAGAATTCAACTTTAAATTAAAGGGTATCTTTCTGCATATGCTCTGTACTTATTCTCAAAGAAAACATGTTATACTATATGCAACTTCCATCCACCCCTCTTGACCACTGACATACCTTTCCTGGCTTTCTCCCTCTCCTGTCCCTCACTCCTTCTCTCTGGAATCTTCTCCCAACAAACTCTGTGCATCCACCTCTTGTTGCATGAGGTGTTTTAAGGGAAGCTCACTTAAGAAATTCATTTCACTAAATTACCAATGTACTTCCAAATGGTACTTTATATTTGTGTAATGGGCCATTTTCTAATGCAAACATTACTGTAAGTGGGATCTGGGGATATTCCTTTGTCTCCATTTTGTAGAAATGCCAGAAAATCTATAGCTGGAACCACAGCAGCAATTGTTAAATACAATTTATTTTCTATGTGAAGAAACTAAGGACCAGAAAATTGAAATTTACATGATACTCAAGGGCCAATACTAATTAGTAATTGAACAAGAATCTTTTCCAGAAAAATTGTGTCCATGGTCTTGAATCTGATTTAACTGGAGATATTTTGTTTTTGCAGAGGGACAACATCAACATAAAAGTTTAAGAGATTCTGCTTAATTTCCAAAAGAACAACCTCTTATTATTTTCATTTCCTTTACTTTTTGCCTTATAATCCTTAAGTGGTCTTTTCCAAAAGTTGTTATTTATTTGGAGACACAAATTGATTCACACGAAAGAGTCCATGTAAACGCACATGGGTCTAAATCAGCAGCAAACTATCAAGTTTGCTTTGAGAAATAACATTCTTTCACTCATCGACTGCTCCTTCAGCTGTTTTCTTCTTCCTATTAGTTTTCAGTGTCTTGAATGACAGTCTTTCTAAGGTTCCAAAGCTATAATTAATAAAGCCAACCTCTCTGTAATATACAAATCAAATATCACAGAAATGTATACTGGAAACCTATGTGGCCCCATGAAGCAATGTCACCCTGATACACTTAATTTAAAAGATATACTGGAAGACAAATGTATTCAGGGTAGGTTTTCCAATCACCTCAGGGGAAAACAAACTCCAGACGCCAACTGTCTTCGCTGGAAAGCGTTCAGCTCTCTCTCTCCTATGGTGAAGCAGCTATATTGCCGTTTCCTTCCTTTAGCCCTAGTTGGACTCCGTGAGTTCTGTTTGAGACGTGAAGCATTTGGGGGTCATCCAACACTTGGGTGGAGTTTTTTTTCAGAATTTGAGGATATTCTCTACAGCCATGTCCTTTCCCAGAGGGTTTTTTTTAAAGTATATATTTCCTCACTCCAGGAAATGTTTATTGATTTAGAAAGAAAGGAAGAGAGAGGGAGACATGGATGTGAGAGAGAAACATCGATTGTTTGCTTCGCACACATGCCCCAACTGGGAAACAAACCAGCAACCTAGGTTATGTGCCCTGAGTGGGGATGGAACCTGCGAGCTTTTGGTGTGCAGGTGACACTCAATCGGCAGAGCCACGCTGCCAGGGTCTTTCCCAGAGTTTTAGTGTTACCTGCTGGCTACTGAGCTCCCCTCAAACTATTCATTCTGATTCCTGAAAACCGTGTAAATTCCTATCTTATTTGGGTCTTCCCTCAGATAGGAAGTCATAAAAATTAGAAATAGCCTTCTTCCTTGTTCTTCTTTTTACTATCAGCTCTTCTCAAGTTTCTTCCTTTTTTTTTACTGTTGTGTGCCTTTGCATAGTTGATTTTCAAAACATTTTTCCAGTTTTTGTAGTATTCGTTGGAAGAATCGGTTTGGTAAGAGCTACCTGTCACTGGAAGTGGAATACTAGTTTGGTCTGGATTATTTTATCAGCCCATGAAAAAATACTTTTCTGTTAGCTGATTTGGATTTGATACTACTAAAACTTTGCTAACACCATGGGCAGATATTAGTAAAAATCTCTAATAAGTTTTACACCTTACCTGCTTTTATTTTATCCAATTCACTTGACTCATATTAACCCACTGAGCATTTCCTCATTGGTTACATATTTACTTATTTAGGTGAGTTAGCTCTTTCCACAGTTCCCTATTACCAAATGTTTAACATTATATGTTTTTTTCTCTGGCTCTATTAATTCACAAGCACTTATGTCAGTAATAAATTTCCTTTTCAGCAACTTTTCTTGCTTTCACATGGTTGTGGGTCTATCATTTGTCTGGTTACTTCTAAGATATCAATATTCTTTTCATTAATTATTAATTATATAACTAATTAACTAACTTATTTTACCCAATTCCTCTTCAATCTTCCACCTCCATGCACATACTTTATTCCACATTAGAGTTTAGGTGACATTTTTATTTATATTATTTTAAAATTTCAAAACTAATGAAAACCCCAACCAATTCAAGTATCTCTATTGCTCTCCTAGCTGGAAAAAAGCAAAAACAAAGAACTCTTTTATGTACAATAATTCCAACCTGCAGTTTAAAAATTCCACCAGCAGGTTGAGGATAATTTATTTTTTATCATTTTTAGGTGTTTTTAAATTTAAGAATACTTACACGTAAACCGTGAAATGCCAACTCAGTAGTCGCTTACATCCTGTAAATGGCCATTGGATGATAATAAAATCCACACCATAAATTATGACTTTGTAGTTTATCAAAACAAATCAAAAGTAATAGCCCTTGTTTTCTAACTTGGAAAACTGATCATTATAGAAATTCTTACACTTCCTAGCCCACTTCCTTGCAGTTGTCAGGTATCATGGTAAAAACCCATGATCACTCCCAGCTGCAAATGTTAACAACTGCCACAAGGGGCGCTAGCGGGGCAGAACAAAACAGGATGGGGCACTTCAGTCGGGAGGGCCAGAGAGGCGTAAGAAGTGTCGCTTAAACAAGGGTGTTTGTGATAAATACTCAACCATGCAGAGAAGGGTCAGTGAGGAAAGGGAGTCAAAGTATTGAAAACCACCTGTGGCTCAGCTTTTAACAAGGGATCTTTTTAAACGCCTGCATTCTAGGGAGGGAGGGAAGGCGTGGCTCAGGGAAGCAGGAATGAGACGGAAACTGACTTGGAGGCTGATGGGGGGGGCAGATCATAACAGGACTTTGGTTAACATAGAGGATTTGGATTTTATTATAAATATCACATAAGCCCTTGAATGATTTTAAGTGGGGGATGGTAGGACATGATCTCGATTTATACAGAAACAATCTGGCTTCTAAATAGAAAATGAACAAAGGAAACATCCCAAGTAAAAGGGGAGATGAACAAGTTAATTGTTGCAATTTCAGTTGTGTGTTCTTTCCTCAGCTGAAATCAGGGGTACTTACTCCTGTAGCCTGTCCCTCAAAGAGTCATAGTTATCCTCTCAAATCCTTAGCCATCTGGTCCAGACTTGTTAAATGAAGTTTTTTATCTCAGAGGCTTTGGTAACCACAGTAACACAGCATACAGACTGTCAGTTATCTGGGCTGTTTCTAAGTGCTCATTTTGTCAGAATTAAGCCTGGATAAAACTATTAGGTGAGAATCAAAAGTCATGCTCTCTAATAGATTTTTCTGTAAAGTTTGCCATTTTCTACAGAACGAATGTCAAACAGACTGGATAGTTGCATTTAGTTTTAAATATATGTAATAGTTGCCAGTGTTTTACAAGTCAAATATGTTACGTAAATAATGTGCTCCTGGTTCAGATTTGACCTGCCTTGTATTTCTCACACTGGGATGATAAACAATTTAGAGCTCTCAGTCTCTGAAGTTCCTTTATAGCCCTACAGTCTACTCCTGAGTGTTGTTGTTAAGGAAAAAGAATTTTCATTCTGACAATGCTGATATCCTCTGCATTTCCTACAAATGAATGAAAGAAAGATACTGTGTGAAAGGATTTGATTTGTAACACAATAGCTATTTTTCCTCAGCTAAACATGAGAGCATGGAACAAATTTACATTAAGTGTGTGCTCTTAGGAAGGAAGAAATAAGCATTTGGATTTGAAATATGTCGAACACTATTTTTATGAAGGCAAAATCGTTCCATTCAGCTGTGATTTCAGTTCTAACTAACAAAGACTCACTCCAAGCATTCATTTCTACTTCTGACTGTCTTGTTGGTTAAACTTGAAATCTTACGCATTGTCCCTTTCTTTCCTGCGTGATAGATTTCAGACAATGGTGGATCTGCTGTTAAATTTTACAGCTCAGTGGTAATAAAATATCAAGGATGCTATTCCATGGCCTTTTAGCGATGTAGATAGATGGATTTTGAACAGAGAAATGTACCTGGTCATGTAACTCATCCGGCAAACGTCCTCACTTAATTGATGACAAATCTATTAGCTGTACAACACAAGCCTCAAATGGATTTTGTATGTCCACCCTATGTATAGTTTGGGGGTTATTATTTCTTTCTTTTGTCAATGAAACGTCTGAAAGATACCAAAAGGTTAAACCATCGGCGGTCATGGTGAATAGGAGACATCTGAATAGCAGATGGGGGGATAAACCGCAATGCACAGCTTGTGGAGCTGCCTGGGCCCCGGGAGACAGAATAATGGACTGGAGCATAGCTGCGTCTCATTTACTAGAACACATGCTCCTTTCTTGCTGTCAGCGAGAAGGGGTTCTGGTGGCATGGCCAGGGCTGCAGCAGTAAAAGAGCACTGTACTTACAGAGATGGTGTCTTGTCCTCGTTGTCTTTCTGCTTGTTTTGATGATTGTCCATGACCCTGAACTCCTTTCCTTATATGGCATTTGCGTTAGACCGGGCAATACGGCTCCCAACGATTGTTCCGACAATAAAAGAAATTGCTTGATATTTAAAGTCCGTGGCATAGGTCAGTCTGCATGTCAGCCTAACTCTATCCCCTCGCACCATGAGGAAATTAGGCTGCTTTTGGTTGTGGTAAAATGAAAAATCTAACTCCAATTGCTTTTACAAAAGAAAGACATATAATATTGATTCCTATAAATGAAAGTCTGGAAATAGAGTCCCCTTCACAGTTGACTTAATTATTGGTGGCTTCGAGCCCCACCTAACCGCCTGTCTTTCTTGGTCTCCATTGCACCTGGTCTTCACCTCAGCGAGCGTGCCTTCTCCACAGACCCTCACAGTAGCCACAGGAATCTCAGGTGGCCCATTGAATGAGTCTTTCCCTTCCTGCTCACCTCGTTTCAAGTGAAGGAATATTGCAGAAGCCCATCAGCAAAGTTCGGACCCCTGATTGGCCCAGATGAACTCAAATGTTAACTCCAAAATGATGCTCTTAGTGTGGGGAGCCCCCCCCCCCCCGCCCCACCACACTGATTCCTGAACAAATCAGTGGGGAATATCAGGACATTTCCAAAACTGACTTTAAATCATTGAAAATCACCCAGAATGATATGGGGGTATCTAACACAATGGCAATGTGCCCTTACTCCTGCCCTAAAAAATGGGGATTTCTGTTTGCAGGTGAACAGAATGTCATCATCAGGATAGAGAGTTTCATTGAGCAATGGGGCAGGTGGAGAATATACAGTTCCCTTTTCTGTGTGACTCTCTCATTGCTTCGGACTGTCTCTTATTTTTATTCACCCTAATATGCAGCTTTATCTATCTATCTATCTATCTATCTATCTATCTTTTTTTAATGTTAAGGTGTAACCTACCCAATCATTGTATACTTCAGAGCATTTGACATTGCTGATCATGGATGACACATTTTTGCTAGCCTTTCTAAAATAAAAATAGAGATAAGTAACAACTTCTTGTCAGTATCATTGGCTTCCTTTTGTAAGGGATTCGTGAGTTCACATATTGCTTTGAAGATTGTCAGCAGCAAGGATAAGTGAGTCAGAACAGACTCTAGTATTGAGTTTCCACTTCGATGGAAATTAAGTTCGAATGTCTGGAAATAAAGTATCATAAACATGGAGGCATTGACAAGAGATAAAGAAAGATGAATAGGAAGCAATGAATTATTTTACCCAAGGCCTTGTTTTTCTTATCTGAGATGGTCTGCGTGGGTATTGCCGGCTGTAACGTGCTAACAGCCGGTGGTTGCCACCCTACTGGTGAGCAGCCACTCTGCCAGGAACCCAAACGAGGTGTGTCTCCCCGTGTCCCTTGTTTTCCTTTGCGAGTAAATACCTCAGCTCATCCTCCTCTTGGTAATGTCCCAAATCACTTTTAACATAATATCATGACTCTCTCTTTAAATATTTTTCCTTAGGCGGGCTGGGAACTAAAGTGTCCCAGGTTCGATTCCCAGCCAGGGTACATTCCTGGGTCGCAGGCCATGATGCCCAGCAACCGTATATTGATGCCTCTCTCTCTCTCTCTCTCTCTCTCCCACTCCCTTCTCTCCCTAAAAATGGATGAATAAAATCTTTAAAAAAATTTTCCTTAGAAAACATATTTTAAGTTTTTTTTCAAATTTTTAAGTATTGATTTTAGAGAGAGAAGAGAAGGAGAGAGAGACAAAAACATCAATTTGTTGTTCCACTTATTTATGCCTCCACTGGTGGATTTCTTGTCTGCACCCTGACCAGGGATCAAACCCACAACCTTGGCGTATCAGGATGATGCTCTAACCAACTGAGCTACCCAGCCACGGCCAGAGAGCATCTTTTAAGATTCGATCATTCGTAAGCACCAAGATACAGTGGATTCATTAACGTTACTTCTTTAATCAAGGCTTGGTTTTTCATAGGAACAAGAAGGGATTCTAAATCACTGTTTTCCAATAGAAACATAATGTGATCCACAATTGCAGTCCATGGACATTATTTTAAATTTTCTAATAGTCAAACATTAAAAAATAATTGATATTAGTAGTAATCATATACTCTATTTAGGAAATATACATATAAACATATATTAAAATTAAAAATTACTAATGGGGATATTTATCATATTTTGTACTAAGTCTTCAGATTTGGTATGTATTTTATTGCATATAGCACATCTCAGACACACTTGTAAGTGTTTAAATAAGCCACCTGTGTTCAGTGGCCACCTAACTGAATGGGATCTTAGCTCAGCTTGTGGCATCACTGAAACACAGGGTATGTATCAGGGTGGGTGTAGAGCAGGAAGAAGGGAAACTGTTTTAGCTTGAACTGCCATAACAAGCACCAAGACTGGGTGGCCTACACAACAGAAATTTATTATTCGCAGTTCTGGAGGCTGGGACATCCAGATCAAAGCCAAGCATTATGCATTTTTGAAAAGTACTCTTTTCCTGGCTTCTAGTTGCCCACCTTCTAGTTAATCATAGCTGTGTCCTATTTCATTACATGGGGAAAACAAGAGAGGAGAGGGAAAGGTGGGGAGAGAGACAGAGAGAGATAGAGAGAGAGGGAGGGAGAGAGTGGGTTGATAGGAAGCGAGAGAAGGCCGAGAGATAGAGAGAGGGGATAGAGAGGGGGCTCTCCGCCTTCTCTTCTTACATAAGCACAGATCCTACGATAAAGAACGCACCCTCACGAACCCAACTAACCCTATTACTTCCCAAAGGGCCCCGTCTCCTGGGGTCCGTAACACTACTGCTCTTGTCACTGAGCAGCCAGCGGGTACGGCTGCCCACCGCCACCCTCCACCAAAATTCCTGGGGCAAACAGAGGTTGGTGATGAAGGAAAGGAGTCTTTATTCAAAAGCTACACAATTTGGGAATAACAGCTTTCCACCCGCCTTAGTCACTGAAGCCTATCAATTACGGCTAAACTCTTTACCTTTTTATTTGCAGCTTTAATCACATAAGTTTTGTCAATTAAGGCTAAAACCTTTAAGTCCGGAATCCCCCTAGCATTCCCCAGGTAGTTATAATGATCTTATTTCTATGGAGTTAGTTTACAAACTAAAACAACACAAGATACAAAAGCTAATTTTGGAAGAATGGCAGGCTTCTGCCTCACAGCCCACCCCTCTAAAACACACAAAGAAGAACAACCCTGCCACCCTCTGCCAGACCAGCTGGATCCTGAGTTTCTGCTCCCACCCAGAACGCCGTCCTTTGGGAAACTGCAGGCAGCTGCAGGAAGAGAGCCAGAGAGCCAGGCTCCGCCCTCCTTTTATTTTAAATCTTCCGGCCCATAATTCCATGCGCTCCAGAGGCGTTCAGCTTCTCAGCCAATCCCATCCTAGACTGCCTACCATTGTCTCAGGCCACCTCCTCCTATGGGCTGTCCCTACGCCCCCACAGTGATCTGATCAGGTCTCTCTGTATCACAGGGGTTCTGTATCATTACAATTACTCCCCTGGCATATAAGTTCAGGTGCATCATGATCCTGCTTATGCTTTTCCTTGGCTTTTAGGAAAGAATAATTATCATTGAGTTTTCTTGTTTTTTTTATTGGTCCTTTTATACATATCTGTAACTGCAGAATATAAAAAGAAAGATTGTTGAAAGTATGAAGTAGAAATACATGCTCTCCTAAAATGTGTTCATAAGAAACTAAATAGAAATTGTTTTACCTGGGAATAGCCCTATTCTCTGTGGTCTACTTATCTTCGTTAGAGTTTTTAAAGTAGAAACAGAGAAATTATCTTAATTAGGACATATTTTAATTAGTAGAAATAGATCATTTGGGATAAATTAGTGGGCTGATTTGTGATTTAACTTTCCAAGCACAGGGTTTTTTTTTTTTTTGTTTTCCTAGCCTCCCAGCACTTGTATTATATCTCTTGTAGCAATTTACTTTCTGAGCTTGCAAACAGGGTTATGAGATAAAACTGTCTTAACATCTGAAAAAAAAATAGCTTCTTCAAGTAGATCACTATTAGGGCCAAGCCAATGATTTAAATTGGACCAATGCTTTGGTCTCCCTGTTCCTAATGTGGTGTTTCTTCACTGTGTAATGATGACCCATCCAGATCACTGAAATGTAATGACCTGTCAGTGTGGACATATTGCTGATACATCACAGCTGCAGGCTGGGGGACGAGGGCATGCAAATGAGCTCTAACACGGGAGGCCCCCTTTCCCGCCACTTCCTTGGCTCTCAGCGGCCACTGAGGCCCCGCCATGAAACAGGTGCTGGAGACATGGTTCTCCCTTCAGCCCCTGAAATCTCCAGAAAACAGAGTGCAATTAAATTAAATGAATTTCCTTTTAATAAATAAGCATTAGCATGCACCTAAGTTATGAAATGGCCACTTTGAGCTGGGGGATCATTTCTCTCCCCCCTTAAAGGGAAATTTTCAAGGGGGAAAAGAAAATCAGAAAGAGAAAGAGGAGAAGGAGGAAGATTGAGGGTAGTAGGAGGGAAGTATGAGTAAGACAATCTAGATCTCACAATCCTAACCATTTATAGAAAAATCTTCAATTCTGTACAGATTCAGAAGTTGGACAGGTTAAGGGCACTTAGGAAACACTATGGATGTTGATGGATGAACTAAACTAGCAAATTATTCTTCTCTTCTCTTTATTTATAAAATCCGAATCTTTAAAGACACTCACAATAATAATCTTCCTGATTCACAAGTATCAAATTAGCAAAGTATCCATCTGTAGAAAGTGAAGTAATTTCCCAAAATCACTAAATGGAATCATTCAGATGCTTTAATGAAACTAAATAAATCTAAAGTATTACAATTTTAATTGTCCCAAGTAACTATTATTTTCACATTATCATTTAAGGAATAAAAGATAAGGATCGAAAACTGTTATTTAGACAAAGTGTTAATAGATTTATCTTTAAAATATTATTCCATCATTCTGCTAATTCAAAAGATAAGTTGTTTTTAAAAAATGGATGATACATTAGGTGAAGGATTCCATTTAATTCATTGCCAGGGGCATGTTTGACTGCTTCCTTCCCTTAAAAAGCACTATAATATGTTAATTGGAATTGTGTTTATAAAAATGTACATTTTTTTCTACCATTTCTATTTTAATAAGCCAGTGAGAATGGTATAAATTTTTTTCAAATGCTTCTAGGTCTCCAGTGTAGAGGATGAAAGGCAACCAAATATTATACAATGAAGTTGTAAAAATGAAATTAAAAAACTAATCAGGAGGATTAGTTATGAAAGTAAGTTCAGAGAGCAAAGTTCTATATTTTGTCAAAAGTAGTGTGGGCCTAACAGTATAGGGGCCTAATTACTGCATTTCTTCGTCTTGACTTACACTGGATTTATGCATTCACGTCTTTGACCACTTGCAGTATACACCCATAGGTGACTTGTTTCCTCATTTAATCTCTCATAACCAAATTGCTTTAGTTCTGATATTCAATGTGGTACAAGTTTTATAGATGGGGAAACTGAGGTTATGGGAGGGAAGCAAATTTCCCAGGGTCAGAGGGTGAGTGTCTGGTCATTCGGACCCACGTGGGCATAATGGTGGAGGTGGAGCTCTTAAAAATCTTGCTCTATTTCCTCATTATTTCTCCCACATCTTAATCATGAATAATTATCTGGAAAATTTGCTGCTGCTTATACCCAGGAAAAATACATATTAGAATGAATAAATTATACCCATCGTTTCCCACAAGTAAGAAAGCAACTACTTTGGGAATGAATTATGTGTACCATGCCCTTTGACATACAAAGAAACTATAATTTTTCCTCATTTAAAGAATAAACATTGAAACAGTTTCATTGCCATGTTAGGTTCTAAGACTTCCTTAAGAAAACGAAAGCTTGGCCTTTCATGTTATAGAGATATAATTAATGTTAGAATTTCAAGCATTATTAGGAATGATAGGGCATATACAAAATATTAAACTGATGATTATTAAGCTGTATCATAAATAAAAACCTGACAGCATTCCAAAGGATATCTTGGCTACTCTAGCTTGCAACACAGCTAGATTTTTGCCAAATCTTTCTGTCCTTCTGTTATTTTTACAATAGCAACAACAAATATACTTATCTCTTTGGAATGAAGCCTTGTGATTTCACTTTTGAGGAATTGACAACTTCCAAGCGAAAACATATTTTAGCAAAAAAGTACACAGGATTTCAAAGAAAGTAAAATAGCATTTAAAGTATCCTATTTGTAAGATTGTATAATTTCTGTTAATGAGAGAAAATAGCAAGGGGGTATTATACTCTTTTCCCTGTGAACCATCTGTAGAACTTGACCTGACTTCTTCACAGTATGTGGAAAACGAAGCACTGTGTTCAAGGTCAAATGAGATGGAACGCAGAAAGATAAAACCAAGGCCCTTTTTGTTTTTCAAAAAGATGATGAATCTATCAGGTTTTCAAAAATGTTTTCTCTCAATGACATAGAGAAATTCAACAGCAAATATTTTGGGGCATTTGTCTGAGCTGAAAATAGGAGCCCGTTTCTGTGGCAAAAGCCAAGATTATGAAATAAGTATGGTATAGCTGAATCTTTGTACAAGCAAGTGATCACTAACACCATTATCTTGTAGATTGAACATCTGTGTGTGTGTGTGGTGAGCCAAGGGCTGCCAAAGTCCAAATTATGCCCAAATATCATCCCTAATGAAATGCGCACCACTAACACCATCCTTTTGAATGTAGTCACCTTTTCCAAGAGGCCAGCATTCCTAGGAAGGATTTAAACGGCATGTCTGTGCTCCTTCCAGGAAAGAGAGAAGCCAGGAGGCATGGTCTACGATCATGGGGAAAATACTGACAGCTCCCCTAAACGACAAATGCAATGGATGTGGGAGCAGGACAGTCATTGTGTACAGACTGCTTCTGGTAGAATATGCCTGGCTCTTTATTGTTTTTTCAGCCTTATTTAAGTTTAATTAACACATAACATTGTAAGATATTTGAAGTGCGCATTATAGTCATCTGATGTATGTATGCAATGTGAAAGGATTCTCCCCGTGTAGTTAATGAACACATCCACCACCACACATACTTGTCTTTTGTTTTCAAGTGAGAACAGTTAAGTTCTACTGTCTTAGCAAATTTCAATTATACAACACGCAGTGTTTATCGACCCTCATCACCATGTTTTACATGAGATCCTCAGACCTTATTTATCTTATTATTGAGCTACAGATGTTGGTTTTGTGTGTTTATCTGGACCTGGGTTATATGTTCACAAGGAAATGCTACAGGCAAGAACAGCACTGCGGTATTTTGGCCACAGAAAGTAAGGCAAAGTCCTCAAGACCTCCATGAGGCAAAATGACATCAGAGGATGAAGAAACAATGATGTTAAAAACTTTACCTTTGTTTGTGCTTTATAACATTGTCTTAGCTGAAAGAAAATAGAGTGCCTTTATGTTGTAGTCTCTTATAATATTATGGAAAGCAATCTCTCTCTATCTCTCTCTCTCTCTCTCTCTCTCTCACACACACACACACACACACACAGATAATAAATGGTGCAGACCCTGGGCTCTGGAGTGTGATTTTCCATTCTGGATTCACCAAGCCCTACCACAGTGGCGTTAGGAAAACAGACATCTCTGAATGTCAGAATTCTCATCTGTGAAATAATAATGAAACACTGGTAATCACCTCATGAATGTAAGCTATCTTTCTTCTATATAATATTTTGTTTTCAATGCATTTTTATCAGAACACTTTAATCAAAGCAGAAGAACTTCTGTGACCATAAAATTTGACTATAAAAACCTGATATCCTTAATTAAATAAAAAGCTACCTCGTTATAGTGCCTTTATTTGGTTAGTTTATTTCTGTCTGTGTTACCATTGTTTATTAGAATGGAGGGACTTTTCTCAGGAAATCATAAGAATTAAACAACTATGTTTTTCTTGACATGAAATATCAGCCCTTATGACAAACACACTGTATTTTTATGATTGCAGTTTAATTGAAATAGTTTCCTTTGAGGGAAAGACGCTAGATCTCTTGTTGAAATTTGAGGAAAACTTTATCCATGCCAGTACCCCATTTATACACAAACTGTGTGTCATACCATTTCTTAAATGATGTGTTAATTTTTCTATCACTGGAACAAGTTTAGCAGCTCAAACAACACTTATTTATCAGTTAACCATGTTGTAGGTCAACAACCTGAGAAGATGTGGCTTGGGTCTCTGCTTGGGTATATCACAAAGCTGTAATCACACTGCTTTCTAGGGTGCGTTCTCCCATGGAGGGTCTGCAGGGAAATGTGCTTCCACGCTTATCCCGGTTGTTGGCAGAAGTCCGTGCCCTGCACTTGTAAAATGGAGGTCTTTATGTCCTTCCTGGCTGTAAGTTTGGGTACCTTTCTGCTCTTGGAAGCCGAGTGCAGGCTTTCTCACATGGGCCCTTTCAAGGCCAGCAGAGGCTCATCATTTCCGTCTCATACTGTGAGTCCCTCTCACCTCTTTCACTGTCACCAGCCAGGTTTATAATCTTAGATCAGGTCCACCTGGAAAATTTCCCTCACCCAAAGCCAGCCAGACCAGAGAATGTAACCAAGTCACTGGATAGAATGCCATCGCAGTCACAGTCCTGGGGTTTGGGGCATGGCATCAGAGAGTGGGGCGCGCTTTTTAGAATTCTCACTTCCACAGATGATGTCATAGCTGGCTGAAATGGCCCCTTTTTGATTTGTCATCTGCTCAACGGTGTTACCATGGCCGCATTCCACAGTTCTATGGGTGCATTCTTTATAATCTCCAGAAACTTTTAGCTAAGGGTGGGCAGGAAATAGAAATGCAAAGGTGAGCTGTCAGAATTTCTGATGAGCCATCTTGTCCAACAGTGGAACAGGTTAAGTTTTAATGTCATAAACTCATTATTGCAGGCTTATTTGACTGATAGACAATAATCCCTGGTGTAAATATTAATGTGAAATCTGCTATGAAGAGAAAGGCTAGACTAAGGGGACTTTAAGTCTCATTCCAAGTTGGATATTTTATGATGCCATGACTTTGAGAATGATTTACTCCTTAGCCCTCTAAATGTGAATTTTTATGGCTCTAAAATCAAATTTTTACAGAAAAATCAAGAATTTTCAGAAGAAAAGATCATAGCTATTATGTGAATGTCTCACATTTTACATATCTGAAAATTAAAGCCCAGAGAAGGCAAGTGACTGTACCAGTTTCCTCAATGACAGACATGGGCCTCTAATCTAGATAAATCATGCTGTATTCACATGAGATTTGAATATGTTTGGATTCTTCTTTGCCAGATAGAACTGTAGAGGAAAATGTCAGGATGAATAATGCCTAGTTTTGACATAGGACTTTCTCATTCTCCTCGCAGTCTTTATAACTGAAAACGTATTTTTACAAACCTGATGAGGACAGCAGATTCACCTCTCTTTTGAGTGCCCAGAGGTTGAAGGAGAACAAGATGGTGTTTTAATGAGAGGCCAGTAAGGGAATTCTTCACTGAATGGATATAAAATAATTAATTAAAAGAAGACATTAGTTTTGCTGACATTTCTGGAAGAAATCAGAAATGCTATGCAATGTGGTCTTTTATGCACTATAGTCTGTATTACTAGACTATTGCTAATAGTTTGAGGAAAGAGATGATGCAAGCGGAAGACATGAAGGGGTCATTTCAAATATCCAGCAAAGTAAACTTGGAGGGAAATGTTTCACCAATATCCTTCCCAACATGGTGCAAAAGGAAATGGTCACTGATCACAGCATAGCAGGTATTAAAAGAAAACAAACCCTATGGCCTAAAAATTAAGCATCTGTATAGCTTACATTCATAGATATTAGTTCAACAAGCATTTATGAGAGGCTACTGTGTACACATCTTACATTAGGCACTGGGTAATACAAAAAGGAAGGATAAAAAGAGAGAGTTAGTTCTTGACCAAGTATAAGAGGGAGTACGTTCACATCTAACTAGAAAATGTCACAGATATAACCAATTCTGTTATGTAAATATAAATAAATACAGTATTACGGGATCACTAATGAACAGATAACCAAGTTAGCCTAGAAAAGTCATGAAGGGACTCACAAGCATATGAAGGGACTCACAAGCCAAAATGAGTGGAACGCAATGCCAGTTTAATGTAATAGACAGAAACCAGGAGCAAAACCATCCAGGCATTCCAAGTGCATGCTCAGGTCAGACAGAGAAGAAATACTAGGAGAAGCGAACCAGAAAGATCCTAGTATTTTAAGCCTAGTGGGAGACGGGTCCTGATTATTAAATGGATTGGATCCTTTTCTCTACTAATTAAGGAAAAATCTTGACTTTTTGATGATAACAGATATAAAATAATACTGTATTTTAGAAGAATGTCTTCAGGAGATGAGGGTATGGGGGGATAAATGATGGAAGGAAATTTGACTGGGGGTTGAACATACAACACAATATGCAGATGATGTGTTTTATAGAATTGTACCCTCTGAAACCTATGTAATATCATTAACCAATGTCACCCAATGATTCTGAAGAGGGTGCTATCTATAGTGGAAGTATGGGAGACAGGGACTGTGAAGGGTGTGGACTGCAAAGACATTCCGTGGTTTCCACGGAAACTATTCCAGCCTTCCAGGCGGCTTATAATAAGTATTTCACATCAAAATATGCTGGACAATATGGAAAGAGGCTGAACATTTGAAAATATCTGATTTCTTCTTATCTAATTCTATATTACTTTTTACTTTCTTATATTCAGTTTTTACTTTGAGTTAACTGGGGAACATTTTTTGAATAATCCTGTATTTTCTCATTGGTTTGAGGAGCCATCCTTTTTATTTTTCTCATTTTAACTTTTTTTCCCCTCATTTTATCTTTCTGATCACTTTTGGAATGACTTTGCCTGGATCAGTGGCACATTGGAACTTTTATTAGAATTACTTTTGCAATTGACATGGGGGGAGTTCTACCGTTTATTGATCACTCTAGATTTCACGGGGCACCCAAATATTTGGCCTTTGATATGCCACCCTTTAACCTGGGCTCTATTTAGTTTCTTCCTGGTGCTCTTCCACACCTGACAGCGTACTGCTTAGGACTGGTGTGACTGAATAAATGTCATTAGGGAAGTCTGATGAAAGCTCATCATCTTTAAAGCCTAGAGTGATGAATCAGTAGGTTCTCAATAGATGTATGCTGGCCTAGGAAATAATGAAGAACTTGGATATTTTGTTTCTTTCTCCAGGATTCTGGAATTAAAATAATATAGACTATTGAGCAAGTCTGTAATAAAATAGATATGTGAAGTTATAATAAAATATTCTGAGGCAAATAACAATTGCCGAGTGAGTACAAAATGGCAAACATATTTCTGGAAACTGTATATACATTATTCCTCTTTGCCTTTCCAGTTACCTAAAAAGAGTATTTATTTAGTTTTAAAGGTAAAGTATCTGAAGATCTGAATCAGAGACAGTATGTGACTTATTGGAGTTTAAGGTAGCGTATGGGAGATACCCAGTTAGAGCATTTTTATGTCCAAAAGGATGAAACAAATAAACTTTGCAACAGCTTGTTCTTGAAGATGTACTAGAGAATTTCACATATATCATTTTTTCACCCTCATAACAATCTTTAATTATTATAATCTCCATTTTAAAAAAATAATTGAAGATAGTTGGAAATTCAGATAGTCCTACAAACAGAAAATATTCATAATAACGATGACCATGTATTTAACTTGCATGGTAATAATTTACAATGAATAGTCATTTTAACATTTTCAGGAAGATATTTATGACCTAATTATTTTGATAATAAATTTTATTTTGAAATGGTATAATGAACAATATTGCTAGCTGGAGAAAGCTGAGGCGAAAGGGTTCTTCAATCTCAAAGAGACATCAGAAATTTTCCAAGTTTCCCATACTTTTTAAATCAATGAAAAGAACCCATTTTGAGAAAAATCTATGAAAGATGGGAAACCCGGCTGTCCGGTCTGCCTCCCGCCAGTGACGGCTTCATCCTGTTCCAGCTTACGCAACTCTGGTGGTCTACCCTGCGCATTAGTTCAAGCTACAGTAATTTAAAAGGGGTCTGTACCTATACGTTTTAATTATCTGTGTAGTCAGGCTGGGAATAAACAAAAGTAGGTTAATTTTTAAAGTCCTACTTGGAACACATGTTTTGACTAAATTTGAAGCTTAGCCAACACCTGGTGAGATTATAGAAGTGAAACAGACACACTGACTAAAATTATGGTTGCCATTGTGCATCGCTTTGCTTTGTTTTGGTAAATCAGCAATTTTCTGAACATGGCCCTTGCAATTAATTAAAAGGGGATTGTTATACCAAATGCTGGGCTCTTTTAAATGTGATTATGTTATAACAGTGTGTTGTTACATTACACCCGTTTCAGAAGAGACCTTTGCAAGTGTTGAGACAATATTCTGATGTGCCAGCATGGTCTGGTACACTCTAGTTACTTAAAAGACTATGTTTTCTATGCCCTGGTCCTACTAGGTTCGCAGATAGAACTCTAATTCCTTAGTATATGTTGGCTGTATTTACACTTGACCCTTGAACAACACATGACTTTTTTTCAATAAATGTTGTAAATATGGTTTCTTTTCCTTATGATTTTCTTTTTTTCACTTTTTATTAAATATATTTTATTGATTATGCTATTACAGTTGTCCCATTCCCCCCCCTTATTCCCCTCCACCTTGCATACCTGCTCCCACCCGCATTTCCCCCCTTCAGTTCATGTCCATGGGTCATAAATACAAGTTCTTTGGCTTCTACATTTCCTATATTATTCTTAAACACCTCCCCATCTATTTTCTACCCACCATTTATGCCACTTAGTCTCTGTACTTTTTCTTAATAACATTTTTCTCTAGCTTATTTTACTGTAAGAATACAGCATATAATACATGTAACATAAAAATATATTTTAATCAACTGTTTATCACTAAGGCATCCAGTCAATAGCTGGTTATCTGTAGTTAGTTTGGGGGTGTCCGAAATCATGCATGGATTTTCTACTATGTGGGGATGTCAGTCCCCTACCATTCACGTTGTTCAAGGGTGAACTGTATAGAACATTAAGGTGTATTCATACCAGGTGTCCCTAACTCATGCAATTTATCTCAATGCTTATTATTGCAACCCTCCAGGGATACTCGTCAATAGTGGGATGTAAATGTTAATTAATTTCAGCATTCAATATTTAGGAACTTGCTCTTTTAAAAATTATTTTGCCACAGCTATTATGTGGTAAAAGCAAAGCAGTTATTTTCAACTACAGAATCGGGAGAGAAAACTCAAGTTCACTCAACATCTCGCTCAACACTAGGGAAAATATTAAACATTTATTGTAGCAACAGATGATACTAGAGTTCTGTCCTTGAAGGTAATATATTGACTCCCTAGAGAAGCAATAACCAGCTATTTTAGTAGGATAAAGAAAAGAGCTGTCTCCTTGCAGTGCTTGATCGAGGTTCTCACATTTGGAAATTTTATGATCAAAACTCAAAAGACAGCACTTTATAGCATCTATTTCACTTAAAAGCTAGAGGCTGGATTCTCCAGGCACACTCTTTTCCTTGTGGTGGAGAACATCTGTTGACTGCAAAGAGAAATAGCATAAAAAGAAAATTAAAATCTTAACTTAGGTTGAAAGACATTATAGAAATTTTGTTAGTGAGAATAGACAAAATAGCTTATTAACTGTTACTGAACAGAGTTATTATCTTTGGGTAGATGATAGTCATTATAGCTTCGTAAAATATATGATTATTTACACATGATAAATCATGATATAAATTATTTCTTATGTGATTTACTTAAACGACTGCAGTTGATCAGCTTTTATATTATATTAATTATAATTTTCAGTTAATGAAGAGTCAGAAATTTTACTAACCTAGAATATGTATCTACCTTCTGAAATTGCACTTAGTGTATACTTTATAGAATCATTTTGTGTTTATTTGAGACATTTTTCTAGACTTCATATATAAATACCATCAACTTAGCCAAAAAACTGATTTTCATAGATTTTAAATAATACGGCTTGTTACAAAAGACTTTAAATTATGATTTCAATATGGTTCAAATGTATAATTTTGCTTGTTGTGATGTCTGCAATTGACATTTTAAAAACCCTAATTACATAGTGTTACATTATGTGATTTGATTTGTTTTGTTTTATGTTCACGCAAGGGGAGCCACTACCCAAATCAGAAATACACACTGCAGAGGTGATTAGCTCGTGCTCATTACGGAGACCCCACTCTAGTGTAAGGTGTTCAGGGGGGCTTTCATTTTCTCTCTCTCTAATCAACAGAAGAGGCCTTTCTAATTAGTCACATCCCTAACATGAGATTTTGATGGTGAAATCAGTGTCTTGTTAATCTTCATAATGATAACTACAAAGCTACTCTAATCAGAGCAGTATGGTACTATGGTACTGGCATAAGGATAGGCATGTAGACAAATAGAATAGACTGAGAGTCCAAAAAGAAACCCATATCTTCTGGCTAACTGATTTCTTAAAAGAATGCCATGACACTTCAATGGAAGAGAATTGTCTCTTCAACAAATGGTGCTATAATAACTGGATGCTCACATGCAAAAGAATAAAGTTGAATGAGTCCTACCTTGTATAAAAATTAACTCAGAACAATCAAAGACCTAAGTAGAAGTCTAAAACCATAACTCTTTGAAGGAAATACAGGGATGCATCTTTATGAGCTTGGACTTGGCAATGTGATTTTAAACATGATGCCAAGTGAACAAGCAACAGAAGAAGAAATAGATAATGGGGCTTAAATTTAAAGATTTTCATCTTTAAAGATTAAATTTAGGTTAAAATTTTGATTAAAAACAGATAATTGGGCTTAAATTTAAAGATTTTTCATCTGATCATCGGATGACTTAGTCAAGAAAGGTAGAAAGAACATAACCTACAGAATTAGAGAAAATATTTGCAAATCACACTTTGCAAATTACATATAAGTGCCTAGTTGTAGAATATATAATGATCTCCTAAAATTCAGCAACAATCCCAATTTAAAAATAATTTGAAATGGTGACAGAAGGAGACTTGGGTGGTGAACACACAATACAACATGTAGATGATGTGTTATAGAATCGTATACCTGAAACCTGTACAATTTTATTAATCAATGTTACCCCAATAAGTTCAATAAAAATTCTTTAAAAATAAAAATAAAAAAGAACTTGATATACAAATGACCAACAAGCACATGAAAAATGCTCGACATCATTACTCAGTATGGAAATGTAAATCAAAGCCACAGTGAGATACCACTTCATACTCACTAGGATGGCGATAATATTAAAAAGGGAAAACAATGTGTTGAGGAGAATGAAGAGAAATTTGAAGCCTCATACAGTGGCAGTGGGAATGTAAAATGGTGCTGTTTGCTGGCACCTCAGAAAACACACATAGAATTACTGAACAATTTAGGAATTCCACTCCTTGGTATATACCCCCCCAAATCCCCAAAATTGAACAAAAGGACTCAGAAAGATATTTATAGCACAGTGTTCACTGCAGCATTATTCATAAGATCCAAAAGGCGGAAACAACCTACGTGTTCATCACGCATGAGCAGAAAAACAAAATGTGGTTTGTATACAGAATAAAACATTATTCAGTCTTAAAAGCAATGCAACTTCATTGCGCTCCACAGTGTGGATGAACCTCCAAAACAGGGTGCTAACTGAAGAATCCAGACTCAAAAGGCCTCATGTTTATGCTTCTGTTGGTATGAAATATCTTTTTTTAAAGATTTTATTCATTTATTTTTAGAGAGAGAAGGGAGGGAGAAAGAGAAAGAGAGAGAGAGAAACATCAATGTGTGGTTGCTGGGGGTCATGGCCTGCAACCCAGGCATGTACCCTGTCTGGGCATCGAGCCACGACACTTTGGTTCGCAGCCCGCGCTCAATCCACTGAGCTACGCCAGGCAGGGCTTGTATAAAATATCTTTAATAGGTACATCCATAGTGACCCAGAATAAGATTGTGTGGTCTCTGGTTTCTGGGAGAAGTTGGGAATGAGGGGTGACTTCTTAATGGTGGGGGATTTCTTTTAGAGAGAAGGAAGTATTTGGGAGCTTGGCAGAGGTGGCAATTGTACCAACATGGCAATGTACTAAATGCCACTGGATTGTATGCTCATTCGTGCCCTCTCCACCTTTAAGGAAACTTTAAGTCTATGGTCACCTCATGGTATGATTCCAATGGCAAAGAAACAAGCTAAACAAACTCAAACCTCCTTTTACAAAAATAGCATCTCAATGTTCTTTTACTATAATTAAATAAAACTGCGAAATGTGTGCATTGTCTCCTGGATAATGACTGCTCTTGCTATCAGTTTCCTTGACATTAGACTGCATTTAGTAGTATACCTTAATGAATCTAGCTTTCAACCATTTAGGCAACACTATTTATGGAGCACTTGCTTTCTGAGCTTGGAATAGGTAAGAGATCACAGAGAGTTGGCATTCTAGAAAACGAAGATAGAGAAGAAAGAATAAATATAGTAAATAAGTTATGTAACGTTTTCATAGAAGCTACAGAAAATTAAGCTTAAAGACAGTAAGGCCTGCCCTGGCTGGTGTAGCCCAGTGGACTGAGTGCAGGCTGGGAACCAAAGTGTCCCAGGTTCGATTCCCAGCCAGGGTACATGCCTGGGTTGCAGGCCATAACCCCCAGAAACCGCACATTGATGTTTCTCTCTCTCTCTCTCTCCCTCTCTCTCTCTCTCTCTCTCTCCCCCTCCCTTCCCTCTCTAAAAATAAAGAGATAAAATATTAAAAAAAAAAGACAGTAAGGCAACTGGGTGATGTTTGTGTATATAATTTTTAGTAGAGTATAAGGTCCTAATTGAATAAAACCAGTGGGCTGCCTTTTTCATTTGATTATAGAATATTAAACGTTTCACAAATCACTTCCCAAAATAAACTGTGTTGTCCTTAAACTTTAATATTTTTTTCTTTTACTTACTCTCTTCCTCTCTTTACATTTTGGGAAATTAAAACCATTTTATGGTTACTTTTTGTTTCTTTTCACAGCATTTTTCTCCTTAAATCATGACATAGATCGTATATAAAACATATATAGGTGACGCTTGAACAACATGGGAAGTGAGGACGAGGACCCCATGCAGTCAAAAATCCACACACGGCTCCAGTCTGCCCCTTCACACAAGGATTCTCAGTTGAGAATCAAAAACACTGGTTTGGTTTTTGGTTGCTTGAATCTGTGGACGTGAAACTTGGGTATATAGAGGGCTAACTGTACATTTACTGAAAGAATTTCAGTGCGAATCCATGTTGTTAAAGGTTCAAATGTTATTGAAAGTGCACCAAATCGGGGAAAACAGAACACACTGGCATAGCATTGAAGTGTTTTAAAGTATTGGGCTGGCCAAAAAGCCTGTTTAGTTTTTCCCATGCAATAAAAGACACATTTTTCATTTTCACCAATAACTTGATTGATTTGGACATTTTGAGTAGATGGGCTATCTCTCCCTGTTGACTTCTAGTGGGTAGAGGCCAGGGGTGTGGCTAAACATCTTCCAATGCATGAGACAGCCCCACAGCAAAGAATTATTTGGCCAAAAATGTCAGTAGTACTAAGAAACTTCGTAAACAAATTTTGACACGTTCAATCATATACTGCCCACATTTTCTTTTGCGCATCAGTTGTATTTTTACCTTTCCTGAAATAATAAAGCATAATCTGCCATCAAATATTGTGTATCTTCTTCCATCTTCAGTATTGAAATAGCTGCACAAAAATTCACCAGTTTTGATATATTTTTTAATGCACTTTGCTATGACAGCTATACAGAAAAGCTAGGGCATTGTACAGAAAAAGAAAAACTAAACAGCTTACTTCTATTAGGCCTGTGTAGCGGCCACAGTCTGAGCTCATGCCTTTGTGAAAATCCCTCCCTACATCAGCCTACGCAAGGCCATGAGTTGCGATGACTCAATAATCTAACAACACAGTATTGGTGTAAAGATATTTCTCCAACACTCAAAAGCAGAGCTCTGTTGATATTTCAACGTGCTAACAGGACATTTTATATCTATGTTCAAAGAAAAGGGAATCTATGAGTAAATTCTCAGGGCTGATTTTTCTTCCATGTTTATATTATAAGAAGAAAATAAAAACATTCTAAATATACATTTTCCTCTTCAAGATGCGCTTTTGAAAGAAAGTATCTATGTGTCTGTCTTGGTCACAGCACAACTCACTAGAATTTTTGAAGAGAACTTGAGATTCATTGATTTCTTTAGGTGGCTATTTATTTACAAATGATCCTTTCTGTCCTTGCACCAAGATTCATACTGAATCAGCCTTACTCAGCAGAAAGAAGACTTTGAAAATATAAGCTATACTTTTTATAGTCTCTATGTTAAAAAATAATCATTATATTGTACAAATTTTCATTAAAAATGTGATTTTGCCACCACTCTGCAAAAGAATTTGGATTTTAAAATTTAAGCATAAGGATTCATATCTATACCTGCCTATCTATTTATCTATATATCTATCTAGAAATAGGAATAAATTCACAAAGACTAAAGATTTATCTACCTCTGAACTTCAACATTTGTAGTGAATTTGTCTTCTATGCAATATAAAAATACCATTTGGGAAAAGACCACTTGTCTCTTGATAATCTTTAGGAACAGTGGAACAGTTTAATGAATTGACTACACTAGTCAAAGAGATCAGAACAATACATGAAATCTAAACACTAAAACAAACAAATAAGAGACATTGTTTTTGTGCATAAAACAATACTATTATTTTACTCCCATTTTGTAAAGCTCACATTTTATTGAGGCCTTACATAGAGATTATGGCTGTCAAGTTCAGAGGCATTAATGTTGAGTATATTATAAAAAAAGTCTTCTATATAGGGCTTAGTTCATCATTTAATGCATCTATGGTGATGCCTCAGCTGCTATTGAATAGAATAATGATAAAGGCAACCTAGAAGAATTAGACATTACTCACACACCAGCATGAAGAAGGATAAACAGGCCTAAATCCAGAGAAACTAAATTATGAGACCACATTTCTCTATATGAAATATTTGCTCAATGAAACATAGAGAAAAAAGTAGAAGCTTACCTTTATTTTAACTACAAATACTACAGAAAGAGCAAGATGAATGAAAGATGGTAGATGTGACTAGCATTTGAGTAAATAGAAAAGGAAATGCAAAGGATTCAACGGGTGCCATTTAAAAGGGAAGAAGATAGTAAAAAGCACCATTACTTTATACGTACTTTGTAGTATTTTTACTATAGCACCTTGTAAGTTAATTTCTCCAGTTGCATCAATAAAAAAGTTGAATGAATCACACAAAGCCACGTGACTATTAAGTGGCACGATCAGGTTTTACCTTGATGCCCCAAATTTCATCTTTGAAGAAAGCAGTTTTTGAGATTCAATTTTGAGCCATCTTTGTTCTGCACATGGACATGAATTACTAGGAAGAATTCAAAGGCAATCCAGGATGTGATGCGTGTCACAGAGCGCACTCTGTACTTTCTTGGGTTTCCAAACGGATTCACTAATACAGCACTTTCTCTGTAGAGCGGAATCACAGTTCTTTGATCACCAGGAACGACTCACTCAATCATGCCAGGTTTAAACACAGAAAACCGTAGATTTACTCACTTGGTATCTTCCTTAAAATGGAAAATAATTTATCACAAATCACAGTGCCTATAGGCTTTGAGCCTGGCATTTTATGGCCTTTGGCAAAAATCCAGTCATGTGGCTTATTACAATGCTGCCTATGTAACACTGGCAGAAATACAGAATTAAACATTTTTGCTCAAATGTCCCTTCAGTCACCTGAGAGAGAAGTAGTCTTTTAAGCACCACATTGGCTCAGAGTAAATCATGTCTTATTTTTATAAAGATACATAGAGAATATTAAACGTTAATATTTAATGGCTGTGGATCGTGATAGAGCCAAGAACTGCAAGAAGTGGTCCAAACACCCCCGCAGCCAGGTAATCTCAGAGGAACACACCGCAGGACATGGCTCATTTCTCTTAAACGTTTTTGTAATTTTCTACAACTGTTTAATATCTGGGGTAGTAGAAGATAAAAATATAACTTAACTCTATGATAGTAGTACTTTAAGTTTATATTTATAGGCTGGAGGAGTCATGCCTGAATTCATACATTAGAACAATTGAATGCATTTAAAATGGTTTCTTCAATTCTTGCTTGTAATTCAGAGTGTGTCCTAAAAATCTGAATAAATATTTGTTGGTTCATGTTATTCATTAATAGAGACTACAGAATCACAATTTTAAAATTTTGATTTCCAGTACTGAAAAGTCAATATTTTTAATATTAAGTATATACATCTATATTATTATGTGGTATAATTATTGCATGTCATGAGTAGAGAATAATTTTAACCTATAAGCAGATGTTCAAAAAATAGTAATCCAATATGCTTTGTATTATTTACTACTCAGGAGAAAGAGATAAAACAGAGAATGCATTTTGTAGATGAGAAGTGACCCTACTTGTCCCCAGACATCAGCTTAGTGACTTTAGTCAGACTATGATAGAATATAAATCTCACTATTCATATTCAGAGCACTAGAAAAAAACAAAACAAAGGGAAGCGATAGAATCCTGAGCCCCCAAATGGCAGCTTCCATGCACAGCGGTCGCTTGGAGTGATAAGACTTACAAAAGGAGATACAAGTCTTCAGTGGTTGCCCATTATTCACAGAACTGACCCGGAGGGACAGCAAAGATGAATACACTGCTCCTTCCAATCTTGAGTTCGTATGCCAAATGAAAACCTCTGAGAGGAAGTGGAGGGAAGAAACTTAGGGGGTGGGCACGGGGGAGGGAAAGTGAGTGGGTGCTCACTCTGGGATTTCACCAGGCACAACACCCAGCGGGAAGCTGAAGAGGGAGAAGTTCAGGTTCTTATCAGTTAGGTAAGATGGAAGGTGGTGGTGAGCCGAGAGTAAAAATAATACATGAAACATGGGGTAAGAGATATCCAAAAATCCCTAGAACTAACCTGTATTTCACATGAAAATTTTTCAGTTTTTTTTCCACTAATGGATAAGGGAGATTAAAAGAAATGTCTGAACCCCATGCATAGTTTCTTATCAGTGTAACCCCAGGACAATGAGAGAAATCAGTCCTTCCGACAAGATTACTTCCTGCACATGGCACTTCCAGAGGATCCAGACGAAGTTGTGTGAATATGTTCCTGTATTCCCGGATGAATATAATTCAGTGATGATTCATCATATTTTAAACTTCCCATTAAAAATAATCTTATACAATATTTCAAAGTAAATTTTGCTATTCCACTGCTTATTTAAGGGTGACTAGGAACTGAGTGTTGACTTTGTTTCGGCGATTCGAACTATAACAAATATTGTTCTGTGTCTGAGATAGATTTATACTGAGGGAAAGGGCTGGGGTGATTGCGACAAAACACACCTGATTCCATTCAGCAGAGCAGGACAGGGGCACTGAAAAGTGGTTTGGAATGTGAGGAAGATTTATGAAGACATCCTTGAGATTTAAGGAGGGGGGAGCTTTCAAAGCGAGCTGAGCGACTGTCAACTGGGCACCAAATGACAAGGGATGTAAAATGGGAAATGGAAAACATTTAAGCTCAGTTCCTTGTAAATAACTCAGTGCAATTTACTTACAAATGTTTCGCATGGCACTTTTGCAATTGGAATGATTCCAAAGCAAGTGACTTGAACCTGAAAAATCTCATCCCTGGAAGAAAGCTGACACCCTCCTTCGCTTGAAATCGCTGCCAATGTTGATAATGAGCAAATCTCTATGAAAGCACCAGTGTGAGATTGAGAGTAACAAACCTTTGAAGAACTGCCCACAGACACCAAACTAGGATGCTTCTTTGCTAGTATTAAAAACTTGAAGTTCCCCTTCAATATACCAAACATAGTGAGAGAGCAAACACATTACAGTCAGCAGATTTATTTATTTATGTGTTTGTTTGTTTGTTTACTTCTTCCTATTTAAACAATTCTCATTCAATTACTGCATATCTTCACCGTGGTAGGCGCAGCAACAGCCAAACACACACACTGCACACCACACCACACCACACCACAGCACACCATGCACACATAAAATAACATGATAAACTCACTGAAACAACGTTGAAACTTAGTTAGGCATCTAAATTTTTTTAATACTGTCTGAATATGAGTGATGGGGGCCTAGTTAGCTTCTGGATTTTGCTGCAGGAATTTTTCTGGTACCATTCGTGGACACTTCAATTCACTTCTGGGCACACTAATGCAAACTTTTCTCTAAAGAAATCATAAGGTGTCAGCCTTTTGTTAAAATTTGATCATATACTTTTGGATTGGCTGTAACATTTTTTGTTTAAAGTTGTGAAAGTCTGTTGGGTTGAGATTCCACCGTGCGGTTTATGTTTTTCTTGACTTTACGTAAATAAAGGTCATAGTGCACAGAAAGGCAGTTACTTGCTTTGGGGAGGGAGGGTGTGTGTGAGTGTGTGTCTGTGTGTGTCCAAGGGCAGGCCAATCAGGTGAGTGTTCAGTGGATTTTGGCAAACCGATTAGTTGAACGGATTGATCATGGTACCTTAGTTGAGGGAAAATTAGGTAAAAAGAAGAGGAACCTGCTAGTGGAAGGAAATGGCACAAGTCCAAGGACAGAACCTTTGGCTATTCTGAGAGAAACATCACGGAGACAATCAGGAGATAAGAGAAGTATCGACAGGAAATCTGGAGGACAGGACAATAGATGTAGTAACGTTTTAGAGGCAGAGGTGTTTTGGGTGATGGCAAGTTTTTGTATCCATGGTAATAGGAGGCTAAAGTAAAAACAGAAGGAAAACCCCTGGAAATGAGGAGGTTGTGAAAATAAGTCTTCCTGGTAAATTTTAAATTAATGACTAAAATCGGGGGGAAGTACTGTAAATGAGAACACAATGTCCTCAAAGAACAAGAATTAGGAAATTAGAAGATAATAATGGAATACAAAATTGGAGACAGCATGGAGGCATAGCAGAAATAAGATCTTCATATGAAATTAAAAATGTCCCTTAAATGGGACAATTTGGGGGCAGAAGAGGACATAGTTAAAGTGCAATTTTTAATGTAAATATCCTTAATTTACTGGCCTTAAATGGTTTATAGTCAGAGTGGATAGAAATGTAGGTATCAAATCAGCCCAAAACTGGGTTTTTATTTTGTACTCATGTTGCATGTACTATGTGGCTTGGTGGGCCTTCTGATCCATACATCAATCAGGGATCCAGGCTGATAGAAGAGTTAATATCTTGTAGCTGCGTGGTTTGGAAGAGAGGTCTTTCACTATCATATCAGCAGAAAATGAGAGGAAGGGAGAGGTACTCCCAAATAATACATGCAAAGATCCAAAAGACAGACACACGTAACATTCTCAAAGCCTATGAACTGGAAAAAGTCACATGTCCTTAACTACATGAAAGGATGCTGGGAAATCTGGGGAAACAGTAAACATCTTTTAAAATAAGAGGTAGTTGAAATTCATTAAATGATGACATGAGAATACAGAACAGTCCATTTATATTGCCTACAGAACTGTTTGGATGAAATTTAATCAAATTATATTTAGCTGCCATTATCTAAAAAATGTAGCCACAGACACAACCAGTTGAATTTGCACATGATTAAAAAAAAAGTATGTTAATCTTACCAGTTACTTGTTCGTTATTATTACTTTCTTCCCACTGTATCAATTACTAGTTTGTTTCTGAAAGTGTGGACTCGTTTGATCTGCTAAACGAGAACAGAATGCTAAAGGAAGATAATTTTATGTCACAGCTCTTAGCTAGCTCTTCACACAAAAGGGTGTTATTGATAGCATACACATTGCTTTATTTTACTTCCTGCATAAGTAATGTTATATTGACTTTTTGGATGGACCCTTGAAAACCAGTTTCATCAGGCATGATGCACCAAACAGCCCTACACTTCACAACAGCCCTTATGAGAGACATACTTTTATATTGGATAAGAAAAAGATAATAAAATTGTCAAAATGTATTGGGTGGAAAAAAGAAAGGTTTGTTCAAGATGTTGACCTTTTGATTTCTGAATCAGAATTGCTTACTGAAAACCCAAGAAACGAGATTTCAAGACACACAAGAAATATAAGACCCGAGATAAGCAAAGAGAATTGATTTCCAACGGAGGGAAAGCACAAAAGAAGACAGGCTGGTGAGGGAATGCGTTGGGCAGCCTCAGCTGGAGAGTGTCCCTGTATCTGGTAGGCTGTGGGCTGCTTAATACTCAAAAACGGCTTTCTAAATTTTGTTTTTGGTTTTGTGTTGGTGAAAGTTTCCCACGTACGAGCAGTTGGCATTTAATAGTGTTCGGGAGATGCTAAATTCAGCTGATTCCTTATAAAATGTGCCACCTTGAAGCGTAAAAATTTCTCGCAGTGAATGGCTTTCAAATATCATCCTTAGTTAGTTACTCCAAGGAAATACTTTTCTTTTACCTACCAAATATTCTGCCCTATTTTTTAGGAGTTTTTTTTTTTAGAGTATCTGTCACCACTTCAAATGAGAACTGTTATTATTTCCCGACTTTACTTAAACAAGGACCTACGTTTTTATTTTGTATCTCCACGTAATTAAAGTTTAAGTTCTAATACCACAGTTTGAAGATTTCTGAGGATGGTACTGAAATGTGTGTATGCTAAACTCAAACAAAGTCTGCTTTCCTGAGTTAGTCTTTGAATGTCCTTTTACATGCTCTCAGGTTCTAGCAATGGTGTGCTGCAAAAAGGGTGACATCGTGGGCTTCTTTCGAAATCAAAGATTACGGATGACTAAGTTAGGATCGGGTTACCTTGTGCTGAGCATAGAAGTCTCAGTGAAGGTGGCTTCATTCACATCTTCAAAACAAATAAGCCATGGTTTGCAGTTGTAGGAAATAAATGAATTTTATCTCGTAGTGCCAGAACACAAACACCCTTCGAAGGGCATGCATTTATGAATTCCTCCATTAATGAGAAGTACATACGGGACAGAGACAGATTTTTACCAAACTTCTACTTCTATTTGAAGTTCCACTTAACCAGTTTATTTTATTCATTTTTTAAAATTTTTTAAAAACTTTTTTAAAAGATTTTATTTATTTATTTTTAGAGAGGGAGAAAGAGAGAGAGAGAAACATCAATGTGTGGTTGCTGGGGGCCGAGGCCTGCAACGCAGGCACGTGCCCTGAATAGAACCTGCGACACTTTGGTTTGCAGCCCGTGCTCAATCCACTGCGCTATGCCAGCCAGGGCTCAGTTTATTTTATTCTTGATCTCTGCCCTTTATTACCTGGACCTGAGGTGAACACCAGATCCTCGACAGTTTCTCTGGGGTTCAGTGAATAATATTAGAAAGAAGTATAGTAGTTACTTAAATCTATTTCCTTTGAATAGGAGAGCAAGAGCCAAAAAGGTTATTGGTCTTAGAAGGCATGATTAATGAAATAAATGGAATGCCTAATTATGCACAGGAGTTCTACAAATTTTCTTCTTAAATTCTTAAAAACAGAGTGACTAGCCTGTAGGTGTGTGTTTCAGATATTCACACATCTCAGCTCTGTTGCCATCTGAGGGCACTTTTGGTTTCTCAGATGGTTCAGCTAATTCTTGAATTCCCTTCCATAAATTTTTATTAAAAGTAAAAATTTTAAATGTTATTTTCTTAAAAACGCCAAGTAAAACAGTAATATCATAACACGTAGAATCCCTTCTTTTCATAACTCAGATTACGGTCACAATGATGCAGGCGATGTTTTCAATAATTCCCACAAGGTTGCATCAGTAAGACTTGCAGGTACATGCAGAAAGGTGGCTACTAGGAGCTGCCTGTGCCCAGTATTAGCAATTCCCATGACTGCAGAGGGGGCTATCTGCACCCGGCCTCGGGCTGTGCTGCGCCATCGGGCAGTGGGGCTCGGGGGAGCCTGAAGTTGGGGGAGGCTGCAGGCTTAGCTCCATGCTAGATGGTTGGCTGTCTGTGCTCGCCTGTTGGGCTGGGCCTCTGGGCAGGCTCTTTGTTCGGGTGGGGCCACAGACTATGCTTCATAATCGGGCCAGGTCCCTGGCTGTACTCCTTGCCCGGGCAGGGCTGCCGGATGTGCTCCAGGATCTGGCAGGGCCTTGACTGGGCTTCCAGGTGAAGGAGGCCGGACGTTAAAGCCTGCGGCTGAGCCAGGCGACTGGCTGGGTTCCTTAGAGCAGCGGTGGGATGGGCTCTGGGCAGCCTGGGCTCTCAGGCTGGGCATCTAGGTCTGGCACGGCCGGGCCACAGTTGCTGCTCCGCCTCCCTGTCTGATTAGAATGGCAGATTGGGGGTGGACTGGGCTCTGGGACCCGTTTGCTGGAGAGCCAAACTAGGCAAAACTGCCAGCCCAGCTCCCTGGCCAGGGGAGGCCACTAGGTTGGTTGTGCAAAGGGCAGGGTCACTGCCTGGAAGCTCTTGAGCAGGGAGAACATGCCCAGAGGAACTGGGGACATGCCCAGCGGAGGTTGGTCCCCGGACTGCTGCACACGTGTGTCGCAAGCCCTGTCTCTTCCCCATCTCTAGCTGGCCCTTGGGGCTGGTCCCATTGCTTAGACCGGTTGTCCCTGTGAGGAGACACTTCAGTGGCCTCCGGGGAGTGGCCTGGATGCCCAGGAAGTGGCTGTCTACCTGGCAGTCGCTGCTTTCACCAGAGACCCGGGAGGCCAGGGGAACTCTGGGGTGCGGCTCTGGGGTGGCCTGGGGCGGGGCGGGGCCACCCAGGTGAAACAGCTCCTCTTACGCATCTCCCAAGGAGGTCCATGGTTTTTGTGACCCCAAGGGTTGCTTTAGCCACAACCCCAGGTCCTGGGAGTGTCACAGAGCATTCTGTCTGTGGTAATCGCTCTTGGGCTTTTTGCAAGGCGGACTTCCGTTTGAGCTCACCTGTTCTGCCATCTTCCCGAGGTCTTTCTTCCCACTAAATTAAAGAAAAATTGCATTTATCCATGCACTGTTTTTCTGGGAAAACATCTTGAATTTCACCAGTTTTAATAAGAAAATGGGAGGGAGGTGGGGAGGGATGGGTGGGTGGGCTGGGCTGGGAGTAAAGGACAGAAAACTGTACTTGAAAAATGATTAAAATAAAATTTTTAAAAAAAGAGAGAAAGAAATACTTCCCTCAGGAATTTAGTGGCCGGGAGATAGCTTGGGCTAGAGGTGCTTTTTCTCTCACTTAGTAGGCAAGCAATGGTTGTTTCCACGCCTTCTCGTCGGTTTATTTTATTCAGATTCAGAAACATGCTCTCGGGCGCTTGTTTCCTCCCTGGAAACGAGCCCGTTGCCACCGACGGTTCCATCCGCCGGGATTTACACAAGTCTGCCGCTTGAGAAGCCGGAGACTCAGCTGCTGGGGGAATCTGCAGCCCTGGAAGCACAACTTGAACGGAATCTGTGACATCACCAAACCTGCTTCTATGGTATTTCGATTCAATTTTCACGAGCCTCTGCAACTGATCGTTGAGATTTTTCTCCCCTGTTGGCAGAGATTCAGGGCAAGAGTAGTTGCATCTAATTAATAGATATATTTACACTGATGGCGGCAGGTTAGGTCAATAAAATATTCAGGGAACCCATTGATTTTCTGCAGTTGCAGTGCTTTTTTGCAAACTATTTACAAATATTGTGGGATGAATTCAAGCTAATCTACTTGCTATTTCGCGCTGGGTGTCACCGCCGGAGTCACTCGCCATCTGTGTCTCAATGTGTCAATTAGGTCCTCTGGAGTCATATTTTTACTTGTTTCCATAAGAACAAAAATGGCATCATTGCATCAATGAAAAGGGGAAGTTTCTAATTTTCTGGTTAGTGTCTTTCAGCAAAATTGCGGAAATAAATATACAAAGCTAAAATAAATGGCACTTGCACGTACCTCTACCACAAATATAAATAGTTCAATCCGTTTCCTGATTCACACTGGCCAAAACTTAACTAATATTGGGCTTTGGATTTCTGCAGCCGACAGAACCAGGCCTCTTGCTAAAGCTGGAGTTTCTGTACCATAGGCACAGTGAGTGGTCATACGCAGGTGGGAGTCTGCCACACTTGTTAATGATTCTACTTGTTAGAATTATTCTACATTAATAATGGGTTCAGCTGTTCTCTCTCAGGAACTCTTCCGTACACTTGATAAGGACTATTCCCACAACTTTTCGAGAAGTGTTCTGTTACTCTATTTTGCAAATGAGATGCTGGAATCTGGATATATTGATTTTCTTGGTTCAAGTTCACAGACCTAGGGAAGAGGAGAGCTCACATTCCCATCCCACTGCACTTCACTCCATATTTTCTTCACTCAGTTGGTTCACTGGTTACAGTTCCCTGGGCAAATGTCTGTACTTTGAGCTAACGGTGACGCACAGGAATACAGAAGGCACATGCCAGGAAGAGAATATTAAGCATGTATTTAGTTTATGTATATAGGGCCTGATATGAATACAGTTTCTAGAATTGCCATATAAAGTCTGTAGTGGAACTCTTCTGATCCCCACTGATATAAATAAATAAATAAACAAACAAACAAATAAATAAATACATAACTTTGGATTTCCATCAGAGCGTGAACTGATGACAACCAAATTGGAATAGGAAGCTGATAGTTATTACCTAAAACATATTTCCAGATAATGAAAGCAAAATACAAACTAAATTACTAGGTAATTCAAAAGCCTATTTTATACTCTATGGTCTTAGTTATTGAGTCATTTTTCTGAGGTCCCGAGGATCAAAAATTGTGTTATCTGCTTTAGCAATTTCTCAGCTTTTATTCTTTATTTGAATTGTGGTCACCATTCAAAAATGAATATGGAGAATAAACTACTGAGATATGTTGTTAAGTAGTAAAAGGTGAAAGAAGTCTGGCATATCTTTATTAAAACTAAATTCAAGATGTTTCTCCAGAAAAACAGCCTATGGACAAATGTCATCACACTGAATTTAACAGAAGGAGGTTCTGAACCATCACCTGAAATGCGTGACCTCAGCAAGATGGCAGGATAAGCCAGTTTCCCGTACTGTGCCCTAAACGTGCAATTCTTAATCTCAGAGGAAGAAGAGGGCACTTGGGTTTTTAGTGTGGCAAGAAGTCTGTACAACTACCTCATAAGTTTTTTCTTATCTTCCTTGCAGACTTGAAAAACAACCCTTGGTCTGCCTTCTGGAGCATGCCATACATGTAATTATCGTCTGGAAGGTGTGTTGGAATAGACAAACATTTTGAACCACTGACTAAGGTAGATAATTCAGTAGAATAGGTAATCAAAATATTATTGAAGCAAAGTAAAATACTGCCTTTATACTGTCCTTGATGGTCCTCAATGCATTTTTCTGAAAGCAAAGGTTTGCTGTAGTTATGGAGCAGGGCTTATGGGGGCATCGTCCCCCACGCTGCATCATCTGGAATTAAGAACAAAACTGTGACAGGAAAGAATGTCTTCATTTTCGTAACTGTTTTGAAACACACACTGACCCCCATCTATTTTGTCCTTTTCTGTCTTATTGAACCATAGACTTCCACCTCATTCATTAACTGTGTAGTCTAGTTATATCCACAGGGGACTGCAGAGATGTGAAGGTAACTAATCCTGCATTTTCTGTGATATTTGATAACAGCATACTTACATAGTATTTTTATCAAATGTGTATAACTGACTGGAATCACCAAGAAACCATTTCATGAAACAAGGTCCCAGCCCTTCATTTACCATAGCAACGGCAGTGAACCTCTTCCCTGTTACTCCCATTGAGTGTTTATGGCAATTCTGGCAATGGCACCCTTTTGTCAAGAATTAATATTAGAAAAACAAAAAGCTGAGACATTTCATTTTTTAAAGATTTTATTTATTTATTTTTAGAGAGAGAAGGGAGGGAGAAAGAGAGAGAGAGAGAGAAATATCAATGTGCGGTTGCTGGGGGCCGTGGCCTGCAACCCAGGCATGTGCCCTGACTGGGAATCGAACCTGTGACACTTTGGTTTGCAGCCTGTGCTCAATCCACTGAGCTACGCCAGCCAGGGTGAGACATTTCAAATGTTCAAAAAATAGTGCAGAACAAATGCTTTTCCACTCACAAATATGAAGAAGCCTCGTTGATGCCATTTGAGACATCTCCGAATGAAGAAAGAAACCCTTTTCTTTAATATGGAATGCCAAATTGCAGAACTCTTAAATAACCAAAAACCTATTCACAGTATTCCCTGTGTGTTGAAACACTGCCTGGGACAGTGCAGTGCAGCGTGAGACCAGGCAGTCGACACGCACTGCCCGCGGAAATCTGTCGCAGGGCGGTTTACGGGGGGCCCATCTCCACGACAGACACTGCAAAGGCAAAGATTGAGACAGGAGTGCATTTAGTGCAACAAGGGATAAAAAATGAATGGTATGTGCTCCATGATTGCTTTATTCTGCAGGCAACTTTTCTGTGCTGTTGTTCAGTTTCTATTTTTTAAAAATCTTTATTGTATTGGGTCTGTAAAGGGTCTGTTACCCTTTAGTCCCCTTGCACCCCTCTCCCCCAGCGATCACACACAGTTGTCCCCATTCTGCATTTTTCTCTCTCCCCTACCCTAACTATTGATGCATCTCTATTCCCTTCTTGTACTTGAACTATACGGTGACAATTCTTATGCTGAATTATTAAACTGTGAGGACTTTTGGAGGGGAATTGTGTGGAAGAGATTGAATTTTGTTTCCCTTTGTTTTACATCACTTATGAAGTAGGCCATTTTCACCTTTTGTTTTTCAATGTTACCAAGGCTTATTGGTTGCACAGGAAGCTTCCAAAGCAATAATTATTGCGCCATGACTTTCCATTAGACTTGGATGAGAAGCGTTTAAAACACACCAATGCCTGAGTTCCACTTCCAGAAATTCCAAGTGTATTTGTCTGGGGCAGGGCCCAGGTATTGGCCTTTTAATTACCTATATTATTTGAAGTATGGCCAGGGGCGGCCCTGTTTTTCAGAGTTAAGCTGCTGACATTTGGAGCTAGCTGCAACATCGAGAAGTTTCTCAATGTCTCTGTGCCTCAAAGCTCACGCAGAAAATTGGCATATTAATCGTTTCTAAAACATGGAGATACTGGAACGATTACACAGTAAAATGTAGGCGTAATTAGACCTAATGAGGAAAGTGGTTGTAAAGAAAAAGATGTAGATGTCCCCAAGGAAGTGACACAGATTAAAATTTTACATTAAAGGACTCTTAGAAATATTTCATGACATTAAAAGTTCAAAGAAGCAGTTATTGGAAGAGGCTGGCATTGTTCAAACCACTTATATATATATTTTTTTTTACAGAGACATAAAAACGCTTTAATCTCTCGCTGGCTGGTGTGGCTCAGCGGATTGAGCACCGGCCTGGGAGCAAAAGGATCTCCAGTTTGATCCCAGTCAGGGCCCATGCCTGAGTTGCAGGCTGGGTCCCCAGCGGGGGGACGTGCGAGAAGCAACCACACACTGATATTTCTCTCCTTCTCTTTCTCCTTCCCTTCCCCTCTCTAAAAATAAATAAAATCTTTAAAAAAAGGACTGTAATCTCAATGTTTCTCGTGTTTTCCTATAAGCAACTATACTAAATATATATGTTATACCACTTCTGTTTATTTTCCTATACATTAACAGTATGAGATGGTTTTCATGAAAATTTTCACAGGCCATGAAACAATTATACATTTTTCACTTAACTATTATGATCGTTTTTATTTTGACAGCATATTACTGGAAACCAATACAAGTATAATTATTCAGTCCCTTTCTGAAATTATTCTTCTCATGTGAATTGGAAAGAAAGGGGAGAATAAAAGACCATCCCATCTCTCACAATTATGTCATCTAGTATTGATAGTGTGGCTTCTAATTATGAATTAATTTAAAATGTTATATAGTAATGGAAACCTTTGTAAGCATTTTTATAATTATCTAAAAATGCAGTTTGGATTTATTTGTGTGTGTCTGCGTGTTTATAAATTATATAATTTGACCTGCATTCTGGTTTTCCTACCATCATAGGATTTATTTATTTTTTTGAGTCATAATATTTTATCCGGCAATACTTTTTATTGTTTTGCTTAAGAAATAAATATTTAAAAATGCCAGGCATTTCTTTAAGAGCTTTGTATGTATTAACTAACTGACTCCACATAACAATTTTCCAAAGTAGCATAGTTGAGTCCCCTTAAACACAAAGAAATTCAAATATAGAATGGTTAAATAATTGGCCTGGGTCCACACACCTAGCAAGTGGTGGAGGCAGAATTTGAAACAAGACACTCTGATTCCAGACTCCATATCTTATTAGTCTGCTGCCTTCCAAAATTTAAAAAAATATTAAATATTGCATGTTATAATCAATTAAGATAACCTATTCTATAAATCAATATTTATGTTCAGTGGAGGTTTTAGATAATGTTTAGCAAATGTTTTTATTATGTAGCCTATTATAAAAATACTAAGTCACATAATTTGCATATAGTTATTGGTTAACATTAAAAGTCATGGTATTTCATATATATATTTTTAAGATTTCATTTATTTATTTTCAGAGAGGGAAGGTAGGGAGAGAGAGAGAGAGAGAGAGAGAGAAAGTGAGAGAGAGAGAAACATCAAGGTGCGGTTGCTGGGGGCCATGGCCTGCAACCCAGGCATGTACCCTGACTGGGAATCGAACCTGCAGCACTTTGGTTCACAGCCCGCGCTCAATCCACTGAGCTACGCCAGACAGGGGTATTTCATATTTTTTATATACCATGATTTAGGAAATTTTTTCTTGCTATTTTAGCTAATAGGTAGATGTGGTAGCTGATGCATGATCAGTGACAATAATTCCAATTCTCATTCTCATTTTGCTAGGAGCAAACAGCTGTTCATACCTGTTATCACTGAAATGAGTCATTTTGTCAGTTTTCCCTTGTTTTAGTATTTCCCATGGTCCTCACTGATCATACAACATCCATTATAACTTAGTTCTGATGCCCTAAATGATGCTCTTTTGTGTCACCTGTTCTCCTTCATCTGGGTCAGTAGGCTGTTGATGTTCAGTGGCTGTGTCACCAGGCAACTGGTCTGCTAGATTTATGTCTCTCAGTGTCATAATGCAAACTTTTAACCATGCCCAGAATAGGACCCCTGCATGGGAAAAAGAAATTAGAACACATTATGAAAATAAATGAAAAGGAATAGAGAGAGATACTGATTTAATGGAGCTGTAAAGAACATTATGCTCAATGTACGCCAGCCCAAGGTATAAATCATGATGGTCATTATTACTAAGGACTGCAGCTCAAGCTTATTAAACATTTACCTCCGTGATGCTTTTATATCTACTCAAATTGTGCAATCCCCAAAGTGAGTTTTTGGCTCTCCTTCGTCATAGCTGTTCATGGGAAAATATTTCATTTATTTTAAACGTTTTGCCTCTAGAGAATGCTTCACTACCCTTCTGTTCAAGAATGTCAACAAATTTTGACCAAAAGTTGCTTTAGTGTTATCATTAGTTATTATAATGTTTTTGAGTACAGATCAAATAGAATCAAAATCTAAAGTTTTATGTTACATTTTCACATAGTGCATTAGAGTTTACAACACAATTTTAAGCAAAAATTGGTAAATCTATAAGTGATATCTAAAATTTCATGAGATTTTTATAACTCTAAATAAAGCATGTGCGACTTAACTTGTTTCTAGGTTTCAATGAAAAGACAAAAGAAACTTGTCAATTTAAATTGGGGACTTCTTTCAGCCAAGATCACATAATAGGAGTTGGATTTATCCTCCCCTCTAAAACAACTGAAAATAACACACAAAGGGTACCAAACCATTGTTTTCATACGTTAAGTATCAGACAAGGCAGAAGAGTGACCCCCAAGAGAGGAGAAGCAAATGAGCCTCGTACTGTGATGGCCCAAGGATGCTGCCTGGATAGAGTCAGGAGGCTGGTGTGCAGGAAGGGAGGGACCCAGGACCCTCCCTTATCTATCCCGAGTTGAGGAGAGGAAGCTCAGACTGGGGAGAGGTCAGGAGGGTATAATCCACAGACTAGGGGGCCGGAGGGAAAAGAGAAGCGTGGGAGAAACTTCTTGAGAAGGGTCCAGTGTCACTCTCCAGTTTCCAAGCTGACTACGGAACGGAGGAGTGTAAGAAAACTCCAGAGGCCAGAAAAGAAATAACTGAAGGAAGCCGAGCGAGTGATTCCGAGGATCAGCAGAGCTGGGAAAAGGTCATGCCCCCAGCAGCTGAAGTGGAAAATCGTCTAATCCACGATGTTTCACAGAGTGCTCTTAAAAGGATATTGCCTCTGCGGGGAGTCCGAATAGCCCTGGACTGAAAGTTGCTCTGTTCCGATAAGCAAAGCCCGAGAACTATACTTCAAAGGATCAAACTGTTGCCAAGCAGGTTAGCTTTGCCCCAGAACAGACTGTAGAATATTTATAGGGATACAAATGTTATGCACTACCCAAAAAGGTAAACTTGACAATTTTGGGCATCCAATAAAAAATTGTCTAGCATATAAGAGAGGCAGATATATGACACTTATTAAGCAGAAAAATCAGTGAATTAGAAATAGCTAAGAAATTACACAGATGATAGAAATAATAAACAAGGATGAGAAATAGTTATTGTAACTTTATCCTATATGTACAAGAAGATAGTAAATGGAGCGTTTTAAGGAGAAATGTAAAATATATTTTAAAAGAACAAAATCAAACTTCTAGACCTGAAAAATACGATGTCTAAGATAAAAATGTATATGAAAATTATCTGTACACACAGCAACAAGAAAGATATCGAAATAATCATCATGAATTTTTAAATAGCTAGACAAAAAAAGAATGCCTAATGGATGGTTCTAAGAAAAAAATGAAACTTCTAGAAAATAAAACTGAATTTGTAGTTATAGAAAGCAGATCAGAACCGGTGACATGAAGCAGAGGTGTGAGGAGGAATGGGGATAATAGACCACAGAAAGGTATTAGGGAATTTGGGAAGCGTTGAATGTGTTTATTACCATCTTATTGTTGACAATTCTAAGTGCATGTGTCAAAACTCATCAAATCATACCATTTAAATATGTACAGCTTATTGCATATCAGTTATATATTCATTAAGCTATAAAAATTTGAATTGAAATGGTTTCACTGTAAAATCAGTGTACTTACAACAAATTGATCTAGTATATATCTTTCTAATCAAGTTGCTTTGATGTATTTATAATTTTCGATATATTGCAACTTGAAGGGAGAAAATTAAAATTGGTGAAAATAAAAACTAAAAAAATCTAGGTAAATAAAATAGCAAATAGGATTTTCTGGACAATTAATGTTTCAGTAGAACTTCTTCAACTCATTATTTTTTTACTGGTTGATCTGTATTTTTCAAATACAGTAAAAATAGAAATACAAAGTAAAGAATCCTCACTTTGTTTTTCAATACTTATATAATGCCAAAGAGACTTTTCAACCTCCTTTTTCATTAGTAGACAACATCATCCAAAAATGTAACCATCATATTTTCTTGAGAGAAAAATTATATTACGTTATGTGCTGTGAATGTGACTTCCACCCATTATACCTATAACCTTTTTCTGTTCAAATATATTAAAATGATTACAAATAATTAAAGGTACCTCTAAAAGACCAACTATGAAATTATCTGGTTCCAGAAATGCTGTCATGAGTTATATTTAACAATTAAGAAGATAGGCATTTTCCAGTTCCCCATGCTCCATTTCTGTGACAACTCTACCGGGACAGATTACGAAGAGGGAGCAGAGCCACCACCGCTTGGCCGGTGGCAGGAAGGCCCCTGCCTGAAGCAGGTGCTCTGAGCCCTTCCTTGCTTGTGGCGAGGGCTTCGGGCTCGATGCTGGCCACTCGCATCTTCTTGCTTTGCCTGGTGCACAGCTCAAGCACAAGAAAAAGCATCTTAAGTGTCAGCCTTTCTTTTACAAAGGAAAACTATAAAAACAACATTGAGATTGAAACATTTCCTACGTCTACCATGGAAGAGCTACAGGGAGCCCGGATAATGATGTGGCCCCGAAGAGGAAGAACACTTCACAGCTATGCGTGTTCTGTTCAGAATGCTCCTCCAGAGGGCCCGATCTTTCTAGAAGAGCTCAGGCCCTGTCTGGTCATTAGCTGTAGGGTGATGTAGGGTACCTCTTTGTCCCACATGCCTCCTGGCTGTCAATACAATGCAGATATGGTATTATCCTTTTTTCTTTTTTTAAATTATTTTGCCCTGGCTGGCATAGCTCAGTGGATTGAGTGCGGGCTGCCAACCAAAGCATCACAGGTTCAATTCCCAGTCAGGGCACAGGCCTGGGTTGCAGGCCATGGCCCCCAGCAACCGCACATTGATGTTTCTCTCTCTGTCTCTCTTTTTCCCTCCCTTCCCTCTCTAAAAATAAATAAATAAAATCTTTAAAAAATAAATAAAATTATTTTATTGTTGTTCAATTTTATCACTTTTTTCTGAATTCGTGTGGAGAAGAACATTTTTTAATTTCTACTCTTTGGAGAGGAAACATTTGGACAAAATAAAGGTTTTTCTCTTTACAAGTGATGACTTGAACATTTTTTAAACAACTAAGAGTGTTTAGCTGGTTTTTTAGATTTTATACTCTAAACATTATAAAAATGAAAGCAAAATCAATACATTGGGCAATATGATACATTATTTTGTCTTTAAGAAAATGCAGTATCATTGCCCTTTGCAATATGTACTATGTGTGAATTGTCTAAATCCGATCTTTGAAATTCTGGGCTTTTCCGTTATCGTATTCCTGTGACAGATGCATCTTCAATAGACACCGTTTCAGCCAGTTGTCTCCTGGCTTGAAGAAAAATTAAAATGCACCCCAGGAATTATTTATCACTACGTAGAAATGTGTGTGTGGCGTCCGTGGTCATGTTCTGGAATACTGATGAAGACTTCTCGCTAAACAACCATGGCCCACGTTTCTGAAAGTGGTAGGGACCTCCGGCGGCCTCGCGTGTTCAGCGGGTGCATCAGCTCGCAGTCTGCCCGTCCCACACCAAGGCAGCTGACCAGTGCTGCCTCTGGTATCATGAATGGTGCTATTTATTTCATCGCACTTGAGAACCACATAGATGAATCCATTTGTTTTATATAAAACTCTCCAGTTTTGGAGTCGGTTTTTATAGATATGTTTCCCAGCAAAGACCTTAGAATTGCTTGAAGTGGAAATAAGAGGCTGCGATTAATGAAATAAAAGTTTCATAAATTGCCCTCGCCTATATGGCTCAGTTGGTTGGAGCATCCTCCCGTAAGCAAGAGGTTCTGAGTTTTAGCCCTGGTCAGGACACAAGGTTGTGGGTTCAATCCCCAGTCAGGGTGCATACAGGAGGCAACCAATTGATGTTTCTCTCTCTCCCTTCCTTTCTCCTTTTTTCTTTCTCTAAAGGCAATGAAAAAGTTCCCTTGGGTGAGGATAAAAAAATTGTCTCATAAATGTCGGTATGTACAATGAGTCTTGCTTTTTAATTCTTATGGATCAATTTGAGAATTTTTTAGAAAGCAAAACAGGATCTTCAAGCTTGTAGCGTGTCCTGACTATGTGACTATCATATGTGGCAGGTTCAAAATCACTCTTCAGAGTTAAACACTGCCTTCTAGCTAGTCATTTCCTGTTAGCATTTGTATAAAAAGCTAGAAGCCCTAATCAGTTGCATTCCATTCAGCTGGATTTTTTTTCTTTGTCTTAGGTTGAAGTGTTTAGTAACAAGTGGGAGATGTTACCACCTCCCCATTCTATATTTTTTATAAAAGAAGTTAATATGTTTTCCTCTATTCTACCTGTATGAACATTTTAGCAGCTGATTCAAATATTACATTTAAAATATTAACAGACTATAAATTTCAAGCAAATATAAACCCAAGAGGAGTAGAGATACATGTTTATTGACATAATAAGTCCATATATATATTACAGTACATAGTTTTTAATGCATGTATGTTAAACACTTTTGTTATACCAGTTTTAGGCTATTATAACATCATATTTATTAGTGTCTGCCACGAATCTGAATTCTTAGAAGTAATCTGTTAAAAAAAAATATCCACCTCAAGAAGCAAATTAGAGTTGGTCCTGATATTGTTCACTCACTACTGTATTTTAGGAGGCAAACTGACCTTTTTTACAGCTAGAACAATATGCTTTATTATGAATACGATACCCATAAAGTGCAATTTAATGTAAAGATCAATTATTCTACATAAGTAAAAACCAGCTCTCTTACGAATTAGGAATTATTACTTCTGATAGACAGGCATCATTTGTCTCCATTTACAGATGGAGGAGCCAAGGTTACAATGGCTGACCAAGTGCAAGACTCAATCAATCAATCAGTCAACATGCAAATTCATATTATTCTTCCCACTTCGTTCACTGGGCTAACATTAGGCAGGTGGCGGTGCAAGCGGTGTGATGCCACGCTGGTATCACCAGGACACTCTGTCTCTAGTGCTTTGAAGTTAGTGATTCATGTCTGAGTTCAGTTGACCTGTCCGTGAGGACTGCTGAAGGTGTTTCAGGCCAAACGCATTGGGATTCCTGCAGAATGGGAAACGTTTAACACGAGTATGTGTGTTTCTTTTTACTACTTTGAAGCTTTTGTGGAAAGGCATCCACCTGGCTATATAACAAACTATTCCTTCCATGCTTTGAAAGTTTAAAGTAAATAGTTTAAAGGCTATCAGTCTTGCAGAGAAGTATGATTGATGACTCACTCCACCATCTTTTATCTAATCTCACCACGAACGCTTTAAATATTAGAGGATGAAAGTGTGTGCCATAGAAGTTAGGGATGTTTTAGAAGAGAAAACAAGGTTATCTTTAGTGACTCAGAAGCATTAACCTATACTTCTGTCTATATTGCCCAGATCACACAATACAGAACTTCTCTTCTATAACGCTTTCTACTTCACAACAGTGTTTTTTTTTTTTGAAGAACAAAATAAGCCAAGCAAACAACAAAACAAGTAGAAAAAAAGAGAAATACACACCTAGAACAACATAACCTACATTATTAAGGAGCACTACTACATTGATTCTAACTGGAAAACTCTTAAAACTGAGAAAGAGTAGGAGGCTGTCCCGCTACTGGAGAGCACAAAGATAACAATGTGCAGTGACAACAAATCAATGTGGGCCCTGTAGGTAAATGAATGAAAGAGACTGAATTATTTACTTCCTGTTAGTTGTTACCTGGATGTTATTGTCTTTAGCATGAATGAAAGAAAGGTAGAAGAAAGAAAATATAACATTGTTTTTAGCACTTTCTATATGCCAGACACACTTGACTATGAGGTTTTAAATTTAATTGGATTTAATTTTCTCAAATGATCCTGCAGATATAATCGAGTGTATTTTTCTAATGCTTAAATACAATCCTTAGTACATTGAGTGTTGTTAGACCTTGTCGAATCTTGACCTTGTTGACATAGCCAGTAACTGGCAAAACATCAATAGGTGCACCAAGAGGAAAGATACTTGATAAATATTGTGCAATTGGAGGAGAATTAGGTTATAGTCAGGGCCCGTGAAGGCTGATTTATTAACGGCCTTTAAAATATAGTTGCTAAGTCAGTTAAAATGTTATGCAAGACCGATTTCTGTTCAAAGTCTTTGAAACCCCGAGAGGACAAGTCTTTCCATTAAGTGATAATTTGAACATTAGTCAAGACAGATGCATCGCCTTTTCAATTATTAAGGAGTTTTGTTTGTTTGCTTTTCTCACATTCAGATTTATGTAAAATTATTTGACACAAAGATTGGGGAAGATGAAGAGGCGATTACAACTGCTGAGATTCTGCCGGAAATGCTGATTGGTAGAAGAGGCCTAACAAGACGGGTGACAGAGAGCTTGGGGACCAATCATCCTCGCATCGTTGCTTCCCTTAGGCAGGTGGCTGCACACTTCTTACACCATAAATTAAGGAAACGGTTGGGACTCACCTTTAAATGTCAGCTTTCTTGTCGGAGCCCTGACAAGGAGATCTTGGCAGTGACTTACTTCCAGCAACTGTTCAAAGGTATATTCTTAGTATCAGATGCCGGCTTTAAACAAAATGCATTCCACCGCTACTGACTCGTAGCCTGTAGTCAATCTCTTCTCTCGTGTCTGCCTTTGTAAAGTGAGAATTCATTTGGGCAGGCAGGTTATGTTTTGGTGTAATTATGCATTGAGATTCAGGGCCACAACAATTAAAGGGCCAGTCAAACAGTGTAGAAGATGTAATTGTAACCATAAGCATTCAGACAGAAGTGGAATTCCTTCTAAGTGTTTCATCTTTGTTTTCATTTCTTAGGGAATTGAAACTTGCTATGATTTCACATATTCATGTATATTTTGTATTTATACATGCCATGAACTTTTCTAGTTGATAAATAAACCTGCATATAAGTCTATTGGACATTTTGGGTAGCTTAAGCTCTCTTGTGTTTGAGCACTGCATGTGTGTTTAGAATTTCAAAAACTTCAGGCATACTTAAGTGGGATCTGCCTTTGAGATACTGTACAACACTGGGATTCTATTTTCTTACCTGTAAAGTTATGATAACACCTAACTCTCAAGTAGTTGTTAAACTAGATCGATATATGTGAATCCCACATATATTGACATACATTAAATCCCACTAAGTTGTACATGTGGTGTAAACACAGCCAACTAAAATAAACAATGATTCAGAAGTATTTATCCCACTGTCTGGTACATAGGAAACACTATAAATGGTAGCAGTGATCATGTTTTATAATTACGAGGTCTGTCCAGAAAGTATCCATCCATGGACTATCAAAGAGAGGCATTTATTGAAGAAGATATAAGATACAAGGAACATTGCACAATGATGCCTCAGTCCCCTTCAAAACAGGCACCTTGGGACCTCACAGGTTCTCTCAATTGCCATCAGCTGCCCCATCACGTTTTCCTGAATCTCATTGATGGTCTGAAATCTCTTCCCTTTCAAAGGTGATTTTAGTTTGGGGAAAAGCCAGAAGTCACAGGGCACCAAATCTGGGCTATAGGGGAGCTAAATAACCTGGGTGATTTGATGTTTCACCAAAAAAAAAAAACTGCTCAAGACATATTATGCATGAGCCAGCACGTGGTCGTGATGAAGCTGCCAGTCACCAGTTGCCCATAGCTGCAGCCTTCTGAATCATCTGAGTAGTTTCCATAGAGGAGTGTTCACACTTAGTGAAAAATCTGATGCAGATTCATTGGTCTGCTCACTCAGTCATTTCGAATGTAACAGCCACACAGTACACATGCCCACTCAACGGCGTCTGTTGCCCTCACTGACTAGTACAGTGAAATGGTCACTGTCCACACATGTGCATTACAGTCCTCTCTCCTTGGCTGCCAGGCAACACTGATGTGGTGCAAACCATTCTAATTATACTAACAATGGCTGGACTTCTTCTGCACAGACCTCGTACGTTAGAAAGCATTTAATTACCTACCCAAAGAAATCTAGTATAAATCTCAAAATCATAAAGGTCGCTGACATATTTGTTAGTTTAATTTTGACTGAAATCTGCTTAAAGTAGCAGTCCAACTTTGAATGAGTTGGACAATGGGTACAAGTAACTTAGTGAAGTGAAATAGTTAATGAGTGAACCTGAGCACTACCTGACAATTGCAGCTGAGGACCTGGAGGGAGGGACTGCAGAGCAGTGAGCTCTGCGAGCCAAGCTGGAGAAGTCAGCCAGGTGAGAAAGGGAAATGACTTCCTTCTGATTAGAAATGGGGAGCCATGGGGCTTTGTTCTGCTGATGAGCAGACACGTACCATAATGGAGATCCTTTTTCTTTTGGCATCTGCCTGGGGAGTGAGGAACAGAAAAAGTCTTATAACTAGCAGCAAGAGGAAATAGAGCAGGGCCTTTCTCTTTGATTAGGAAAACCAGGAGAGCAAGAAGGATAACCATCTCCCTAATAGACTTAGGAGACGGCGTGGAGGAAATCACCGGCAGAAAATTCACTCATAAATTCTTATACCCCCAGTTGCATTGGAATCCCCATGATGCTGTTACATAAATGGTCTGAAAGGTTGTTTTGGTCTGAAGCTATCTTCTGGATGCAGCTAGGCGTTGTGAGAAAGTAAGTGGCTGTGCATTCAGGCTGACCTGGTCTGCCACGGCCTGGTCCTATACCGATAACCTTGTGCCAACCATTTAAACTTCCTGAGGCTCAGCTTTGTTTTTAGTACAAGGTTGATGGCAGTAACAACTCCAAAGTATTATGGTGACAACAAAGAAAAACAAAATTTATGTAAATAGCTTGTAGCAGAAAATACTCAGAAAATGCAAGTTATAATCACGATCTAAGACAATTCCTCTTTTTCCTTTTCTACTGATTCATCCCCTTGTTCCCTACAGGACTTCTCTTTCTGCTCTTCTGCTCTTATTTCTGCAATAAAGCATTATTTGTCATTCCTTGTCAATATCAATTTGTCCCATGTCTTCAATAATCAAATACATAATGATGTCTAGGCATAGATTGTTTCGTAATCTCCAGATCTACATTTGGACTGCTAATGAAACTGCCATCTCCCCTCGTGTGTCCTGCGGACATTAGGTTCAACGTGTGCCGACAAAACAGCATTTCCTCTTTGCCTCTTCACTCAGGAATCACTGACTCCAGGAACGGTTTTAACGAGACAATTTTTTTCAAAGCCATAAACAAGAGGTTGGCTCCTTTTGTTATCATTTCCAACTGGGTAAAAACAAAGGTTCTTCCTAATTATTTGGAAGCTAGACCTACTGCCAAGGGTGGGCTTCTCATCTGGGACTCCATGTGTTCTGAGCACAGTGGTCTTGGGGGGACTTTGTTTCCCTCTCCCATGTGCTAAGCGGTCCTCTTCACCTTCCAGCATGTAGAAACATTCACCTAAAATCTCCCCAACTTTCTCTTCTGTTTCTAAGAGCTTGAGTTAGTGCATTTGGCCCACCAGGATATCCAGAATGATTACCTTATTTTACATTCAACTGATTAATAATCATATTTGTGAAGTCCTTTTTGTCAGGTAACATAGTACAGTCACAGATATAATACCAGGAGACAGAGTTCATGGGCCAAGATTCTTCCCACCACAGCTCACATAAGGCGTATGTTGGCCAAGCACAGCAGAATAGAAAACGTGTTTCTTTATGTCTAAAAATACAAGGAGGCAGAATCAGAAAAAAATATTCAAAATATTAAGATTTCTATGATTTTTTCCATTTATAATATGTCCTTTAGTCTTAATTTTTAGAATAAAATATAACAAATAGAAATACCAACGTAAAATGTATGAGGTTAAAAATGCAATGAAATTTGTAGTGGTAGCAAGGTTAAATTTGTAACTTTATTACTAAAAGCAGAAATTCTTCACTGATTTAGAAAATCTTACCGGGTTATTATTTTTCATTTTATTGGGTAAACAATCTATTGTCAGAATCCTCCAATAAGCCAAATGTCTAATTTATGTAGCTGAAGCAGAAAATTAAAAAAAATTACAGTGCTAATGGAAGAAATACAGTCATATAACTCGGCATATGTTACCTGGAAAGAAAATGGAGATGATGTAACTCGACCAAAGACATCTGTGTGTATCACAGGAACAGGTGACTCCATTCCGAGCTTACATTATGAAGCAAGCGTTACAAGTGAGCAAGCACTCATATTTAGGGAAAGCTACATCTAAAAACTATGGTACTATTTTTCTCACCCTCCCACTACAAATTCTTCAAAATTTTAGTTGTGTTACCTATTATTTACTAATGGAGGACAGTATGTGAAATCAGCAATTAACCTGGCAATCTTCAACAACAAATAGCATAGTAAAGTAAGGTGCAATACTAAAGTTGTTTTCAACATAGTATAGATTAACAGCTGTTCAAATGGAAGCACATTTGAAAGACTGCTTTCATTTTCAGCAGTAAATCATGAATTACTGTGAGACTCCTTAAGTTAGATCACGCCCAGTAAAAAGTAGCTGTTTTCTACATTGTAAATAAACCCTGAAAATACACGTGAATAAGCAGAGAGCCCTTGGGATGTGTGTGATAGATTTTTAAATAACTTATTTTTTAATACATTTAAATATTTCCTAAATTCTTCCTTTTTCCCCCCTATGTCTCAGTATTCAAATATGCTCCGTGGTTTGGTGTTCAAGGACACTCCTCCACTCCTCTTTGGTGGCTACGGATGAGCAGGCTGCACTGAGTGGTGACAGATGGGATCTGTTCTCCTTGCTGTTTGGAGCGGTGAGGTAGTGGGAGGAGCTTGGGGGTGTAACTGGAGCTAATCAAGAGATTTTTACACATTACTTACACAATGTTTCTATCAGTTCAACAGCACGCAGGAGAGCCTGTCCATTCTACACCAGTCTAGTTCTCCGATTCTGTAGGTTAGGTCAAGGCAAATATATTTCTATACAGTATAGAAGAAATTGTGTGAAATTCATATGTATATTCTTAATAGGTTATGATTAAAGTATTATAGAGTAATTTTTTTATTTTTTAATGTAAAATAGCATCTCTAGGTGATTCACTTTCTGTTCTACATGCAATAATTGCTTGTTTCTATTTATAAAGTGCTGTTGATAAAAATGCTTTTAATGATAAAATGGATAAAATAGAAAGATAAACTTATTAAAAAGAAACAAAGTTTATATCATCCAGGAACTATTTCTTAATTGTAAAACTTGTCCTTACTCAGTTTCTATGATCTAAATCTTTTTATTTAAAAACTCTATTTAGAAGGCTGGCCATATGAAAAGCCAACACTCATGCTAAGAAGGTACTATTGAAAACTCATTCGAAGATACTCTAAGAAAAAACAGGAAAGCATATGTAAAGTAAAAAAATAATAACTACTATTACCACTAGCAATTACCACTAGTAATTAGCACTAGTAAACACTAGACTGATCAGCTAAAATTAAGCAAATATTAAAATCAGGTAATGAGATGAACAGAAACTAATACATCCATGTAGATTGGTTAAGGAAACATTTACTAAATAGCAGTTATAATCCCCTTTGTCAACACTTATTATGGATATTATCTCTTCTTCAATTCTTGACCTACCTCTTCCTTGATGCACATGTAGTTTATAAAAGAAGATATTTTTCATTTTCATCAACTTTTTATTTTTTCTTTCCATGTGTATGAAATATGTATATTGCGTGGCATATATTGAAACCTTCCATATGCTAGGTTTGGGGAACAGGGAGATCTGAAATCTAGTGGCCCAGCCAGAACATCCAGTCAAAGAAATAAATGAATCATTACACGAACGTGTGCGGAGTGAAGGAAATACAGGAGCCTGCCCCCCTGCCATCCGTGGTTTTGCTTTCCGTGGCTTCAGTTACTCTTGGTCGACTGTGGTCTGACAATATGAAATACAAAACTCCAGAAATAAACAATTCGTAATTTTTACACTGCATGCTATTCTGAGTCATACGATGAAACTCTCCCTGACAGGCTACGCCCAGCCAGGATGCGAATACACAGATTGTTACTGATATTTTTCCTCACGGATAAATATATGCTGCTCTGTCTTGACACAGACCATCGTTTGGCATAGTCGGCGAAGTAAAACAACTAAACAAACACGGTGCCTCACTTGTCTGGTTTCCTTGCCAACATATGTAGTTTCAACACATTTCTAATGGATGTCCTAAGTCCCACTACTTCCCCAAATTAGATCATTAGGTTAAGAGGGACTAATGTATTTAAACACTCTTGATTCAAGGAAAACCAATAATATTCGCAGGCTCTCATATATTTAAGGTTTTCGCTGACACTTTAAAATCTAAAAATAGATCCTTAAATCCTAGAGGAATGAAAGACAAGGCCTCTTTGGGCTCTTCTATAACACTCGGGAAATCCTAATTAGAGTGCAGCTAAGAAGCAGGCAGGGCGAGGCCATATGATTGGTGAAGTCTCCCTAGATTCGTAGGAGAAGGGCCAGAAAGCTCCTTCTACAATAAATAATAAACTGAGGATTTAATAGTAGAAGTAAGCAAATAAACAGCAAGTAAATGTAAACAATAGCGTGAAAAGTTCTGGCAGAATGGATGCGAGGGTCTTGCAGCTATATTTCTGAACGGTGGCAGGACAATTAACGAGGGAGGCAGGAACTCCAGTGAGTAATGCATTCTAATTTTCAATCAATAAGTGCAACGAACGCATTGATCAAAGTCTAAATATCTCCTGAGTTAAGTAGAAGGCATAATGGACCTATAATTACTAGCATCGGTGGAATCCCAGAACAGTTTCTTCAAGGTCAATCATATATTGAAATGTGGAAATGTTGGCCAAATGGCCCAATTAGAGACATTGGTAAATTTGAGATACATGAAGCTGAAAGACAGCTGAGTCAGTTAAACGTAAGCAGAATTGCCCATGCCCAGCCAATTTCTAAGCTGATATTGAAACATAAGTAAGGGGGAATATCCATAATGAAATACGCTTGTTTATTAGGGTAAAATTGTATATCATGCATGTGTATGTGCATACATGTGTGTGCATTTGTATGTTGAGGAATTCATATATACAGAGAGAAAGACAGAGAGAGGAATATATACATATATACACATATACTATAATTATTTATAGTATTTTGTTATATGAATAATATCTTTTAGTATTATATATTGAAATAAAAAATTAAATATATATGAACACGATATATCACATACACAGATAACTTATTTATATAATTATGCTACGTTTATATTTTAATTATATAAAATATATATATTACATAAGTTATTTGTCCCTCACATGGGCCCACAGCAAAATAATTTACATGCTATAATTGAAGGGAACATGAAAGTATATAACACTTTAAATTTTACTTATTGTCAAGGGCTTAAAAATTATGGTACATTTGAAATTTATATTATCCCTTGTCTTTAAAATTGCACTTACGTGCATCTCTTTGGCGTGTCAGTATTATTGATTAGATTAGATCTGGTTTCCTTCAGGATGCCTCAAACCAATTTAGCTGGCTAGCCCTAAGTGTTCTAGCTGACAGATTATCCTTCTTCATGTCAGTTAGAGGGAATTGCAATGATTTTTTTGGACTCCGTAAAAAGTGTCATTAAGGGTTTCCTCCATGCTAGGCATGACGATCGCCTTCCACCCTGCGTTGACATTTCATTTATTCAAGAGTGTCCTTGTTGCCTTTCCCTCATCTGAACTCAATAATTATAGTGCCACACTATTTAGCCTTAGAGATGCATTTCCAAAACAATTCTAGATAGTTCGACACTCAGCGAGCTGTCAACTCATTTGCTCCAGTAGTGATGAAACATTTATGTTGTTCTACAGCTGCATGAGGCAGTACGAACTCAAACATAGTATTTTTTACCAAAACTTTAAAATATTTTCTTTTTAAAACCTTCTAACTAAGCATCTAATAGTGATTCATCCCTTATGTTATTTCTCTCAATATTTATTAAGAGTACCCATTTAAAATGAGAATTTTAATTCTGCATCAATACTGACAAATTGAACAATAATCTGAAATATTATATATGAGTTAACATATATCTATTACACATTTCTCTTCCATTCTCCAAACACTATATATTTTTAAGTCTGTGACCTTAGATGCTACACTCTGCTAAGTTCATGTGTTACTTTTAGCTATGGAATCCACTAGTTATTTCCCCTCGTGTACTGAAGGACTGGATTCCCTTCCCCCACGTCTGGGATCATCCGTTCCCGATAATTTCAACATGGCAAGTATGATCCATTCGACATGTTATGTAGCTCCTCTTCCTCCTCACTCTAACACAAATTCTCTTTGTCTTCTTCAACTGCCAGCTCCCATGAGAGTAGCCCAGATCTTTACGTTACTAACAGCCCCACCCCAAATGGAATGCATCACCCTATTTTCCTAGCTCAATGACCTCAGTCCTGCAGTACTTCAGAAAAACTTTGCAATCTGTTGACCTTATTTTTACAGAGGAGTTTCCATTGAAAGCTGCATCAAGGTAAAAAACAAACATTTGTAAGAGGAGGAAAAATAAAAACACAGTCCTAAATCTTCTAATGGCCAATTTAAGAGTTTCAGAGCTTGTGAATGATAGGTTATTTACTAAAATTAATGATATGTGAAGGGCTGGAGAGAAATATATGTGGGAAAGAAAACCAAAGTTCTGGCATGCTAAATTTTAGCTTCTTATTAAGTATTCAGGTGCAAATATCAAGTAGCCATTACACTGTACTGAAAGTGTGTGTGTGTTTGTGTATAAGGGTGTAGGAGTGCCTCTGTACCACTTCTCATTAACAAATTGTGGGGGTTAAGACCAACAACCTGATTCTTTCCTTTCTATGTCCCAATACAGCTCGTGTTTCCTGCGTTTCTTAACAGTCATGTACATTTTCCTCCCCAGAGATACCCGAAGACATTAATTCTCAGCTCTCCTGGCAGCAGAGCGCTCAGTAATGGCTGTCATCAACTGCTCTCTTTGTAAATCTGTCTCTGCTTCCCTCACCCAAACACCTTTCATTAGCCACTCTTGTCACCGGTCACTCTTGCTTGTGCCAGAACAATGTTCCCCTGGGACTTTCTCTCACGGTATTCAGCCTGTGGCTAGGTCTTCTTTGCACTGGGGCTCGTGCTTGGTTTCTCATCCTTAGCACCGCGGCTGCTCGGTGCTGGCAGCTACCCACTGTGGGAGGCTCTCCTTCGTACTGTGGGAGGTTTAGCAGCATCCCTGGCCTCTTCCCGCTAGAGGCCGGCAGCGCCTTCCCTAGCTTTGACGACGCCCAAAATGTTTCTGGATTTTGCTCTTAGGGGGTACAATCACCCTCCTCCCCCTATCGCCTCAGTGCCATGTTGAGAAAACAGCTCTTCCCTTGACTTCCATTGGTCTCTCCCTCCCTATCTCTCAGCCCCTTGTTTGTTTTCCAGGGCAAATGATGCCTTCAAGGTCCTTAAGGGTCAACCCTGTGTTTTCCTCTTTCCAGCCTATGTGTATCCCAGGGAATCTGGCCATCCATGGCTCTAGCATTAGCTTAAAAGCTGTTTTCTCAGGAAAGACCCCTAAAGCCCCTGTGTAGGTCCTGTGTCTTTATTACACACTTAGAAGCCTGTTGCTTTCCTCCAGAACACTGCCTCCGATTGGAAGTCTCACGTAACACATTCATAATTAGGGCACTGTGGTTTTTAATGTCTGCCTCCCCTATAAGGCTCTCCCCCTCAGAGAGCTGGAAACAATACTATCTATTTTGTAAGCCACGTATTCCAGCAGGGCTGAAGGACAATATGCTGAATCCTGGGAACAATGGGTATTTCCCCACGCTGGACATGTACTATGCTCTGTGAATAGCCTTCTCAACCCAGATTATTGCTGACAATACCCACTTAGCTATTTTTAATAAAACCAGTCAGTTCCAATTCTTTAGATTCAGTCTTCTCCCACTTGCAGGATTTTGCTTGGCCTAAAGCATTCAGCACTATCAGTGACTTCACTCAGGAAACCGTGGCTGCTCTCTCCACTAGGTTTAACCGGGGCATGGGAATGGGTACTGATTTGTTTTGTTTTTGTCTCACCGAATACAGCCCTTTTTCTGTACTCTCTTCAGGTTTATTATTTTTTAATACCACATTCTCTCTCTCTCTCTCTCTCTCTCTCTCTCTCTCATCTCAGGTACTTGCTTAATTCTGGCTACTTTTCCTCCTTTGGAGCTGCAGCTGTCTCTACAACCTGTTGTCTGCGAACCGGCATCCTAGGGGGCAAAGGGCCTGCACAGGGAGCATAGCTGGTGCCCTGGCAACACTCCAGACCATCGCAAACTGTCCCTTTCACTGTGGTTCAAGCTCTGTGACTTGAGCATTCGGCCTTACCTTCAGTACAAGCAGAAGCCATCACCCACAGCCCCCAGATGACCTTACATGGTGCAGTCGGGGCTAAAGGGTAGTCCCGAACCTTCCCCAATGTCCTGTGTGCATGACTACAGGGAAACAGAGGCATACCTCAAATATAATGGAGAAGTAGGAAAACTACTTTTACAGGCACTGTGTTACTCAATGTTTACTATTACCAACAAACAGAGCAATGGAAGTGAAACTTAACCAAGCATCAGAATTATTTTATCTGTTTAACAGACCTTAACTGAGTGCTGATTCTTTGTGAGGCACTTTTCTAGGCTGTGGGATATAGTAATGAACCAGATACAAAAAACATTAAGTATAAAAATATTTGCCCTCAAGGATTATTACCACCAATAATTCACAGTGAGGTTGTAGTTGAGTGATTTTTTTATAATCTTCAGCTTTCTCACTTGTAAACTAGACATTAATAATACCTAATTTGCATTTTTATGGGGAAAACTGTTTTACATATATTTTTATGTATACATATATACCTAAATAGCGTATACCTGTATGTAAAAGGTGTAGTGCTTAGAATAGGAGATCAATAAGTGGTAGTTTTTTTCATGTATCTAGTATATATACATATTTTATTTGTAGATGGTTCCTAAGCTCTTTTCTAAATCTAGCAGATGAGAATCTGAGCTATGTGTGCATTAAATGTAGGAAAATACCATGACCCCAACTCTCTTGTGTCCTATTACCATAAAGAATTTAAGTCAAAAATATGATAACCTCCTTAGTAAATTTGACATAATTATGGCTTTATTTAAACCTGATACAAATTCATTATGTAATAATTATTTTACTGCTAACAATTTTTAAAGAATTTTTATTTATTACAATGGGAAGAATTAAAATTTAGTTATAGGGATGTCTGTACTTCTGGTATAAAGGAGTACACTAAAAATGACCCTTTCACAACTAGATAATTGGTACCTCCTTTTTAAGTGACCTCTTAAGGAGGTACTACCTGTGAGTGTCTTGTATGTACAAGGTCAACACTGGAGAGCAGCGAGTGCTTTCTTAAATTTTGCAACCTCTGGTGTCTTGCCTACCTCACCCACTCTTAATGTCTCTTTTCAACTCTGCCATTGTTCTGGCTCTAGCAAGGAAGCATGAGCTTCAAAAGAAAGTCACAAGGAAAAGGAAGGGTAAAACTTATTTTCAGATAATTAAGTGTACATGCAAAGATTCATAAGAAATGATTAGTAATAATAAATGAATTAGATGAGGTTGCCAATTGCAAAACATACAGAATAATAGGTTAATATTGCTTCTATCAATATTCTATTTAAGAACAGTGAGCACATGGAAAAATGCAAATTTATTATTTATCCTGGCCTCACAAATTATAAAGTAGTGTGTAACAAAGTTGGTAGTAGATACTCTGAAGATTAGGAAACATTGCTGAGGGAAATCAAAGAAGATGGATAAATGAAAAGCATGTCACCATGATTGGATGACCTAATGTTGTTAGGTCATAGATTACTTCCCAAATTAATCTATAGTTTCAATGAAACAAATCAAAATCTCAGCAGGCATTATCTGCAGAAATTTATGGTTATGTTGAAAAATGAATAGGGAAATAAAAAGGGCCCAGATAGTCAAAACAATCTTTAAAAAGATAGCAAATTTGTACAACTTATTACCTGAAATCAACTGCATACTTGTAGAACTCGTTATCTGAAATCAAGACTTTCTCAAAATCTATAAAAATTGGGAGACTGCTATTTGTGTAAGAATAAATAAATCAGTGTGATTTATACCTCAATATATAAACAAAAAAGCAATTAATAAATTGGAAAAAATAGCTGTTAGGGCAAATGGAATTAAAAATAAGAGGCTTAATTTTTCCTTTTGAAAATAGAGGAAGTGATTTCTCCCTGCTTTCTATTCTTTAACAGCATGTATTCTAAGAAACTTGTAATTATAACTTCTTTCTTAGTCTCTTTGAAATGTATGTAAATCTTTCACAAGTTCAGTAACACAGGAATATTATTCTCAAATACCTGGAAGATAACACTCCAGTTTATGTGGGAAGGTGGGTGTCTAATGGGAGTCTTGCTCAGAATTACATTATGTGATAAAATAGGAGAAAGGAAAGAAAGAAGCAGGTGAATTACACTTACAATACTTTCATTAGGTTAAAAATGACGGCTCATCCATGAGTGTAAACTGCAATGCACTGAGTTCGCTTAAGAGTACAATCGAGGAATTTAAACGTCCTTTCAAATCCCCCCTGCCTTAACCTCCATCCTTTCTGAAGTAAATTAATTATACAGCCGAGTATGTGAGGGCCTTTCAGGTGAGCCCGTGCAACCAAGGTCTCTTTTCTGCATGTGGATGTTAAACATCCCCTGGCACTTTTTTACAAAGAGAGGATTAATGCTGGTGTGACCTTGGTCCCACCTCTCTTTCCCCATCCACGTGTGGATCCGGGCAGCCTCCAGCAGCAGGTCCCTGAGTTCTGTGTCACGCCTCTGTCACCTTCGCACATGTTAATAAGCCTTAAAAAGGCCTAGCTACCACTTGCAATTAGTAAAATGCATACATTAGACTGGTTATGCAGCATGAACTACATGCTTCAATGTTATATATATGGGGTATGCATATATTATACTTGTATTTTACCTACACTTTCTGTAATACATACATATGTATTATCAATTGAGATAGAGAGGTAAATAATGCATCAAATACCTACTTAACCAGGTCAGGTTTGTATAGCTTCATAATTTCATAGTCTATATTTAAGAAAATTAACAATGAGTTATATAGATTTGATTTATTAATGTAAGATTAGTGCATATGATCTAACAAGAATAATATTCGTATATTGAAGAAAGATTAAACCCTACCCCGTAGAGTGGTTGAAGATCATTTTTAGGGGATAGGAGCTAGAACATCTTGAATGTTAACTAATCTAAGATTTTAGGCACTAGCCAAGTTTAATTTTCCCTAATTGAGGAAAATATGAGTAGAAACTCTCTGCTTAGAATGGAATAATTAAATTCCACAAGTATGCCTGTGATTCATGAAAGATGGTATTCCAGCAAACTGTATTTTGTTTAATGGCCAGTAAATCAATAAAATTCTCAGTTCAGCCATTTATTCATCAAATCATATTACATTTTTACTTAATTCAAAAGGCATGCTACTGTGAATAATTATGTATCGTGTCCATAAAAGAGAGAAAATACAACTTCAAAAAACTCAACAAAACTAAACAATGGGTTTTAGTTAATTTTTATTTGAAGCTACCAATAGAAATTGGAAATTTACAAATACCTGATTAAGCATGATAAGATTTTTTCCACAAAGTTACTTCGTTAGTGTTTATTCTACAATGGTTATTACATGACCTTATTTTTGGGATTAAAAAGGTGTTAATTTGTTTATAAAATGTATGCTTCCCCATGTTGATTAAATGTCTTCTAGTATAAACGATAAGTCCTGGGTTCAGTAGAATATACCTTTTCTTATTTGAAATATTGTTACTTGTTAGTCTTAAATCCTTTACATTTTTTTACTCTCACCGCAGTTCTAAACAGCATTCAAAAGAAGCATATAGATGAGTTATGGATTTCCACTGGCAACATTACAAGGCCCTTTGCAAATGGTAATACAGGGCAGACTCAAATTTTATTCTGTAAAAGTCTCTGCAATTTATATTAAAGATCAAATTGAAGCCATTTTGTGTTCAGTAAATCACACAATAAATGGCATTTGGTCAAAGGCAGCCAACCTTGGGTCCAACCTTTGATGATGTGCCGAAGTGTCGTAAAATGACAGTGTCACAGCTTGGAATGCGGTAGAGAAAATGCTGAGTCATGGTTATTTCCTTCCTACTCAGGTAGCTCAGCAAGGTTGCAAAACCTACATCTATTTTCCAGGACCACTTTATAAAGAGATTTCTTTGTGCTTCACTAACTTACCTGTTTTACACCAGGCCCTGGTATATGTTATCATAAATTTCAGGGTGGCTGGGAAGGCAAGACTGAATACACGCAGTGGTGCCCGGTGATCTAATTTAAGAAAGCCTGGATAATTAAAATAGAAAGCTTCAGTGATCTTGGAACTGTTTTTTTCTGCCCTGAATAGTCTTCCCCCAGATACCTAGCCATCAGCTTGTCTTTCCTAAACAGCCACCATTCCTGTAAGGCCTTTGGCTGACATTGTAGCTTAAATTTAGACCATATCGCTCACCTCCTCATACTCTATTTCTTTCCCTGTTTTTTGTCCTTTAAGTCTTTTATCACCATTTGATATACTAAGTATTTTATGTATTTATATGCTTATGTGTTGTCTATTCCCATTAGAACGAATGCTCTGCAGAAGCAGGAATTCCTCTGTGTCATTGGTGAGCACATGTCCACCTGCTTGATCTCTCAGCCACTGAGAAGAGTGGTCCTCACAGCTTCCATTACAATAGTAATTGTAATATAACAGTAATTTGCCTCTGTCTTCCTGCAGGATCTTTCCATTTCTGCCTCATCCATTTTGATGCACTGTTTTTAGGGTGATACACGTTAAGGATTATGTCTTAGAGAATCAGCTTCATTATTATTATGTAATACTTCTATTTATTCCTGATAATTTCCCAGTTTCTGAAGTCTTTGTCTGAAATTACTATAGCTACTCAAGCTATCTTTTGGTTAGTTTTAAAATGATATATACTTACCTGCCCTTTAACGTACCTGGATCTTTATGTTTAGTATGGGTTTCTTATAGAAAGCACATGGAGTTAGGTCTCTCTTTTCTATAAACTGAAAATGTGTGTCTTTGAACTGGTGTGCTTAGACCCTTCAGCTTAGAAGTCACTGTTGATATAGCTGAGTTAATATCTACCTTGTTTTTAATTATTTTATATGTGTTGAAAAAATTTTGGGGATTGACTTTCTCCTTTTTTCTGGTAGTCTTTTGGTTTAGTTTAGCACTTGATATGATTCTGTTTTATTTATTCTGTAACAACATCAATCATCCTTAAAAAATTTATACTGGAGACCCTAGAGTTTACATTATATATTTTTAATTAATAAGACACCACCTTCTAATTAACTGTACCAATTAACTGTACTGGGTCACACGTAGTTCAGGTAGCTTATAACTGAGTTGCCTCAATCCCTCTCTCTATCCCATAAGGCATTGCTGACAATTATTTCACTTGTCTATATGATTTACTCATCCAATGCTATAATACATTGTTAATATTACCACTGTAAAGCAATTGCTATGTGATTAACTAAGACTAGGAAGGGTGAAAGATGGAAGGGTTTAAGAAGTTACAAAAATAGTCATGGGGATATAAAATATAGCATAGGGAATATAGTCAATTATATTGTAATAACTGTGGCTCACTACATTTATTGGGGTGATCACTCCATCAGTCGTATAAATGTCTAATCATTATGTCATACACTTGAAAATAATATATTATGTGTTAACTGTAACTGAAAATTTTAAAATTATGTTTTTTAAAAATACGAAAGGTCAAAGATTTTATTTTTGCTCCATTTATTCCTCTTCCACTGCTCTTTCCTTATTTGATCCTACTTTTTACCTGGATCATTCTCCTTCTCCCCAGAGAACTCTTTTTTTTGCGGGGCGGGGGGGGCATGGCTTACAGGGCAGGGCAGCTGGAAATGGATTCCCTTGAAAAACTCTATTTCTCATTCACTTTTGAAGGATAATTTTTCTGGATACAGAATTCTAGGTTGACCACTTTTTCACTCAACACATTAAACCGTCAATGCACGCTTTCCTTACCTATTTAGCTTATGAAGAAAAACAGTGTGATTCTCATCCTTATTCTTCTACAGGCAATATTTTATTTCCCTCTACCTTAATTCAAGATCTTTTTCTTTGTCTTTGATTTTCTGAAGTCCACACATGCTACGTCTTGGTGTAGAATTTTTGGTTTTTGTTATACTTGGTATATTTTCCCTGACCTCAGTTCTCTGGCTCAGGAAGAGTTGCTGAATTGTCAGTGTTTTCCTGCTATTTTCTTGTTGTATAGATGGGAGTGACAATGTTTAAGCTCTTTTCACATCCAAGCTTGAGTGTAATTTTTAAATGGCCATGACGATGGTGAATAGTGCTACTTTCATGTTCCACATGTCACAGAAGCTGAGAATGCATTACATTTGTTCACGGGCCATGAGTGGGCTGTAAAGAGGTCAAACTCACAATGTGATGCGTAACATCTTAAATTGAATTTTTTATTGCAGTATACTAAAGCATTGATTTAAATAGTCTTTTAAAGACTATAAAGATACTTGGATACTCGGAGTATCCGAGATATTTTATAAATATTAAAATATGCTGAAATAAAAATAATAAATTTGTAAATAGATTTTATTTAAAAAAGCATGATGGATCTGTAGAGCATTATGCTAAGTGAAATAAGCCAGGTGGTGAAAAACAAATACCATATGATCTCACGTATAAGCGGAACCTAACCAACAAAACAAACAAACAAGCAAAATAGAACCAGAGACATTGAAATAAAGAACAAACTGACAGTAACCAGAGGGGAGAAGGGAGAGGTATAATGAGGGGAAAATAGGGGAAGGGCCATCAAGGAACATGTATAAAAGAAACATGGGCAAAGCTAAAGGGCATAGGTTTGAGGGTGGAAGGTGGGTATTGGGGTTCGGGGCGTCATGGTGGGGTGAAATGGAGACAACTGTACTTGAACAACAATAAAAAATAAATTTTAAAAATATGTAGTTTAAACTCAGTAACATCCCTATACACTGGGGGGAAATTCCACTTAGAATTCATTATCTGTATGGCATAGTTTATTGTGTGGTGAACACATTTTCTTCTGTAGTCAAAGTAGTTTGGTATTACAAACAAATTCGTTGAAATTCTTGCACACATCAGGCACTGCACTAGATAATGGTGATTCAAAGAAATGGGGGAAACCCATTCTCTATCCTAAAAATGTTTTTAAGTAGGAAGAAGCAAACAAACAAAAACTCTGTTCCTCCTGCCTCCATGTAGCACACATTTAATACATATTTACCTACCATGCTGGTATGTATTTGATAATACTGAGAACAGAGATTCTAGTAATTTGAGTATAGAACCAATTTCTCCCTCTCCATATTATTTAGGAAAGTCATCTCCCTACCAATATTAAGTTAAATCGCCATATGCATGTCCCCCAAACCTTGTAGACCACAAAGTCCACGAGAACTGATGGTCACGGACCAGCACCGAGCGCCACAGAGCACGGCACACGCACCGGCACACTGGGTGCAGCCCAGTCGTAGGTTAAGCCCCGGGCCCGTGCACGTTGTAAATTCCCATTCTGAAATGTAGTTGCACAAACACTTACTGGGAACTAGTGGTTTTATTCTGGAAGTTTTATCTATCTTTATATTTAACAATTCAGGTATTTACTGTGAAATATTACAAACATTCCTAGATGGCCCATAGGATCTGATATTGCTTTGCTGGTTTCATTAAATCACTGCCTTCTCACTCTATAACAGACACACTAACACAGACACACCTGTTTTTACTCTGCAATATGTGCTCGCATATTCTTAGGTACTGTTTCATACAGGGTACTATACTGTGTGCTATTTACTACGTACTATAGTATAGTGTGTATATATTATATGTATAGTATAATGTATATATGCTATTGCAGATGGTATGTATTATAGTATAATACATAACTACTATATATACTGTTTCATATACTATAAATTAAATCTTTGTAAGGGCATTCGTTTTGTAAACTGGTGCATTGCAAATATTGGAAAGTGAACACAGAATAAGAAATTTATGTAGCATTCTTTCTAAATTATATTGAAAAAAAATCACCTCAGAATATTAGGAACACAGTTTGGCTGAAATCATAATTTTATCTAATTATGATGATCACATTTTACTTAATTAAAATATCCAAGTGCTAATTTGGTGTTTCTGTTATTTACTGAATTACACAAAGCTTTAATTTTCATTTCGTTCATCAGTATGTTCAATGTTAGAAGAAATGTCAAACCCAAGAATTTTCCAAGTGCTAAAATCATCTCACCATGTGTAAATCCTTAACCTGATTTGGAAGTGTGCAGTTTAAAATGTTAATGCTGCAAAACTCGTATTGTGTCTGCTACTTGGAGCAAGACTGCATGCTGAAAATGACCATCACTAAAACAAAATTTTGAGGGGTAGAGGGCATGCTGATGGGGGTCCATGATTTCTGGTTCTGCAGCTGGTAGCCCCTCTGACTTCAAACACATTTTAGGGGTGAAGGACATATTGCTGGGGTTGACTCTAGCATGTATTTTCTAGGCAAAAAAAAAAAGTCCCAGCTCTATTTTTTACGCTGGCCCCTCTGGTACAGGTGGAGTATCCTTCTTAGGGGCTGAAAATTAAATGAGTAACTCTATCTTCTTATTAGCATGGAAGCAAGAGGTTCCATTAATGTTTAAGAGAAAGAAAACAAAATTAAAATATTGGTCACTGCTTTCATCCTTTGCCGGTAATGTTTCCAGATGCTTTTTATTAGGACACTCTTATCCAAGAGAGGCAGGGAAGGCTAAGGGGGCCGGAAGTGTGTGAGTGCTGGGAGGGCGGGGCCAGCTGTTCTAGGAGAGACCTTGGCTTTCTCTGTATGCTTTAGTGTTTATCATCTTGATGAAGTATGGAGTTTTGTGGCTCATTATTGGCTACCCACCATGTCAGTGTGGAAAAGGAGTCTGTGGTTGGCAGTAACATAATCTCAGACAGTTTATAAAAGAGAAAAAAGACACCCTCCCCAATGTAAAAAGTCAATTTTAGATTCTATAGGTCTCTGATCAATTTTAGATTCTATAGGTCTCTGAAGATTGAAGGGAAAAATGATGGTGCCCAGGCACTTATTTATGTATTTATTTATTTATTTTTATTTTTTTAATCTTAGGTGTTGTTTTTAAAGAATTTATTTATTTATTTTTAGAGAGAGGGGAAGTGAAGGAGAGAGGGAGAGAAGCATCAATGTGTGGTTGCCTCTCAAACACCCCCACTGGGGACCTGGCCCTCAACCCAGGCATGTGCCCTGACTGGGAATTGAACCAGCAACCATTTGGTTCACAGCCCGAGCTCAGTCCGCTGAGTTATACCAGCCAGGGTGCCATATACATTCTTAGAACCTAGAGATACTTTGGTCTACACTCGTGTTGAAAAGATTAACATGCCGACTCAACTGGAAGTATATGTTTTCTCACAAGGACAAAAGTACGAAGAAGAATTTGGGTTACAGATCAGTATTCTGACATCAAATGGCGATGTGTTTAGGGTTGTTGACTTGCACGGGGCCTAGGGTATTTATTGATTTAGAATCGAGAGATCTTCCTTTCGGTGACCTATCAATGATTTTATTTCCTGCCGTATGGAGCAGAAGGGGTTAGGAAGTGAAAACAGCGCTGAACACTGCCTGACACACCGATTCACACTTATTGAGTGGTCCTGTGTGGCCTACTAGGACATGGACTTCTAGGCTGGCGATTTTCTACCTGTGCACAGAGTGTTCAGCAGGGCCAAGCCCCACGAGTCAGAGCTTCCTGTGGAGCAGGGCAACTTGGTGGGTGGCAGGGGCGTGAGAGTCAGAGGTCCCACATCCAGGCTGCCCCTCCGTGGTCTCGGGGACGCTGCCCGCGCTGCTCCGTGGAAAGCTTAGTAGAAGCCAATCCCAGGTGATGGCTGCCTGAGCACCCTCTTTGTCAAGCACGTACTTTGTGGACAGTATTGAAGCTTTGAGGGGAGATGGAGTAAACCGAGAAAGACAGTGAAACACATCCAAGATGTCATTCCCTAGGAACGACATGAGAACGCATCCTTCTGCTCTGACTCCTAACACGACTGTGTGGGGGGAGGCGTGTGTTGTTTGTGGCCTGTCGTCTTGCACCATCTGAGGACAGAGTTGCTCCTCTGTGCACATATCATACGAAGTGGAGGGAGACAGCGACGCTGTCAGGTACAGAGTGACAGGGACTAAATAATTCAGAGACCACTTTCTCTTCTTTAGTCCCTTTCCCAAGTGCTTTTGGTATGTGATTGATAGATATTGTTTTAAATCTAGGAGGGAAAGTTCCAGGTGGAAACTTAGATGTAAACTCTTATCTTTTCCTTCCCAGCCAAAGCACACACGTAAAGACAGGCAACTGAAGCCTCAAGGTCATGAAGGTCATGCTGCTTCAGCGTACAGAGGGACGGAAGTCAGCGTCCCGTCAGGTCCATGAACCCATGAACCCAACCCAGGTCTCCGCACTGCGTGAGCCCTGGCAGAACATAGGATGCGTTGTCTGCTGTAAGTGGTGCCAGGCCTGGGTAGACTTCCATGGTAAAGCCAAAATGCTGGTTTTGAATTTAAAATGTGCAAAGCCATTTGTATTTCCTTCATGATCGTTTTCATTTTGTGTAATTGAGGTCTGATTGCAGTCGCTAAGATTAGAAATACTATCACTGGCATATTGCATGAACTTTCAAATAGTTTCTGTGGGTGTTGTACAAATCTTCACCTTACGGTGTTTTTAAGGCCTCCCTCTTACACAAAATTACACACAGTGTATGTTCAACAAACAATATCAATGAATAAATTAATTGCTAAATTGTAATAAAAAATGGCTAGTATGGCTCCGTGGATTGAGTGTCAGCCTATGAACCAAAGGGTCGCTGGTTCAATTCCCAGTCAGGGCACATGCTGGGTTGGGAGCAAGAGACAACCACATATTGACGTTTTCTCTCCCTCTCTTTCTCCCTCACTTCCCCTCTGTAAAAATAAGTAAATAAAATCTTCAAATAAAAGTTCAAAAATTAAAATATTATCCCTACCTGTATTTTCTGCTTTAGAAGATGTCATTATCATATGAAATAGGAAACTGATACTGATAGGGACTACAAATGCTATTTTTTATCATTAAAGCCTCTAAGACTGAAAGCAGAGGTGATATGCTGAGATGATTGACTTAAATTATTGTTACATGTTTGGTATTATCTTGCATCCTGTACTACATGAAAGAGCTACTATCACAAGTACTAAATGTTCACTCCAAACAGTGGCTGCCCCTCCACTTTAGGCAGGATGTGAAGTACACGGATGATGGACACTCCCGTGGAAACGCATTCCTGTGAATGCAGAGAGATTAATTTACTTTCTCTACTTTGGTCCTGTGCCTGTGTAGGTTACAGTCTTCCCGCTTGGTGTTCTACTGCACACCTCTTCCTCCAGGATAACCCTCCACCTTCTTTTGCTTGTGATGTCCTTCTGCTCAGCTGTGTTTCTTGTATTGAAGTCACCTTCCAATCTTTGATGATCCTTAGTATAAAATGAATAACTACTTATTAAGTACACAATATATGTAGTATCACCAAGACCTTAATTTGTACAAAAAGTTAAGAAAATGTGTAAATGGGTATATCTGGGATCCAGCTCATGTGTGTCTTAGCACAGTGCATTTGCTTTGCTTCTGGCTGGGGCAACCCTAGCAGAGGTTTGACCCTGTCACCCGTGGGTTTGGGACAGAACTGTGCTCCTTCCTGTCTGCTACACACCAACACCGTGCCTGCCTCTTGGGGTCTCCTGTTTCCGCTGAGGCTGTAGCCAGCCACCGACCTCACCTGGTGAATTTATACCAGGAGAGACAGGCTGTGCGAGAGGAACTCTCCTGCCCTCCTACACGCCAAAAAGATTCAGGAGCCTGCAACGAAGGTCAGAAATCTGAAGCACTCATGATCACCTCTGCTAAGATAGACAAAAATGTGTCTCCTCGGCTTCCCAGCCTGAGAAAGAAATATGGCACGGGCTGGGGCTTTTCCATTTCAGAAGCATCATGGGAATACTCCTTACTCTACCGATTAAGTCACGTGGAAGGCACGGTGTTTATTTTCATGTGTAAACTTGACTGGTCACAGGTGCCCCAATTCAATATTATTTCTGGGTGGTACTGCGAGGGTGTTTCAGTGGATCTAGCATTTGAATCAATGGAAACAGTAAAGCAAAACCACCAATGTGGTAACAGCCTCCGTCCAAGAAATTCTTTTCGTGGCAGATGACAATGAGTCCCATTCATTTTATCCGATTGGGCACACACAGTCAGTCAGGATTCAGCTGTGGGATGTGGGCTTCCCAGTTGACAAACCTCACCTCTGCTAACTAGAAATCTGAGTTGGGGGGCGGGGTTAGGGGGTGGGGGGAGTAGCTCCTCTCAGATTACAGTGAGCTGATCACTTTAGTAGCCTTTTGCCCAAGTGCCAGGCAGCAAGGGAAGGAGTCGGGAAGCTGACGGGGATAATCAACTCTGATCCTCAGGAAATTCCAGGGCCGCTGCCCCAGGAGCTTGGAGGTGCACGTGTGGAACCCAGTGAAGTTCACTGGGGCCGTGCTGGTATGGTGCTTCCGCGCCCACTGATGGCCATAAAATACCTCCTTTCAGCAACTCCGCCCCAAGAAGGGTACAACTACTAAGGACTCAAACCCCTCAGGAACTGAAATTTGAATCACATGCCCAGACAAGCAAACCGCTGCCCCAGTGAAAGAAACTGAGTTTGTTGGCAGAAGAGGGACGGGCTGGTGGTCAGTGACAGCCCCAGGGCCAGCCTGCGGCACCTCGCAGTTCCGGTTAGGAGACCACAGCTTGCTAGCACCTGGAAACTTTGATTCCAGGAAGGATACAGGTATTAGCTGGTGCAGACTGGTCTGAGGGGCCCACGGGGAGACTATATCAAATTCACCAAATTGTGAAATTTCCTTGATTGGGGGCTGGGATTCCCTAGAAAGCGTTTGTACTATTTCCGTGCTCCCCCTTCACTGTGGCTGCTATAGAAAGGCAGGGGTTACTGGGGCGTGTGCCTCCGCGCCTGGCTGGCCTGGGATCCTGCTGCACCCCACAATAGTTGGCGGATAAATTCTTGTCTTTTCTCCCACTGCAGATGCAATTCAGCGATGCCCTGGCTTTCTAGGGCACCTGTGAAGACAGCCAGTGAGACCAAGCCATCGGCTTGTCACCCACCGGTCACTCTTCTGCCTCCCTGGGGGTTGGAAGGGCTCTGCACAGCTGCCCGCATCCTCATTTGAGCTTTGCCTCGAGGCCCTGACTCCTCAGTGCCCTTGGCCCTGAAAGTCAGTTTCCTCTTTGTCACTCTTCCCTACAGGTTTGTTCAAAGACTGGTATTATCACCACCTTTTGAGACTCTGTAATTGAGCTTTAGAGATATTGAAGTATAGGAGCAGTGTATTTTGAAATCAAGGGTTTCGTTGTAAACGCAGGTGGTGGGAGGGCAACAGAAAACACCTGTAATTTTGTTATCCTCAAAAATGTCAATTAATTTTAAGTATCTTATGATATACATTTCATATAACCTTAACAATGATATCTTAACATTTTGTTTCATGTTTTCTCCATGCATTATTCTTTTATGATACGCTGATCTTATTCATCATTAATTTTATTTTTTTATTCAAAATAAACTAAACCCATGTGCTAGGAATATGTATTATAGGGATATGGTTCTGACCTCATAGGCAAAATTGCTGCCTTTAGCAACCTTATGGTCTATGGAAAAAACTAAATAAATGTATAACCCCCCAAAATAATAAGTAAAATAAAATAAGAAATAGTAAATTTTAAAAAAATAATAAAATAAATAGATTAAGGGGATGAAGCAACAGGGGAAGGACATGACCAAAAAGCCTTAACATTCCCCTCAGTTCAGTTCAGTTCAGTTATACTCAAGTTTCTTCTTGATGCCAGGCCCTTCCTTTTTTCCTTTATTATGATAAATAAACAAATAAATAAGAGTTATGTATAATAACTCTTTCCTTTTTAAAGCAATGAGATTCACAGGAAAATTGAGAGCAATGTTCGGAGATGCCCATGTAAGCCCTGCCCCCACACTTGCGCACCTCCCCCATTATCAACACCACCTACGAGACAGGTGCATGGGCTGCATCTCCTAAAGCCTACAGTTTACATCAGGGCTCACCATTGGTGTTGCGCATTCTGTGTGTTTAGATGAAATATAAGACACGTATTCATCAACAGAGTGTCATACAGAGTATTTTCACAGCCCTAATGTTCAGAGCATGCTCACTGTCCTAGAACTCCTTCTGTGCTCTGCCTTTTCACCTCTGCCCACCACCTCCTGCTTGGCATCCAGTGACTGCGCTACATCTCCGTAACCTTTCCCGGAGTGGCACACAGATGCAATCATGCTGCACGCCACCTTTTCAGGCTGGCTTCATGCGTTTAGTGCTGTGCGTTTTAGGTTCCTCCATGCCTTTCACGACCTCACAGCTCATTTCATTTTAGTGCCAAATAATATTCCTTTGTCGGATGTATCACAGTTCATTTATCCTTTCGCCTACTGAAGGACATCGCCGTGGCTTCGAGGTTTTGGCACTTGTAAATAAAGGTGCCACAGACACATACATCCAGGTTTTTGTAATTGAGCTTTACAAAAACCTCCACTGTGTGGAGGTAAAGTTTTCAGCGCCTTTGGGAAAATATCAAGGAGCATATTTGTTGGGTCCTGTGGTAAGGGTATATTTAGTTTTGAAACACAGTCAAACTGTCTTCCGAAGCAGTGGCACCGTGGTGCACCCCCGCCAGCAGTGAATGAGAGTTCCCAGTGCTGCGCTTCCTCACCAGCATTTGGGGCTGGCGGTGTTCTCGAGTCTGGCTGCTTTAACACGCGTGTGATGGTGTCTCACGGTTGTTTTCATTTTCATTTTTAAATGAGAGTTAAACTGGTAACCTATGATGTAGAGTATATTTTCACGGGCATAACTGTCATCTGTGTATCTCCTTTGAAGGCCTTTGTATATGTGTTAGTATAGCGTCTGAAACGTCATCGCTGTGCCCAAAGTCATCTAGGCTTTCTCCTGTGCCATTTTCTAGGTGGTTTAGAGATTTACATTCAGGTCTGTGACACATTTTGAGTTTATTTTGGTGAAGGTTGTGAGGCCTATGCCTGCATTTATCTTTTTGCATGCGGATGTCAAGTTGTCCTAGCAGCAGTGGTTCTGAGAGGCTACCTTGTTCTATTTTATCATCTTTGCTCCTTTGGAGAAGACCAGGTGGGTCAACTTATCAGGGTCTTTTTCCCTGAATCTCTATTCTGTTCCATGAATCAGTTTGTTCCTTCACCAACACCACACTGCATTTGTTACTGTAGCTTTGAAATAAGTCTTAAAGTGGAGTAGTGTCAATCCTCCAACCTCCTTTATCTCCTTCAGTTTGTGCGGGCTCTTCTGGGTCTTTTACCTCTCCCTACAAACTTCAGAGTCAACTCGTCAATATTCATAAAACGATCGCTAGGATGTTGATTGCATCGACTCTGCAGATCAAGTTGAGAAGAAGTGACATCTTAGCAATATCGACCCCTGCATCCATAAACACAGAACATCTCTTCATCTGTTTCGTTGTTTTTCGATTTTGTTTATCACAGTTTTGTACTTTTTTTCATTTTGAAAAATATTTTTAAATCTATACCTGAGTGATTTATTTTGGAGGATGCTAATGTAAAAAGCACTTTGTTTTTAATTTTAAATTCCATTTATTCTTGGCTAGTACATAGGGAAGTGACTGACTTCTTTTATAGCATTTCCTTTAAAAACTTATCATTGCAAACTTGTTCTCTGCCCTTGTGACATATGTATATTTTGAAAGCTTCTTTCCAGGTTCACAACCCAGGGGAGCATTTGTCAAGGATCTGAGAGCCACTCCTTTGACATGTAATAGTCATGGAACACAGGACAGTAGTTGGAAGGTTGTAAAACTACCTTCTGTCATGAAAATACGAAAAGGTTACTTCTCCTTTGAGTAAAGCCAGTTAGTAAGATATGTACGCTGAGACCTCCCCTCTCTTACTCCCGATCTGGAAAGCCCTACTCCTTTCATTTCAGTGAGGTTGGGCTCAGGCTCAGTGTGACCCTTTCCCCTATTTCAATATTCTTGAAAACGGTCCTCCCCACCTGCCTAACTTCTGTCGGGTGCAAATTTTACTTTGACAGAGCTCGTGCTGTTTGGGGTGAAGGAGTGCGGAAACCTCTCCTGAGAAGGTGACAGCTGATTAGCGACATGGATAATGGGAAGGACGGAACATTATAAAATGTCAAGAAGTAAATAGTTTGGGCAGAGCGGAAAGCAGGTGTTCTCTGAGGCAGGGATGAACTTGGTAGGTTTTAGGAACGTTGTCGTTTCGGTGTAGCTAAAATTGGCTAAGAACAGCAAGTGAGGCATGAAAGAACCTGTTGTGGAGGGCCTTATAAAACACTGGACTGCTACCCTTTGTGAGGGGAAAAATCATTTTCACTCGAGATGTGGCCAAATGGGGATATAATTTAGAGGTAAATGTAACAAGACTTCTGAAAGACAGGATACTGGATGAGCAGGAAAAATAGTAATAAAAGAACGTAAACCTAAATAATAATAATAATAGAACGTGAACTACTTAGTCTTATAATAAAGAAGGGAATAAACTGTGGGACCAAAGATTTGGGACACAGCAACCTTAATGGAGGAAAGCAGCAGATTGAGAACATTGTTGTGAACCTAATGGGTTTGAGGCTCCCGCTTGATACTCACATGAGATGTCTATTAGGACATCCTCCATATGCAGCTGTGGTCAGTGAGAGACCTTGACCGGGGCATAAACTTGGTGTATTTGGCTCTAGCCTGGCATTCCCAAGAGAGGCAGAGAAGGGGAAGGGCAACAGCGGTGTGCGGTTCAAACAGTTACAGGTAACGAGGGGACAAATCATGCAAGGAGATTATCCAGATAATATTATAGGAGCAAAATATTAGTAGAGTCCCTTTTTAAAATATGAGTAAGAAGCAGCCAACTCTACCTCTCCCCCTAAAATAAAATATGTTAAGAGAAAAAATAATATAAAATATGTGCCTAAAAATTAAAAGTTTAAGTACAAAGAGAAATAAATGAACTTCTGATAAAAGTCTACCAGTTAGTAGTATTAGTTTCACAAATAAAATTTCTGTGAATTAAAATTTAGTTGGTAAATATTTTATAATATAATTTACATCTCCTCTAAGCCAAATGCTTGTTTTTCTATAAAATTTGAATTTTTATTCCATCTATGTCCTGATAAACAGAATAGCAGGCATATCTGGGCATTAATAACCTCCTGAATCAGTCTGTTTAAATTCTCCTTAGTATGTGGGAAAAAAGGCTAAGCCTTCCCCCGTCAATCAAAAAAGAGTATTTTCTCAAAAGATGTCATGTCTCCAGTTACTCAGCCAGCTTGAAGTCTGTACATTCAAAATTACATATTCTTATCAAATAAGACAGATTACTCGGGGTTGATCATATTATAGACTTGTACCAGAAAAACTGTTTTATTCTTCTTAGCGTATTAATAAACACTGGTGATATGTTTAAGTACAATGATTTAGAATATTCATTTAAAATTTTTAATTTACTTTGGAGAAATATTCACCTGAATCTAATCTCCAGATATGGCATATTTTGGGTGTCTTGAGCAAGTCTTCCTCACTGTACTATTCCCACCAGATTTTACTAGGAGGAATAAAGCTTGAGAAGTTACAGGTTTTTATGATGTTTAAACATTATATTAAATAAACTGCTGTGGTGAATCTGCTAAGTGGTGATGGGTGTTAATATGCACAAATATCAAGTCATTACATTGTACCCCTGGGAGAAATAGCATGTATGTCAATTATACCTCAATATAACACACACACACACACACACACACACACACACACACACACTGCACTTGCCTGCGTACAGTATAATGGAGTCCTCCACTTCAGCCCCCTGCCTGGGCACAATAGAATTCCCAATCTCTACAGTGTCAGGGAACTTAATATCTACTCAGAGAAGCCTTAAGTGAACGTGACAGTTGACAGTGATCATTAACTTCCCATCGAATCAGTAATTAAATGATGCTGTCTGTGTGGGGAGGGGGTGCTTGCCCACTCTTGCTTGGTTTCCTAATCTGATATTATTAAGCCCATTATTATTTCCTGTCAGAGCTTAAGATTTAAATTGTTACATAGAACATTTTTAATGATCTATATACCCATTTTATTCCCAAACAGATTTGTGGTATACTGAAACTCTAATTAAAAAAAAAAAAAAGAAGGAGAAAGAAAAGAAAGAGAAGGAAGGAAGGAAAAGAGGAAGAAAAGGAAGGAGGGAAGGAAGGAAGGAAAGGGAAGGAAGGAGAGAGGGAGGTGGGAGGGAGGAAGGGAGGGAGAAGGAAAGAAGTAAGTAAAACAAAACTAAAAACCAGACTTAACTCAAACCTCAACTACCTTTCTTTACAGCGCTTGGCTAATTCTCTAAATGGAATTGAAACAAAAGAGATGGTGTTCCTTACTTTTGAGGTCTTCCAAAACACATTTTTGTCTCAGCTACTTTAAATATGTACATGATAAGGAGGTGAGGAGGGCTCAGAGGAGGTTCATTGAGTACCTTTTAAATGTCAGGTGCTCTTCTCACTACCTCATTCTCATTGGCCCATTTAATCCTCGCCATGATCCTACTGTTACTGTTATTTGAATGAAAAAACAGCTGAAACTCAAGGTGTTTATGTTGCTCTATCAAACTCACAAAGCCTTCCATTTTACAATTCCGTCTCTCAAACAATGTTAGAAGAACTTTGATTTCTCCAGGTGGTAGTGAATGATAAAAATAGAATTTTCTGGGTGAAGAGATATTTGACACAAATTACTGTTTTAGTCTGAATAGTTGATATCAGCCCATCAAAAAGGATACCAGCCTAAAAGTATGGTAAATGAATCTTTCTGAATAATCGTATGTTATTAAGCAACTAAGAAATACTGTACTCCTGATTTATAAAGTAATTTCTTGTGAAAGCCTACAGGAATAAAAATTACATTCATTGATCCATCAAATATCTGTGGAGTGTCTCTTACAGGCCAGTCTGGACCTAGGAAACGGGGGATTTTTTATATCCCTCACAGGTACAGTTGACACATTTACAATAGCAAATGAAAATACAAGGTGCCCAGATGAATTCCAAATAAAGAGCATATAACTTTTTTAGTATAAGTATGTCTTGTGAAATATTTGAGACATTCTCATACAAAAAAATAATACTTTATCTGAAGTTCAAGTCTAACGGGGCTTCTTATATATTGCCTCGCATCTACTCATAGGATCTAATATGGAATTGGGCAAAATAAGAAATAGTGAAATGAATGTAAAATTCAAAAGATGAGCAAGGATTATGCATACAAAGATACAAGGAAGGGCTTTTCAGGACAAGGGAAAAGTGTGAACCATGGAACTGCAGCGCGAGGCACGCAGAGAAGAGTCGGGCCCATGCGGAGAGTGTGAGGGGGTATGCTTTCAGGTGGACGCACACAGCAGTGCAGGGGCCTGACCGTGAAGGTCCGTGGTTGGGGGAGTGGTAGGCAGCATCTGGAAGGGTTCCCAATAATTCCTGCCCCCCCCCCCCGGTTTCATACCATTGACTGATTCTATCATAATAAATAGAAATGCAAAAGTGATCGCATGTCACTTCTGATGTTAAGTTACAAGAAGATTTGACTTCGATCTCACTGGGTCTTGCTCCTCTCTCTTCCCCACTCAACCTTCTACCCTCCCTTTCCCTCTTTTTTCACCCCCTCGTCCCTGCTGAGGCAGCCAATCAGACACTGTCGTGTTAGTGGGCACTTGCATTGCCCGCTTACCAGCTGTCTTGTCAGAAAACTCTGCCCCCGCTGCCACGCCCGCCACACAGCTGAGGACGACCCCAGAGCACGTGCAGTTACTTTGGAGACATGTCGCAGTCTCACAACTGATTTTCCGTAGACTTGAATTCCCACTTAGAGGTCTGCTTAAACTGGTAATAAGATTTGCTTGCATGTACCGCCTAACAGTGAGAACTGGCACACCTAGCAGAGAATTTATATTTTACTACAAATGAGCTATACATGTTTCTCAATTAAAAGAAAATTATCACCCCTCTAAATAGCCTTTGAAGATACACTTTTTCCCCTCTAATTGCCCTTCCCTGATGAAATGCAGTGCTGCAGACATGCTCCATATCTGTTTGTGTCACGGGCTTGGGGGGGCCGTGTACCAGCATAACCCTCAGTTTTTTCACCCCCACGAGAACCGATTCTCACCCCACCGGAGACACCATCCCTTGCACTGAGGTTGTGTAACATACAGAATGGGAACTCACTCTCAACCAAAAAAAAAATACAAAGGCAGGAATCTTTCAGTACAGGACAGGAAAATTTCCACTGTGTAATGCTGGTATTTGAAATGTACTGGTGACAGCAGAAATAAAGTTCTATTTCTGGTAATACCACTTTACGCTGTCTGGTTCCACTGACCTGATGTGAGCCCAGCTCCGTGGCCAGGGGGCCGTCATGACGTGACCAGTGGATGAGGCCTGCTGTCGTGGAGCCATCGGCTTGGTGAGGTGAGTGAACGTGTCGTCTGTATTTTAGATCAGACAGGACAGGTCTGTCCCTGCAGCAGAGAGAAGGGTCAGTCCCTCCCGAAGTGTGAGATCGTGATAAAGAGAAAGGGACAAAACGGGCTTTAAAAATCCAGCAGCCAAGTCTGATTGGCGATGTGTTTATTCATCATTAGTATATAGATCACTGCAATAGCAGATTTGCTGTCTCTTCTCACCATTGATTGCCCTACACATGCCCCATCCTCCCCCACAATGCAATATTATTCAGTCTTCAAAAAGAAGGAACATTTGCAACCACATGGATGAAACTGCAGAGCATTTTGCTAAGTGAAAGAAGCCAGACAGAAAATGGTATAATTTATACGTGAAATATGACAACCACCACCAAAAAACTTCAACAGGGTAGAATGATGGTTGCCGGGAATTCAAGGGTGTGGGAGACAGGAAGAAGTTTTTGTAAAATGGTGCAAACCTTCAGTTATAAGATAAACAGGCCTAGGATTTAATGTATAGCAAGGTTGATAATAGTGTAATGTGTAAGTGTGATTTGCTAAGAGAGTAGAAAGTAAGCTTTCTCTTCAAAAAATAAAAGGTACACATGTGAGGTGATGATTATGGGAATCTTTTCTCAGCATATATGTACATGAAAGCATCACCACGTTGTACACTTGAAATACACGGGCATGCCCCCGAGGTTTGTGGGTTCGGCTCCAGACTACCACAATACTACCACAATAAAGCCTGCGTCACAACAAAGCAACTCTTAAGTCATTTTGCTGGTGGAGGGTCTCGCCTTTGATTTGTAAAAATCAGAACATCTGTGACGTACACAATGAAAGGAAGTGTGCCTGTATTATAATTGTATTTGATAATATATCTCAATAAAGGTAAAGATGAATAAATAAAACATAAAAAATGAAGTCTGAGCCACACTGAAAAAGTCAGGCATGTCCCAAAATCACCCTAGAGAGTTTAGGATCCTCATAGTATTTGCTCTTTTCAGGGAGGACATTAAAAGACTGTATAGCTTTGAAAGGACATCTCATAAATGAAACATAAGCTGTTATTCCTGTGATTTAAATGCACTGACTAGATGAGTTATCCAGCCACATCAGAGAACCCAGGAGGAACGAGGACCAAGGTAAACCAGTTGCACAATCTGGAAGGCAACTGGTCTTGGAAATTACCCAGGCCAGGAGGCAGGAGAGTTGCCAAAATTGACAATCCAGTGCATCGTGATTTTAGGGAGAATTTGAAGAGAATTTAGACTACTATAGAGACACTGCTTTCACTATAGTTAATATCAGCTTGCTCTGATTTTTCATGCTGTTTGGCGAATGAAAAAGAACTCAGGACTTTGAAATGTTCCCTTTGCTTAAAATGCCTTCCGCTTCTTGTTACACTTCCCTCAGTTTCTTCCCCCATCAAGCCAGGCTGAGGAGCACCTGCTTACCTTTTAAGAAGGGGGTTGTGGAGGTGGGCAAAGGGGGAAGGAGGGGTACCTCTGTAATAGTGTCAACAATAAAAATAAGTAAATAATACATATATACATACATAAAAGTCAAGTGTTAGTGACATAGCAGGAAAAAATTGATCCAGGAGAATGTAGAAAAAATATATTTTGCCTGGTTAGCTTTGATTTTAAAAAACAAGGAAAAATAAAAAACAAAGAAAAGTGAGAAAAAGATCTACACCAAATTTACCCCTTATGCAGCGCCCCCTAGGCTTTCTGGAGGGCGGTGCACACAAATCTCCCCTCCCCCATCGTGACGCGTGAGGCCTTCTCCCAGAGCACACGTGCTTCACACAGCTGCCCACTCCTCCTTTTCACGAATATCTGCTGCCTGTTACTCCGTACATAAACATTCCCATGCTGGGCCATGAGACGAAGAGCGTGAACAAGGCAAGCTTGATTCTTCGTGCCATGGAGCTTACATTTTAAAATAAGACATAGTTTCTTCTGTTTCCCCTAAGAATCTGGGATTCCCTTAGGAGAAGGAGCCATGAATTATTCAATTTGGCATCTCAGAATTTGAGCATAGTCGCTGGCACTGGCTGTAGCAAATAAATTAAAACGATTTTCCATGACACACAATGAAAAATCGTTGTTTTGTTCGTTTGTTCTCTCTTAAAAGATTGGCAGACTGTGGTTGAAAGCACAATGTAAGTTCTGTTCCTGTGGAAGACAATTTCTGCCTTGGGCAAGTATTATTTCTCGTTTCATATGATTAAACCGAGCACTCACAGCTGTTGTGTGATCTTCCCAAGAGCAGAGGCCAGACGTGGCACTGCCGTGATTCGAACCCGAACCCTCCTGACCCAACGCTCCAATCTTTCCATTTCCACCGCTTACCCGCCTCACAATACCTTGGTTATTGTGGGTTCCAACATTATTTTATTTTTCAAATAAACTCTCTATGAATATATACACAGAGAGAAAATCCCACAAAATGATAAAATCTAACAAAATGAAAGCAAACAGATAAATGGGCATCTACACCAAGAAATAGAGTACAATCACTACTCAGGAAGTCCCACTCTTCCTCCCTCGAAGTAAGTAAGCCGTCCATAAACCTAGCAATTGTCTTAAACTCAGACAGTTACGATACTGTGCTTGTGTTTGAGTTGTTTTGTAAGTGAAGTTACTCATTGCGCATGTGTGGCTGTCTTCATCCTTTCAACACTGTGTTTGGGAGATCAAACATGGGAGCACAGCAGTTGTTCATTCATTTCCATTGCTACATGGTGTTTGGTTGGTCATATACTTATTTTCTATTTTAACGTTAATAGACATTTAGTTGTGGTTGCTTATTATGAATAGTACTGCTGTAAACATCCTTGTGAATCTACTTAGAAGACTATGGAAACCGTTCTGATGAGTATTTACCTACAATGGAAATTGCTGCATCAAAGTATATGAGAAAGCACTTTGTGAAGTTATGAGCAAGAGAAACCAGTAGCATTTGAGCCTTCGAGTTCCAGTCTGCAGACTTAAATGAACACTTGGCCAATCTTGATTGGCAGGTTGTTTTTTTTTTTTCATTTTGCTATTGTAGTGGTTATCTCATTGGGGATGTCACACCATGGTTTTGATTTCATTTTCTTAACGACTTAAAAGATTGTGCTTTTTCTCTATTTATTGACAAGGATCATGTTCTAGTTTGTAAACCAGGTATTTAAGATTTGGGCCTGATTTTAAAGATTTAACTTCCTGTTGTTCTTACTCATTTGTAGAAATTCTGTATATATTCCGGATACAGGTTCTTTGTCAGATATAAATATTGCAAATATCATCCTCCATTCTGTGGCTTCTTTTTTACCATTTGAATGATGTATCTTTTAATGAACAGAAATTCATAGATTTAATGTAGTCCCACTGAGCTTTTTTAAAAAATTTTATACCAGTTTTAAAAAATAATTTTTTCCTGTTCCAAAGTCAAAAGATGTTTGCTACTTTATCTTCTTAAAGCAGTTAGTAATTATTGGCAATAGTTGTTCATAATATCATTTTGTGAACTTCTTACATCTGTAGAATCTGTGCTGTTGTTTCTTTTTTTATTCTACCATTTTCTTTTATTTTTTCTTGATTCATCTTGCTATAATTTCTTAATTTTCATGTCTGTTCCTTGAAAACACTTTGTTTTGATTGATTCTCTTCATTGTATATTTTTCTCTTATATTGATTTCTGATTTTTATTATTATATTGTTTTCCTTTCACTGTCTTTGAATTTGATGGTTTTTCCCTAAGTTTTCATAATGAATACATAAGCCTTTGCTGTTCAATTGCTTTTATTTCTTACATATGTGTTTGGACAATTAATTTGAATATGTATATGTCTTCATTTCTTTCATTAAAAATTCAGCCTTCTTTATTATGGTTGCTCCTTTTAAGATCATGTATGTTTATTCTCTTATTTCTTTTAAGATATTTCTGCTGTCACAATTTGCTTCACTATCATATGAAAATCTAGAATATTTTTTTCATTCTATTACTGTTTAGAAAACTTTCCTAAAAATATAAAGAGATGTTTCTCATTGGCTGAAGAAAATTATTAACCATTATCTTTACAGATATTGTTGTTTCGTTATCTCTCTGACTTTGCTGGGATTCCAGTTCTACAACTGTTAGACTTCTTCACCATGTTTTATATACCTTTTTTAAAACAGATTTCATTTATTTATCTTTCAGAGAGAGGGTAAGGAAAGGAGAGAGAGAAAGAGAGAAATATCAACGTGTGGTTGCCTTTTGCACATCCCCTACTGGGGAAATGGCCTGCAACCCAGGCATATGCCCTGATTGGGAATCAAATCAGTGACCCTTTTTATTTGCAGCCTGCACTCAATCCACTGAGCCACACCAGCCAGGCCTGTTTTATCTATCTCTTAAGTTTTTTTTCTATATTTTCATTTTTTTAACATTCCATCATCCAGACTGAGTATTTTCTACTAGCCTTTCTAATAGTTTACTTATTTTTCCTTCAGTTGATCCCCATATGTTGTTAAAATTATTTACCTGGATAATAATTTTTATCATATATATAATCCTACTATCATGTAATTTATATAGCGCTATAGTATAATTACATAGCATAATTCTAATATAATTATAAATAAAATATTATATATACATTTAATTCCTAGACTTTTCACATGAACTTTTTGATAGATTTAATTTCTCCTTTATTAATTTTTTAAAAGATTTTATTTATTTATTTATTTTAGAGAGGGGGAGGGAGAGACCAAGAGAGGGAGAGAAGCATCAATGTGTGGTTGCGTCTTACGTGCCCCCCGCTGGGGATCTGGCCCACAACCCAGGCATGTGCCTTAGACTGGGAATCGAAATGGCAACCCTTTTATTCACAGGTTGGCACTCAGTCTACTGAGCCACACCAGCCAGGGCTGATAAATTTAATTTCTTGATAAAAATCTCCAAAATTTTTTATATTTTCTTCCACATATTTTAATAGCTATTGTGATAATTATAATAACTGTGCCATTTGTCTGAATTTACTGCTGACTTTCTCTAAGTCTATTTTTTAATATTTCTGGTAACGTATACTTGGATGCTGATATATTCATTTCCTGAGGCCACTGTAACTATGTACCACAAACTGAATGGCTAAAATCAATAAAAATTCACCCTTTCATGGTTCTGAGAGCAAGAAGTATGAAATCAAGGTGCGTACAGAGTAATGTTCCTTCTGAAGGCTTGAGGGAAGAATCATTTCTTGCCTCTTCCAGCTTCTGGTGCTTATCGGTAACTCGTGAATTCTTTGGCTTGTGGCGACATTTCTTCAATGCCTGACCGTCATTATGGCCTTTTTCCCCTTGCACGTGTTTCTCTGTGTGGCCTCTCTTCTCTCTTCTCCTCATACAGACACAAGTCAAAGGACTTAGGTCTCACTCTAATCTACTGTGATGTCATCATAGCTTTATTACCTCTGTAAAAAGCCTCCTCCCCCTTATGTGAATAGGGCCTCCTCCCCTTATGTGAATAAGGTCACATTCACAAGTACTACAGTTAGGACTGAATGTATCATTTTGGGGGACACATCTCTATCTGTTGTAGCTCAACACTGTTTATAGAATTTTTTGAGAATTTTGTTGATGTTATTTTCATTTGAGTTAGTGTCATCTAGTGTGTGTATATGTGTGTGTGTGTGTGTGTGTGTGTGTATAGACAGAGCAGGAAATGAGCTCACTTACAATGGAGTAGAGTTTTTGTAAGGTTCTCCTCTTTAATCCCTATGTCCACATTTAGCCTCCCAGTGCTCCCCACTGAGATTCAAGGTTCTTTCCTTTTTGGCAGGTTCTCTCTCCAAGTTTCATCTTCCTACCACTATAAGACTGATAAGACTCTTCTTTGATTTTAAGAGGCTTTGTGCTTGCCTTTTTATCTTGTTGCCTTGTGTGGCTTAAGAAATTGGCACCTGCATCCAGGGAAAATGGAATGTCAGATTCCCTTCTCAACATCTCCATCCTCTCTGAGTTTTTGGAAGTCCAAGTTCAGGACTAGTTGGCATCCCCAAACTCAAGCTGAAAGTGTTGTCCCTGATGCACTGTGAGATTTCCAGAAACCGGGGGCTTGTCTGATCTTTGCTGTAATCTTGTGGCATGTTCACGGCAGCCCAGGTCATGTCTTGTTGCTCTGACACAGAGTCAGGGTGTGGTCATTTCCTGGCTTCTCAGGAAAACAGTGAAAATCTTATCTGATTATCATATAAAACTGTTGTTTTGAACCACTGCATTCTGAGATAGTTTGTGACACAGTAATTAAAAAGCAAAACATAATAAACAGCAGAACAAAGCACTTGACAATGTTAATTCACTGAACATCTCCAAAAAGTGTTTATGCGGTGTTAAAATATCTAATTAGATATAGGTACAAGTCTGTGAACATAGAATATTTTCTAAAATGAAACAAAGAAGGAAAGGAAGGAGGGAAAAATTCTTACTGTTTGGAATCTTTTTCTTCCTGGAACATTTGAATACAAAACTTCTGCTCCCATTAATTGGCAAGCATGGGGATAGATATCTACCCGCTGTGGACAACGGAAGAAAAAAAAAAAAGATAGAGCCTGAATCCCCGAGAGAATAGGTGAACAACCACACCAGCCCTGGACTTCTCCCTTTCAGCTTATTACTTGGAACAAATAAACTGTTATTTCTTTAAGACTCTTTGGCTTTAGGTTGTCTGTTATACAGAGGAAGTCCAGGGCTGGTGGAACATGTATACCACGCCAAGGGTTGTCAAGGAACATGTATAAAGGACACATGGGCAAAGCCAAAGCGGGGTAGGATCGAGGGTGGGAGGTGGGGATGGCTGGGGTGTGGGGAGTGGTGGGGGGAAATGGAGACAACTGTACTTGAGCAACAATAAAAAAAAGAAAAATGTACTAACTAAATAATACTGATATAATATAGACATTCTTCTCAGTTGAACTGGGACTGTTCTAAAAATATTATCACCTTGCTATTTTTATACAACTCCTGGAATAACAAAATATATATGTGACCTCTCACAGGTGGTCATTCTAAAAATATATATTATTTTTAAAGGCTCCTTAAAATGAATAATTAGCAAATGTTTCAAATATTAAAGCCATCCGTTTTTCTTCAAAAGGAGTAGCTGTGCATGTTTTTCTTTAACATATGGAGTAACTCAAAATAAAACTTGTTTGACAATTTATGAAATGCTTCATTAAAAATCATACATTGACAAAGGACCCTGTGTTGTAGGGTATAGACACTCACTGCTTGAGGAACTTAATGCATAACTATTTGAACTTGATATAGTTATGAAGTTGTAATCTAATTTACTTTATGAAGCCACAACACTCAATCTTAAAGATTTTTGAGGCACAAACAGTCAAGGTTAAATTCCTTTAGGCAATATAAACACTATTATGAAACAGGAAGAGGAAATCAATTTTCCAAAATTGGAATCAGAGACTCATTAAAATATTTATTATGTACACAAGATATTCTTGTGGTCTGCAGAGTTCTAGACTGGGGACAGACCATTACTGGGCCAAAAACTTGTAGCATTGATGAAATGACTTTTTAGGTAACAAATGTTAGCAGGAAAAGTTGACTTCTGCATAATACTATGCCACATGCTAAAAAAACACTGTCGTATCATTCTATTTTTCTAAAACTTTTAAACTGAATCTCATTTTCATGGAAAAGTTACATTAATATTGCATGGAGTAGTGAAATTATCTATATCTGTTTTGTGTGCCTATAATTTATAATAACAATGCTGAATTATGCTTAATCCACAAACTATGAGATGCATATATAACTATGAAATGTGACACAAGATTTCTATTATACTCTCTGTAGCAAAGGGAAAATTATTTCTCAAAGAACTTCCACTTTGTTTCTTAACTTTTATTCTATTTAGCATGCCTAGAAAAGAAATGAGGTTGACTGCATTTTAAGGAGACAGACCTGCATGTAATATGAGAATAATTTCCTTCCCTTAGCTCCTGTTAAAAAATCACTGTGATGGATTTTGACCAGGACCAATATATGAACTAAAGGAATGGTTTGCCCTTCTCGTGATGAAAGTCAATGGAAACATTTATAAAAACTATAGGTTCTTTCAACAAATGGTGCTAGAAAAACTAGACATCCTCATGCAAAAAAAACAAAATGAATCTAGACAGACACTATACACCCTTCACAAAAATTAATTCAAAATGGATCATGGAACTAAATGCAAAACTATAAACCTCCTAGAAGGTAACACAAGGGAAAATCTACGTGACCTTGACTTTGAAAATGACTTTTTTGATACAACCGAAAGCATAATCCAAGGAAGAAATAACTGGTAAATTGGACTTCATTCACAATTTCTGCTCTGCAAAAGATGCTGCCAAGAAAACAGGAATGACAAGAGACCAATTGGAAGAAAATATTTGCAAAAGATACATCTGATAAAGGACTGTTATCCAAAATACACAAGGACTCTTAAAGTTCAACAATAAGAAAACAAACAACTTGATTTAAAATATGGGCCAAGGCTTTAACAGACAACTTACCCAAGAAGACATATTGATGGAAAATATCCACAGAAGAAGATGGTCCACATCATATGTCATTGGGGAAATACAAATTAAGCCCGTGAGACACAACTACACAGCTACTGGAATGGTCAAAATTCAGAATACCAACAATGCCAAATGCTGATGAGGGAATGAGAAATGGTACAGCCGCTTCAGAAGACAGTCTGGCACTCTCTCTAGGAAAATCCCATCTCTCTCTTTAGACTTCCTAACTGAGTAAGTAAATCCCATCTAGGATAATCTCCCTTGTTTAAAGCCTACTGTTTGGAGACTTTAATTACTGTCCATTTACAGAATTTCTTTATAACAGTACCTAGGATGATGCTTGACTAAAACTGTGGTAGTGGGGAGGAGTGGAGGTGGGTGGGGGTGGAAGAGAGTATAGAGGGGGATAAATGATGATGAAAACTATTTTTTAAAGATTTTATTTTTATTTATTTTTAGAGAGGGAAGGGAGGGAGACAGAGAGAGAGAGAAACATCAATGTGCGGTTGCTGGGGGCGGTGGCCTGCAACCCAGGCATGTACCCTGACTGGGAATTGAAACTGCGACACTTTGGTTCGCAGCCCACGCTCAATCCACTGAGCTACGCCAGCCAGGGCTCTGAAAAGAACAAAACAACCTCTGAGGACTGTTGGTCAGCCTAGCCACAATTACACATCAAACCCAACCCAGGGCAAATTCAAAATTCATAAATTTAATTGTCAAAATGTGTGGTACCCATTTAAGTACCAATTAACGATGAAGTTGAAAAAAATTTACAGAGAAAAATGTTTTTAAATGACATAGATTCACCATTTGGGGTAATAAGTACGTGGAATAAGGCACTGTGCGGCCTAAGACTACTTTGCGTGTGGCTACCTTTTCGCAGTACTTAGGAGCCATGAGAAGGTTGCCGTGGCTTTGCCTGAAAGTTTTCATTCTTAATATGTTCAGCACTTCATACAGATGTCATGAAATCTCATTTTCTCTTCAAGTCAGATAATTTTTTTCAGATTTGTGAAGAAATTAATTTGCAAAACAGTCATGGCAAGGAATGCTAAAGAGGAAGGGTGTGCTTATACATGTTGTGGAGGTGATTCTTTTTATGGAGAAATGCAAATGAAAGACATCCAGATGCACACACATATCACTCGAGTACAAACTATGTGGAGACATCCTTTAGCCTTTTCTCACACCCCTCCCTTCATCTTCTTCCCACTTCCCTATCAAATGCAGCCCAAGGAGACCTAGAGCATTGTGGAGCACTCTTCTGTTTTCCATATTCATAAAAAGCATGCAAAATCAAGCAGGAGCAGATGGTGATATTTTTTTTTTCCTGAAGGAAGGACCAAAATGCATAAAATTTTAGTCTATGATGCTAATTTTTCAGGTGTATGCACCTTAGTTGACAGTGTTCATTGTTATTACCACATAGCTAGGGCTCTGCTTTTCTCATCACTGCAAATTATGAGGATTCAGTCTTAAACATCAGCTTGGCTTTGGTTTGACAAAGAGTGTGACAAAGAGACCTTCCAAGAAATAGATATACTTATTCTTAACAAAGGTTTTTAGGCTGCTCCTCTTCCTTTTTTAATTCTGTTTTTGTTCTTGAAAGCTACATCCATCTTTCCTGAAGGTCAGAAATGCTATCAATACACATTCTTTGCATGGATGATTAACTGAAGAATAAATATTCAAAATAGCATGTCCACCTTATGTGAATGTAATTACTTTCCGTCATAGTGAGGCTAACAGTCAAAAACGTGGCTGTCCTTAGCAAAGCTCACCTTGTTAGATTTGGCCTGTGATTTTGATCATAAACTTATTGGAGAAATTCCCAAGATATGTTTCCGGATCCACCCCGTGTCACCTGAGTGACTGTCTACTTGGACCTTTACTTAGGTACTAGCAAATAGAACATAAATGATGATGTTTGGTCTTTACTTGGGTTAGAGGGATGATCAGAGACTTATAGTATTTAGTAGCAAAGAAGAAAGTAGAATAGTAGTGGTTAAAAGGCCAACCAGAAAGCTCATTGGTTTTACTTGTCCTTGGAAGCACACCCAGGCACAGAGTTCTGAGTTCAAGCCTCTGTTGAACTGTGGCTTAACTGTGCCTGCTATAACTCATTGCTCCTGGGCCAGAAGTCCAGGTAAAGCAATGTAATGCTTTCAGTTATTACCTTTCACATGTGAAATCTTCCTTTTCTACAAGTTAAGCACATAGAAGAAAGTCAAGATAAAGAGTAGAAAAATTAATTTAAGTGTAGGCCTAAAAATTGCAGTTTAAATTTTAAGTGTTATTTCTATTTAGTGATTTGATGCCTAACACTTTAATATTTAATTTAGAGAGATATAATTATTTCTTTGTCTTAAGTAATATGATTTCTAAATTGTTTACTTAAACTCATTTACATTTACATTTTAAAGATTTTTTTTGTCTGATACTTGAGACCATGCTAAAATTAAGGAAGGAAAGAGAAAATAGGAAATAAAGAAATAATAGAGTAATTTGCACACATATCCATGCTGAGGACATATAGAAAAGTTAATTAAAATATATATGTACCTGTTAAATATTTTTATATCATTAGATACATAACAAGATTGTTAAGGATTGTGAGTCAAAAACCTCAGAAATAAAAGAAAACTAGAGAGGTGAGTCCAGTATGCTAAATGTTTTTCTTTTTTTAAATCAGTTTATTTTTATTTTTATTTATTTATTTTTAGAGAGGGAAGGGAGGGAGATAGAGAGAGAGAGAGAAACATCAATGTGCGGTTGCTGGGGGTCATGGCCTGCAACCCAGGTATGTACCCTGACTGGGAATCGAACCTGCGACACTTTGGTTCGCAACCCGCGCTCAGTCCACTGAGCTATGCCAGCCAGGGCCTAAATGTTTTTCTTATAAGTGTATTTGCTTGTTTTGTAACAAGTAGCCTGAGCCTGAGAAGTTTAACATATTTCCAAATCTTAGAGACCAAACTCATCAAGGAGTAGTGTCTGATAGAACTCCCAGTTTTGCTTTGTGTTGAGATGCCAAAGATATATACTTCAAAAGTAAGAGTAATCTGAAAGAGAGCTGATCCCTGTAGAAGCTCAATCTCAGCTCAGTTCACCACTGTCTCTGAAACTGGATTAAAATAATTCCAAACTTCCCTTGCTCTCACCCACTGCTGAAGTGAAATTTAAAACCATAGGCTTCACATTATTTCATGAGTTTTGTGCATGCAATGTATAGCATCCAATCAATATTAATTAGGCATGAGAGGAGATAAGACTGCCTGAAGCAAGCGAAGGACAAAGAGAGAGAACAACAAGAGGGGTGGGGAGAACAGCAACATGAAAGAAACAGATGTGCAGAACTCCACATATCAGAGCCTATATCTGAAGACCAGACTTTAAATTAAGTATCCTTAACATACCTTAAAAAATCAAGGTTGAGAAATGAGCAGATAATAAGAAACCATGAAAAACAAAAACAAAAATTAGAGGACAAGATCACAGTGTCTAGCTATAGCAGATTGAACACAACAAAAGAGGGAATCGGTGAACTGGAAGACACGTACGAAATGAATATCGAGACTGAACCCCAGCTATAGGGAAGGTTGGGTACCACCAAGAAGAAATTTAGAGATGGTAGCATTTTGAGTAAAGTCCTGAAGGAGGTGGAGTGTTCATCCATGCAAATACATAGGGGAAGAATTTTCCAAGCAGAAGGAAGAGTAAACGAAAATTCCCTGAGCTGACACTGCTCTTGTTTTTCTCAGAAAAGCCATAAAGCCTTTGACCTGGATGAGACTGACAATGGGGTGTGCTCACATGGAAACATGGTGGAGAGGATGGAGGCCTCTACCTGTCCAATGTTGAAGGAGTTGGAGAAATGAGGAGATCAGAGGAGACAGAGAAATAGAGACCAAAGAAGTAAGAAGGAAACCAAGAGATATTCATGTCCTAAAGCCATGTAAGACAGGTTTGAAGGGGAGAGGATGGCAAACACTGACTTCAGAACTGCCTACTGCATTCATGGTGACCGTGACAATACCTTTTGATAGGCGTGATAGGTATGAAAGCCCAACTAGAATTTTTCAATAAGGAATGAGAGAAGATCACAAGCTATGGAAGACATATTTTGTGGAAACTTGCCATGATGGACAGAAGAGAATTGTGTAGTAGCTGGAGGGAATAATGAAGCCAATAGATTTTTAAGGTGGTTTAAATACAATTGAGCTTACATGCTGATGTGAAACATCTCGCTGATTTGGGGGAAAGATTAATCTACTTGAAAGAGGAAAAAAAATGCTGGAGTATAATCCTTCAGTAATTGAAAGGGGGTGGAATCCAGGGCACAGAGAGGGCATCCATATTATCAGAGAAAACAGACCATATCAGCGCAATTGCTTGCAAGTGGGTAGATAATGTTGACGTTGTGGGGCTTATGGAGGTTGTACTCTGATTGTTTTGTTTTCTCAATGAAGCAGAAAGATAAGTCCTCAGAGGAGAAAAAAGATGGGGGAGGAGATATTGAAGATTTAAAGAGAGGGGAGACGCCATTTGCGAGTCTGAATGAACCAGTAAAACATTGTGTGATTTTAAAGACAGCACCAGGAGGATCCTGAATATAATAAGACCAGCCAGTTAACAGTGTGTTTCTTTTTGCCACATCCAGCTGCACGGTTGGGCCTCTCAGATGCAGCGTGGGTGGAGAGTTAGATTTAGTTACAGAGGTTTAACCAAACAAGGGAAGAAGTAGCGAGGGGCAAGAGAGCTGAGTTGAGGATGGATGCAAGACAATGTTTATAATAATTGGACTTTTTAAGCATCATAAGGAAAGAAGTGAGAAAATGGAGAATTGAGAGAAAGTGAAAAAGCAAGTCTACAAATCCTAAATTCTGGTGGGATCTAAGGATTTGTCAGCATCAGAACACAGGGAAAAGTTCTGGAATGTAAGTCCATGCTAACCAGACAATGGATGCTCTTGCAGCTACTGATAATGACAAGCTCCAAAATATGATTTGAGGTTGAGAGGCTTGAGGAAGGGTGGACGGGAGGTTGGATGCTATAGAGGCCCCAGGGTCCTAGAGCAATCGTACAGGTACCTTTTTAAATCACCACAAATTATTGCAGGGGTAGCATGACAATATGAGGGTAAATTCCACTTAACTCAGATTACTGAAATTTATTTGTAATGGAAGATACAGTCTTCGTTGCTGTTTTATGTTTAAGATTCACTGCATTGCATCTGGTTTCCTTTAAGCCTTCAAATGCAACCAAAAGAAAGGAAAGGAAAGGAATTGTATTTAACGTTATTGCTTACATTGGGCAACATGTTTTACCCAATGAGCATCAGATGAAGTAGTTTCACTTATGGGAGTTGTCGGAAATGGTAAAAATTAAGAAATTTAATATTTTTAAAGATCAAAGACACATTAATAAAAGCGATTATTTGCAAAGTTCTGTGATCCTTGTTGATCATAAGCCTGTGAGGTAAATACTACCGTTATCCTATCATTGTCGAGGAACTGAAGAAGAGTTTAAATGACTATTCAAGGTTAAAGAGCTAGAAAGTGAAAGAAGAGGGATTTTAACTCGAACTGAGTCCTGAGATCTTATTCTCTGCCCCATGACAAGTATACAAAGTGGGGGTTAACAGACTTCATACAGACTATTATTCCTATAGTGAACTCACCTATTTCAAGTTTCCTTGGTGTTTCCAATTCATTACATCTTCCTAAATGGTATCCTTTATTTGTGTGTCCTTAAATGAAATCATTTTATAGGATATGTTATCAATTATGAAAGTGATGAATTGCTGCATTACTTTCTAAAGAGCTGCCCTAGCAAGCTGTCAAGTGTGAAATTTCCTCCAAAAGCTCCGAGGTCACCAATTGTCTTGTTACAGCCCTAACAAGGACGCTTCCTTTGCTAGCGATGCGGTTAGTTGTCAGGTCTCATCATATGCTCTTTTCTCATAATTAACTCAAGACAAATATCAAGTTGCATGGAAGCTCGTGTTGATCAGTATTCCAAGGTCTTTGTAGACTTATTAACTGAAGCGAAGGTGGTGGGCAACACTGAACATACACTAGGTATTCCTCAATGCCTTTAAGTACCTTTCATGAAGAATACTATAATAGACAGAGGAAGTACCATAAAAGTCAGTCTGATTAAAATTAAATAAGAAAGGAGGTAAGTATATTAAGTAGGCATAAAACTTAAAACACCCAAATATTATTACAGACTTTTTATTTGCTCTGTCACAAGACTCTGTTTATTTCATTTATTATGATAGGCTATGGATGGAATGTTTGTGTCCCCCCCCCCAAATTCATATGTTCAAATCTCAACCCCCCAGTGGGGTAGCATTAGGAGGTGAGGCCTTCGGAAAGTGATTGGATCACAACGGCAGGACCCAAGCGTATGGGGTTGGTGTCCTTAGAGAAAGCAACACCAGAATGCTCCCTCACTCTTTCTGCCATGAACCGGGGAGCAAGAGTGGGCCCTTGCTGAGTTCACCAGCTCCTTGACCTTGGACTTGTCAGACTTCATAATGGTGAGAAATAAATACTTATTCTTCAGGCCATCCAGACTATATTATTTTTGTTAGGGTGGCCCTAACAAACTAAGACACATGTAATCAATAATTCTATTTACCTTCCCAAGCCCCACTTTAAAAAGAGATTAAGAAGAGGGACCACTGAGCATCATGCTGAAGACACAAAAGAATGTCTGGCACAGAGCGGGCGTTTCAGAAAGTTTGAACAAATCTCGGTTTCCTGCACTTCCATATAAAGTCATTTAAAACCCAACCATGACCTGTTTTCACGTATTTGCAAAGAAAAATCCTTTATAAATTTTAAGAATGGTGATTAGCAAACCCATTTTGGGTTCAGTGTTGTTTTGTGTAATCTCCAGTTTGAAAACACCTCACACGGTTGAAAGCACAAGTGTTGTTTTTTGTAGATTGATGTATTCTCACTGCATTTTTCTTTTTGTTTTTAATATGCTTGGCTAAGTCTGAAAAATAGGCAAAAACAAATGCAGATCTAGTTTGGTGGCAACTGAAGCGTTTATCAATTCAGGAGTGGAAGAACACTTCATAAGAAAGAATGGAAAATTACAAAGGCAAAACCAGTAAAAAAAATGAATAATTAGTTGTGAAGATACATAGCAACAGATTAAAACTTAAAACTAGCAAATATTACAAACATAAGAAAATTCAGAAAAGTTATTTTTACTAACTTCCTGACACATTTTTAGAATCTTTTTCCTCGAAACTTTTTGCTGACTATACTTCAAATGCCGCATTTGACAACAATTTTGTAATACTTTCCATATAGAGAATAGAGAGGTCATTCAGCATTTTCTCTAGAAGAGCTTAGAATTGTTTATGGTGTATACTTTCTCAGAGTCCCTCATTATCTTTAAATGGAAGCGTATTTTAGAATTGTCTAATTTGAAAAAACTGCCGTAAGCGCCTTTCACGTGGAAAATGTAGGATTCTGGGGCCCTCCCCAGTGAGCTCCCAGGACCCTGACCTTCAACACTCCGGGCTGAGAAACGTCATTGGCCAATTTGTCACTGACGTCCTGGTTTCAGTGCCATGCTGTGATTTTGACGTTATCCTCGCCCATGTTTCAGGTCCCATCAACAAGAAATTTAAACATTCTTCTAACGAGTTCATATGATCCATGCTGCTGAAATAATTGGGTTATCAAACAAGTCAAAAGCCTATTAATTACTTGTATTCAGAATTTATCTCTTTCTTTACACAAGCCACTGGTTTTGGTGTGATCGGAAGTCGTTTTTCATTATAATTTGCTCCTCCGTGTCAGAATCATCTCGATTTATTATTCCTCTTGTTTTGCACTCCATCAATTTTATCTACATTTTTTTCCTCAGGTCTTCACTAAATAAATGTAATATCCATATGTACTTTCAATTCAGGAGTTTGTTCTTTCTTTCTTACAGAAACTTTCCAAACAATGTTTTTCTCCAATTGTAGGTCTCACGGCCTCTTTTTCTCGCTCTCACGCCTGGGTCCACCCCGGGGAAATCCCACACAAGGAAAAGTAATGTGGAGGGAAGTGAGGATGGAAAGGGGCAGCTGTCTAAAGGAAATGTGGGTTGAAAGTCTTTAATTTAGAGAATGTTATCACACAAACACACCCCCACACCCATGTATAATCACCTGAACGCACGGATAGGGTCTCCTCGGGACACGGGAGGGAGGGGCCCTGCGTGCAGCCTCCGCAGTTGCACGGAGCCTTTGCCTGGTCAGGGGTGAAACAGGAGTGTTCTCCCCCTCAGTAAGCGGGTCTGATGACTAGGTAACTGCTTGCAGTGCTCAGCTCCAAGGAGGACAGCAAACATACTTTCTCATTAAAACTATGAAATGATTTTAGAAACAAATTGGAGAAGAACTTGCATGTAGTTCTTTGAAAGTAATTCTATTTCCTTAATCTATGCATTTAAAGATTGATGTATTGCAAATGGAAACAACTTTTAAAAGCATTAACACCAAGTCTGAGAGACATTGAGCACATTTTTAAGACCATAAACCCTTGACAAAGTTTATTTAATTTGTTACTGATTTTTAATGTATTGGTGGAATACATTAATCCATGAATTCAACATTTGAAATGACTAAGACACTAACAACTTAACATTTAACAGGCAGGATAAACAGGCAACATGGATAAAAAAAAATCCTCCTGATTAAGGAAAAATGTAATGGCGAATAAGGAATGATTCATTTCTGCTTAAATTCTCTTTCCTGTAAGAGAAAGATAATGATGCAGAAAGCGGCGCTTTCCCAGTAAAGCCAGTGGGTGCTGGGGCAGGTAATTAGAGTGAACCATGCAACCAGGGCCCTCAGCAGCCTCGTCAGTGGCTAAAGCAGAGCTGAAACGTAACCAGGGTCACCAGTAAACTGAGGAGACTCAACGGGAAACAACTGTATGTTTTCTCAATGATTCTACTTTTCATCTGAGCAGCATGAGTCCACTCCCCTTGATGTGGTCTCTTCGCCAAATTAACTTCTCAGCCGCATTTGCTACCATTACAGTCTTACTCTTGTGTTTAAGACATACTTGTGTTCGTTTTAATTGGACAGCCTCCTCTCTGGATGCCGGCCAGAGGGCTTCTGTCCTCTCTGAAGATTGACTTGGAAGAATGTCTGTCGTGTGTGTGAGTGTGCCCTCCGCCCCCTGCCCCCACCGTTGGGCTGGGCACAGGAGTGGAGAGGTCACTCTGGATCTCAGATCCCATCTCTCCCTTTTCCTCTTCTGAGCCCCAGCTTCACCGGCATTGAAAGGAAAGTCAGGGAAAAGGTAGGAGAACAGGTGAACCTCCGACCTGCATGGCAGGGACACAGCCCGATTCTATGGGTTCTTGCTGCTTCTCTGGGTGACATCATAACCCGGGGGAGGGTGGAGGACAGTTATGACGTACGTGTGTTTTTTTGCTGGAAGTCCCCTATCACGGCAGGAGAGGGATTCTGTTAGTAGCAGGATGAGTGTCCCGGGCTCCATGTCTACTTGAAGTTAGAGACCTAACCTTTCAAGCCACTCATCCCCATAGGTGAGTCTTTCCCTCCAGGTAAATTCAGCTACTCGGTTCCAGGGTGAGCGTTGTCTCTGATCACCCTGGATTACCAGGAGTGGACTGGAAGAAGAGACAGTGAGGGAAGATGCAGAGGGTTGAACCGGATGACTGACTAAGGAGTCTACACCGAGGAGAAGAAGGGTGATGTGATAACCTTTGTAAAAGTGTCAGATCAACAAAGGCAGCTCTGTTGATGCTCTGAGGTTGTCAGAATTTGAATGCTAAACATGAAATTTTGGGAGTACCTGTGCTATATGTGTCCAGAGAGTATGTCTCAGACTTCATAGGAGGATCTTAATTTTTTAAAACTCCAGGCAAGAGAGGAGAAAAGTCAGTATTCAAGTGGGAATATTTTGCTTATTTTGCCTGATCTACTGAAGTAGTTGCTCAAATAATCTTAAATTATTCAACTTGCTCCTTATTCAATATTCATTTAACAAACATTTACTGAATTTTAGCTAGTTGTCAGGCACGCTACAAGGTTCTGAAGCAACAGCGATGAAGACAATAAAACCTCTCTTAAAAAGCCTCACCTTAAAGCAGGAGGCTGACAATTAACTGGGACATTAAAAGAGAATGCAGAGGGACTTTGCAGGGGTCCTCCTGACCTGCAGGTGGGAGACAGGTAGAGATGCAACATCGTCCCAGCCCACCTATCACCACCTCTCAGGCACCTGACACTTCGCAGAGCTGACTGAACACGAGAGCAAAGAAGAGAAAAACATATGGCAAATCGATACAGCAACACGGAAGAATGTTCCCTTCCAACGTCTGTTTGATTTTTTTCTAAAAAGTTCATATTTTTACAGTAATCACCACGTCTTTACCTCTAAAAATTTCCAGACCCTCTCCTTGCTCATCCACACACCTTCTCAAAGCCCCGGTGTGTTCTGCAAGACAAATAAAAGCTAAGAGAAGTAGTTCTCAGACTCTCCTGCACTTCAGAATCCCCTGGGGAACTTTTAAAATGCCCTTTGCCCAGGGACACACCCTGGAGCAGTCAAATCAGGACCTCTGGGGGTGGGATTCAGGCATCAGCATTTTTTTACAGCTCTCCAAGGGCTTCTAACGGGCCTACAATATTGAGTTCCACTGCCTTGGAGCATTCAGTAAACTCAAACCTGGTCGCAATTCAAACCGTGACTTCGTGTGTCTCGGGTGTGGCCTCCATAAAGAGCTTAAGTTCATGGCTCATCCCAAACAACCCAGGTCAAATGCGGCCGTGTTCCGAATGCACCTAGGGTTTGGAACCCGGCTGCCTCAAAGCTGGCCATGCAGGCTGCGGTCTGGGTGGGTGGCAGAGGATGACCAGGGCAGCTAATCACCTGTAACCCGTAACATGTTTGTAATAACTAAGAGCCACTGCATTACTTAACGTCCATGCAACCAGATTGCTTTAGAAACTCAGTGTTTTTGAAAAGCAATAATACAGCTAATTATGTTACTTTTGAAATAAAAACAGTAAGAGTCCATGTGATGCTAAGGGAGAACCTTCAATTCTAAAGGACAATGTACCTAAATGACGATACTCAACCTAAGAGACTACTATGTAGTAATACGCTCATCTGGGGCGAGATGGAATTTAAACTCTGGGATAGACAAGTCGTGTTCTTTTTCAATTGATTTTTATAGTGTATTTATTTTAATCCTCATGTGGGGACATGTTTACTGATTTTAGAGAGAAAGGAAGAAAGGAACATCAAATGGGTTGTCTCTGGTATGTACCCTGACCAGGGATCCAGCCCACAGTCTAGGCACGTGCCCTGACTGGGGACTGAACCCACAACCTTTTGGTGTTTGGGATGATGCTCCAACCAACTGAGCCACCTGGCCAACACAAGTCATTATTATTTTTAAAGTTTTCTTTGTCTTGTGTTAAACCCTATGTTCTTTTAATCGGTGAATCTTCCAATCTCAGTATTATTCTGAAAATGATCATGTTTTTCCCCAAAACAGTTCTGTGGGAGCTTTAAACAAAATCAAAATAAAAGTCATTATTATTGTGCCATTGAGGAAACCAGAGTGAGTACCACACTTCCGTCAGCGTTTCACCAGTGTTCAGGAACACGTAACATTTTCCTCAACTTTCCTCCCACTGTAATTTTGTGTTCTTCATAATTCTCTAAGATATCTTAGAATTTTTACCATTTTTTTACAGACTCTATGCAGTTCTGACCAGTAAAGTTGTAAAATAAAGGCACTCTTAAGCTTCTGTCCACTCAGGACTCGTGTGCCCAGGCGCTGGTATGCGGTCTGATAGGTTTGGTTCTGACAAACAATGCACATGCCCTAACTTACGACTCTGTCTCAGCTTTAGTGGGAGGTTACAATAGGAGATATTCAGTATTTCTGAATTCCCTGAGAACTCTTTCACCCTCTCTACCAGGCACGCAGTGTTCTCCAAGATGAATGACTGGATTGCATTCCGGTTATTAAAGTGAGGTTTATTATGCTGTTCAACAAAAGTGCATTTAATAGCATTTTCATTATATTCAAATCATTTCCAGAGTTACACACTCAAGAAGCCAATGAAGTGTAGTTCTGTAGAGAATTACTCCTGTGTGAATTCAGGCAAAGTAAGAATGGTGTATTATTCTTAATGGAAAAATCCCAAATACATAGTTGAGCTATAAATACATGTAAAGATGAATGATATGTTTTCCAAAGGTATTTGACTATGAAGTTAAGGTGCTTAAAGCAGAAACATATAAAGAAGCTTAAATATTTCTTATGGGAGATGGTGATATGCTGTTCACTCTCTGCAGTACTATGGCCGTCGCTCCCCTGCCTGGGGTGTGTGTAAAGGTCCATGTGCCCAGTGCTGGTATTTCTCCACTTCCCTTGGGACACTCGAGCCTTCCCTGCTGCTGGGACGAATCCTGAGTGCATTCGTGTGCGTAATTTTCCTCCTACTTCTTGTCTTTATTCTTTGGGATTAGGTGAAACCCTTCCCCGTAACTATGCCCGAGAAGCCTGGCAATCAGATCATGAAAAGAATAGAAGATAATGGGAGAGAAAACTTGTTTTACCATCTTCATGACATGCATATACTTACCATCTGGAAGTGCTAATGATTTAAAGGGGAGTGGATTCTGAATACTTAAATAAGGGAATGATCACACGTTAAACCTAAAACTAAAAATCAGATATTTTTTCCAACTCCTACAACTTAAAAATCACTTTTATTCATAATTAATACCCATTGACAGAGGGTGTTATTCTCCATTGTCTTTCCATTCCTTCTGCTGTGAGTTACAGCAGTGCATTTGTAAGCAAATTTGTGAGAATTATTTTCTAACTTTAGTTTTTCATTCCAGCCGCTCACATCAGGCATATAAACCTGTATTTTCTTATTATCGGAAAAAATGAGATCAGTCCAAACAGAAGGCAGGCCGTTGGTCAAAAAACAAACTAAAGGAAGGAATGGGAAATATGACCCACAACACTATTCTTTCCATCAGCAGTGCACTCTACCACCAGCTGTTTATAATTGGGAAACTGGAAAGACTATTGAAAATGTGTTTTCAGAGGCTGAGTCTCTTAGGAAAGTTCATTGCACTCTTTTATTTGAAAATAGACTCCACACAGAATTGAGCCCAGTGTATATGGCCAGAGAAAAATATTTGTAATAAAGTAGTACCTTAAGTGGCAGAATTCAGTATTTAATAAACCTGTGGAAATTAGGTTCTATTTCAAAGTTTTCAGCAAAAAATTAACATATTTAAAGTAACCTCAGCTTTGTTAGTTTTTTTCTTTAATTTTAAACTAATTTTTAAAATTTGATCTAACATGATTATAAGGATTATACACTTGCAGTATAAATTTTAAATCATTGCAACATAGGCCTATTTTTAAAATCTATCTGTATTTTAATATTTTAGTAATTATTTCAATATTGCCCATTATACTATTTGTTTATCCTTATAATTTTCTAGGTGGTAGTTTTGTTCTTAATGATTTGAACAAATATAAGCAGTTATAGTTTCAAACTAACAGTTATTCTTAGCTAATGAAAAACAATGGACTTTAAGAATAAATGTTAGTTTTACAGTAAGAATACCCATATAATTTTTTAGGTCTTTTTAGATAATATTATTAATAATTAAATTTTGAGATTAGTATTTAATTTATTTCCAGGAAGAATGGCAATGACCTCTTCAGATTCAAAATGTTAAAATATTACTCTCATATGTGTTGACCTCATTATATTACAACTTATTTTACTATTTGTTAGAAAAAATAAAGGCTATTTTTTTTTTTACTTTCGGTCTAATGGTTTCATTGAAATATACCTTGAGAAATACCTTTGTAGAAATAAGGTATTCTATTGAGGTCCTTTTAAAAAGTTTCAGTCACTAAATCCATTGTACCTTTTAATGACACTACTATTAAAACTAATAAATGAATTTGGTAAAGTTGCAGGGTCAAAAATATGCAGAAGTCTATTGCGTTCCTCTATGCTAATAGCAAACTGTTAGAAAGAGAAACTAAGGAAACAATCTCATTTACAATTGCACCAGAAAGAGTAAAACACCAAGGATTAAATTTAAGGGAGGAGGCGAAAGACCTGTACTCTGAGAACTATCAGACGTTGATGAAGATGATTAAACATGTACACCTGAAACAAATATCATAGTGAATAGCAACTATAATGTAATAAGAAAAAATACACTATTGTAAAGCTGTGGCAATCTATTAATATGAAGTACATATAAGCACTAAGATGTTTTAGCATTAGGTACATTTGAATTTCAAAAGCATCTATATCCTTCTGGTTGTCAGATTATCCAAAGAAGCTCAGCATTGAGACCAGGAAATCAATGCTGAATTTTACTTCTCCATATCCCCAATGCCCAATTACACAATGGAACAAATATGGTCCTTTTAAAACATGTATCAACACCTTTAATCCACCAGAGTTTAATACATAATTTATGTAGCAAAGTGCATAATTCTGTAGTGGTGCAAAAAAAGTTAATGCTCTTTAACAGTCCCCAGCATTCATGGGAAGAATTTATGTACTTGAGAAATAAAATTGAATAAGATTTCAGTTATGTCACTTTATTGAGCTATGGCCTTTTGGGTTAATAACTGCAAGAACTGGAAAGTAGGGGTCAGTTTTTCAGGGTGTCTCATTTAATGTGAAAGCCCACGTGCAGGACTGTGGACCCATGTTGTGGGTTATGCTGTGCCCTGTGGGAGGGGCGAGGTGCAATTTGGTTCAGTAGTCAGCTGAAACTTCCCATGGAAAATCTTCATCCTCGTACAATAAAAAACAGAACGATTTTCTCTTATGTGAAAATATGTGTTCCTGAGATAGTCTCTAATTAGAAGCCATATGAGTTTCAGTAAGAGCACCAGTAAAATTTAAACTCAGAAAAACAATTTTTTCTTTTTGTCTATGGACCTACTAGTCTATATCCTCACCCCTGGTCTGCATTTTAAGACCCTTCTTTTCTAGCAAAGATCCTACAGCAAGACTTAGTTTAGTGTATCAGTGGATGAAATTAGTCAGGCTCGCTTCAGTGAACCAATATATGTGGTCATCCATTCGTACCTACTTTATTGTTCAGGTTAGTTGTCCTGGAGATTTAAACACCTAACATAGGTGAAGGTAACCTTGACCTCCACACTCACCATGGTTATCGGTGACCGAGATGGCTTTCCTCTTTCCTGTACCTTGACTGAAATGCAGATAGCTTTCTTCCTGCTTGTAGGTCCCTGACTTTCCTTAGAACTTCTACTTTGGAAAAGCTTGGGATTGTAAGTTCTTTCTCTGCCCCATTGAGCTGTGAATCTTCTACAATGCAGAAACATTTTGCGCGAAGACCTGGGAGTTACCTCTTTGAAATAAAATCACCTGAGAAGACAGTGCCTCTGTCTCTCTGTCCCTGTGGGAAGGCAGGAGCCTAACGTCCATAGATGGCAGCTGGAAGTCACAGTGGCAGACTCAGATGGTCTAAGCACATGGACCAATCACACCTCAGTGTCTTCCAGGACATTTCCCCTAGTTCACCCCGGCATGCAAACATCCTTTCCCCCTTTGTTTCCGCTGGGTTGAGTTCAGTCTCTCCGCTCTGTTGCAATAGCCTTGAATGAAATCTTCCTTGACACTTTAAACAAGTGTTCAGGGCAATTTTGCTTTTACATCAGTTACTAAGTGTTCTTCCTCGATCCTTCTGTTCTGTCTACATGTCGATCACTCCCTTTGTCTCGTAGTCTATTTCAAAACATTTGGAAAAGTCTCTGAACTGATAAGAACCATTATATATGGGTTGTAGCCCTTGAAGCCAAAATAATGAATAAAAAATGAAATAAAATGAAATAAAGGGAAGGAGGGACAAAGCAAGTTCCTGATATGATTTTTGCAAAGGATACATAGCTATTGTATAGCTAAAAGTACATGGCTATTATATTTTACATATGTTGAGCATTGACACATGGTTTAGTCAAGCTTTCTTGTTTGCCCTGGTGAACAGATGTATTAGTGGGGCTGTATAGCCCTCTGAGGGTCCCAGATTTTTTGCAGGGTTTTCATTTCTACCTTCCCACCTTGCTAGCTGGAGTCCTTGTCCATTTTATTTTCTCTGCTTGGGTGTTGAAACCGGCGATCACTTTTATATCACCTGCCATCTCCTTGCTCACATTTCTGGTCCCTGTCACTCCCCTTTCTTTTGGGCAAGTGTAGCCAGGCATAAAAATATCTTATTGCATTTATTTAATATTTAGTTATCAATCTAGGTGTTCAGCAGAATTTTTTCAGAGTTGCCCTGTTCAACTATGAGGTGACTCATGGCTTTCCAATAGAGCAGAACTTTTTAATACTTGTATTTATTTGCACCACTGAAGTTCACATGTAGACTGTGTACAACTATCTAGTGATGGTGTATCTAGACTGAAGTTATAGTACACATAATCATGGTGATTTTAATACAGAATTCAGTGTGACTTAGTAACAATTTGCATTGTCACCTCAAATCTGAAACAGTCCATTGTCAAATCTATGACTCCAATAAAAATAAAATAAAATATGATCACTCTAGTTCTAACATTTTCTTAAAATTGGAACTATAGATACTAATGCTTATCTAGCATTTGAAAACTATTGGTCAATGCACCTAATCGATAAGAGGACAGTTATTGGCATATGACTAGTATAAACGATTTCTTATAGCAGACTTGCAGCTTTATAGACTCTAGTGTAACTTCTGTGTAAAATCTGTACTGTGAAAGTACATAAAATAGATGCAAACAAACGCATATTAGAAAGACTAACTGAGTGTCCCTTGGAGACTTTTTCCTTCAAATGATGCGTCCTGGAACTGTCTGGGAAACAAGATTCTTAACACATTCAACGTGATTGGTGGTTTAACGAAGCACTCGTAGCAAAGGGAAAAAAGTGCCTTTTCTTTTCTAACTAAATATTAAGTTAGTTCATCTTCAACATTGCTTGAGCTGCAGCATGTATTATAGAACGCAAAGCTAATTGCTTTAGCGCTCCAACCCTCTGAGCAGTGCAGATGTTATGCAAATGGTTTAGTGCTCATTTTCAGAAAGTAAACAATTGTGGTAAATTTGCAAGGGTTTTCTCTTTCTCTCTTTCTCTCTCTCTGCACTCTAAACTTTCCAAAAATTGTTGCTAGATACAACTCAGATAAATTGAATGTTTTCATGGAGCAGAAACCTGTCAGATGTGCAAGCATGATAGATTTTTTCCTAATTATAAAATTTCATAACATTAGAAAGCAACATGCAGTTAAACAGAACAATTAGTGTTGAGCTGCATCCATAATTTGATGAAACGCATTCTTGCTATCCCGGACAACAAGAATTTGTCAGGTGTGTCTGTAAGGAAGTGTAAAATGCAAAGAGATTTATATATTTACATGAAATTTATACTTGGTAATTATTGAAGATATTTTAAACTTTATTTTGTGTCAACTACAAAGATGAATTTAAAAGAAATACGTTAATGATAAACATAAAGACGATTTTGAAATTCAGCAACTATGTAACTTATAATCATTTATAAATATGTCATTCAGGTTGCTTAGAAATCTGAATTCTAACAATTTATAAGGATTCTTACTATAGAAGGTCAGGGTATCAATAACTTCTTAATTATGTAAACTTGAGAAAGTGTGTGTTTTCAATGTCTATCATTGCTGTAACAAATTACCACAATTTATAGGCGGAACACCATGCAAATTTATTCTTTTAGAGTTCTACAGTTCAAAAGTCCTTAATTCAAAATGCCAGTAGGGATGTGTTCCTTCTTGAGGCTTGAAGAGAGAATCTGTCTCCTTGTCTTTTCCAGCTTCTAGACGCCATCTGCCCTCCTTGGCTGCTAGCCCGTTCCTTCATCTTCAAAGCCAGCAGGCCGCAGTCTTCAAATCTGGCCGTCTATCTATCTATTATCTATCACCTCTCTCTCTATCTCTCTATCCATCTATGTACCTATCCGCCTATCTGTCTGACCTTTGTTTCCAGGGTCACATCTTTTCTGCTGGATTCTCCAGCCTTGCTTACTTCCTTATAAAGATCTTTGTGCTAATTTTGGGTCTGTCCAGATAATCCGGAATAATCTTTCTATTTCAATGTAATCACTTCTGCAAAGCTTTTTTTTTCCCCTGTGTAATGGGTTGAATAGCAGCCCCAAAAGCCAAAACCACCTGGAACTTAGGAATGGGATTTTATCTGGAATAAGATTCCTTGTAGATGTAACTTAAAGATCCCCAAATGAGATGATCGTGGATGGGAGGGGCCCGAAATCCCATGGGGAATGTGCAGCCACAGAAAAGGAGGCGCCGAGACACAGAGTGAAGGCTGTGGAAATGGAATCTCCCTCAGAGCCTCCAGAAAGAATCGACCTTGCCAACACCTTGATTTTGGCCTTCTGGCCTCCAACGGCTTTGAGAGAATACATTTCTGTGGTCTAAAGGCCCTGGATGTTTGTGGGGATTGTTTGTGGCAGCCCTAGGAAACTAGTACACCATTTAAGGGAAAAGAGTGAAAAGATCTGGGGATTTTAGGATGTGACATCTTTGGAAGGGCATATTCTGTCTACCAAGCATGCAGATATCCTACCAGATTTGGGAAACTGCCCTCACATTCTGGCATGATGCATCGTTTATTTCTGTCTCATCGGCGGTAGCAGGATGCTTGAAACAATGTCTTAACATCTCTTTTTATGGGCGATGATGATGTTATTGACACCCAAGCACAAATAGGTTCTGGGGAAAAAATGTCATTCATTCCCTAAGGAACAGGTTGCTGAAAGGCTGATGATAAAGTATTTGGGGAGGTTAGATGAAAAGACACATTCTGGAAATCTGATATACTGGCCCTATAATTTAGAAATACTTGTTATTCTTTTTTTGTATTGGTCCTTGACTACAAGAGCAATAAAATCACACAGAGTAATTTATCAGTTGAAATTCTCTGAACAAAACAAACCCCGGTGCCAACTCTGTTTTCCCTGTGAGTTTTGTCTGATGTACACAAAGAACGCACTTACTTAACTATTGCTCTCCCATGTGTTTTCCAGAAACTAACATGAATGTTCATCTAAGAGGCCCCAGCTTTAATTTGACAGTGAATTATTGCTAAATCTTCCAAATACTCCACAGTGTTAGACTGTTTACTATTACATTTTACTCCTAGTCTTAGGGTAATTATAAACTCCTGTTAAATCTCTCTCTGGAGATCTTTCTCATAGTAGACAAAGATATTAAATCAATGGATTAGTAGATCGAATAGAATTGATCTGATCTATCAATAACAACACTACTGTGGTTATTTTATGTGTTGAATTTGAATAACTCCAAATCAACGATAAAAGAATTACAGACAGCCTTTGTGAAAATGCTCAAATACTGATTTATACCGTTTGCTGATAGTTCACCACAAGTTTTCTCAATGTAAGCAGCTATCTCTCCATAACTACCAATTAAGTGTCTTGGCTGGATTTTATAAATAATAACTGCAAGTTGGCTGCTGCTGTAGCTATTCATGCCCCCAAGCTTACTTCTTCTAACAATGATGGCATCTATACAAGCAAAAGAAAGTATGCCTTCTTACTGTTTGATCGCAGACAATGCAAGTAATTCAACCCAAAATTTATTTGAGCACACTTAGGTATATATATACCCCAGACAGACGCAGCATGAGAAATAAGCTAATTATTTAATTTAATATGTGTGAATTAATTTAATACATTTGACTACAATTTCTCACTGCCTTAAGTTTATTTTCAGACGAGACATAAATTATAGAGTTTTTTTAAATAGGTTCCATTCCTACTTGCCTGTTGCAAGAACATATGGGACTTGATGTCTAATTGAACTTCATTGAATTACAAGGGGCTCAGTCTTTCTCAGAAACGTTGTTGTCTTTGGGTCACGCAGTCATTTGAAACGAGCAGAAGAGAGGCAGGAGCCTACCCACAGCACTCCGTGCTGCCTGTCCTTCGGACGAGACTTTCTGGAGGAGAGGTCACCCTGAATTACAGTACGAAACTGTGGACTATTAGAGTAGTTCTAAAAATGAATAACAGACAACTTCTAGAATGCTGTTTTATTTTTGTGTGTGTGTGCTGTAAGACAGGATTTTTCTCCAGAAGTGCGGAGCCGTGTGAAGTACTTTAAAGCATCACTGAACATTGGGATACTTTCCTTAATCAAATGGGTCTGATACTACGCACATCAGGAGACCTCCATGACTACCTGCTAGTGTTCGGACATGTTCATAAATAGAGTGAACTTCTACGTGTCCACAAGCTACAGGTGTGCATCATAATTGATGTTAAATATGTTACTGAATTTTCCTTAATGTTTCTATGTTTATCAGTTTCCATCAAAAGAACCCAAACTCCTTACCAGGCTACATGGGAGCGTGGGGGGTTGTAATATGCTAGTTCCTTTCTCTTGGCTTTGGCTAGAACTGGGGAAAGCAATAATGAACATATGACAAAATTAGGGGGTATTCCTCTTCAAGTGAAAATAAAACCTTTTCAATGGACATTGAGGAAAAAGCGAATGAGTGAAAATTAACCCAATAAAAACATTTTTCACCTGGAGTGTTTTCTTATGAGCAGGATTCACAAAGACAGGAACCTGGCACTCACTCCCGATCCACTCTCCCTTCACGATGGCTCTGTCAAAAGTGCCACTGTCATTACCTTCCTCAAGACTGGGTCTAGGAAGGTCCATGTCCAGTCCAGATTGTCCAGGTCTACCTGTTACTTTCAAAATGAGGTGTCCATGAGTTGGCACTTTTCAAGTTTCTCAACTTTTCTACTTTTTAACCGATTTGTTCATCATTTCTCGTCTCTTCTCAGCTCATTGCTCCCCTCATGGCTTTGCACATAACCTCCTTCTCGCTCTGTTACCACGCATGATCATATTCCCGCTGGAACTTGTAAAAATATTACCTCTCTAAAGACCCCGTCACTAAAGGAGTTCACATTCTGAGGTTCTGAGAGACAGTTCTTCGACATAAACATCTTAAAGGAGGGCAAATTCAGCTCATGCACCTTCCCTTAATTCATGCAGATTGGTCTCATGCTTAATAACCTGTGTAAGGTGTGTGATATCGAGAGTAAGACCAATTATTTGGGTAGTTTGAGGGTGAAGAAGCCTCACTGGATAATTCAAAAACATAATCATTCACTTGCAAGGTTTAAATTGGTTGAAAATGTCATATATATTTTTAACTCATTTTCCTCTTCCAGCTTTCTCTATTGGCATGACTTAAAGTCACAGGAAATGGTAAAAGAGCATCAAGTTTACCCATTTGATGTGAAATAAAAGGCCTTCTTAAGAGCCACAGCAGACCTTTAGCAAATCGCTGCTGAGCTGGTGAGCCATAAGCAATGGGAAGAATTTAATAAACTTCCACTCTATTCAATTGTAAAAATCTAAAATATCATTCCTGAATAGGCTTGCTGGAAAACAATCCCGTCATATTTGATAGTGTTATTGTTTGGCATTACTCTGTACAGAGAGTTCGTTTGGATAGAAATAATCTAAACTGAATCATGAGGAATTTTCAATGATATTCCTGGCCATCAGTTACTAAATGGTCAGCACGATGCCATGTTTTGTATAAAGTACTAATAGCACTTAAGAATTCCCAATAACTTTACATAATTACCCTGTCTCTGGATGGAAGACAAGATGGGATGGCATATTTTAACTCCTAAGAGTGAATCATTTTAACAAATTTATGTAGAACCTCTCTAACAAACGTAAGTTAACATAGAATGACAGTTCACTGTTGTCACTGAGAATGAAGACAAATGTTCAGCCTTAGTATAAATTAATTGTGTTATTTTCTGTATTACTTGATATAAAACCTCCATCTCAAAAATCTTTTCACAATCCTAAAATCTATTAATTCAAGAAATGACAAGATCGTTGTCAGCAATTGTGTTGACATTTTAGGGTATGCAAGAATGAAAAAGATCTTATTAGTGAGTAAAATCATAACATGAACAGGTGCATCGCAGTTTGAAAACCCTGCGAGGACTAGTTGGTTTGACACTACCAGGATGCTCTGAGTTATCAGGGGTCTTGAGTAGATGGGTCTCTCGGATTTGGTAACTGATGGACCTCTAGCATTACAGCTGCCCTGGCTCCATCACAGCACTCAGCCAAACCTGCCACCCACATGCATAGTGACCGTTTCTCATCTCTGCCACTTGTCACCATACCTCATGTGAGCAGTTCCTCCATTGTGCAGGAGCAACGTTGCCTCGTGTTTTGTTCCTTGAGTTACTTACATATCCTTATCACGTTATTTTGATTCTTAACAACATTGGAATTGGATGGCTATTCATCACAGATTATGATTTCCATCATGGAGTAACTTTAACGTCCTGCCAATCAAGCTCAAAACTGATGTAGTTTGTACCTTAAATGATATAGTCACTGTGGTTGTGGCATATATTCCTTGCAGCTAAACAATATATTTGTGGTCGACAGCATGTACAGCATCGCGCTATGCAAAAACAGCGAAAACATATCAGTCATCGACAAGCTAAAGAGTAATTTGTGTTTCACAATGCCTCTGTGGATTTTTACACTGGTATTTTACAGTGTTTTTAAGGTATGAGAAGAAATGTGTGGTTTTGTATAGATTTGAAACGTATTATTGCACTTCCTATTTAAATCAATGGTATATAGATGCCCATTGCCTAAAAATCCATTATGCAGTTGATTTTCAGGAACTGATTAATTCTGATAAATGAGTACTATTTAGGCTACCATTTGATCAGGAGGGGAATAATAGATTTATGAAAAAGCACTCATCGATCCTTATATATTGCACTAGGTCATCATTGAATTTGTTTTGTTCATAGAAATACATTCTAATGGGAATAGAAAGTCTGATTCTTCTTATCCAGCATCTCTGCCTCAGTCAACAAATAGATGTAAAATTGCTGGTCAACATCCTTAGATGCAATAGAGGGATGAATTATGTTTATATGTGATCAAATTAGAGCAGTGTTTGTTTTTGTGCGAGTAGTGTTATATGCTATTTTCTCTTTTAATTACAAACCTATAAGGCAGAAATTATTAATCCTCTTTTAAAAAAGTTGTTCTATTTTTTAAGCTGACATGGATTAACAAGTCTACTTGCATGTCTCACAGAAAGAGAGAGCTGTTGTAAAAACACAATGAGTTATCAAGATTAGTATTATTAAACTACTATCATATGCTGACACAGCTTTCATGTAAAAGCACAGAATAAATGAATTGATCTCTTCTGTAAGTGACATTCAGCTGAGCTTTTATTTGATCATCTCGTCGTTATATAATGAATTAGGGCTTGTTCAAGTAGGGCTCTTCTCTTTTTAAAGCTGAATTAGGAAGCAACTCAATAGCGGGTAAAGTCACCGACTGCACCTAGGATGGATGCACTGTCTCCACTGGTGTGGACAAAGCTGAGACCAATTGAGGACAGATTAGAGAGAGGCGGGCGACTTTGACAAAGCAGGAACAGGTCTTCCTTTGCCTTTAAAGCAGAGATTGGCATTTGCATTATAAAAAAATTCATATTTGAAATTCATTCAGACTTTACATAAATGCTGATTTTTCTTTCAAATTTCTTAACTTTTTTGGAGGAAGTAATGAAGAAGTATACTTATGACATTAAGCAAGAATAGAATTGATTCTTTATTGGGGCCAAGCCTCAAGAAATTATGGTTGATTTGTGATTCCATTTATCATTTTACTCCCTTCATATTCAGTGGAGATAGATAGATATAGATACAGATACAGATATAGATAGATATAGATGATATAGATATAATGTGCACACAGCCTCGAAAGAGTAGGGAATTGTTTCTAAATTTTTCAGAATAAAATGTTCGCTATATTCTAAAAATAAACTCTATATCTAGGCTGTATATAGTTTTCCTTTGACAGGGATCACTGATTCACCTTTTGGGGCAAGTCAAATTCTGACAGCAAGTACTGCTCATTCATGATCAAAAGTAATTTCAATGATCAGATATTTCCAATTTCCAATTATAAAGTACAAATGATGATAACACATAGCCTTTTCCTCTATGGTTTATCATAACCATTTTCCTTTAGCCAATAAGCATTTTTGGGGGAAGGAAGAAGCATTTTGAAAATAAATAACCTTTTCTCTTTTTAAAAAATATTTTATTTATTTATTTTTAGAGAGGGTAGGGAGGGAGAAAGAGAGAGAGAGACAGACAGAAACATCAATGTGTGGTTGCTGGGGGCCATGGCCTGTAATCTAGGCATGTGCCCAGACTGGGTATCGAATCTGAGATGCCTGGTTCGCAGCCCGAGCTCAATCCACTGAGCCATGCCAGCCAGGGCACCTTTGCTCTTTAAAGAAAGGCACAGGAAGGTGTTAAATTTGTTCATGTAAATTTGTAAAACAAAAAAATAATTGATGACGTTCTCTATATATGCATATATTAATTCACTTATTCAAGTACTCTTTCAATGACTTATTCATGCCTTCTGTTGATGAATGTTTGGCGAACCCTACAATGCTGTGCAGCCCTTGTGCTCCGTGTGGTGATATAACCCTAAGTTGTGCCATACCTTTGGTCTTTTAGATTTCCTGGACTTGGGCAACACAGACAGACAGGCAATTCAATGGACTGCAGTCAGAGCTAGCACACAGGTAAACTCGGGGTAGAATACTACATCTCTGTAGGCCATACGTTTGGCATGGGTGCCCCTGGGCTAAAATCAAGATGACAGCAGGGGTAGGTTCCTTCTGGAAGCTTGGGACCAAGACTAACAACTAGGTCCATGTTCATTCCGGTTGTTGGCCATGAGGTCCCCATTTTCTCAGTGGCTAAAGTCATTGCTCAGCTTCTAGAAACCACCCTCATCCCTAGCATCACAGCTCTCTGCTCTTCAAAGCCAACGACAGAGCCGGGCCCTTCTCACACTCTTCTCTCCTTCTTCCTCTTCCACCAGCTTCTCCCTCTCACCAACCCTCTTGCCTTCATCTTCCCCTTCTCAAGGCCAAAGCCATTACACTGGGCTGATTCAGGAAGCGCAGTATAATCTACCAGTCTGAAAGTCAACTGATGATGAACTTGAACCATCCACAGCTTTAATTTCCCTTGACCATGTAACAGAAGAGATTCCTAGATTTTGGGGATAAGAATATAGATATCTTTGTAGAGCCTTGTTCTGTCTATCGCAATATTCTGTGCATTTTCACCATATATATTTCTAGGCAAGTTTAGTTATTTACTAGTACTTTAATAGGAAAAATACACATTTTTCTAGGTGTTGAGAAAACTTTGTATCACAAAATAGTCTCTCATAACTTCATTGCAGATTGTTCTCCCTGATATGTTAAGTGGTTCAGTGTCATTAATTACTTTATTTTTGTGTCAATAATTACTTTTAGTATTTTATAATTGCTTCCCTGAGTAACTTCTATTTGTATTTACCTCCAAGTAGTATTTATTAGATTATGTTTCATAAACATAATCTTCAGATTTGAGGAGGGTTTTTTTATATTTTATCACTTTCAGTTTTTTTATTCGTGGTTGCTGAACATTATATGAGCCCCACTAAACAGAATGAAAACAATACTTTATATGAAAAACAGATTTTCTTAGTCAGGTAATTATTTCCTATCTTTCATGTGTAAGTTCCAGCAAACTCCCCCAAAGGTGTTCTTACTTGAGGGGAAGACACTGTGACAGAGTCTAATCAATGCACTAAATGCAGAGTCTAATCAATATGACTAAACCTTGTTTTCAGACTCGTAGCCACGTGGAGCAGGAATCACGTGTGGTTACATCTGGAGACTTGGAGACCTGAGACGCATTATTGCAAAAGCTCCTTGAAAAGTAAGAAGGTGCTGCAAATAAAAGAGCAGAGAAAGGGTTAAATGTTTTAGAGAAGAAAGTAGGATGAGTTAGAGATTGTATGCATGATAAGGGGGGAAGGAAGGAGGAGTCAAAGTTGACTGTCAGGCTAGTGACAGTCACGGACCATGACTTCGCAAAAATAAGGTCAGAGGAAGAAGAGGCTTTTTGGGGATATATTCACATTGTGACGCCAATGAGGAACTGAACTCAAGATAATGGTTTTAGGAATCATCATTTCAATCCAAAAAAGCAATTAAGATTATCCAGGGAAAGCAAGCAGAGGTGAGAGAAACAGCAGAGGACCTTGGAGAAACAGTGATATGTAAATCACAGGCAGAAAAAAAGAATACAAGATTGTATATGCAGAATAAACTCTCAGGATGGCGTGTGATAGTGGAGGCAAAGGTCAGAAAAACAAAGTCCGGTACCCAGACATTTCAGCCTATCAAATATTTCAGATACACCAAGGGATTTGCAAATTGAGTTGTAACTATGGGTGTTGGTAAAGTTCAGGAACTATTATTATACTTTATAATCTTCAGTAGATAGATTTTGACAGTTTTAGTAACACGTGCAAGGGTATAGTGTCGGTAAATAAGAAGATGTAATTTTAGCCAATGATATTTAACTCCTCAATTTTAATCATTAAAATAAATAAATCAAAAACCAAAAAAGCTTTCTAAAAGGTCTAAGAAGAAAACTGAATTAAAGACAAAAGGTATTTTCATACAAACTGATCATGTCCACAAGTAAACAATAAAAGCAACCTAAGAGGAAACGATATTTTTAGTGATAGATTTATACCTATGCACTTTCATGCAAAGCTTCTACCAAGTTTTCTTTAAAACACCTAGACTGACGCAGAAACACCAGATCTCACAAGAACACGGAAAAGTACAAAACATTACAATAATTTGAAAGGAAGTACAAGACCTGAGGGGCTGAATTGAGAATCGCAATTGGCAGCTGACATGAGCTCTGCCAATTGGAGCAGATGGTATGAATATGATTTGGTTCCAAGCCACAACCTCCCCCTGGTAAGAGACCAGAATGCACGCCAACAGAAAACTTGGAAGCTGCCCTCCTACTGCACGGAGATGAGATGTTCAGGGATCACAGTATACTCGCTTTCCCGTTCCTGCCCCGCTGCAAGTACCTCTCATTATGCAAACTGTGAGATTTAAAAGGAAGGATGAGGACAAAGGCACTAGGATTAGTAGATTGTATCCAGTGAGGCAGCGCTCCCAGACGTTCCATTTTGTGGGCGAGATCAGTGTCGTACCTGCTGGGGATGAAAGGTTTTTTGGTTTTGTTTTTTCTCTGAATTCTTTTAGCGTAATGACAGAAAAAGATGTCAGTTTTTTTTATATATTTTATTTATTTATTTTTAGAAAGGGAAGGGAGGCAGAAAGAGAGAGAGGGAAACATCAATGTGCGGTTGCTGGGGGCCGTGGCCTGCAACCCAGGCATGTGACCTGACTGGGAATCGAACCTGCGACACTTTGGTTCGCAGCCCACCCTCAATCCACTGAGCTACGCCAGCCAGGGCTCAAGATGTCAGGTTTTTTAAATGGTTATACCTCAGTCAGGTAAAATTATACTACCTAAATAAATACTTGCTAGCCCACGAAATGGACCTAGGAACTCTACTATCAGTCTGACATATATAAACTGAGAAGTCCAGGGTTGCCTTGCTCTTGTCCTCCGCTCTGAACAGGTTGGTGTGTGAGCTTTCTATTTAGAAAACAAACAAGTGTTAGTGACTTAGCTAAAACGGTCTCCCTTACTACGTTGGCCTGCACCACACGAAACGCTGCCAAATTGCCGCTTGAATACGGAAACAGAAGGCATGCGCCCAGCCCCTCTTTGCTGATGCTGCCTGAGGAGGGTACCCCGTGGGCTCGGGCAGTGAGAAAACGCCGGGGGAACCAAAATATTCCTCTGAAACACTGAATCTGCTAGATGGTTCTTCTTTCCAAGATAAGAAAATAGAATAAAGCATCCATATGAGACTTCCGAAAAAAGAAAAACCCCACAGGACAGTAAATAAGGAATGAAGTATTATAGCTTTAAGATGTAGAGAAAGGTTTCCCCTCCAAAGACGATTCAGTTCCCTGAAACCATAAAATTAAATATGTTCAACGACCACGTGGTCCAGATCTGCCGAATGTCCAACACTAGTATTGCCTTTAGTCCTCATTTTCAGCATCACTGAGACCTCCAAACCCCGAATCCCTCTTCCTTCTTGCTCACATCCCTTTTAACTGTGTCACTTCCGATTTAGCGCAGACTCCGGGGGCTCTTTCTGATCTTACTCTGTGAACAGCATCAGCTTTTCCTTCTCACTGGTTGTAGCCAAGTGGAGTGAGTTCCGAGTTCTTCAGAATGCAATGTCTGCATTCTCTAAGCCCCGGCTGGGTCTGCTGAGTCATGCCAGGGGAAACACTGTGGACTCTCAAGGATGAAGGCAACCTCCTTACACTGATGGGCATTTGCTTACACACGCACATAAGAGCATGAGAATCAATAATATATATCCAATATCTATATCCTGTATATGATATATACATGTTATATATCATGTACAAGATATATATGTAACTTTATATGTACATATACATTTATTTTCATACTCTTGCTTCTTCTCCCCAGTGGATTGGCTGGGTCATACCTTCCAAACTGCCTTCAACTGTACCCTGATATCTCTCTTCCTTTCAGAACAGGACCTTGCTCTACACAACCAAAATGCCCATCAGATGAAAAGACATTCCAATTTCTATCACTGCATTTAAAGATCACCTGTATTGCTATTAGAATTTATTTCTTCCTGTTGAAGAAGAAAAGGTGTGTGTTCTGTCCAAGCAGAGACACGCAACAGGAAAGACACTCATTAGAATTTCTAAAATTTTCAGGGAAGAAACCCCTCATTGAAAATGTCTCACCTCCTGCCATGACTCTCAAATGTCTCTCTGGAATTCAAAGAAGTGAAAAATCTGTCCATAATTACATCACTGTACAACATTAACTCTGATTTCGAGGTAGATCACCACCTTCGCAGGTGCAGCAGCAAGAAGTGCAGCTGCTCTAAACATCCAGGGGAAATGTAGTTTGTTTTTCAGAATTTTACCAAAAGGTATTCATTAACTTGTCCGTTTGGAGTTGATATTCTGTGCTTATGATAAATATGTAGCAGGTGATAAAGTAATAAAGGCTACAGAAGAAGATATAAAGCAATGTAAAGAGAGTAAGTCATCCTAGATAGAGATTTGTAATTTAAGTGGGCTATCAGGGTGGCCTGACTGAGAAGGTGTCTTCTGGGCCAACCTTGAGAAAATGATAGATAGATTTAGCTTTTATTAATTAAGGGGTGTCCAAAAAAGGAAAAGCTACTAATAGGAACCTCACACACTCATGCCTTCTAATGTCTAATTTAGGACAGATCTTTTTTCTAGTATAGCCAATAATACAGTCTTGGTGTGAAAATTGGGCATGACCTAAAAAATAATCTTACATTTATGTGGGGGGGGTCTGCCTACAGGGCCCCCTGGCTGCCATGGATGAGAATAAGTCTACCAAGACACGATCTGCTTGGGGAGGAAAGGGGGCTGATCTCTCAAAGGAGAAGGACCAAGAACCTTTTCCTCAATGGGCTTTTATTGGGATCAATTTGCACAGGAATAAAGGTAAAGCTCATTGATCATTGTCAGGCAGTAAGAATCAAACAATAGATAGCATACAAAGAACTCTAAGGGCTTATTCTGAGTTAGGGTCTGCTAGCTAAAGGGCTACAAAACTTTGGGAAACAAACTCATTTCCTCCTCGGACCCTTGTCACTCTAATGGAGAGCATTCTTAGCAAAGCAGGTTTCACAGGACTTTATGTATATTTTCTTAGGCCTGATCACCTGGGGAACCCACCCTTTCCAGCACAAGGCTGCACCACCCTCTGTCATTGTTTCAGGCTTAAGTCAGGCAGGAGAAGTAAGGCAGCCAAGAAGTTAGGAGACTTCTCACAGGCAGAACAAGGACTCAGGCTATGTCAAAGCCAAGGGGTGAGGGTTCATCACCTCCTTTTGCTGTAGTCCCCCAAGTCTTTCCCGGGGGCTCCCTGTGATCGTACCTGTCTTAGGTCATTCCTCCCTTGAGGAATCTTACCCATCGTTAGCTAACTGATCAAGCAATGGGGGCCAGGCAGGGTGAAGTAAAAGGAACAGAGGCCGAGTCCCTGCCAGGGAGATAAGCTTTGTCTCCTTAGTGGCTTCTGGTCTGAAGACCGCTCCCTCAGCCTTAGCCACGGGCAGGGGTGGAGGGGGGCGTTATAGCTTCTGAAACCAGGCAGGGTGGTTCCCAACACATTTATATCATTCATAAAAAGATATGTGATTTCTACAAAAACTAATACTTGTTTCGTACAAGTATTACAATAAAATATATCACAAAAATGAAAAGTTAATGACAATCTAAGTAAAACACTAAGCTGTACACCTGAAATGAACACATAACAAAATGAAAAATAATAATAATACAATATTGTGAGGTGATTAAAATTGTTTAATTCAAGATTACTTAATACTAAAATATAAGCTTTAGGAACTGTTTCTGTAGTTGAGTTAGAAATTGTTAGTTTAATATAAAGAGCAATAATAAAATAGCTATAAATAGGCTTTTGAAATATACATAGCTATAAAGGTTCTCTTTAATTTTAAATAATTATATTTAACTATATATTTATATTCTATTTAAAATTTTAATTTCATTTATATATTTTATTTAATTTCATACATAAGCATAATATAAATTAATTATATTGCCATTGTGCATCATTTCTTAAGTATGTGAGGACTATGAATATTTGAGACCTGATGTCTACAGATGCACTGTTGACATTTTTGTTAACCAATCAGATTATTCCTATTGTAACACTTTTATTCAAAAATAAATGGATTTTTATTTACAAATATAAATAAATTATACATTCAAATAGTAACATATTTGCAGACTGCAGAAGATTGAGACTATTTAATAAACCCCATATTTATACAAGTTAAATTTGAGATTATAGTCCGATTTTCAAACTGACTGTGGGGTGACTGAGCGGAGACTTAAGGAATGGGAAGAATGAGCCACACTATGAAGCATTAGAAACAAGAAGTAGGAGTACCATCTGCTTTGGAGAACATTGCCTTTTACCCATCAGTTAAATATTTGTAAGCATTGTAATCATTTCTCAGAGGAGGTCTGTGCTCCTCAAAGAGGATGTCATTTATAAAATCCAATGTAAATATTCATAAATGTAATGTGTGGGTGTGCACAAGACTGAATTCTTTAACTTAAGATCTCAGAGTGGAGCATTGTCAAAAGAATGGCAAAGTGCAAGAGGAAAAAAATGTTTCATTGTCTGTTATATAATGGCACCAAAGGCGATGTCACCAATTTCAATGCTCCCTTTTATCGTGGCTACAGCGTTTTTTAGTAAACTAAATAAATAAATAGGCTAAACACTCCTATGAATCTCAATAGGAATTCTGAGAGAATTGTTTTACAGTTTGCCTACTAATTTTAAGCAAAGATGCTTTTCTGAATACAAAAAAAATTAGCAAATTTTTTTGTGATTGAGGTGAGGATGAGTATTCACTTCTTCACACCAAAACTACTTTCTTTCAGAATGAGGGCACACCTGTCAGATACAGTAACGTTAGTTCTATAAAAGTTGACTCTGGGGCCCAATACCTCTGAGCGAGATGTCTCAAAATCTGGTGGTTTGTCTTTTGATAGACCAAAATACAAATACAACTGATTACATCACTTAATTTTCACTCAAACATTTTACCATTGTCTAAACAAGTCTAGTTATTAAGTCATTTATACCACATCCCATTGCATATATTATCTTTAAAGTGGGACTTGAATTTTTGTCTCTAAAGACAAACATTTTTATATGTATATTTTCCCAAATATAAGGTGGACACAAAGTATGCACATAATGCTCTTAAAACATTCATTTTATTTTTGCCGAGATACAAATTCAAGCTTTGATGGTGTGTTGAGACTATTCTGGAAAACACGTTTTTGATCAATTTTAATTATTTTATACATAATGAATATTTATTTGAGGAAATGGTTCAAAAGCATATATTCGGTTCTCTCTTGCTACAATACACGTGACCTACAAATAAGAGAGTACTCATATAAGAATATTTACATGCATGAAGTTTTATGTGAATTATTGAAGTTGGATACTCTTTCAGCTGAATACAACATGACCTCCAATTGGAACAAAGTGTTTAGAAATGGGGTTAGGATGAATGATAAGATTTTTAATAGACTGTTCCAGAAAAAAATCACCATCTTACATTGTAGAATACACACACACACACACACACACACACACACATATATATAATGAAGTATTATTCAACTTCAACAGGAGGAAAGCCCTGCCACGGTGCTGGCATGAATGAAATGGCAGGCTGTGGTGCCACGTGGGACAAGTCAGGGGAAGGCAGAGGAATACCGTGTGACCTCGCCACACAGGAAAGCTACGAAGCTGAACTTGTGGAAAAAGAGAGCGGACAGGTGGTTGCCTGGTGATGGGGGTGTTGGAGTTGCTGCTCAATATGAGTGTCACTTCGGTTATGAACAAACTGAGTAAGTTCTAGAGATCTGCTACACGACGTGCCCACAGTTAACAACAATGCGTTGTGCACATAAAAAAGGTTGGCCTCAGGGTGAATCTCATGTTACATGTTCTTATCACAGTTTAAAAAATAAAGAAATAAACATTTTGAAAATGAAATACTATTATCTAATAAGAATTTTCAAGGCTTGAAAAGATTCGATGATAGGGGCATTCAGTTTCACATCTGGTAAGGTAAAAATGGGTGTAACGTTTTTGAAAGATTATTTGGTGATATGCCCTGAAGTTTAGAGATTTCAACTCAGAAGTTAAACTTCTAGGATGTCATCTTGGTGACAGTATAATGTGAAATGATCATGCGCAGGGCAGTAATGAGACTAATACTTATAGAATTATTTGTAATAATGAAAAGTAGGAATAATAATTATGCAAAGAAAATTGTTAGAATAAATTTGTAGAAGATTTAATGTAGTGAGGAAATATAGGATGCTATTACTTAGATAAATAAAATTAAAATATATGCATTAAAAATGCAAAAATAAAAGAATTACAAAAAAAAAAAACAACTGGTGATCCCAATGGTAGACTACCTAGCATGTGGTGAAACCTAATAATATTAAATAAGATTGAAAAATAACAGCTCAGTGTTTCTATCGAGTTTTTAAAAATGGCTTGTTCCAATAGCTCTGTGTATTTTATTTTAAACTCGCATTGTCTCTCCTCCTCAAACTAGAACTTGACATGGGGAGGAAACGAGCAGAGAGAGTGTATTGAGAATCAGACAATGGAACAACAGGCATGCGTATCAGCCATTCCTGTTATTCATGAGTGTTGGCCCTGAGGGACCGATTGGGTGAGAGACGGGGAGCAGTGTGAGCGGCAGTGTAGACACACCGGGTCAGTGAGAGCCGGGCTGCCGCCATGGAGATAGACATTCTGGGTGGAACGTCCTTACCCAACAGAGGTCGGGGGCGGGGGCAAGCGAGGCATTACCGCACACACTGGGCGCTCTGGTGGCCTGTGCTGTGAGCTGGGGCAGGAGTTCAGTCACTGGGTTAAGGGCACAGGAGGTGGGCTTGTCCTTCAGAGCCGAGAGGAAGATAAATATATTCTTAAACTGCATACAAAATTAGGCAATAGTAGCAATGACACTGGCTTGATACTGATCCTTGCTGGCTTTCCTGAGCTCTTCGTCCTCTCCCTGCACAGGGGTAGAGTCGGAGGTCAAGCATCCCGAGAGATGGAACTAGAATGGGAGATCACTCTTTCATTTTTTTCTTCTCTTTCTTCATTCCTTCTTTTTTTGTGTATTGTCTTCAAAATTAGGGCATGTTACACTCAGAGCACATGTCATCTTGAACTCTTGACTTGTCACGCGTTGTGGGGCGGAGGGTGACGGGTGGCTACCGGGTCGGATGGCACCACCCCGGGTTAGCCCACCACAGACACGGTGGAGCCCTTCTTTTCCTCGGCTGAACAGACTGAGATCACGTTCCTGAAGAGGAATAAATCTGAGCCTCCTTTTCCAAAAGCTCCTTTATGTTATCTCAATACAGGGGTGTTAGAAATTGGGTTTCAAGGCTCTTAATGCAAAGGTAACGATTAAGTAAACTTATCTATGTGATAAATGAGATAAAACATTCCTACTTTATGGAAGAGGGAATTGAATTTCAGAGAAGGTAAGTGACTAAAATGGAGTCACAGGATGTCATAACAGATCAATGCACTAAACCTCCATATTTAAATGTTTTGCTTGAGGATTAGGATTGGAAATCCAAACAAATGGACTAATGGTAACCATGACTGAAAGATGAAGAACAGGATGCCAAACTATGGCTCATCAAATTTAGATTTGTTCTGATATCATTGATTTATCAATATTATCAATTTTAATAATATATTTCATATAAAGTAGAAAGTATTTTCTTTGGAAATGCTTCCAATTTGGTTCTGATGCATTTTGGCTAAGCCATACACTTAGCATTGAAAAGTGAGAGTTGAAATACATTACCAGGAAGAAATACACATTGAGCCCAAACTGTATGCTGAGAGACTCATTCGGAATGACTAGCTGAACCTGGGGTGAACTCTGCATCGTGTGAAGCATCATGCAAGCCGAGGTCTCTGGGGAGAGGTGGGGTTAAGCCAGAGAGCAGGAGCTGAGTTTAGCTGCTTCTGCCAAGGTCCATGGACACGGGGCTCACGCCTGCCCTGCTTCTGTGGCAGGCTAAGCACTGAGGTTCCCACACCCTCTCTTAGGTTGAGCTCATTGATTTATCTGAATCAATGACTACCTGTTCATGACCCTTAGTGATATTATTGATAGTATTATTGACTATTGCTTTTTAAAGTCTCAATAGCTGTCCCTACTTTTGCATGTAAAAACCAAAATTTGGGGATCTTGGAGAGAAGTGTGCCAGGGTCTGTAATACTAATTTCATTTTGAGGAATGTGTGTGTGTTCATTTTACAATATAATTAGGAAACCTAGTATAATTAGGTGCCTATCGTGCTGCCAGACACCAAGGTAAGGTAAGGCATTGACTCCTAATCGCACACCTTTATTGTTCAATGAAGATCTTTTCATGAACCTGTAGGAATGGCAAATAGTTAATAAAACTGATTGATTCTAGAATTTACCAGAGGAGACACCCCTCTTCCAAAATTTGTATTCCAGATTTGTTTTTTAGTAAAACTTTTTGGTGACTAAGCTTACGTTTATTGACAGGCTTAAAAGGAGTAACTGGGAGAGTGAAAACTGCAGATTTGAGAAAGGAGAAGTTAGCACATGAAGGTGCCACCTGAGATGAAAATGCTTTACGACCAAAGAACCCAGGACGGCCCCCTGATTTAAACATCGCCCCAGCCTTCAAAACGTCTTCAGTGTTAACAACCAAAAAGGAAAAGGTTTATGTAATAAAAGTGATATCAGAGGCTTAACCTTTTTTGTTTATAAGGTTGTTTTAAGACAAATTATAGTACAATGATGTTGAACATCATTAAAATGTGAAATATATGTGTGTCTATATCAGAAGGTTTTAGAATAAAAGAATTATCTTAACCTAGAGATAGTGATGTCATCCCTTTTCAATAGTCATCCATCACAATTACTAATTTGTATATGGAAAAACTAAGGCATAAAACACTCTTTTACTCAGAAAGCCAGTGTTATAAATATCAATGGTGTCATAATAGTGCTATTCTCATTTTATTTTTTATCAATTTAACAACTTGCAAAAATAAATTAAAGGTACTCTTCAATGGAAAATTATTTGATAATATTTAGGTGTCTATGGTGTTTTATAATTCAGCTCACTTGTCTGTGTGTAATAAGGTCATATTGAAAGTGGGTGTAAAATTATATTTAATAGGCAATACACTGAGAAGAGAATACTTCATGACCAATTCAGTTTTAAGAACCAATTGTGTTAAAAAAATGACAAGGCAATTAGCATTATAAATTCAGTCTTCAGTAAGAAATCCTGAATGGTTGATTCTCCCCAAATTACAGAGACATATTGTAAAAATTAGATTACAGAAATTATAAGACACTATTTCCAGTAAAATAAGAAATATGATTTTTTAAAAAGATTCTACAGGATTTAAAAGATAAATGTATAAGCTAATCACAAATATATGTTAACACATAATATATAAATATGTACTTTGTAACAACAACAACAACAGACAAGAGGGCAGAAATATATGGATTTTGTGTGCTATGTTAAGTTGGTGTCTATTTGAATTGAATTATTATAAGTTTAAATGTAATCTCCATGAAAAGCACAAGTAAAATATTGTTAAATTATACACTTAAAGAAATGAAAACGGGATCAAAAGAGTTCAGTAAAAATTCAAGTAAATACAAAAGAAGGCATTAGCAAAGGAAATGAGCAAAATTATCTTTAAGCCATACAGAAAACAAACAGCAAAATAGCAGAAGTCTTTTTTTTTTTATCAGTGGTTGCTCTAACAGAAATGGGTTAAACTCTCCAACTAAAAGGCAGGAATTGGTAGAATGGGTTAAAAAAATGATTCAAATATATTCTGTGTACAAGAAGCTTATTTGTGATCCAAAGACACAAGTAGATTAAAAGTAAAAGAATGGAAAACCTATTATATGCAAATATTAGCCAAAACAGAGCTGGGTAGCTATACTAACATCAGAGTAAATAGGTTGTTAGTGAAAAGGAGTTACAAAAGACAAAAAAATGATCATGGGTATTGATAAAAGCGTTGACACATGAAGAAGACGTGACAATTGAAAACACATGCCTGAGGAGGATTCTGGAAAGATGGCAACCTGGAAGGCCTGGGAAACTCTCTCTCCACCTAGACAACAATTACATGGGCAGAATGTGTCTGATGTATCTATTTTGGAAATCTTTAATCTGTTGGAGGCTTGCAATTTCCAGAGGAAGACTTGGAGGGAAAATTACAGTTAATTTCGGTCAATTTCAGCAATTAGCTCTGTCAAAGCTGTCCATCCCCCCGCCCCCCACACACAGCCCCCTGGAAGGCAGCTGTGCACTTGTTTGCGGAGTGGCTTACAGATACTTCCGCAGAAGCCAGAATAGGCAAAAAGGACTCTGTTTTAAAAATATGGGGGGTCTGTGCCCTGACTGGTGATTGCTCTTTCTAATCACAGAGGTGCAAACAAAGATGCAGGCATCACTTTTCACCTGCTCCCACTGTTACAAGCTCTTTCCCCTCCTGCTGGAAATGACATCCATGGAATTTAAAGAGCTGACACCCTTTTCTTGTTTTTTTTTTTGTTTGTTTCAGTTTGCCTCTTGCCCCCTTTGAAACACAGATATTAAAGAATAAGACATTTTAAAACAACTGCAGATACAGAGAAAAATCAGAAAGTGCTCACACATGCCCAGAAAAGGGCATAAACTCAGAAAGACTGGAGAAGGCATAGAGTTTGCACCTCAGGCTGATCTTTGGCACAAGGCAGTGCACACTAATCAATCAAACACACACACACACACACACACACACACAATGCAAAAGCCAACAAACCCTAGAAAAGGGGAAGGATGGGATTTCCAGAGTTACCACATAATCAGGCTGAATGTCTAGAGCTGAACAAAAAATACCAAGACATACAAAGAAACAACAGGAAAGTGTGACCCATTTATAGGAATAATAAAGGAATGACCAGAAACTATCCCTGAGAAAGACCCGATGGCAGATGTACTAGACAAGGACTTTAAAACAGCTGTGTTAAAGATGCTCCAAAAATGAAGGAAAAATGTGGGGAAATGCAAAGAAAAAACAAGATGTATAAACAAAATAGAAATACTGACAAAGGTATACAACACTGTCGGGAAGAATTCTTGAGGTGTACTAGCACCAACCTCCGAAGGAGGATGCGGCTGAGAGACTGAAGAAAGAGGCTGACCATCTAGAATTGAACTTACAGACAGAAGCGGAGTGCTGGGCTGCAGCAAGGTGGCGGATCTCTGCCCCCACAATGCACTGAGGGCTTGCTATTTATAACACGGAGAGAAACAGGTGACTTGCAGCCAAGTGGCACTTGCTTGTTAAGAGCTGTATATTTCAAAGCAGTAAACAAATTTGTGGGCCTACTTATCTATGTGAGTACATTTCTTTCAGGTGATAAGGGCTCACCCCTACCTGGGTGAACTGGCAGCCACTGAAACCAGCCTACTTTTTAAGATAGTGTCTGTTATTTCAAGCATCAGAAACCACTTTACCTTATAAAAACCCGAAAAGAAGCCAAAAAGAAATGTTAAAGCTTAATAGACAATAAATGAAAAGATCACTGGAAGAATTCAAAGGCAGCTTTGAGGAGACCAAAGAAAGGATCAGAGAACTTGAAGATAGGACAATGGAAATTATCAAGTCTGAGGGACAGAAAGAAAAGAAATATTGAATAGAAGTGATCGGAGCTTAAGGGAATGGGCACATCAAAAAACCAACTAAGATACATATTGCGGGAGTCCCCGAAGGAAAACAGAGACAAAAATAGCACAGAGAATGTTTGAAGAAATGATAGCTGAAAATTCAAATTTGCTGAAAGACAAATAAAATAAACAACTAAGAAGCACAAAGAACTCCAAATAAGAACTAAAATCATAATCAAATTTTTCAAAGACACAGAAAGAATCTGAAACTCTGCTGGTGGGAGTGAAATATGGTACAACTTTGTGGAAAACATTATGGTAGTTCCCCCAAAAGCTGAAGATAGACGTATGATCAAGCATTTCTACCACTAGGTAGATACCCAAAGATTTAGAAACAGGGACTCCTACAGTTGCTTATACAACAATGTTTATTGCACGATTATTCAAATTGCCAAAGGTGGAATCAGCCTAAGTGCCCATCAACAAATCCTGGATAAACAAAATGTGCCGTATGCATACAATAGAGTATCACTCAGTCTTTAAAAAAGGGTGAAATTTTGATATATGCTCCAACATGGATGAATCTTAAAACAATATTCTACCTCAAATAGGCCAGGTAGAAAATGACACATATTGTATGATTCCACATATCCAGGCACATTCACAGAGACGCAATGTTAATTAGCGATTACCAGGTGCTGGAGGGAAGGTGGACAGGGAATATAATAGTTACAATGCTTCTATTTGGATTGTTGATTGAGTTTTGGAAATAGATAATGGTGGTGTTTGCTCAAATTTGTGGTACAGAATGCTACTGAAGTGTAAATTTAAAATGGCCAACACGGCAAATTTTGAGTCATAGATATCTTGCATCAGCAAAAAGTTTTAAAAATCTCTCAATTCAAAAAAATATAAAATAATCTAATAGCCAACCTGCTAATAAGAAACTAGATGCCAGAACACTAGCAATCTTTGACTGCAGACATAGACTGACGAGTAATAAACCAATGATTTCCTCAAATATGATATTTCAAATTAAACAAAAATGAAAAGTATCTTCTACTAGCATCTGGCTTTTCTGCATTGTGACTTTGAAAGGCATGAAAGCCATGAAGTTGCATAACTGATTAAAATAGTTTATATTAGACAATGAGTTCCTGAGGGCAGGAGACATTGCACGTTAAAACTACTGAGAAGCACAAGAGTTTTTGTTAATGAGTGTTATACCTGCTGATAGTTACTGTATTTTCAATTAAGCACATAAAATTTTAAAATATGTATTTATTAACTAATTAAAAATAATCAAGACCTAATTGTGTTAATATAGTTTGGGTGAAATATTTTTAAACTTCCCTTTGTTTTGTATTTTTGCAAATCTATGTAGCTCCCTCCTTAGTAAAAGACACAAATATTGTCATATTTGCTTGTGCATCCTCTTTGTTAAGATATGTTGCTTTGCTGAAAGAACAGGAAGAAAAGCTAACCTCACATGGATATGTAGCCAAAAAGAGAGGAGAAGGTCTTGGGCCCCAGTCACTTTTAGCCACACTTCTAAACCCCTGATCTATCTGGAAACCAACTTACCAAAGACCTCATCCCTGATGACAGATACAGATTCTACATAGTTGTCCTCAGCCTCTAGGACTTAATATGAATGGCCCATTTGTTAGGCAACAACCACAAATATACCCATTTCAGGATAAGTATTTCTCTTCTGTTTCCCCACAAACCTGAGCTTAGTTCTGTCCTTCCACCATCACCGTTTTAACTTCTGTTCTCTCTCTTGACACTGCCAGCCCTTGCAGGGCATGGGGACTGTCCTTCCTCTCATTAGGACCAAGCCACCCTTTGAAAAAAATATGGACAATTAGTCCAATGAGTGAATGAAGGAAAGTGTTGGAGACTCTGTTCAGAAGGGAATACTATCACATCTTCTTGTGCGAGCTGGAAATCAGAGAAGCGTCCTTGTTCTGAGAGTCAGGAGGGGCGGCACAGGGAGTGAGGAGGCTGTGTTCAGTTACACTGGGTGGCACGTACAGACCTGACTATTTCAGGGTGAAAAAGCAGGTTTCTTCTCTTTTTCCCTCTTTCAGTTTGCTAATGTGGTTTTAAGAGTAGCATTGCTTTTATACTAACCTTGGCATGTGGGACCTGAAGAAATATTTTACTTACTTAGAAACAATTTCCTAAATTGAATGATGTGATGGGGGCTGCACAAATAACACCTCTCGTAATAAAAAAGGGAACAGCCTTTCTAGTCACGCCGTTAGGTATCTTATAATGAGACTCCTTATACCTTCTTCCGGCCTCTGACAAGATGATTCTATCAATGCATTTTATTTAATTTTTTAATTTTCCTCTGTTTTTTAGTTGTTTGTAAAATTAGGTCTCTGAGTTTGTGCATGCATGCGGGGGACACACAGAGAGAAATAATACATGGCCTGCAGAATACGGATATAAAACCTTGTCTTGCAATTTTTATAGAAAGTTTACCTTTTCCTTGATAATCTATTATAGTTAAAATGTGCTATTTCTCTCCCTACCGCAATAGATCACAAATGAAAATATAATCATCTGTGTGTTAGAGATATGGAAACGGGTTACATGCATTGTCTAAATTTATGTGGTTAGCATAGAGCAAACGCTCTGTCACTTCGTTGTGTTTTCTTTCCTCTCCCTGTCCTCCGTCCGATGTTCCCAACCTGGACGTGCGTTCCCCTTCCCCGTGACAGTTTGCATGGGTGCGGGGCTGACGCTGTAGGTCTCTCTGCGTGATGAAGCATCCGGTGGTGGCCCTGGAGCTGCTGGCACTCCGGGTGAGTTTGCCCCACAGCTCGGCGCAGATGGCAGAGCCGCTGATGGAAGTGATGGCCTCCTGTACGGATGTCAGCCAGCCAGAGGGACGGCTTCTGCCCTTGGGTTTCTAGGACCAAGCTCACCTCGGTTAGGGATCCTCTTACTCCCGGGAACAGTGCGTATTTATGAGGTGGCCACTAGGGGGCGGGGGTGGGGAGGGCAGCAAAAGTGCATTCTTTGTAAGAAGGCACTGACTTAATTGGCAAGTATAATAGGTCAATTAAAAATGTCTCCCAGGTTCATTTTTTGAACAAATTAGAAGCTTCACATTCACATTCTAAATTAAGATCTGAATTTTCATTATCTAGTGCACCTCTTCTGTAATGTGTTTATTAGTTGCATGTATGTTTATGCATGTTAAAGATATGTCACACACACACGGAGACTAAGGACTAAAAACAACCCTTACTTTGTATCATATGCAGAAGAATACCCAGTTATTGTTGTGATTTATAGTAAAATGTTCTCTGTAATAGATCTTATTTGCCGGCCACGTTTTTGCCTCTCTGCATGTGTATGTTATAATTTCGCTTCAGTGTAGCAATTTTAGAAATGATAGTTTACTGCAATTTTCTTCTTACGTCTGTTGCCTCGTGATTGTTGTAGTTATATTCATCAAGTGCCACATTCATATGCAGCAACAGAACCGTGGCCACGGAGTGCCGATAATCACTTAAAGAGAAAGAGCCAGGGATTGTCCCGTAGCTGTGGTGCGTGAGTGAGGAGGGGAAGAGTGAGCTTCAGTGTTGAAACACAGAGCAGCCGCACTCGATCTCCGGGTTTCCTGCAGGGTCTGCCCCTAGTCTGATTCTCTTTAGATTGGGGAAAATGCTGGTACCTATGAATTCCTAAAATGAGTACATGATACACGTTATATTCAGGTGCAATATAGTAATATATGGTAGTCCATGTAAGGGATTCCATGCTTGCAAATGCAGTACAATGAAAAGCTTTGTCTCCTCAAACTTTTGTGGTCTGTAGACATGGTGAAAAATGGCCTTAAAAGTACTTTTGCCTATGAGAGAAGGCTCCCTTTTCCACATCTGTGTGGTATGTGTGGAAACAAACCTGAAAATGATAACACCACAAACACGTGAGCATGAAATTGAGATTTGAACATTTAATGATGTTTCTGGTTTTTTAATGTGGTGGGTTTTTTTTTTTTATCAAAGAGCCAAGACTTACTACTCTTCTTAAATGAGGGGGTAAAGGTGCAGGGGTGTTAGAGGATCCAATTTGGAAAAAGAAATCAATGTCGTATGATATTTTTATTTCCATTTCAATTTTCCTTCTCACTTATTTGTTGTCAAGAATGTCAGTTTTAAGATGAAGTATTTCAGATGAAAATTCCTTTAATTTCTTTTTCATTTTTTTTATTATGTAGGGGTTTATCAAGAATGTGTGTAGGAAGCAAACAAGATATTCAGCTCTTCTATGTCCTTCTGATTTTGCTATGAACGTGTTGGAAATTGGGTAACCCCTCCATTCCACATGCAGACACGCTGTAGTCAATGTTTCCTCTATTCGAGGGGTGTCAAACTCATGTTCACCAGGGGCCACGTCAGCCTCAAGGTTGCCTTCAAAGGGCCGGATGTAATTTTAGGACTGCATAAATGTAACTACTGCTTAACTAGGGGCAAGGAGCTTGGCGCTGCCGCCAGGTAGAAACAAGGTGTCGGGCCGGATAAAAGAAGGTGGAGGGCCGGATTCAGCCCACGAGCCTTGTGTTTGCCTCCTGTGCTCTATTCTATTGTCCCTGAATGGATGAAGCAACAACAGCATGATTCTTCCTCCTCCTTTTTTATGGCCACTAAGGAATCTCACAGGATGACTCAGCAACAACTTGGTGCCTCAGAATGATGCCATTCGAAAATAGAAATAAAATGGCCCATCTAAATGTATCATGGAAATGCTGTGGGTATTAAGAAGACAGGGGTAGGGAAAACCAGAAAATGAATGAGGCTTTAGGGAAATAATAATAATCCAAATCCCATTGATTGAACTATAGGCCAGGTCCTATGCTAAGAATGCCGCTTTCCTTTACTCCCCATAATTCTATGGGACAGGTTTATTTTTTCAGCAGGTGGGGAAGCAGCCCAGTGAGGAAATGCAGCTTACCCAGCGTTCCCCAGAAACTGCGTGGCTGAGGGAGGTTCCAGAGTGTGTTGACTGACTATGTGATCGAATATAGGGGAAACAGAGATTTTATACTTGTTCAGTACCCTACCGTTCACAGAGTGCTTTCATTCTACCATGGGATTCTTTGAGAAGCCCCAGGAGGTACAGATATTATCACCCTAATAGAGAGGAAGAAATGGATACTTATAACAATAATTACAGCCTAACAAAGCGCAGAGCCCGAGGTCGCACACGAGACTCACGCCTTCTCTCTCAGGTCACACCAGCTGGCTTGGAGAACTGGTTGAAAGGAGAGAACACACGTACTATGGAGGAGAAAAATGTACAGCGGGAGGCCATTCAGATGAGGACTCATGGCTTTCTGTATTTCATCTCGTGGTTCAGGTGACTGCAAAAACTGTGCCTGGAGGGGACCCGTGGGGAAAACCCCGTTTGAGGAAGTGAAGGTGTTTACGGCTGTGTGTGAAGCTGAGTCCCCTAGGAGCTCTGGGAGCTCCGAGCTCTGTGGGCCCGAGGATACTGAGTGGAAAGAGCCTGGCTCAGGCCTGAGGCTGCCTCAGGGCTTCCGGCCAGGCTCCTGCAACAACGGGCTCAAAGATTTGGGGAGTCACTTAATCCTCGGGGACTTGTTTCCCCCCATTTATAAAATGGGACAGTTGAAGTATGTGTTGTAAAGGACTTACTAAATCTGAGAAGTTATGACCCTGGAGTTTAATTGTACTCCAATCCCTATTTGGAACCTGTCACTGAACTAAATCTGAGAAGTTATGACCCTAGAGCTTAATTGTACTCCAATCCGTATTTGGAACCCGTCGCTGATGAGGGAAGAACCCAATCTCCGGAGAAGGAGACAGTCCCAGAAGGTCTCCGACCTGCTATCACGGCCCCTGTAGGGGCCTTCCTTTTCAAAACTGGCGGGGATAGCCTGGCACAGAGGTAGGCATGCAATAAGTGCTATCTGTTTTATTATTGAAAAAATGCAGTGCTAGTATTTGCCTGCGCTTTATTCCCATTTGTCTTCTTTGTAGTTAATTCAGGTGGAAAGGAGGAAGCCCCTGAAGAAACGGAAAGATCAAGAACAACTTGGATGCAAAAGACTTCTCCTGATTTTATAACACGCCCCCACACTGGACTGCAGATGTGAAGAGATGAACAGATAACAGCATGTTCTTTAAGGCTCATTTTCCAACGAGATGAGCACCTCCCAAGTCTCTGGTTTCCCTGAATTCACCAACCAACATGCTCCCGGTGCAAAGGCTGGTCAGCTCCCTCTTTGCTCCTAAATACAATAGGCCCCTCCCACTGTCCACCTGCTCCCTTGCTTGGATTTCACTTTCCGCACTTTCAGATTTCAGTGGGTCAACCAAGTTCCAAAAATATTAAATGGAAACTCCAGCAATAGACCATGTTAAATTGTTTTCAATCGTGCACCATTCTGAGGAGCATGCTCGAGTCCTGTGAGGTCCCGGCTCAGTCTCACCCCGACGGTGAGTCCCGTCTTTGCTCAGCGTGTCCTACTGTACACGCAGCCTGCCCACTCACTAGGCACCTGGTAGCAGGCTGAGTGATCCGATCAGCCGTCATAGTCTTGCAGCGCTTGTGTTCAAGTTGCCCGCACATTGTGGATGGATGATGGCCCCAAGGGCAGGAGCAGCGATGCTGCAATTCCGACAGGACAAACGGAAGCCAGCGCGCTTCCTGTAGGTGAAAGGTAAGGACAATGCAGCAACAAACTTAGATGGAGAGAAAGACCACACTCACATAACTTTCGTGGCAGTGCGTTGTCATCATTGTTTTGTTTTATTGTTAGTGACTGTTGTTAATTTCTTACTGTGGCCGATGCATACATTAAACCGTTATTATGGGTGTGCATGTATAGGAAAAACATAGTCTATGCAGGGTCCATTCAGTACTATTCTCAGTTTCAGGCACCCAGTGGGGGTCTTGGGTCAAGGGGAGACTGTGTAACAAGGAAAGGCCACTCTGCCTTGGACACTGGCTCGTATGTTTGCCCCTTCGTTTCTTCTGAATGCATTCCTAAAGGAGGGGCATACTTCCTGGATCCCTGGAAAAGGCAAATTCTCTGCCCTTCCAAAATGCACGTAAGCCGGGGATTCTCACTGTGGGCATTGTGGACATCGGCGGGATGGTTTTATACCCCCTCAAAAGTGCACATACTGAAATATACATTATGTTAATATAAGTTGCTTTATTTTTACTTCTCATTAATTTTTGTTGGAACAGTACATGGCTACCCTTTAGTTATTGTAAATGTACAGGAGGATTCGTATCCATGAGTTGCATTTCTGGACATTGAATGGCCGTTCTGAAGTATTTATCATCAAAGGACTCACTGGGTCCTAGAGGAGAGCTGGGCGCGCCGGGATGAACCTGCCCACCTTACTGACCAGCAGGCTCCTTTGCAGGCGGGACGAGCCAAGCCTCCCGCAGCTTCAGGGTCCCTTTAACAGCCCTGGGGGACCAGATCCTCCCTTCCCCGGGTTCACAAGGTCATTGCAGTTAGAAATTACTCACACACAGATTGGTAGCACGGGCAGCGGGCGGGGGGGTGTCTGAAATCAGTATCGTTGCCTCTTCCGTCCTTACAATAACCTGCTCCACTAACATTTACTGAAAACGTGCCTCGGGAGAGCTCGGGGCTCACGGGATACACACGGCCTCTCTGTCCAGGAGGTTATGCTCACGGCGGGCAGGGGGTTAGGGACGCGGGGGCATGAAGGGAAGGGCGCAGGTGCTGTGTTAGGAAGCAAACAGCACTCCGTGGAATCGCCGGAGAGACAATTCTTACCAGGGTGTTCAGAGAAGGCTTTATGAAAGAAATAACCTATGAACAGAGGCTTAAAGGTCGGACGGGGTTTTGAGGCACTAGGAGAGCAGACAGTCTGAGCAAAGTTAATGGGTGTGAACATGTGGCCGTGCTCAGGGAATCATAAACGGTCCGTGTGTGCTCCAGAGTGCGTCTCCAGTTGGAGCCAGCAGGCGGCCTGGGGTCAGCGCTCAGCCGGCCGGGCTTGAATGCCATGCTTAGGGGATTTGACTTGTCCTCTTAGACCATAGGGAGAACCTACATGTTCTGGGGACCATACTCTGTGTTCCCTTTTAGTGTGAGGGACAAGAAGGGGGCACAGAGAGGGGAGGGGCTGAGGCACTGAGGAGGAGGGTCTTCTGTAGTCTAGCAGTGGGGCAACGCTGCCGGACTAGGGCTGGGCAGTGGTATCAGAGTGCGAAGGAAGAAGGCAGGTAGGAGAAAAAGTGTTGTTTGCTAGGTGGGTGCAGGGGGCGTGGGAGATCAAGGAGCAGATGGCCACTCTGATTCTCCTGACACGGGTGGTACCAGTGACTGCGGAGACTAGGTGTTCAGAGAGGACAGTGAACTTGGTTCGGAGCCTGCTGAGTATCCCCCGAGAGAAGCTCCGCTCTCAAAAATGGTAACATCAACATTACAAGCAAATGCCCCCACCCACCCTCCAATTAGTCCTAACTTGCCCCTGTCAGTCATCTCCAGGGCCCGGTCCTGACTGGTTCAAAAAGCCATTTAAAGTATGAATCAGATTCTAGCATGACTTTTTACAAAGGTCACTGAATCTCAGAGACATCACTGTTGTAGGTAGGCTTCCTAACAGATATAAACTGTGTTCTCGGACAAATGCCATTAAAATGTATTGTGTATACATTGGCAATAAAAAAAAAACTGTTTCCACCACTTCACGTGTGACAGGGCATGTCATGTGAACACACACAGAGGAGTAAAATGAAGTTCATGAGCACAGAGCAGACACTCACAGATGCGCCCATTCCCCAAATCAGTCTTAAGAAGCCACTCGCTCGCTTTTACACATTTCGATAACAGCAATGTTGGATGAGGACTGTCACTACTGTTAATATTTCCTTTTTTTTGCTGGATTTTTCCAAAAGCATTTCAGGTGTCTCTCGGTCAGACACCAAAGCTTGTTTCTGTGTGACACCCTAATCATTTTTTAAATTAAATTTATGGGTGACATTGGTTGATAAGATTATATAGGTTCCAAGTGTACGTTTCTATGATGCATGATCTGCATATTGTGCTGTGTGCCCTCCACCCAAAGTCAAGTCTTCCGTCACCATGTATCTGACCCCTTTACCCTTATTTACCCCACCCCCTTCCCTCTGGGGATCACCGTGCTGTTGTCTGTGTCTATGAGTTTTTCTTTGTCTTGTTTGTTCATCTGCTGCTGTCAGTCTTATATCCCAGATATGAGTGAAATCATGTGGCTCTTGGCTTTTTCTGTCTGACTTATTTTGCTTAGCATGGTATTCTCAAGGTCCATCCGTGTTGTCACAAATGACGGTATTTCATCTTAAGGCTGAGTGGCATTCTGTGATATATATGGACCACACCTGCTTTGTCCAGTCATCTACTGAAGGACACTTTGGTTGTTCCCACGTCTTGGCCACCATGAATAATGCTTCAGTGAATATAGGGGTGCATATATCTGCGAATAACTGGTTTCAGATTTTTCAGGTTGATATCTGACAGCCTAATTCCAATATGCTATAAAAATAAGCAACTATAGTTCTCGTGCTTTCATTCAAGACCTGACCCACCATCTCTTCATCTCAAACCACAGGGCGCTGTTCCTGTCCAGGGTCCCAGGCCACCCTGGTGGGGGTCCTGGAGAATGAGGGACTTCAGAAGCAGACAGACAACCCCCTCCTGCTGGCACTTGATGGGTTGAGTGACATCAGTGGAGCCATTTTATTTTATTATTCTTTTTTAAATATTTTATTTATTTTTTGAGAGAGAAGAGGGAAAGAGGAAGAGAAACAGGGAGAGAAATATCAATGTGTGGTTGCCTTTCACGCGTCCCCTACTAGGGACCTGGACCACAACCCAGGCATGTGCCCTGACTGGGAATCGAACCAGCAACCTTTTGGTTTTCAGGCTGGTGCTCAATCCACTGAGCCACACCAGCCAAGGCCAGTGGGGCCATTTTAAAGAGAAGACAACAGCTCCCAGGAAAGACAGGGCTCAGGAAAACAAAAGAAGCCTGATTAAGATATCTAGAGAAGTAAAGTATTAATAAGAGCAAGGGGTTAGTCAGAAATGGAAGCACAATATTAAAAAGCAATTTGGGGAGACACGCATGAGTCTATTCTAGCTGGATGCTTTTCCTCTGTTAAATCACCTAACAATCCTGATTCTGACTCCATGCTCACCAAGTAACAGCCTGATTATAGGGTGGCTTCCCATGTGGCATGCCTACAGGTGGAGTGCCTGGTTGCCTCTCCAATTAGATTGTTTATTATAAATTGATCAGCTGGTGTGCATCCTTCTTTCTGAACTTGGATAACGTGAGACCCCCTGTTCCTGGTATGCTGATAAACTGGCTTTCTAAGCCACCTAGACTTAGAATCAACCCTTGAACCAGGACGAATTTAAGGCTGCCTCCCTGTGAAGTTTCTTGGGAAACATACAGACATGTCTTCCTTTAAGGCTCCAAACATATCGCTGAATCCAACTTTTCTTCATTGAATTCAAGAATTGTCACGATCGGCAGGGCGAAGGTCAGGATCACCTACAAGGTAGCAAGTGGGACCCAGCACTGTCCTATAGCTGGGTGAGCAGATAGTTCAGGGTTCACTATCAGGTCACATTTGATAGTGAAACAGAGCCCTCACCAAACATACAAATAGAACAGGAAAGCGGTTGTGAAAGAGAACTGTCTTAGGAAAACTGGGGTATGTGGTCATCCTACTGATAACGCAGGTCACCAGACTAATCTTGAGACTGAACTTGAGATTTTCATGGTGATTCGTTTGTGAATCTAAAATGAACCAGTATTGAAAGACACAGCTTTTTTTTTTAAATCTATGTTTTTAAATGAAACATCTCCATTTTTATTATTTTATTTTTATTTTTTAAGATTTTATTTATTTATTTTTAGAGAGGGAAGGGAGGGAGAAAGAGAGAGAGAGAAACATCAATGTGCGATTGCTGGGGGTCATGGCCTGCAACCCAGGCATGTGCCCTGACTGGGAATCGAACCTGTGATGCTTTGGTTCGCAGCCCGCGCTCAATCCACTGCGCTACACTAGCCAGGGCTAAACACAGCTTTTTATATGTCATTTAGGCACAAAAATCCCTCAGAACTTCCCGGGCCAGCTCAGGTGGGCCTTCTGCACTCCGCGTGTGGTGGCACCAGCCAGCTTTTCTCTGCGCGGTGACCTCCAGGTCTGGTGCCCTCACGTGTGCCTGAGCTGGGGACACCTCTTCCCTGAAGAGAGGAGATGGAGTTCAGGTCCATGCAGAACTGTATCCGCGAGGACCGTGGATTTCACTGGGCAGAGGGTGTGGGGATCACAAAGGGGGAGAAACATTTACTTTTCATGTATAGTTTTCTGTCCTACTTGGATTTTCTGGAATTTATTTGATTTTTCAATGAGTCTTTTTAAAAGAGTCACTTTACCCTCTCCAAAACTCTTACAGACTTGTGCAACTGCGCGACAATGACCCCTGTTGGAGGCCCGTGAGCTTCCGAGTAGAGCAGAAGCACTGCACGACGGGAGTGTCACGGGGACCTCACACAGGGTCCGGTGCAGGAGAAATGTGTTTTAATGAGATATGTATTCTATGCATAACAAAATACAGTGTCTCATACAACACTCTATATGATATGTATATGAGATATACATGTGTGTGTATACACATACACGGCCAGATTTGCTACTTCCTACTCTGTTATTTCTACCGTGGATTTCACTTTCTCTCCTGGTCATCGTGAGTCGCAGTGTGTCGCTGACAACGGTCATGCTGACGTCCCCACGGTGAGCGAAGGGAGATGCCTTGGTGCAGATTTCATTTGCTGAAAAAGGCTCCTTCGAGGGCACTTTGCAGATGGAGCCAGCTGCTATAAATCATGCGGAATTAAATGGGGCCTATTAAATTCTTAAAGTGGAATTTATTAAAATTAAAACATACACATGTGAGTGAGTAAGGCCAGAAAGCCAGTTTTAGACACAGCAGCAAATCCCTGTTGCTCTAAAATCAGCTCCGTGTTTCTGGTTATGGTACCGAGGGTAGTACAGGGTCTCTGGCTGAGGTCTGACCCAAGGAGTAGGTCATGGAGATCACAGGTGAGAAATAGGCTGCATACATGCCTGCTTGGCCTCTGATACAGACACGGCAGTTTCTCTGAAATGCATGGTCTTCCGGTGTTGCTGACGACTTTCCACCTAGGCCCGATTCTGCACAGTGTGGTGATGAGATCAGGAACACCTCAGTCTAGCAGCCCCAGATTGGAGGTGGGGGGACTTTGAAGATGAGGTAACAAAGTGCATTGGCAGGATGTGCTTATATTTTGTAGGCTACGTGAATACATAGTTAACGTTTTTTTCAATATTCAATTTAAAAAGTAAATAATTACGCTTATACCATGCTTACAGTTGTTTAGAGGTTCTGAGTTCCTAGGAATGAGAAACGGAACCTGCGAGCATGGAAACTGTTCATGCATTAAGGCAGGGAGACTGCGATAATGGAGAGAACCCACCGGGCAAAGGACCAAAGAGACAGAAGGCTATTTGTCTTTCAGATAATGTGGCAGGGAAGATAAGCAGATTCCGTGAAGCCATCCTGTGACCCAGGCTGACAATATTTACCATAGTTACCACGCAGTTTCCAAGGCTACTCTGGACGAGGCCTTTCCACACAATGCACAGGGAGGGCAGGAGAGCACAGGCAGGGGTCCCCTCGTAGGCAAGTGGCACACGTCAGTCCTACTCACGTTCCCCCGAGGAGAGCTTGTTTTCCCACCCTTGCGCAGTGCAAGGCAGGTTGGAAAATGGGCTCTCCTCGGATGCTCACAAAATAAGAGAAAGACCAGCCTTGATGGACCACTGCCTACCTTGACCTGGCGCTGTGGCTAGTATTCATCTATCCTTTACCTCTGTTCCTATCTATTCGATGAAGACAAATAAAAATGTAATAGTAATCAATACCTATTCCCAAACAATCCCCCGTGTGTTCCTTTGGCCGTTCATAAAATCTCAAAATTCCTTAACAATTGAAGAGTGGGTCAGGGCTTAAAATCAAGGCCATACGACTTCAGCTGGCACAAGTGAACTTTTGGTCAGGAAGAATAGGAGTTCCCATCCCGAAGAGACGGAGGGCACATCTTGTCTGGGGGCCCCTGCCAGGTGTGTCACCAAGAGGAGTAAACCTCCCATAACACAGACCTCCGCAATGCTGTTCCCTGAGGCGGGTGTCTCCCTGACCCAGCCGGTGGGCAGCTTCCACCCTGAAGCATGGTGGTTGAGGCCGGCCCTAATTCTACCCTCCCCGGTCTCCTGTAGCAGCAGGTGCGCATGCCTGGTTACCTTTGGGATCGTTTTGTCTCGTTCACATCCTGTTGCCTGGAGTCCCACAGGTTAAAAATGGTACTAATCCTAGAACGTCAGCCTAAAAAACCACTTATGCATGTTTAATGCATTGTCTTGTCTTGTTTTACTAGATGCAGGTCACCTGATTTGCTGAAAAACTGTTCTATTTATATGTTACATTGCCCCCAGTGGTTTGAAGGATGCATCTGGTAGACTAATTTTTTTCCAAAATATATCATTAGCTCCATTTGCCTCATGCCAAATGTCTTTGTTTATTTTCCATGACGATTTATAGTCATGAACAAACTTCCGTGCTGCTAATTTCACTGTAAATTTCATTGTGTTACTATACAGCCTCTGGACACAATTCTAACAGATCGATACACAGAATTTATATTTGATATGCAGCTATTAGCACTAGGATCAGCCAGGTAATTAACTACCCAAACAGAGAGATTTTTTCCCATCTTCATTATTAAGAGCGTGTATTTCTGGAAGAAATATTTCTACTTGCATCTAACTCACATCAAAAGAACTTGTGACTAAACCCCAAAATCCCTGTCAACTCTGGAGTTTAGGCACACAATTTCTTGGCCTAAGATAGTTTTCAGACACATCAGGAAAGGAGCAAGTTGAAAGATATATAAATAGCCAGTCACGCAAAGAGCTACACATAGAAATAAAACATAGACACCACATCAAGCAAGAGCTCGATATTAAACACGACTCAGAATTTACACCATGTTCTCTGAAAGAGTAGTCAACCCCTATTTAAATGCCATGGAATTCCCTTAAAGTCCAGTCTTCACTTCGGTAATGCAAAGGCCGATGAGTTCCCACTGGAAAAATAATTTGTCCCTCCTAATTTAGTACGTAACTACCTTGGACAAAACATGTGTTGTATATGCTTCACGATGGTTGGAAAAATGTGAGGTCTTTCACGTATTTGCATTTGTTTAGCTTGTGTGACGTTATTACATACCAAAGTAGCCTAAATTAATATTTAAACATAACTCATGGACTGGCTGAGTGCATATACTATGCGGGCTTTTCTCCTAAATTCTTGGATATGAACGAGGCAATTACCTCCCCTCGATAATGCTAGCTCTAGTGGGGATAAGGAGAAAAATATTCTGAGGCAAAAAGTTGTAACATAAAAGGCTCACCACCGCCTGCAAATGGGGGTTCTGGGATTGAATGAGGCACAAGAATAATTACCCTGAACTTCAGCACAATAATGAATCTTGGGAACTGAAAGAGGTGGAATCGATGCTGCTAATTTAAGGTGTATAATTCCACCAGAGAAGGCGAGAGCCTGGTCTGTGCGTAGATAATGTCCACCCGATGTTTCCATCTCCACCAACGCAGTCGGCGCCGTCTGATATGGAAAACAAATAGGAGATCTTTTCAAATTTCCTCGTTTAACCACTTCATAAGGCCTGATTAGCACCGAGAGTGTTATTTAAATCAATGAATGCTGCTTTTTATGAAATTCATTTCTGTTATCGTTGGAACGTTGTATTTTTCCTTCACTACTTTGTGTTTGGAATACATTGATGCCACACGTTTTAAACTACTCATGCTTCAATCAGAACGTGAGCTATGACGCTTTGCCTAAGCGTCACTTTGCTTGAAATCACTTCCCACTTCAATGGGTGTTTTTCTTGATAAAAGCCTCCAGCCTTCTGTATCTGGCATGTGCGCCTAAGCCTTCCTTTACCTAAATGACACTGAGAATTCATTCCTCAGGTGTCAGGAAGACACAGAAATATAGGACGTTTGGTAATCAGGTGTAACTTAATAAATGCCCAAATACTGCTTTTCCTTATTGTCTTTCATTTAACTACCTTGTAGTTTCTTAGTCCTTACGACCTACTTTTCAATACAACCATGCCTTAATATCCAGTGTATCAAATCTAATCCTACGGTGTATTGTGGGCCACCCTAGTTGGTCCGTCCTGAGCTTTTCCTCCCTTCCCAGTGAATGGAAGTTATACGTATGCCCTGCTGGTGGCTTGAATCACCTCAATTTGTTCTGACAATCAGAGGCAGCTGTGTCCTGTGAAAGGTGTGGGGGCCACTGAGCACCCCATTACAGACTGGCCTCAAGCCGAATGAATGCAAGAGGCTCAGCCCCTTTCTGCAGGGCCGGCGGAGCATGTGCCAACAGACTCGCTCCGGTGCGGAGTGGTGCGATGATTTCAAGTGATTTCAACTGCATCTCTTTTCCCCTCTCTGTGTCTCCTTTTCTCTTCCTTTAAAAACGAAAACAGGATGGCGGACAGGCTGGTGTAATCTTGGGAACATCTGTTGCCTTTCACAAGGGTCTTAGCTGAGGACAATACGTTTCAAAAGGAGACGGAGCCCCTGTTGGCAGGGTGAAATACAAATCCCCCGCAGAAAGGCGTGTGGACGTGTTTGCACACACAGAGCAGTCTTGTGTGCCTTCTGTCAGAACGGGGTGAAGAAAGGGTTCTTTTTCCTCTTTTCTCCCCATGAAACTGCCAGAAAAAAAATACCTTTCCCAATGAGTGCTTAATAGACTTAAAGAGCTGTGGAAAAGTTACATATCCCCCTCCCCTGCTTTTCATTGCAATACTGTCAGTCTTTTAAACTCAGTTAATCAGAAAAGAGTGAGGGACTCTATGCTCTGCATCCTTCCACATCTGTTACTTGGGAGTTTTCTTACATTAACTTTTATACTAAGTCCAGACGATTTGGAGAGCAAGTGTTAGGCTCTTAATTGTGTGTGTGTGTATGTGTGTGTGTGTGTGTGTGTGTGTGTGTGTGAGAGAGAGAGAGAGAGAGAGAAAATGATATTTCACACTGATGATTTTTTTCCCTTGAATATGATCTGTTCATTGTACTCCAATTATTTAACATTGGGCTGCAATAACCATTAAACCAAGATAATTTATGGAGGAAGAGTTACCACGGTTTTTTTCTTTCTTTTGCAAGATGATTTTGGTGAGCACTTTAGCCCACTCCGACTCTGACAATCTTTCCACAATGAGATGCGATGCCACTGATCTCGTGTATCTCCTGCGGCCTCCTGCTTCTTAAAACAAAGCACACAAGAAGGCATCCCAGTACCTATGCTTTTATTGAGCTGATACATGTTTTTGGAATCTTCATAGTTTTTAAATAATATACAGGTCTGGCGCAAATAATATCCCCTTTTTATTACAAAATCATAAGCATGGAATTCTGTAACATAACCATATCACACTGAAGCACACCAGATGACATTTTAGGTGAAATGTTCAAATGAAAACTATAAACAATTACACCCATGCTAGTACCCTACCAATTACATGCAAGCAGGCCTTACTTCTGCCGGACCCTGTCTAGAAAGAAAAATCTAACGGAATAGATTCATGCCTATGAAGAGAATGATTGATTTCTATAGATTATGATTATTATCCTGTTCTATTTATAATAAAGACATATACAACTTCTGAAAATATCTGAATTTATACATGTTTCTTTAAAAAATACAATGGGTCCTTTGATCCTCAAATTCTTGTACCAACCTACTGGTAATATATTCAGCATTATATATTTTATCATTGTTTTAATGTTCTTTACAATTTCCAGTCATAATGCTATAATGCACTTTATTGCAAAATTAAGATGTTAACCCTTCAAAAACTTTAAAAATATTCTTTTTAGTTTAGCTGCATCATAATCCCATCTACATACACGTGAGTAAAAATATAAAAGTACGATGTTGTGTTCATGCTTCCTATGGCGCTCACTCATGGTGACCAAGTATTCCTGTTTTTAAACCAAAAGTAAAAGTAGCAAAACAAATTCAGTGTAAAAAGTAGAGTTTAGGAACACGAAGGTCGTGCGTTGTGAATATGGAACAGTACGGTGGGCGTGGCCAGCCACCACGCTCTCAGTACTGGGGTGATCCGTGTTCCCTTACATAAAGCTCGTCTTGAGATGATGAACCACACCCTTTAACTTCCTGAATTTCAGTTTCGTCATTGATACAATATGGAGATATGCTTTAGTGTCTTCAAAGATGTCCTGTATAGATCATTTTGCACATAAGGTATTGAGTCCAATTATCCTCAGCAGCCGGCGGGCACTGAGCAGCCGCAGCTTACTGAGGCTCCTTAACCCTTTCATATATTTTGAGGGGAATCTTTGAGTTGCATACTATGATATTTTTCTGACAGCATGAAATGCAAAATGCCCTAACTGAATAGATATACAACTTGTGTATTCTCAGATACACAAATGCTTTAGGAAGCATCATGCCTTAATTTGGTCATAAGGTCTGTTTGTTCGTATTGGTGCTAACATATTTTATCAGTCTGATTTGAGTTATGTTCTTACTTGGGTTTTTTGTTGTGAGGGACTTTCCCTTAATTTCAGGTTTAGAGTAACCATTTCACTGGATGGGGAATGGAGTGAAGGAGAGATGCATGTTATTTTCCTTTCCAATCATCCAGGCAGACCCAGGCAAAAGTGGAAAGTGGAGCCACTTACAGTTCAAAGGATGATGGCCGCTTCAGTGTTCACCTCTGTGCACGAAGTGAGTCGCTCAGGTTCATGAAAAGACCTCTGTTCTCCTTAACCACAAGTATTTTTTAGGGTAGCTGTTATTCAATATTTTATCAAGCAGGTGCACCTTCCTAAAAATTCACCTTTGGGAAAAAAAATGGCTCATTTCATCCAATCTTCCTTCATAAGGTATATACAGTTTCCTCTCCTGCTTTTCCCTCTTGGGTTTTCCTTCTGGATACGAGTTGAGCCTGAAAGTCACGTGCTCTGGAGAGCTGTACTGCTGGCTCCACGCAGCTACTGGAAGTAGGGCCATTACTACCTGCTCGTTTTATGTGTGAGAAGAGCACTAAGTAGAATTAAGTGGTCGTGGCTATAAAACCTGCAGAACCCAGGGCCAGCCAGCTCTCTGATTCAACACGCAGGGGGCGATGGGGTCAGTACTCCTGAGAGCAGCTCAGTGGGGACGGGCAGAGAAACAGCGGCCCAAACACTAGGGCTGCGAGAGAATGCATGCATAGGGAGCCCGCTTTCTGTCTAGGGGAGTGAAGGATAATGCATAAGAATCTAATTCGATTTGGGGAAAAACTATTAAATCCTTTTGCTCCTTGGAGGGTGTTTAGAGTTCTAAGAATACTGTGATCGGCTTATGTCTCCTGCTGTTTGTGTACTCGGCATGTCCTAGCCCCAAGCGAACCGTCCTATCAGTCTATCGTTTTGGGCTTTCCAAAAGCAAGTGGTTTCTGCCCCCTTCAAATGTTGGGCCACACTGCTCATGGTTCTCTTACCGATGTAGCCTCTTCTCTCCTGTTTTGATAGTTATGTGTGTGTGCCTGCAGTAGTCCCTGGGGCTTTGGCCTGACTTCCCTTTATAGCTCCTGCGACATGTACCATTAAACCTGGTACACAGCACACACTCAACAAGTATTTTTGAAATGAGTGTATTGTGAAAATCTACTTTTCCAAGAGATTCTATGGCTTATGGCAGAATGACAGAGTGATGTGTTGCAGAAATTTGCATTATTGTTTTTCTCACTGAAGGGTTCAGCAGGCTTTGGTGGAACAACTATAATTCAAGAGATAGATAGCAGAGTTCTCACTATACTATATTATTTCCGACAACTTTGATTTGAGCTGCTTTTTTTAAAAAGTAATTTGTGTTCCAACTATTCTGAATCCAGAGATACAATTGCACATGAGCAGTATCATCTGCTATTTAAATAAGTAAATGTTCCCTTGCTTTGGCATTTTATACCAAATCCAACTGAAATGTTTATCTGTTTGAATTTGTTCTTCAGAAAAAAACAAAGTGTTGAGAAATTTGACATGTAGCAGCAGACAATTCTATCTCTTCTTAAAAGCAATACCCAGTGACCCACACAATCTCGGATACTCCCGAGCCCCGAGCAGGCCTGGGTATCTGGGGGAGATGGGGACTGATATTCAGCCCGACTTCCTTTGCTCAGATGAGGGAAAAATGAATTCTTCACCTTTACTTTCCAACCCTGTTATGTGTCACTGAGTTCCCATCTCCTAGGATTTTTTTGTTGTTGTTCCAGGTGAGGGGGAAGCTATTTGCCATCGCGGAGCAGATGTGGCGTCTTGGGCAGCAAAACTGAACGTCTCTGAAGAATGTCCCCTGGGGATTTCTAGGTCCTTCCCCCCAGCCTACTGAGTGCTGGTTGTCCTCGTTCTTAAGGGTTGAGGCTCCGGAAAGGCCTGCTGCCCTCTTCCTCACCTGGAAGAACTTTTAGGAGAATTCCTGAGACCCCATTAGACATCCTTGGATGTTCTAAAATATTTGGTGGTGCCTCAGCAGTTCCCTTATTCTGTTAGTATCTACAGGGCCCTTCCACTAAAAAGGATAATCTCTGAATAAGTCCTTGTTTGTGGGCAGACTGACTTACATCATGAAATGGGAGACTTTGAGAGCATCCTAGGCAGAAAATGGTTGTCATATCTCAGACTTCGGAGTCTTCCCGTCTAGTTTTCTGTGGAGGACGTGGTCACCAATGAGATCCAGTTGGGGCAGCAGGGGAGTCCGTGATGTTTATCACAGGTACACATGTCTACCTTCTTTTAGTGTTCAGTTATGGTCCCTTGTCCATCGGCGTGACCTAGACATCGTTAAATCTACTCATGTTTTCTGATTCCACCCCAGGAACTGTCATACGGCAGTGCCACCGCGGAGTCTGGGACAACAGCTTTCTCCAAGGGATTTCTGCAGTAATTTTCTGAACATTTCCTCACTTCCCGTCCAGGGCTCACACCACAGGCTGCCCGTGTGTCCCTTTCTCCAGGGCAGGTAGGATCACAGCGCCCGTCCGTGGAACCACTCGTGGTTGCCCATTCTCCTTGGGGTACATCCCAGACCTTTCCTCTTCCCATTCACAACTTTCACCATGCGGCCTCTCTCAGGCACGCCCACGCTGGGCATTTTAAATCCACTTCGTAAGGTCCCCACACATTAGCAGGCTCCTGAAGGCCAGGCTCACATGTTATTTATCCTCATGTCCCCATCCCCTAGGCTGAGGGTCAAACAACAGGTTCGGTTAACATCTACCAACTTAGTGACTGACAACTAGAAATCTAAGTCCTTTCTTCTAATTAGATAAAATGTATCAAAGAACGTAGACATCCTCAGGAAAATGCTAAGAACATAATGAAAAGATCTATTTTTATTGTTACTACAATTTTATATTGGGGGAGAGACAGTCCCAAGAAACTATAAATGGTCCAACTTTAAAAAAAATATTTATTCCTGGCTGGCGTAGCTCAGTGGATTGAGAGCGGGCTGTGAACCAAAGTGTCGCAGGTTCGATTCCCAGTCAGGGTACATGCCTGGGTTGCAGGGTACATGCCACAGCCCCGGCAACCGCACATTGATGTTTCTCTCTCTCTTTATCTCCCTTCCTTCCCTCTCTAAAAATAAATAAGTAAAATCTTTAAAAATATTTATTGATTTGAAAGAGAGGGGAAGGAAGAGACGGAGAGAGAAACATCAACATGAGAGAGATATCTATGGGTTGCCTCCCACACCCACCCCGACCAGGAATCAAACATGCAACCTTTCGGTGTACGGGATGACTCTCCAACTGACTGAGCCACACCAGCCAGGGCAATGGTCCATCTTTTTGATAGCCTGCCTTATGTAAATGCTTCCTACCTTCTGCCACACCTACGTTTTCTCACCCACAGCTCCTCAGAATATCTAGAACTACTTAGTTCTCAATGGTTAGTTCTCTTGCACCTTAGGGGCCAAACACCCAAGCCCCATCTTTGGTTTTAGAGTAAGGTCAAGATGGATGGCATCTGAGGACAATCCAACCATTGCAATTGCGCGAGAACCGTCTCACTGGCACCAAATCTGCGTTGACAGACAAAATGTGGAGAGAAATAGCTTTTGACACTGACGGAAACCAAGATGGCATTCTAACATTTCAGATTCCTCGGTCTTCAAAATACAGTGCTGGTATAGCTGCTTTCACTGCTTTATTTAATCAAGAGGAAAAGAAATTAAATATTTTTTAAGTGGGGGCAAAAAAGGGGCATATGTCAAATCTGCATAAAACAGTATATGGCACTGATGAAAGGAAACCTTCCACTGAGGGGAGTCGAATGAGACTGGTTTATATACAAAACTAGAAATATTGAGAAATATTTTAAAAATGGAAACATTATGGCATTTCTTAAGTACGCATACGCCATTATGACTTACATTTGTGTTTTATGGAATCTTAAACATGCAGTAGCACCTTAGGATTGGTGCAGCATAGCAATTTTTATTGTTTTCTTAGAAAACTGGGTTTTCTAATCAAACGAAAGCTGTAGGGAAAGGAGGGGGGAGGAGAAAGGATCTAATCAAATGTGACTTGTCCCTAGACTTGGCCACAGCAGAAACCTGGGAAGACTCTGTATTTGCTGTTTCTGATGTTGGGCTTTCTCCTAGGAACAAAACACAAACACCTTCCAGACCTGGAAAGCCCGTCGCTCCGGCACAGTCCATCCTGTGCAGTGCTCTGTCCTCACATCGACCCAACTCTTTGCTTCCAGGGACGTTTGCCCTTGTTTATTCTGCCCCAGTCGGGTTCCCTTCAGATCTTCACAATCCAACTCATTCTAATCATCCTATCTCAGCTTAAGTGCCGGCTCCTCGCAGAGACTACCCGTGACCACCCCAGACACAAGTGGGTCCCTCAGGCACTGGTTGAACCCCTCCCTTCTTCCCCATGCTCTCCAGGTGGAGAGGAACCTAGGCGTCTTCTAGGTTCTTGCTCGCGTCAGGACCAGAGTCAGCACTCTGGTCCACGGAACTCATGTCCCCTCTTCTAGAATCTGTGTCAAGTTTATGGTGTAAGAAAATATTTTTCAAAGGAAGGCAGTTAGTACGGAAAAATCTGGTGTCAGATGAAAGCCCCAATGGGGGATTAACACTTATGCAGAGGCACCAGATAAGAAGAGGAAACTCTGTGGAAAATTTGAGGAAAAGTACAACTGACAACACCTTTAAATAAGTGGCCGCCCAATTTGTTCCTTTGTGATGCAATGTGCTTTGATTAAAAGGAGCCAGTTCATTGAATATGCTGCAGGGCCTGGTGGTTTTGTGATTCCTGATCGCTATCCATCTCCTGTAGGAGAAAGGCCCAGGCGACCAGTGAGCAGCCTACAAGGGGTGGCTGTGTTCGGAGTCATGTGGGTGCCGACCGGGGTTACAGCATTCACTTTTCTCACGCGCATCGACTGTGCACCGAACAGGTGCTCTGTCTTGATGTTCCTGTCAGTCTTTGTCGACCTGAAGCTTCTAGCCCAGAACAATTGCAGCGAAGGTCCCATTCCGGAAGCCATGTTATTATACAAAGCAGGACAAATGTACAGTTATAGATTATAGGATATTAGAACCCTGGCTGGTGTAGCTCAGTGGCTTGACAGTTGGCCTGTGAACCAGCAGGTCGCTGGTGGGATTCCCAGTTAGGGCACATGCCTGGGTTGCAGGCCAGGTCCCCAGTAGAGGGCGTGCATGATACTAGAAAAAAAAAATGAGGCTTTTAACACAGAGGGGAAAAATCATGTGAAAGGTCTCAATGATGAAGCCAAGGTTTAGTGTCTGGATACCCAAAGAACGGTGGTGCCCCATATGGAGAAGCACATAGTACGAAATCCTAGGTGCCGTCTGAGAGGAGATGAGCTGGTCTGTCTAAGCATTCAGTGGTGATTGACAGCTGAGTGGGAACGGACCATGAAAGGACCATCTAAGCAGGGCTGGAGCTGGGGATGTTTGGGGGCTGTGATACAATTTTTAAAAGGAGGCATTGTTAAGCACAGAACCCAGAAGCATGGTATCTGCAACTTTGAACAGAAGCTCAAAAAAATGTCTGCTGTCAGCATTATTAGCATATAATTCAGTTTAAATACTAACTAGATGAGAGGGAAAATGTAAGCTAAACGTGCAGGAGGGGGAGAGGCTGAGTGAGCAAGGAAGCAGAGGGGCGAACTAGAGCAACGCGATGCTCACACAACAGGTACCGGAAGGCTCCCTGGTAAGGGCGGATAAGAGCAGCAGGGCGAATTTCATCGGCGGCATGAGAAAGAAATAACGTGTCTGGCAATGATCTGCTCATCTTGCTAACGCCTACGACACAACACCTGGCCACCAGGTGAAATCAAGGACCGGGGCAGAGGGAGGCAGAGTGTGCTCAACTCCACGGGCTGCAGCGTGTTCTGTGTAAATGGACAGGTCCTCTTCTCCACCCGCCGAGGGGTCTCCCTCCCACCGGCGCCTACAGCACACACCTCCCGAGTTCTGTGCTAAAGAGCACATTTTCCGCGAGAAAGTGGAACTGGGGCAGTCTGAGGAAATTGAAAGGGCAAAACTATCACGCAAGAAAACTGTAAGTTCTGATTAGTTTTATGACTTCGCTTCAAGCCTCAGGAGCTCCATTGATCACGGTTTCCAGCACTGCTCGGGGAGGGGAGGAGGGGAAAGCGCCTCCAAAAATTCTCACAACTCTCCCTCAGCTCCGAGCTTTCAGATGCAAATACCTCGCTGAGAAACGTAGGGGCTGCGGCCCCTCCCACTTTCCCTAGCTCCTCCGAATTTTCCTGCGACGGACTCCATCTGTACGGATTTGTCTGGAGGGCGCTGGAGGGGGGGTGGGGGGGCGCGCGTGTGCACGCGCGCGTGTGTGCACGCGTAGCGGGCGGAGCGGATACCTTTCCTACAGCCCTCGCAGGGTCTCCGGTAGGTGCCCAAGTCTCAGTGGCTCCCCGGCTGGTCGCGCTCGGCGCCGACTGTAGGCGGCTGCCTCGGAGCACCTTCAAGGGCTCAGCTCCCTCCAGCCCCCGCGTCCTCCTTCCTGGGCCCGGACGCGCGCTCCCGTTGCTCCGGACCTGGTGTCCTAGTCGCCCAGGGGAGCTGGCGTGATCCCTCGTAGCAAGCGAAGGCAGCCAGCCCGGGGAGCCGGCAGCCGGGACAGGGGCCCAGCGCCCCACTCCCCACATCCCACGGAGAAGGCTGTGATTGGAGCAGACGCCCGCATCCGACCGGGCACAGCGGGTGCCCGGCCGGCACCGCCAGTGTGTCCGGCGCGCGGAGCTGCGCGCACTGGGTCCCGGAGCGCCCGCGGGCGCCCCGCCGCTGAGCGCGCGCCCTTTCGGATGCCCACGCCTGGGTGGCCGGCCCCGGACGACGCGGGGAGGGCAGTAAGGCCCCAGGTAAGTGTGACTGGCTGCGGGGGGCTGGGACGGCGCTGCTGGGCAGAAGCGCGTTGTGCGCATTTGGAAGCTGGACTCAGCATTGAGAGGGAAGCGTGCTGGAGGATCGCGTGGAGTTTCCCTGGTGTCCCCAAGTTACTGCTGCGTGGCCGCGGGACTTGCTCAGCCAGGCAGGACGGGTGTGTGAACCAAGCCGAGGGTGCTCGGCCGGAGAGCAGGTGCTGGGCGACACCAAGTGCGACAGGAGTTCACGAGTTCAGGGTGAGCGCAGACTCCAGCGCGCTCCAGACGAAGCAGTAAACACGGTCTGGACCACTCTCTTCCAGGAGGAACACTGGTGGGTCCCCCTTGACCTGGGGTGGATGGGATCGAAAGTCTGCGCCGGCGGGGCCGCGAGGCTCTGCAGAAGCGGTCTGAGGCTGGAAGGGGGTGTGCGTCTGCGTGGGCGGGGGTCCTTGCGCCACCCTCGCTAGACTCCTCTTACCGTCTGCGAAGGTGGGACGCATCTCAGGGTGCTTTGCTGTCGCTGTAATTAGTATTCTGCTGCTACCGTGCGCCCGCAGGGCGTCCGGCTTCCTCTCCGCTGCTCCTTGGGGGTGCGCTGGGGGATAGGGCGCCCTGCTGCTCGGAATGCAAGGTGGACTTCCTCGTGGGTGCACCTGGTGCACGAGGCTGCTTGCTGGTATTCGACCTCCCTACGTGGATGAATGCAAAAGGGCCTGCTGTCTGTATGGACCGCACGTTTTAGATTGCTCACCTTAAGGATTCCGTAGATACCATCTCGGTGAGTAAGGATTGGCAAGGAGTTCACCCAGCTGTGGGCAAATGGGGACCTGTAAAGAAATCATCGATGATTGGGTGTCTCAAAGCTTTGGAGTCCTGCAGATTGGAGCTTGAGCATACTGAAAACGCCTTTTATTTTGCAAGAAATATCTTCTCTCTATTAGATCATTTATTAAATGAGGTCTTTAAATTAGATGCACCTGTCATATTCGCTGGAAACAGACAGATGTTCAGATCAGTTTTAATGTAGAAGGCACGTAAACAGAACTTTAGGGGGGAACAGAAAAATGTAAATAACATGAGAATACTTGGCTCTTGCTAAGTGACAGGTTTGCCTTTTAATGATCAAGTTAACATCACACACACACACTCGTGCACGCGCGTGCACGCACACAAAACTGTGTATTTTAAAAGAGTTTAGGGGCAGTAGCATCCCTACCCCCTTCTTTTTTTGAAGGAAAGTTTTCTCTGCTATACTTATGAAGACAGGTTATTGGGGGGGGGGTGCAGGGGAACCAAGGAAGAAAGTAATTTACATTGCAAGCTTTCAGTAACTCTCCAAAAATTTCTTCTTTCTCAAAGAACTAGTTAGACTTTATGTTTACCCAAGCTCTTTTCTCGTTATGTATCTAAAGGGGAAATGCATGAAGAATGCTCTTCCTTCTTGTTAGGGCTACTTGGAACAGTGTGAACTAAAATTGAAAAGCATTGAGGCAGGTAGTCAAGCTGGCAACTTTGAGGAAATCTTACTCCCGGGTGAGTGTGTTCATTAAGGACTGGAGTGTCCGAAGCATTTAGGTGGCATCCCACAATCATCATCCTATCCGGTGAGGATAGTTCAAAGTCCGTGAAAAGAAAAATAAAGGGAACACTAATCAGTAGGGCAGAACAGTACCCTGCTCAAAACTACTGAGGTCTGCAGCTTTAATAAAAGGGCATTGTACACAGTGGGAGATAGTATTGTGATTAAGGTTGCGGTGGGTCTTCGGTATTGTGTGAACAGTCAGCTGACCGACTCACGACTCTCCTTAAGTCTCCTGCTATTGATTTCATACCACAGAGCTTGCCCCTTCGTGATGCAAGTGTAAGTGTAGAGCGTCTGTGGGGCTGCAGTGTACCCTTGAACTCGCTCTGGGTTTTCGTGTCCAATGCAGAAGAGAGGACAGGGAGCGTGCCGAGCTGGCCGCCTCTCAGCCTTCCCGGGTCTAAAAATCAACCCCTCTGTCTCCTCACTCTCGGTGTCTTTGCTGGTCTCCCTAGCAGTCGGCGCATGACGATGTTTGCTTGTTTGTTTTGAGGGCAAAGCTGAGAGCAACTTCTCAGCATGTAGACTGCTGTGAGGAAGTGTGCCCAAATACTTTTGGCCTCATATATATATATTTTTAGAAATCTTTTCTCAAGTACTGAGCCCATGAATTGTTGCGTGTTGTGAATACGCGTGCCTGAGTGGTTGTCACCTTCCTGGATTTCTGCAAGGTTTTGCGTGTATTGCATTGCTCGTTGGCATCACATCATGGTTCTCTCTCACACACAGGGAAAGGGTTTTACTTGCTTGGGAGGCTGGAAAAAGTCTCCGCTTAAATCGGGAGCTGCAGAAACTTCTGAAATGACTCACGCGTGCGTTAGCTGATGGCAAAGTGACTCCCTGGTGTGAGGGAATCAGCTGCGTTTGAATGGGGTGAAGCGGGGGAGCTGAGGACAAGGGAGGAGGACATGTGACCAGAGTCCTGTGTGTGACCGGCTGAGCCTCTGACGGGCAGAGCCGGGCTGGCTGGAACCAGCAGTCCTCGAGTGCCTCCTCTGGGGAGCTGTGGGCTCTGCAGAAAGGTACCCTGGCCAGCGCAGATCCCCCTGGTCCTTCCGCAGGAATCCTCCCTGACAGACGATCTGTTGTGCAAATGAGCATGCAGGCATCTGTCCGTGTGTGCTCATTTCGGATTGTATAGTACAGACTTGCATTCTGGTAGAATTTCCTTTTGGCTTTATTGAAGCATGGTGCCTCTTATCGAAGTCACATAAATCATACCTGGCGCAACGTAAATGCGAAGGTAAATTAAAAATTAACATTGATACAGCTCAGGTAGGTTGTTGACGCATAACGGAAAACCCTTGAAATATAATTTTGCCACTTGGTTATTATGTAAATAGCTCAGAAGGACTATGCTTTATCATGTTGGTTTCTTTTTAATTCATACATACAGGCTGCTTCTATCAACAGTGAACTGTAAACTATTTTTCCTCTTTCTTTTTCATTCCTCTCACTCACCACACAGGTTATGTGTGCTTAGTGGAGACTGACTCTGTGATCCACGTGCAGAAGTTTTCACGCCGTGCCTGAGAACGCCAGGCACACGCCAGGCTGTGTGATTCATTCCCAGGACCCCTGCCCGACTGTGTAGGCCGGTTCATGGCAGGAGGCTGCGGTCTGTGGCTGCAATGTTACCTGACCCAGGGAGCTAATGGATTGGATCACAGTCTCTTTATGGGAGAAGTCACATATCCCAGAGGGCCCCAGCTTCGCTAATTAAAATGTAAACACACACGCGCACACACACACACACACACACACACATATACCTTTTACATACAAAAGAAGAGGGCTGTTTCATAATATTAAAATTACTGAAGTTCATGCTAAACTTTTAATGGTATACAGATGAAACAATTTTAACGGTAGTATATTTCTACAACAGAAGCTGCAGATGGCAATATTAAATCTGGAATGATTACAATGGACACATTAGGAGCAGATAGTCATCTGAAGATACAAGATTTTCAGCAATGACCAAATAGTTATATACATACATGCTTACATTCTGAGATATTTTCCCGAGTTGGTACCCTATGTCGAAAATGTTCCATGGGCCATTGTTCAAGTTTCAGTGGAAACAGTTTACTGTTCTTGTGCCACGGTAGAGCAGGAAGTTACTTTTTGGTCACTGCGCCTGTTTCAAAGTGGGGGAGGCACTGTAAAGTTGGGCCCTGCTCACCCCCTTTTTTATGTTATATGTAGACTTAAAATCCTAAAGAACAGAGCCTTTCACCCTCCTCTTATCCCTCGCCCCGCCCCCGCCCCCAGCCCTCCTGGATCGAAATCCTGATGATTTCCGACTTTGAAAATTCAAACTCAGGGTCCCATATCAATGTCAATGAGATCAACTCTGCTTTTCTTGGCTTTGGGAGAAGATGGTAAATTCCACAGATGATAAATAAAAAGCGCTTCATAATCAGAGTGAGAACCACTTGATAGACACTTGAAACTGTCCATTGCATCCAGTCGGGCGCGGCCCCATCAGTGATTGGCTCTGCAACCTCCCGTGTTTCCCTAGATGCTGCAGGTTCCCGTCTGTCCTTACTGAAGAGGACAAGACTGCCTTGGGTGTTTCTAACGTGTGTCCCGGTCCATCTCTGCTATTCACCTGTGGTTCTGCCACGTGAGGGATCTTCCGTCACGGGGAGCTTTGCCTTTGGGATCTTCTTTGTGGTTTTCCTCTGACACGCACCCTCAGGGGAACCAAGCGATTACGCTCTTCCATGCTGAGTGACATCTGGATCCCGCAGGTACTGCCGTTGGTAACTCGGCTCGTGGATGGTGGTCGGAAACAGCGTGGCCGCAGCTCGTAAAACACTTCTTGTCCTGGGCTAGGTTCCCTCGCTTGGGGGTCGTGGTTCTCTACTCCCTCACAAATGAGAGCATCTGGGAACAGAGCTTCTGCCCTTTCTGCGTTTCCCCAAACACATGCCCGTTCGGTGGATCTGCTGGAGACCTAAGTAAAAGTAACAACAGACACTGTCCTTGTTACAGAACAGCGCTCTGACTTCCCGGGCAGAGACAAATCACAGTCAGGACGTCACTGGTGATGGGTGGAGACTGTCCTGGGGAAAGCAAGGGCAAGAGCAGGCCATTAAAGGAGACCTTGGATGACTCAGGAGGCAGTCTTGACATTGACTTTAAATAACTCCATGTAATAACCTAAGGAATGTCCAAAAGAGAAGAGGCTTTGCTTCCCTTGCCAGACACGAGAACTCGTAAGTGGGAGCTGTTCTAAAGCGACGGTGAATCTTTGGAGTGCCCTCTGGTCACGGCCGCGAGTGGTGTCGTTCCCACTTCTAAGTGTGTCTGTTGTTCACCCTTCCTAAGGCCTCATTGGCAATGTGTTGCTTTTCAACATGCAGTCCAGCGTGAAGACAATCATGGAAATGACATTTTCCTTCCCAGTAGAGAAGAGCAGGATTCCCCCCCCCCCATTTTCTTATTGTTACGTCTGTGATACCTGGTGCGACTATGTTTTATAGGTCAGCCAGCAAACATCAGAGGGAACATCAGTTAGATTCTGGAGGTGTTTGACAGTCATCCATCGTGGATGGATGGATATATGTGTGTGTATATATATATTTTTTTATCCTCATAGATTACTTTCTGTGAAGCCCACTGACAGTCCTCAAATATTATTTCTAACATTGGTTTTCTTAGAAAATGTGAATTACTGAATTTATTTGGGGGCTACCATGTCTCATCTAACTGTGAGCTATACTCATCTCTAAGAGAAAGGTGCAACTTCCTTAAGTCAGTACGACCACCAGGGAATAAACTGTGTTAGTGTTGAAATAGACACCAAGTTCAGTTCAAAACAGTTAGACCCGCTCCCGATGCTAACTTTAGGCATGAAGCCTGAGCAGCTGTTCCTTGCCCATAATTTAGGGGAACTGTGATGGTACAAGAGCTTTAACGGAGGTGAAATGAAGCGCTGGCTATTTACACTGGACCGCAAGAACACCTCCCAGTTTAAGTGCCACAAAAGCTAGAATAGTAATATATTTTATTTGAATGGAATTGATAGCCATAGTATATAGCTAAAGTTATTTCTAGAAGGCAAATAGCCCTGGCTACTTCTTAAAAAGCAGTTTAGCATATCCAAAGTAATTGGTAATTAGGGATGTGTTTACCTATGCTCCTCTTCTGGTCACATATGAACTTAAGTGGCTCGGCTGAATCTGATACATTTTATGCTGCTTGTCATGGTTTTAGCCTGTTGCCTTTAACTGCAGTGGGGCAGGATCCAGAAGACTTGTGCTTTTACTAATTAACGACTGGTATGCTGATTCTTAAGTAAATGTTTTTGTTACTATGGAACTTTTAGTCATTGTTTTTAGGCACGAACAAAACATTTGATTAAGTATGTGATAGTGATTTGATCTGATGTTTAGAAGTAGTTTCACCGAGTTAAGTGGAGCAGAGAATCCAAGAAAATTGTATGATAATGAATTCATTTTGGTAAAATAACATTAGCTATTAAGGTTAAATGAATAATAAACTATCTACTTGGAAATAAGTGTGAGCACTTAGTTGCACAAAAACAGTTGGAACAGGAGGCAGCGCGATGAAGTGGTTTCGGGTCAAATAAATGATTTTAATTTAGTGAATACTGCTCCACTGATTCTCGCCCTCTTCCCTTCCCCCCGCCCCCCTTTACTGCAATCATTTCCTGTTTCCTTTGTGAGGTGTCATTGTGTGTTCTCTGGGTTAAGGTGTGCTGTGCTGATTGCAGTCTTACTCGTGCTGATTTTCATGTATGTTTTTGTTTGGGAAAGATTAAATGGTATCAATGAAAAAAATAGCTTTTAGCTTTAAAACATCAGAGCAGAAACAGCACCTTCTAAGTCCTACTCAGATGAGTTCTTTGACTTGGGGTCCCTAGTCCTCCAGCCCCCCCCCCCCAGCACTCCTCCAAACCCCCGTCGTCGGCTGCGGTTCCGCTCTCCTCTCCTCACATACAGCCTGTCCCGGGTTTCCTCCTCCAAGTTCTAATGTGGACATTTGTCACCGTCGAGATACGGACACTGATGTGTCCAAGGTGCCTGAACTGCATGCCACACGTCTGTTCTTTGCACTTTCGTTCTGAGCTAGGAACAGTGCCCAGGTCCGCTCTCCAGACCTGGATAGCAGAAGGTCACCCTCCTGAGCTATCTCACTGAAGACCAGAGGACACGCCAGACAGATTGGGGGCAGCTCGTGTCTGCTGGGACTTGCCCCTTGTTGGCGCCTGTGTAGGACATAGGGGAGGCAGAAGAAAGGGAGAGGATACACGATAGGCAAGTCCAAGATGGAAGGATGCAGGTGTTCCCCTTGGGGCTCAGATTTGTGAGGTGATATTTAACCCACTGCAGAAAAAGTCAACAATTGGGATTGACTGTGTGCTCAAGTTCATTGCCATATAAAACATTATTGGGGTACCTTTATATGTGTTAACATCTGTGGGAAGGGAGCAAGTCTGCTTGGAGGGTTACATAATAGGAAATCTCAAGTTCAAGTTGTGGTTCCTTATGTTTGATGACCAGGGATAACTGGAGGTAAATGGTTCTTTTCCACTGCGGTGGCTTTCTTAAGTCTCTCTGCCTTTCATCTTTAATTAGTCACAAGGCACATGTTTTCACAGCTTAAAAAAGCCAGCAAAATTAATTCTATATAATGGTCCAAAGCATAAAAGTAAGACCTGTAAAAAACAGAGTTTAAAGATAATTGAGGTTACTTCCCTCCTTCGCAGATGTTGAAAACTAACCCCCAGAGAATTCAAGGTCCCACAGAAAGTGGGGTCTTCAGGACCAAGGGCCAGTGCGCCTCCTCCTGGTCCAGATTATCTTTGTTTCTTTCTTATCAGCGAACATCCTGAGTGAACTGGGGCGAGTCTCTCCAATTCTGACACCAGTCTTTGACTCATGAAAAATACAGAGGACCTGCTTTCAGGAAATTGCTTTCCTATTACACTCTTTTTGAAAAAAAGTATTTTGGTGCCATTGTGTGTACCCATCTCGATTTGTTTGGCTCAAGATTCAGAAAGTTCTCTGGCGCAGACCAGAACTCTCAAGGCTGTTTACAAACACCTCTTCACAAACCCATGTTAATAGAACTCGCATCAAACTGAAAAAAATATCGTGATAATAACAACCCCAACAGCTGTTCGTTTTAGTGTCTGTATTGTGCCAGGAACTGTCCTGAACGCTCCCTGACTCCCTGGTTCAATCCCATTAGGAAGTAGGTGCCATTCCAGCCATTGTTGGATAAGTGAGAAGCTTGAGGCTTTGTCTTTGCAAAGTACCTTCTTAGAATGTGAGTCATTAGCCCAGGATGTAGAGCTGAGACAAGAAGACTCAGAAGTTGTCTTTAGCGGATGCATTCCCCAGTCCTTACCCGTGCACAGTTATCACAACTCCCCGAAGTTTGACTTCTCAAAGTGCATTCCCTACTTAGTTTTCTAGAAGTTGGGGACATTTTCATACTGAAGCAATGCTATCAAGTTCACTTAATGCATAAAGTAGTCCAAATAGTATCATTTAGCTATATCACATTAAAAAAATTGTCTCCAGGATCGAAGTATTTTTTGTCCTTGTTTTTATGAGAAAATTCATTCTCTCTTGCAGGAGGAGGGGGTTGACACAGGAAATGTTCTTTGGCCTCAGGTGTCCCATGGTAGGCTCCATCCTGTCACCACGAGGGTAACGCAACCCTCCTTGTCCTCAGGAACCTCGGTGGCCACTAGCATGGGGAAGGCCATGTAACTGCTCCTCGCCATGCTGAGGACCATTGCTACGGAAGGCCACTCCCCCGAGCTCCCGACTGTAATTCCTGGCTCCTCATAGACCGTCACATACACCAGTGCACCATTGCCCAGTTTAAGCACCCACTTATCTTCTTTAATTATAGGGAACCTGTCTCAGGGGGGTTAGTTAGCTCAGATGTCCCTACCATGAACTTTGAACCTCAGTGAGGGGCCGTCATTGGGATACCAGTACCTGACCCCAAGTCACTCTTGTTTATGATTCTTAGTCTGGAATAAGACCTTCTAGAATGGTTTCTAAAGAGACCGATTTCATTGCCACTCGTCAGATGGGAGACTTGGATGTGGCAGGGTGTGTTTGGTGCCCCCATCACGGTTTACTCATTCTGGCAGCTCTCGGCATACGTCAACAAGTGGCTGTCTATTTTGCAGGTAGCTGGAGTCTGCAGTGTCCTATGGAATTTCAAAACTTTATAGAGATATTTTCACACAAATAGGTTCACTCGAGTAGAGCTCAAAGTCAGTACAGCCTATTGTGTTTCTTCCATTGTGTGGGCTATTCCAACGTATTTAATAAATTTCACCTTTCTTCTACTTAAATGGCATTTTCTATAAGCAATTTGACAGTCAGACACTGTCCTAGTAACAGACACTCCTGGTACAGGAGAGACAGGTGGAAAAGCTTATAAAAAAGGTGAAAAGCTTATAATATAAAAATAGTGTATTTTCTGCTTTGACAGGGAGCTATCATTTCAAGCTGTTCTTAAAATTGTATTTTTCTCCTCTCTCAAAAATAATAAGCACATGTTCGTCTTTCACTCTAATTATCCTATTGTTGATTTATTTATAGTTAGTCAAATGAATGTATAAACCAAAATACAGCACAGTGATTTAAACGAACAGTTTGTCATAAATCCTCACTCCTCTGTGTTTTGGGGTGTGTTTGGAAGTTTGTTTTGTAACTGATTTTATATCTCTTACATAATCAGAATTCTGTAACTGAAATAAGGAGACCTTAGAATGAGGATAAAAGGTTTTATTTTTTCTTTTCTGTGCTGCCGCTACCGCACCTCCTGGGTGCTTGCCAACAATGAATGGGGCTCACGAATGTGGCTGAGTTTCCTCACCCCGCTCGGGGCCGTATAATTCCATCCCGTTACTGTGCCGGGGGGAAGGGCCTACTACGCACGAGCCGAGCCAGGAGATGCCCAGTAAACACCGGAGCAGTCACAGATCACTGCAGTGAAAGAGCATCCCCTGCCCCGCTGCGCAGCATCCGTGACGAGAAGTTTGAAGGGGTAGGCAGGGGAGGCCACTGGGCGTTTTAGCTGAGCACAGTCAAATCGGAGCACATCAAAACAGCTGGGGTCAGTGACTCAGAACGCATCCGCCGCTGCTGAATCACCTCATGCTTCTCTCTTTCTGCACTTTCGCAGAGGAGGGTTCAGCCAGCGCGTGTCCTTCCCGTTTGCTTAAACCCCTGCTTTGAGCTGCATTGCTTCCATAGTCTAATACCAACCCACGAAACTGCCTGCGCTGTAAAAAAATTATATAAGTCAAGGCTAGCATGAAGATGATTTTTTAACTGATGTTGCTCCATTTGTGTCCAATAAACCATATGCTCCAATAGGCTGCCCTAGAAGAAACGATGTTTTAAGGTTGCTTTATGGGATGAGAATAATTTTGCAACAGCACGATGTATACAACTTATAGGCAGGGCAACAGCGAGTGCAAATTTCCATCTACGTTCATAATTTTGGTTTTCGTGCTTATACCAATAATGGCACCTTGGGAATGTGGGTATGGAGTTGGTAAATGGCAGCTCCAAGCTGTGCGTCTTGGTCTCTGACACCAGTCCGTCTTTGTCCCGACAGGAACCGCTTGCACCATTCTTGGGCGGAGGCTGCTCAGCCACGGTGAACCCCGCCAGTGGAACCCTCTACAGATTATCATCTCTGGACTCCCAGCTGACACCCTGCCGGGGGCAAGAGCTGCCAGGCCCGCTGGAACTGTGCCTTCTCTGTTGTCAAGGTTTTCTTCTTACACAGGAAAAAGAAAGAAAAAAAAAAGATGAAGTTGGGCAAAGGGGAGTTCTGCCACTTCCTGCCGCTCATCGCTCTCTTCCTGTGCTTCTCTGGGATGAGCCAAGCGGAGCTGCCGAGGTCCAGGTCGAAGCCCTATTTCCCATCGGGGAGGCCCCGGACCAAGCGCAGCTGGGTGTGGAACCAGTTCTTTGTGCTGGAGGAGTACATGGGGTCGGACCCTCTCTACGTGGGAAAGGTAGGGCGCACGGCCTTTCGAAGTCACAGATGATCACGGGGCCTGTCTGTGGTTGGATGGAGAGGTGCTGGTTTTTGCTTTGGGGATGGAACACACGTACCGCTCACCCCTGGGAACTAGTGTCCGAGGCTGTTGGCCTTGGTCAGACGCTCTGAGATTGTAAGACAAGTATTACTCATACAGTGAAGACATAACCTGGGAGCCACGCTGCACCCTGAAACAGGTGGGGGTTCCACAGGTGCCTCATCGTCCTTGATGGTGGCATGCCCAGCATTTCTAAAATTAGAGCAGGGATATTCACTAGTACATGAAGAGCTGTGGGTGTGTATAGCCGGCTGATTTCACTGCTTTGGGGGCGGTACTGTGTAAATGACGCCCATACTAACTTTATGCTCTACTGCCTTTCTGGATACTTGCGGTTTAAAAACTGCGAAGTGAGATGACTAAGCCTATTGTCTTCAAATTATGAGCAATTCAAACTTATCTTTGGTAGCAGTGGTCTGGTTTTGATGATGTTTTAAAATCTGCTTTTTGAAATGGCCGTTGGGCGAACAATGAATGTGAACAGAAGTCAGTTAGAAGCCACACTGGACCCATGGGGGGCTGTTCATGGTGCATTTGTTTGGTGGCCAAGTGGTCGCCAAACTGAGCTTTCTTTTCTGTGGCTATCTTCTGTCCGGCCGTTTGGGCGGGATTTTCACTTGAGCATGTTCTGCACCGAAGGGCACGTAGGAGGGCGTGACCTTTCCCGTAACGTGCTTGTTCGCTGGGGTCCGGTCCCCAGTGTGTTGCAGTTTTGATATGTTCATATTTGTCAAGATTTCCTACACCTCTCAATTTGGGGATGAGCATCGTTTTCTAAACAGAGCGCTCTTGACAGGAAATCTATCCATCCGCGTTTTTGCCTTTCCCGTTGTCAGTGTATGTGTCCATTCCTGAAAAAAGCTGATGAATTTACCTATGGGTAGATTTTCAACTTTGAATGACGGAGGAAGAACCTTCACCGTTTATTTATCTCGTGGGTTATGTTTTCACTTGAATACACCTTCAGTAAGGGTGAAAACCTATTTTTGTTGCTGAGTGTCTGCCTAAGTCAAGGTAATCTGTATTACATTGACCATTTTCAGCGAATGCCTCTATAGTTTACAAATAATGACAGACATTTATTGTCAAGGAAAGGAGCTGAGTAAGTTCAAGGTTTCTAGGGATGTGGGTTGGGAGTTTTTTCTAGCCCAGGCATAGCGTGTTTCAGCACTGAGAAAAGATGTGTGAGCACACAGATGTTTTGTGTGCACATCTTTTTTTTTCCTTGCCATTCCACTTTTTCAGTAGGACCGTCTTATGTAGTGTCCATGTGATCAGTTTCTCAGGTTCCCTTGTTTCCTTGTAAACACAGGGAGAGTAAGCAGCCTTCTGCATTGTTGTTGACTAAGAATCTAGCTCTTAATTTCATTAATCTTTTTTTTAAATATTTTTATTTATTTATTTTTAGAGAGGGAAGGGAGGGAGATAGAGAGAGAGAGAGAGAAACATCAATGTGCGGTTGCTGGGGGTTATGGCCTGCAACCCAGGCATGTACCCTGACTGGGAATCGAACCTGCGACACTTTGGTTCGCAGCCCGCGCTCAATCCACTGAGCTACGCCAGCCAGGGCTAATTTCATTAATCTTTAATGAACATTTAACAGGTCATCGAACTTTCCTTCCATGGACAGGTTTATAATATTCAGCTGGTTCAGAAATAATTAGTGGTTATTGGTAAAATCATACTTTTGTGGGAATGTAAAATTTTCTAAAGACAACTGTTCTCATTAATTTTGTTCTAAATGGAGTTGCCTCAGTGAGGTTGACATTTTGAAGTAAACATAACTTAAAATATATTTAGAAACACCCTTCTTTTAAATTTTACAGTCTTCACACAATAATTCAAAGTGTTTGTATTTAAATAATCCCTATAAGTCAATTTAGAATTATGAAATGCATGCACCTAAGGTTACTTATATTTCACATGCACACGAAGCTACTGGGCACTCTCGTTACTGTTTTTCTAAGAAACTGTGGGTTTCCTTGATTAGCACAAGAAATATTCTGTGCTTCCCTTTTAATTAATAGCAGACAGTCACTTGGCAGATGGTATGTGACAGGAAACAAGTTTGTGTTTATGCCTTGCGTGGTGTGTATTGGGAGTTCCATGCAGAGGCTCACAGTAAAATGGTCAGGATGCAAAGAGGTTAAACAAAAAACTATTAACTGACTAAAATAGTTTTAAAAGCCCAACACTTAATTGGAGACGGAGAGAGAATTTATAGACAAGATAAACAAATGAAAGGACTCACAGGGACAGTTTGTATTTGCTGGGGGACAGGTGGCAGGGAACTGGGGTGCTTTGGGCTGTGTGTCCGAGATGACAAAATGGTACTGTTCGCCATTTCGGGTCGATCGTCTGAATGAGACTATCAGAGGTATGAGAACAATTTCGACCCCGATACATTCCCTTGTGTGTGTAGAAGAGATATATTTTCTCTTTTTCTAAGTTGAGGGAGGTAATGACTATGACCAGAAGTTTTTATAGGACAGACAGAACCAAAAATTAGAGATGGAAATGTGGATGAGAGGACAGGCAGGTCATCATGGGACAAAGGCAGGAGGCTAACCACTACTTTTCATAGACGTGTGTTTAACCTGTACCGGTTAGATGGGCACGCCCAGTCTTTCTGACAAATGGGGCTACTTAGGGCACTTGGAATGATGGCCTTGATAAACCGGATGGCCTGTTCCAATCATGTAGTGGATAAGTACTCTGTGTGTCACACTGTCTTATGTTTTATCTCTGAATCTGCCACGTCCTACCTGTTCTATGATTTTGAGTAAGCGCTTCCTCACCTCTAAAATGGGAGTAATAATATCTACGAATCAAGTCTCCTAATGAGAGTGAGTGAGATAAAAGTATTTGGGACAGACATCCAATTATTTTTAACATTCTATTTATCTATTTCACTGTATACTAATTACAAATTAACTGATTTACAGATAATCTATTGTGTTGTGTCTGAAATGGTACCTTTGTGATCCTTCAGGTGAAAGCAGGCATAGTTTTAAGAACTATGTAGTATTTAAATGTACTTTAGTTAATTAGAGGGATGGCTTGTGTTGTATATGCTTAGACATATATCATGTCTTTATATTTGTATATGATTAGACTCCGGCCAAATATAGTCAGTGGGTGAATGGTTCCATGCTCAAACGCAGGGATTTCAAACGTTAGAGAAATCATGTGTGTGTATATGAGATTGTAGACCTTTGAATTTGGAGGCCATGGCAATGGCTGATGGCCGATGAGATAAATAATTAAAATTTGGTTATTAAGAGATTGAGGATAATAAAGTCACAAGATGACTTGTGACATTATTTTAGCCAATGTACTGGGTCATTTAACATAACTCAAGACCTAAGTAGAGCAGTTTGTTGAAGGTGCCAGGAGTGCTTCTAGAACCTTCTTCAGGAGGCCCCCAAGGCATGGATTTGTGGGCTGGGTTATAATCTGACCTTTATCATTAGCATCGCACCATTTTCTTGTGATACAAGTTGAGAAACTGCTGCCTCCACAGACAAAGACTTAAGGAAAGAGTTGTTATTATTCTGATAGAATTTGTTTAAGTTGAGGTAGAATTGACATCTAACATTATATTAGTTTTCGGGGTACAACATGATGATTCAATATGTGATTAAATTGTAAAATGATCACCACAACAAGTCTACTTAGCATCCATCACCATGAATATTACAGATTTTTGTCTCGTGATGAAAACTTTTAAGATCTACTCTCCTAACAATTTTCAAATATGCAGCATGGTATGATTAACTATACTCATCATGCTGTATGAAGTTCTGTTTTAAAGAATAGAAGTGAGCCCTGGCCGGTGGAGCTCAGTGGATTGAGCGTGGACTGCGAACCAAAGCATCGCAGGTTCGATTCCCAGTCAGGGCACGTGCCTGGGTTGCAGGCCATGAGGTCCCAGCAACCGCACATTGATGTTTCTCTCTTTCTCTCTCTTTCTCCCTCCCTTCCTGCTCTAAAAATAAATAAGTAAAATCTTTAAAAAAAGAATAGAAGTGCACTTTCCCCTGAGAATGTTTGATGATTACCAGCATGCCTGTTTCCCTGTCCTTTTGCAGGGAGACTGAGTGGAGTCCTCTCTCATCTGCCTGTGGCTGCATCAGCTGCACTGGCTATGAGTGCACTTAGGCGCCGCCAGCTCACAGCCATCTCACGGAATGGCTCTGCACTTTTCTAAGTCCAGTCTTTTCCTCACCTTGGCATTTCTCACTTAACGCGCCCCAACCATCTGACACAAAAATTTGTCTACAGAACCACCCGGCCTGTGTTGCAGGTATTAGGAGTTTTTCATCGCTCCTAACCATAATGGGCTGCCAGGCTATCGCTGTGCTGCGGGCCATTACTCTCCCGGAAATGCCTGCTCCGTGCCTCTCCCACAGTCTGCTCCTCTAGCCATGAACATCACTCTTGGCCTTCCTGCGACTCCCCTGTCTTCCCTCCTCATTCAGGGCGGATTTATTCCACTGCCCCAGTCAGGACGAATGCATAGAAATTCAGCGTGGGATTCACTTGGCTTTCACGTTAGCTTGCACACCAAGTGTCGGTGAGCCCTGTCCGTGCATTTGATTACACCTCCACGGCGTCTCTCAGTGAGAGAGTCTCTGTCTCCTGATGCCCAGGGCTAGGCTCAGGATTCCAGGAAAGAAATGTTCATCTTGAAAGTAGGTCGTGTGAAAAAACTGAAGTAGGAATGAGATTACGTAACTGGGCAGATTTTTATTTGATGCACAAGAAGCCAACGATGCCAAGTGTTTATTACTTAGATAAGAGTATATGTGTCATGGTAAAACATACATTTTATAGATTTTGGAGTGAAGAACCAACAGGAGTCTCCTCTCAGTGTATAGATGGACCCAAAGTCGGCTCTGTCGCAGAAGAAAGCAAAGGCACTATGTTTTCCCTGCGGATGTGTAGAAAACCCATTTTCGTAATAGCCTTGTAACCAGAGTGAATTGTGGAGACCCTTGTTCTGATCGTGTTACTCTGTGATAGAAATGGAAAACTCCTGGTGGCTTCAAAGGGAATTAGGGCATGGATCCGCTCTGTGGGAAGTAAATAAGTTCAGATGTTCAGAAATACTTTTTGGCAGTTATTCTTAGCTTTTATAATACTCTATATAGCTATCAAGTATTAAATGCGTTTTCTCCACATAGAATCGACAATGTAGTTTTGGTGTCTTTGCTATTATAACGAAAAGCAAATACAGCTGATTTTGCCACTGAATTGGAGAAGCCTACCATTCATTCATTTTCGCTTCGAAGGTACCTTAGGTTAGAGGTGAAGGTTATGGCTCCTGAAGCCTGCACCAGGTGAGCCTGCATAACTAGCAGTTAAAGGAGAGGTGCTTGTAGTTAAACCCAAACACACTCAAACTAGGTCATTTGGATTGGCTCTAAATTTTGTGATTATCTGCATTGATCAAAATCATTTGAAAACACCATCTTCTTGAACTCTCCTTTGTGTTTATGTATACTAGTCACCCACTTGGTGATGGGGAAAGCAAAAAATAAAAATAAATCTATACTAGTTGTGTTTTTACTGTGTTTTTTTTTTGAGACTGTAAGTGCAAAATGAGATACAGTAAAAACGGTGGTGTGGGGCCCTTCTATGGTAAGCATGCTGTAATCGCTTGACAAGCTGTGTATGCGATGCTGGTGGATACAGAGTCATAGTCCCCAGCTGTCTCTGCAAGTCACCAAGATAAATGACAGAATTAGACAAACAGCAGGACAGCCACTGAGCCTTCGCTGGCTCGGGCGTGGATAGGCAACTACTATATTGGGAGAAATTTCATCCTAATCTGCGTGCTTCTTGTATGATTTATATTGATGATCTGTCACAGTGATTGTGACCATCGAAGAGAAACAGTAGTTTGTATAACTATGCCTGACACTGTGTCCCACAACTTCTTTTGCATGTCATCCAGCCTGTTTTTCTCCATGTTCACCCACACCCCTGTTCCCTGTCTCCTTTCTCCTCTCAGTACTTACTGAGTGCTCCCCCTGTGATAGGTGGTGTGCTGGATGGGAGAACTGAGAGAAAATGCACTCTGCTTCTTCATGAAGGTCACGGTCTGGTGGAGAAGCCGTTCAGGTAGCAGGGCGGCCAGGGCAGGCAGTAAATGCTGCAGCCCATCCGCCTCTGGGGCAGGAGGTAGGACGCAGGAGCGGATTCCTGTGTCCTGAACAACGGCTTGCTTGAGGATGCTGGCGAACCTCTGTGATTGCATAATCCCTTGATACAATCTGCACATCAAAGTGAAAAAACTGATCTTCTTAGCAAGTAGGACAGAGTATTCTAAAACTACACTGGGGGAAGCTTTATGCAGTAGAAAGATCAGTAAGTAGAAACCCTAAGTTACACTTTCAAGTTTGAACAATGTTCTAAAATAGGGGTGTCTGACTTCTTGGTGTCTCTCGGCCACACTGGAAGAAAAGTTGTCTTGGGCCACATATTCAATATATTGGGATACATAATCACAAATGCCATAATGTTTTAAGTACATTTATGACTTTTGGGGGGCCACATTCACAGCCACCCTAGGCCACAGGTAGCCTGTGGGCTGCCGGGTGGACACCCCTGCAAAACATACATTTCTGTCTTCTTCTTGGTAAAATAGAGATCCAGAGGTAAAATTTTAAAACGTTTCATTTTGAAATCATTTCGGACTTACAAATAAGTTGTACAGTATTCTTTTAAAATGCAGCCTCTCCAAATGTTAATCTTTCATGACTCCATCTACTGTTTAAACCATGAACGTGGGTATAGTGCTGATTATTATGTCAGCAGTCATACTTAGATGCTGTGTTTGCTACAATACAGTGGTTTTGCTGGGAGCAGCCAGTCTAGAATTACTTCTTGTGTCTCCTTGGTCCTTTCAGTTGGGGGTGGTTCCTCGGCCTTTCACATTGTCCTTCTTGACCAGATAGTGGACTGGCAGCACATTGCACAACCTGAGTCAGGTGATAGAGCTTTGGCAAGAATACCGCAGCAGTGTGCCCTTCCCACTGCATCTTGTTGAGAAGTAGAGGACATCGATATGACTCATCTGCAATGATGTTGACTTTGACCACCTGGGTCAGGTGATGCCTGTCAAGGTCCTCCACTGAAAAAGTGTATCTGCCCCGGCTGGCGTAGCTCAGTGGATTGAGCTCGGGCTGCGAACCAAAGCATCGCAAGTTTGATTCCCAGTCGGGGCACATGCCTGGGTTGCAGGCCACGGCCCCCAGCAACTGCACATTGATGTTTCTCTCTCTCTCTCTTTCTCCCTCCCTTCCCTCTCTAAAAATAAATAAATAAAATATTAAAAAAATAAAAAGCATATCTGAAAGTTTTAAAACCCAAACTGAAAGTATGGGTTGGAATTAACTCTAGCTCTGGTTCGAGGGGATACCCCGCACGATTCACTGAGGCCCACTGTCCATTTTCAGGTGAGGAGTGTGTTCATCTGAAACACGATCAAATTTAAATCTGTACACTGTCAACTAATGTCCATAATTTTATGTAGTAGTTGATCTTGTCTCTCAAAAATTTAACTTTCATAATTATAAATAAAATATGCTTTTGGAAAATAATAAATACAGTCAGCTAAGGTAAAAGACGTGTCTCTAGAGAATGCAGTCTAAGGTGTCACATTTTAATAAGTTAATAAGAGAGTTGGAACCTAAGCAATGAACAGAATTATATTTAGTGTTCGAAAAGATTTAGTAATGACAGTTACTCCTAATGATTTATTTAGAGCCTATAAAATTTCTGTTTCATAATCAATACTGATTAAATCTTTGAAAAGCCTTGTGAGTTAAATAGAGGCATTCTTATATTGCAGGTGAGGTAATAGATACATTTGAAAGTAAAATAAGCAGAGTTAAGGGATCATTAGAGCTATAATTTAGAAGAATTAAAAAGCAAATATGGATGATTATATCAATTGCAGAAAGTAAGTTTCTAAAAAATATGTTAAGATGTTTTATGATTATGAAAATATTTTGATTAACTGCAAAGTATTAGGTTTAGTTTCATTATTATCAAGCCCTTTTAACATTTTTTTAAGTCTCTACCTTTAAATAAGGCATGTATTCAAGAAAGAATAGATATACTTACATGGCACCTAAATCATTACATATTACTTCCGAAACTTAACAAATCTTGAAACCGACTAGAGTTAGAATAAGAAGCAATAGTGCTATTGGAGAGATTAAAATGGGATTTAGCCTGGACATAGAATATTAGAAATGTATTCTAGAACAAAAATTTTCAGGAGAGGGTGTGTAGAAAGAGTATACTATTGAGAGTCTGGAAAAAAGAAAATATTTAGGACTTTTGTCCAGTTCTTTCAAAATCTCATGCTTGCCCTGGTTGGTGTGGCTTAGTGGGTTGGAGAGTCATCCTGTAGACTGAAAGGTCACAGGTTCGATACCTGGTCATGATATATACCCAGGTTGCAGGGTCAGGGCGCATATGAGAAGGCAACAAATCCAATCGATGTTTCTCCCCCCCACCCCACAAAAGCAATGAAAAAATGCTCTTGGGTGAGGATAAAAATATCTCATCCTTTACAAATTCTGGTTTTTGGTATATGCAATATACAGTACATTTAAGGAGTTTTAACTCAAGCAAGTGTACTTTCAAGTTAAGTCGAAAGACCCTTAGCCCGTCCCAGAGGGGGTGTTTGAAACATAAAGAACCTTTCGTCACTGGCTGGCCCTGACCACAGAGCCATGTTGCGGGGTGACCTGGTGTGGGCCCTCGGAGGGTGGCCTGCATCATCGAGACAGACTCAGACGATGGCTTACCTTCCTTTTGCACCCCATGGCTTTGCACTTCAGTACGAGGGGCCGTCTGAACACACTCCAGGGAATCACAGCTGGAGGAAGGGAAATCGGTAGGAAAGTAGTCACCTTGAACTCAACCAGCCTTAGGTCTTCTCGGGCCAAGGACCTGCCCTGTCGCCGCAGAAACAGGAGAGGCCCCAAAAGCTACGTGGAAAAGCAGGACAGTGTGGTGAGGCCGTCTACATACCCAGTTAAGCTAGAATCCTCGTCTTCTGTCAGAGAAATGCAGGAGAGTAATTTCTCAGGATAGGGCTGTGTCATAGGAATGGTAATTACAGGCACCAAGATGATGAACATCCTTCCAGCAAGTTCTGTGTGTAAACAGTGCACAATTATCTGATAAGAATGCTTCCCTGAGAATGTTGACTTATCTTCTTGGTTAAAATGCTGACATGTTTTAAGGTATTTAACTGCAAACACACAATCAAGATTTGGACAACACATACATAATGCTCACCAGATGTGAGCTGGGACGATGTGGGATGATCAGTGGTGGAATCAGTCAGACGACGCTTGAATGAGATGTTTCTGATTCGTGAGTCATCTAGGCGTCCACCGTGGAGCGGAGTGTGTGCAGAGAGTGGCTGATTACGCATTCTGCACTCGGTTCTCTGAAATGGAGCAGAAGTATCTGAGAAACGCGATTCTGTAGCTCACATCCACTTCCAGACACCGTTTATGTCATTCCCCCAACCGAACCCCGACAGAACAGAATTCAGGTGGCAGACTCATTTTGCTTGTTCAGGGTACATAGGTATTGGTGAGTTCTAGTCATGAGGGTCAACGTAACGATGGCTAAGAAAAGTGAAGCCATCAGCAGTTAAACATGGTTGCTGATGAGTTAGATGAGAATTGTGATGTAGCTATCGCGCATGGGAGAGCTTATTTGCAATGTTAAAGCCACGCATGGGGTGTGTACAGAAATACAGAGCCAGGTCTAAAATAAGAAGCAACTCAAATCGTAGATAGAGCAGATACATGGCTTGGAAAGGTGTTTTTATAAAGATTAGTATAAAATGGTGGCATCGTATAAAGCTGGACATGGAAATGAAAAACAGAAGCTTTATGACAAAGGATAAGTTATCTTTCTGGTGGGTCATCAGCACACCTGCAAGGCTTTTACCTGTGACCCAGCAGCTGTGCGTGGCGGATTTCGGAGAGCAGCTGTGCCGTGTAATGACCTGAAACAAGACTGTTTTTCCCATTGATTAGATCATTTGTTGGAGACGTGAGTACAATGGAGGATGGGCAATATATACAAATGAGTGAGGGTTCAGGGTTAAGGGCAGAGGAGGCAGTGTGCTCCGTTTCAGATCCAATTAAGATTTCACTGTGGAATTTATGATGAAAAACAGAGGGACCCGATACTCGCGTGATTCATATCTTGTCTCGTGTGTTGTTTTCTCAGGGATGCTCTCGTCACACTGTCTACAGCTTCTGATTAATGTCTCAGCTTGGTTTCTGCACACTCTGGGCGCGCCGATAAAGCCTGGCTTTTCAGGGCACCTCATTTTTAACGTCCTGCCCGGAGCCCAGGGATGTGCGCAAGACAGGGGGCTTAAGGAAGAAGGGGTTGAAGCTATGTCACAGGCTTCAACAGTCCTGCAGTCACCCTCTTTGTTATTCTTCCAAGGACTGACCCCTCTTGGAATTTAGCAAAAAAATAAATTATTGGATGTAATTTTGGTCGTGAGATACACATTATCCCATATGATGATTTTTTTTCAAATTCCATGTGTCCATAATATTGAAATCTAAATATTTACATGGATATCCATTATTTTCATCAAAAAGAAAAAAATAGTATATTATTTTTGTTTTGTTTTTTTTTAAAGCGCATTTCCCGGATTCCTTTCCTGAATCCTGGAGCTCGTTGTGCAGTACCACTGACGGGTGGCAATCAGGCAGCCTGGGGTCTATCTGTTAGGGCAGGACTTCTGGGGGAGACCCAGCTGGAGTACCCCCTGCACCCCTCACCAAGGGGTGACTTCCCAGCACATCGCTGACTCTCTTCTTTCATGCTCTTATACAGTAGGAGCAAGAGCAACCATGTCACACACGGCCGTAGTGAGCATAAAAAGCAAGATAGACCATTTCCAGAAGGCAGGGAGCTCCCCGTGGAATGGAATCAGTGCCTGTACTTGGTCCCAGCTGCTTAGTGACCACATGGGACGCTCACGGGTTTCCGGATTCAGTGAGGAGACAGTTCCCAGACCACTCTGGTTTTCAGGAACTCGAATTACATTTTGTTATTAAAATATTCAAAGGCGGGTTTTTTTTTGTACTCCCCCATGTAAAGTGAGTGCTTGAAAAGATTAAGTGATTCTTCTTTCATCTCAAGTATTTTGCTTGTCTTGTCCACTACTGTCCTCGTACTTAGCTCTGCTTTTTTTTAATCCTCACCCAAGGTCATGCTTATTGATTTTTAGAGAGAGGGGAAGGTATGCAGAGAGAGGAAGAGAAACATTGATCGGATGCCTCTCATGCACGATGGGAGGCTGAACTTGCAACCTAGGCTTGTGCTGTGAATGGGAATCGAACCTGTGACCTTTTGGTTTACAGGACGATGGTCCAGCGAATGGAGCCACATTGAACAGAGTGTTTTGGTGTTTTGTTTTGGGTTTCCTTGATGTCCCAAAATATGATGATCAGGATTAAATTTTAATAAGTTTTAACTGATCCATCAGTTCCTAAAAGAAAAATCAAGATTCTTATTTCCCTGGACACAAATTCTGTCATGAACACATGCTGTGGTTGCATTACCTATTGTCATTGTTGTTGTTGGCATTATTATCAACTCTCGAGGAAAACAATGTAAGATAAAATTGGGGCTTGAGACTAAATATAGGTCATCATAAAGGAACTAATGACTATGCTAAAAGAAGGCTATAATAAAATTGAGTATTATCTGGGAAAGCCAAAACTGGTTTCTAAATTAAGGCTTTCCTCAGTAAAACATTAAATGAGGAACCTAGTATGTCACCTTCCATATCAAACTCCGGAAACTTCCTACACAGGCTGCTGACCTTGGCTGTCTCTAACCCTCCCCCCACCCTGCCCCCCCAGGTCTCTCAGCTTTCTTCTTCGGTTTTACAAATTAAAACAGCATTTTTAAAACTTTGGGTAGGCCAAAACATTTGTTTTTTTCCCCATAAGATGGCTCCAATAGCCATTAGTTGTTTTTCACTTCTTTCAAAACAATATTGTTAGATTGTATTGTGACACCTGTCATATTAGTATGCATGTAAAAAGACATCAAAATTGGTGAATTTTTTGTGTAGCCATTTCAACGTTGAAAGATGGGAGATAAGTGCCATTTTGGCATATTATGCTTTATTATGTCAAGAAAGGTAAAAATGCCACTGAAATGGAAAAAAAAAAAGATTTGTGCAGTGTGTGGAGAAGGTGCTGGGACTGCTCTGATGTGTCAAAAGTGCTGTGTGAGGTTTCGTGCTGGGGATTTCTCACTGGGCGATGCTGTGGTCGGAAGGACCCGTTGAAGTTGATAACGATCAAATCGAGACATCAATTGAGAACAACCAACATTCTGCCCCATGGGAGACAGCCGACGTACTCAGAGCATCCAAATCAATACAGTTGCTGGTGGGAATGGAAAATGTGTCTTTTATTTTATGGAAAAATCTAAACAGACCTTTGGGCCAACTCAGTAGAGTATAGGCTCTCTGTTCCAGGCAGACAGACAGCCAGTGCACGGCTGACACACCGCACAGCTGTGGGGCCCAGGACATTGCGTGTGACCAGAGCTGCTGCGCCTCAGTGGGCGGGGTTTCCTCGGGGCTGGCCTTGGGTGCGTCCCGGGCTCCTGCCATTTCTTGGACCATTTCCTGGGTACAGTCTAGTCTGCTGGAAAGATGGGGTGACCCAGCGTGTGATGACCAGGACCACAGACTTTACTCTCCCTAGAATCCTCACGGTGGACCTGTTGTAAACTCTACCACAAACCCAGCAAAAGGAAATAAAGGGAAACGAGGGGGTGAGAGGCACTAGGTTATCTTGGAGCTGTCTGGAATGTTCAGTGTAAAGCACTGAATATTTCAGTTGGTTTTCTGATAAGAAACACACAGCGGATAAAACAACATGGGGATTAGACCCCACAAGTAAGGGCTTTGGGGAAGTAACATAGAAGCTTTCTATTTGTTTTGCCCTCCCAGAGGGTATTGCTAATTATGTGGCAATTTGCATTTTACATGACCATCTTTGTGTATGTTACCCACTGCAAGTGGTAATGAATCGGTCGACGATTCCAGTACAGTGAGGGGAAGCTGAACTCCTTGTTAAATCCTGTAACTCAAGTCCATAAATCAGGGAGATCTGAGGGAATCTCAGAGCCACCTTGGAAATTACTCATCTCCTGTCAGCTTATTCTCTGTACAGTAGGTTTAAAATAGGTCTTACGTAAGACAGTGGTGATGCTAATACACGTTGACTAAACAGGATGGTACACGTGAAGTCCTGCATCTTTGAGACAAAGAGCACTCACGAAAGCTGAGTTGTCATTGTTAAGGATATTGATACATGTCATCCCTCTCCATGCAGGCTCCACTTCTCATAACCGATCTGAGTCCAGTACTCTCTTTTCAAGGGATAGTTTTAGAACAACACATAGTCTGGGCAGAAAACAGGGATAAACGTCAGCAAGATTCATCCCTTTGGCACATTTTGTGACCTCAGACAAGTCCTTTACTACCTTTCTCTCATCGCTCATCCGCCACAAAGGGGCAGCCACGCCAGAAACCCCCACCCCTGGCAAAGCTGGAGTCAGGCCCTCCGACGGATAACACCCATTAATGTGCTTTGAAATACATCAAGTATGCAACCTTCAATAAAAGTTATTTTTGATGCAAAGAGCAGCCCCTAGTTATATTTTTTTTTCTATATGAGGGTAGCAACAGAGTTTACAGCACCTACCTTCTATGTTGGCAACTATGAATGGATGATACTTAGTCTCTTTGGGTATTTATTGATGAGTAATATTTTGATATGTACCATAAAAATGCTTTCAGGGCTTGGCTACTGCTTTACATTTTTATATATGCAGAATCAAATTAGATTTGAAATTACATAGGACAGCTTTTGAAACCACATATTTGAGTAGAAAGGGCAGGGCGCGCGCACACACACACACACAGACACACGCACACACACGCACTTGTTTTATCCTCAAATACTTTCTAAATCTAGAAAGCTAATGACATCTTTGAGAGCTCCCCGGGAGGCGCGAGACTCCAGTGCCATTAGGATTCCACTGAAGGAACGCGGTTCTTTAATAGAACTAGATAAATGGGATTCCCTGTTAATCTCTCTGTTGATTTTCCTTCTTTCTTTTCTAAGCCTGTGCCTTTGGTCAGAACTTCATTTACTCTGAAGTTTGGCTCAAACCTATTGCTAGGTTTTACCCATTTTATACTCCATTAAGTTCTAAATTTAGAACTGAATTTGACTCATTCATTTTCGTTCCCAAAACCTGCAACTTTTGCGTTGAGAATGAATATTGCTTGCCTAACATTGGAGGGAAGACAATACTGAACATCTTGATATAATTTGAGTATTTTTATAAACTTTGATTTTGCTTTGTGTCATTGGACAGATAAATAAGGAGAAACTGGATATTTTGCAGTTCTGGTAGCCATGTTTCTACACAGAAGGAGGGGCATAGGGTTCAAGTTTGCAAAGAGTGTTAGGCTTCCAGGAATTGCCACTGCAGAGGGATCCATTCAGGTAGGCAGGTGACCCAGACTGTAACTAAAGAGAAGCCGGAGGGAAAAAACAAGGCCGGAGGTTATTCCCCCACCATCTTACAAATTAAATAAAATGCAACACGGGATGCTGCGATAACCCATCTGAAGGCTATGTGATAACAAAGAAACTGGGGCGTCCTGAAACCCAGTTCGACAATGAAAGCTGAAGAAATGCGTCTCTGGCTAAGTATTCGTGTACAGAAATAATCACGTCAGGTGGCTATCTCCAAATGAAAGCTACATGAATTTTAAAGCAAAGCCAGTACCTCTGAGCATGAAAAGCTGCAAGGTTTCCTGATAAAATGAATGCGAAACCCACCCAAAATCTCATAGGAGGCTTAAAATACGATTTCTGCAGAGAGATTGGCCTGTAGGTGAGTAGACAAACCCTTCAGCCTGGAGTAAATTTGTCCGTCGAAATGGATAAATTTATGTTTTATTCATCCAAATATAATAGAAGCATCTAGTTGAGTGGAAATAATGCATACCCTGGCTTCAGAAATGCTTCGCTGCTGATTGACACCCTGACTTGGGGTCATCTTTCTCCTTCATCCCCTGCCACATATGAAGTGAGAACTCTAATAAGAATCCATAGCCTGCTCCCAGGATAAAAATAAGTGCATTAAAGTATGGTATGTAAGTGCAGCATATCCTTATATTAAAAAAAATATGTGTGCATTAGAATCCAACAGGTAACCTTCCTGATGGGTCTGTAACAATGTCCACTTAGAGAAAATAAATTATTCCCTCATATTGGTTTTAGCTTTGATCATATCTCATTGAAAGGTGTCTTCCGCCACTTGGTGATTTTAGTCAGAGGGTCAACTACTTCCCCTTTGTACTTACTTTATGCTGATGCGCAATACAATACTAAGTATACTTAAGTGTCTATTGTCTTTTTTATTTTTTTCTCAAAAACGCATGCCATGCTGAACCAAAAGTGCGTTATCTGACCCTGGCCAGTGTGGCTCGGTTGGTTGGAGTGTCATCCCATACACGGAAGGGTTGTGGGCTCGTCCCCAGTTGGGGCGTGTGTAAGAGGCAGCCAATTGATGTTCCTCTCTTGTGTCCATGTTTCCCCCCTCTCCCTTTCCCCCACTTCCCCTCTTTCTAAAACCAAAAAGCATGTCCTTGGGCAAGGATGAGAAAGGCACTTTACCTGAACATGATTATGTAAATATGATCGGCTAAGGTACAAAACCCAAACAGGATACATTCTCAGAGAAAACTCTTTTTTGTTTATGCCCAGGAGTACTCCATCATGTTTTATATTTTCCATTAGAACTTGCACAGATGAGAGTGCACACCTCTTCAGTGTTTGGCCCGCGGTGCCTCACACCTGGGAAGGCTCTTGTTTTCACGAAAATACCAGGACAGGGTTGGCAGTCACCTAAAGTGCAGAATAAGTTCATTCTTCAACTTTGCACCCTGAATAGCCCCGCTTCTCATCTGGGCCTTCAGCAGAAAGTCCAATAAGAGGATTTTCCTCCCCAAATCTCTGACGCTAATTCAATGACACTAGTTATGGTCTCCACATAGTCACACCAGGTCCTCACCAATGATTTTGGAAGCCAGTGAAGCTATACAGTACAGTTATGTAACTGCCAAGTTGGTGATAGAATGGGAGGGATTGATCGTCTCTTCCAGGATTTTCAAAAGACCGTCCGCCACACTCAAGTTGAATTCTCTCTCATGGCTGTGCCTTTGCCATTCTATCAGAGACAGACTCTGAATTCCCAGAAAGATTTGATGGTAGTGCTTAGAGCCCATGACTCAGATTGACCGTGGTCCAACTTCTGTTGTGTTGTATATGTCAGACCTACTGAGTTTTACGCCAGCCACACTTAGTGGATGGCGACAAATAATTGAAAAGAACAACAATGATGATTCAAATAACAAATCAGGTAAATGCCATTTAAGTTTTTCATTTAAAGGGAATGAATATAATCTGACCATGCATTTAAATGTTATGCAAATACATGCAAATACACATATAACTATTTTTACTGTTAGCATTTCGTATACTCAAATGTGGTTTCTTGGTACAAATTTAGAGCTATTTCACTAGAGAAGCAATTTTGTGTTTACAAGTCAACTGTTCAGACATTTTTAAAGGCGATATTATCAGAAACTAGGGAAGATAAAAAATATATACAATTCAAATCTTTTTTACCTTCATTTACCTTTCCCACACCCCCTTTTCTCTCCCTCCTGTCCCTTTTGTCCTATTCTTCTGCCACATGATAGTACCTGCCTGGCACTGAATGTGGGGGAGCTGCTTACCTTGGATAGGGCACAGGGCCTGGCTTCTCTCTACCCCATTGGTTGATTTTCACTTGTGGGTTGAAATGGAATTAAAGGGCACCTGAAGTGTTTAAGTGCAAGAAAATTTTCTGTTGGAAGGGTGATTATGTATGTCACATTGATTCTCATATTTATGATAATTATGTTCTGTATAGTCACTGTGAACACTGAGTTAGCAAATACTGACCCTATTGCCCCTGCAGGAAATATAGGGTTAGTTTCTTGTGAACTTCTGGTCACAATATTTCTGTCCACTGATCAACACATAACCTTGTTTTATGAAGTGTTGCTATTTAAAGACACCTTGTTTTATGCATTTCTATACATTGCCAGTCATTAACATTGAACTCACGACTACTACTGGCACTGTAACTTAAGGCTTAACTTCCTTCTTTCTCTCCTAAGGCCATCACAGTCACCTTGTGCGTGGGTACACCAGACAGCCCTCCAGCACTACACTGGGGAACCATTTGAACAGCCACAGCACCAAAAACACAAAAATATAAAAAACCAGGTCACGAAATGCAAAATGGGTACTTGTTTATGGTATGAGCTGAAACAAGAAAACACCCTGTTCAACCTTAGTTGGGAACAGGCAAACCAGAGATTTACCTTTTTTGCTGCTCTGACCTGGTCTAGAAATGACCACTAACAAAACGAATAAATGTTAGCAAGTGGGCGAAATCACACATACGGAGTCATGAAGGTCAACTTTGTCTACTTTAGCAAAGACGACACATGAGTCATGTCTTGGAACACAATGTCAGAACACTTTCACATTAGTTATTAGGCAACTAATTCCCCCGAACAGATAAAATAATTTGCCAATGCTGAAGATAAATTAACAGGAAGATAATTAATTACAAAGCATGAATAGCAATAGTGGAAAGTTCTGGACAGCTACATCAATCCAGTTAGAGATGTGTTCTTCGACGTAATGCCAATGGACTGTTCAAAGGTACTATAAGAAAGTGAGTCCTAGGTAACACATCCCCATGTGTGCTGGGGAGATATTGCCCGTGACCTGCCAGAATGCTTAGTCCTTACTTTGTTGTCTAATCATAACAAATGGTAAACATTTTGGTAGCATCTTCTGTCTCCCTCTTATCACGGAATTCTTTTTGTGTTATCCCGTTTGTTATCTTAATGTTGTCCTTGCTGTCCGTGTCTGCTGCCTGGTGGTTAACCTCCTCATGGGCCATCATAAGTCCCTGTTATGGCAAGAGGGACTTTGCTTATCAGCAAGGCTGCTCGCTGATAGGTAGAGAAATAAATAGATAATGAGGAAATTGGTTTTGTATTCTTTTATTGTATTTTCAGCAACTCTGGTTTAATGGCTTTTGGGTTGATCTTCAGTTACCTAGAAGTTGAACAATTTATTACAGCACCCCACTTGCAAAGTAATACATTTTAACTATGATTTGACTGAATCCAATATACTGCATCTAATATTATTTTAATTAACTTAATTATTAGAGAACCATGGTGTGTACACAACAAGAGTAGGTGTTACAGGATATGTCACTTGAATATATACATATTTGTATTGGGTAATTCTCAAACCAAAGGAACAAATATAACATGTAGCTATCTATAGAGACAGCAGGAAGACTGGATCGTGTCCTTAAAATATGCTGACAATCTGGTAGAGAAGTTTATATACTGTTTTCAGTGCAATTTAGTAAAAACGTCTGGTTAAAGTGATAGCATGGAATTCATTGTGTCATTATTGAGGTGAATGCTGGTCATTTAAGAACCATATTCTCTAACTCAGAACACTTATTTGTAGAAAATAGGAGTACATTAACAGTAAATTCTTAACCAGCATTCCAAGATAGCTTTGCCCAGTATGGAAAATATTACATAATATGGAGGAGAAAATCTAAAATCCTTGGGAAGAAGTGAAATGACAAGACAATGAAAAAGTATCTGATAATGTTTAGGGAGCTTAATATGTCATTTTCTAGTGTCATTAGATTTAGAGTTAATTGTCTACATCATGGAAGGAGCATTTAATTATTTTAACCTGATCTTGATATTGTCTAAATAAGAAAAAAATGAAAAAAAAAGATTTAGAAGGAGACTGGTTTCCTACAAAGAAATAAAACAAAAATTACAACAAAATTAAACTTTCAGCTGCTATAACAAATACAATTTTTGGCCCTAGCAGGCAGCTCAGTTAATTAATTAGTCATTCGGATACATCAAGGTTGCAAGTTCAATCCCCCGTCAGGGCACATAGAAGAATCAACAATCTCTCTTTCTTTCTCTGTCCCTCCCTTCCTCCTTACTTTCCTCCCTTCCTCTCTCCCTCTAAAAATCCATAAAGTATTAAACAATTAATCATAAATAGAATAATAGAGTAGATAAAGCATCATATTAGAGTAAGATTCTGAACATCCACATTAAAATATGTTGTAAATAATTGTGACGTTTACTGCTCTGTGTTTGTCCACATTGGTGTGGGAAGTCTTTGGTTCCCTAGGCGCAGAGTTGTTACTTGGCATAAAGCAAAAAGTGGCCGTGCATCTGAGTTACAGCTGCCGATTAATATGGTTGTAGCATGGATTGGTAATGATGACATTTTTCGCTGTAGCACTAACACATAGGCAGGCTTGCATTTCTTTGGTGAATGTACTGGATTACATAATGGAGACTGATGAGGAAGTCCATGCCCAGCTAAACATTTTGATAGGACACATGACCTATCAGGGGCACACCTAACCCTGGGAAAAAAAGTGATAACCCAGGCAAGACCAGAGTTTGGTGGGTTGTAAAGCTTCATAAGAAAAACCAGGCACGTGACTTGTGGACATCTGACAAAGTTGTGATTGCGTTGCTAAACCTACCACCTCCTGCATGCAGGGCGTGGGTCAGAGGGCTGGCCTGCCCCCACGCCAGGGCCCAAGCCAGGAGCTGCACGGGCTCCCGGGGAAACCACCTCTGTGCAGCTGGCCCTCAGTCTTTACGGGAAATTTTAATTGAAGATACTTATATTATGGCTGCGAAGGGTTGGTTTCATATCCAGAATGACTTGTGCAGGACCAGCGCTCAGAGCTGAGAATTCTCTGGGCTGGACAGCTTCCTTGTTTCCCTGCCCACCGATGAAAACCCATTGTTCCTGACACAATTCTGCCATCCTTTTGTACGTCTTTAACAACAAAAAAATTAAGGATCATTACCATAAGCAACATTTATTAAAACGTGTAAGTTGAAAGTTATGCATGAAATGCTTAAAAATTTTTATCAAAACTTATACATTTTAAATTTTAATAGAAATTTGATATATCTACTCCTATGTATATGCATGTATATATGAATATGGAGAAAGAAAGCTGTTCTTGTAAAACATGTCATGTGATTCATGTTTTAAAAATCATCACATTATGCAGCATATATTTAGGGGCTCCTTGGTCTAGGAAGGGTCGCTGAAACTTTGCTCTGGGAGTGGTGGCTGTCAGCTTGTCTGCGTAGCTGTTTCTGTCCCTGTCCCGGCTGCTGAGGGTGGAGGCGGTGCTGGGACCCTCGGCTCTCAGTGTAGCTGAATAGCAATTTACAGAGTGCTTGCCTGTTGGGGACCGCCCTGCCCGGTATCAGAAGCTGTAACCCCTGCCAAGGCTAAGGCTGAGGGAGTGACCTTGGACCATAAGCCAGCAAGGAGACAAAAGTTTATCTCCCTGGCAGGAGCACTGCTTCTGCGGCTTCATTCATAACTGACCCCCAAAGCTTGGTCGGTTAGCCAAGGACGGGTAAGATTCCCCAAGGGGGGAATGACTTAAGACAGGCACAATCACATGGGAGGTCCCCAAGATAGAACTTTGGGGGCTACAGCAAAAGGGGTGATGGACCCTCGCCCCTTGGCTTTGACATAGCCTAAGTCCTCATCGTCTGCAAGAAAATCTCCTCATCTCTTGGTTGCCTGAGTTCCCTTGCTCCACCTAAGCCTGAAACAATGACAGAGGGTGGTGCAGCTCAGTGCTGAAAAGGGCGGGTTCCCCGGGTGATCAGGCCTAAGAAAGAATATGTAAAATCCTGTGAAACCTGCTTTGTTTAGAATGCTCTCAGTTGAATGATGAGGGTTCAGGGAAGAAGTAAGTTTGTTCCTTAAAGATTTTTACAGCTCTTTGACCCTGACTCAAAATAGGCCCTCAGAGTTCCTTGTTACCTATTGTTTGATCCTTACTTCCTAGCAATGAGTAATAAGCTTTACCTGAATTCTTATGCAAACGAAACCAATAAAAAGCTCCTCCAGAGGGGGAACGGGACACTCTCCCCACCAGAGAGAGTGGCCATTCCTTTCCTACTTCCCCACAGGACCTGGTTGTCTCTGTGTATGTTTTTCTCATGTGTCAACAAGCCATCCGCAGTGTTCTGCGGTCACGGCAGGCAGGTGAGCGCGCGACACTTGCCATCCATCCTACGAGACGCAGGAGCTTTCTTACAGGTGTGGGGATGCAGAGCAATTATCAGACACATGTAACATATTCTTAGTCTAAACTCCAGGAGACTTGGGACAAGTGAGCCGGGTATACTTAGAAGAACAGAGGCAGAGCTGCTGTGGTTTTGCATTCTAGACTGGGAAGGCCTGGAGGGGGTGTGCGGACGTGTTGAGGCAGGGCAGTGGTGAGTGAGGAGGAGCTGTGACTGCGGGTTTACGGGGCTGGACTCACGCCTCTTGGGTGAGCTCTTTGAGGGAGGGGCCGTGCCTTTCATTTCTGCAGTCTCCAATCCGAACAGATGGTTTGATGTAAGTATTTTTAAACTGTACTACACAGATGAATACAGCTAAGAAGCTACAGTTTCTAAGTAGGCAGAGACTAATAGGACTCTGCACTCAGTAGATAAAGGGGCAGTATACTTCCCAGGTAAGCTGGGAGAATTCAGGGCAAAAGGAGTAGCTGCTGTGTGAAGAATGGAGAAGAGTAACTAGGATTTACTTGGGAGTGGGATAGATCTTGGTAAAGGAAAAGCCCTGAATCATGCTTTAAAATATGAAGCAGGAAGAAAGGCAGATATTAGCTAGTTATAGGCACTTTTTGTTTTTATAATAGGTAGTTCTACTGACCTCTGCCCTTCATTTGGACGTTCTGAAGATGAGCTTGTATGTTATCAGGAACTGATCCGGGTTCCAGTGAACGATGCATTAAGGGCTGTGGGCCATGGCTGGCTGGGTACAGAGGATGCTCACTGGTGGCTAATTGAATAGACATTCATGAAGCACCAATAACGCACCCTGTAAGATCTTTGAACCCAATGGAAGTTTTTACTTAGAGCTATTTCTACTACATTACATAGCAATTCTACATCGCTGGTTCAAATCTTCAAAGAGTTTTAAAGACCAAACAGAGTTCAAATCAAGAGACCACTTGGGGTCTTGAACCATAAAAGAGCTGGCTTTGAGAGCTTTATCTAACCTGCCCATTCTAAATAACACACGCAAAATCTGAAATTTAACAAAAAGGGGGGAGAAGGGAGGGAAGGGGAGGAAGGAAAGAATAAAAGGCGGAGAGGTAGAAAGATAAACCCTGCCTGCCTCCCTGTGTTTGAAGTTCATTTGGTGGCTGTAAGCTGTGCTGGGTGGTGTGGGCAGGAAAAACTACAGATAATCACTCTCTCAGACCTCAAGGGGCCGTCTGCGGGTCTGCTCACCCAGCACAGATGTTCGAGCTTCCAGGAGCTCGCAGCTGCTTGGAGTCACCACCTCACTGCCCACACATCCCTTTCTGATGATGCTACATGCCAGACACCTGTGCAGTCCGGAGAGCAGCACAGAGCGTGCGGTTCCTTGTCCTCGATGAGAAGAAAGGTGAAGAATTATGCCTGCTGTCACTGAGATGGTTGTTCCCAGATTTTTAGCTCATTAGTGACCATCCGGGTTTTCAATAGGAATCTATTCTGGACAGTTCCACTTTTCCCAAGTTTCCATTTTACCTGTGGCTGAGACTGTTTACCTGGTTGCAAACCAAACTAATGGGATAAAGAAGTACACAGAGGAAGGAGTGTGTGGTCTTCGATGGTCCTGTAAGAAATTGTGCCATTATGAATATCTTTCAAGACATGCATGAATTTGCTATCTGATTCAATATTTATGAAGTGCGAGAGCTGTACACTCATATGGCTATGTGTTGGGGATATAAATATGCAAAGAAATAATCTTGTCCTTTTCGTAGGTCACACTATAATGAGGAAACATGCAAGTAATCTCAGTGTTGTCTGCTGGTGGATTTTATAAATATGCAATGGAAGATTAGGAAAGAGTCCAAAAATCATGCTGGGGAGATGAGACAAGTCTCTAACTCAGAGGTCATATTTTGGCTGAGCCTAGAAGCATGAGAAAGCAACTGCTAAATAAATGGGACAGGAGAGAGATACTCTTGGCCCAAGGGGGTGGATAATGCAAAGGAAAGGCATGAAGGTGGGGGCACACATTGTTTGGGGTACCTCTCCCTAATTCCGACTGCCAGAGAAGAGGAAAAGGAAGACAGAGGCAGCTATGACTCAAGAGCACACTGAATGTTCAGTGCACTTGCTAAGGAACTGTTTTGTTGTTGTTGCTCATGCGTGCGGCACATTTGGGGAATGGTTTTGAGCCTGTTTGTATTTAAGAAAAGTCAGCTCCACTAGCGGTAAGGGGTTCTAATTTGAATGGGGTCAATTGGACAACTGTAGTAGCATAATCAATAAAATATATATATATTTTTTAAAGATTTTATTTATTTATTTTTAGAGAGGGAAGGGAAGGGGGTAGAGAGAGAGAGAGAGAGATAGACGGAGAGAGAGAGAGAGAGAGAGAGAGAGAGAGAAAGAGAGAGAAACATCAATGTGTGGTTGCTGGGGGTTATGGCCTGCAACCTAGGAATGTACCCTGGCTGGGAATCGAACCTGGGACACTTTGGTTCCCAGCCCGTGCTCAATCCACTGAGCTATGCCAGCCAGGGCAATAAAATATATTTTTTAAAAATTGAATGGGGCAAGGCTGGAGGCAGAAGGTCTATCTATTCAGGGATTGTATTCCCTGATGTAATACTGGGGTTGTAATACTGATGGTTCAGTGTCGCAGGTGAGAGATGCCCGGGACTGCGTGCGGTGTGGTGGTGGGAGTGAGGATAAAAAGGACAAGGTGAATTACTCAGACGGTGGACTAGTTACGAGATTTTTAACAATGAAATGTGACATTGAGAATGTTGGGGGTGTACACAGGAGGAGGGAGGAGGGGTTGCCTGTCTTACTGGTGTACATTTAGCATCAGCGGAAGGACCCTGCAAATAATGAGTATGGCGCACTGATGGTGAATCGGGGGTCTCTGGCTAAGGATAGGAGTTATGCCATTAAGTTGCAATCTGATAAAGCTGCATTGGAAGTTGCCTGGGGGACAGCCACATAGAGATATCTGTTAATGAAACACTGAGATGCTTAGAAATGGGAGGGAAGTGAGAAAAACAACTCTTTGAACCTGGTTGATAGTCAAGTATTGGGTTGGCCAGAAAGACTGTATGATTTTTTTTCTGGAAAATGAAATACACATTTTTCATTTTCACCAGTAACTTTATTGATTTGGGTATTTTGAGTGTGCCAGCTATCTCCTGTGTGGTATAATATTGATTGTTCTCAATCAATGTCTTGATTTTGATCACTATCTCTTTCAACTGGCTACCTGACTGGAGCATCATCCAATAAGAAATCTCCAGCATGGAACTTGGTAAATCACTTTAGACACTTCTGTCGGTCTCAGCACCTTCTCCACACACTGCACAAATCTCCTCATGTGTGTGTGTTTCAGTTGCATTTTTACCTCTCTTGAAAGAAGGAAGCATAATATAACAAAAATGTGTATTTTCTTCTGTCTTCAGTATTGAAATGGCTGCGCAAAAATCCATCAATTTTGATTTTAAATGCACGCTGATATGACAGCTGGCACAATACAATTCAACAAAATTGTTTCAAATGAAGTTACGGACTACTAAACACGACTAGAGCCATTGTACAGGAAAAACAAGTGAACTTGTTGGCCAACCCGATGGATTTGGTGATGTTGGCCCCTAGTGAAGAGCTAGGTGTCTCTGAAGTCTGTTCATTAACATGGCCCGTGAGGAGGAAAAGCAAAGGTGAAGAGTATACAGGGTGCTGATTTTTGTAGTCTCTCCCTCTTCATTCTCTTTTCCTGTTTGCCCAGATAGTCATAAATACTTTTAAAACACTGCTTTAAATAATCTTAGTAATCTTTGTAGGAAATCTGCTTTTATGGACTTGGTGTGAAAGGCAATTGATTGGTCCAAAATACACCCACTAAATCCTGGAGTACATACTATGAGTCACTGTATATGTACAGCAGGTAGACACTTTGACCAGAAGGAGATCTATTTATTTACAAAGGGCTTTCAGAAATCATGAAAGGTTTAAAGATTTCATTAATGTTCTTCCTTGTGAAGCAGCTGTCTTATAAACTTGTGAAATGTTTTAAGAAGTATCCTGTCTAAAAATTACAGACACTGCTATAAGTCTGTGTGCTTATTGTTTCTATTTGAAACATAAAACATCTATGAGTGTGTATGTATGTGCATGCATTATATATGTACACGTGGTCATGTGCATGTATCCATATGTGTATTTGTGTGTAGTTAAGTGGTATGCATCTAGTCAGTCAGCCTTTTGCACAAACACACACAAAGTAGTAAAATATATTGGTCTGAGACGCTGCCCTTTCTGCACTAACATAACCAAAACTGCTCTTTATTCTGTATTTCGTAAGCCATGTTTTCCGCATGATCTCACTGGAGTCTTACGAAGACACTTTGCGGTTGGGACAAACCTGACGATCACCAGTTAATTACTACACCTCAGGAGATTAACCGGGAGAGGTTATGTACGCAGCTACTAGGCGGTAGAGCCAGGCCTTGACTGCTGGCTCAGACGGCAGACCACTGGCTCTTTCCACGGTCGGTCACCGCCGGTTTAGAGGATGCCAGACTCTCTACTGGTATTGTTAGGGGCTGTGTTAAATGACATAATATATAAAAATTGGATGTTCACTCTGGGATTCTCTCCAACAAATCCTGTCCCAAGTTTTATAATTAGCTTAGAACATGACAGATTTATTGGGAAAACAAATTCAACTCGATGAGTCTGGATTCCATCTGCCCTAATTGTTGCCTGTACAGGATTCTCCGATCCCCCTAATCCTTCATCTGTTTCTCTTTGACCTTTACTTCCAATTGATATCTGCAGCTTTTAATTAAATGACATTTGACTAAATAACCTTTCTCTGTTTAGTGGGCTAATCTGTGTCTGTGTACTTGGATATTGAGTTTCGAAACCGACATCAACTCTTCATCTTATGGAGGCGTGTTAGATATTTTTCTTGGGAGCCCCTGAGGCTGACATTCTGTGCATTAAAGCACTGTCTCTGAGGAGTCCTAGCCTCGCTCCATGGAGCCTCAGAGTGTGCACCGCAGGCAGCCTTTGCGCTCGAGTGGCAAAATGTATGGAGGGCAGCTAGGAGGATTCACGAGAGAAAAAGAAGAGAAGAGGAAAAGAGGCTTTCCCAGCATCCGTACTCTAGAGGAGTGAGTTGATGTGGCCTCTAAGCTGGGCTTGAGGTCAATGTCTATTGAGTAGATGGTAAATAATCAGAATACCTGAACCTTGGAAACCATCCATTACCATGCCTTCAGAGAAGCTTACGGGTGCAACAGTGGCCAATGTACCACCCTAGGACTGTCACTTAGTTGGTTTATATTTTCATGTTCTCACGTTATAATTAAAAAATACAATGCACATGGAGAACCTATGTATCTTTTTCCTAAGGCAACAGGAATTTGAATGATACTGCATTCTAGAATACTCTGCTTTGCCCGCCCCCCATGCCACAGAGTTGCACTGTAGCCCTGTAGCTCTGGGCCCTCCAGGGCAGCGGATACCAACAAACACCCTTTCCATGCCCATCACTGCCCTGGTCCCAGCAGCCCTCATCCACACACACCGATTCCGTTGGGTCTGCATCAAAACTCAGCTCTTCATGAATTTCCATTACAAAATCCAACGATGCCCAACACGCTTCAGCATTTACAAAAAACATCCTGAACCTTCATGTGAGGCTCAGGGGGGAGTGCCGCCCCACATTCCACCCCAGGGTCCCTCACCCCACGCTCTGGCCTGGCCCCACTGCTGCTAAGACCCCCCCCCTTCTGCTTCCTCCGCGGAACATGCAGCTTCTGGTTCCTGCCTCTGGTTTACCCGGGCTGAGGATTTCATGGTCATCTTGTACAACTTCAGCGTGGGTAAGGACACCGTGTGCGTGACTCCATCTCCATCCCACAAACTGTGAGACGTTTCTTATACACGGATTACCTAGGAGACATTCCCGTGAAGACCCTGCTTGCCATTCCATTACAAAACAAAAATCACCCTCCACCACATTAAAAGCCTGGGCGGCGGTATTTCTGCCCCAGCCTGTGGGGTGGAGCTCCCAGAACCAGGTGTGTCGTCCTTGGTGGTGACCGTGAACTGCTCCTGCGTCTCACCACACCGAGTAACCACACTGCACTTATCAGCCCAGCATTCCGTCACTCAGAGTGACAGCAGGGCAGGCGTGATTTTGTAAAGGGAATAAGAAAACCCAGGAAGGAGCAATACTAAACAAAATGCTGTCCTCCGTCGAAAACGTTGTCATCACGTTACTTGGAGCAACATGGAATAATCAATGTCTCCGTGTGCTCTTTCACACGCTGTTTGGCTTTCTTGGTTTTCATGTTTGACAAGTGCAAAACAGGGGTAATTGCGGCTGGGGAATCTCATGGGTTGGATTGTGGAAAGCCGTAGGCAAGGTGTCGCTGCTTTGCAAAGCCCGTGGCCTTCCGGGGCAGAGAAGGAAGGTGGAACAAGAATATGGGAGAATTAGAAGGAGATAAGAGGTGGCCACACAAACAGCACTTCCTATCAGTTGTAAGATGCCTTTTTAAATTTAATTTAATTACCCTCAGACATTAGGATACCTTGTACAATTAGAGACATCTTCAATTATAATGCTTGGGTTTCTTTTTCTTTCCTGGTAGTGACTGAGCGTGGTGCCTATGAGCTCACAGCATTGAAAACATTGGAGGGTGAGCTGCTTTTGAACATGGAGAGTGGAAGGCAGCCACCCTACCACTGTCCTGGTCTTGAGCTGGAGAGCAATACAATCGTGTGTGTGTGTGTGTGTGTGTGTGTGGCCCCACCAGAGGATATGTTTATTGATTTTAGGGTGAGAGGAAGGGGGAAAGAGACCACAACCACGGATTGAACCTGCAACCTGGGTATGTGCCTGACCAAAGATCGAACCCTCAGCCTTTTGCTATACGGGATGATGCTCCAACCCACTGAGCCACCCAGCCAGGGCAAGTTATTGTGTTTTGATAAGATCAGATGACCATCATACAGTACAATGTATTCCTGACGTTTCAAAGGAAGGGAGACCAGTTAAGACTCCGCACGATTTTTGCAAAGTGTGGTTGCGATGCTGTTAACATATGTAAGAGATAACATAACCCTGATCTGGGGCTGTAACGGGGGGAGTGGAGACAAAATGTTGTCAGGCTGCTGAGCTGGGACACTGGTAACTGACAGCTGCTTGGGAGTGGGGGTCAAAGACAGACCGGGAGGGATCTGAAGCAACAACTGAAAAATTCAGCGCCTATAAACTCCTGCTGGTGTTTTATATGGGAGAACGCAAGGGTCTTAAGGTCTTCTAGATCTAGGTCACTCGTCTCCTATGGGAGGAAAAGGTGGGGAAGCATGGTGTGGGTAAGAATGGGCAGCACAGACTGTGTTGTTGGTGAGAACTGGGTTCGAGTCTGTGGCCTTACTGTGTAACGTTGTTCAAGGTATTAAATCCCCTTAAAACAAAGTGTTCTCCTGTATACAATTAGGTCAATAGTGCTTGCCTCAGAAGTTTGTTAGGAGAATTAAAGTCTCTTTTACCACAGTGTCTGGCACATAATTACAGACAATAAATATTAGCTCTCACTGTTAGCTATTTGAATAAGAGAGCTATAAAACAATACCTAAAGCAGGGTGGACGGAAGCGGGATTGCCAATGTTCCGCAAATAAGTATTTCGTCACAGAAAGGAACAGAGCAGCTACATTTCTTAACCAGAGTGGTGGGACCTGAGTTCGATGGGATCAGGCCTGCAGGAGAATTTCGGCGTAGTCCCATCACGGTTAGGGACGCCGCTATGCTCCTGTGATTACTAAGTCACAGTGACTACGGATTGTTCCTGTCGGACATGCGACAGCACACACCTATTTTGTTACAGGGTTTTTTTAACATTGAAATTGCCGGTATTGTAAAAAAAAAAAAAGAAGGGCAATTGAGTTGCCACCCTATTTATTATTTATTTTTATTGCTCCATAGTACAGGAAGTTTTCGTTCATAGAAGCGTCACTTGATGCGATGTCCTCTAGGCGTGTTTCTGTGCATTGATGGTCCTGGGTAGCAGCCTTCCTCCAGGAAGGTATCATCATCCCGGTCTTGCTGCAAGGAGTCCGGGGTAGTTCACGCTGCCGTAGAACAATAATAATAATACATCTGAGCCATGTGTCTGTCCTGTGTCAGGAGCAAATACGGAGAACACGTGTAACTGAAAATCTCAGGGAGAGAGAGACCAGATGGGTCTTCTTGGTGTGCGTATGTGTGAGGGGCACTAATTGAATCTGTGCATAATATACGTTGTCAGTAAGTAGTATTGATGCTATTTCCTTCTAAATAAGTGCACTGGTGCTGACACTGTGTTTAGCTAGCACGTTGTTTTGATGGGCCCTTTCAAGATACTTTGTGTGTCTTCTTCACATACATTTTTAATTCAAAGCTAATCACTCCTGTTGCATTATTTAACCAAATTACTGCTGGCATACATAAGGGAGAACAGATCCGTACTCACAGGTGCCCTGAAATAATGTCTTAAGGCCTTTCCCCCGCCCCCGACACGCCATGACAAAACAGATGTTTTGAAATTGTAGAAAAGAATGTTACAAAATAAATCTGTGGGGTTTTCTGAGGATACCGTCATCTGAACATAGTCTGCAGCAGTCCTGCCTTTAGCAAGGTGACACAACCCCACAATTCCTGTGTGTGATTTTACAAACTCGTGTAGTCCAAGGCATTATCGTGTACGTATCATCCACCTAAAATGCAGCTCCCGTTTCTTGCGTGGTTCCTGGAAGGGCCAGGGTATGTGTCCATGAGGGGCGTGGGTGGGTGGTTCTGGCTCCCCCAGGTTTATTTAGAGGATACTCAGCGGGTTGTCAGGACAGCTGCCTAGTCTGATCCACTCTGCAGAGGAAAAGGCTGGTGTCTCGAGAAGGTAGGTGCTCACTGCCTGGAGTTGTCTGACGTCAGAGCAGCACCTGTGGCACCTGCCTCCGCCCCCCAATTCTCGTCCTTTGTCCTGGTGCTCAAAGCAGATGTGAATGGGTGTCAGCGTTGTTCTGACTCACTTTAGTGATTCTGATGGTGCCGCCAGAAAGCTTGTTGCCTTCGCCTTGAATCTCAGTTTGTGGGTTAACGGAGAGCAGAGTGCTAATATTTGATACTCATTGGAGAGGAAGGGACAGAGTCGAACTAGGAAATAAATGTGGCTGTTCAGAAAGCACTCGGAGAACTTATTGCATTTTAAAAATGGGACAGGATTTCATTAGTTCAACATCCAAACCGGATTTTGCAAGAAAATCAGTCATAAGCAAGCGTGTTACTCATCCTCCCTTGCCTGTTCCTCGGTGTGGGGGTGCGGCCACCTCTCCCCAGATGGTGTCCGCGGAATCTTCCTGTGGGCACAGACCACCCTGTGGACACTCACACAGCCCAGGCCACTCCTGCCCAGGAGCACCGGGGGCGCTGCTGTGCCCGGTCTGCAGCGAGAGCTCCTGGAGGTCCGCTCCCCTTCTGTCAGCTGGCTCCATTGTTGCCTGTCTCTCCCATTCCGCTCACTTTCTCTCTTCTTTGTTTCTTATTTTCTTCCTGCAGCCTGACTGGCTTTGTTACATTTGTTTAAGGAAACTCTTAGGGCATGAAACACTGCGATCAAGACCACCAGCAGTAGGGAGGCAGAATGTCAAAGTCACGGTGGTTGCTGGGGGCGCCCAGAAGGCTCTGCCGGGCCTTGCTTTCCCTGGTGTGTCTCCAGGTGAGGCTTGGCTTTAGAGAAGAAAATGCATCTCAGCGTCCTCCCGGGTGACCTGGGGGAGGACGCTGCCTTCTTCCTTCCTTAAGCCGGCTCCGTAGACCAGACGGTGCGGGTTCCTGAGGGCTCTGTCCTGGGATCCGGGAGGGTTGTCTCCATTTAGGAAACTTCTGTGTTTATTGATTTCGGGCCAGAGGTGCTTTTGAGGTGTGTGTTTAGAATTTGTACCTTTTCAGCAAATCGCTGCCCGAGCTCTGCAGACCTACCTATTTTCTCTCTTTCACCTGGTCAATAAACCTTTCTCTCCTGCCTTTCAAAATGATGTCATCAGTGCAAGGGAAGGACCTTTCCCAAGGTTTCTCTTCTATTCCTGCCACCCCGGGCCCGCGGTTCTGACACTGGGCGCGTGATGGTAGTAGGACCGGGAGGGCGTTTCCACATCAGAAGGCCTGCGCCCAGGGCCACGCATGCTGTTGGAAGGAGTCCCCAGTAGGTCTGGGCCTCGCGCCCCTTGAGTGGAGACGGGACACTCACCCTGAGCCAGGAGAGCGGGCCGAGGGGCCCGTGTGGGGAGACACACACACAGACATGGCCCCTGAGCCGAGCGAGGGCCATTTTACTCCTTTCTGTCCCCCAGTGGAAACGACTCCTTGCACACTACCATCTCTACAGAAGAGATCCCCCCATATGTAAACATGCGCACAAGTATCCAACACTCTCCCCTGCTCCCATCACTTCCCTTGCACACCTGCCGGCACCCCTGCCTACTCCATCCACATCAGTAACCCCACACAACCTCTCACGCTCCGACCAGCTCCCCAGGCACCTGTTTTACTAGAATCTACCTTGGCTCACCTGCCCCATAACACCCCACACCCACCACTTGTACATACTCAGCAAAGAATACTCTCGCCCCACAGTCCCCCTGGGGGTCCTCCTAAGCCTCCTCCTCTCACTCCAAACCTGTTTTAAGCCGACTTCCTCGCCAAGAGTTTGTCTCCCCAACCCCAATGCTAGGAACCGGGGGAGGGGAGGTGTCCCCTAACTGCGCCCCTCACTCACCGCTCACGGCCCGATGCCGGGACCTCCTGGGCCCCTGAACCGACACCTGCCCCGACTCTACCCGTCGGGTATGCGGACTTCAGTGAGCCCCACGCTGCCCGGCCCAAGCCTGGGGTTGCAGGGTCTGGATCGCAGTGAATCCTGCTCACTCTCGTGCCTGGCTCACTCCAGGGGCGGTTCCCAGATAGTCAGGTGTTGGGGAGCATGGGAGAAATAGAGAGTCGGTCAGGCGTGGATGGAAGGAAACCAGCGCCCTGCTGCCCAGGGTTATGCCTTTTATGAATCCTGCCACCTGGCTGGTTCCCCTCAGCCGCTGCTGCTTCACAGGCACGGGATCACCTCTCCCACCTGCTGATGGAAGCCGGGACCTCACTGTCCTGGGCTGTGGACAGGGCCAGGCTCTGCTCAGTGTTACTGAGTTAGCTACCTGGGCATGCTGCAGGTCAAATCCACAGCAGACCAAATAAGACAGGGGATCGCCTGCAGGGTATTTACTGGGATGTGTTCTTGGAGTCAGCACTTGACAGGGAGCGTGGGGTTGGCCCGAGGAAGGAGCTGAGCTGCAAGGCAGTGGGAACCTCGACCTTGGCTAACCTTGGGGAGCTGTGGAGCCAGGAAGGCTCTTCAGAGTTGTCCTGAATTAGGGGAAGAGGAGCAGCAGCTTAAAAGCCCCCCATTAGCTAGTTGCTGGATCTAGGATGGCCCAGAAAAAGGGATTCCCTTTGGCAAAATGGCTCTCTTTGCCAGCTTCCCAATTTGCCAGGTGTTGAAGTCTTCACACCCACATGTAGACTCCGATATTTCATTTTCATCCTTTTCAACTAGGATGGTTCCTGGTTTTGCATGTACAAGGTAAATCAGTGCAGTGCAGAAGTCTGCATGAAGTAGTCTGCAACCCGTTACGCTCTTGGTTTCTGCAGCGTTTACCCGAGTCCTTTCTCTAAAACGCCATGCACAAAACACCTAAGTCTCAAGGACAGCCTCTGCAGACTGCCTTGTGCCTCTGTGGTGGCGAGCATCCTCCGGTTTACCCCGATGACAGGACAGGGACGCAGGCCTAACCTGGGGACTGCCCAGAAGCGGTCCAAGGAGCATTGATGTAGAATATTACCCACAACCCAGTGCTTCTTGGCTGATCTGGGTTGAGAGCAAGCTTGTTTGTTTTTAAAAACACAGGGCACACTCTGTTGTGGCCTCCTAATAACTCTGTCACTACCTTTCACGTGAATTACGTAGGTAAAAAATCCAGTCCCTATTTATTATCATTACTGGGTTTGGCCGACATTCAGTTACTCTGCATCAGGACCATCAACGTCGCTGAGCCCTTTCGCTCAACTTTCGGACTCGCCTGGCCCTGGAGAGATGGGCCCAGTCCTTGCGCCGCACTTCGAGTAGCACCGCCCGACCCTCCCGTGACATCTTCTGCTCAGCCTCCACTTAATGAGCGAGGTGGGAAGTTCTGCTCCCGGGAACAAAGCTTCCAGTGCCCAGGGGTTTGCCTTCTGGTGCACTCCTTGGCGATTAGAACTGAGTGAGTCAGGCGCTACCCGGGATCCCTGAAGCAGACAAGGTGATGTGCTCGCACTCACATTTGCCTGGAAGGCGTTTGGTTCCATGCAATCTGACTCGGAGCTGATTGAGTTGTTTGAACGCTCTGAAGGTGGCCTGGAGACGGCGACCGGAGCGGGGACGAGATGAGCATGGTGCGGAGCTGGGGCTGCCTCTCTGAGTGCTTACCACTGGCTCGCTGATGCCAGAAAAGTGCCTCTTCATGGGAGGAACCTCCCCCCTGCCCCGGGTGCACAGGTAGATCCTTTTCTGACAAAAGCAAGACTGTTCCCCCACGAGGAATGTGTGTCATTCTGTCATACCACTACATGTGCCCTTGTACTTACGGATAGAAAGTTACATCTCACAGACTCCTTCCAAATGCACGACTTCCTTTTATCCTCACGTCACCGTTCAAGGCCAAGGGCGCAGGTGCAGGTGCTGATCTGTCACAGATGGGTCGGCTGGGATTTGAGAGTGAAAAGGGCAGCAGCTCGGAGCGGAGTGGACAGCCAGCCGGCACACCTCTGGGTCCTTAGCGCTGACCTTGAAGTGGTGGCACTCAGCTACTGAGGCTGCGAACTAAGACCCCAGAGGGGACGTGTGTGCCCCTGAATAAGTGTGAACTCCTTTTCTGAGAATAAACACCATCTGAGTAGTCACTGGTTACAAAGAAATGGAAATGAGATCTTCTTGGCAATTTTCGCCTTCCCTCAGCGTTTCCCGAGTGGGATTCCTTTCCTGTGTTACTCTCTGTGTAATAATTAACACCTGTACTTTTTAAACCATGCGTCTTCCTCAAGGAGACTTCGCAAGGAAACCGTGTTCCATTGCCCTGGACCGCAATGATAATTACAAATTAGGACTCCTTCAAACAGAAGACGCATGACCCCTACCCTTGTTTTCACGTGGAATATTTTTCAACAGCTTGATAATGATACGGTGTGTAGTGGCACGTGAAAAAGATCTATTTAGAAGCATAATGAGAAAAGAAAACTTGCATGTAATGAGTATATTCAAGTGGTTTTATTTCTGCCAATTATTGTTAAATCTGCCCTCCCACCTTGGAAAAGTTCAGTGAAAATAAATTGCGTGAGCTCTAACAATCTGTAGCAAACTTTTAAACTTTTAAAAATCAAGAATCTATAATAAGTAAACCCATGGTAGAGAATTCCCTTTAGAAGTGCTTTGCTAACATTTAATAAAAAATCATTCACAGATGTATTAACTTGCTCATCAAAAGAGAATATGCATATTTTTACTCAACCATCATTACTCTGTTTTTTTGTACACAAATGTAGTAACAGTGTAGACTTTCATTTATATAATAATGACTTTTTCTTCCTCAAATGTTCACTACAAGGAACAAAGTAACTTTCCGTCTTCATCATATAGGTTAGCAAGGATTACCAGAGAGATTCGTTTTCTTTAGTTTTACTTTTTTGGTGCCTAGATTTCCATGATAAACATTCTCTCCTTCCCAATAGTTTCATCTTACGTCCAGATTTGTTCTTTTCGATGATATGAAATTGAGCATTTTCAAAGGCCAACAACGAAAAAGTGCAGTTCTAAGAATGTGGTGATATACCCTTAGGGGTTACACTCTGTTGCATCATCTCCAGTAGTTGCCACAGTATTTCAGTCAAGTGTAAGCTCAGAGATTTCATCTCCATTTCAAAGAGGAGGAGACTGAGCGTGAAGACCAGGTCATCAGTAAGATGGTCACGAGTGGAGTTCAGATGTTCCTGGAAGGGAGAAAACTTGATCAATATATTTGATTTTTGTGTCTTAGTCTTTACTAAATTGAGGAATAGTTGCTATTTTCAGATTTTTCTTTAGGCAGATGAGAGTACTAGTCCAGGTAGTTCATTAGTGTGTGTCAGGCCCTTGCTGATTAAAAACTTGTAGAAAATTGTCATCACTGTAGTGCATGGGTCTGTGTGTAGCTTTGGTCTTTATAATCTTAAATAGAAGAAATAAGTGGTGGCTAACAATGTATCAAGAACACGTTGATTCTGTCATCCAGGGGCATCCAAGGGTTTACAAAAGGCTCCTGGAGAGTGTTTGTGTGTGTGTGTGTGTGTGTGTGTGTGAAATCACAGCTGCCCCTAAAGGGCACTGTCCCTGGGTGGTAAAGGCATGTGAATGTTCTGGCACAAAACAACGTGCCCGCCCTCTAACTGGGCAGCTCAGAGGAGAAGGGAGAACAAACCAGATGTACAGGATGTGTTTTTTGTTTGTTTAGTTAGTGTGTTTTTCTTTTCGCCTAATGCTGTTAAAGCCTAAAAGGAGAGAAATTGAAATAAAACAAGCATGACTGTTTTTACAAAGTGGATTATACATTTGCTAGATTTAATACAATGCATTGTTTATCGAGAATGTGGAGTATGGTGATAAAAAGAATCTAGCTCTTGAGTTTATAAGTGAAGGAAGGGATTAGATGTGAAAACAGCGAAAGCAGATTTTTCAGTATAAAGCGGAATTAGACGTATTCTGTTGTAGAAATTCAAACGTGCCATGGAGGAAAGTGGGGGGACTGTGAAGGCCTCAGCACAAGGGAACATGAACATCATTGGTAGGCAGGTAGGCGGAGGACAGGAGAGAAATTTCGGAAAGGATGGAAATGCTTGCAGTGCCGAGGCTCTGGTGAGCCCAGAGTGGCTTTGCAGATCCAGAAGGGAGAACCAGGGCGATAGCACATGGCCCCATGGAGCCCCGTGCTTAGAATTCAGGTTACATCCATCAATCATGGGAAGCAACCCAATGTATCTGATGAGGGTGTGATATAGTTCAATGCATGTGTTAGGGAGGTATTTTCTGACAAGCACAATGACAGCCTAGGTGACGTGAGTTATTAAAGGAGACTAACTGGGCAGTTTTGTAGCAGCCCAAGTGAAAGAGGTTAAGATTCCAAACTACGATTATTGTTCAGAGAAAACTGAAAGAGAGGGTTGACATACCAGGGATGTGGATGGGTGTCCCATCGAGCAGGAGCCACAGTGAATTAGGAAACATGTTGTTTCTGGGCGCCTGTGAGGTGTGCTCCGTACTCATGGCCCGTGTAGACCATGAAGAGTCCAGCGTGGTCTGTCTGACTCGTGGCTCCATGCGCGGTGCTGACAGAGAGTGAGGCCCGTTATGTGAGTCCACAGCAGGCCGAGGACCCACATAATGACTGCATTTCCTTCCCTACCCTTTCTTTCGCCTTCTGAGCCAGACTCAGAGAAGGAGCCTGTGCTTCTCATTCTTTGTGCTCATTTGCAATAAAAATAATGAATAACTATGTGAGTATTTACTGTGGTGTCACAGCAACTATTTTTGAGAAGGGTTGGGAACCCAGGCAGCACAGGTGAATTTTGTCTAGTGACTAATGAACCAGGATTCTGTTGCTGTTGTTGTTGTTGTTCTTTAGATGGTTCATATGATGTTTCCGAGGGTATTTGCAAGTGAAATCGGCCTGACATTGTGAGTTCTCCTCTGCTCCCAATAGAATGAAATATGTGTTTTTGATTGTGGTTTTCATGTGTTGTTTACTGATTTTTTTGCCATGTTGTGGGGTCGTAGAATGTACCCCCACCCCGGCCAGCGGTCTGTGCGATGGAGAGGGTACTTCCCCATCTGTAACAGGCAGCCACGGACGAAGGTTGTGCACAGCCTGTTGCGTGGGGCTGCGTCCCTGTGTGTCCAGGCACCCGTGCCTCCATAGACACATGTCAACTTGAGAATGCCATTTGGTAGTTCTACACTCGCAACAGTTTTCTTTGCTAAACATACTTTTTCAGAGCAAAAGGATGGTAGATTTTCACTAACACCATGGGTCTCACCCCACTTATGAAGATTATTATAGTGTGCATCGTCTCTCAGGTTAACTGTCTGGCAGCATCTGATAATCATGCACGCATCTCAGCACTTCAAAGCCGGCCATCCGCTTTCAAGTGCACAGCTGGTCCTGACCTTCCAGGGACGTGGGGCTCAGGCTCAAGGCAATTTTCTGCTGGTGGGTTTTGGCGGCGATTCCAAGCCTAGAGATGGTCCTTGCTAAGGGCAAAGTGCCAGGTGCCGGGGAGGAGGGTAAAGTTCAAGGGCTCCTGAAACAGGTGTGTGTGTGTGTGAGTACCTGAGAGAGAGAGTATGTGTGTGAGAGAGATAGTGTATATCTTTGTGTGCAGGAGTGTGTGAGAGTGTGTAAATGTATATGTGTGATGATGTGAGTGTGAGTGTATGTGTGTGAATGTGAGAGTGTGTGTGAGAAAGTGTGTGCATGTGTGTGCATGTGAGTGTGTGTCTGTGTATGTGTGTGAGATGCGGGGGTGGGCAGAAATGGGGTCCTTGTCTAACTGGAGAAGCCTTGGAAAGAGCAGTGGGCTGGCAGAGATGAGTTACATGAGTCAGAAGGGCCCGTTCTGTAAACCGATTCCCTAATCAGATTTAGAGACACAGCAGGCCTTTGACGAAAGGTGCGGCCTGTGTATTACGTATGCACGTCTGTGGTCATCGAATCTTCCTGAACGTTTCACACCACGGCCAGCCATCACGTGTACACACTCCTGACCCAGAGAGGCACAGCTGGGCATCATGAGGAGCCCTGAGGAGAGTGCCCACGAGAAGTGGGCACAGGAGCAGAACTTGAGGTGTTGGCAGCTTAAACACCACACGTTTGCACCCATCACCTGCCTTTGTCTCAGGACCCAAGCTTTTGCTCTGTTTTTGCAGTGCCAGAGTTCAGGGCTGTTACAGAACGCTGTGAAAGGACCCTTCTGGTACGTCATACAGGGTGTGGATGGGACCCCCCCCCCGAGGAACTGAGTTTCTTAAAGATGTGGGGGGCTCTCAGCTGGGGGCAGGTTGCGTGCTCCAGTGGGAGGGTCCCACCAGAGAGGGGGCGGTTGGGCTTTTCTCCCGCTGGCCGGGCTTTGCAGGCCTGGGGCAGCCGCAGACAGCTGGCTGTACGTGGAGACCGTTAAGAGCAATGCCTGGCACACAGGAAGCCCGCAATAATGCAAACTGTAACGATTCTCAACTTTCTTCATCTCAAACTAGACAGAGACATGGATGTAAGAGTAGCCCTGAGAATGGCTTCAGAAAATTAAGTAATTCACTCTGTTTCAAGACTACAGCTTCTCCACGTGCTGGATAAGCATCTGGGACATGATCCGCTACATCATTCCACATGGAACCAATGTAAATGATCACTGCTGCCAGAAATTCATTTTTTGTGTGTTATTTAGTCCTGACTAAAAACTATGGAAACTAAGGGAGGAATCAGGTATTTGAATATTCTGAAGCAGAATATAAACATAGCTGTTCCAGTGCAGTGGAAGGAGCACTTAGCAGATCTGGGGTGCAGTCCTGGATGGTGTGACTCAGTGGAGTGAGCACAGGCTTGCAAACCAAACGGTGGCTGGTTCGATTCCCAGTCAGGGCACATGCCTGGGTTGCAGGCCAGGTCCCCAGGAGGGGGCACATGAGAGGCAACCACACATTGATGTTTCTCTCCCTCTCTTTCTTCTTCCCTCCCCCCTCTCTAAAAATAAACAAATACAATCTTAAAAAAAAGAATTATTAAAAAAAAAAAAAAACAAGAGCTCTATAGTACAAAGTAGCACTCCCCTCAGTAGCTGCCCCAGGAGGAAAATGTACAGAGCACACCGGTTCCACAGTCATTTTCCATCTTTTATAACTTTAGCTCCCTGTCTTTTAAAGAATGACACAGAGGTCTGTAGGGCAATGAAAAAAAAAGGTGGTTATTTGGTAAATCGGGTTTTTGCTTTCATGCTAATTGAAGTCCGGACTGATAGCGGTTCTAGGGAACGAGAGATGGTTGGAATGACAGCTGGAGCCCTGGATCTCGCAGGTTATGAAGTTCAGGAAAATGTGTAATTATTTCTGAGTTTCCTAAGGTTCCTCTGTTCAACACGATGTTCTGACACACTGGAGGGACAGATCCAGATATGAAATGCAAATCAGGCGCGTCGGCCCGGCTGCCGACGCTGGGGTTAACCGTGCAAATCGAATGCAGTTCTTGGTATTTCCAGAAAGGTTTTCGCTGAAGTCTCAGGCACATATTGATTTAAAATTCCGACTTCAGAGAGCAGTGCACTTTTTTTCAGCTTCAGATGTGAAAGTATAGAACAGGATGTGGAGACCCACATAGCGATGGACTTATATCCGTAATGGATACTCATGGACAGGGGAGCGAGGGGGGAGGGCGGGGCCCCCTTAAAGAATGCGGTGATTTCTAAGCCTAGTAATTAACAGAGCAGATCCCCATTTACAAACGATCTCTAGCAAGTCCCTTTGCTTGGAATGAGACCAGATCAACCCATTGTACATGTTTCCTGAGTGCTCAGTTCAAGGAAAATGTCTAACCCTGGCAAGACATTGGGAATGCCTGTCTTTGGGAGTCATGGGAAATGCCTTTTGTCGGGAGACTGTTTACAGGAGGAGGTAAAATTGTCTTGCTCGCCAGGGCAAGATGACACTGTCCCATAGCCTGTCCACGGTGCACGGTGAGCGCAAGCCTGTCTTTCCGAGGCCCATGCACCTTTGTGCGCCGCTGCCCGGCCTAGGAATTATTTTTGTGTATCTCCATTATCACGGACTCCCTTGTAAGTTAATCTCGTCTCACATGAATTTTTCACCAGCTTCACTCTGATGTTGATAAAGGAGATGGTTCCATCAAATACATCTTGTCAGGCGAAGGGGCGAGTTCCATTTTCATCATTGACGAGAACACGGGGGACATTCATGCCACCAAGAGGCTGGACCGCGAGGAGCAGGCCTACTACACGCTGCGAGCCCAAGCGCTGGACAGGCTCACCAACAAGCCCGTGGAGCCCGAGTCGGAGTTCGTCATCAAGATTCAGGACATCAACGACAATGAACCCAAATTCTTGGACGGCCCCTACACTGCCGGGATTCCTGAAATGTCTCCCGTGGGTAAGTAAAGAACACCCCGCGTTTGCAATGTCTGCTTTCAGGGGATTTGTGTGTAAAATTAAATCACCCTAGGCACTGAAAAACAAATCACATTAGTCTTTGCCTAACAGTTGCCAGTTACGGTGAGGGCATCGTTGGGGGTGTGTTAGTTAGCAAGAACCCAGATCCTAGTATTCAACATGTTATGTTATTTTATGGATAATTGGTGGGGGGGGGGTGTCCTTTTACCAGCTGTCTCAATGTCTTTAAGGAATGACTTAGTTTTTACATTCCCTTTTCAATTTCAAATTTAAGAACGCCATGCCCACATGCCAGGGTTGCGGGTTCAATCCCCGGTCAGGGCACCTGCGAGGGTCCATCAATGAATGCAAAATGAGCAGAACAACAAAATGACGTCTCTCCCTCCTCTTTCTCCCTCTTCCCCTTCCCCCCCTTCCTCAGTCTCTCTAAAATCAATCAATAAAAATAAAACAGAAGGTAAAATAATAACTGAAATGATGCCTAAAAGTTAAATAATAACTAAAAGCTAAATAATAACTACAAGTTAAAAAAAACAAATCTTCTCAGACACAGCCCTGTGATGATCTTTTATTTTCTCTGGCCTGATAGTAGGATAACGACGAACTATTCTAAGCATCTCTCTGTGGTCGGTGCATCAGGCAGCTTGTCGGTGGCCGGCCAGACTGTCCTTTGTAGCTGCTGGTCTCTTGGCTGCAGACAATTCTTGAACCACAAATGTGCATCCTCGTGGACCCACTAATCTTTTTCTATTTTCTCCAGAAACGTAAATGCATGAAAATTTTTTATTGAATTTGTAATAATGGGAAAGTGATCCTCAGTCTGAGACATATAAAGGAATGATGGTTGTTTTGCTCCAAGGCCTTTGGAAATGGCCCAATTACTGGGAAAATAGAAAGTAAAGTACTTCTAGTATATACTTTATATCAAATATCACACTGTGTTTTAAATTTCACGTGTGGCACCTTCGCAATAGTTTCAGCCAGTGTGCAGTTTAAGTATGAATGATGTCATAAAGCAAGAAAACGTTCTGGGGCCGGAATAGAGACCAGTTGCTTTCTATGTTTATTTCCTGTTGTTCTTAATATCAAAGGAGGGTGCTTATTTAAAATAATGATTAAATTTGTATTTTCCACGCATGCAGATTTTACCCAGTGTGACTTGTTTTACTTTCAGTAAAGGTCGTTCCATTCATCCCAAGAGTCAATCAGCACATCCGCCGTGCTGGCAAGTGGACCCTTGTGTGCTGTGTGCACCCTTTAGGGGAAATCAGAACTCAGTGACCCGAGACTTCTGTTCCTACCAGATGGGGGAGGGAAGATTATTCGGGGCGCCATGGCACTTGCTGCCAACAGAATCGAATCGATGCTGCAGTCAGGAAAAATATGACCCACACTGTCAGTATTTTCACCCGAGTAGCTTCTATGTAAGCATTTCTTTGACCACACAAGCCTTGTTCACACTTTGTAGAGCCCACACCTTCCAAGTGTTTTGTGCTGTTGTTGCTTAACCGCAATAACAAAAAACAACAGTGATGGCAACAGCAGCATGATTTGGGGGGTTTTAGAAAAAAAGAGAAGGCGGACACTGCCCTCCCCAGATTAGTGATGTTTAGCAAAGCAGGGAGTTTTGTGGAGCGGTAGAGCAATTCGGTTCAGCTCCATCATTTTCACGGGCACCGTGGGAGCTCTCCATCGGCTTGCTGAGGGCTTCTTTTCCTTTCCTCCCTGGACTCTAACATGCAAATTGGATTAATGGGAACCTTGTTTTAGAGGCTAAAGCATGGCGTGTCACTTTGGTGGCAATGGTGTCACTGTGATAGCACACAGCATGATCTTTATGGACACACATTATCTTAGATTTTTGTTTGATTCCGACAGGTTCAGACTTTTCAGAAAATGATTTTTAAGTCTTCAGGATTGAATTGACACTAATTGAGATCACTGGGTTAATATGAACATTTGAACTAAGTATAATGGAGTTCTACATAAAATAGGTTATATGGATTTTTAGTGGGCCATTGTTTGTCCAAGTATTTAATTCTAACCAAATAGTTTTAATAACCACAAACTGGTGTGGTATGTATAGCACAAGCCTTCAGTGTTTAATATTCAGAGTTACTTTGTCCATTACCTGTTTACTAATTATAAGATTTAAAACACACAAAAGCCCTAAGGATTGCTTATTCATTGCCAGGAGAGCATAGATAAGCATGGAAAATTTAAAGTTATTTGAGGGTATGTCCCCGGGTATATAGTAAATTAATGAACACTTCAGAAAAATATATATTATACACAATCATATTACTTGAAGTATACTTTTCATCATTTTGTTTGCTTAATTTTTTTCCTTTCTAATGAAATAGGAAATCGATACTAACTATATGACTAGAATGAATAGACCTGTACGATGGTGCATTACAGAGGCTATAGAAAACATCAATATCATTGATCCTAACATTTTTAAATAAATCAAAATTTAATTCTTAAAATGATTTTCAAATATACATTATTTGGTCCTTCCAGGCATCTACCAAAGAGAGACAGAGAGAGGAAACAAAACCAAAATAAAACAACAACAAAACCACCTTCAGAAACTTTTTGAAGATGGTGTATTATATATATTACTTCATAATTTCCACCTAATTTTAAAGGAAATGGTCAGGAAAATTTTGGACGTATTATAAAATGGACACAAATGATTTATTTAAGGCATTTAGAAAGGGAGGTCTATGTAGGAGTGCATCTAAAAGAAATGGTAGGTGAACAATGCCATATTTTCAAGGAATTATTAGAGCCACGCTTGAACCTTAGAAGAATCAGTGATAAGAGGACTTGTCCCATTCCCATCAGATAGGATATAACTGATAAAATAACATGCTTAAATACATCAACTAATCAAACATACTTAATATTTTTAGTATTGCATTCTGAATAGAAATAAAGAGAACGGAGCACGCTAAGGGCTTCCCATGGGGAATAACTGCATATGTGGTAAAATGAAGAAGCAATATGACATTGTGGCATCTGAAATATAGAAAAACAACAAATAATGCAATTATTAAAATTGTCATGTTTTTTTCCTCCTTCCGGAGGTTTGGTTAAAATTTTCATTTCATGCTTTTTTGCATTTCATCAATTAGTAGAAACAAATGAAAAATAAATAAAACTATTACTGAAGAGATAGGGTAGCCAACTAATTAATCCAGTATTCTTTATTCCGTTAATGAAGTTTCAGCTCCTGTCTGTCTGGCTTTGCTTAGCTGCAACTCTGAGATTTGAGTGTCAGGATGCTCTTCTTTGTCACGCTGTCTTCTGGACAGTGATTGAGACTCGGAGAGATTGCTCTTGATAAAAACTTGTTACCTCGCTCTGATGGATGAGATGCCAGAAATTTCAGGCCCATCCAATTCTGAGTATTTCCAAGTCTAATAGGCATCATCAATCTCGTATTTTTTTTTTGCCAGTCTCTTTTCATGCCCCTTAAATATTTCCAAGGGCTTAATTAGCATTTATCATAGCGCTGTCAGATTTCCGTGGGCCTCAAAACAAGAAAAGCACAAAATGAAAGAGAGATCTAATGTGCAATAACCAGCCTTTTGTGAGTGCCTGTGTTTGGTGGCATTGGGAAGTTTTTAATTCGTTGGTTTTTGGGTTGGCATGTAGGGACCTCAGTGGTACAAGTGACAGCAACAGACGCTGACGACCCTACGTACGGCAACAGCGCCCGCGTGGTGTACAGCATTCTGCAAGGACAGCCGTACTTCTCGGTGGAACCCAAGACAGGTAAAACCCGAAATGCAACACTCCTCAGAAAGTCACCATTTCTACCCTGGCATGGAATTAGTATTAGTTATTTTTACTCAGTATCGTTGGCACTGCTAACATGTTCACGGTGCTTCTCTCCGCATGTGTACTGTGGTAATAAGCAGCATATTATTTATAAAGACAATAGCGCCTTTTAAGAATATTCTGAAACTATTTATCAGTATTCCTAGCTATAAGATATTTTATATTAAAAACTCCTTCCTCTGCTACCTCCTGACCATTTATGAAGTTCTTGGTTATTCACCTTTGCGTTCTATTTTCGGCTCCTATAATGAATTCACTGAGGAATTACACACAGTGAGGCCTGATTCCCAAGCAGACACGTCCCCGCCATGTGGCGGGGTTAGTGGTGGGTTCAGCTTCCCCCCCAGAGGCTGGGTTTCTCAGGCAAATGCGTATGAACATAACAGGCAGGAAGAGAACCTGCTGAATCAAGCACTCCCTTAAATGACTCCTTTTTAATTTTAGGAGGAAAGAATTGACTTGCAAGATTGCCTGGATAGACTATGTGGTCGCTTGGCTAGGTGTTGTGTTTTGCTTTTAAGCTGAAGTAGTTTACATGAAGTCAGCCTATAATTGGGAGCAGTGTCTCTGTCATCAGATACTATTTTATCAGTCCTGCTTCCTGGCTCTGTGTGTCGGGAAGATGGGGCGGGTGTGAAGGTGGGTGGGCGTGTGCCATGGATTCTCCCCATCCCTGTGAAAATCCAAAACTCCCTTATGTTTTAACAATGTTACCTTTATCATGGAGAAGAATTCTTCAAATAGCCAAGTTTAGGATTATAAATATTTGATAGTGCCTATGATCCTAAATGAATATTTTAATGCCAGTTACCCTGTTTTTCATGTCTTTTAAATAACGGCAATATTAATTCATTCTCAAGTCACTGCGGGAGATAAAAATTTAAATGTCTTGAGAATAGCAGTTGTATTCATGCATGAACAGAGGAGTGCATTTAAGTCTAGCTCATCATTCATTAGAGTTTTCAGACTGCATTCTCTGTTTTCCACCAATGGTGGTGGTGGAATTCCAAAGCCACTGGGAGAGCCTAGTGGAGAGGAAATAGTTCTGATCGGGCAAGTAGTGAAGGGGAAATAAGGGAAAGTATTCTGGCTGTGATGTGAATCCTGTGAATTCAGAAGGCGTGCTTGTGGCGGATATAATGACAGACCTGAGAACTTGAATTCAGACGCCCACCCGTTCCCTTACATATCCACTCTTTGCAGCCTAGAAAGACAATGACGAGCCTCTGACAATCTGCTCACTAAATATACATTCTGACATTATATAAGCTGTCTAAAAATAGCAGGTACTGTACCAACTCCAAGGGTTAAATATTTTGCTTGTTAATGGTGAGCTTGCGATCATAGCTTCGTTGGAAGCTAATCGGTTTCCTGTAAGCCCTGTGTAGGTAATGCCTCGCTGGTCCACTAACTGGGCAGTAGTCAATAGGTCCCAGTAGTGTGAGATCACATTAGTAGTACTTTAAACTCAGCTTTAATTTCCAGTTCTAAAGGATTGCATATGACAAGAGACGAAGAAAGTTTAATTTAATTTTATTTAGGATTTTTCATGTTGTAATCATTAGTACAGATCTGTTCTGGGAATTTTTATCCTCCCTGCTAATTGATAGTGTGGAGAATGCACTTTTTACTCTCCAAAGTGTATTTTTCTTACAAAGATGGAAAATGTTCAGTTAAGGGCATGAAGGACTGACTGTATATTAAATGTGAGTTAGGCTTCCTTACCTGGTGCCAGTATTATTCTTATCTATATGAGAAATAACATAATTTTCTTCATCTCCAAATCCAAGAATTTTTGAGAAGTAAAAGTTTTGACAGGAAAAAAATTACTGAAAATATGCTCATTCAAGATTGTTAGAAAATTGACCAGGAAATCACTAGTAGGAATATCTCTCTCAAGTTTTTCAACTTCTAATTACTTTTATAAAAAGAATATTAAATTTATTGGTATTAAGGATAATATTAATAATCATTACTATCACTTATTAATTGCATATCATTAACCTGGCTTTGCTAAAATCTCCAGCGAAGCTCGTGGTCCATCACGACACTGTCCACAGACCCAATCACCAGAGGGCGCTCTATTCTCTACCTTAATTTCTCCACCCATAGAACCAGCATGTGAGTAGCTGCAGAAACCAATGTGGACAATTTACTGCAATAAGCAGATAGAACGGCACTAGCCACAAGACAAGGCGGTGTTACAGGGACTGACTGCTGAGATTCCTGTCACCTGTCTCCATGATGTCCCCCCATTTGCTGACAGACTGAGGGTTATTATTGCAACGTGTTCATCTATTCTCCAAACCTGCAAGCAAGATCCCATTTTTTTGGTCTGTTTCACACGTGGCAGGTCGGCTACCTAAGTGGCAGTTCAAAAATGAACATGCAGGCTTCTTGTTCTAAAATTAGTAGGATTTGAGGATGCTGTCAGCAGGGCGAGCACCAAGCCCGGGACCAGTGTGACTGCCCGGGTTGCAAAGCTGCGAAGACAGCCCTGGAAAGTGGATTGAGTGTTGAATAGCACTTGTCATGCAGGAGCTCTTTGTAGACATGGAGGTGTGACTACACGGTCCAGCAGTGCACGGGGCTGGGGGAGGGGTGCGAAAGTAGGTTTACGGTTGTCCACGTGGAAGATAGTATAATCATAAACGTTGATACCGGAATAAACTGTGTTTGGGGAACTGCGAACCTACCTCTGCCATGCCCAGGATGTGACAAACCCTCCTTCCCAATAGGCCCCTCCCCTCAGGTTCCACACTGAGGCGGGGCTCATGGTGCGGCGGCCCCTCGCTCCTGGCAGGGCTTGCTGAAAACCTCCCTTCCCACCTTCTGAGAGAGTCTCTTCTTCAGATTATTTGTGCCAGCTCTGGCATTCTGTGATGTTCCAGAAGCTTTTGTCTTTACCATTGCTGGCTCTTCTCCATCCTTGTAGAGATCTTTTTTACGCTTCACTTAAAAGTAGACAAGCCCAATAATAAAGGCTTAGACAGAAACTTTGGAAGTAAATGCGAATGATTAGGAAGGGATTCACCTCGCACATCTAATGGATCCTGTACCACACTGCACAGCTGCCCTCAGCATCACGTTCCCTGGGGCACGTGATGGCCCAGACTCCCAAGACCAATGCGAAGCCCGAGTGAGCAGGAAGAAAAGCTCCAGTGAGTGTCTGGGTCCCAACACTAATGTGGTACACACATAAATTCTTAAGAAGCTCGCATGGTAAGAGTATGTGCAGAAAAAAAATCCATCATCAGTGACTGGCAGTGCATTAGAGACTCATCTAAAAATGTATTCCTGTCTAAAAACCAGGCAGTTGTTGAACAGTGACAAGGAGAAATTTACATGCATAATAGCTTTTGTGAACACAGATTATGAATAAAGGAGAAGTTCATTCCTGGGTTACTGGGTCAGATGAAAAATTAGTCAGAAAGCCTGAAGTCTCATCCAGTCTCTCCTAAAGACCCACAGGATGTATTCTTCTTGTTAGAGTAGCTGAGATGATTGGTTATTGAAATTAGTAGTGTCGTCTTCCACACACTCAGAGAACTGGGGGGACCTGACTCGTGTGACTGCCCTTCACCACTACAGAGCTGTCGTGTTAATGACTTGCTTTGCGCCTGTGTGTCTCTATGATACACAGCAGGTGTGAACCTAGTCCAGCACATGGGACTTCTTTCCCCAATGCAAACAGCTTAGGCTTAAAAGCTAAAAGCCAGCTAACGTCACAGAACTCTAAATCTATCATTTTTTTGCATGTCCCTATTTAAATTCAGTTCTCTCCCAATTATTTCATTCTTGTCAAAAATATGTTTCCTATTTGAGGTATTTAGAAATTACCTTTGCCATCTGCATTACTCTGCAAACCTTGCCACGTTTTTTTTTTTTTTTTTTGCTTTGGAAAAGTGTTATTTATAGGAACTGTTGTAAAGAGACAATTACAGGTGTGAAAAATGAGTGACTCTGACTGCTGGAGTTCTCTGCTAAATATTCTGTATTTCCTGCAAAAAGAATGCCACTGAGCCGGTCCCTGGGAAGATGAGGCTGCCGTGTTTTCTTGGCTGGCTGGTTGGGATGCTCTGGGCCTCTCTCCAGCACAAGTGTGCAGGGATGAAAACTCACAGATAGCGATACTGGACGAAAAATGGACAATGAGCAGAAATTAAAATGTAAAAATGAACGCGTAGGAAATTCTTTTTTAAATTCAATATTTTGCCATCAGGATGAAACATACTTCTTGGTAAGAGTTTTGATATTGAGTGCTCAATTTATTTAACAAAGCATTACAAATAAAAAAAGAGATGATTAAAATAAAAAATAGTAGAAGAGAGAGAGGAGAGAGAGATGGAGATGTGTAAATTCCAGAACTCTTAGTCGAAGACTCTTTGAAGTTGGTCACAGTGAGTGTTCGTTCGCTCAGTGCTCATTGAGTGATATATTAGAGTTACCAGACGGATTGAGGAACAAGCATGACATATTCATAGAGTCCTCAGCGTGTAAATAGCCAAAAGAATGCAGTAAAGGCATTATTAAAAGTGACTCTGTTACTGTGATCGTAGTGACAATGTCCAACACAATTAGTAACTAGAATAAGTGAAGGTTAAAACAGCAATAGAAAAACCCAGCCTACTGAAAGTACAACTTAAATGCTTAAAATATCGCTGCTATTGTGGGTGTTTGCATGTGCGTGTGTGTCTGTATTTGAGAGCCAGTGCTCACATCTAAACAAAAATGTGGTTCCTTAAGACAGTAAGAGCATTATCTAACTTGGAATCTTAGTAACCCATCATTCATCGCTTAAATTATTCTTAAATATTGAAAAGCTTGTCTCATCTGTCCCCCACCTCTAGAGTAGTTACCAAACCATGTAATATTTTGAGGTATAGGGCAGGCCTAGGGCAGCAGAACCTAGGCCGATAACTTAGAGCTGAAATATAAGGTGCACGGGCTATTATTATATGTATCCATTGGAGAATCAGCCTTTATACCGTTTAAAATTAAATTGTAAAAACATGGATGGATACGAAATTAATTTTATGCTGAACATCCTTATCCAAATTTGTATGTAATTATTTTCTTCCCGAAGAGCCATCCTCTATCAAAACCCACTTTCTCCCTTGAAAAGCCCATAATATCAGGCTTCCTCCCCCTCACGTCTGTGGCAGTGGGATTGAAACTCTAACTTCCTGCTGGACGTTAGAATCTGTTTGATACAGCAGAGTGGGCATTTTTTCAAGCTTGGCCAATAAACAGAGGTGTCCTAGGTGCAAGGGTTGGGCACTGTCTTTGTGGGAAAAATGAAAGTGCAAGAAAGGATTAAGTAGGAGTCAGGATTCCTTGTATTTAATTACCATATTTTGCCGTGTGTAATGAGCACTCACATTTTGTGCGCATTATACACGTGATTGTTACCCATTACTGCACCCATGGCATGGAATCATTACACCCATGTATAATGTGTGTCCTTATTTTTCCCTCAGAAATTTGGGCAAAATTGTGAGCATTATACCATGGCAAAACATGGTACTAAAGATGGCCTCATATTACTAGTTTCAAGGACTGTAGGCCATTATTAAATAAATATATTTTTCATTAATATTTTCTAGATGTACATATACTAACTATATTATATTAGGCATATATGTCACTTTATATATTTACATTTAACATGGTTAAACTAAATTTAATCCCCTAGTTAGACATAGCCTAAGAAACTTACTTAAAAAATTATGTAGTTATTAATATAAAATAACTTATTCACTGCAACAGTGAGTGTTGAGTCAAGTTTTCCCATCAAGCAACAGGAGATCCTGAAATCAATTTGTCATACACCCAAAGCATTAAGGGCTATCGATAGTAAATGCAATTGATTAGAAACAAACAGCAACCAAACATGCCAATATTTTCAGTGGTGTTGATTTCTGTTAGCACAGTCATTCTCCTCTGTAGTGGGTTTCCTGAGACCTTCACTACAACATAAGCTCACACAGCATCACAGCCACCGTTTGAAATGGTGCTTTGCTTATTAAACATAAGCAACTCTCATTTTCTTTGTAGAGCATTCCTAGTATTCTGCAAGAAAGAAATAGTAGGGACCATAGCTGAGGGGATTCACATCACTGGGAATGAAGTTGTTGGAGAAGGTGAAAGAGAAGATCAGGAGAGGGGTTTATTGTCATATGCTTGTACGTGCGACTGCCCATTATTCTAGCTAAGAGGTTACTTTTGTTTATTCATAGCTTGATATTTCCTGAACCATATTCCATAAAACTTAAAGGTAGTCCTCTCTAATGCCGAGAAGCCCTCCTCTTCCACGTGATAGCATTTTCTGTGTTTTGTAATATTGTATGTAATCATCACATCCCTTTGGCTGTTAGTGTGCATTAAAATGAATAAAAACAAACAAAGCACCAAAGGCAGCCTTCAAGAGGGCCGTGCTACCTATGAGAGTGTTCTTGGCCAGTATGAATCCAGTGAATCACGATGCATTTTACTGGGATTTGAAATTTTACAGGAGTCATCAAGACCGCCCTCCCAAACATGGATAGAGAGGCTAAAGACCAGTATTTGCTTGTTATCCAGGCGAAGGATATGGTTGGTCAAAACGGAGGACTCTCGGGAACCACGTCGGTCACCGTGACCCTCACGGACGTCAACGACAACCCCCCTCGCTTTCCGCGAAGTACGTAAGCTATTCTGTTAAACGTCGCAGGTATACCAGCTTTCCTTGCCATCCTATAAAAATGTCTTTAACCTGGCTGGCGTAGCTCAGTGGATTGAGCACGGGCTGCGAACCAAAGTGTCGTAGGTTCGATTCCCAGTTAGGGTACGTGCCTGGGTTGCAGGCCACAGCCCCCAGCAACTGCACATTGATATTTCTCTCTCTCTCTCTCCCTTCCCTTCCCTCTCTGAAAATAAATAAATAAAATCTTAAAAAATGCCTTTAAAGAAGACTTTTTTTTCCCACATTCTTCTCAAAATACCTCTCTTATTACAGTCTCCTACAATGTTGTATCAGGGGTATGCTTTCCAATCAGCAATATAGAACCCGCAGGATATGGAAAATAAATGGATGCAATCATATATTTGTGTTATTTTTCTCTTAAATATATGGTTTTCCTACTTACATTGCTTAAATATTAGACTATTATGTTTCTTTATATATTAACTTTTATTCTGGCTTATTTTTAAATACTCTGTAACTTACATGGCTCTTGCAGTGTGTAGTATAAAATAATGGTTTTCATTTCTTATTCCACATTTTTTAGCCAGTGCATGCATGTTGAATATTCCTTTATAGTTCTACCACATCTTCCTGTACAAATACTCAGTGTTTCAAAAAGAAATCAATCTAAAGAACCAGAAAACCACATGCCCTCTGTTTAGTTCCTTTGACCAAAGTGGCTTTTGACTTCACCAAGAATAAGAAGTAAAAAAGAAATTATAGAGATGTCCTGATTGTAAAAAAGTATTTTACCTCACTCCCTTTTAGTTGTTTTCCCCTTTTTTCTAAGTGCATGTGGTACTTCTTTAGAACATTCAAGAATGTAAGAAAATTGTACAGACTACAATGTCTCTGAAACACTTGTTTGATAGAAATGGGGAACTGAGCTCCCTCATAAACAGACCTTAGAAGCAAATAATGTCTAACAAAGACGATTTTTCTGCAGATGTGGATGTCACTGTTTTCTTTCAAATACTGCCTCTTTAGCTATTTCATTTTCATACTATGTATTTTAATATTTTATTAGTATACAGCAGTGATTTCAATACCCCCTGGCCCCCTCCCCCAAAAAAACCCTCACAACGTTAAGTTTTTCATTTAAAAAAATGAACCTATACTTAATTGTGCTCTTGACGGCTTGTAAAGGGTGAGGTGAAAATTATAGAATTAAAAAAACACAAACAATAATGTAATTCTATTGGACTCATATTTAACTGTTTCTCTTTTCTTGGAATGCATGGTGATAAAAAAGGGATACTTAGCATGTTTGTGGTTTCAGCTGTCATGATTTGATAAGGCACACATTTCTAGCTTATTATTTAGATCTTGTTCTTGTCAAAGTGAAGAAAGCCAAGGACACATCATTAGGTTTTTCTTTTCTTTTTTGCTGGAATTTTCCCTACCATTTCGTTACTGTCCTAACCTTGAGAATTTTGGATTTCAGCTAAGGACAATTCTGGCTATGTGAAAACAAAAATGTTAAGCCTATGTTGTAATCATTTCCTTAAAAATCAGTAACTATTCACAAAATTTAGAAAATTGCAAACGCCAACAATTCTCAGCCTGAAATGTGATCGTTTCATATAGACTCATCTTCCTCCCCACATTCCTCTCCAGGAGAAATCCTTCTCTGTGAGAAAGTGAATACGCACCACGTTAGACAGCCTGAAGGGAATGGATCAGGGTGGAGGAAAGAAAAAAAGGAGATGATTAGAGAAAAATGGCGAAGGAGCTTTGTGCTCCAAGGAGGTTCCTAGTTCTGGGGATGGCCCATGTGCTTCCTCTTTTTCCCAAGACCTTGTTGTTTTTGTTTTGCTGAGTTGAGGCGCTATCAAAGAGGAATGTTTACAAGAGAAAATGTTTTTTAAAGAAAATGCATTCTTTCTTTAGTTTTTTTTTTTGCTTCTCTTTCCTCCTGTTCAAATAATAATGAGGGACCATTGTACCTCATTAGGCCTACCTACAACCCACACAATTAATGTTCATCCTTGGTAAATTTATGAGCCGAAACAAGACTAAAATTATTTGTCATAAACTTCCTTGTCCATGTTTCTGATATTCTGTTAGTAAAAGAAAGATTTATATACATTCTAACAATAAGTCATCAGAGCTATTGGGACTTGTATTTGCCAATTTGAAACCTTGGCTATAACTAGTTTTATTTTTTAATGTTTATATTATCATTTGTTTATATTCACTTGCATACTAATTATACATATGATTATTTTTGTTGATTTTTTTAAATATAAAGCAGCACATTTCCCACTACCAGAAATATATTGTAGAACTGGAGACTTTTCCCTTGCCTTTTCTCAGGCCCTGTGTTTGTGCTGGCACGTGTTGATTATTGTCTAATCATCCCTCAGAAACATCTTGTCTCATATCGCCTTAGCGTCTTCTTGATCAAAAAAACAAAATCCAGTTAACCAAAGATGATACAAACATAGTTACATTTTTTTCCTTGTTTAGCTTGGTACAAGGTCTTGCTCATTTCTGTTTTGAATTTTGAAGGATCTTACCAATACAACGTCCCTGAATCACTGCCCGTGGCCTCCGTGGTGGCCCGGATCAAAGCCGCTGACGCAGACATAGGCCCTAACGCTGAGATGGAATACAGAATTGTGGACGGCGACGGGCTGGGGGTTTTCAAGATTTCTGTTGACAAAGACACGCAGGAAGGAATCATTACTATACAGAAGGTAAGGTTGTGTGGTTTCTTATGATCTATATGGGGACTTCACAGAGGTTACTCTCCTGAGAAGCCAGGTCCACCTGGATGGGAAAATGTATTAGACACGCTGCAAGGCCATATGGAACCATCACTATTTTAATTTTAGGAAGAAAGCTGTGCATTTATCTGTAGGTGCCATGATCTTGAGGAATCTTGAATGATGTATAATCTACTCTGTCAATTCTATTCTCTGACTGAACCCAGCACTTATCCACAGCTCTGTGACAATAAAGGCAAATGTGTTAAATGTTTTAAGTGACCTACTCGGAGGGATGACTATGCTTCTTTATTGCTTGCTTAATAACAAAACCCTAAAATTAAAAAAAAGCCTTTGAAAGCAAGCTAGATAAGCACTCCACATACAAAAAAATAATAATCAATATACTTGGACATAGAAACCAAGATGTTGAAACTTGCTACATTATGAGTTTTTTAAAAATGTCTACTAATTGAAAAGCTTGCAGAATTTTTTAAAAAATATTTTTTTTATTTATTTTTAGACAGAAAAGGAGGGAGGAGAAAGAGAGGGAGAGAAACATTAATATGTGGTTACCTCTTGAACACCCCCTACTGGGGACCTGGCCTGCAACCCAAGCATATGCTCTGACTGGGAATCGAACCAGTGACCCTTTGGTTCCCCAGCCAGAGCTCAGGCCACTGAGCCACACCAGCCAGGGTGAAATGCTTGGAGAATTTATACAAACAGAGAAGGTAAGTTGTGAAGCTTCTCATAATACCTTCCATATAATTATTATCAAAGAAAATTATTATCATCCCAGCTAAAGACAATTTGCCATGGTATTTTTAAAGTAGCTCCCAACACTGATTAGAGATATGGGGGAAATGAGCTTTTTACTCCCTCTGCTCTTTAAAGACATGATCTTTGACAGATGTTAAATTTTTAAGAGTGTCAAAAGGAATTATTAAAGAATACACACTTATTAGCTCAAATATTTGAAACAATAAACATTGAAATACATATGAAAATCCCCCACTCCAAAGAGGCTGGGATTTTATCCAGTCTGACAGTCCAGGTGTATAACTCTGTAATTAACTCTCCTCAATAATTAACACATATCAAAAAAGAAAGTTACATTTTAGTTGTTATAGGAAAACATATGTTTGATTTCAGTCCAATGGGCAAAACATTTCCTCAATTATTTCCAGCGGACAGCTGCTGTTTTAGCTCAGCTGGTGACGGTCTGTGTGGAGAAGTTATAACTAGGATTGGCCAACTGTTGGTAAAATATTTTGTTTTGTTGTCTAAAATAAAAGGGATGCAGTAAGGTGCACTGCTGTTGAAAGATTTCAAAGATTCACTTGAAATCAATCTGCTCAGAGTCAAGAATGTTTAAATATATGTGATATTGCTGCCTTGAGCACATACATGTATTTCATATATTGTAATGACATAGAATAAATAATTGAACAAAAAACATATATTTAATGATATTTGATTCAATATTAGAAAAATTATCCTTGATTCCTTAATTTTATGCCTCAATATTCTAGAGAATTATTAAAAAGAGGACTATAAAATACTGGATAACAATGCATTTAATCTTAAATTATAAAACTCATGCCAAAACTACAAGGTGAAATTGATTTTAACTTAAAATAATATAGAGATAATTTTTATTTCCAAAACTCCACCCCAAACTCATTTTTAAAATTATAATGTTTCATGGTCTGCCAATATATTCCAGTGCCTAACCAATACACTCAGAATTCTTAGCATTATTTAAATAAGCATAAATAAGAGCTTCCTATAAGAGTTGATTAAAAATAGTGGAAATGATATAGTATTTATTTTTCTCTGCAGTTTAAGCTGAGTGATTACTGACTGCTTTTACTGGGAAAAGTTGTGTATGGCATTATAGATTCATCTTGATTTTAGGTGGGAACTATTGATCCACAATTTTTTCATTTTCAAGAATTGTTTTATTAATTTGTTAAAAACTTGATTCGTATTTTATGCAGTTACCAGGCCTCGCACTGCCATAAGGTCTTATATTACTGTTTGTTCTCCTTAAAATCCTTAAGTAAGGCTTATATTTCTATTTCTCACATGGACACGGAAGCGCTGTTGGATCCCTAGAACTATTTAAACTGGTGTTCGCCAGGTACACGTCTCACTGTTCCTCAGCTTCATTCATATTCGCTTACACACTAAGTCACTTTTCATTCTTGGAAGCAAGATGAGTTTTCTTCTAGCATTTCAAACCTTCCCACCCCCTTGGAGAGTCTCCTAGGCCCTGCCCCAGACCCACTTTCCCTCATCTTCTAAGTCTAGAAATGTGCTCCTGTTCCTCCTTCTGTAAACCAAGTAGGAAAACAAGGGAAGTAGCATGGTGTGTACAAGCTGTTCTCCCGTTCCGGGAGCAGTGTATGTCGTGTGTGTGTGTGTTTCCCTTCAGTGAGGGGGGCCTGGTCTCACACAAAGGCAATGCCCGTGTCTTGGTTCCACGGACACCACGGCTTTTTCGTAGACTTAACTGTGGCCACAAGGATTGGAGTGAATGTCCGAGGCTCTGCACAAGTGTGCAGGAGAGCTCAGACCCCGTCTGCAGTCAGCTGGTCAGTCCCACTCCGTCCCTCAAAGATTGGAACGTGGCCCGAGGGAGGAGTTGAATAGAGGATGGATAACACCATTTCCCCATGTAGACAAGGAAAGGGGGATAATCTCGCTGGTCCACCTGTGCAGATTCACCCTGGGAGATAACAAGTTCAAGTTCAGAGAGTTAGGAGTGTCATGTGGAAGGGGTGTTGACATCAGATGAGGAGGCCATGTAGGTGGAGAGACCCCTTCATGATTTTGCTCCTCCTTCCCAAGGCAACTAGGAGCATATAGGTACTATGATTTGCAAATAGGAAGGGATTATAAAGAATTTCAAAAGGTATTTTAGGTACAGCTACAGTAAAATATACTACGGAATAGAAAATTACATTTTCTAATTTCTCTCGATCCCTTATTATCAGAACTGTCTGATAATTCTAATTCATGTCAAGCATTTCAGTTCTTTTCAAAAGACTGTATTATAATGATTATCAGTATTTATTCAAAGTGCTGTCATTTTTCTGGTTTTAGTAAAACTGCACACCTTTTGTTATTACACTAAGGCCTTGTTGTGATTTCCTGCTTCCTGTCTTGCCCCATCTTAATCCATAATCACTCTTGGTTGTGCCTCTTCCTGCTCCCTTTGGCATGATCCTAAGGTTGGGTATCGTTGCTTCACTCCAGGACTATTATTCTAATAGCTCCTGAGCCTGCGACCTGCTTCTGGGTTCTCAACTCTCAAATCCATGCTTTCAAAAAAATTGCTGTTCAAAATGCCACACCGTTTTATTTTTATTGTTTTAACCAGTTTGAAAAGAATCTGCCTTATACCAGGAAATAAAAGAATCATAAGAGCAAATGAAAGGAAACAACAAAATAATCAGTAGTGGAGTTATAGAACTTACGAGTTCTAAAAGAATTCATTGAAGAATTACTGGAATCAATGAGAGCTCTCAATATGGAGAGCTACAAATGGCACTTACAAGTGGGTAGCTTCACGACAGCTCATGAGAACACGTGGCCTTCAGTCCAGCCACAGAGGCTCAGCCCACTAGGAGCTGTGGACGGAATATCCGTCCCTCCGATCCGATCCTCATTTCTGCCATCCTGCACCTAAAACCCACGGAGTCGACTGGCCTCCCCAAAGCAGCCCTTACCCCGCCAGCCCACGTGCTTTTTCATCACGAAGCCACAGTTCCGCTGGTCTCTGTTTCATAAGTGTCTTCGCTCATATTTTTTTAAACTAAAGTCTCTTTGGAGTGCTTTTCTCAGAATGAGGGGCATCTGTCCCTAAGATGTTTGGATTCCGTCAGAATTACAACTGCTGGTGGCCCTCCAGGATAGGAGTTTGATTTTGATTTAGTTCTGTTTCTCAAGCTTTCAGGGAAACTGGGGCAAAATCCCATGCCAGGTATAGCATTTCATGTCTGGAATAACATTTTCAGAGACTCCCTACAGCCAGAGAAGTCTGAAAAAGAAAAGTATGAATTTCATAAACTCAGTGCCTTCTCTGTATTCTGAATCCCAGTCACCAGGGCATTCTGACCAAAACCAAAAAATTATGAAAGAATACAAATGAGGCTTCTTCTATTGTTCCTGGACTATTTTAAATTGTCACTGAGATAAACAATAGGATGCTACGGGCAATCTGCAAAAAGGAACCATATGCTGATGGGTTTTCCAGTGTCTCCTAACTGTAGCACAGCATTTACAGCCACACACTGCTGGGATGCGGACAAGGTTTTGTTGACAAATGTTCTCGTTCTGAGGATTCTGAGTGTCTCTAAATAGCACTTCACATTTGGATAATGGAGTTCCAATGTCCAAGTACATAAAGGCATTTCTTTTGGAATCAGGTTATTTTGTACCTGTGTATCTTGCTTGATAATCATCCCTACTTATTTTTTCTCTATTCCACAGCATAATAAAGCCTGAGTCCATTGCTCTTTCATAAATAGTGCACCATCATCATTATATTGAGATTTATTCCAGTTTGAGGCAACTATTATCATATTTTGAAATATTTATATATGCCATTCTTGGCATAGGGTGGACTTAGGAATAGGGAGAAATGAACATAAAAACAATCTTGTCATTTATTTTTATTTTTATAGTTTATTTTTATTGTATTTTTCCATCACCATTTATCCCCCTTACACCCTCTTCCACATCTGCCCACACCCCTTCCCTCCACAATCACCACACTGTTGTCCGTCTTGAAAAATATGTATACTAGAAAAAGAAAAATTAGTACAGAACTGTGAAATACTACCTTTAGTTATATTATTGTTCAATATCTTATATAGAAAGTATTTATTCATATGACTAAATATGCCAAATCCACAGGGTAAAAAATAGCTGTAGATGTTTCCATAGAGCCGTTTTTAAAATAATGTAATTATGTTTCCCATACATTAAGATTAAATGTTACATAGTTTGAAGTGATGGCAAAACTACAGTTTAAGAATATTACAGCAAACGTGCAGGCCATTCTTGTGGCCGTTTTTGAGGGATTTGATGATAACATTTATACCAGCTTCCCAGGGCTTGGAAATTCAAAAAGTGTAAACACAAGTATCACCCTGTGTGCATGACCTCTCACTGTCTTCTCACCTAGAATTCTTGTTACCTTTCTGTGTCATAAATGTCAGTTCAGGTAATTTAGTCTGTTACCTTTCCTTTGAGATGTGGCAGTCCTTTTTCCAATGTACCTCAGTTTTCAATAGAAGACCTCTGTTGGGGTTAAATATGGAATATGGAGTTTTGCTTCTATAAAATACATTACCATAGAGTTACAGTACAGTACAAAAATGAACATCTTCAAAATACATTTTCAAAATGCATTTCCTTTAAAGCTCAAGCACACATCCAGGTCCAGGTTGTTGGGCGGCACATTTTTTTAAACCTTCTTCAGGCCAGTTGTGCTGTTCTGTCTTCATAATTTCCCCCTCTCCCCACCCTAACTAAGGCTACATGAAGTCACAGCCATCAGATGATAGGGCGCTGTGGTGGAGGTACTGACAAAGTGGCCAGGCCCATGCACCGTTGGGCAGGAGGAGTTAGAATACGCAGTGTCTTGTCAACCTTCAACGCAATGGCACGCATTCTGGATCTCCGGGGTTTCCTTTCTGGGTACGGACATGTGTCCTTCTCCACTGTTTGCAGTAATGAGGGGCTGTTTCCCAGAGCCAAGTACACATTTCACTGTTGCATAAAATGCTGCTGATGGGTGGTGGAGGGACATGAAACCCACAATGTGTCCAGTTGCTTTTTCTTCTTCTCATTATGTTTTTCATGCAGAGCTTTTATTCAGTTAATCCCGCTGCTGTGGATGCACCTTTCTCCAAATGCAGCAAAGATATTTCTCATAATTGACTAAAGAGGCATACATTTTGCCTTATTTTAATTTTAAAGGCTGGATGTGATAAGATTCATAGAAACTCTCATTGGGTGAACACCTGAGTTTCAGATTTTATTTTGCAATTTATTCAACCCATTGTTGCTTTGTGACATACCGGTGGATACTACCATCGTTTAATCATTATGCACATATGTGCATGTAGATACGCTGTCATCCATGTATTAAAGTTTAGAACTTGTCTTTGCATAGTGAGGATTAGATATAGATTTAGGGTCTTAAGAGGAAAGTAGCAAATGATTCTTTGAAATAAATTGATAGTACTTACTGATAATGATTACTGATAGTGATTACTCTGTGTAAGTCACTGTTTCAGGTACTTGAAATTTATAAATAATTTATTGCAACACTATGAGGTTGGTGAGGCAGGCAGGTACGTACTACTGATAATGCCATACAATACTATGAGGCCCTGATTGCTCTTGGGGATGGAAGAACTTGTTTTGGCGGAAAGGGAATGTGTGGTGGGTGGGCACGGCCTTGAGTTCACATAGTCTGTCCACCCCCAAGTCCACATACAATTTGGGAACTCTCTGCTCTTTAATAATCAATAATACCAACCTTGCATATTTTTAAATGTACATTAAAGATGTGTGTAAAACTCCCCGTTTGCAGGTAGCTCACAGTGAAACAAGCTTTATTATTCAGTAAGGGATTATCAGAACACTCAGAGATTTCAATAGGAAATGGAAGAAGAACTTGTGGGAGAAAGAAGGAGCCACAGGTGACAGGACCCGACAGATACAAAGGCGGTGTTTCTAGTGCACAGTTCACCGCGACTGTAGTGGAGGGGCGGGAGGAAGAGAGGCGGGCTTGTAGTCTAGAAAACGAGGCGACTCTTTTGTGCTCCTTAGACTGGAGGTCAGCAAACAACTCCTTGCCTGTGTTTGTAACAGCCGAAGAGCTAAGGTGGGTTTTACGTTTTTAAATGATTGGGGAAAAAAGCTAAAGAAGAACGCTGGGTGACAGGTGAAAGTTATACAGAATTCAGGTAGCTACAGTGTGATTGGCCAAGGCCACCTGAGATCATTTGCATGTGGCAGAATTCATTGGCGGGGCCTGCAAAGCCTAATTTTTTACTATCTGGTCCTCTTAGGATGAGGTTGCCAATCCCTGCCTCAGTTACCGTGTTTAGCTTTCGAAATCCTAAAGTTCATCAGGCTTTGATGGCAAGACAAACAAACAAACAAACAAAAAATGATTTTGTTGTTTGGAAAAGACCATACCAAACATGCTAGTTCCCTCTTCCAAGGTCTCTGACACAGATGTCCCCTGACAGGTGGAAGAGCACCTTTGAGCCATTTCAGGCTGGCTCTGTGCATCTCTAGTTTGGGTCTCCGTGACTCACATCTGGTTCCAGGTTCTTATCAGTCCTACACATGGCTTGCTGATGGGGGCAACGGTGAGGACAGTGTTTTGGCTACATTTCCAGTTATGTATAGTCTCCAGTGATATGTGGGTTCACACACCAAATGGGGCCTGTTTAAAACTTACCCATGTCTCCTTCCCTTTCCCCTTTCTTTGTCCTTTCTTAGTTGTCACTGACATTTTCCCCCATGTATAATCCTGCTCATTCAATCTAAGAGTTATGAAACGTATTGCTTATATAAAAATCAATAAGAAAAGGAAACAGGAGTTAAAGTTTTATTGCATGAGCCTTTTCTTCAATTAGTTTAACAACCCTATCCATCACACCACACCCCTCTTTGGAAACTCGATGTCTGGCTGGTTCTGAATTGCTCCGAAAATCATTTGGTGCGGCAATTCCTTTTGCCTGTAATTTTGATTCATGGCCCTTCGTATGAATTATTTTATTGCTCTATTTTCCTAATAGCTTTTAGGCAGCCAATCATCATGCGAGATACTGTGTTTCTTTATGATTCAGTGGCATCCAGATGTCTGTACTTCATGTTGTTGCCTTTTAGACACATTGCAAAAAACAAGTCGCTTTGAAATAATTGCATTCATTTGTGCAGTAAATTTTAAATTATTCTGTCACAAGTCAGTCAAACTTTACCTTGAATGCAGAAAAACTTGGTATCGTTTCTGGTAAACCTGCATGACTATCTTAAAAGTTGTGGTGGTTTTCAATTATTTTAAAAGAAGATGGTTAACCTGATTTGAAAAAAAAAAAACACACACATTCTATCATACAGAGACACAATGTGTGAAAGAGCAATATCTCTCATATAATTTGTCAGTTTTATAAGTAATGTAAGAACAACCTGAATGGGCTAATACCTAAGACACTTGTATGTTTAGAGTTTCTAAGTAAATGTATTTAGGTAAATAAGAATGCTTTGCTTTATTCCTAGCAGTGCCCAAATTAAATATCAGATTCCATATATAGACCCCCAAAACTTGAACAACCGGTTCAGGTTTCGTACAGGAGGATTTGCATCACACTACTTGGTGCCTTTTGAAAATACACCTGCTGTGTCTCATCCAGGTTCTGCTGAATCAGAATCTTGGAAGGGGCCAGATACTTGTTAGAAAGTTCCCCGGGCGAGTCCAGATCCTCGCTTTTGGCTGAGAACCCTGGGGCTCAAAGTACATTTTAGATAATAGACAAACAGAAGGGTAGCCCCACCAACATCACTGAATCTGTTACTAAGGTGCTGTTCAGGGCACTGTCTACCATTTTTTTTTCATGAAAACTCAAATAAGAATTAAGCATTTTTTTCATAATAAGTCTGTGACGTTGTGTGTGGTCAGGAGAAACGACATACCTGTCTCTTCCCCCACTTCCTGCATCAGCATCAGGGGTTTCTGGGGCAAAGGAATAGTTCACTTTTAAGGCCCCTGTAGCCTGGGTATCTGCATTCTAGTTTTTGTCTAATTAAAGAAGAACTCATTGAGCCCCTTCTATGTACCACATTCCTAACAGGCATTGAAAATGCTAGTAATGAACAGAATAGTGTGGAGCTTACAATCTCCAGATGAGACAGATGCTAAGCAAACAAAGGTTTCAGTAAGAGCTTCCTAGATCTCCTAATCCTGTTTTGAGTATTGATTTATCTATTTCCTCCTCAGTATCAGTCAGAGATGAGCCATGGAATCTCTTTGTGTAATATTTGTGTGCAAACACATGGTGTATACATTTATATTATATATACATGTTATATTTTATATAAGTCATGTATATACATAGTAGATATTTCATATATATAGTGTCTGCATGTCTTAAACAAATATATACACTCTGTGTTGTCTTTTTGTAACCATATTGTTTTATATATTTTAATCTGCATCACATCCCTCTGGGGAGAGGCGGCATGCATGTGTGTCTGTATGTGCACACACGTGCTCAGAGACATGGGCAAATTTGGGTTAGAGTTCTCAACATTACATTTTTTTAGCCTGTTTTTCTTAGTGCTTTTTTTGTTGTTAAATACTGACAGTAAATTATACTCTGTATTTGATAGTATTTCTTTCCATTTCCTTATGTTTTGAAATTTTTGTATTACCTCATAAAAGATAAAGACTATTTTGGGACATATTTTTAGTGATGAGACTGAGATTGAAAATCACAGACACACAAAACCACAAAAGAAAAAGAAAAACTGTGACTCTCTGTGGCCCTTGGAGAAAGAGAACAATGCTGTTGTCAGAAGAACTTCACCACGTGTGGATGTAATTCTTTTTCACACGTGTTGCTTCACTGGTATATTTCTTTCTCCTTATAACCTTTTCAACTCCTATAGGGTTTGACTGGAATTACTGTTTTTGAGGATAGTGTTAGCATGTTAATCCTCTTGAAAAGTTACAGAGGAGACATTCTGGAATATAACTGACAATGATCCACTATAAATAGAGGGTATGCGTCCTGCTGGAGGTAGCAGAGGGGCGTCTGGGTGTTTCTTGGGGAAGAGTCGCCGTGTGAACAGGCAGTTCAGGCTCCCTACGCCCCTCTGCTGCTGGTGCAGCTGCCTGTGGAATGCCTGGGCCCTCAAGATTATAATGAAGTCCCTCAAAATCCATAAAAATGTCCTTTTAATGAGAAATTCAGTTGGAAGTTACATTCCTCTTTACTTTTAATGTGCCCTCGTGGACAGTGCTGTTCAATTACATGGTTGAAGGATATTACATCGATGTCCCTTTGGGGAAAGATTTTGAAATCTTATCTGTTGTCTTTCAAATAATATTCTCAAGTCTTGTGTTTGACCAGGCAATGGGTGGAAGCAGAGTGGATTAAGTTAGTTCCGAAGCGCACGCCATCGTCTGTGGACCAGCAAAGCGGCAGGGATTCTGATTGACGTTATTATTTATTACGTTCGAATGCTGATGGTGCACGTTTGCGGCTGAGTCCTTCCCATGCATATTGACATTCATAAATGAAAAGACTCTGCTTTATGGGCTACTTAATTGGTAATTTAATTTTCCTAATCACTTTCTTGCAGGACCTGGATTTCGAAGCCAAAACAAGTTATACGCTACGGATAGAAGCTGCAAACAAGGACACCGACGCTCGCTTTCAGAGCTTGGGGCCGTTCAGCGACACGACGACCGTGAAGATAATCGTGGAAGATATAGATGAGCCCCCCGTGTTCTCCTCCCCCTTGTACCCCATGGAGGTGTCAGAAGCCACCCAGGTGGGGAACATCATTGGCACTGTCGCGGCTCACGACCCAGATGCTGCCAACAGCCCCGTGAGGTAACAGCTCTTCGCTCTCTGTCTCTGTGCTTCTTGCACAGCCCACGTTCCTACCTTAGGATGCTTTGGGTTCATGGCAAATAAAACCCATGTTGTCTCTGCATAGAGCCGTAACGGCAGACGTGAAACAGGGTCTGAGCAGCTCAGCATTTTACTCGTTCAAAATGAGTCACCTGATCTTCCAAAGCCATCATCATGTGGCGGTATTGCAAGGCCTCGGTTACTACCCACAAACGATAGTCGATGATCCCATTCAGCCGATTATCCTCAGCTCTTCCGGAGCAAGCTGCTCAGGGGGGAGTGACGTGTGTCCCCATTACAGGGCACACGCGTGTGTCAGAAAACTAATGTCATAGATGACTGAAGTTAGGGGTGTACTATTAAACATGTCCTTTTCTATGTTGGTCTATTGGTCTACTGTACATATTATTTAGTTATAATCACTTATATAAAATGAAACAATGCCTAATAAATATATAAGGACTGCTTTTAAATGTCTGTTCAGTCATCCGGCACAAAGATTAGACACACTGTTGTAACAACTCATCTCTTTGGTGCTAACAGCATTTCAGTATACCACAGTGTTCCATTTCACAGTTTTTACCTGTAGTTTACAATCTGAAATCTACATGTATGTTTTGTGTATGCATGTGTTTGTATGTGTACATATGACAAATTATGTCTTAAGTGAATATTATATATACAGTGTACTTGAGGTTACGTTGTATTACACATCTTAATTGGGGATCTTAAGTAAGACTTTTCAGTATGACAGTTTGGATTTGACTACATAGTCTATGAAGTACATAAATCAATGAATGTTTTCTATTCAGATATGTTCAGTTTATAAGCACAGCCTTTTAGATTTAACTCATACTTAAACATTCTAAGTGTGTTTTATCTAAATTCTGAACTGTCTGGACATTGACTACAAAGTGTGATGAAAAATATCTCTTTTATATATAGATATAAATTTTTATATATAAAATATATTTGTATATATAAAACAGATATATATGTGCATACATGTATATACATACATGTATGTATGTGTGTGTGTGTGGCATTCTTCTCTCTGTTGCCTGACATTGATCTTTAGCCTGGGAAAGAATTGATATGAAATAATTGTTCTCACAAAACTGAACCCCTGGCCACTGTTTCCCTGTCTATATAAGACATTCAGACTACTTAGATGGATATAGTACTTTAAATGCAGTGATCAGAAACCATTTCTAAGAATATGATCTGTGCACTAGAATGTCTGTGAGTCACACATGTGCCAGAGAGAACAGGCCTTGCCCTCCTCCCTGTTAGAGCCCAGCCTTCACTGCCAAAGCCACTCCCCGACTTCAGCTCAACTCTGCCCACCAAGGCTTCCTGATGCACACCTGCTGGAATTAGGGTTTTGCTATGGCATCACCTCTCCCAGTGACACACGGAGTGTCTTCCCCTCATGAGCCACAGCCACGGTGCAATGGTAGCCATAGATCAGGTTCTCAGGGTAGTCCAGCTTCTGCTTCAAGTAGTTCATCTCATGGCACGAAGGAGAGAATGCTTTCCTGAGGTGGGAGATAAGGAAAAAGATAAAAAAGAAGGAAATTTTGATGTATTGCGTTGGTATTTTTACTTGAGCGTGATGCTGTCGAACCATTTTAGAGTGAATATGATGCTTTTTGTACTACGGCACTGCATACTTTGGGGAAGAAGGAGAAGGGCGAGCAGGCCCCAGTGGGTCATGGCTGGGGGGTGGGGGGGGAGGGAGCCCCGTGCGCGGCCTCAGAAGCACAGGGGCAGAAGGGACAGAGGCTGGACGCTGGCAGTTTGGGACAAGAAGACCTCTGTGGCCTTAGTGAAAGAGAAGCTGGCCTGCGCCCTATTTTTACCTCGTTTTAACCGCCTTAAAACTAAAAAAGGCGACTTAAAAGTGCAGGTTCGTACTAATTTGTGTCTTCTGATCCCTAAATCTATCTCACAGCAGGGAGAGACAGACTTTGTGCAGAGTGAACTAAAATGTCATTTTCGTGTGACTCTTTCTTTTTGCATTTGTAAGATTGACTTATTGACTTATATTTAACAATCGAATTCTTGACACATTTATTTATTTGGATAAGCCCAGCAAAGTCATTTGCAGCTTATGTTATTCTGGATGTGTCTGTCGCTCATGTATTTGTCCTTCCCTGTCCGTTTAGGATATCCTTTAAGTCCATCTCACTTTGTAGTTTGGTGAGTAGATGTGTGCCCCCGTGCAGTCTCTGTAGGACTGGCCCTCTTCCCAGCGCCCCTGTGTTCAGGGAGACCGAGGGAATGCCACTTAGCCTGCCAAATCCCATATAACCCAGTAAACAGGACGGGCAGCCCTGCTCCCTGCTCTAGCCCAGGTGTCTTGAGGATTCGGTGAGAAAGGCAGAGTACCCAGTGCTTTTAAACTGGGAACCGTGGCTTAAGTATTAGGAAGCAGTATCATTATACATGGCTGTTATTATAGCTTATTGTGTTTTCCTGCCGTTTTTATTTCAAAGTCAGTAACATCAGGGGAAGGAGACGTTGCACAAGCAACTATGTTGAAAATCATTTTGTAGTCACGTGTATTCCAATACATAGAAAACATTACATAGATGTTTAATGGCCATAAGTATGTGTTTGCCTTTGGGCATTCAAGAATCAATCAAAATGTAAGCCTGTGCGTGGGTAGATAGCACAGCCTTCCGAGGCCCTGGGAGAAGTGGTCTCCAGGCTGAGATGGATGGAGCCTGAGGACCCTTAATAATCGTGAGCTTTGCACTTCCACTCCTTCAGAAATAGTATAGCTCTTAGAGGACTGCGGAAGCGGCATTTGTTTCACTGTAATTGTTTAAAATGAGGACAATAGTATTTGAATTGTAAAGCAGTATGGGAAGTTGAATAATTACTGCTTGAATTTATTCACATTCTTTGTAGTAGATTGCTGAAATCTAGCGTATGCCATTTATACTTGGAATATTTTTTGATATGTGGAGTAAGAGATTAAAATTCTAGGAAGAAACACACTGACTTGCCTCCAACAAGGTAAAATTGAGATCCTTCCTCCCCAATAATATCTGCCTTGCCCAGAATTTTAAAAATTTTACCTACATTTGGCACCAGTCAAAAATTACTCATAAGTATTCTCTGTGCCTCTGCCCTTCTGCTACAAAGAGACTGGGCTCCTTAACCGCCATAGAGCGTTTGGGTGGTTAGAAGTACAGTGGCAACGTGGGGAAGACGAAATGAACCCAGAACCCAGCGGCGGGCTAGAACAGAACACCGCTGTGAACTGTTATGTCCTAGTGATCGCCTGCCCACCAGCCCGATGGGGCATGTCATGTGCATAGGCCAGCGTGTCATGTACACTTCAGTTTCCTCTTTCCCATGGGAAACTAGAAGCCAAAGGTGAAAATTAGGTGATACCTGAGGTTACTTAGCCAGAAATAAAAATAGGGCCGTTTTGAAAGCAACACAGATAACTGAGGGTCAGCATGCTTCTGGCATTTATATATATATATATAAATATATATATATATTTATATATATATATATATATATATAAATTTTATGTAGTCTAATGGTTCTAGTTGCTTACCATTTCCTACAGATTTTGGCCCTGACTACCAAACATCAGGCTTTATGTATTCAGCTTTGCAGGGCAGATTGCCTTCTGCTGATTCTGATCAGGCCTCTGAGCAGTGCAAACCTCTCTTCTGCGCTGTCATCGGTAAGCTGATGACAACTGCAAGAGCGGCCCGCAGTCTGGGGGACAGCTCCATCCTCAGGCCGGCACCGGTAGACGGGTCAATGAGTCCACACGCCTGTGTTAAGAACCTGCTTTGTGCATGACGTTGGGGAAAAATCGGTAGGAAAAGCAAAGATGAATAAAACATTTCCTCTGACCTCAAGTGACTTAGAGTCCGGTGGAAACCAATAATTGATTCCCCGGGAGTGAAACAGGACGAGGGGGAAAGGGCCAGCGCGGGCTCGCTGGGAGATAAAAGTCACCGCCCCGGGTTCGCCAGACTGGGGACTTCATTTGAAGGGGTTGTGGCATAAACCGGGTTTGAGGGATTAGGGTATTCGGACCAGCTAAGAAAACATTATGCGAAGTCTGTTTATGTTTTATTCAGTAATATCCTCAGAGTCTAGCGCTATACTATTAAATCAGCGAATTTATTTCTGTGGGCGGCACAGCGAGCCCCTAGTCCCTAGGCCCAAAATAGCCAATGAATTGCAATAGAATGTTGTTACAAGCGGGACTGGACGGGAAAGGGGGAGGGGGAATTAAAAATTAATGAGGATCCTATTCAGCGTTTCTAACAATGTAAATCGAGACCTGTATGTGTATTTATGTTCAAGGATTTCTGGATGGTAGTAGTTACCTACAAGCTCTTTTTGCCTTCCTGGTAAAGTGTGTTCTCAGATAAAAGGTGATAAAATAGTATCAGATATTACATTATGGAGTGTGACTCCATAGTGTGAACACATTTGGGGTGTTTGAATAATTCAGTGTGTGTTTTCACATATATTTGTACATATTATTTTGACCTAAATATATTTGTAAATATCTGATTATCCTGAGAAATTTGGAGATCCAGGAACAAACAGAAAATTAGGAGTTCATTCAAAAAGTAGCAGAAATCAAGTCCATGAGGAAAATATGCATTGTAATCTATTTCAAAATGCTGTTGAATTTAATGTAATTATCACTAAAAATAAAAAAAAAAACATTTGTTCAGGTATGGTGAAAATTTAAAAAAAAGCCTTTTCATTAGACTAGTACATTTAATATCTAGACATAATTTTCAAAACTGGTGAAGTAGGAAATTCCTGATTTGTATAAGACTTTTCCCATCATTTATTATATTGCTGTAGAATTAGAACTCTACCCAGAGCAAAAATCTCCCGAGTTGGCTTTTAGGAAGACTCTAGGTGAAATGAATTTATGGAAGATTACATTTCCCTTGATTTATCCCTTGTAGTATTTTCCTCATTTAAAATGCACATTGAAAAGCCTTATTAATAGAAGAATATGAAATGCATACCCCTTTGTGGTGTGAGCCTTTCAGTGGGAGGTTGGAAGATTAGGGAGGTAGTGTTTAGCTATTATTTGACTGTAAGCATTCTTAATTGCAATCGACAGAAATTGGCCATTGCTAAGTGATAAAAGAAGGGATGTATTAAAATAAGTGGGTACAGCTCACAGAATTAAAAGTTGAATAGCCAGTCTCCCAACAGAGAAGGGTAAGGTTTGCCTGCAAACCTGAGCTGTGAGGACGAGCAGACGTCACTGCAGGGTGTGGCAGGGGCCGGGCACTGCCGACCGTTTTGTTTCTGGTGGCCTTCTGCTTACGCTTCAGGTTTCTTGCAAAGTGTTGGCCTCTGTTAGGGAAAGTGCCCGCCTCTTATGCGGGAGTTCCTGGGCATCTTGATTTTGAGTCCCAGCAAGGTTGCACGAGATTGGGAGGGTTTAAACACGCAAAGGAAAACTGAGTTGCCATGATCAGAAGAAGGGGGTGAGGATGCAAACAAATGGGTATTGCTAAGCATCAACAGTTTATGTTGAAGGTATTTATTTCTCATTAAGTTCCTATTAGGCAAGCATTAACCATCCCTTTGTTATAAATAAACATGCTCCTAGTCACACAGTTGGAAAATGTGGTTCCAGGATTTTAGCAAGGTCTGCATCAAAGCCAGTGCGCTTCCTATAGCAACACACACACACATGCACACACACACATAGGCACACAGGCACACTTTTTTTTTTTAGTGATAAAGGTTTCAGTTTAAATGATTGAGCTATATCTGTTGTTCATATGTGTCCACGTTTATTTATTCCATCAGCTTTTGCCACTTTGGGAGTAGCAAGGACACATTTGTGCCAATCTCTCCCGCTCACTTGCACATTCTATTTGAGAACCTCGACACGCACACCAATAGCTGGGGGACAAGAATGCTGCTTGCAAATATGAAAAGACGTTCTAATGGATCTCCATAGGTTGTCAAACTGCAGCAATGAAAGAACAGGTGTTTTTTAGGAGATTTGTTTTGTAGCAGACGCGCAGGACACGGAGGGTGTGCAGGTGTGTGGGATGTGGTCCCAACACTCTTATTACCGAGTGGGACAAGGCATCTTACAAGGAAACTTATTTAAAGTCCGTGTTAAAACTGGAAATGAGACATCATCTTGCAAAACCCTCTCCTTCTGCAGGTGAGGGAACAGAGAGTGCGGCTGGGGACTGGAAAGCCCAGCCAGGTGCTGTAGGTTAGCTGCGGGGTCCTGGCTGGGATGCTGCCCTTTCCTTCCCAGTGTGGGCTCATGCTGGGTCGGCACTAGGGCCTGTGGCGAAACCCCAGTTGCTGCCTACTTCGAGCTTTCTTGACAAGGCGTCACTTGTGAATGCCTTTTTAGGGTTCGCTATTTTTTAGTTTAAACAAATCGAATAAAATATTCTAATAGTGAATGTCGTGGCACCTAAGGAGCAGAGAGACCTAAATGTGGGTCTTCCTACCTTGCCGTGAGCATTGAAGAATTGTAATGACAAACTGCATCCTTCACACCAACCAAGAGGGGCCAGTACTTTTTTTTATTTTTCTTTTTTTTTGCCATAGAAATACAAATATAGATACTGAAGAAGGGCCCATGTTGAATCACAGTTATTCGTTGTGTTTAGCGTAATGAGCGAAACTTTAGAAATTGTGGTTAGACTAAGGATGTTTCTACTTTTGTGTGGTTGTTGCCAGTGTGCCATAGGTATATCCTGATTTCCCCAAATGAAATGCCTTCGTTTTGTGATTGACCGTGGGGAAATTACAGAGGCATGCAATGACTAGCTCTTAATGTCAGACAGTTGCTAAGGCTGGACACTTAGAAAAATCTTGGAGTTCTCTCTCAGCTCCCTCACTTGACTGATGAATACATTTCAGCAGGGTGTAAGTGACCAGGAGTTCCCACAGGGAGTCAGATAAGCCTCGAGACCACATCTCCAGGTCTCTTGACTTCTGATCCTGTGGTTTTATATTCACATCACACAACTCTGCATTATTTGTGATGATAATTTTAGAAATTATCACTGGTGTGATTGTGCAGAATCTTGATACTTTGGGAAGGGGGTTGGGTTGGAGGTAAAGAAATCTCTGAAAAGTAAGAGATACTGGGTTGGCAAAAGTTAAAAGGTGTTAGCTTTTAGGATGGACTCTATCTGTGTTCTGATATAGTTCTTGGACGTTCTTCCTAAAACCATTATCCATTGTCATCATAGTGATATATATGGCAGGACCCTGTGCCTCGAGCCTTTGTTTTCATCACAAATTAATCAGCCACATTCATCTTCACAGGCTGTGCTCCCAAACCTTGTGCTCTGAGGGTCATCAACTTTAGGCAGGAGTGCAGACCACTGAGATGACATTTAAGTGTCTGGTGCCAGAGCTCCAAGGGCGATGGAATTTGGGGGAACTTGGGCGAGGCCAAGACAACCCCCTGTAGCCCACACCACATGCGGGGTCCTGGAGAGGCCCTGAGTACAAAAAAAGAAAGGCATGACTTGGGATATAATCGGAAAGGCTTGCTGCTGTAATGCTAGGGGATTGTTCTCAAGGAATGGCAGCACAGAAATAATTAGAAAGGAGTCGCTACGTGAGGCAAGGCACAGAAATGCAGAGACGTAGGATAGTTAGTCATCAAATAATACATCAGTTTGACCAGCCTAGGGTTCGAGATGGGAGAGCGCGGGTGGGGGAAACAAAAAGAAGCTGGGCCGTAGAATTGTAGGTGACAGAGACTAACAGCTCATTTATAGGTAATGAGGTGCATTCTGGAGAGATGGCTCAGACAGACATGGTCCTGAGTCTTGGCTCCCTCAACAAAGCCACGGTGACACTTCGGAATCCGGGACTGAAATACAGCAGCAGCGATGCCTGCTTGCCTTAGTTCGAAATTGTGCTTGGCTAGTAGCAGCAGAGCGGAACACTAATGACTTACTAATGGGAAGTCTGGAGCTATGCACTCGAGGACTGATTATTTGGCAGTCTGGTGTCATCAAGGGCCTTGGCTTCTTACACCACACGCTCATCACCTCCTACTTACCAGATGGCTTTTGGATGCGCTCCCTTTGTGTTCGTGTCCCAGGTGAGAGAGAGAGAAGGGGCAAACACCACATGCCAGCTGAAGGAGCCACTTGCTCCTGTCTTAAGGAGCTTTTCAGTGATGCCCAACCCAACAATCGTCTTTTGTGCCTCATCTGTGAAAGCCTAGATACAGGGATGCCAGATCCCCAGGGGAGACGAGACAATGCTGTTTTTCACACGGACACATGGCTGCCGCCACAAAAGCAGGGTTCTATTAATAAGAAGTAAGGGAGCATGGGTGTTAGGCTTACACATGCGAGTCTCTGCCATACATGCCCTTGAGGAGTTGTTTGACACGTCAGAACAAAAAGTAAACTGCTTTCAATACTCAGCACATTCAGAAAATGAGACGTGTAGAAGGAGGGGTGGTTTGGGGAAAGGGCTGGCTGACGAATCTGCCTTCAGGTGTTTCTTGAGCTTGAGTAGATGATGATGCAGGTGTCTGGACTCATTTCCCAAATCTCAGGGATGGGACTGAGGCTGGACATGGAGGTTTCACTCTGTCTGCTTAAGAAACAGGGCCCAAGCTCTAAGTGCTGTTGCCGGGAAAACAATGGGCGTGACTCTCTAATCGGCCGCTCTAACACAGGGTGAGAAGGGCCACGTGTGTTTGGCTGTGATTTGCAGAAAGTAGTGAAGGTAAGTTTGGTTCGTGATTAGAGACTCCATTTCCTTTCCTGTTCAGCCTCTGATTGACTCAGGCGACTGCATGCCTTTGTCCCTGGGCCAGTGGGCCCAGAGCTGCACAGAGGGTGCCCCCCAAACCTCTCCAGGGCCTTTCCTCTCCTTTGGCGCAGTTGCCCCTTCTTCTAGATTCTAATTCACAGGCATTTCTTGCCTTTCTAAAAGGTACCCATATTTTCTCAGTTGAAGGGTGGCCTTTTTTAGGTAACTTTATGTATCAGCTAATGCATCATCCATACATGTTTACTGTTTGCGCGTTCAGAGGGGTTGGTAGAAAACAGGAGCCCCTTTACTACTGGGTGGTCCTACGTCATTGTGACTGCGAGACACACTGGCCACCACCCCTGCTCTGGACCGCTTGTCCGCCCCTCGCTCTCTCCAAGGTCCTCCCTCTCCTCGCAAGCCGGTACTCCATCCTCTCCCCGCATCTGCCCTGACGTCCTCCATCGGACTCTAGGATAGAAATCCGTTGTCTTCCTCCTACGTATTTATTATACATTGCTATTTTTTAAATATTTTATTTATATACTGTATTTCCTGAAATAGAGTGTCACATGCAGGTGCTCAAGACTAATTGATAATTGGCCTGGCTGGCGTAGCTCAGTGGATTGAGCACGGGCTGCGAACCAAAGTGTCGCAGGTTCGATTCCCAGTCAAGGCACATGCCTAGGTTGCAGGCCACAGCCCCCAGCAACTGCACATTGATGTTTCTCTCTCTCTCTCTTTCTCCCTCCCTTCCCTCTCTAAAAATAATAAATAAAATCTTTTGAAAAAAGACTAATTGATAATTGCATGAATAATGAAAGGGGAACACGAGATAAGAATGTTGGGATAATTCACAAGTTACCAAATATGTACAATTAAGACTGTGCTATTTAGGGAAGACTATGTGAGAAGTATAGCTATTAAAATATATACACTTGTAAGTGGATGATATGTAGTTTATGATATATTGGGTTGGCCAAAACATTTGTTCACTTGTTTGTTTTTGTTTCTTTTTTTCCCCATAAGATGGATCTAGTGGCACTTAGTTCTCTTCAGTTTCATTCAAAACAATTTTGTTAGATTGTATTGTGACAGCTATCATATCAGTGTGCATTTTTTAAAAAAGTATCAAAATTAGTGAATTTTTGTGTAGCCTTTTTAACATTGAAGATGGAAGAAAATAAGCAACATTTTTGGATACTATGCTTTATTGCTTCAAGAAAGGTAAAAGTGCAGTTGAAATGTAAAAAAAAAAGATTGGTACAGTGTATGCAGAAGGTGCTGTGACTGACCGTACATGTCAAAAGTGTTTTGCAAAATTCTGTACTGGAGATTTCTCATTGGACGATGCTCCATGGTCAGTCAGGCAGACCAGCCGAAGGTAACAGCAGCTGAGTCAAGACATTAATTGAGAACAACACTCTACTATGTTGGAGAGAGCTGATATACCAAATCAATAAAGGGATTGGTGAAAATGAAGTCTTTTATTTTATGAAGAAAAATATGGATTTTTTGGCCAACCCATCAAAATTACACTAATTTGAATGATAGAAACTTTGGTGTTCATCATCTTCAAGACAAGTAGAGGCCTAGGTAACAACTGGTTCTCTAAGAGGTTAGGGGTTTTTTCTGTGAGGTGAATAGAAGTTGAAGACATTTAACATGTTAAGTGAACTTTCAAGTTTAAATGTTCACTATTCTAATCCTAGAAACTCTGAGGCTACTGACAATAGAGGCAAATGTTTTAGTCATGGACTTGAGCTCTGTGGTAATTAAATGAACAACTTTCTATAAGCATTGTCAAGTTCAAGGCCTTTTTGCTTGGTCAGAATGTAGGAGTCCAATTGATCCTGAATGTGCAAACGTTATACTGATTTGAAAAATAGGAACAAATGAGGCTTTTAGTGTTGGCTTAATAGATAGATGCATTTGTTTTTAGGTAATAAGTTATAATTCTCTTGTCAAGCATTAATATCAATTCTAGTAATTTGTGGATAATATATATAAAAGTATTATATACTATTATATATATATTATAGTATTTATAAATATATATATTAAAGTATGTATATATTGACTATATACATATGTACGTATATATGTAGTTTATATACATACACACATACACACAAAAGCACGCATATATAGTATGCATATAGAGTATGTTCACAATGTGAAATACTGGCATACAATGTTGGCTTAAAGAAACGTTTCAGGGAAGAAAATCTAGCTATACTATTTAATTTAAGATTGAAGTCTATTTGTAACATTAAATAAAATCCTCTTGTTTGTTTGGCTGTAGTGTGGAAAGTAGATTGAGGACAGTAAGAATGGAAATATGTGGATAGCAGGTAAAATGATGTAAAGCCAGGCTGACGTGGTGGTAACTTGAACGGAAGGTGCTGAGTGCAGTGTTGAGACTTGTGTGCAGGGGTAAGAGGAAGCCAAGTCAATGACCAGGGCTAGAGTTCTAATCTGATCCATTGAGTGTGTCGCTGACTCAGAGCAGAAACGAGGGAGGAAGTGGTCTGGGAGACCACTCTGTGATGTTGGAGGAATCACAACATCTGTTTGGATGTGTTTCATTTCATTTCACACTGTATATCCATGTGGTGATACGAAGTAGGCAATTCAGTGCCTAAGTATAGAAGGGCAAGGATATTCCATCTAAATTTGGGAGCAACAGAAAATGTACGAGGTGTTTAAGCCATGAGGCTGTGTGAGGTGCTAAGGACAAGGGGTTATGCAAAGGAGAGAAGAAGGCCACGGGAGGTGTTCGGGAGAGTGCAGGTAGCTACAGATCACGAGGAGGCGGTTCAGCCGGCCAGGGAGACTGGGAAGGACTGGGCAGTGAAGTGGGACTGCAGCAAGGGTGGTGTGGTGTCATCCGTCAAGGCTGACGGACAGCGTGTTTGGAGGAGGAGCACGGGGTCAACTGGAATCCCTTGGCGGAGAGGGACAGGAAGAGCAGAACAGAGATGTGAACGGTGAATTTGGCCGCATGGAGGCCAAAGATGAACTTGACACAAATGGAGGGATTTGTTTTTTAAGATAGAAAACATTTGCTTTAACTTCAAAGAAAGCTGCATGAGAGGAAGAATGTCTAGTTCCCAGAAGAACGTTCCTGAGAGGTTAGAACAGGTGAGCTTGGCAGCTTCAGTGGGACAGTTTGATTTTGATGTTGCAAAAGTCACTCACTCAGCTGTAATAAAAGGTGATAAGGAGAAACTTGGGGGAATCTTGAGGAAGATTTATTTATTTTTTTCTCTTACACACCATGGAACACAGATTCTGTAGGCGAGAGTGAGTCCATTGATGGTTTCAACTACGTGTTTAATTTTTCCTTCAAAACTTTAAGTCCATTAATTTGTGGATAACATATATCCACACTTTAGGGGGAAAGGGTGAAGGGTTTGCAGGAACAAATATAAAGGACACATGGACAATAATGGGGGGTAGAAATTGGGGGGAGATGGGGGGCTGGGAAGGTGGGCTGGGGTGGGGTGGAAAGGCAAAAAACTGTACTTGAACAACAATTAAAATTAACAAAAAACCTTTAACTGTTTGGCAGAATACTTTATCAGACTTTACTCAGAATCTTCCATATGGCTATCAACCCCCAATATAAGCATGCTGACTCATTAAAGATTTCAGTATCCTTTTATTCCTTCCCACCATCCCTCCCGGCATGATGTAACTGATTCAACTACACCCACGGCCCCTCAAACTTGATCTCTCATGTTTTCAGTCTTCTTGTCCCCATTGTCTGTCACTCTTCCCCAGTTCAGTCACAGGTTTTTATGGCCATGTGTCTGGCTGGTCACCTCTTGCGCACATATCTATGCTGCTGTTGAAAAGCCACGTCAAGCATCTCTCTCTCTGCCCACCACGTCCTCCCCCGGAATTCTGCATTCTGATGAGGACCTGTAATCTGTTGTTGCTACTAACGTCTTCTCAACATCCGCCTTTGATTTCTTCTGTTCTCTCTTACGAAGTTATGCAGTGTGAGTCTTCCTTAGTACTACCCCTAACCTCATATGCTCCTAGCCTCCTTGGCCTCTCTCCCTTTCTACTGTCCACAGCTCAGTACATGCAACCCTCTGCTTTTGATGCGTGAGATGGAGCAAGTCAGACAAATAGGATGGCTGGTTTCACATTCATGACCACAAACCTCAAAGGGTCGATCCACAAAGCTTAGCTATCCCAACGTACTTGGTGCATGTGTGTGTGTCCATTCTGAAAAAAATTACTTCTCTCTCCTCAAACCCCCTTCTTCTCCCTGCTCTCTCAGCTCATAGCCTTGTTTCATATACCATCGAGAATATAGAGGCCATCCAAAACTAACTTCCTCAGATTCTCAACACCAAAATACCTGTTACAGCACAAAGACAATAATATGTATTGGTTTATGGTTAATTTTCTGTTCTAGTATTTTTGGATGCCTCCTCGTTTTGTTTCTTGCATGTTGTAATACAGCAGACTTGAAGTTGATGATTTTTTTTAATAATAGTTGAGAACTGCTGTGTAAATGTAAAATTCTTGCTTGGCCTAAATTGGGTATATGTTTGTTTATCTAATTATTTTTTATTTATCTGTTTAACTATTTGTTTTTAAATGAGAGCCCTTAATTCTTCCAACTAGGAAGACTCTGAGTGGAATCTGAAAGTAGTCACTGTGAACATAGAGTGAGTTTTGTGTACGGGACAAAACATTAGATCCAATAAGAAAGATTTTTCACTAATGTTTGGATAGTGGATATTGTTTGAAAATTATTTACACAGAAAGATATTCATGCAATGTTAGAGGTTGTACTTTGACATCTGTCTATTGAACTGTGGTCAACATCCCAAAATAAGAGATACACCCTCAAAAGCGGGTTAAGATCAGGCTGGTGTCATCAACACAGGACGTGTTACCAAGTATGTGGGATTGGGCAAGATGTCTGCATATGTTTCATTTGAGAGGGACCTACAACCATGACCAGGGCTGCTAGATCCATTGAAAATGGTTTGTAGGATAATAAGAATAATATAATTATTTGAAGTTTATAATGGCACATTCAAAACTTCTGTGAAGAGAACTGTACTGCGGTGTTGATTTTGTGCTGTCTGGCGAAAAGCAAAGGGATTACCAACAAGCAGGTGAAGAACCAAGTACAACATCAAGGACGTTTGAAACCAAGCACGCACTCAGTGTTATCAATATGACCGTTGTGGAGCCCATAGGACTTGGTGACTGGCTATTCATTTAAGGAAATAAATTTGGCGATTTAATGAAATAAATTAAGCAAATTATAATCACACATAAATGTTGAGGGTTTTTTTTTTTTAATTGTTCAATTAGGTATTCAATTGACAGAAACACAGACTTGGAGAGATACTTCAACATTGATGCCAACAGTGGAGTGATTACAACCGCCAAGTCTTTGGATCGAGAGACGAATGCCGTTCACAATATTACAGTCCTTGCCATGGAGAGCCGTAAGTTGAAAGGTTTCCAATTAAATTAGGATGGAGGACATGGAGTGTAGAGAGTGGGACGTCATGATGTTATAATTTAAACTCCAATTATACTAGGCACTTATTTCAATTGAACAAAAGCTTGAAAATCCCTAATCTGAAGCTGTGAATTATATGTATATTCATTAGTTTTATGTGCGCACGCTTACAAAGTTAATGAAAGAGGTGACTATGAAATAGTGGGTCTGCGTCACCTTTCAGAGAGCTTCTTGTTGTCCTTCCTGTGGCCGTATTTTACATGCTGCCTTTATACCGATGCAGAAGTGGTCAGGGAGCTTACAAAAATCCATAAATCAATCTCCCTAAGCTGCCCAGATTTGTGCGTTCTGATACTGAACTCCTGTTAGCCCCTGATGAGAAAAACACAAACCAAACATATCATTATAATGCATTATTTTATATACATATAGAATATACAATATCTTCATACAAATATAAGCTCTAGCACCAAAGGATATTGAAATACATGGCTTATAGGTCATTCTTTCAACAAATACACAGGTGTACTATCTACATCTGTATACAGGTACAGTTAATTATATGGCATTTAGATCAGACTTTCTGTAGCTCTCTTTAAAGTCTGGAATGTTATTATTCTAGATTTGATATGCGGCCTGGTCATTTTCTTATTAGATTTGTACTTTGGCTAGGCAAACAGTTTTGGTTGATGTTAACTTTTTAATATGAGTTTCCCGAATAAAAGGAATCCTAGAGCGAAAGTACTTCTACTGTGAGAGCGGCAGTGGGAACAGCAGCTTTGCTCTGACAGTAAATGACAAAGCCTTTTCCTCCTGATTAGAGAATCCATCCCAAGTAGGAAGAGGCTTTGTGGCCATCACGATCCTGGACATCAATGACAACGCTCCTGAGTTTGCCACGGACTACGAGACCACCGTCTGTGAGAACGCCCAGCCGGGCCAGGTGAGAAGCTTCCCGGCGTCACGCTTCTGGCTCTCCATTTCTTTCAAAAGACCCGGTGGTAGTTGTCCTTTAAAATTCTGCCAGCTTTAAGATAAAATATAATCAGCATGTTTCAGCAAAACGAACACTTTGATATATCGCATAAACTAATATGAAAGGCGCTTTCAAATCGTGCTTTAATTGGGATGATGAAAAATCCGCAGGAAGAAAGGTAAACACTGTAAAAGCCACAGCGAATGGCGAAGGCCTTCATCTCCTTTAAGGAGAAACCGAGCACATTGGGCTGGATCGGGCTGTCTCCAGCATTACCCTGCGCCCCGCAGTGCCTTGAAGTTCGGAGCATTAAGTGCGGCTGCACTTAGATGTGGTTTGTTCCGTGCATCCGTGTCGTTCAGGGTCTTGTGATCTTTACCAGGGCAGTTTAATCAGTTGGGACAGCTGATTTCTGAGGTTCACAAAGGCAAATTCAAACGTGAATTTTGCAAAGGGCACGATTTGTTTTTCAGAGCCCTTTTTTAGATCGGGTCCATGTCGATACATCTGCTCCTAATCCCCGGCTCATTCAGGAGCTTGGCTCTCATTCTAAGGTGCAAATCTTCCCTGTCCTGCCCACCAACCTGCCCTCACGCCTGCTGCCCTCCACCCATAGGTCATCCAGAAAATCAGCGCTGTGGATAAAGACGAGCCGTCCAATGGGCACCAGTTTTATTTCAGCCTAACCACCGATGCAGCCAACAACCACAACTTCTCACTGCAAGACAACAAAGGTAAGGTGTTCTGACTGCCACGGTGGAGGCAGCAGGTACGGACTCTAAGCAAGTGCTTTTGCTCACGCAGGAATGCTGATTATGGCTTTTTAAAAAATATATCAGCAAGGACATTAATTAAAGAGCAATAAGTCCCTAAGGTAATTTTTATCTATGGATTTGCTGTCATAAAGAAGCTGCTACTTAAATAATTTTAGGCCTAAATCCAAATAGGGGCGAAGCCAGGTCCATCTCTCTCTGTCATTTTTTTCTAGATGTTTGCTTCCTTATTTGTCTACCAAGCTCTTTAAATGTTCTAATCGGCTGAGGGCTGGCCTTACTCAGGACTACTCTACAGGTGTACCTGGAGGCATCAGGAAAGAAATACTTGCATTTGACATGGTTCAACCTCAATCCACTTGGACTTCATATTTTCAATATTAACACTATTCTTTTATTTTAACCTAAAACTAAAAGTGATCCATGCAAATAATAAAAAAAACATATTCTTGATGCAGAGAAATATGAAATTAAAAAGAACAAAAGAATTCCCTGCCCTCCCAAATCTCATTCTTCTGCTCCAAATGTAAAAACTCTAATCAGTGTCCTAAGTGTCATTGTAGGAACATTTTTACAAACACCTGTAAGGAAGTTCTGGTCTTGCTTAATTCTACATATATAATTATCTACATATGGTCTATAGGTCTATGATTACACCTGTGTAATCAGAAGAACTTGGAGCATGAGAACCTGGTATCTGTTGTGTGAACTCAAATTTCTATATCTACAAGGTTTATATTCAGGGTATTTATTTTAGCAGAAGAAGAGCATGTGCAACTAATATCTATATAAAGAAAAGTATTCCCTGGCAATATAGAAAATGCAGTTCTTTCAGATCTAATATGTGAACCAAATTTCAGAAAAAAACTGTAGAAAAAGATTTGCTAGTCAAGTCCTGGTGTGTCTAAAAAGCCCCGCTCTCAGAAGCTGGACATGGTAGATGCTTTTCCCTGAAGCCACTGCCTCCCTCCATGCAGAACACCCAACTGTGGCCTCAGAAATTAAATCTGAAATATTTTGTTCTGATTCCCTTCTCTGCTCCATGAGAACACTATCATGCACCCTGAGTGATAGACAAGCAGGATGGCTTCCACCTGAGTAACCCCAAGCCCTCTGACCTGACCGCACTTGGTGGGCACAGTGCCCAGCATTGCAGTCCTCCGGCACAAGGCAGAGAACTCACGGTCTTCCCAAGCAGCGCATGCATACCCCCCCACGTGGCATCGCTCAGCACCTCCATGACCGCTGGGCAGCACGTGCGCTAGAAGGTCTGGACTTTCAGGACACAGTTGAAGGATCTCCCTAAGTCCAGCCCAGAGCTCCCTCCCCGGCACCTGGGAGGAAGGCATGTGGGGATAAACAGAACGCCGGTTCTCGTGTTGGCTTCCATCTTGGGAAACACGTGCCCGACCTGGTGAGCCCTGTGGTCTCTTTCCGGAACAGAGGATTCTCTTCTCGTCTATTGGACATTTCAGTGTGTGCTGCTCGTTCATTGCGTGAGTGTGTTGTTTCGTGTCAGACACGACAGATTACTAATATCCTGTCTGACACTATAGATCACTAATTAACAACTTCGTGTGTCAAATCGTAAATACATATGACACCTGAATGATCGATTGGGAGGAATAAACATAGATGTGTGTGGGTGCACATAAAGGCATTATTAAGTACGAGGGGGAACCCCAACAATGGAATTTACTTATTAAAAACTGTGTATTTACTCTTAACCTGTTTAAACTTCACCTTCAAAGTCCTCTCCATTTGATGCAATATATCTACCAAGATGTTTTTTCCATGCTCAAAACAGTTTTTGAACTCGTAGATTTTGATGCTTTTTAGTGCTTCTGCCACTTTTGTTTCATCTCTTCCATACGGACAAGATGTCTCCTTTGAAGACTTCTTTCATCTGAGGAAAGAAAGTCACTCGGGGCGAAATTGGATGAATGGGGAGGGTGGGGCTTGGGGGTCATGACCTTTTTGTTTAAAAACTGCTGAACGCTCAGCACCGTGTGGACAGGCGCACTCATAAACCACCCATCACGACAGGGGTAAACACACTGAAAGAATCTTCAAAAAGGATTCACTGGAGCAGAACGCAGCCTCTCAAACAGGGCCAGCTGGTGCACTGATACCGACGGGTTCCTGGAACACTCACCTAGTGGGGGAAGTCTGTACTACAGGGGGCCCACCCTCTGGAAGATAATTTCAGTTTTGGGGGGTCCCTCTCATATATCGAAACATACTCAAGAAAATATTCTTCAACCACTCCACATGGAATTTTTTAACGAATGCCTCTCAAATTCAAATATTTTAAAAGATTTGCTTTACATAAAAACCTACCAGGTAGAATCTGAAAATTAAAGCTTTATTCCTGCTACATCTATAATTGTACATTTCTGCAGTCTCACGTGAGCTTGCTGATTTGTACTCACGAGGCAGTGGGTTTCAGCTTCCTCTTCTATTAGAATACTGTTAATTGTTTAATGGTAACATTGGATAAGCTGCTTGTTGACAGCTCGGAGAGCACGCCTGATGGACCTGCAGTCCTGGTTGTCCTCCTTGTCCTTTATTCGTTCTGTATATTTGAAGAATCCCATAAATTCCTAATTAGTCATTTAAGATGAGTAAGCTGGATAGATTGCTAGCAGATAAAAAATCTATTTCAGTTATAGAAGAAATCGCAGTTCTGTGATACAGTTATTGGTCACTGTTAAAACTTTTGTAGTTACTATAATTGTTTAGATGAAATAAAATGTCAAGTATCAATTAAATACAAAGGACCCATGTTATCATCAACAAAGTGTTTATATACGTGGGGTTTTGGTAACCATATATACACCAATATGGATTTTTAAAAACTATAAATTAGTTCCTTTCTTAACTAGCTCAATTTAAATGAAACGACAGTGGCTTATTTCACTTGTTTCTCTATTGGATTTGGAATTTGTCAGAGAATGCATTTGGATTCCACTTATGCTATCTGATGATGCTCCTAAAATACTTAACCTGTGCATTTATTGCAACCTCTCCACAAGTGTATGGTTTGAAATTTAAAATAATTAAAACAGCATATCACATGTAATTTCTTACAAAGTTGCAGGGTCCATTAGAAGTGATAAACCTTTTCATAGTCAGCTTTACTTTACAGCTGTTTCTTTGCTGTTAATTGCATGGCAGGACAGATACACTAAAATGCATTCACACGAACCGATATTAGAAATACTGCTCTGTGTCCCAAGGAACTGAACGGAGTGACCTGAATAAGACGGAGTGGGCGGGACTGACTCCATCAGGAACCGCGCGTTAATAGCTTTGCTTGCTCTCTTGCAGACAACACAGCCTCCATCCTCACCAGGAGAACCGGCTTCCGGAGGCAGGAGCAGTCGGTGTTCTACCTGCCAGTCTTCATCGTGGACAGCGGGTCGCCCTCGCTCAGCAGCACCAACACCCTCACCATCCGCGTCTGCGACTGTGACGCGGACGGAGTAGCGCAGACCTGCAACGCCGAGGCCTACGTGCTGCCCGCCGGCCTCAGCACCGGAGCGCTCATCGCCATCCTCGCCTGCATCCTGACGCTCCTGGGTAGGTGCCGTGTTCCGAGCGGTAGGGGCGCCCGCAGCCACGCACATCGCCACTTCTCCCTTGGCTGTGCCTTTTAAGCACCTTTCCGAGAACACATGGGAATAATCTGTGTGATGGTAAATATTTGCCACCTGAGCAGCCCATGATCCCTAGCTGCGCTTGCCAGTGGTATATTTTAAAAATATAATAACTCAGCCCTGGCTGGCATAGCTCAGTGGATTGAGCTCGGGCTGGGAACCAAAGTGTCCCAGGTTCGATTCCCAGCCAGGGTACATGCCTGGGTTGCAGGCCATAACCCCCAGCAACTGCACATTGATGTTTCTCTCTCTCTCTGTCTATCTCCCTCCCTTCCCTCTCTAAAAATAAACAAATAAAATCTTTAAAAAAATTCATTGTCTAAAAAAAATATAATAACTCGAAGAAATGTCAGGGCTCTTTTTAAAACAGCAGGAAAAATTAATGGCTTATGTTTAAAGTTGAATGTTTTTCAAGGTTTGGGTTTGGGTTTTTTCTTTCTTTCTTTTTTTTTTTTTGTAATTTACCATATCTTGGCTGTTTGCCTTGGAATGTTCTGCAGAGGGCATGTATTAGAGAGAATCTTTTCTGTGTTGTTTTGGCAATAGGCTGATTTTACGAATTATGCTTTATAGCCTAGCTTTTCTCAGAAAAGACTGAAGGTGGTTTTTATAATTTTGTACAAATTTAAAAAGATTGCAATTTCAGCAGTGCAAAAGTTTTAATTCCTCAAGAAGAACCAACGTATTTAATGGCACTTTCCCATGATTACTATGTGGTGAAATGAGATTTATAACTCCTATTAGAACTGCCGCTTTTCTAAGAGATTATGCAGCATCCTTTTAAACACTGGGAGATGTCCAGCCCGTCTCCCGATGTTTTATTGGTTTTATTCCTTGGCTGCATCCTCCTTCCCCGTGTAGCTTCCTGCAGCAAGGGCCACAAGCCTTTCATGCTGCCTCTGGGACCATGCCATGCGTTTTCTCAGGGTTAACAGAATCTGTAATTGGTTTCTGATATAGTTTTGGAGAAGCAGAATGTCGCAACGGGAGTCGTCATTGTGTAACGGTTACAAACCAGACTTAGGGAGGTAGGTACAGCTAGCTTTTCCTACTGCCTCCCACACACTCTGCTCCTTCACCAGGGCAGCTCTGACTCCTTAGGCTGGCTGGCTCGTTAATCTGAAAGGGACAAATAATGGACCCGGACTCTTAAGGTTGTTGTGAAAATTAAGTAAGTCATGTGCCTGTCATGGAGTGACCATTTCATACATTTTAAGTGTTATCGATGAAGCAAGTTCTCAACCTATTAAGCAACCTAAGCCTTACTTACTAATACACTGGAAGCACTCATAAAAAATGGAATTTATAATCATCCGTAATTTCAGCTAACCAAATAACTCTAAAAGGGAATAAAATGTTTCTTTCATATAGCTTTGTACAGGTGCAGAGATTCATTAGAAATGATATTAGAAATTCCCTGGATTCCCAGTTAATGACTGATTAGAATGTGAGGGACTAGAATACATTTTGGAAAATCATGGAACCGTTGAAAACTACTTTTGATTGTACTACCAGGTTCCAAAACATAATAGTAATGATGCAAATTGCATATTTATCCTGCAGTACTTGAATAACCTAGATAGGGAGGTAAAGATGTGCCTTAGTATTTAAAATAGCAATACCCTGAGCTCAGAAAGAGAGTCAGGAGAAAAGGAGGGATAGACGGTGTGTTAATGACTCTTGTTGAACTTGACCAGTTCATCACCAAAAAGGAATAAGATAAAATTATAATCCCCAGAATTTAATCATACCCAACGGTTAATTAGCTTTTGATTTTTTAAGGCTGTCTGTCTAATGAAGCTTGCTTCATTTTTTTAGAAAATATTTTATACCTATGACTTAGGGATTCTTTGCAATTTAGGTTGCCTGATGATTCTGATTAGTTAAGAATCATTACCTAGTGGTTACTGAAAGTGAGTGGCATAGAATTTTATTAGATTTCAATCTTGCATATGATGTGTGCATACATATATTAGTATAAGATTATGGGTTTGGGGGTTTTGGTCAAAATTTAGTTAAATATGACTATTTTTGTTAAATTTGAACATTTTCCTTAAATAGACACCAGATTAAGAATGCCTCTTTGATTTTTAAGCATCAGGTGCTTATGCCCTATATTTTATGCATTGTTTAAAGTTTCTGCAAGCCTGCAGAAACATACATCAAAACAGCCTATTGTGCTGAGCTACTGTGTGGAACTGTGGGCTTCTGTCTGCAGCTCCCCTTTTCCTGTGAGGACTCTGCCCCGTGATCGGTCTGTTCCAGTGTCAGCATTTCGATTCAGAATCGGGACTCCTTGTGCCTTATTTCTCAGGTCCTTAGAAGCAGACGATCGGGACTTTCCACTCCTTGGGTCTGTCTCTGTTGTCGACTCTGGGTTGTCACAATAGGCGTTGGAGCTAAGGGGACAGTGCTCAGAGCAGCCTGACACAGAACTCGACTTCCAGGGCACAAAGGACTCGTTTTTTACAGCACCTCAGCAAGCAGCAGGAATCTTACTTCTAGACACTAGGTATCAGGATTTGTAACTCAAACCTTTGCAGGCTTCTGAACAAATATTGCTGGAAAGAAGCAAGGAGAAAAGCTGGCAAAGGGGATGAAGAACTTGAGAATCAGGTTAATTTAAAGCTGAAGGTAGAGAGGCATCTGGGCTTATGCCCAGTAGGTGTCCCAGGGATGTGACCTATTAGAGCTGCTTGTGACACGACGGAAGGATGCCCTGACGTTCCCCGGACATCCATGCTGGAGGGCACCATGGAAACAAGTTCCAGCCCCGGCCCCTGCATCTGGGGAATAGGGGGTGCACTTAGTTCAAGGATTTCCAGGAGTTCATGTAACAACTTTGGCCTTTAGGGCATAAAATTCTAAGTCTCCATATGCTCCATTACTGGTTACTGCTGTTGGATTTAAGTACAAAGGGAATATACCCAGAAAATATAACAATTGCTGTTCACATGTGGTCCTTTCTTAAGATTTGAAATTCAAATGATCTGAAACTGGCTTTGAGTCCTTAGCTGCATCTGTATTCTTCTATCTTTATGGATGAACTCTTTTCTGATTTATTCATCTTCTTTCTCTAATTTACCTGCACCTGAATTGTTACACGAAAGGGATGACCCAAAAATTAGAAGGCAAGGTTCCCTTTATTTATACCAACTACAACTGGAACGGGAGATATTATTACCATATCCAAGTTCATATAAAGTCATCAATCAGATGGCTAAATTATTTATCATGTATTATAGTTGCCCCAGTATTTGGCAAGATATTCTAATACATATTCTAATACTTAAATATGTATTTTGCCCTAACTCCAACACCAATTTCATTATGCATTTTTATCAGAGTACAATAATTGTTGATATATATGCTTATTTTTCAACCAGGCTGAAAGCACTTTCAAATTGTTTATGAATAATAACAAACACATTAAATTATTACTTCAGTGGGTTTTAAGAAATCATCAGAGAAAGAGAATTTCCATTGTTTTGTTTTATAATATGTTTCCAATATTAAATATTGTCTATTCATTCAGAGAATATTTCAGTTAGATTCTTTCTGTTAGTTTGCACGAAGGAGCTATTTGCTGCTCACTAAAACTGTCACTGACTTTGTTTTTCCTTTCTTTGGACCTTTATGTCTAAGTAACTGGAGTCCTGCAACATGCCCCCACCCAACTTCTGGCTCTTCAGACACAGTGGGGCGAGTTAGGCTGGCCCAGCTCCAGGTTCAAGGAGGCATTTGGGGGAACCACTGTTCACGGATAAAATTCAGGTGTTTCCGGCATGGCCAGCCTGCCATGTAGCTGTCGTGTGCCTTTTCACTTTCCTTTCCTCATCTACCAGATGCTAAACCATATTTTCTTATTTCCTGTTGCCATGACCCTCATGATTTTCTTCAGAAGGAAAACAAATCCTGGTTATATAACTGATCGTGCATAATACCTTAATAAAATATAGATTGGATTGCTGAGGGAAAAATGGTAACCTGTAAGAGATTACACTCCATTGTAATGGACAATAATAATACCTATTTGTCACAGCTGTCCTGGTGACCACAAAGGACAGGTCACAGTGGCTAGTTTATGGTAGCAGATGTGTTCATTTTTTGAGGGTAGTAAAACATGAGTCACATTTAATGAGCTTGTACTAGCCATTTGTAAGTTCTTTATAAGGATTACCTAATTCTAGTAACATATTTCCTGGGCATATATTATCATTATGCCTACTTTTTATGTGAGAAAACTGTGAACGAGAAGAAATGTACACAAAGTTGAGGATGTCAAAGCCAGAACGCAAACACAGATGAGCCTGTTTGCTGGTTGTCGCTCCTAAGATCTCCGTCCCTCTGGGTTTTCCAGTGTGAAAGGCCCAGGTGTCTCTGGCACGTGCCTGTAGCTGTGTGGGCACCACAGCCCAGGTACTGAGACATTTGAGGCAACTCTGTCTCTGATCTGTTTCTCGTAGAGGATTGACCACTTCTTTGGTTAACTCTGCATTGACTTCAGTATTTTTCACCAACATCTTACAGTTTCAGAATACGGATCTTTGCCCTCCTTGGTTCAATTTATTACTAGGTATTTTATTTTTTTATGTAATTTTAAATGGGATTGTTTTTCTAATTTCTCTTTCTGGTATTTCATTATAGTATATAGAAATGCTACTAATTTCTGTATATTAATTTTATATCCTGCAAATTTACTGATTTTATTTTATACTAGTCTATTTGGTGGAGTCTTTCGGGTTTTCTATATATAATATGTTATCTGTGAATCGTGACAATTTTATCTCTCTCTTTCCAATTACAATGGTTTTTCTTTCTTTTTCTTGTCATATTGTCATGGCTAAAACTTCCAATACGGGGCTGAATAAAAGCCGTGAGAGTTAGCAACCTCATCTTATTCCTGATCTTAAGGGTAAATCTTTTAGCTTTTCACTGCTGAACATAATGCGAGCTGGTAGTTTGTCCTGCATACATGGCCTTCATTATGTTGAGATAAGTTCCCTCTATCCCACTTGGTGGTAGCTACAATGCAAGCCGAGGCAGGTTGCCACTTGTGCTGGGACGTGGGGCTGCTTGGGAATGTAACTGTGCAAGCTGAAGCCAGCCACCCTGTTTGGCAGCTGGGGTGCCACTTGGGGGAGGCTTTGGTTAAGGTGTGGGTGGCGGGGGATTTCAGGGGTTGTGGACTGGAGAGAAGAGTGTTAGCCAGTTCAACGGAGAGTGACAGATTTGGCACCACCCTGTGCCAGGCGAGCACGGATGGCAACGGTTGTCCCCGCCAGTGCTTCTGTCTCCAGAGGGAGTTCGCACCAATCCCTGTCCTTCTGGGCTTTACCGTTAGTTGATTTAATCCCTTTTCTTAAGACCCAGGGAATCCTCAAACTGCCGCCTCCATGCTGGGGCTTTGAGCATCGTCTCCCACAGCCTTTCTGTCTCCCAGACACAAGGTCTGCTGGTTTTCAAAGTCAAGTGTAATGGGGACTCTCCTTCCCACACATGTCCCTCAGCAGGGAAACCTGCCGTGGGCTGAGGCCCTTCTCTCCTCTGGAGGGACCCTCCCACTGGATGTGGCTTGTTCTTCATAGTTCTAGGGAATTCCCGTTCAGCTGGACTCCAGGTGGTTCTCGGAGAATGTTGCTCTGTACTTAGTTGTGATTGTGGTGTGTTCATAGGGGGTGTGAGCTCCGTGTCTGCCTACTCCGCTGTCTTGACCCAGTCCTCCGAGCATTATATGCACCGGGCTTCCTAAAACGTGGACCTGACACACAGAAGGCGTGCCTGCCATAGCTGCATGCTGACGGAACCCACGGGCAATTCAAATGTACTCATTAGCAGAAAATTACATTTGATTTTGTTTTTGTCTCTATTCGTAAGTTGGATCTCTGTTGAACTCTGATTTTTTTTCTGTTTCCTAAGATTATACAGGGTCCAGCAAAAGTAAGGCCAGCTTGAGTGTGGTTGGTGGGGTACATGAGTATCTCACACAATACGAACAGCAATTTGAACATTTCACTTAAAATGTCATATGGTGTGCTTGAGTGTGATAGTGTTATGTTACAGAATTACATGCTTATGATTGTGTAATAACATATTTTTTAAAGATTTTATTTATTTATTTTTAGAGAGGGAAGGGAGGGAGAGAGAAAAACATCAATTGCGGTTGCTGGGGGCCCTGGCCTACAACCCAGGTATGTGGCCTGACTGGGAATCGAACCTGTGACACTTTGGTTCACAGCCCGCGCTCAATCCACTGAGCTACGCCAGCCAGGGCTTTGTAATAACAGATTTTGTTATAAAAGGGGGCATTATTTGTGCCAGACCCTGTACAATGTTAGGAAATTTTTCTGAGATCTAGCCTGTTTAATTTCACTGGAAAATATATATGGCACAGGTTATAATGTTTTAAATTATATTTCAGGTTAGTAGCTCTGAAACCACATAAAACCTCAAGAAAAAAAATGAGAATGTATAATTTTAGACTATCTAAATACAGAGAATATACTGCAGTAGAGAGTTCAAGGGTATTTGGTGTTGCCATTCAGTTAAAATTTTAATTTAAAATGCTATAGGAATATCTAATTTATCTTAATCGTGCACTTGCATTTTATCAGTTACAAATATCGATGTATCTTTGTAACTATGCACAGTGCAGTGGGTTCATGTGTACACATTGCGGCCCTCTGTTCCTGGGGATCTGCGTGTACGTCTCACTGCAGAGCACACGGGTCCAGACAGATGACAGGCGGACTGCTCTCCTCCCTCAGATCTAAGCTTAGCTGTCACTTCCAGTGACTACACTGAGCCTAAGTACCCTCTAGTTTTCCTACCATTTCACTTTTCGAAACACAGGGTGTTTTATTCTTTGCTTGAAACATTTCATATGCATCAAATGGATGTGCATAGCCTGCCACCTGCTCACCTCTCAAAGGTACCAGCTGTCTGAGCCTTTACTCACCCCATTGCAGAGCCAAAGCATCTTTCTCTCCCTGGTTTCCGACATGCTACCCTGTTCCTGAGACCTCTCCCTGCCTCCCTTCACCTGTTGAGCTTTCACTGTCACTTAGGTCCCAGCTTCCTTCTCAGAAGGAAGGTCCTCACCCACTGGTGAAATTCCAGACCCCTCACACCATGATTCTTTATCATGAAGGCTTTGTATTTCCTCTGAGCACATATCACAATTTGTAAATGTGTCTGTCTGCTTTAGACAACTGTAAAAGCACCTTGGCAATAGTGGTCCTAACTTAAAAAAAAAAAAAAGAAAGCAATGCATTATCAAATTCTCAAAATATTTTTCCACCTAGGAGAAAAACATATTTTGGGATGAATCTGGGTATTTATCACACTCTGCTGTTTATTCTACTGCATTTGTCATATATTTTAAGTCCCTCAAGAATAGGCCTAGTACCTCTTTTTCATTATTCTATCATCCCATGAATACAATATATATTGAATAAATCAACAGGGAGTTATCCAAATCACACGCAAGCGCACGTTCAAGTTGTTTCTGTGCTCCGGCTCCATGGCTCGGATTGTGGAAGGAACCACAGGGATAGGAACTGAATTTTCTGACTTTATTATAAAAGTTCACAGTATATGACATTATTTAACAAAACTAGATAATGCTTACTAGGTGTAGCACCCTTTAAGCACATTGCAAACACTATAAACCCACTTAACCTTCACTAAGTGACTGTGGGGGTGGCTCCTTTGAGGCAAGTTTTATTTATTGTCTCTTTGGAGAGGAGGAGACTGAGGCAGGTGGAGAAAAAATGCCTCACCTGAGGAACAGACTTTTAGTGCTGGTCATGCAGATCCACAGTTGATGCAGGACCCAAGAAGAGCAAAGAGCTAAAAAAAGAAAATGATCAAAAGGCAAAGTTCTACTTGCACACTGATGTGTGTGATTATTTATAATCAATTGCTGAAACGATATGCAGACTGTGCGAGCAGATTTTTCATTTGGAAAAGGTCATATTCAGTTATACCTTATAGAAAACAGTGATTATAGTAAAATTGCTGTTTCACTCTTTAATATGTCATTTAGCAGTACGATTTTATTGTAGCATTCCTTAAGATCATATGCAATTAAATTTTTTCCTAGTGTTTCTGAATCTGTTTAGATCAGATGTCCCAGAGAAATACATGGTGAATCACGAGTGTGATGAACTACACATGCAATTTTAAATTTTCAAGGCTCCTCATTACCAAAAATAGAAAGAAACAAGTGAAATAAGTGCTAGAGATACATTTTGTTTAAAGCCGCTTAAACAAACTATTATCTTGTTAACATGTACTCCCTAGAGAATATTTATATATTTTACTTTATGGAAATTAAGTCTTCAGCCTCGGCTCTGAGTTCAGAACAGTCTACAGGGTCTCCACCTGTGGCTCCCACCTTGGGTAAGGAAGACGTGGGCAAATGTTTATGACTGATAACAAATTCTGATAGTGCATACAGACCATGGAGGAAATAGTGGTTCTTGATGAAGGCTGGCTCATCTCTCAAGTTTTGCCTCAAGGCCATCTTTTCTGTGAGAATTCCTCTGAGCATCATTGGCCAGAGCACGCTTCCCATCCCTGTGTTCCTGGCATATGTTGTACTACTGCATGATTAGTGCACTGCATATTAGTTTATTGGTATTTTCTTACATCAGATATTGAACTTGATGACAATGTTTGAGTGCATATTTATTACCATCAAGTATTGTTCTTTGTGCCTAAGACACATCTGCGAAGAACAAAATCACTGCCCTTGTAGGGCTTATACTTTCAGCAAATCAGGGTTCAGTGGAAGATATTGTTGAATTAACCATATATATATATATATATATATATATATATATAATTAACCAGCTTATATATTAACCGGTCTATCTATAGAGAGAGAGAGAATTAACCAGTCTATATGTGTGTGTGTGTGTGTGTGTGTTTGTAGTTTTGCAATTTGATTTAAAACAAAAAACTTTTACAGAAATTTATGACAGAAAAGGGGTTAGATAGTAGGGTACATGCCTGGGCTATTGTGAACGAACCCCAGACTCAATATTTGAAATATGTAAAAATATAATTGAACAAATGAAGGGAAATTGTCCCTCCTTTTAAGTAGCTTTATCTGACAGTGGTGCCATTTTGTACCACAGCTACTCAACTCCACCTGGTCCTGGGTACCAAAATTGTATTTTGAGGCTTCTGACATTTGCAAGCACAGAATATTCAGGAGGACAATGAGGTGTTGAGTGGAGAACTATGCTGTAAGGTATGTTAGAGCAAATCTGGATGACTTTTATCAAAGTGTCTCCCATCTTTAAGAGAAGATACTTGGTGACAGAAGTTCAGTGGAGAGAAGGGCTTCTTACTTGCAGAGGCCAATGGTGCTTATGGCTAATCTCTGGGAAGCTGGCAGGCAAGCAGGGCTCAAACACTCTGAAGATGACCAAGCAAACACCGTGGTCCACTTTCTGTGTCCGGATATACGTGTCTGTTACAGACCACAGTGAAGGCGAGAATGAAGGGGGCCGCTAATTTATAGCATGGCATGTGCTTTACATTCGTCTCCATCTTTTCTTGGGGTTTCATCTTTTCTTGTCTCCACAATGGTGCTGTTCTGGCCTGTGTGTTTCTTTACACCTGTGGATCACTCTACTTTTGTACAGGAATTGCATTTTGATTTATACTAGGTATGTATGTAATGTACAGAGTTGACGCTGCAGGGATCCTCTCGTTACGACTTGGCCAGCACCCAGCACTGCTTCCTATGTATTGGCATTCTCATAAAATGTTGACTTAAACATTATGAAACTGAATTCCAAAACACCAGAAATGTAGGTTCACATTATGCTTTTACCACCGCAGTAGCATTCTAATTGTTTTTCTAACATCTACTCTTCCCCTCTTCCTATCAGTCCAATCAGATGGGTTTTCTTTCTTTTTTCCTCCTTCCCGAAAAACAAATCTGATCGAACCACATTCTCTTTAAAACGTGTTGGTCCCTGGGCCCGTGGGGCCTCTCTGGTGCCCACGTCTCCGACACCGTCTTCCACCTCTCGCTCTGTTCTCCAGCCGCGTGGACCTCCGGGCTTTGCTCGTTGGTTGGCTGTGCCACGAATAGTCTTCCTCATCTGCCCTGCACCCCCACCCCAGCCCTCAGTTAAATCTTCTGCATCTGGACCTGGTTTCCCTAATACATATCTTTAAAGATTATGTTTCTTTCTTCTGGAAAAATATATTCAGTTGTCTTATTATTTAATTAATATATGCCTGCCTCATTTAATTTAAGTCTGTGTGGAAATGTATTTTGCTTGCGTCTGTATTTGACCTTATATCATCGTACCTGCTATATATACATTAAGTGGCTGACACGTGTTTGTAGAGCAGATATGTGAAATTAGGAACAGCCAGCACGATATACACGCACCCCATGCCTGGACTGCAACCAGACCTGCTCTCTTCTCTCTGTCTCCACTCAGAGCTGTAGTCCATCTGATAGAAAAGACAGGTGATTAAACCACTTAACCTATTTCATCTTTTGCTAACTTAGGCAGAACAAACATTTTTTAATGCAGGGATTATCTCCGTAGATCCTGAAGATCAGTTAATACTTATTATACATAAAGGGTAAAATTTATTTCTCTACATGCTCAAGTATTTGAAAAGATACTCTCCCAAGTTATTGAAATGTTAAACACTTCACATTTTTTTAATGTTCAGGCAAGACTGTGAAATAAGATGAACTTCATAAGACATTAATATCCTGCGTGGGAATTTCATCTGTGGGCTGAAACACCTCTGGGCACCCCTGTGTTTTGCCTTTACGGAACACTCCACTTGAGCATCCAAAGGCAAGTTCATTAGTAGTGTAAAATGTTTACAACAGAATATAAGATATAATTATGTGTGTACATATACACACAGGACACACACACAGTTGACCCTTAAATGACACAGGGGTTAGGGACCCCCTAACCGGGCCTCACCAGGCACAGTTGAAAATCCATGTATAATTTTTGAGCCTCAAAAAATTTAACTGCTAATTGCCTACTGTTGAATAGAAGCCTTACCGATAACAGAAATCACTGGTTAGCACACATTTTATATGTGATATGTACTACACACTGTATACTTATAATAAATGAAGCTAGAGAAAAAATGTTAATGAAACCATAAGAGAAAATACATTTACAGGACTTTATGTATGGGTACCATAAATCTATGCAAGTGACTTTCTTTCGGTACCTACCTGAATCAATATGGTGTTATATGGTACAAAACACTGTAGGTTTTATATGTGTTACTAACACAGGACAGGACATCAAAAATGAAAAGGTAATGTGAAAGATAATTCCCTTATTTACAGGTGCAGTGATTCCTGCACTGATCACTGAGAGGCAGCAACGTGATTACACTAGAGCAGCCTACAGTAAAAGGGACGATTGCTTCATGGAAGCCTACTCAGTCATTATGAAGTGTTTAGGGCAGACACGATTACAGTCGTCTTCATAATACAGTATTGGAAAGACTGTTACAGTTTTCAAAATCACTTACCTGTGATAGCAGGTCAATACACTGTTTTCCCTATGATGGAGAGACATACTGTTTTACAGGAATGTGATTTTCCAAAAGCAAATTTGTAAAACTGCAAGGAAACTAACAGGTAGCTGATTTTTAAGAACCATCACACACCTTAGGCCTGTGTAACACTAGTCCGTCTACTTCAAGGTTTGCACCCAATGTCCGTCCTACATAGTGAACACTCGGATGATGGTAATGGCGGAGCAAACATGTTCCCTGCAGTTCTCGCCCCGTAGTTATTCCATCTCCACATGAATACACCTACACACGACAGACAGATTGATCCTGTGGCAGGATCATATTTACGGTTCATTCAGTGGACTGGATGATCACCAAGGTCTGCATCTTCATCATCTTTGTGGCTGGACAAGTTGAGGAGGAGGTTGGCCTTGGCATCTCAGGGAGGCAGGGGCAGGAGAGGCAGACCCGCTTGGCGTAACCCCAGAAATGCACAGTAATTCCGTCTGACTTCTTTGCTTTTTCTCCTCTACAAACGTTTCTCTGTGGCGCCACTGCTCCTCACTCTGTGCCCGCATCACCTAGGGTGTATGGCAGTAGAGCAGCCTTGAATTACTGGGCCCTTCTCCAAGACCGTCGGTCAGCGGTCAGTTGGTTTTCTGGGCCTGCTGCATCCCCATCTTCTTCCTCAGTGGCTGGCACTCGCTCAAAACCACTCATCTCATCTTCCATTAATTCCTCTGCTGAGGCATCTACTGGCTCCTGAATTTCTCCAATATCCATACCTTGAAATCCTTCACCCCCACCTTCTTTTGCTATATCCACAATCCCTTTCAGATTTCCTTGACTGGCTCTGTCATACATGCTGTGATGTCATGCACAACATCAGGATACAGTTTTCGCCAGCAGTTTTCTTCCTGACTTTCGTGATGTTTTCTCTGTTGGGCTGCTATTCCATAGTATTGACCATCCTTCCCATACAGTACCATGTGTAATGAGCCTGTACGGTCCTCTTGGCCTCATGATCCAAACGTTTAAGTGGAAGCATCATGTTCGGGGGCAGGTACACCACTACATCACTGTTGGTGTTGAATTCATGGAGTCCCGGGTAGCAGGGGCATTGTCCAATAGTCAAAGACCTTGAAAGGCAGCCTCTTACTGGCCAGGCACTTCCCAACCTCAGGCACAAAGCATGGGGGGAACCCATCCAGGAAGAGGATTCCCACTGTCCAGGTTGTCTTGTTGTCCCACCAAGAGATTGGCCCGTGGCGTTTTTCCTTTTCCTTCAAGACTTGTGGGTCTGTATAGATAGGGGCAGTCTGGATCACACCCAGCTGATTTGCACAAACCAGTCAGCCTGTCCCCTCCGGCTCACTTCTCTTCCTTACTAACAAGTGTCCTCTGTGGTGTTTGTTTCCAAAACAGGGCACTTGTGTCTGCTTTTAAAAACCTGCTCAGGCAGCTCTTCTTTCTCGGTGGCCCCTGAGGACCGTTCTGCTGCCTCTTGGTGGGCAGAGGCCGCCTCTGCTGTCACTCCGACGTTTTTGGAGCCAAGCCTCTTTCTAAAAGTACCAAACCGCCCCTTGCTGACATGAACTTCCCCAGCTTCAGGCCCTTCCCTTCCCTTCTGCCCTAAGTTGTCATGAAGTGACTTTGCTTTCTCTCAAATCATGTCAGAGCCTATAGGTATGCCTTTCTTATAAAAACAGTGTACCCACATACAGCAGCATTTTTTAATACGAGGTATTGAATGCAAAAGTATTTCGCAAAGCCTGCAAGTTTTTCTTACCCACTGAGACAGCTGCAGCAGTGGTTCATGCCTTTCCTTTTATTTCTATTTTTAATGGTGACCATTACGCTGGATCCGCTTGTCTTGAAATGGTGGGCAACCACAGCTACAGGCCCCAGTCTAAAGTACGCATCAAGCACTTCAGCTTTTTCTGGGAATATCGTGACGCTTCTCTGCTTCTTGGGAGTGCTCCCACCATCATTTGGCATTTCTTAGGGGTCAGTCCCATGGTGTTATTCAAGGTGTGCAGAATTACAATAGACACGATGAAAAATGTGTGAGCATTGCCAGAGATCACTTGTTTCTGTGATTCACACTTTACTGGAGAGATGGGCTGCTCACACAGAGATGATCAGCATCACGTGGCATTGTAAGCAGATACTCACAACTCTTGGTCTCACCACAAAAGCACCAAGAGGTGGCTCTGAAGTTATGACAGTAAGTATATGGTTAATTTCTTGCAATTATGTTTTGATACTGCATCTTGATGTTTGTTGACATTTCTCTCAACTGCAAATGGCACCATGGACTGTGTGTATGTAAGTTTTGGTAAATTTTAAACTTATATAATACATTTATATGTTTTATGGTAGTAAATGATAAACTAGACTAGAATCTACACATATTTTAGGCATTCGTAATGTATCTTTCTTCATGTTCTGAATACTTTACACTGCATGCTTTGCCTGCAAGGCTTTTCCAAATTGTCATAAGTCTCCAAAAATTTGTCCAACATCTTTATTGGAAAAAATCTGCTATGACTTCCAGTTAAGATGGCGGGATAGGTATTGCTCTTCTCACCTCTTTCCACAATTACGACTAAATTATAGAAGAAACGTGCTTGAGAACCACCTGAACACCAGCTGAACAGATTTTCTGTGAATAAGCACCAAAAGAAGAAATCTAGTAGTGAGATGAATATGCGGGATGTCCTGGTCCCACACCCATGTGTGACAGTTAAGAATCAGAAGAGATAACTCAGCTGTGCAGGTGCTCACTAAAAAACGAGGCCCAGCCCATGGCCCCAGAGCTGGGAAGAGGAGTCCCCGTGGCTTCTGGTTATCAGAACTAGAGGGGGTTGCATCCACGTGAGGCAGGGGCTTCTGGAGTCCCAGCCATTCCCCCTGAGGGGCCCCACATAGACTTTCTCACTTGTAAACGCACTCTGGGCTCCCCCACGAAAAGTGCCAGGGAGATAAGGGAGGAACTGAATCGATGGCCCTCAGTGCAGAAGCCGGAGGGGTGGGGATCAGGGCAGCTCTCTCCTGGATTGGAGGTGCTGGCTGTCACCAGTGTCTCTTTATTGAGACCTTCTGCCTCCCAACCAGCAGGCATGCACCCAAGCTGAGCTCTCCCTTGGCCTGGCTAACACAGTGCTCCCCACCTGAGACCTCACCCACTGAACTCACTTTCCCAGCAGTCGCTGCTTCCAGTGGATGTTCCGCACTAGTGGCCTTCCTCGCTGCCTCATGCTTGGACTTCCCTGAAGTCTTTCAAAGGTTCCCCAAACAAGCAGGTGCTGGCCTCAGCATGTCTCATTCCTCTCCCTAAGGGGCTCCAAGCCTGACCCAAGTGGCAGTGGGACTCAATGCTCATTGTAACTCCTGCCAAGTGACTGAAAACCTGCCATGAGCTGCAGCCCGTGTTAGCTTAGAATGTAGCTTCAACTAAGCAGCCGTAACCTGGCATAAGTGACGGCTGACCCCATCTCACCTTGTGGCACTCACCGAAGGGTCCATGCCTGGCACTGGTGATAGCTGGCCTTGCTCTGAATTATAGCCTCTCATGCGGCCCCAGAACCAACAGACTCCTGACCGGCTGTACAAATGACACCCCTTAGGGTGGGTTTCCCTGGGATCGGAGCCCCGCTAAAGGGACTCCCACTCTGTAGGGTTGGCCTCTACACAACAGCTTCTCTACTGTGGTCATGGCCAGCCCTCACTGTCAGTCAGCCTGGGGGCCAATACCACTAATGCACCAACAGCAGTCAAGGCTGGGCTACAACAGGCGGGCACACAGCCCACACAAGGGATACATCTGGAGCACCGGGCTCTGGCGAACAGGGAAACGGTGCCACCAGGGCTCCCAGGACAACTACTACATAAGGTGACCTGACAACACTGGGAGATGGAGCAAACCTACTTAGTACCTAGAAACAAACACAGGGAAGCATCCAAAAGGAGGAGACAAAGAAACCTGTCCCAAATAAAGAATAGGACAGACTTCAACAAAATGTAGACAAGTAATCTACCAGATACAGATTCAAAACACTGGCTACAGGATGCTCAGTGAACGTTGGGGAAGAGATGAATTCAGTGAGAACCTCTATAAAGAGATAGAAACCATTGAAAAGGACCAGTTAGAAACAAAGAATTATAATAAATGAAAAAAAAAAAAAACAGGAAATCAGTGGAAGATTAGATGAAGCAGACGACTGAGTCAGTGATCTGGAAGACAAGATAGCCAAAAGCACTCCATCAGAACAGCCACAACATTTTTTTTATGTGGCTAATGGGATCTCTGGGACAGCATCAAGTATATCAAAGTTTGCATCATAGGGGTATGAGAAGAAGAAGAAGAAAGAGAAAGCAAGGGATTGAATATATATCTGAAGATCAACAAGGAAGTAACAGTGGCTTAAATGATACATGGCATCAAATGGATGTATTTGTATTTGAGGACATTTCAACCAAAAGCAGAAAATTATACATTCTGTTCAAGTGCACATGGATTATTTCCTAGAACAGACCATATATTAGGCTACAAAACAAGTCTCAATACATTTAAGAAGACTGAAATCATATCAAGCATCTTCTCCAGTGACACATGTTGTGAAGCTAGAAATCAATTACAAGAGGAAAACTGAAAACTACATAAACACATGGAGGCTAAATAACACACTACTAAACAAAGAATTGGTTAACAAACAATAGGATCAAGGAGGAAATTTAAAAAAATACATTGAGCCCTGGCTGGTGTGGCTTCCTGAATTGAACACCGGCCTGCAAACCAAAGGGTCGCCTTTGATTCCCAGTCAGGGCACATGCCTGGGTTGTTGGCCAGGTCCCCAGTGTGGGCGATTGAGAGGCAACCACACATTGATTTTTCTCTCCCTCTCTTTCTCCCTCCCTTCTCCTCCATCTAAAAATAAATAAATTTTTTAAATACCTTGAAATGAATGAAAAGGACAACATGACAAGCCTAAATCTATGGGATGGAGCAAGAGCAGTCCTAGGAGGGAAATTTATAGCAATACATGCCTACCTACCTCAAGAAACAAGAAGAACCTCACATAAACAATCTAATCATACACATAAGGGAACTAAAAAACATGAATGAACAAAGTCCAAAATGAGTAGAAGGAAGTAAATTAAGAGTAGAAATAAACAGGAGTCTAACAAAAAAAAAAAACACAACAATATAAATGATCAAAGAAAGCAAGAGCTGGTTCTGTCAAAAGATAAACAAAATTGATAAACCTTTTGACAGAGCCATCAATGAAAAGAAGACCCAAACAATGAAGTCACAAATGAAAGAGAGTGACAATCAACACCACAGAAATACAAAGGATTGGAAAGAAATACTACAATTCTGTGCCAACAAATTGAACAACCTGGAAGAAATGGAAAATTCCTGGAAACATATGATCTCCCCAGGCTGAATCAGTAAGAAACAGAAAACCTAAGGAGACTAATAATTACTAATGAAATTGAATCAGTCATTTAAAAATTTTCAACAAACAAAAGCCATGGATTTTATGGCTGCATGGGTGAATTTTACCAAACTTTCAAATAAGAATTAATACCTAAATTTCTCAAACTATTACAAGAATTAGAAAAGTAGGGTAGCATCCCAAACTCATTTCACAAGGCCAGAAAAGAACCTACAAAACAGAGAAAAGTACAGGCCAGTATCCTTGATGAACACAGATGCAAAAACCTCAACAAAACTTTACCAAACTGAATTCAGCAGTACACTTAAAAAAAAAGTCATATAATATGATCGACTGGGATTTATTCCTAGGTTGGAGGGCTTGTTCAATAGCCACAGATTTTAATATGATACACCACTTAAACAAAATAAGTAAAAATCATATGATCATATCAACAGATGCAGAAAAAAGTATTTGGAGTATATGGAGGCCATATATGACAAACCCATGACTAGCATTATACTCAACAGTACAAACTGAAAACTTTTTCTGTAAGATAAGGAACAAGACAGTAATGTTCACTGTCACCATTTTTTAAAAGATTTTATTTTTTATTTTTAGAGAGGGAAGGGAGGGAGAGAGAGGGGGAGAGAGGGGGAGAGAGAAACATCAATGTGCAGTTGCTGGGGGCCGTGGCCTACAATCCAGGCATGTGCCCTGACTGGGAATCGAACCTGCGACACTTTGGTTCGCAGCCTGTGCTCAATCCACTGAGCTACGCCAGCCAGGGCCCATTGTCACCATTTTTACTCAACATAGTATTGGAACTTGTAGCCCCAGCAATCTGACAATAAAAGGAAACAAAAGGCATCCAGATTGCAAAGGAGGAAGTAAAGCTGTCAATATCTGCAGATGCCATGATACTGTATATAGAAAATAGATTTCCACCAGAATACTATCAAGAGATAATAAAGGAATTTGGTAAAGTGGCAGGATACAAAATTACTATTGAGAAACCTGTTGCATTTGTATACACCAATAACAAACCATTAGAGAAGTTAAGAAAACAATCCCATTTACAATTGCATCAAATAGAACAAAGTATTTAGGAATAACGTTAACCAAGGAGGTGGAAAACCTGTCCTCAGAGAGTTCTAAGACATTAAAGAAAGGGACTGTGGAAGGATCTACTGCACTTGTGGATGCAGACAACTAACATGGCTACAATGCCCATACTGCCACATCAATGTGCGTGTTCAATGCAATCCCTATCAAAATACCGAGGGTGTTTTTTCAGAGAACTAAAGCAAAATACCCTAAAACTTAGATGACCACAAAAAACCCCAAATAGCCAAAGCAAAGAACTGAAAAAGAACAGAGTTGGAGGTATCACAATACCCGGTGCCAAACTATAAAGGTATACTAATGAAAACAGCATGAGCCTGGCATAAAAGCAGGCAAATAGGTCAATTGTAGGAATAGAGAGCCCAGAAATAAGCTCACACCTATATACAATCAATCTGTAACAAAGGAGGCAAGGACATACAACGGGGTAAAGACAGTCACTTCAATAAATAGTGTTGGGATAACTGGACCGATGCAAAAACATAAGTCAAAATGCATTAAAGACGTGGTTATAAGCAATGAAAACATAAAACTCCTGGAAGAAACCATAGGCAGTAATCTATTTGACATTGCTCTTAGCAATATATATGTTTTGGTTGTTTCTCTTTGGGAAAGGGAAAAAAAGAAAAAAGTTTTTGTACAGTGAAAGAAACCACCAACAAAATGGAGAGACAACCCACCAAACAGGAGAAGATCGTTGCCAATGACACATGTGACGAGGGATGAACAAGCTGCATGTGTAACGAACATATGTGACTCAGCACCAAATTCGGACAAATCTGGTTTAAAAACGGGCAGAGGACCTGGCAGAATGTTTCCAAAGAGGACAAGCTGACCAATAGACATATTAAAAAGGTGTTAAATGTCACTAGTAATTAGGGAAATGCAAATAGAAGCCACAATGAGATATCACTTCACAACTGTCAGAAAGCTATTACTAAAAAATGAACAAGTAAGCACTGGCGAGGATGTGGGGAAAAGGGAACCCGTGTTCACGGTGGATAGGATTATAATTTGGTGCAGCCACTATGGAAAGCAGTATGGAGGTTCCTCAAAAAAATTAAAAATAGAACTACCTCATGAACTAGCAATCCCACCTATCTGAAGAAACCCAAAACCTAATTTGAAAATATGTGTGCACTCCTATGTTCATGTCAGCAATTTTTATAACAGCCAAGGTATGGAAGCAACCTAAGTGCCCATTAATAGACAAGTGGAAAAGAAGAGGTTGTATATATATACAATACAAATTGTATATATTTTTATATATGTACGGCTTATTCAGCCATAGAAAAGAATGAAGTTTTGCCATTTATGACAACATGGGTAGACCTAGGGGGTATTATGCTAAGTGATACAAGACAGAGGAAGACAAATACCGTAAGATTTCACTTATATGTGGAATCTAAAAAACAAAATAAACAACCAAATTAAACAGATGCAAATTATAGACACAGAAAATCAACTGATGGTCGCCAGATGGGAGAGGGGTGGGGGTGTGGGTGAAAAAGTCGAGAGGAGTAAGAAATACAAATTGCCAGTTATAAAAAGTATTATGGATGCAGAACACAGCACAGGGAGTATGGTCAATAATATTGTGATAACTATGTATGGTGTCAGATGTGTATTATTAGACTTACGGGGGTGATCACTTGGTAAGTCATAAAAATGTCTAATCACTGAAACCAGTATAATAATGCACACCTGAAACTAATAACATATGTCAACATAATTGAACAATGAAGACAATTTGCAAATCTACTCATAAGTGGGCCCATATGGTTTCAACCCAACTTGTTCAAGGATCAAATGTGTGTGTGTGTGTGTGTGTGTGTGTGCATGCACATGACTGAGAGAGAAGATTCATTGTAATTATGTGAAAGAAAGAGAATTGAGAATTTTGAAATGTTTGTCTACTTTGGCATTGCACTGAACTAAAAGAGCATCGCATTATTACATAATTCTTTCCTTCTTACCTGTATTTACTTTTTGTCCCTCAGTTCGTATGTCCTTTTGCACTCGCGGACCTTTGCCCCCCTCAGCTCCGCTGTGCAGATTCCTCATTTCCACTGGCCTCCGCCTGTCCATCCATCATCATTGTCCCTGCTACTCCTCACCCTTCTATTCTGTCTGAGTTCTCCATAAGGAGTCTTGTGTGGCCCCACATTCTTTCTGTTACAATTACTTTTATCTTTGGGGCACTATGTAAAAAGTTTCAGAAACTCAAGTTATACCTAAACCGAAAATTGTTTTATGTACACATTTTAAAGCTTACTGACCTGTCTTTCTCTGCACGAGCAGTTGCTAATGAGCTCCTGCTTGTGATCCCATCACCTTATGTTGAGGCAGTGAGCTCAGGGTGCTATAGAAGTGCACTGGGGCGGGGTATGTCTCCCCCACTAAGTATGGCATTTGATTTCTTGGACCAGAGACAGGTGGTTTCAAATGCCTAAGACAACCATCAAGTGTAAAAATATCCCACAGAATTGTTCTGAGTGTCAAATGGTAGACCTCTGTTTCTCACCATACTGCCTTTCCTCTCTTCCATTTAATCCTCAGTGCACATGCCTTAGTGAATATTTGGTACACTTTCTACTTCACTTGTTAATTGATCTTGTTCTTCGTGTGTCTTTGATCAAAGGAGAAAAGTGATGGCATTACTTGCTGTGTTCATGGAATTTTGAATTGATGTTATAACAGTGAAAAGTTCCCTGTTGCCCACCAAGCGCCTGGCGTTGTGCTAGCTCTACTTATCGACTCCCCAGGCCCCTTAGCTCTGTAATCCACCCTGAGAACACCGAAGTGGTCTGTAATGATCACGAATAGCTGGGCTCATTGCCCAAGATCACACATCGAACCTGTGAATAGGCTGGGCTTTGACCCAACGCCTTCTTGACACCAAAGCGGTAGACAAGTTTAAGGTCCGTGCCTGAATGCTAATACGGAGCTGTGACAGAGCTAGGCCGTTCTGCTGTGGACCTTGGAAACCACAAGGGTTTGGAGTGATGGGAATGAGAAGTGTCAGAAGAAAGGACACATGTGGGGAATGCACTTAGCAGGGAAGGGAGGTGAGTACCAGATGGCTCTTGGGGACAGACAGAGAAACGAATCGGAGACAGGCTTTTGAACTACGTATCTGCCAGTTTGGTGAAGCCAGTCGAGAACAAAATAGTAAGTAGGAGGTAAAAAGAGAGTAGGCATATTTGGGCCGTAGCAGTGTGAGAAGCTGGACAGAAGAGCTCCGCAGTGTACCCAGTTTTTGAACTGGAGGCTGTCAGTAAAGCTAACGTGTGAGCAGTAGGTCAGGGTGAAGTGGGGAACGCAAAATACGGCAATAAATAAGGCAGAGGAAAGTGTCACCATAAGCACTTGCTTTCACAACTATTTTCAAAGAGCTCCAATAAAAATGTCTTCACCAGTCCCATCCCTGCTGATGTTTGGAAAAGCAGATGACAGATAAATACCAAAGAAAGCACATACTTTCCACTGAGGATAAAAACATTTTTAAAAAGATTAGCTACTTAGAGGTTTGGTGTTTTAATGCAGATTAATGTGGAGGATGGAACATGCCTTACCCCCTAACCACTGTATTTAAGTTCCTCTGAATTCCACTGATACCCTTCGTGGTTTTATATTTTTATTTTCAAACATATTCTTAATTGCCAAAGTAGCACCTTATAAGATATTTTAAGTATAAGCATTTCAAGCCCTGGCTGGCGTAGCTCAGTGGATTGAGCGTGGGCTGTGAACCAAAGTGTCGCAGGTTCGATTCTCAGTCAGGGTACATGCCTGGGTTGTGGGCCATGACCCCCAGCAACCGCACATTGATGTTTCTCTCTTTCTCCCTCCCTTCCCTCTCTAAAATATAAATAAAATAAAATCTTTAAAAATATATAAGCATTTCAAATATTTTTAAAACATGTGCCAGGAATAACAATCCTTTGGGCCTGTTAGATGCCCCCACCCCAATTTTGGCTGATGCGTTACAAATTGTTGAAAAAGATGTATTATTTGTAGACAGATGATTAATGTAAATGTATTGGTTTACATATTTTAAGTTAAAAAACGTAAGATTACCTTTCCTCCTTCATTTTAACTTAATCCAGCCACCATGAAATCCAGTGACCCCTTTCTGCGGGCACGTGGCCGGAGCGGAGCAGACACCTTATCCGTGCGTGGCCAGGACACCTGCTCCTCTTCCCCCTGCAGCCACGTGCTCTATTATCTAATTACCGACTTCGATATGGGAAGCCGAATTCCCAATGTCAAAGAGATGCTTGATTTCTTAACTCTGCCTCTAGCTCACGCTGAAAACCTCCCAACCTATATTCTCTCTCTCAGTATAATGCATAAAGACCAAGTTCAATATTCCTACAACAAGCGGGGTTCGATTCCCTACAAAGAAGCTTTTCATCTTCATATAGGGTCTGCCTGGCTGGACTGTATTTAACAGCTGAGTTTCAGAGACAAGTACCAGGTATTTCTTCAGAGAACCCGACTAACTGCTGTAATCCATTTCCCTCTGAAACCGCAGCTGCCAAATTATACCCAAAACATTTGTAAATGCCACTTTGCCTTTCCAGCAATTATACTGAGTTCAAAAAGAAATCCCTTTGTGTGTCTTTGCTTTGAAATTATTGTGTTTATCCCGAATTGGCCCTTCACTTGGTTCTATCAAATGCCACTGTGGAGGTTATGGGGGAAAAAGGGAGGCCTGGATTCTGAACAGGGGTGGAAAATGATTTCTTTTGATGCCCTGAAGTGTGCTATTTTTAAGGGCCTTTTAGCGGGTGTTCACACCTCCACCGTTCTGAATTCCCCTGCAAGTGGGCCGCCCGTTGATGTCCCCTGGAAGGGCAGAAAGTCTGAGTCCGCTGCAGGGCCCTGACCCCGCAGGACAACCGTCCCCGCGTGCACTGAAACTGTCCCTTTGCTGTCTGTCTCCTTGCTCCAGTGCTGATCCTCCTGATCGTCACCCTGAGACGAAGGAAAAAGGAGCCCCTCATTTTCGACGAAGAGAGAGACATCAGAGAGAACATCGTGCGCTACGACGACGAGGGCGGGGGCGAGGAGGACACGGAGGCCTTCGACATGGCCGCGCTGAGGAACCTGCACGTGGTCAGGGACACCAAGACCCGCAGGGACGTGACTCCGGAGATCCAGTTCCTGAGCCGCCCGGCTTTCAAGAGCGTCCCCGACAACGTCATTTTCCGGGAGTTCATTTGGGAGAGGCTGAAGGAGGCGGACGTGGACCCCTGCGCGCCCCCCTACGACTCCTTGCAGACCTACGCGTTCGAGGGCAACGGCTCGGTGGCCGAGTCGCTGAGCTCGCTGGAGTCCATCAGCTCCAGCTCGGAGCAGAACTACGACTACCTGAGCGACTGGGGGCCGCGCTTCAAGCGCCTGGCCGACATGTACGGCACCGGCCAGGAGGGCCTGTACTCATAGCCCCGGGGCCGGGGCTGCAGACGAGGGGAGCGCAAACACGTAGAAATATAAAATGCAATTGAAAAAAAAAAAAAAAAACAAAAAACACTGCATACAGACGACAAGAACTGGCTAGAGGAGGTGGTTGTACATATGTCTCCATTTTTAACAGGTTTAGGTTTCTGCCTCGGTGAAGTGTAATAAGTTCATTAGGTTAACCCAAGGGACGGATTGCCCACGGACCCTGAGCATGGGAAGGTTTTTTTAGCCAAAAGGAGTGCTCAGTGCATTGTGAATGGATAGCAACTCTCAGCTGCCTGCAAAGGCGCCCAGCCTCTGTGAGTGAGTGGCGCCCCGTGCCATTGGTGACCCCAGAAGCTCTGCACAGGCCCTTGGGGTGCCGCCAACCAGGAGAACACACCCTGCGGTGGAAAAGCTCTGCAACTTCTTGCCTATCAAATCTTGGGACACGTTTAATTTATAGGGACGCTTTTAGCTTGCTAGATTAGAGAATCCAGCAGAATTTTATTGCTGTGGGTTAGCAAATATATTTTATGTAGCAAAATATAAATTCATAGGAAAATCCACCCCAATCTTCCAATACAAGCCAATAAAATGTGGTTTAAGGCAGCGTAAAAAAAACATTGTTTAGCCAATAAATAAAAAGGGTTCTGAATAAGACAAAGGTAAATCATGCTTAAAGTGTGCAATCGTTTTGAGATTCTTTTGTAGGTATAAAAAAAGTTTCTATTTGTTGATTTTTTTTTCTCCTCTGATTTGTACAGGAGAATATCTTTTCTTTACTATTTGACACATGATGTTACATTTATTTTGGAGCTCCAGCCTCCACTAAGGTCAGGTCCATCTTACTGCCTCATAGTATCAAGCTCATCAGAACATGCTGCTTTTTTCTCCGGTCTGAGCTATGTGAAGGAAATGAAGCAGAGAAATGGAGAAAGCGTGGAGTGGTTGGGCCCCATTGCAGCTGACGTCTCAGAGAGCAGCACAGCTACTGGACACTCGCGTCACGGGTCTTAGCCGTCGGAACGTACAAAACGGGGGAATGGAAGATTTGTATTTTAGAAAGAAGACTTCAAAGATAATTGAGATTTCCTTTGATGCAAGATTTATTTTTCAAGGTCACAAGTTCTAGATGCTCCAAAGACTTTTGAGAATTTGTTTTACCCCAACCTCTTTTGCTGTAAACATACGGCCTATAAGACTGATCTTTTATATACCTTCAACAATGTGATGTTATAAATCTCAGAAACCCATCTTTAAATTCCAGTGCAAATACGTTCCTCAAGAATAGACCTTGTAGTGTGTAATTTCTGTACTGGTTTCGATGTGCCAAAGTGAGGAGAGCAGTTTCAAAGGATCACACGTGTTTAAGTTTGTAATGGGCTTCTTGTTAGAAGAATTTTATGACTAATATACTATTTCTACCTTTCATTTTTTTTCTAGAACAGTACTAGTTTAATGTGCATTTATTCAAGTCAGAACAGATTTTCTTTTCTCCTTTTGGAACGAATTACTGCTGAGTTCCTAATCAGTCTGTAGGGGGTGGGGTGGACATTGTGTAAGAAATTATGTGTTAAAAGTGCTTCTTTCTGAAAGACAAACACTGGAGCGAGGATATCGGTATTTTGATGACACTAGGAGAAACAATGTGGGATTCTGTAAACTGGCAGCCCCCTCCTTAGAAACGAAGTATGTGAAAGTGGCCTTCAGCTTCATCACAATAAATAATTCAATAAATTGGATTATCCGCCAACAGTCCTTTCATTTGAATAAAGTTTTGTAGACATTGTTCCATGACCAGGTAGATATGCTTCTTGCTGTATTAATACACATATATACAAAAAACACAATTTTATAACAGAGTAAAAGATATGTTCATTACTTTAATCACGTATGTAAGTTTTTCCAATAAAAAATGAAACCTAGTGCACTTCTACCCTTTTCAATAAGATCACAGTGTGGCGTAGGAATTATGTACGTATTGAATCGGCAAGGTGCTGAGAAAACAGTTTTGTAATAATCCCCTTGTTGTCTGCAAGAAGATAAAATAGTTTAGTACAGTTGACTTATGTTGTCAGAACTGCTGATTGTTGCACATACCACTTAATGGAGGTGTGAATGTATTTTAGAAAAGGAATATCACATTATTCACCAGGCTTTCTTTCCTTTTAAAGAATATATTTTCTTGGTTCTTATTTTTTTTCATATTTGCCAGTAATATATTGGGAAAAGACTCAAATTTAAATAAAGATTTGAAATTCTTGCCTATGCTCAATTGCCATTTTATGTGTCAGAGATTTTTATCAAAACAGTGTTGACCTTGATTCAGTGCTTTTTTTTTAATGGTTGAGATGACTGGGAAAATGCCCCTAAGGTACACAGAATGTATATGAAGTACTCTACCTAAACTTACTGTAATGAGGGCGAATTTATTTTAGTGTTGTTGGTTTTTTTTTTTTTTTTTTCAGAAATATGACACTACACGATTGTAAGGTATAATAGTTGAGAGATGGGCTATGTTTTAAAACAAGAGACTAGAATAGTTGACTGCTGAAAAAAAATCAATTTTAAAACAAGTTGGGATCATCTCGAAAATATTTAAATGAATACCTATTATCTAGTCAGTAATATTCAGTGGTTTAGTAGAGCCAACTAGAACCAGCTACCAAGAATCGATGAAGCTATCTCTCTTCTAGTGACACTATGTTGGGAAATTGAAGTCAGCTGTGGTGGCAATATTTAGACCACTCTGGAAATCAGCAAACACCGTCTGTTTTCTTCGGGAGAACCAGTTGTTAAATTTTCTCCCACACTCCACTGCTTAAATTACTTTATAAAAGGAATATCCATGATTGTAAATACAGTACAAGTGAACAGAACATCAAATAGAGACATGAAAAGAAGTTTTGCTCTATCCTACTAAATATGGGTGCCTAGGGTAGTGATTCCCTGGTGTCGAATCCTTGGAGCTACAAGAAGAAAGAAAGAGGATCCAGCTCAGTATGGAAAGTGATGGCTTCCTAATTTCAAGTGCAGGTGATAGACCAGAAAGTCAATAAATTTACGTATTTCCACTTGTCCACATGGGGCCACCAGCAGAAACTCAGACTGCACAAAGTCTTCAAGTTTTCAACTTTACTATGACATCTATTGACTTACAAACTTTGTTACCCTAATTGTTTCTGAATTACTATTTAAAGGTTTATTTATAGTTGATCTAATTAAAGTTGAATAAAAGAAAGCTTCAACTTACTCATAACTTGGGTTACATGAAATATATATGACAATAGATAAGGAACATTCTATTTACTTGATCTTTAATATATGGTAAGTTATTTTTAAATTATGATAATGTTTATTGTATGTGTGTGTATATATATATAATGGTATATGAAAGTTTGGCAAGAGAAACTAATACAATGTTAAATGACTCATCATCATAATTAAAAGAGCAAGAAAGGAGCAAAGGCATATACATTTTACGTGTAATTGAAATTGTTTCAGAGGAGTGGGATAAACCCTTGAGCAAAAAGGGAGTTATTTGATGAGGCAGGCATTGTAAAATTTAATTCCAGGGGTAATTTTTCAAGCAAAAACAAGACAGCCAGCGTGTGTGTGTGTGACATTCTGACACTTCTTCATTGTTACGCTGCCTGGGGCTGGCTCAGAGCTGAACTGGAAAGGACATGTACCCATTTGTGTATTTGTATGTGGGTGTGATTGTGGAGCATTGAGAAGTATGTCTGAAGTGACCTTAAAAAATCATCTAATATTTCCTTGTTAATGCCAGAATATTATTGTCATTTGGCAAGTGCCTGTTAGGCAGTAAGACCAGAAGATTTGATAGTAACTGAAGGGAGTAATATTTTATTTGCTTTATGAATGTAATTGAATTTAAATGAGAAGGATTTGGGTGCTAAGGGGAGAACATTTAGCTGAACTGTCGGAACAATTGCCTCATTTTATTCTCCTTCTGTGTATGCAATCTCATTGCCAACACAGTATGCAGTGTGAATTACCTCTGATGGGGTGTCCCTGGGCTTTGTCCTCCAGAGTGACAGTACTAGGGAGTCCCCCCAGTGTGTGGTTACTGAATCTGGGTCAGAAGCCAGGTCCCGCTCACTTCTGCGGTGCCCTGGGTGCCATTCTAATTCCCTGGAAATGGAGTTAATGACCGTCTTGTCTGTTTCAGAGGCTTGTTGATGCTCAAGTGCAAGTGTTGGGTAAACTGTAAGACACTGTAAAAATGGAAGCCTTTATTGTGGGAAATGATGGAAATCATGTAATGAGGTTGATTATGCAGGGGTGGGCCAAAGCAGGTTTACCGTTGTTTGTACAGAGAAAGACATGCAGGTTCCCATCATTACAATAGCTTTATTAACGATGTTTTGTGTACTCACAACTGCAAACTTACTTTTGCCCACCCTTGTATTTATTGTTATCTTGTAAACACAGATAATTTGTTTGGGGAAATATGCCTTAAGGAAAAACAGCAACAACATACAACTGGGAAGGAACAAAGAGACAATCGGCGTAATTAATGGAAGCCACTACCTAAAATCGGTCATCTTATCAGAACTGTAATGGTTGGAGTCTAGCCCAGACTACCAGGAACAAAGGCTATGAGCCTGGAGCAGGGATGACAAGTGAAGAACTATTCTTTCCCACTCAGGAGGACTGAGGTGAAGGTGAAGGCCATTCGAGCAATCCCAGCCTCGTGACAGATCGCAAACACTCGGGCACAGAGAAGGCTTAGCAGACAGTATCCAGTGCCAGTTAGGCCACCTTGAGATAGCCAGAGGAAATCAAGGAGATGAGGCTCCAGGGAATTTAATGATTTTGTCAGTCATGAGTGGCGTATGTGTGATGAGTAATTCATACACTTCGAAGCGTTAGAGTACAGTGACAGTGACTTCCTATGAAAGCCATCCTACCCTCTTGTGTTGATGACCCGGAAGCACTTCCAGTGTCTCACAGCAGCTTATGTTAGCCTTTTGTAAGTGGAGAAGCCACCGGAGATTAAAAATAACATACACAGGATACTGCTGCTTTGCCAGGGATCGCCTGTGTTGTAAAATGAGTGTTAATAAGACTTCAGCTCAACATTAGCTATTAGTTGTCTGGTTATTTGAATCTCATGTGAACAGGCATTATAAAATAATCTATTTATAACTATATGTGAATGTTGAGGAGCACAGCATACTCACACTTAAAAGTTTCTTTACACTTTTATTGAATTAATGAAATTATGCTAATGGTTTATATTTTTATAAGCAGGAAAATTATGATTTATTATCTTACTGACATTTCATGCTATATTTTTTTGTAAGTATAAATACTATGATTTTTGCAGAACAATTGTAACTTACCCAAGGAAACATGAAGTAAGTGGTAGAGATGAAAGAAGAAAAATAAAACCTTGATATTTTGCCAATTATGTTTTCTATTATCATAGACCCTCAAAAAATGAAATTCTGGTTTGGGAGGGTAAGAAGGGAGCTGAGACTCATTCCAAACTCAGACTCCCTGACCTTAATTAGACTTTGGTTTCCTTACAAAGAGTGTGAGACTCCTTTATTCTTTAAAAAAAATCTAAATGGAAAACGACATTAAAGTTGGTGTTCCAAAGTAGTAAGAAAACCAAAGTATACATAGTGCTACTAATCTGACATTTCATCGGTATGTTGCAATTCTTTGCTTATTCTCTCTGAGAAGGTTGATTGTCCCAAGAATGGACGGAATTGAAGCAATATGGCAGGCCAGATATTACGCGGGTCACCCTCTCAGCAGATGCCCATACTTTTTACTACACTGCTGACTTACAAGAGTGTAAGGCAAAGCCCAACAAGCCTTACATTTTGAAAAAAAGAAAGAAAACAATTTTAAAAGATGAAAAGCAGAATACCGTGGAGGTCAATGTAAACAGGTGGAGATGCAGAGTTGCACTATGGGCCGCAGTCAGCCCAGCGCCAGGCCTGTGGGATGCGGCAGGGTGCCCTCATTAACCTGGGACCCACGGAGGGGCTTACATCAGTTGAGGCTAGCTGTCCCACAAGCTCCCAGATTTTCAATCCAACATGAATGAATAATTAAAATTCATGAACTACAGGATGGTTCACAGGAACCCCCAAGTATTTCAGAAATTGTAACAATCAAAAACTTATAAAAAGAGAAGGCACATATAAAATGTTTAGTGGATCAAAGAGAATAAAGTATGAACAACAGAGTTTATTGATGATGGCGGTCTACTTAGCAAAGACCTGAATTACACATTTAGAAGTGAATAATGTAAGCTCTGAAGATAAAATGTCAATGGAGTGGATCTGTACTACACTTGACACTGAATGAGAGAGACTTAGTAAACTAGAAGATAGATTGGAAGAAATTACCTAGGCTGTGAGATAGATTTAAAAAAAATAAAGACATTGTTTTCAAAAACATAAGGAACGAGGATAAAATATGAAGATCTAACATGGCTTTACCCACTGTGATCTCTTTTACTCAAAATTTCAGTAGAATATTACATTGCCTCTGTTGACTCCCATTGTTGAATGATGGTTTACCTTTGGCCCAGGCCTGTCGTACTCCTGCCTTTACAGCAAGCTATACCCACACTGTACTGCAGAGCTTGGCTTATTCAGCTCAGTCTTCCATTTAACCAATATCATTATAAATGTACGGAGTGTCAATTCTAGCAAAAAGACATTGCGTGCATTCATCAAAACCTGTGGCGCACAGTGAAAAGTCAGTGGGGTGCTTAGTCAATTTGAATTAAACTCCAATAATTGAATATAGGCCCTGTGTTTAGCTTATCTTTCTCTCTAAGGTGTTTGGATGATTTCTCCTGCAGTTTCTGAAAGTTAAAGTAAAGCCCTGAATTTGTCTCCTGAAAGGAAAAGTGTTTACTTAGATTGCACAGAAAGGATGCAGTAAAATAAGGATGGAAGTGAAGAGGGTGGTTGTTTCTCTCTTAATACATCCCCTCACCCCTCGCTGCCCACGAGACTTCCACCATGTTTTCTACAGCCAGAAAATGTAGCCCGTGGAGGTATGGGTCATTCTCCGGTGATGTCAGTCACTAGTTCTAACCTATACCACTTCTAGGGGGTCTTAGATATCTTTGTAAGTTTTATAAAGAGTGCTGGACTGTGCTTTGCATTTCAGAGTGTTGGAGGAAAGAGGATCATTCAGTGCTATTTCAAGGTAATGATATATTTTTTCTTTTTTTGAGTATCAAAAGAAGGTCACAGGTGGGTGTGGTTCTTCGAGGACTTGGTCTCATAACAGGTTCACAAGGGCAGAGTGTTGTGATAGACACAGATCCCTTAGCTTTTGCACTTGCTTCCCCCACTGAGAGAATGAAAAACAAGTAGAACTTAGTCTTCTGTTCCTGGACAGGCAGCAGAGGCCTATAATCATGGTGCAGGGACCAGACCTAAAAAAGGATCAAAGGGTTCCGATTCATTTTTCTTAGTAGCCTGAGGCTTAGGCTAATTTATAGACTCTAAACTGAAGATAATTTGTGAAACAGTATGTAAGAATTTACAAATGAGATTATTTCTTATTCTTAGTATGTATTATTCCTTTCATTATACATAATCATATCAGGAGAGGTTTGAACCACATAAATAAATGCTCTATTACAGATACTTAAGAAACTTACATATATATATATGTATATTTTACCATTACTGTACCTATGAGAACATGTATTATCAGCATTTCAGCTACATGGAAAGTGAAACTCAGAGGTTCGGTGAATTGGCCAATGTCACAAAAGCATCTCGTGATGAAGCCAGGCCTTCAGCTGGGCTCAGACCACCTTTCCTTAACACTGCGAGGGTCCCTCATAATTGGGGGTTCAACAGACTGATGTTGTCATTTCGCCTATTAAACACGTATGCATTGACCATGACATAGGTAGTACATTGCAGGTAATTAAAGCTTACTGTTTTCCGTCCATGCTAATGATGTGGTCCCAGGAGGGAATCTTGAAACGTGATCCTTTAGCTCTGATGACCCCAAGTGAGAAAACATGTGAAATGGGTTTATAGTCACTTTTCTGTAGCAAACCTTTTTTTAAAAATAACCTGTCTAGCTACAAAAACTTCAACCATGTGTAAAATTAGAATAGCAAATATAATGAACTTCCAGGTACTTGTCACTCAGTTTCAGCAATGACCAATTAATTGATGGTCAGTCTCGTTCAATCTATACTGGTCCCCTCCACCATTGGTTTTTAACTTTTTTATGAATGATTCAATACTTTCCTTTGTAACAGCCCATGGACGCAAACGCAACCCAACAGGGCTGCCAAGGGACTCCTGACAGAGGGTTTGAGTAGCCGTTGAGCGCAAGAGGGAAGGGCTGCCGTGTGTGAGCAGGAGCTAGAATAGAAGCCGCGACCTCACAGTGAACACCAAGTGTCGAGCTCGCTGTCTTAGAGTACATGCCACCGCCAGTAACAGGCATGGGTGGTTTTGTTACCATAATGACCTTAAAACGTTGTTTGTAATTGAAATCTTCTTGAAGACTATTACTACACAAGCAAATATTTTAAAAAAAAAGATGTTTATGGTTCCTGAATCCATTCTAACACTAAGGAGAGATTCAGAAAATGTTGCTCCAAGGAGCATTGATTTGTGATTTATGGCTTATTTTTTTAAAAGTGTTATTTAAATCAGCCCTGGCTGGCATAGCTCAGTGGACTGAGCGTGGGCTGCGAACCAAAGCATCACAGGTTCGATTCCCAGCCAGGGTACATGCCTCGGTTGCAGGCCATGACCCCCAGCAACCACACATTGATGTTTCTCTCTCTCTCTCTCTATCTCCCTCCCTTCCCTCTCTAAAAATAAATAAATAAAATCTTTAAAAAATAAGTGTTATTTAAATCAGCCATACTTCATGTCAACATGTCTCCCCAGCTTCCACTCAGCTTCCTCGTAGCCAATCACTTATTCATGAGCTGTAGACGTGCTGAGTTTTCTTCTACTGCGGGTATGTGGTGGTCACACTACAGTGAGGCGGGTGTTAGGAGTACATGCCTACTGAACAGTTTTTTTTGAATGCCATTCCTAGATTACCTAAAACACAGGAAGCCTCTCTTGCTAAGTAATGATGCTCTTGTAAGAAATTTCATTTCTGTGAAGTTCAAAACAGACACTGAATTACAGTTTCGGGAGTGGGAGCCTTTTATTTCAGGACATTATCTAAAATGCCAGGAGCTCCCCCAGGAGAGAGCAAACAGGCCCCTCCCCCAGAATCTTCACCATGGAGACCAGTAAATAATATTCCTTAAATGGTAATGCTGAAACTGTAATGCTAGGGGTCCAACCGGTCTCTACAATGGGCAAGGGTGGCCTTATAATCACCAGTGATTTTACAGCACTTCAAATTGCCTTTTGCAGTGACAACATTAATCGAAACATTAAAATAACTAATAATAGTATGGATTCTAGTTATTGAATAAAAAATATCCATGAGCTCATGCTGGTATACATTGATACAAAAAATTAGGGATAAATAAAATTATTTTCTTAAAATCAAATAAACAACCCATAAATATTGAAGGGATAATGAAGTTAGGAATCAATGATATTAGTACCAGTGTATAATGTTTGTTGATGATAAACGTATTAGTTACATACTCTCGGGATTTCTTCTCACAACATATTTATTATAAAGGGACAATGAAAGTGTTACAGTGGAGAAGTCTGGTGGATATTGCCTTAATCAGCTAATGATCGGACCACCAGGATACATTGTTACCAACTGCATTTTTTTTTTTAGACTTTATTTATTTATTTTTAGAGAGGGAAGGGGGGGGGGAGAGAGAGAGAGAGAGAGAGAGAGAGAGAGAGAGAGAGAGAGAGAGAGAGAGAGAAACATCAGTGTGCGGTTGCTGGGGGTTATGGCCTGCAACCCAGGAATGTACCCTGTCTGGGAATCGAACCTGGGACACTTTGGTTCCCAGCCCGCGCTCAATCCACTGAGCTACGCCAGCCAGGGCTAGCCAACTGCATCTCGACACGATGCACTAAGAGGGAGACCAGTGTTACTCCTAACAGACAAGTCTCATCTCCTTCTCGTGGGAGACTCATAGTGTACACCCAACCGGGGAAGCAGTCTCCAAAATAATGAGTCCATATTGTTTTTAAACGGCGAGATCAGAAATTTTTAAAAGCCAGTGAATTAAAGATTAATTTTCAGATTAAAGGGAAACAAAGAGCTATAGATGCCATACGTCTGCTTTTGGGGTTAAAAGGCGCTTGTAAATACGTTTACGAAACTACAACCTGAAGGCCAACTTAGCCTCTGGCGGACCACGAAGGGGGATTCCCTTTACCTGTTTGGGGAAAGGAATCTGTGATTATGGCGGAAGAATATTAGATAGAAGCGGCATTATCTCAGTAGCCAAGATAAACTGAAATGGATAATTAAATAAAACATCATAAGCAACTGTACTCGGCAACGCTCATGCAGACGATGCGGACCGGGCTACGGTTTCTATGGTGATCGCCAAGCTGCGGCTCAGCCCCGACTTCTTTTTCCATGTGACAGTCTGTTTTTTTGTCCTAAAATTCTGAGGGATGTTTCGTTTTCACCAAACACAACATGTGTTGGCAATGGCTAATTTTCCAACTAACTATTAGCTTTTCAAATAAGTATTTATAACGTTTGTAATGAGCATGATCACTTTTTCCCTGTGATGTGACATAGGCTTTCTGACTGGATTGGTATAGATTCGCTTACTGGAAATCTATGTGTTATTTCAGACGAAGAAATTTTCTTAAGAAAATGTTGGCTGAGAAACTATAGGGGATATAACAAAAATATGTGAGTTTTAAGTGGCCTATTTATCACTTATTGTACTGGTTAATAAAATAGTAAATGTCTTAATGGGTTGAGCCCTTGCTAAGCAGAGGTTCTTTTTTTTTTTTTTTTTTTTTTTTGCTGTCAAACCCTTTCCTTACAAAGCCAGAGTATATGAGTTAAACATTTTATAGTAAATATTCTAAAGTAATTCAAGTTATTATACTTAATCAGAGAAAAAACTGACAAATTACTCTTTAAAAAAATAAAATACAATGGGGGGTGTCCGAACCTTTATCTGCTTTAATGGCAGGCAAAAGACAAGGCATAATTACAATTTCATATGCAGTTAATACTATTAATATCTTTAAATATTTTTTCTGGAAAGAACCTTAAATTATCCCTTAACCTTTGATGGCATTATCAACATGTATAATGTGCTCATGGCTTTATTTTTGCTTTGTTCAGTCTACCTTCTCGAAAAAATGAAGATATTCAAAGGGATAACTCTCCTCCCTGTCTGACAGCATCTGATTCGCAGTCAGGCTCTGCTTTCTTGAGCTCTCCCCCGAATCATCTAACATGACTTCTACGTCTTTGCTAACACCCTCTCGCTGAGATGTCCAGCAGCTGCGTTGTGCTGAGTAATTCAGCCCCGTTGGGATGAACTACCGGACAGTCCCGTAGGGCACTGACAGCGACACAGCAGAGAATGATGGAGAGATGAGGAAGCAGCTGGAAGAGTATTGAGGGCTCAGGGAGTGTTGTTCAAGGATGCGATGATAGTGCAATATTCCTGGGAGCCTACGGAAGGGGGATAACTTCAGAAGTTTCATCTCTGGGGGGAGGGGGAGGGGCCGAAGGCCTGGGGGGTTGGCTTCAGATAGGTAAAAGGGGGGTCCATGCACAGTAATGTGAGGGAAGATGGGGCATCCTGCTGCCAGCACGGGTAGCTTGCGAGAGAGAGAGAGAGAGAGAGAGAGAGAGAGAGAGAGAGAGAGAGAGAGAGAGAGAGAGTAGTGGGGACAGGGGGCGTTCTCTTCTAAGTGCTTTTGTTGTTCTCCCTGGACGAGAGTGTGCAGTCATCAGCAGGAAGTGAGGAGGAGGAATGGCAACCCCAGGGCTGAGGAGAGGAATCGTGAGAACAGTTTCGGGGAGAGGGAAGAGTAAATGCATGGGGGAAGTGGAGCAGGACCCGGGTTAGCAGTGAAAACTCAGACCCTTGAAATTATGGCTCGTGACCAGAAACCTAATACACCTGTGTCTGCATCCCCACATCCCCACACACACAATATAAGTTTAAAACAAAGGTGGGTATTGATCACCTAATTCCTGATTTACTAAGATTATCAAGACTTTCTCTCCCTCTCTCTCTCTCTCTCTCTCTCTCTCTCTCTCACACACACACACACACACACACACACACACTCACTCACCCCTTGAGGTCGGTTTGTCAGAAGCAGTCATTAGGAGGGATGGCATGGCACCAGCATGTGCAGCGCCCCCTGCAGGTAGACTCCCGGGTCCAAGGCCGATTACCTGAGAGATACTGGGCAAGAGACCACCCACCTCTCTGCGGCTGAAAGGGCGCCTCTCTGCAGCTGGCATAGCCATCGGATCTACTTTATATGGATGCTAAGAGTTAAATATATTAATCCTTACAAAGCACTTAGAACAGACACTGCATTTAATAAACAAACAAAAATCTCATATCCTTTTCCCAAACTGTGTGAAGAAAATGAAGTCAAATGAGTGGCATATCATCACGGCCTATTTGCTAACATGATTCTTTCTGGGGGCTGTTAGGACGGATCACAGTTCACAAGATCAATGACTTAAATCATTTGACACTGAAGCCATTCATGACCGAAAGCACTCCTTCCATCTGCTTAAGAATTCTGGCACTATTTCTTCAAATTATATCCAGAAAAGTATTGACAGAAACTAGTGTGAAACGTTGGAGAAAATTTCAGTTCTAGATAATAAAAAAAACAATGAGTGATTCCTGTATTACTATTTTGGCCAATAATAAGGGTAAAAGATTCACTTTTGGCTATTTTTTATTTCCATGAGATCCTAAGATAGCATTGTCCAGCAACTTTGTACCCACCACCAAAACAAAGCCCCTTTAAAAACAGAGTATCTTAAAAAATAAAAACAAAATAGGTTATTTTGAATGTGTCCACTTAACTGACATGTCTTTAAGAGTTATGGTGAGGTACCGTAAGACAAGACAGCCCTGAGGTAAAGGTGTAAATTACTACGCATCCCTACTTTACTGATCTGGTTTCAATACTATCTTTAAAAATATTAAGATATTTAATTTCCTTTGTACTTAAATATTTATTTTTGTATGGCTAAAGATTTATTTTTAAAAAAAATTATGTTCAGAGTCTAGGAAATCTTAAAAGATCAGGTCTAGTGAATGAAAATTCTTTCTCCCATCTATAAAAATACAATAATCAGACTTCTACCTGGCTGGCATAGCTCAGTGGATTGAGCATGAGCTGGGAACCAAAGTGTCCCAGGTTCGATTCCCAGCCAGGGTACATTCCTGGGTTGTAGGCCATAACCCCCAGCAACCGCACATTGATGTTTCTCTCTCTCTCTCTCTTTCCCTCCCTTCTCTCTGTAAAAAAAATAAAAAAATAATAATCAGACTTCTAAAAGGAATGATTTTTCTTAGGGATTTTATTGGCCCTGACCTTCACACACACACACACACACACACACACACACATATATATATATATAAAACTTCATATATATGGCATTCATATATATATATATATGACATCATATATATATGACTTCTTGAAAGAATTAAAACATTATGTGGTACTCTTATTACAAGAAAGCATTTGGCGCTGCCCTCGTCCAAGGTTGTCCCAGCACGCCTAGCTCAGACACAAAGCATAAGACAGAGCACAGTGCCCGGGACCTGTCTGGGTGCTTCCCTGGAAGAGCCCAGGTCTACCGAGGAGAAACAAGCTTCTGTACCACCAGACATGGCATTTATGTGCACTGATCTCTCGTTCGAAATGTGTTCGATGAAGGATTAGTGGAGTGTTGTTTTACTTTCAAAAATGTTGTTCAAAAGATCTCCTTTGACTTTTCAAAGAACTTTGCCCTGCTTCACAGGCGATACCCACAGAGAAAGAAAGTCGCTTTGTGTGATATTACATTGCACTTCACAGTCAAGGGCACTATAAGGATTTGTGAATTATGTAAAAATTAAAACATTCCCTTTTTTTTCCCTAAGAACAAATAAAAGGTTATTTATTTCAGCTCTTCCTATACATTTGCCCTGCTAAGGCTAGAGATGATGACAGAAGTATTAAGAAGACATTATTGTAAATGTCTTGATAATTATTCATTCATTTATTTATTGTATGTATGTAGAGAGTAAATAGAGCTTAATAAGCTAACTAGGGTGAAATATGTGAATACAGAAAAACAATAACTTCATGCCCTTTGGGATATTATCTTTCAGGAAAAATACGTTCTAACCTACAGAAAATTACCTTTCTGGAAAACAATTAAATTAAAATGAAGAAATAAAAGAAACTTTAAAAGTTATTTTAAGTGATTAATACTGAGAACTGTTTATATTTCCAGCTTGTAGGTATCGAGGAGTCACTGAGCTATTTTACTCATTCTGACAATGCAAACGACTGGGATTTGGAGTTTGTCCATGTTTTCAACACCACCCAGCTACTAATGAAAGAAAATAAGCTGGATGGCAAATAATCACCTCCTTACATATGAATGTTTATTGCATTTTGCTATTATAGTCAAATTGGATTTCAAGACTTATTTCTGAATAACAAGCAAGGTAGCAGTTTGCAAGCCAAGAGGTTATTGTCCTTTCACAAAATGCTAAGATAGTTATATAATTAAATTATTTGTGTTTCAGAAAACACAAGGAACGCCAACATTCCTCTTTCCTGAAATTTGGTCATGTGACTATTAAGGACATTATGTAAACAGCATTTGTTAAAAAGGGCCCTAAAGGGATCTTACTGTGTTTTGTTCCTAAGAAAGAGATTTATCTAAAAGACTCCACAAAGTTTATTGTATTAAGGATTTTTTATATCTTTAGAGACAAACTTTGACATCACACTGAAAAGACCTGATATGAATACTCATTTTTCTAGCTGCTCTTCTATATTAATACAAAAGAAATCCCTCTATTTTTATGGTTCAAGTTTGTTTTGAAGCTGCGGTTACAGCTCACTTTTAAAAACTTTAGTTCTGTACAAAGTTCATACTTTTTCAAGCCGTGTATTGATGATTTTGTGCAGAGCAACAGGATATAATTCGAGGGTTTGTACAATAAAGCTACCTGAAAATTAATGTATTTTTTGTGCATTTCTGCAGGTATCCTTCATCTTTGACCTTCAATTTCTGGATGTCTGGTTGTGGAATTTCAAGCTTTGTGCTTAAAGCTAAAATCAAATAAAAGAATTTAGTTTTTAATCGCACACCATTTGCTGGCAACACAAAGCCCTTTTGAACACTGTGTGTGCGTGTCCCCAGTATCAGGATTCCATGCATGGGTGCCACAACCTCTGAGCAACTCAGAACGAGGAGGTTGTGTTGACAGTTGCCTGTTACTCACTGGAGAACGGTTAACTTAGATTTATGAAATTTAGTGCACTTTGGAAAATGTAAAATTAAACACAGGAGACTAAGATATAAATTGTGTTCTACAAGCAAATAAACTCAGCTCTTTGAGCTCTAAAATAAGCATAAAATACACAGAGGGCTGAAAGGAGACCATTGTGAGGGCAATTGCCAGTTTTACAAGGCTGTCTGGCCCCTTTGCGACTTGCAAATAAATGGTGGTTCACGTGACCCGTGATTCCTTTGCTCTGTCTTGGGCTTTTTTTTTTATCCCTTTTATATGATAATTTCCCAGTCCAGTCAGGGAACAGCTAAGCTATTTTGGAATAATTTTGATATAAATGATATAAAATGTGTTAAGGAGGGGCTGAGTTAGAGACAGGATGCAAATTGTATTCTGAAGCTGTGCCTGCATTTTGATGGTGGAACATTATAAATAAATCAGACAACCATAGAAGAAAACCACATCAACCTAAAGAATAATGACAGACACTGTAAAAAAAAATAGTTCAGAAGTACCCGGATAGTCTATTATTTGGAGTGAATAACTGAGATTTTCAGATTAGCGTTGTGTCTACCAAGTATATTTCAATTTTGGATGGACTGTTTTAAATTCATGTATCCATGCAATGCTCTCTGATACTCACCATGTAATGGCATTTAACAATTTAGGTAGAGCACAAAACATACATGCATAGTAACTGTATGTAACTGTATGGAGTAGTGTTATGCTGCTTATTTTTATCAGTGGAATAGTAACAAACAATGAGCAGAAAACCCAGACAGGTTACAGTTTACATCACATTCTTCCCAAGTTCAAATACATTCATATACACTGAGGCCCGTGTACCCACAGAGCGAAGGAAAAGCAGAACATGCCCAAGTGTGAACACATTCAGTGGTCTCAGGGTTTGCTATGAAATGTGTGAAAAAAGTCAAAAGTCCTTAATTCAATTTAAAAGATTTTTAAACTACCTTTTGCATGGATTCTCAATTACGTCATCAACATTCTAACCAGCAAGTGGTCTTCAAGAGCCCTAGTTTAAAAACTTTCATTTAGAGTGAGAGAAGATAAAGTTGTTAAAATGGAGATGACTCCCTTTGCCAAATCTTATGATTAACAAATGTGCTTGCCCCTTGCACGTTTGACTGTGGGTTAAAGAGTCTGGAAGTGAGTTTCACGTGTGTGATGGACTTAACTACACGGCAGACTTCTGCGGGGAAGGGAGGCTGCCCTGTCACACCGCCTTCCACTCGATAAACACGAAGACACACTTCTGAGTTGCGTGTGGTAGATGCCTGAGGGTTACTGTGTCGAACAAGCCAACCAGTAGAGAAATAGCTGAGACTATTAACATAATTAGAATAAACATTGAGGAATTGAATAAAGATCCACTCCTTCCTGAGTATTAAAGCAGTGGGCCTTAGGTCCAGAAGAAACATCATGGTATGAAATTTTAAAAGGCAACAACAAAAACAACTCTATGATGGAGTCGTAATAACATTCGAGGGAATTATGATCATGGTGTTTTGTCACACATGATTGAAAATTTTAACACACGTTATACTGTGTGTAAAATTGCCTGAGGACTTTCAATTTGGTAATATTGGAATAGCTTATATCAGAAGAAATTCTCCTGCAGATAACAGTTATACACTCCATAAATACAGCTGAAGTCATCCTTGGAAGTAGCAAACAGAAGAAGGAAACCGGGGAGAATTTTTGGCTATTGAAAGAAAAAGAGCCCAATCAGGAACATTTCATGGTTAAGTTTTGAAATCAAGCAATCTGATCAAGCTGAATATTGTTAAACTAGTATAAACACTGAGAATTAACAATAAAATAATAGATGTGACTAAAAATCCCCAAGATGAAAGAAATGGATATTTAAAATAATCAATTAAGCCAAAGGAAGCTGAGAAAGGAATAACAGAAATAAAAAAGAGAGGTGGCCAATGGAAAGCAAATATTGAGATGAGTGACTTCAACCAAATAGTGTCAAAATTATATTAAATGTAAAATAGCAAGAACAATCCAATAAAAGGCAGAGGTTTTCACACTGAATTTTGAAAAAGACACAACTATATGCTGTGTATGAAAAATGCACACTATCAAATAGATAGAAGATGAAAGTAATAATATAGAAAAAGTTATATCATGTATATTTTCCACTTACAAAGCTTATGTACATATATCAATAATGGCAAATGCAAACTTTAAAGAAGTCTTACCAGAAATAGATATTTCATAATAATAATAACTTAATTCATCAAGACAACATCAATCAAAAACATTCTCATCAGCCTTTGGTGTTGTTAATGTTCTGGATTTTGGTCACTCTAAAAGGTTTGTAAAGGTATCTCATTGTTTTAATTTGTATTTTCCTGAGGCATATAATATGGAACACCTTTTCATACCCTTATTTGCCATTTCAACCTCTTTTTTTTACTTCATCCCTTTGGTTCTTTAAGTAAAGTATTCCTCAGCGTTCTTGCAGCTGTCTTTTCTTTTCTTCGAAGTAAATATTTTTTATATTAATATAATGCTTCAACTCCGGGCCTCCATTTTATTCTCTGAATCTTCACCCACACTTCCAACCCACCATCTAAAACTAGATGCCTCAATAGACCTCAAATTCAAAATGTCTATGGAAAAATATATCACCTTTACTGAATGTTTTGCCCTAAGCTTATTATTCCTATTTTCCATAACTCAGTTAATAACATTCTTTAGGCAGACAAAGCAGAAATCTTTTCTTTGCCTGCACTCCATATTATACTTCACCTCGTAACTAACCTGTCACCAAATTCTGTTTTACCTAGGAATGCTTTTAAAATTTCTGTCTCTGCAAGAGCCAAAATGCATAAAGAACTCTCACAACTCAACAACAAAAACAAACAAACAATCCAATTAAAAGTGGACAGAAGATGTGAATGTTTTTCCAGAGACGATAGAGAGGCCAACAGGTACTTGGAAAGATGCTCAGCATCGCTAATTATCCAAGAAATGCAAATTAAAGCCAAAAATGAGCTATCACCTCACACCTGTTGGAACAGTTATCACAATAAAGACAAAAAGTGAGTGTTGACAAGGCTGTGGAGAAAAGGGAGTGTTCGTGCACTGCTGGTGGGAGTGTAAATCGGTGCAGTCACTATGGAAGACATTATGGAGGTCCCCTTAAAATTAAAAATAGAACTGCCATATGATTTAGCAATTCTAAAACTGGGTATTTATTCAAAGAAAGCAGAAACACTAATTCAACAATATATATGCGCACCACATTTATTACAGAATTATTTACAATAATCAACATATAAATGCAACCTAAGTGTACATCAGTGAGTGAATGATTAAAGAAATTATAGCATGCATACACACACACATTAATCTCTTGGGTAAATCAGTAATGTTTCTGCAGGAAGATCCATATTAATATACCCTTTCTGCAGGGAATTAATTAGCATCAAAAGTTAGGAAAGCAGACACAATTATACAGATGCCATTCAAAGTGGACTGCCGTATAGCCAAATGGAAATAAAAGATACTATCGTTGAGAAACTTGTAAACCTGCAGAAATGAGCCCTTGGCAAGCCAACTGCCCAAGGGCTCTGCTGAACATCACCTCATACTGATGCCACACAATGTGGAGGAGCAAAACCCATCACATTTGCGAGCTGGATGTATTTCTTCCACACTTGCATACAGCACTCACATGCAGTGCGTGATTCACACTTGGTTCGTGTCATGCATACAGAGGCAATGTGATTGATCATATTGATGCTATATATACTAGGCCCTAGATGTGAAAATAAATATTAATTTTGTGAACTGTAACATAAGCTGGAAAGAGTGTTTGGGATCAATGCTTTCAGATCACCACAAAAGAGAGCATTTTCATGTAAAAATGAGGGTACATCTAAATGTTGCTGATTTTTTAAAATATATTTTATTGATTATGCTATTACAGTTGTCCCATTACCCTGCTTCATTCCCCTGAGTGTTGCTGGTTTTATTGAAAAAGAGGTCTAAGTGACCAATGAGCCTGCTGCTCTGAATTAAGAGTTAAAAAGAATCACTCAAGGTTTTTAATACAATAGAATATCGGTCTCTGAGTGTCCTTCTGCTCAGAGTGCTATTGCAAGGAAATCCAACCTCATGAAAGACGGTTTTTCTGCTCCGAAGCCCACCGACTGGAAAGGTGAGGTCAAAGGGATTGAGCGGGCAAAGATGAGGTGGGCCACTTTCTATGCAGTTTTTGATTACGCCATTCATTATTCATAAGATATTCAGAAAGGATTCACAATGCCATGGTATCGCCAGTTTCCTTCCTAAGTAATTTTTAAGTATTATACTCAAAATAATATTAAATAACGGTTCATCAGCCAAACTGGAGATGACTTTGTCCCAGAGGTCTGTGTCTGAGGAAGAGTGGTCTGCAGCCATTCCCATGGATTTCCAATGCTCACGTATCATGTGAACGGGCTGGATTCTCTCTCCCCATAATGATGATGATTATAACTTATTGGTGCTGTTCTTTGGGGAACTTAGAAGCTGGCTGGCTTTATTCTGTAACATAAATATCTTAGAGTCACAAACAGCCATGACTCCTTAGCAAGAATGACATTATTTTATAAAACAATGTATGCTTTTTCCTTCCCTTTATGTAACCTTTGAGATATGTCTCTCGTAATTCTACCTATCGCTGGTAAAGGTTGTGTGCAATACTCTTTAATGCACAGTATATCCTTGTTTGAGCCTTGACTTAAGGCACAAGTTTAAAAGGCTCAAGGTCATTGCTATAAGACTATTAAAATACTGACATCTTATTTCACATGAGCCTAAGATGGCCAAGTATAATGAGCACTTTAATCTCAGCAGCTCCTCCAAAATTGCTATTAACTGAATATATTTTGTCATGGAGTTGTAAATTTTAAACTCTGTGGGTTTTATTTTGTTTGATCCAATTGCAGTTGATTTACTAACTTTATTTGTATGTCTAAGTTTATTTCAGCTCTTTTGGTTTATGATATTTGTATTCCCACAATATTTTAATCCAGATATTATAAATTCCTGAAGAGCATCATGCCTTTCCATTAAAAACGTATTTGCTATTAATTAGTCTTATTGGTTAGGATCTTTGCAGCTCCATTTGAAGTCATTTAAGGTGGAAATCAAACCATCTAATGCTAGAATTTTCCTCTATTTCCCTCACTATTCAATACACCACCAACTGTTCCCCAGACCCATAACAGGTACTTGTACAAGCCTTTCATAGACTGAGGTGCCAGGGCCCCCAAGCTGAGCAGAGAAGCCAGATTCACAGTGACGAGTGCTTTACAGTGAGTGGCACTGAGAATTTCAGCACCTCCCCCCCTTACTCCTTTCTCCCGCCCTATCGTGTGCCCACCTGCAGGCAACCACTGATCTGTTATTCTCTGTGCGTTGTTTACATATCTAGTTTCCATGAGTCCTGTACTGTGTCTTCCTTCTTATCAAGCTTATTGCATTCAGCCCAGAAGCTTTAGCATTCACCCATGTTGCTGTGTGTATTCATAGCTTCTCGCTTTTATTGCTGAATATGGTCTCATTGTGCTGATATACCCCATCCTGTGCAGGGACAAACTGTTTCCAGCTCTTACTGTAGCAAATAGAGCTGCTCTGAACATTTGGGTAGAAGCCTTTGTGTGGACATAGGCTCTCCTCTTTTTTAAGCACAGTGCGTGTCCTGAGCTGGGTGGATTTCGGAAGTGACAAGAACCTGGCGACAAGTAGTCATGGAATTTCCCATCACCCCCTCTCCGGTAGTGGATGAACACTCCAGCTGCTCCGTAGCCTCCCCAACACTTGGTACAGGCAGTCTTTTAAGTTTCAGACATTGAATTAGGTGGGTGTACATGAGAGCTACAATTTTATTTTGTATTTATCCAATGACTAATGATCTCGACCACTTTTTGTGTGCTTTTTTTTTTTTTTTTGCTAATCATGTATCTTCTTTGGTGAAATGGCTGTGGCAAATGTTCAGCTCCTTTCAGTTGTTTTCCCTGCCCTTCGCTGCCTGAGGTCTCACATAATGAGGGCTGTTGCTGCATATCTTTGTCCTGTTGTGTTATGGTTTCCGGTGGAAGGGTAAATCCAGTGCCTGGTACTTCATCTTGGCCAGAAGTGGAAGTTCTTATCTGCACGATTACATATTTAGCCTTCTTGCTAAGAGTCCAGGTACAGTTCACCTACACAGTAGTCATTTAGACTTAAGTATTTCAATACTTGGTTTCCTGATAGGAAATCAGATAGGATGTTTCCTTTCAGGCTTCTCAGTACTGCCATGGAAAGTGCCCCGAGGGCTGTACCTGGTATTGCATTTTTATTATGTTTATTCATTTTCCCCACACTTGAGGTATAAATAAATACGTGCACTTGGGGTTTTTACACTTATTCTGAGCTCCATCACTAGACACGTGGACTTTATCCTCTCCTATTGCTGGAGCTGTTACACCATACATTTTTACTGTATCTGCATGCATTTCCCAGATGCCAGCTTTGGATCTGTTTAAAGAACTATCATTAGCTTTGTTTCATGTCACTGATTATCTCCTGTAATTACTACAGTCAGATAATTTGGTGTTTTCCATAGTTGAATGCATTTCCATGTGGCCCAGGCAAATGATTGGGAATTAATAATTAGCATCCAGAGGGGAGGGGGAAGGGAAACTGGGTAACAGAAGGTGAAGGGATTAGCCAAAGCATGTATGCATAACTCATAGACACAGATGACAGTGTGGTGATGGCCAGAGGGAATGGGGGTGGGGGCCGGCTGGAGATGGTCAAAGAAGGAGTATCTCTAACAGCTTCAATGATAAAAAATAAAGTTAAAAAATAGATAGATAGCATCCAGGGCCAATGTGCTTATGGTCCACCTCCCTTTAGAGAATACACGCACACACACGCACACACACACACACACACACTTTGTTAGGGCTGCCACATGTGCTGTAAACTGTCCCCCTTAACACTGTAACAGATGGGTTCGCTCTGCAGGCCTCAAGCTGAAGGGATCTGGGTGATTGTTCGTAACCATGACCTTAAACTACAGAAAATATCATCACAACAAACAGGAGAAAAGGACTAGAGCGGTGAAAGAAAATCAGCTAGAAGCTTTCTAATCATAAAATGTCTAGATTTTAAAATTCTATTTCCCATGCTCCTGATCAGCTATATATCATGCTCTGAGCCTTAAGTATTATCTCTCTGCTTTGGGTCTAGTTCCTGGATAACTAACCTATAATCTGCCTTTTCTTTGGTCAAAGGGAATTTTTATTTTTTTCATTCATTCTTCCAATGAATACATGATAGAAATTTACCTCAAAGCAACGGACTTATCAAATTAACATTTTCCCTGAATGAGCCATGTATGTGTGGTTCCAACCTATCACCTCTTCCTATTTTCACAAAGATAGCTCAGAAAAGGTTTATCTCGTTGGGCCCTATCATACTGATCATGGTGAAACATATATGAAGGAGCTAAATACAGACCTTATCATGTATCTGATTTTCTGTATTCCACGGTTTTTCTCTCTCACTAAGGAGGTATCACATGTCAGTGACTCTCGAGAAATGACAGAAGACCAAACTTGCTCAGGTCATCAGACAAGCCCAGAGAGACCAGAAATAAATGAATGATAGCCTTTTTGTTTGGGTTTTATTTTATTGTGGGTTTTTTTTTTGCAAAATGACTAAAGGTTGAGTGGAATAATACTTGCATTTCTGGGTTTCACGAATCTCAATGGTTTAGCCCCATGGCTTAATTTAAACATTTTAAATCTAGCTGAGATTTGAGGGTCAGCTCTAAGTCTGAAAAGACTTAAAAGTTTGGTCAGCTCAAATCTGACTGATCGGCTCAAAGAAATACTTAGATGACATATTTATATCATAAAATGTCTTCACCTAATAGTAAAGGCTATTGAGAGAAGGACATTATGAAGTATTCATTAAAATGAAATGATATTTTCTAATATGGGTTTGCAATTATTATGATATATCTGGTAAATTTGGTTATATTTTATGGAACATTCTGGTGGCTAAACACCTTAAGTAGCTTTCTCTGTAGGGGTGGTTCTCAGGGTGTGGTCAGTCACTCAGAAGAAGCAACAAACAGCATCTGCTGGGAACTTGTTAGAGGTGCAATTCTTGCTCCAGCCCTCCACTGCTCCTTGTTCCCGCACCTAATGTATCAGAAGCTCTGAGAGCAAGGCTAAGCAATCTTTTAACAAGCTCTCCAGGTGATTCTGAGCAAGTCAAAGTTTGAGAACCCTGCTATAAATAATCGTACTTTGTTATTCAGCAAGTCTGAGACTGCCATAAAACGATGTACCTGGAAAAACATCTACCATTTGTTAATTACTTTTATTCAAATAATCTTGTGAGTCTCTTCAATGGAAGTCCTACAAAAAACTCTGTGTGTCAAACCAATTTAAGAATGTAGTCGAAATAGATCTTTGTAAAAATGAAGTTGTATAATATCAAATGTAGGATGACATAGCAAAGTCCCATGCTTTATAGCTTAATTTAATTAGATTTTTTGGAAAAATTTAAGCAAAATAGGCTAGTAACTATAATATTTTCCTCTAAATTTATTTCATTGCCTTAACTTCATCAATCGATACTGAGTGTATTTAAATATTGGCATAGAAATGGCTTTAATGGTAAAAATCTGTTCCATGTAAAATAATACATGTGAAATATATATGCCCTAAATGATGAGAAAAATATAAAAGAAGGTTGTCCAGTGATGGTGACAAAGTTCAATTAGTCTATAAAATTGTTATTTTAAGACAATAGCTGCTATCAGAGTCATTTTAACAAGCTATTGATCTCCTCCATCTTTTCTCCACCTGTCAGGCACAGTTTATATTTGGTCCTTTCCTTGTCTAGAAAACAAGCATCTCACAGAATCCAATTCAATGTACTGCACTAAAAGGGTAAAGTCAGTACAGTTGATCCCAACACTTAGCAGCTTTCAGCATACTGAGAAATGAGAGCTATACAAATCAGAACTCTGACCAATCCGTCGGAGTTTCCTCGTGGATATACGGCACGGGCATGAATCTACAAAGACAGCAGTGAGCGTTAAGCCGTGTTGGAGGCACGTGAAGAATTAATAGATGTGACTCACTCTCGGCAGCGGGCTAATCATTTCTGAAGTGCCCTAGCACATCCCAGCTTTCTGTCTGCGTGTGCGTTCCAGTCTGTGCATAAGTAACACAAGGCCGTACCCAGGAAAACCGCAAACCATCGCCACACAGCAGAATTTTCAATAGCAATATAACTCTGGTGTCGCCCTCTTATCCTCTTACCTCGCCCATTTTAAAACTATTTGTGTTGAAGCTTACATTGAAGGAACTGAAAGACACGCCATGTTCTCCAGGGGGCGGAATCCCTGGAGTGTGGCCCAGCTTTGGACACTCCCTGCAGACAAAGGGGCAGGGGCGATGCACTGAAGACAGAGGGAGGGCCATGCTGAATCCGGTAAACTTGGAATCCTTGTCGGACATTGACTTACTCTCCTCTTTGGACAATTAAATCAACCTCTCTTAGTCTCTGTTTGTTCTTCTGTAAATGAACCTCAAATGCTTACCGGGAGAATTAACGTTTATGTTGGTTTCTTGCTTTCCTGTAACCCTCAGTACCTCCCGTGGTGATTTGATGTGGCTGTCAATAAAGCCGGTTCACTTGCAGGACAGCGGTCGGTGCGTTTTCATGAGTCATTGTTTTCTCTGAGACAGTGATTTTAATCTCTGATTCCCTTACTTTGGTGCCGCTCTGCTTCTGCAGTTTTAATAAGTTTTTGCTGTGTTCTTTCATTCTCACAGAACAGAAGCTAACTTTTCACATCCCTCCAGTATTAAATATTTAATGGTGTTTGAATACTAGCTTCTTAAGCATATATTAAATCATTCTGTAAATAAGCTAGTACAAACCATAAAGACTTCCAATAGATACTGAGAAAAAAATAAGGAATTAAGTCCACTACAAGCTAAGTAAAGTCTGCAGGAGATTTTATATGTCGGGGGAGGGGATACATTTCCATTTATTTCCCTGGAAAAGCTTTTTCTGCTAATTCCTAATGCCCATAAAATGCACTGAAAATATGTAGGTCCTGTATCTAGTCCTTCTAATGACTGAAACCTTTGTGACGCTTTCCAATACTATGATCATTTTAAACAACGTTTGAAAACTCTTTATGTTAATTGCTCCTCCTAATCATTTACTTTGCAGGGGGGCTGCTTCCATTTGAAAAGAAGGATGCTCACCTTCTTTGAACACACACTCTCTCCTTAAGTCTTCTGGTCGTGCCTTCTAGTTTTTCATGTTTGACTTCGGCTCAAATATTTTTTTAACTACCAGATGTTCTCCAGCCCCTCGCGTACGATGCACAAGTAACACCAATGGGGGGCGTTTTCCCTTAGTCTCTTGTTTCAAAATTCAGATTGTAAACGCTGGCTGGTGTAGCTGAGTGGATTGACGGCAGGCTGCGAACCAAAGTGTCGCAGGTTCGATTCCTAGTCAGGGCACATGCCTGGGTTGCAGGCCACGGCCCCCAGCAACCACACATTGGTGACTCTCTCTCTCTCTCTCTCCCCCCCTCTCTCTCTCCCTCCCTTCCCTCTCTAAAAATAGATAAATAAAATCTTAAAAAAGAATACATTTAAAAAAACAAAAAAATTCAGATTGTCTAAATGTTGTCAAATGCTTCAGTCTCTCAAATGCCGATCCTGTATTTTTATTTTTAATCTTACACACTCTTGATTCTGGCGCATGGCCACATTTCCTACCTCCTCTCCCCCCAGAGACACAAGGTCAACTCCCGTGTGTGTGTGGCTTGGCCGAGCAGTTTGAGTGTCGCTCTCGCAAGACTGCCGGAGTGACATGAAATGATAACTTATGCTTATAGAAACTTTCATGTGTTCAGAAAAATAAATGCCTGGCACGCCATCAAATACTTGTCGGTATTTGTTAGTCCTCCACTCTGGTTTAATGTGAAATTTCTGGACAGCTTGTCTCCTGTATCTTTTTTCCTGTGTGGAGGTCCAGACGAGTGGGTTTGATTCATGCCGACCTTCTAACACGGCTTTGTTGTCATGGTCCCCTGGCGCACGGGTCTGCGTCTGAACTGAGCAGCAATCAATTGATCTCTGAGCAGAGAAAATAGAAATGGAGCGAAGTGAGGGATGTGTTAAAGGGACGCATATGGTTCCCTGTTATATAGGTATGTCTCTTTAGAATCGGAACTACAAACACGCGGTGTAGTGAGCCAAATGATAATTTATAATGAGTTCTAACTTATGGCAGGGCCTGGGATTAAAATACCTGTTAACATTATATATGTTCCATGATCTCTGAATTATTATTGTTCGATTTAATCCATGCATTGTTACCACAGAAATTTATTAAGGGATAAATGTTATTAATCACATTTAAGCTTATGTTCAAAGTAATTCAACATTAGGATGTTTCATAAGCTTATTTTGGAATCTCACACACTCTTAATTTGATACTTAAACACAGCTTTAATTTGATACTTAAAACTAGTGTTTTTAACTGCTCTGCAGAAATCAAAGGGCAAAATAAATATGGATTTAGCAGCACAGGAACTCATAACTAGATACACAGATATGGAGAAATACTAGATTAGCACTCGAGTACCTGACCTCAGCTATGGTGAAGGTCTCTTCAAATGGGAAAGTCTGATACACCTGAGTCACTGAGGTCAAAGCCCGGGGCGGCGGGGGGGACCCCGCCTTTGTTCCACACAGGAAGAGATTTCCTGCCGTGCCCTTGGCCCTGGCTGTGCTCGAGAAGCGTTCTCTGGGCTCCTCAAAGCAGCTTTTCATCCGTGCACACCTCCTGCCCCTCCATCTCCCATCCCTCCGTCTCCCGTCCTCACCTGCCTAGCCTTCTCAGGTAGGAAGGACAGCCCCATACTGTCCCCTGTGCAAACTCTAGATGGGAATGGTCTTGCCGGTCAAAAAAAAATTAATCTTTAAAATTTGGATATATGCTAGCCATTCTAAGACAATTGGATGTGAAAAAAGATTGTGCATTTTGTGGTAGAGAGAAATTAAAATATTGGTTATCAGTATATGCTTAATTTCTTGAATTTAATGACGGTAAAGCAGCTACTGATAACTAAACAATTCTTGTCAGCTGACTTGCTTGTTGGTTTTCTCTAAAATGCTGATAAATGAAACAGAGGAAATGCACTACATTTTCCCCTGAAATCATAGGGTTCTCTGATGGATTGAATGAACTTAAAATTTAAAGGTGTAATGAATCCGAAATGACCAAGTTATTAATGCTATTCTGAAAAGATGTAAAGTGTTATATAACTGGTTGACTTGCACCCACTCATTCTAATCATTTGTGCACCCAGTGCCCACAGACACACAAAAAGAAACTTGGATGGATGGGAAGTTACCTGGCCCCCACTCACCGCCCTCGTGTAGTAAGCAGAAGGACCCACTAAAGATGCCGGTGCCCTAGTGCCTGGAGCCCCTCCGTGGATCACCTGACATGCTAAAAGGCACTTTGCATATATAATTGAGGTTCCTGACTCTAAATGGTGAGACAATCTGATTCTTCACAATGGTCCCTAAAAGGAGAGAGCTCTCTGTGGCTGGCATCAGAGTGATGTGGCAACAGGAGCAACCAGGGTGATTAGAAGAAGCACGGGAGGGTCTGGTCCCCCAGCGTTGGCAGGGGCTCCATGGAAAGCATGCAAAGCGTGATTCGGTAAGAATCACGGACCTCAGTTCTACAACGGCCATGTCTGAATCCTACTGACGTCTTCAGAGAACTGGGACCTGAGTAGATTCCCCCTCGTCTCTCCAGTGAGAAACCCAATCCTCCCAACACCTTAATCTCAGGCTGGAGACCCAAAACTAGGGGTGTCAAATTCATTTTCACTGGGGGCCACATCAGTCTCACAGTTGTCTTCCAAGGGCCAAATGTAATGTCAACCCCTTAACAGTTAGGGAGTAGTTGCATTTATACAGCCCTAAAATTACTTCAGCCCTTTGAAGGCAACCACGAGGCTGATGTGGTCCCCAGTGAAAATGAGTTTGACACCCCCACTCTAAATGGAGGGCCCACTCAACTCACTAAACGTCTGACCTACAGAAGCTGGGAGGTAATACATGTGTGTTGTCATATGGCACTGAATTTGTGGGCAGTTGTTACAGCAGCCAAAGGACATGAGTGGCCTTGCTTTGGGGAGCAGGCATTGTATGGAGTCACCAGAATTCAGGATAGTGTGTGGCCCCCCGTAGTAGGCATCCGACGCCCTCACTGTGGTTGGCTGCCATTTGGTGGGAGAGGAAAGGATAATTAACGTATATGTTGCTCTCTCACCTGGGAGCAGTGCCTCCGAACCCTTTGTGACATTACAATAACCACAGAGCTAAAAATAAAGTCAACCCCAAAGTTGTCGTTCCAGGAGGGGTAGTGCCCTGTGTTTTGACTCATCAGTCGTGCTGCCACCCCACCCGGCTCCGCCTGAACCTGGGCTGTGAAGCGTGACTTTGCTTCACAAGGTTCTATTGCCATGCGATGTGTGAGCGGAGATGTTGCAAAATCAGTTCGCAAACGCTGCCAGTTCCACGAATTTGCCTTCCAACTCTGATCTCCCTCCTGAGTCGCTCCCTTCCCAGGACTTCCCTTGAGGAAAAAAGTCCTTATTGATATGAGAGAATACTGGGTGGGTCCAGAAGGTGAAAGGAAATCGGGAAGGAAAGGTGTTTCTTGAAATCCTGAGCAATGGAGCCCGTGGCAGGCACAGATTTCTGACACTGATGATGCAGCGAGAAAACTGTAAAATCAGAGCCATCTAAACCTTGTACTGGTCTAGTTGTTTTCACCTGTCTTTTTACATTGGCTTTTGTTTTCTAAACGTTTTTTTCCCCAAGCTGTTGTATATTTGGGTTGCAGAACAATTTGTTAGAACACGTTTTATTTTTAATGTGCATTATTGAAAACAATCTCAATGAAGCTCATTGTCCACTTCATTAAGGAGGATCACTTCTCAGGAACAAGTATAAAGGGCATGTGGGCAATAACGGGGGGGGGGGGGCGGGGGTGGATATAGGAGGGAGGAGGGGAGGGCTGGGGGGTGGGCTGGAGTGGGGGGAAAAGGCAGAAAACTATACTTGAACAACAATTAAAATTAAAAAATGCCATATGGTGGGAAAAAAAAGGAGGATCACACCACCCGGTGCAAAATAAAATCAAATAATACAAAAAAGGAAATGTTCAATGAATTTGTTTTATTTGAATAAATAATTGAAGACACTTTTTTGTGAATCAAGTACAGTGTTCCTTGTCAGATATCTGATGAGGTATCGTTCATTTGAAAAAAATATTTTTAAAATAGATGTGCTCTGCCCGCAACACAGACAGGAGTGTCACGAGTGTGCTAAATTCTGTAAAAAACACTGTTGCTTGTTGGCCTGCAGTAACTGCCACTAAATCCGCTATACCCCTTCACACGCACCCCTCCCTGAATTTCATCCCCTGCCACGTTTCCGTCAGTGTGCTCGTTTACATGAAACGGTCACCTGTCCTTGTTGTTAAATAGCACCCTGAACTGGGAATTTAAAGACCTCCCAGTAGCACATCAGAAAGGTTAACGGCAAATGAAATGATGCATTTCAGTGGTACTGCGGACTTCATTAAAATTTAGTGTTCGTTATTGGGCTTTTCTAAGGTCACAAGTTCCAGTGAATCATTTGATTCCGCCCTTGTAGTTTCATTGATAATTCCAAAACTTTGTTTCAAATATCTCCTGTCAGCAGCTTTCAGCATCATGCTAATGACTCAACATCACCCAAATATCAAAGAAGGGGATCTCTGATATGGAAGTGGGGGGTTTATCCATCCAGATTAATCTGTTTCCTTTCAAATTGGCTTCCTGGGTGAATCAGTCTCCATTCATGTCCCAGAAGCCTGCATTGTGAGCATGTTTTCTCTAACAAGACGACTTTAGTTACTTAAGTGATATAGTAAGTGTTGGTGTCAAATTCTATAAATAACACATTATTTACAGAAAATTCAAAATACAGAAAATGAAAAATGGAAAAATGAAAGCAATGCATTATCTCTTTGCCTAGAGAGAACTACTACTATCATCATTTTGATATATGTCTCCAGTAATTACATATAACTAAGATCATACTGTGCATATAGATTTCCAATTTCTTTTCCTTTGCCCAACATAATGCATGTTTTCCCTTTTCATTGATCTTACAAATATGTGAACTGATTATCATATCTATGCGGCACAATTTATGTAAGCATTTCCCCTTTACTCAACCCACAGTTATTCAAGTTGTGCCATTGTAAATAACATGGAAATACTACATGACTTTTGTGTATAAAGTCTTCTCCTAACCTTGACAGACTGGTGGAAGTCTATACAACTTTTTCAAGCTCAGGGTCTCTATGGCCCATTGACCCCCAGCTCTAGGAGGCAGTGTCACATGACTGCTGCTCTGTTATGTAATTTTAAGCTTCAGTGTTGCCAACTGGATAGATGAGTATTTTATTATTTGACTATGCATTACAAGGAAAACCATGTTTTGAACTGGTGATTCATTATCTTTAAAGGGGTTAATGATAATCTCTTGTTTACCTGACTGATTTATTTAAGTGATTGTTAATCTTCTCTATTATAGAGAAGATTATATTCTCTATTATAAACTTTCATAATATCATGTGCCTCTCGAACACAGTAATTTTTGCATTAATACAGGCCATTCTTCACTTAGCATCTCTCATTAAACTGCCCTATGTGCTTTAAAGGATGAACTACACCAGTTTTTGGTCATCCAGGCAGGTCTGAGTTTCACGTTTCCTCTTTAACAGAACACATAAATAAATAATTTACAAATGCCCATGGCTATCACTGGGATGGAGCTGGAAACGTCAGTGACTGCCCGATATTTTTTTTTCAAAAACATATCACCCTATAAACATATTTATGACTTTTCCAGGAGTCCTGAATAGGGCTCATGCAAATAGGTTGGCTTTGACATTGAAACCCTTCTAGTACTTTCCTTATCAGTCTTCGCCAGGACTCGCTCCCACAGGGCCATTGTCCCGCTCAGTGCCGGCCACTTTGCGTCCTGGAGACTAGGGGAGAACCTACCATGTGATCAGGAGTTAGCCAGCTCGGGGCGGGCTAACTACGCGAGGAGTGCTGAGCACATCAGCCTGTGTGGGCCGGGGTCCAGTGAGGAAACTGGAACCCCGCTTGTGAATGTAAACTGAGGCAATGCAATGGTAATGCACAAAGGTGACAGAGGCCTAGTGACAGGGTCCCGCCCTGTGGTCCTGCAAGGGGCACAGTGCGGTGGAGTCTGAGCATGACCGGAGTTATCCGAGGGTTAAGGCAGCTTGAGCTGCCGCCGCGATGAGACAGGAACAGCTGTCCCCTCTCCCACCTTCTAGAGTCTTTTCTCTGGAGACCAGTGGAGAGTCAGGCCGCCAATGGGGCTTCCCACAAAGGAGCCTGAGGAGTACAGTTTGTAAGGTTCCGGTCCCAGGGCGTAGAGCAGAATATAGAAGAACGATTTTGTAGCTAAGAGTTCAATAATCTTCACATATAGTAGTCTAAAAAGGGCAAGATGCTCAAAATACTCAACACGTCCAGACCAGTTAGAAGAGGTGGGCCTGGAAAAGTAAAACACTCAGGAGGAAAAGAAGGCGCGTGCAGTTTCCCCGAAGCCCAGAAGGGGGCGAGGGTCTGTCTGATGTAGCCGAGAGGCCTCCTTAAGTGAGGGGAGGGAGTGACAGCTGGCTTTGGCCCCACGTCGAGTATCAGTGACATTATGAAGGTCAATTTCACTTCCACGCCAGGAAATCAGCAAATACTGGAGCAGGTAAAAGAACAAATTGTTATGGTTAATGTGAGCTTTAAATTGAGTAAGTTTGGAGAGGAACAAATATGAGGAGACTTTGATGAGGAAAGAGCGCTCTTGCAGAAATTACAAGTATGTGTGAGCTCAAGAAGGCTTTTGACATAATAATCGCGGCTGGTGCTTGCAGACGGCTTCTTACCAGACATCTTACAGATGAGGAAACTGAGACAAGAGAGTTTGTTCCTTGTTCCCAGGCATAAAGCACAAAGGGAAAAATCGGTCTTTGAGATGAGAAGACGTTCTTTCTATGGAGACACAGAACTGAGAAGCAACTGGGTCCAAAGTAGATATAAATTAAGGGGAACTTGTCATTGTCATTTAAATAATTGTCACGTCTTTGAGCGTGATACTGATTTCACCCAGCTTCATCCCTGTGCTGTCACATGAACCAGTGCTAGCTTGGAGCATTTCAGGTTTTGCAACTTGGCGGACAGGATTTCTTATCTCACCTGCTCTAATTCGAGTCACTCTCGAAGACAGTCTCCATCTGATCTTCCCCACAGAACTGTGAGCATCTGGACTCACGGGGACCCCTGTTCGCATTGAGGCTTCAGTTCAACTCAACCGCCGAGTCTATCGATTTCCTTTTATCACCTGGGTGACATTCTGACTTCTTTTTTACACTGAAGATACAATTAGCTCTCTGAACAATAAGCAAAGGCTGTTTTTTGTTTGGTGGCTTAGAAGTCATGGCGAGTCAATATAAAAAGAACACTGTTTTCTTGAGTGACCTACATCTGCTGAAATTTATTTTATAGCTGCATTGACTGTATTTTCCGAATAAATTTGGCACATGTAGCTAACACACAGAACAATACAAGGCTGTGTGTCTTTCATGTTTACATTTATAACCACACCAATAACTAAAGCAACATAAAAGTTGTACTTCCAGAATAAGAATAAGCATTGTGCAATTATTATGATCTCTATTTATATCATCAAAGTACAAATTCCATATCCAAAATGTATTATTTCTTTTTTAATGCCTATTCTGTTATTAAGTCTAAATATTTTAATTTTTTATTTATTTCTTGAAACCTTTTAAAACGCACTTGAACTCACTTTTAACAAGAAGCTAAAAATAAAAACCAGGACAAAGAGAAACCTGAGGAATGCAAATATCCTACCCCAAATGATGATTTACTTATTTTCAGAAGCTGGGCTTCAAATGTGATTGTGAACAATGCTGTTGGATGGTGACCTTGGCAGTGATGCAGTAAAGCCTTTGGAGTCTGGGTCCCCTGGGCCAAGTTCTGAGTCCCTGAGAGCAAGTGGATGCCCGGGTTCAAATCCCACCACCAGTCTCCATACTGGGACAGCTGAGCAAGTTATTATATTTCTCAGTGAGTTTATTTCTTTTTTTAAAGATTTTATTTATTTATTTTTAGAGAGGGAAGGGAAGGAGAGAGAGAAAGAAAGAGAGAAACATCAATGTGCGGTTGCTGGGGGCTGTGGCCTGCAACCTAGGCATGTGCCCTGACTGGGAATCGAACCTGTGATGACTGGTTCGCAGCCCGCGCTCAATCCACTGAGCTACGCCAGCCAGGGCTGAGTTTATTTCCTTATCTTTGGAACAGGTAAAGACAGAAATCTATCTGATAGGGCTCTTGGAGGATTAAATGGCTGAAGAATATAAAAACTTAGATGGGGGCCTAGCAAAGTATAAGTTGCACTGGAGGCCAATAGCATTCATACCACAGGTAGGATACGGAAATGTGGAAGGTCATTCCTGACATCTGGGAGTGTGTGCAACTTTTTGGTCAGTGGATTGTCTGATATGACTTTTGTCATATCAAGTGCGGGAAGGTAGGGATGCTTTAGTTTAGCAAAGTTCTGTCTTAGTTTTGATTAATTTGCTGGCTCCAAAGCCCGGCCTTCCTCCTGAGATAGCCTATCTCCTACTCCCCTGTGTTATCTTAAGTATATCTAAGAACCATGGAGTTTCCTGGTGACCTAAATGCAGGTGGCATTTGTAGCACAGGGGTCAGGAACAAAATAACCAGCCGGTTGCCTGAGAGACAGAGAGAGAGGTGGTTCAGCTTCATTTAATTTACTAAATCATCAAGTGCCTTCCTGCTAAAGATTAGTTTGTTTGCTCTTGTAATTTTCACTTATTAGTGTGAAGAGTATGTCATTAGTGGAAAGGATGATTTATGATGATAATAGGCAGAGCGATTAATATGCATACATAGTCAAAGTAAATATTTGAGGCATTCTTACTATCTCAATCAGCCTAAAAGAAACAAACCATGAGAGTCCTTTAATCAGCTTCGTCCATGACTCCGATCATGGGCCACAACAATAGCCAGGTATTTACTTTAGAGTTTGGGGGAATATTAAGTCGAAGCATTGCTAAATGGCTTAAGAGAGAGATTTTTCTATTTCCTGATCTGTCTCATTTCTTATCCTAAGAAATTGGACATGGAAGGAGGTTGCTGCTCCCCTGCCTTCTTTCAAAGGCTTTTACAAGTTAAGAAAGAAGGAAGAATGGAAGAGCCTTTGTGAATTGAAATGTTTAGCTCAGCTTTTTAAAATCTTTTGTGTTGGGTTGCCGATTACCCTGCTCGCTGGGGCCGGGGAGAAGTGAATCTCTCTTTTGTTCGGTGGCTCTTCCTCTTTCTGATGCCAGATTTAAGGAATGTGAAAACGCCCCATGAGAAATGAGCACGAGCTGGAGGGAAGACTTTCCCTGAGCATTCAGGACGGTTGAATGTAAGATACCCTTGTTATTTCAACACTATTTAATGTTTTCTTTTTCTCTCTTGTCACACCTTCTTTTCTTCAAGCCCTGGATGGAACTCGCTGCGCGGTGGACACAGCACTTGCCGTCCAGCGCCCCCTTCAGGAACCAGGATGCATTTTCCCATCTTCTGAGCGGGCCGCCAGATGCACAGTTGGTATTGGTGTTGCACCTGCTGTTACTCTGAGTGTGCACAAAGTCCAGAGTCAATTCCGAACAGGAAGAGATACACGTATAGAAATGGTAGGTCAGGTGAGTCATTCCTTTACCTGTCTTCCCGTCTCCTGAGAGGTGGTCCAAAAGCAGCAATAGAGCATTCCAGGAGGAGACAAGGACATCGCGGCCTTGAGAACATGAAATTCACACGCGCGGGAAATGTGGGTCAAGGTCCGTCTTACCTCCCTCCCTGCTACAGGCGCCCCAACTCAGAGCCGGGGTGTCTGCCAGACCCGCCCCCCTAGATACCCCTGCTCTAACCCTGCCTCATCATCACGGGAGACTGGTTTAACCTCTGCTCCCCACAGCCTTTATGCTGTGAGTTTTCGTCTTCTTTCTCGCCTGGTTTCAGGATTCAGTACATATTTGTACGGGAAGGGATTCCATCTTTGAGAGACCCCCGAAGTCCGATGTGTTCTCTCTTGAAACTGTCAATGATCACAAAAAGCGTTGCTGCTTTCCCGTCCTTAGTCACAGCTTCCTGTTCCGGCAAAGCTATTTCTGGCGTCTTTCTCCCCACACCGATTCATCGTGTGCCCCAGAGGGAGAGCTCCTTGAGAAAGTCAGCTTGCCTCCGAGGCACTTTCCTCTTCGGAATCTTAACACCTCACTCTTTGCTTCCTTAGCCCTGATTTAAATATACTTTGCACCATTTTCAATGTTTATGATTTGTCTTAGTGAGACTGTTGGCTTGCCACCACCATTCACTCCACTGTCCCCAAAGTCAGGAGTTCTGCTTTGCCCAATGTTGATCTGTGTGTGTGTGCACGTGCATGTGTGTTACATCGGGCTGATACCAACATGGTGATTTCTATCAGGTTCAAGTTTGAACACAGTGGGCCACCCCACATGGGCTAAAATGGGGGGCTGGGGGCACTCACTGCTTGCCAGAGCCAAAAAAGTGAGCACATGAAGCTCTTTGGAAGGCTCCTCTCCCAAACTGTGACCACATGTACCAACAGCCACGTGAGGACACCGACTCTGGGGCACATAGGAGGGCAGGGCCGGAGGAGCATCAGATAGCTGGGCTCCCTGACACGGCGGAAGGTGAGCTAGTTGCGGCGTATGAAATCGACTCCTTAGAGAGTCCCTTTGACCGGTCACTACCCGCAGTCAAGACTGCGCTGCAGTTGTTGCTCACTTGCTAGCTTTGTTTTGAGCCTCTTAATCTACACATTGCTACAGAAATGTTTATGTCTAACATTGTGCCTCTAATTTTTCTTATGAAATCATACCAACATTCTAGAAAATTAGAACTGAATCACAGAGGTCAAAGCTCTATTTCTTTTATGAATATAATGAAACTCAGGGTGAAGAATATTAAATAGCTTACTAAATATCATATATCCTTCAGGGGTAGGATTGGTGCTGTAACCAAGTTTTCTGACTCCTAGGCTAGGAATGTTGCTTTATACCCAGAATTCCCTCCATGTAGTATGTGATATGTAGCCTCACCAGGGTTAATCTGTAAGTACCGACTTTCCCCTTTGGTTTAAATCTGAGCCCTGATTGTTGCCAGTACTCAGGCTGCCTCCTTCTTGCTGCCTCCTATTCACTCATTTAAAATAAACCATAATAACAAGTATCTCACTGAAAGAGGACATAATGCTGAAGGTAGATCATGGGAACCCCCATGAAAGAATATTTCCAAAAAAATTGACAAATGCTGTACAGACTGTCTAATGTGTAATTGCACAGAAAACTGCTACCATAATAGAAAACAAAACAAAGCAAAATGATTGCAGCCATAGTCCTGTTTACCAAGTCTGCCCTGAGCTGGAATATCACATCACACAGAGGCAGTACTTAAGTGTCTCCTTCTTTAGATCTCTTTCCTTCCCCCTCTGAAAATAGGCACATGCCCACTCACAACACAATATTCTGTTGAGCTCTGCATTAGCTAAAATGTAGGGTAGACGCTAATACTTCATGAGAAAATAAAATCAATTGCGGTGTACAACTTCCACAAAAGTAACATTCTCCTACATTTGTCAAAATCCCTTTCTATGAGCTTAGAAGTTGCTATGATACCATACTCCAGACCCATGTAGAAAAACTACATTATGGGGTGACACTAGGTACCTTTGTTGTATAAATGACACTTGACTGCCTTAGGCTGCACTTATTGGGCCATGTTACTTCTGTACTAAGACTCACTCCGTGAGAAAAGAAAACTAACGTCAGGAAAACAAAGTGACACAGCCGGAATCATCGACCAGACCATTAGAATAAAGTTAGTTTGGGCTAAAAAGAAATCTAGCTGAAAGATAACTGAGTTGTCATTTTAGTAACTCTGGACCTCAATTCAATGCTATAGTCATGTGACTTTTTACATTAAACTGCTGACTATGAAGTGAATGATTTCTGAAATATTGATGAGTATAGGAATAGGAAATGTTTTTCAAATTCTATGGATAACTACACTGCTATAGATTGGATAAACAGATACATGTTATATAGAAAATGGCATTGATGACATTCACCGTCCTTCAGCATTTCTTTCCTTGGGATTAAAGCCAGGGATACCGTTTTCTCATCGTCCTTGCAAAACGCAGAATGGGTGCTGAAATTTAAAAGCTGCAGATACTATAACAGTGTTTCCTGTTTATGTCTTTTTGTTCTTAGTTCTGAAAATGCTTTAATCATCTGCTACTTTGGCAAAACAAGAGTTTTGCAGTGCTGTTTAATCTTCATGACTTCTGTCTTAGTTTAAGATCTGATTTGCATTCTTTGTGTCAAGGTTTGCTTTTGCTTAGTTGCTGAACTCCATAGGTATAAAGCCAAATGTAATAATATTCAATCTGAGATACCCCTAACAACGCACCACACTACGTGCAAATGATAAAGATTCTTATTAGAAAAATGGGTTTTCCAGATTTGCAGTGAGCACAAAAGTTACGTAAAAATCTGCATTTCACTAGTTTCCATCCAGAGACTTTGACTTAATTCATATAATGCTTTGAGACTTCAATAAATAAGGTGATAGTATCTGATGCACTTGATTGGCATATAAAAAACTAGGTTTCGTCACCTAGATTCTGACCTCGGTTCTGGTAGGTTGAAAAAGTCTTGAAGGACCCAGCAAGGCAAAATCACACACACACACACACACACACACACACCTCTGGTATAATAAAATGCGTGTGTGCTTATGATTCTGATAGACCAAGTGTCAGCAGAATTTTTCCGCATCCCGCTTCTACAGACTAAAATGATGACTGCTTTCCCTTCCTATAGCTGGCGTGGTGCTCTGAATTGCCACTGAGTTCTAGATAATTTAGCGAATGTCCTATGTAAGTATAAAGTAGCTATACATTTTGACAGAATACCAAAGATATTAAAAACTGCACCTGAAGTCTCGTAACAGAATATCTTGACCCCAATCTAAGCATGTAACAATTAATTATCTGTAACAGTGGCTAACGGAGCTAAAGATGCAGCCGACATCCTTGAGTAGCCAATTCCAACTAGAACTGCACCCTCTGAATATCTGACGGTACACCGGCGGCAGCTCATTCAGATAGGTGTTAAAGTTTCTATTTGAGACACAAGGATAATGAGACTCAGAAAGGTTTTACTTTCAAACTCACACTTTCAAAAGTGGTTTTGAACAGTTACTAACACCTGGTTTGTCTGAAATCAAAGCACACAGTCTTCCCACGACACTCTGCTAATCAATGTCGGAATAGCACGCCCCAGCGCGCCCTGGGAAGGTGATTCTGAGACACGGTGCTTTTTGTCCACTTAACTGTGCGCACGTGCTGCAGACGGGCTTTCTCTAAGAAAACGGACTAGTGTGTAGTGGGCACCTGTGTATTCCATGTCTAAGCCGATGCACTTATCAGAGCCAGATATATGGGTATCTACAAATTATACCAAAGTGGATACTGACTGTATGATGTCCATGCCTCATGTTTTTTTCTGTAATGATTTTCTTTGCATGTTTCATTTTCTCAAGACTTATTTGATTCCTGATGTTGACTTGGCGAAGAGGTTTAGGAAGAGTAAGAAGATGAGCTTGATCCTAAGCAATGACAGTGTAGTGGAGAAATATGTTTATAAATAGTTACGGTAGAAAGGGGTCCCTCTTCTCTTTCTTATATTTCACATTTATGTCTTTTTTTCCTCCTGACATATTGTCCTTATAAGGAAGGGAGGTTGACAGAATTTTGAGGAAATAAATGGTTTTTAATACTCTCATACAATCTGGTCAGCCCATCTACATAAAATCTACATGAACCAAAACATGTTACTTTATGAACAAAACACACATTATAATGTGTACTCTTTGATACATTACTTTTCTCAAATAATTCTCATGACAACTGATCCCTTTACATGTTGTTTGGCATTTTTTTTTACCCAGCAAAAACTCTGAAATATCAATTCCAATTCTTTAAAACGAAACTCTCAAGTTTCCGTGCCTCCTTTTACCAACGCCGAGGGGCGTGCTAGTTTTCGGAAGCGCACAGTGTGATACGGAGACGCTCCTCCGAAGCATTCACTGGTGGAGCGTCAGCACGGACTGAGTTTGGTTCCTGATTTTTTTTCCTCCTTGTGAATCCCCTTGGCTCTCCCTTCAAGACTTTTTCTTGTCACTTCTACTATCCTGGATCAAGATACCAACTCCTCTCAGCCGTTTTTAAAATTACTTTATTGTTGCTTGATTACAATCATCTGCATTCCCCACCCCCACCCCAGCCAATCAACCTCCCTCCCTTGCTTCCAGCCTCCCCCTTGGTAGTGTCCACGTGTCCTTTATAGTAGTTCCTGAAAACCCTTCTCCCCACTGTCCCCTCCCTCCAATATTTTATACTTAGGCCTCTGATTCTATATTTCTTAACCTTTCATCAAAACAGGAAGATCAGACTCAAGAGAAAGTATAAGCTGTAGGTTTGGCCTCCAACTGCTTTTCCATACATTGGACCTTTAAACCTCTTCTAAGTTCATATGGATAGAAAGTATTGGGCAATCAAACAGAGAGGCGACAGTGAGTGATGTCACAGGGTGTTGCTACTTCTGTCACCCCCAGATGCCCCTGGTTCTCAAGCTGGCTGTTCACACTGGACTTGGAGCATCTGGGCTTCCAGCAGATAGCAGATGGTGGTAAGAGAGGTTTACTCCAACTGGTGACCAGCTCTTCCGCTGTAGCTCTAGGATGGCAGTATGGTGGAGGTGGCAGAAGAGAAGATGCAGAGATTTATGACATCATGATTTATTCATAGAGTTACCAAAGCCCCACTGAGGCAGATGTTTTAAGTTGTCAACTTTTCTTTCTGAGAAAAGCTAATTTAAGAACCTTCCAGAACGTAGACTGAGCAAGAAAGCAAAAACTGAAGAAAACTTGCATGGTTTCTTTAGAAACTAGCTTACAGTTTCTAGCAAAGATAAGCTTCAAAAATGTTCTCTGGCAATCCTCTTTAAACCTACCTCTCGCAGCCTGGATGAATTTTCGCAGAAGACAATGAAAACGGAATTGAATGTTTAATTCCTGTCAACTTCATTTTATTGGAAAGATAAACAGGACAGTGATTGTGTGATGGCCTCAGGTATTTTCCCATATCTTCCTTTATAAGACCTCAACTTGGAATGAAAAAAAAAAAAAAAAAAAACAAACCTGAAACTGAGAAAAAATCCCTTTCCTCTTCCAGAAGAATCTCGGTTCATTTCATTTGCTGGGTTGGGCTGATTGACATTTCCTATTGTGGGACGGAGCCGAGGTCCTAAAGGGACACATAATTACAGAACCTAACTCAAATGAGCAAATAAATATTTATTTAGCATCCCCTGTGTAAGGAGAACTGAATCTAGAGTTACTCCGTCAGTTAACCTAAAGACACTATGCATTTTTCCTCTGTTCTTTTGTCTTTTTTCCTGAGGCAAGACAAATGATGATCAGGAGGCTCTTTTTTTTCAGAGAAATAATTATTTGGTACATTGTCCCAGCAGTCAGGGCAAGAGCTGATGGCTCTTCCAACATCTGAAGGTGACACGGGGAAGGGTCAGCGTAGACCTGGCGTGGCCCCCACGATGTGAGTCAGGGCACTGTGGTTTTCCTCGGAAAACCCTAAGTTACTGTAAACAGGAATTCTTCCCTTTCCTGGGCATCACACAAGACAATTTTCAGCACTAATGAATTGCGTCGGCAAATTACTCTAAAGCTGAAAATCAAACAGGTTTTCAGAGTTAACCTGCACATTTGAGTTTTAGGTAAATTTTAATTTCACCCTTTAAGCTCTTGTTCCCACTAAACGCGTGCACGTGCGCGTGCACACACACACACACACAAATGTTAACACAAGATCCGTCTATAGCTCGGGGAGTGGGGCTTGTGACAGCAGCGCGGAAATACCACACATTAAGGGGAAGCAATTCACCACGAATGCGTTTCCTAGCGTGCAGTGGGCAGGTTGACGTTTATCAGGTAATTATGTTGAATTTTCTCCTAAACCTTTTGTTCCCCGGGCGGCAGCATCTTTTGCGTGCAGCATCATCAGTATGCCCTTCCCATACATCACCCCGTGACAGCCTCCATGGTGCGCTGGGGCAACAGCTCATCAGAGCGGCCGTGCGCTGCGATGATTTATCACAGCAGCCGGCGTGTCAGAGGGAGGCCGCGTGATTGTGCGCAGGCTGGGAGCGTGCATGAGCGTCGGGCAAGGACACAGTCGGGGGTGCAAGAGCATCCCCAGACACCTCACCTGAGCACACATGTCCTAATCCATACATGGGGTATCTGTGGGCATTCACCTGGACGCCTGAGTGCCGTTAGTCGTCCAAATATTTTCTTCTCTTTTTTAAGATTTTATTTATTTATTTTTAGAGAGGGAAGGGAGGGAGATAGAGAGAGAGAGAAACATCAATGTGTGGTTGCTGGGGTTCATGGCCTGCAACCCAGGCATGTGCCCCGACTGGGAATCGAACCTGCGACACTTTGGTTGGCAACCCGCGCTCAATCCACTGAGCTACGCCAGCCAGAGCAGTTGTCCAAATATTTTCAATAAGCTTTTACAAACCCTTTGTGAATATAATTCAGATTTGTTTTTATAAGATAATTTCTGGTTTTTCAAGGTGACATAACATTGAGGACATTGCTTTATATTAGGGACACTCTGGAGTTTGTCCCCGTCCCATTGTCTAGAAGGGTGTGCAGCTTGAAAAATAAATTATTCTGGAAACGGCTTTCTTATGTGAGGTAAGTTTGTTTGAAAGCCTTGCCAATGACTGCTAAATATTCCACCTTGATAATGAGTGCAAGGCAAAATGGTCTACAATAAAAAAAAGAATGTTTATGAAATTCAAGCATTAAGAAGAAAATTCATCATTTTAACCCTTTTTACACTGATAGTAACCACATCATGTAATTTTCAAAAAAGTTTGGTGGGATTCTTGGAGATGTTGAGTACATTTTCTGGCTCCCAGGAAATTCAGCCTTTTATTTTTATGGCTTTTTGAAATGGTAAGAACAATTAAAGGGCTTTTGGGGGGGTGCTGATATTATTCATTTTTAAAAATAATTCCATCCGTCATATCCCTGGCCATAAGTTTGTCAGCCTGCTGTCTGACAGACTCAGCCGCACCCAGGACGACCAGTGGAACACTGACCTTGGTCCCGTGTGGAGGGGCAGCGTCTCTGCTGACCAGCCTGGCTTTGGGGAGGCTCCTGCCCTGAGTCTGACGTGAACCCCTCTCCTGCTTCCTGAAGGTGCTGTTCAGTGAGAAATACCTCTTGGTGCACCTCCCCCCCATGCAGTGTTTGTCAGGGTCTTACCAATCCTCAGTCCCGCTCGGGTGAGAAATATTTCCTAAGTTAATTCCTCTCCACACAACGGGAAGCTGTTGTCACCAACTTGATGGGGCAGTAAAAAAGAGAGGCTTTAAACGGACTAAATCGTACATTTCCCTGCCGGTTTGTATTTTGGATATCCTCAATATGCGTTACCTTATTTTATGAGTTTGGATATATTTTCCCAATTCCTTCCTGCCCAGGTGGGGCTCCTACCAAATTTATTTGTGTGCAGTTTCAGTAGCACTTAGGCTTATACCTTACACAATCCGTCACTGTAATGTATCTATTTATGTGTGTCTTCCCCCATAGACCTCAGGCTCCTTGAGGACAAGAATTATGTTTTTTCAATTCTTGTATTCTCATAGGTAGTACATGACAAGTGCCCAATCAATACGAGTTGAAATAATTTTATTGTTGCCTACAGTGACTTAAATATATAAATTGTTATTCATTCAAATGAGCATGCATATGTGTGTGTATTGTGTGTGTGTGTGTGTGTGTGTGTGTGTGTGTGTCTTTTACATTCTCCTAGTGTCTGTTCCGTGTTTGGTTGATGATAAGTTAACGACATTTAGTTCACAAATGTGAATTGAAGGCAACTGTTTGTCAGGGTTGCTGTTATGACTCAGACAAGAGAAAGACACCATTTGGCAAACCTAAATTTGCAACATAATATGTTAAGCTTTGCCAGAATAACAGTAATAATAATCCTCATTAGTCATAGTGACTTAAAAAACCATTATAAATAGGAATTACTGAAATAACATGTGTGTGATAGAAAACCAGTGCGTGCTTCCTGAGCAGAGCTCCCTGTGCACAGTGGCCTGTGTGTCCCGTGGAATTACACACGCACGCTCGCCCTAAGGCAGGTGCCCCTACTGTTCCAACTTCACCGAGTGTGGCACTAGCTTGAGGAGGGTTAAGTCGCTCCATCAGAGAGGCGCACTGAGGGCACCAAGGAGCGAAGGCGCACAGGGCCGTCTCCCTGGAGCTCAGCTCTGACCCCTTCTGAGGTGTTTTATTAAAAATATGTCTGGATGCTCTGAGGTTATGGAAGAGGCTTGCTCACAGTCCGAGGTTTCCAGCAGGGATTTCAGGAGGCGTTACCTAAGCTGTGCTTTGGACATCATAGTATAGTTATGAAGGTGTTAAAAAAGAAGTCTTCATGGGGATGATATGATCAGATTTGTGTTTGCGTTGGCTCACTCTGATGACAGGAGAGTTCATTCAAGAAAAATCAGGGCAGAGAGAGTACGAGAGAGAATGGTGGCTCTTGGATGTGGATGGCCATCAGAATGACCTGGAGGACTCACAACAGCAGCGTGCTAGCCACCACTTCTCGAAATTCTGGAAGTCTGGATAGGGCCACAGAATTTGCATTTTTAAAAAAAATTGTAGGGGGGATGCTGATGATGCTGGTCTGGGGGCCACACTGTGGGAATCCCTGATCCAGATTTTCACACCAGTTCAGGATGGCCCTGAAGAGGAACCAAATTGAAACAGACACAATAAGGATGCAGAGGAGGGGGTAGTTTTGATAAGTATTTAGACTGTAAAAATTCAATTTTCAGGAACGAGATAACTACTTGAGTTTTGAAAAAGAATTCTGGTATAATTCTTGTATTTTTAGGTTGGGTGATGGTATTAACAGAGATAAAGAAATCAATAAGGACCATTTTCGAAAAGGTAAGAAAGATATTACATTTTGCGATTTTTGAGATTTGACATTGTTCCCAGACCATTAATGCTCCGTGAGTCTCTCATGTTTCTGCTCTTCCTGTAGCAGCTCTCTCCGGGTTGCTTTTTTAGGGATGTGTGCTCACCAGATACAGACACAGAGTCTCTCTCTGGACCAGCATTTCTTTGCTGTCTAGGATAATAAAGTCACCGATTCTGCCTGGGTCAGGATTGGGCATGTTTCTTTGCAGTTCTTTGTAAAAACTGGGGTTTCCTAAGATGACAGCCCCTCAACTGTGACACCATCTGCTACTGGGTACAGCATCCACCAGGGCCACACCGTCCTGCCTCCTGGGACTTGAAGGGCAGGATACTGACCCATCCTGAAGTTTCTGACACCTGGCTAGTAAGGTCCTTTGTCTCTGCCCCGGAGTCTCATATCCTCTCAGGATCCTTGAAAATGGGACAGCCTAACTTGTAAGCTTGCAGGTTGGATGACATTTTAGACACTTCCCAGCTCTACACCGACTTTTGTGGGACATTCTGGTGGATGTGGCTAGGCGGAAGATATAGAAGAGTCTGATACGCAAGAAGACAGATTTCAGGAAAGGATTTTGTCAATCGTCAGTATAGAAATGAGGACGATAATGTGATTAAAGAAAATCAGCTAAGGGGAGCGCATAGAATTAGGTCTACAGTTGGAAAAGGCACAAAAAGGAACTAGAATATCTGTTTTTAGGTCCTGGAAGAGAATGAGAAAAGGGGAGTCCTGTGGCCTTAGTTACAGCTGGGAGAGGGACTTGGAAGCAGAAAATCAGGAATCGTACCTTTGGAGCTAAAATCAAAGCAATTGATGTTCAGTTAACGATGCCATTTATTTTAAATCATTTTATATACAAATATTTGCTTAAAACATGACAAAGGAGGTGGCGGATGATAGAAAATAAGGACTAAAAAGAAAGCAGCCACTGACATAGGCAATGACACAGCTGCGTCTCAGAAACACGGAGTCACAGAAGCCACATACAACCTGTACTCTGCTGTTCCACAACTAGAAAATTCCAAAAAAAGGCAAAAGTGTAGAGGTACCAAGTTCAATGTCATTATTTGGGGCCTAAGCAGGATATGGAATTGGGGTACAACTAAAGTTTCCTGGGTGATGGAAATATTCTGAATCATGATTGTGCCGGTTAGACTACTGTGTCTATTTGTCCAAATTAAATTGGCACCTAACATTTATTTTATGTGAATTATACCTTAATAATTCTGATTTTAAAGTAATATTTTTCAGCATTACATATGCATAAATTCAACGTCTTCTTTTTGAGCTTTATTAAAATATCAAATCTTAAGAACTCAACATAAGTGTAATTTTATTTTGTGTTATTAAAATATTCTTCTTTTTGATATTCTTTCACCTGCTAACACTTTCATACACATACTGAATTTATGATATTGGCATTATTTAGACAAACTCATCACATTTCCTTAGATTTTGCTTCTCGGCATGTCTTCTGAGTTATGAGATTTTTAAAGCCCTTGGAATATGTCAATTTTTATACTCTTTTAAACTACTCAATTTTTATATGCTCTTAGGGTACTGATATCTTAAGAAGACAGAATCTTGATAATGTCCCCCAAAAGAAATAAAAATGTCAGTACCAGTTGCAACCCCTAAAGAATGCCCAATACATATTTGAGTCAGAATATTTTAGAAATACACACCTAGTTCAAGGAAAACAGTATATTTTTATTATAATCAGAAAACCTGAGTTTTAGGCCTAATATAAAACTAGGCTGTTTCTTGTTTAAGTTATTTAACAAGTTGGCCTCAGTTTATCTTTAAACTGGTTATAATTTAAATATAGTCAATGCAAAGTTGTGTTTAGCAAGTTAAAAAATGTTTGGAAAGGTAGGAATAAAGACCATATTTTTTAAAGATTTTATTTATTTATTTTTAGAGAGGGAAGGAAGGGAGAAAGAGAAAGAGAGAGAGAAACATCAATGTGCAATTGCTGGGGGTCACGGCCTGCAACCCAGGCATGTGCCCTGATTGGGAATAGAACCTGTGACACTTTGGTTCGCAGCCCGAGCTCAATCCACTAAGCTATGCCAGCCAGGGCTAAAGACCATATTTTGATAAAAGTTTGAGAATTAAAGTAGTAAATAATCAGAATATTAGGGTATTTTAATGAAACCACCTCTGTCTACTCAAAATTATTGACGTCTCCAAATCCTCTTTTGCAAAGCACTAATTTATTTACCCACTTGTTGAGAAAATTCTTATCTAGTTCCTATGTGAGTGATGTCCCTTGCTGGGACAGGGGCTGGGGTAACCTGCTGAGCGGAACGAATCTAATGCCAGTTCCCACACTGCCTACCCTCTAGTGACAGACAGGCATCAATCCACTGGGCCTTCTGTTGCATGGATTGAAAAGGAGGTTTGTAATGGACTCATACTATCTCTAAGGGGCTCTTACAGCGGTGAGACCCAGATGCCAAGAGCTAAATCTGAAATTCAGACAAAATATAAATTCACACAAAATATAAAGTCCTTAATAATTTAGAGTCCATTTCATATCATGTAAACTTTTTATTTAATCTACCAGAAAAGATCTTTATAACATGTATTGTATAAGAAGTGGCTTTGATTAGCTAAATACTTTCACTAATTATGTCAACAAACCTCTGTGAAGAATTATTGTAATCCAGTACTGTACTAGAAAATAAACATGAAAAAGAAAAGGATAGATCATATTACTTCAGTGGAGTCAAGTCTAGCAGCAGACAGATCAGAACATGGACAGTGAGAGTACAAGGTCATGATACGTGAGCACAGATCGGATTCTGTTGGATGCAGGCGGGTGGACATGTAAGCAAGTTCAAGAGTTATTTTAAAAATGGTGATCTATGAACTTGTCCCAGCAGGTAATGCTCAGTTTAGTAACGAAGGGAAAGAGTTCTTGAAACATAATAATCTTTAAACAATTTAGTCCCCAAGGTTTAAAGTCAGCATTAGAGTTCTATCTCAATAGAACTTATCATTACATTCATGACTGTGGTTTATATTTATTTGTGTGTGTGTCTGTGAGAAAGATAACTTGGCACTTTTCAACTAAGTATGAAGTGCACAGTAATGGAAACTTAACTTTCTACTTACATTTATCCACCATTTAAGTCGCTTGAGAATGTTCACAGTTATCTCCCTGCTAGGAAATTCTGTTCTTCTATTTTAAGATGGAGGCGGCTGCACCAAGCAGAAAACGAAAGGCTGGAACTAAACACCTTCGTAAGCAAAGATGAAATCCTCCAACATCCTCCCAAAGCACGTCTCTCCACCTCCATGTCTCCTCTCTGCTTCTGGCTCTCCAACTCCACTGCTCCTCGTTGGCCACAAAAAGCACAAAGTCCAGGAAGGGTGCCACTCGCCATCAAAAGGGCCTGCACTTACCCCTTCTGTAACATTTAACTTTGCCCACTAATGTCTGAAAGACCTGTGTGAATCTCCAAATAACTGGTAAAGTTATTTACCAGTTATTTTGTGGAAAGGCACAATCTCTACTTTCACCACCCCATTATTTAGCAGATGATATAGCAGCATCTCACCATATATGGTGGAATAAATATTTTTTGGCATATATATTTGCAATGAGATAACTAGCAACAGAATGAGGTAGGTTCTACCTTTCCCTGCTTTAGCAGATGAGGAAACTGAGGCTTACAGGGATGAATTCCCCTTGTCAGTAATTGCTAGAACCTGAATTCTAATCCTTTCATGATCTGCCCATAGAGATTAAACCCCTGTGCTGCTTGGTAGATGCACTGAGGAGACAGAACAGATAGTTTCTCCCCAAAACGCAGTACTTGCGGTAGTACCCATCTTCAACGTGGAGAATAAACTCCCAAATGAAGCAAACTTGATAGAAGGCACGAAAGAAGTGGATCATTTGTGGAATCAGAAAAGCAGGGGTGGGAGACGCTCGAAACCACTTTGGAATAATTAACCTGCTCTTGCCTCATGCATCGATGTTAACGAGAATATCACACCATTCCACTCACTGTCTTTTTCTTCTACACTCACAAGTCACTTTAACAAACCCAACATTAACTAGCCCCATACATACATGTTTTATACTGAATTTATTTCATTTGCAAAATGAAACTCTGATATGAATCCAATTAGAAAGAAGGCAGAAGAGAAATGATAGAGTATTTTCATTTGGGGGAAAGCAGAGCCAGGCACACCCATGCTCGGTTGAGTGTGTGAATACAAATAAAGGCCCACGGATGGGGGTCCCATCACATTTTGCTCTTTTGCGCTGGGAAGAAGGAAGTGTAGGCTCTGGGGTCAGGCAAAATGGTCTTGGCTTTGCCAGCCTCACTCTCTAACTGGCTCCTGCATTCAGTAAGTATCGGGCACCCTGGCTCTTTAATACCCAGAGTGTCAAAAGAGAAGATCCTTGTAAAGCATTTCCTCCTTAATTAGTAGAGTTTGCTAGGTTGCCCAGGGTGACTCAACATGATCATCAAAAACGCCCTAGTTATTTCAAGGACTTGCACCCCAGGGAGGTCATGACTTCCTGCAACCTAGAGAGGGAGACTCATTACTAATGAAAGAATATAATTGGCCTGGGGATTCCATAGTTTGTTACTGGAAGAGAGGAAGTTTCGTTTTGCCTTTCATTTGATAATGGAATTGTAGTCAGCAGCAATGGCTAGATGACAGAGCGGAGTGAGGGGTGGGAGAGGCAGGCCCGTGGTCTTGCTTTGCTAACAAGAGAGTTGCCTGGTCCACCCACCCATTACAATGGACTGTTGGTAAGAAGAAGAGATAAGATACTGTGATAAGATCAAGTGATCTGATCCCAGCTTGTATTGCTGCATTTTATACATTTTATATACTTTATACATTTTTAAAAGATTTTATTTATTTATTTTTGAGAGAGGAAAAGGGAGAGAGAAAGAGACCGAGAGAATCATCAATGTGTGGTTGCTTCTCACACAGCCTCTAGTGGGGACCTGGCCCAAAACCCAGGCATGGGCCCCAGATTGGGTATCAAACCACAACCCTTTGGTTCACAGGTCGACACTCAATCCACTGAGCCACAGCAGCCAGGGCGATACTTTATACATTTTAAAAAAACAAATGCACAATAATTGCAGGGCTAATAATTTGATCCGTACACTAACCACTGACTGATTGCAGAGTTTGTAGATTTTTTTCAAAAGATTTTTTAAAATCTTTTTTTCCCTTTAAATACTAAGCATGCCCATGGGCTCTCTTAGCATTCGTTAGAACCTCAGTCTGACACCCAGCGGTGTGACATCATTGCAAGTGCTGACAAAATTTTATGGCAGATGGGGAGGGGGCGGTAAAATTCGGTCACTTCAAATTTCCCATGTCCCGTAGGCTTTTCTGAGTTGTCTTTCCTATTCAAGAGTTCCATTAGAAAGGTTACTTCAAAAATCTAGTCACTTCATCTGCCTCTAACACCTCCCCAGACAGTTGCAGCTGCGATCTCTAGTTGGGAGAAGACCCCAGGGTCACGCTGGCATTTCCGGCGCCAATTTCTCCGTTTTACCTGGCGCTCCTTGTGCTGTAGAAAGATGTCCTTTCCTTCTCAGTTGTATTAATTTCAGGAATAACCGTTAAAAAGAAAACATGAAAACTTTCCAAAGGTGCCCAGGAATTATTAAAGCATTTAAGATGCACTTTTCGACTTGCGGGATGCTTTATGCCGCTGGCGATCTTGGCTAATGAAGCCATTTACATTCATGAACCAGAAGATGGTCTGCAGAAGCCACGAGGTTCATTTTTACGCATTTAAATACATTAGCAGCATTATCTGGACGTTCCTGAATTGCAAGGCCAGGAGCCTCAATTACTTGAGAAGCTTATTTAAAATAGCCCAGTTCTCATCACAAAAAAAATTAAATTGTTTCAAGTTTCTATTGCCAGGATCCCATTTACAATGGGTGTTGAGGACTATTCTTACTAAACAATGGAGCTGTGATAATTCTCACTGTTGGGGACCATTAATACTTATTTTCATACTCTTCAGCTGCAGCGCTGTTGTACCGGAGTTTCATCGTGTTGAAAACATTCCCCGACCCCAATGGGTTTAGCCAGCTGCATTAGCTGTTTGGGGATAGTAAGATAGTAATTGGATAATTAAAGCAGGAAGTTATTTAATGGTAATAATAATATCCCAGCTCATTTCCTCAAAATCCAGTGGCAACCTGGGCAAGAAGAAAATGTAATTCATTATTTCACATGTGATTTACCTTTTTCATTTGTTTCCACTTCAGGAACATCAGTGAAAGAAAGTACCATTCTAGGTCAAAGTCAAGTTGAAAATAACTGTGGTTTTCCTATTTATCTTCCCACTTCCCTTTGCATCTCGGCCACGCTCCTGGCCTCCCGGCCTTCAGAACCTGTACAGGGTCATCAGTAGTAATTCTTTTGCATTAAGAGCTTCTCCATGCAGGTGCACACACTCACTTCTTAAAATGATAATATGGTTCAAATATGTTTTACTTAGTCTTGGGAAAAGGAATTGCGTGCTCGAGTAATGGCCATGAGGGCACACCATCCTTGTAGTAATCCAGAGAACGTCTGTTGCAAAACCACAGAAAACTTACGTTGAGCATGTTCTGCGGAACTCATGAGGCAATACCAATACTTATGCTTCTTAAGCTTTTCTCCTGCTGTTAAAACATTTAAATAATAATGATTTGTATATATAGTTTACTAAAGGCTTTTGATACACTGCAAACTTTTCTATATTTAAATAAAAGATGCACGATTTTAGAGATTAGTATTGGAATAGATTTTGTTCTTGAATGAAAAACACGTTCAGTAAAAATGCATGGGTGTGTGAATTTTAGCAGACTAGGGACAGAATTGACAATATATGACATATTTCTAGACGGTGAAGTAAAATGTTTAAGGGTTTTTCTGTAATATCCTTAGATAACTTATTTGATACCATGACAATATGTATAGTTTGTAGTTTTTATAACCTGCCATAAGCTAAATGTTTTCTTACTTGTATGACCTATCTTAAGGGGTTCTATCAATGCATATTTTTTTCAAAATACATTAATTTTGGACCTTCTAATTTGCCTGATACTTAATTAGGTGCTGAAATTACTATCACAAAGTTTAAATTTATTATATACCTTATCTTTTCATATTCACTATTTGACCTTCATTCACAGGAACAAAACATTCTCGCCTCAATGAGCAAAGCATTTTATTTACAAATGAAATGCATCTTTGTCCAGATAGGATTGGTTTAGGATGTGAGTTATCTTTTATTTTAATTTTTATGTCTGAATTTTTCAATTGTACATTTGGATAATTCTCAGGGATACTCTCATTTGTAATTTTGAATAATAAAATTGGTCATTTTCACTGACTGGCTCATGAAAATTACTATCTTACAGTCTTACCGTAGAACTCATTGCTCACTTGTGGTGTGTGGAAGCAATACAAAGTGTTGATGTTGCCTATAACCCTTCTCTCATCTTCTTTTCATGGTAAATGCATTCTCAAAAGATAGGATTTGCTTTATAAGTACAATACCTATTAATTGAACCCTGCAATATTATTTTGTCCCTCAATTGGGGAGGAAAGTCAAGAAGACATTAAGGAACCTGTAGTATGAGCAAGAAAAACCTGAAAGTAACAAGAACAGATAAAAATTCCTTGAATGCAGTTTAACGATCCTCCGTCACCTTGAGTTCATCTACACACCAGTGGGAGCAGCACCCCTGTGCTGGTAGCTTCTCTGGTTCCTCCACAAGCCCCTCTGACCTGGGGGCACAGTTGGGGCACACTGGCCAGCAAAACAGGCCCAGCTTCTGCCCTTCCCTTATTACAGGGTAATGGGAGAGGGGAGTCTAAGTTAGGGGATGACGCAAATCAGTGACTCTCCTTAACGTTCACTCACAACTCCGATAGGAGTTACGAAGGGGTGCCGTCTGGGGGCTGACTCAGATGCTCTGGTTAAGAAAGTCTTTCATGAGCAGTGCTGCCTGCACTAGAACACAACAAAAGGCACTGAAGAAAGGGCTCTCCAGACCCGAGGAAGAGAGTGCATTCATGACTCATTTTTCCTAGATTCATCAGACGTTGTCAGGACACCACACTGCCTGGGGCACAGACAGCGTGTGGAAGTGTGTGGTCCGTGTTTAATGTTGGTCTTCACGTTTACCCCTTGGGACTTTGGGGACTTGTCTTAAATGAATTACACTTGAATTTGTAAAGTTACCCCAGTTTCAGGGTAGAAAATGGCTGGTGCATGGGCGGGTGATGCCCTAGTGTGGGGTGTTGGTGGGTCTTATCTGTGGTGATGGCTGCCACACAGTACCAGTAACCAAAATGTTATTTACTGAGCTCTCAAAGCAGGCTATGTGTAGGACCTACTTTTGTTTTGTTATTAAAGAGAGTAAGACTTAGAGAAGTTAAGGAAATTATGAAGAGTAACAATTGTTTAGTCAAGCAACTGAACATTAGACCCAAGTCTTCGATTCAGAATCCCAGTGTTTGGTCACAGATGCATTGGTCTTTTTCTCACCATCACACTCTCCACTTGTTCTGATCATCTGACCTGGGGTCAGGGGTGGGTCTCTGACAGCAGCCTAAGAAGGGTTTCACTGTCCTGGGGGGAAGAATACCTCACGGTACACTGGTCGCGCGCAGCTTCTGTGAACTCCCCTTTCTCTTGAACAATTCAGGATAAGAATTCTCTGTATTTCTCTTCCCCTTGGTATCCATTGTGACTTTAAAAGCTTGTAATTACTCCCTTCTGGTGGCTACTAGCTACTCCATGTCACCAAAGTCAATGGCAAATTCTCGGTCCACACGTTTACTCAACAACTTTAGCACAGTTGATGTCTTCTAGTCTCACTACTTAAATAACATCAGTTCAATGAACCCTACAAAGATAAATCTCCAGTCCTAACTTCTCTCTCAACTTGAGTTACACATTCAATTTTCTACTCACCATCTCCACTTGAAAAACTAATTGCATCCCAAATTTAACATACTCACACTGGATGCTTGACTATTCCTGACCCCAAATGTGTCTGCTTTGACATGTTTTTTTTTTTTTTCAAAAGAGAAGTTGATGTTAAAGTATGGAATATTTCTTAATATTTCTTTAAAAAGCACATCCACATACAAACCATCAGCGAATACAGTTGAATTTATAATCAGGAATATATTGAATCTGACCACTTCTCACCACTTGAATCTTTGTTGTCTTGTCTCATGCTACATGTGGACATTACGTGATGATACCAATACATCATTTTTAACTGGACCAATCCTAATGGATGCCTTCATCACCGCTCCTTAAATGGTGCCTAAGCTGTAAGTCAGGGTCATTTGCTCTTTATTATTTCTAGAGTTGTCAGAGTGGCCTCTGGTTGTACACACAGGATCATAGGGTTCCCATTTCTCTGTCCTCCAAGGGTTACTTACACCATGCAGAACGAAATCAAAACCTTTTTCATAGACTCCTTATCAGACATGGTCTGACCCCTAATCATTCTCTGGCATCATTCCTTATGACTCTTTTTCAGGTTCATTCTATTCCTGTCACAGTGGCCTCTGTGTCCTTCCAGGCACACTTGAGCGTTGGTATGGTTCTTCCTCTGGACCATTTTTTCCCTGAGGTTCTCATGCATCACCGCCTTGTCTGATTCATTCATGTCCTGTCTCCAGAGTTTTGTCCTCAGAGATGCCTTTCCGCACCAACCTAACACAGCACTCAATCTATCATCTTGCTGAGTTTTAATTTTCTTAATCTGTGACCTGTAGAGCATTACAATGTATACTTCAACATATGTTTACTTGTTTGTTTATCAAGTACCTGTCTCCCTAGGATAGACTCGCTCTGCTCATAGAGGACTTTGCCCATCTTTCTCACTTACTGCATCCAACACCTACAGCTGTGTCGGACACACCTGAAGAGATCATTAGATATTTGTTCAGTGAAAGATTAAATAATCCAACGAGTTGGTCTCTGTGCCCACTGCTCTAACAGCTACGTATCTCTAGATTCTTCTTTAATGTCAGCCCGGGGACTGGCATTTATCTGACAGGTGACCGCCCCTCCCACGCCCCTCCCTGAACATAATGGTCCAGTGCGTGGACCTTGGAGCTTTGTGGGCCTGGACAGAAGCCCCCACTGTCTGCTTTATTGACTGCGACTGTTGGCACATTCCCTGTATCGCAGCATCCTCAGCTGTGGGTTTGTCATGGTAACAGCCTGGAATGGCTGGGATGTGAATGAAGTGTGGAAACTTTTAAAGTAGTAAGTATAAAGACTGGCACATAGTGAGAACTCAGTAAATGGTGTTATTATTTTTATTGATCCCTTAGAACATCTCCTCAGATTAAGTAGAATTATTAGCCCATTTTTCTTCAGTTCAACTTTCAAAACCATCTCATTTTAAATTCTAGGTCATTTTGTAGAAACAAACCCACATGTTATAACTGTTTGCCCAACGGCTCCCTTTGGACTGACCATAACTTCTTTTACTACAGTTTGTGTTATTTTTGTATCTGTTATATATGCTTATCTGTTTGTTTCATTTCATTTGAGTTATACGTATTAATTCCCTTCTGGCAGAGAAAGCATGGCCATTTATATGCAATCCCTTGTCCTAAACCTTTATATGTTGAATTCTCTTGGGAGTTAATCTTTTTGTCAAAATAATGTATTCTTTTGAAGTGTGTTAAACACTTGTATTATTCCATTTCCAGTTTTACTGAAATGAAAAATTAACCAAAGGAAGCACGCTTTAAAACAAAAAATTATGGGGTCGCGCATGTGGAACAGATGCCTAATAGAACACAGCCTGACATTTAATGCCAGCACTGCGGCCAATTCCAGTTAGTTTTCCGTTTAATGGATTCGGTCTCAAGCAAAATGAGGGGGCTAACTCCGGCATTAAAATGTGCTGTGCTTCATGAGATAACTTGTTAGTGGACAATGTTTCAATTACTGAAGCATGTTTAAATGGATTTCCTATTTACTCATTGAATATCTCCGAAAAGTGATTCTTGAAAGGTCAAAAATGTCAACGTGGAACTTTTTTTTTCCTTTTAAGTAGAACCAATGGGTAACTGAGTCAAGCTTTTAGGAATCCAATACCTTTTACATTCGGATTTCTTGGCTTTTTATTGAGCAACTAACAGAGAGCATTACCAGATTGTGTTTATGTAGAGTTAGCATTACATATTCCCATAACGTTTACTCCTCTGGCACCACCAGGTAGGCTGGGGAGCAGGTCTGGGAGAGAAGGTTCCCTGCCATCACCCGAGGGGCACGCCCCTGACCACATACGTGTTGGGATGTTGCCGTCAGGCCTGCCTCGGTTCTGCCGCTAAGGAGGGGCTTGGGGAATTATCTAATCAGACTCCACTTTTCTCTCTGAACAGGAAGGACTGGAACTAAATTGTCGCTGCTTGTCTGACTCATCTATGACGTTTCACTGTCTGCTCACTAAAGACAGAGAAAGTCTCTGGCTCAGCGGCTCTCAGCAAGCGTCTTGGTGACAGGCTACTCCATTGGCATTTCCTGTGTATTTGAGTCGTTAGGGGAAACACTCCCACCCACCTTCCAGGGAAGTTGTACCATAATATAGTCCCACAGTGTTCACGTCGTAATGGACCGTTGTCATCACACCAAGGTCAGGAGAATGCCCACACTGTTCTCAGTGTGTAAGGCGATCGACCACCTGGGTGAAGGTCATCCATCAAATTGTGTTGGTTTGTTCATTCTTTAAGAAGTACACAATGTTTTCACAGTGTTTTTCTTCATAGATCAATGACCAGTTTCGTTACAGATAAATGGCAAACTTGCAGAGATTCTCCAGGAAGGTAAATTCTATCGAATTGCCCATGTGGGCATTCACAACTAAGTGTGTAACGGTTTAAATAAAAATAGGCGCCTATCTTTTGGAGTGAAGGGATGATGTGTTTGTTAATACTCATTGACGGCAGTGTTAGTTCGGGGGCCGATCAACTGCAGATGCTGGAAAAGGGATCGGTCACTTGAACACGCTTTTAAATAAGTGTTTAATGGGCCTCAGTGAAGTTCATTTTGTTTCACTTACACGGAAAGAGCTCACTCACATTTTAAATGCAGAGCTGTCCACTTAAACATGGTTGAAACGGAAGTTGGACCCTGCAATGAACATTACAGCTTTCTCCCGACTTTCATTTCAGTGAAGCATGTCCTGATGGCACTGCTAACTTACTGATGAGCATAAATTAAATGTGTGTTAATCAGTCAACACACAAACACCCTCACATCCTCAGGTGCGGTGGTCTTCAATATTTCCAGTTAAGCAACCATGTCTCCAGCAATCTCAGATTCCTCTCTCGCCACAGGAAACTATAATATTATACAGACAGCTTAGTTTTATATATGGGCTTTAAGCAAGCAATGTGCCTTTATTTTTTACAAAAGTTTGTTAGAATGTATTGATTGTTTATTATGTTCCTAGAGGTCAGATCAATATTTATGTCAAGAGCTGCGGAAACCCCTCTTCTGCTCTTGGAAGCAGTGGGATGGCCCGCCTCCTCTTCCTAGCCCCTCCCTTCTTCCTGATCAGCTCAGCTTGGGTTGAAATGTAAAACGACTCAAAAAATGTTGTTCTTTGTTTTGGTCAAGTCAGGACACATGACCCATTTGACAGTGTAAGAGGTTGTGAAATGGGTGCCCTTGCCTCTGGATCTCTAAGGGTTCTTACTATCTTTGCTTCTCCATTTTGAGTGTTTTGATACTGAGCCTTCAGTGCACGGAGCACCTCACTGGAAAACCGTCTTCCCCGCACACCTGGCTTCATTTTCCAGGAAAGCCAGCCCCACCTGGAGATTCTAGTCTGACACCTGCACCAGGGCTCCTTTCCTTTCCGGCTCCCCTGTCCCCCCACCCCCCCACATTTACTAAGCATGACGCACTTAAAGGAAACGGTTAGAAACATTTTTCACGTAAAACCAGGCCAACACATAGAATACCTGGCAGTTCCCATTTTAGCTCTAATTATGAAAAAAATGCCATTCTGAAGTCATTTCAATTTTGAGACATCCAGTTGGTAGGGTAGCTGTGGCTACGGGGGCAGGGAGATAAAAATACTGGTTGCTTTTTTACAACCCCTAGAACCTCCCTGTAAAGCGCCGTTCCAGCTGATATTAAACCTCAAAATCAAAATTCAGTTCCAGAAATTTCATTCCCAGGAAAGGTCACCACGCAGCAGAGGAACTGTTGAAATTACAGTAAATGGGTGGCGCTTGAGCAGATGGGCCATTTTCTGTAACCAGACCCGCAGCCTCTATTCACAGAGCTGTCGATGGCTGGTGCGCTCCCCCCTTCCAGAATTTATTTAGGACAGGTTTGCACCTTTATGCCGGGATCTTCCTTTCTCACCGAGGAGCCACTTGAAATACGGAAAATAATGATCATTCTGAAAGGTGAAATGTTAAATTTGTATCTGGAGGACACCATGGCTGTTAAAGGTGTCGACGTGGCATCTTCCTACAAAGACAGAAAGCCATGGCTCGCATTTGCCATCCAAACGCATGAAAAAGCAATCAAACAGGATGGCTGTTCATCAGTCTGAGGAAAGCGTGGCATCTGCGTCCTGCCTGGCACAGGGAATAATTTAGAAAGTCCCCCAAAGTGTTAACTGAATGTAATGTCAACTGTCAACAACTGCTTTCAGGAAATAAATTACCTCTAATACGCTGTGTATTCCTTCACACCTTCTATTCCTCTGTTGCCAATTAGTTAATACGCGCTTTGACAGAGAGATGATGATTCTGAATCATCGAAGACTTGAGAGGCAGCGTGAGCAACTTTAATAAAGCACTTACAGGAGAAAATCTCTTGCAAAGCCTCACTATATCAAACCCTAATTTAGAGAAACGCAGCTACTACCTGCAAAGGGCTCTCCAGTTAACGTGCAAATGTTTATCGGATCCTCATTTCTCGTCCGGTTCATGTTTCCCTGCCATCGCTGGCCTCTCCCGGGGACGCATGTCCTCAAGGAATGTATATTCTTCGTATTGATCACCATGGAAAATCAAAGTTATATTTGGCAAGAATAAAATGTATCATTCTCGAATTTCTAAAGAGGCTGTGCTATGGCACACCGGAGAAACATAGTTATCAGAAAATGAGGTCACCTTTCAATGTGTCTGAAGGAAGTATTGATATGAAGAGGTTGGGGAAATGGTCTGGGGATAATAAAAATTATATATGAGTCAGGTTAACAAGGTAAAAACTTTCAGAGTAAATAGCAAAATACCTACGTCTTAGGTGGCAGGCAAGAAAAAATATATTAATGTTGTATACAAGTGCCTGGATGATTCTGGATATTACACCAGAATCAAAATAAGATAGCTGTTGTCAAAGCCAAATAACAGAATTCCAAGTGTGTTATCTTCTTTTTTTGTGAGATTCTGCTTCCCCTTCCACTGGCTCCCCTTCCCTTTCACCAACCTCTGACCACGGCCCCAGGTCCCAGGTGCTCCCAAAACCCCCAGGGCATGGCTCCAAGGCTCCTGTCTGCCGCTGTGACAGGTGCCCTCCCCTTTCTGCACCCTCTTCCAATCAAATGGCGTCAGTCCTACAGTTCTTGCACCATTTGTCACGTTTTGATGGCTTTTGAAAGAAAGGGAACTCTTTTTATGTTGGGATAAATACTTAGCTACACTCCTAGAAAAAATGCACAAGCTATTTATGTTTTAATTCTCTCGATTCTTTATTCCCCATTTAGACACAGCTGGCTTAATAATTTTATTAAAACCGAAGCCAGGTTATGTCAGTTCTGATCACAGAACTCTCCAATGGGTTTACATCTTACTAAGATTTGAAATGAGACTCCTTGCAATATTAAAGTGATCTACAAAACCCAACAGAATCGAAGGAAGACAGTCCATTTCCTCCCCAAGACCGCTTTACTGTCTGACTTCTCATCCTCCCACACTCAACTCCAGCCACACTGGTGTCCTCGCCATCTCCCTTTGACCTACTGGGCACCCTGCTCAGAGTCTCCGCACTTGCTCTCCCTTGTGCCTGGCATGCCCTTCCTCCGTTATCTGCAAGGTCAAGTTCCTTGACTTCTTCAGGCTTTTACTCCAATGTCATCTTTGGAAAGAGCCCTTTCCTGGTCATGCCATCTCAGAGTTGCATTTCCAGGTTGCAACTCTAAGATGCAACCCCATCACCTGTTTTTCCTGCCCTTAGATCTTACTGCTTTCCAGCATATGATACAGTTCACTTTTTTTTTCTCTCTACATGTTCATGAGACTGTAAACTCCATGAGGGCAGGGTTTTGGCCTGTGTTGTATACAGCTGCCTCCCAAGGGCCTACCAGTGCTTGGTACCTGATATACAACAACAACAAAAAAATGCCCACAGCAAGTAAATGAACATGTAGAATGGGCATTTAAAACAGAATCTCTACAGATATTTGCAAATGGAGGCACAGAAAAATTGCTCAAATCAATAAATTGGACTTACGCCTTTCTAGCTTTCGTAGCAAACCAGTTTGACAGGTTTAATCACTGGGATTCTGTCATTTAACACTGGCTTTCTTTATGCAGTTTTTCACTGAGGACATTGTATGTGACCAAGTTCCAGTCACCACGAGAAATTAGTTAAAATCATTTTGATTGTTTCCCTTAAAATTCACATCTAGAGGGTACTTTTCACTTCTAATGAAACCAGGGCTCAGCTTGGTTTATGCCACTGAGTTGCCGAGAGCCATCTATAGCCCCGACACGGAATGAGCTGGCCCTCCCTCCTGTCCTTCCAACAAGACAAAAACCCAACAACCTGAAAATCAGTGGCCTTTCTCGGACCTATCTAAAAACTGAGGTCACAGGGCAAGCTGCCACCCCGAAATCTGGAAAGACAGAGAAATCCAGAGAATCACTGCCAAGGTCAGTTTACCTGGTCTTGGTAGAAGCCACTGGGTCACGAATGGGCAGTGACACTTACATGTCACCTTTGACAGCTTGCTGGAGGCTGGGTGTGGGCTAGCATGGGAATAAGGAGCCCTGGGTGCCACAGACTTCCATCTGAGGAGGCCCCAGACTTTCACAGGTGTTACCATTAGGAGCCCCACTTGGTTCTCATGGTGAGAGCCAAGAAAGGACCCCCGGGGCCTGTGGCAGTGGGAGAGAAAGGGTAACAATTGGGAAATATACCCAGAATATTGTCCATAAGCAAGGCCTACCCTCCAAGGGGAAATACTTCACTGGAACCTTCCCATACAGGAGAGGATACTTCTCTAAATCCAGTCCCTCTCGCTCTCCTTCATAGAAGGGGAGAAAAAAGTTAAGACACTGCTGTGGAGGTCACAGCCAAGGACCCCAGGTGCACTCAAACACCGAGGTGCAAGCAGAATTGTACGGAATAAAGAACCCTGGCTCTTCCCACCGCACCAGTAGGACTCCAGTACAGTTACAGTGGGTCAGAGTGATAAGAGCCATCACATCCAGACACTAAGAAGTCTCTAGGAAAATTCAGAGACAACAGTGAGACAAAAACAAGAACTCAGGAAGGCACCGCAGCCCCTGACCACTAAGAGCACAGCGAACATTAACACTGTTACCTGACTCAGATCACCTGAGACTGCGCACTGAAGACTTGCCACCTTGTTCCCATTCCCGAGTGGACCATGTCTACCTTTCACCAGAGAGCAGAAGGCACACTGGAAAAGGCAGGAACAAAGAGTTTGATGAGACAAAGTAAGCATCAGAACCCAGCTCAGATGTGGCACAGATGCTGGAATTATTAGACAGGGAATGGGAAAGAATTCTGCCTGACATACTAAGGGCTTTGCTGGAAAATGTAGACAGCGTTCCAGAGCGCATGGGTAATGCAAATGGAGAAAAGGAAATTCTAAGAAATTTAATTAAAAGGAAAGGAGAGGAATCACACAAACTGTAAAGAAATGAAGAATGGCTTTGAAGAATTCAGTTGACTAGACACAGCCGAGAAAAGAATCAGTGAGCTTGAAGAAATGTCAACAGAGACTTCCAAAATGGAAATGGAAAGAGAAAGCATTGGGAGAAAAAACAGAATAACCAACAACTTGGGATGCTTTGAAATAATGAGAATAAATATAATTGGAATACTAGAAGAGACCGAAAGAGAGGGTGAAGCAGAAGAAATAATTGAAATAATGATGGTTGAAAATATTCCAAAAATCAATGACAGCAAAACGTAGATCCAGGAATATAGAAAACACACAGCAGAATAAATAACAAGAAAATAAATCTATGCTTATGCCATTCAAAAAGTGAAAATCAAAAAGAACACACATTCTGCAGAAATCTGAAGACAAAAGTCCTTATATAGACAGAAACAATTATAAGAATTACGGTGGACTATGGAGAGAAACCGTGCAAGCAAGAAGACAATGAAATATTTAAAACACTTAAAGAAAAATAAACACCCATCAACCTAGAATTCTACATTCAGTGAAATGATCCTTCAAAGATGAATGAGAAATGAGACTTTCTCCTAAAAACAAAAACTGAAAAAAAATGTGAAGAGATTTTTAGGCAGAAGGAAAGTGATTTAGTTCTGAACATTGGATTCCCATTAAGAAAGAAAAAGTGGTGGAGATAAAAAAGGAAATAAAATAGTTTCTTGCTCTTATTCTTTATTGATCCAGCAAATAATCATGTGAAACAATGGTAGCAACAATTTACCGGAGGACAATGGCATGTGGATGATGGGAACAAATGACATCAGTGTTGCAAGGGACAGGAAAGACCAATTAGAAATACCCCACCATAAATTGACTGGACTACACGAGGGGCAATACTGTGTCATTTGAAGGTGGATTTACATTAGTTAAGAATATATATTGCAAAATCCAGATAACCACTATAGGTTTTCAAATATAGTATAACGATGATGCTAAGAGGAGAATCCCATAAAATGCTCACTTAAAACCAGGAGGCAGAAATAAAGGAGAAAAATAGAAACAAAGACAGGTGTGACACACAGAACAAGAAGAGTTACAAACTTGGTAAGTATTAATCCAAGTCTATAAATACTCACTTTAAATGTGAACAGTCTAGCCCTGACTGGCGTAGTTCAGTGGATTGAGCGCGGGCTGGTACCAAAGTGTCCCAGGTTCAATTCACAGCCAGGGTACATTCCTGGGTTGCAGACCATAACCCCCAGCAACCGCACATTGATGTTTCTCTCTCTCCCTCCCTCCCTCTCTCTCTCTCCCTCCCTTCCCTCCCTAAAAATAAATAAATAAAATATTTTTAAAAATGTGAACAGTCCAACTACATATCAATTAAGATACAGTATGTCAGAAAGGACTAAAATAATACAAGACCCAACCATACACGGTTTTCAAGAAAACCACCTCATTATGAAGAGTTCATCTAAGGGAACCCATCCATTGTTTATCAACGGCCATTCAAGTCCAGCTTAAGCGCCAGGCCAGGCACTGTTGAGCACCGACAATACAATGGACTGAAAATGCAGAGCTGTCCTTTGTGAGGATTCCATGGTTCGGTGGATCTCTCTTGTGATTGGGGTAGGTTGTGGACTAAATGTTTTTTGACCTCCAAAATTGCTGTGCTGATACCCTAACCCCCAAGGTGACTATATTTGGTGATAGAACCCGTGGGGAGGGGATGAAGGTTACATGAGGTCGTGAGGGAGTGGCCCAAACCTGGGATGGCTGCCGCCCTTATAAGAAGAGGAAGAGGCCCCACCGTTCTCTCCACAATGTGAGGTTACAGCCAGAGAGGGAGCGGCCTTTGTGCAAGCCAGGACAAGACCTCTGCTCAGGAACCAAGCCGTCCAGTGCCTTGACCTTGGACGTTGCAGAATGCAGAACTGTGAAAAAGTAATTCTGTTCTGCGAGCCACGCGCTCTGTGATACTGTGTTATGCTGTGCCAGCCACACGCGCTGTGATGCTGTGTTACGGCGGCCGGAGCAGACTAGACAGGGCATCCGCATCGTTTAGGGCACCAGGGCTCCCACTCCATGGCCAGGATCGAGAAGCGCTGTTTCACTGCTTCTCATTGTGAAGAAAATGCAAAAGCCACACGAAACAAGGGGCTGCTCCTGGAACCCACACACACATTTTTAAGGCTCCTTCCCCTGGTGCTGTTTCCTCAAAGACCGCCTGCTGTGCCCGTCTCCTTACATTTCCATCCTTTCATCCTTCCCTGAGAAGTCGCAGTCCCCTCCGACTCCTCTCCCCTTCCCTGCCACTAGATTTCAGTGCTCTTCATGTCCCCAAAGCCAGGGGATATTCTGGCCCTCTTTCATGTGGCACGGCAGCAGTCCGGACACTCCTGAGCGCATCCTTCTCTCGCTCCTGCTGTTCTCCTCGCCTCTTCCCGACTTCCGTTCCCTGTCTGTTTCCTCACTCATCCTCTTTGCCTCTGTCTGTTGAAAACAATCCTAGAGTGACATTCGTATTCTCTGTGGTCAGAAAAAGATGTTACAGTTTTCATCATGAATACTTTCTCCTTTAATTTCTAAGAAAACAAACACCAGAGATAAATTGAATCCCCTTTCATAGATAATGCAGGAAACGTTTTCTTTCCCTTTGCCCCAGGGACATGCCTCATCGTGAATTTTGGCTAAAACCATTAGTCCTCCTGTCCTGATTTCACATGCAAACATAAGTGGCGTGTGTGTGTGTGTGTGTGTGTGTGCATGCGCAAACACTTGACGGTATTATTTGACCATTTAAAACTTTGTAAACAAATAGCACTGAGAAGAGCAGACACAGAAGCATCCCCTTGGTCTGTACGTGCTTTGCCAACCTCTCGTTCTTCCCCTAATGGATCTTTGCTAAGTTTAGAATCATGTGTCCCCCTGGCGCTAGCTAAGCACAGAGAGCACATTTCCAGTCCAGCTGAGCCACTGAGACTTCCGGTCCTTGCGAAATGACCTGTCCTGTAAATCATCTGTAACTTGTTTCCTCCTCCTCATGAATGTCTGTTGACGAAACTCGCTGCCACACACCCTGACCTTGGGTCTGGGGTGCTCGCCCTGGTGCCATAGCTTAAAGAGAAGCTATCTCCTTACCTACGGATTCCCCTCCCTTTTTACCAATAAAGGCCATTCTTGCCCTAAAGATTTTCATACCATAAGCCTCAGTGCACTTTTGTGGTACATGGATGCAGGTTTGTATTAGTTGCTTTTGTTGAAGTGTATCCAGAAATATTTAAAGAATCAAACTGTAGCTTTGCATTACTATCTTTTGCATGACTGTCCTGTTGATGGATAATGAGATTTTACTGAATTGTTTCGCAGACAACGCTGCAGTGTTTCCTTCTCAATGTCTCTATGTGTGCATGTGTATTAGAGTTCCCCTATTTTATAAGACTGATCCTAAAAATGACAGGATCACATTGCAAGTGCTCTGCATGCCATTGCTCATTTTATCCTCATAATATTTTTATGATAGGTGTCCGTATTATTCCTGTTTCACAAAGTAGAAAACTGAGACAAAAAAGCTATGCCATTTGCCCAAGAGAAGAAACAATATTTTCAGTCAGTAGGAGTATGCATTTCCCATGTTGGCAAAACACCACATCGCTTTCCAAAGTGGTGGCCCACGTTCTCCCCCACCACCAGCCATGTATGATCGTGCCCATGCTCCCACATGCTCATTAAGAATCGGTCATGTCAAACTTTCAAATGTTTGCAAGAATGACATATAAGAAACAACATTTCATTGTTGCTATTTGATTTATCCTGATTGATGGGATTTATTTTTCTTTCACATTTTTTCCCTTTGGGAATGGTTAATGTTATTAGCCAATTCTCTTATTCGGTTGTTTGACTTTTCCTCAGTATTATTAGGCATTCTTTAAATACTTCTAGTGCTTAGATAGATGTAAGTGCTTTGTCCAACAGACTGTATGTGCAATTTTTCTATTTCTTTGCTTATACAGAAAGTTTTAAATTGCGTGTATTGAAAAGAATCACTGTTTCACTGTTTTAAATGTTGCTCCTCACATCTTTCAGAAAGCTATCTCTTCCCAAATACATATTTTGTTGGGGTTTAGGTATGATCATAAATCTTCTCTGTACTCCCCTGAGTTGAGAACAAGACGACAAAAAGACATGAAATTCGGAGAGGTGGGGGTTGCCAGGAGAATGCACATATTGGTCATATTGGTCGAGTTTCTGCTTCGTTTTGCTTTGCTTTGTGACCTGCAGGTGGCCACCAGATGGAGTGTTGGGGACTGAACTGCAGCACACGGAACTCTTGCTAATTAAGCTTAAGTGATAGGCCCAGAGGGTGGAAGATAACAGGCTCAGATATTAACCCAAATATTTTTGCTAAGTAGTTAGAAATGAGGACAAAGTACCACTGAATTATCCTGTTGAGATAATATTTCCCAGCTATGTCTTTTTTGTATGATATGAGCATATTCCCTTAACTTATTCATTTGCTAAGGCTTTTAGCCAAGAACAGATAACTAGATACAGAACTTTGTTGATGGATTGAAAAGACTTGTACTTTTTCCTCTATTCTGTTCATGTAGTAACTTTCAGCATTTGGTTTGTGAATGGCAAGCCGAATTTGTATTACTGGGATAAATCCAACTGGACATCCATCTTCCAGTTCATGAACTTGCTCTTCTCTGTTAACATGCTATTGGATCCACTTATTCAGGTCTGAGTTTCATTACCTCATTATTCAAGTTCAGAATTTCCATTTGATATTTGGCATAGTATAGAGTTATTTCATGTATTTTTATAATGCCATTTAATTTCTGGCACATATAAACCCCACACATTTTAAGAACTGAGCGTGAATATTCTGATGTGTAAATCCCTCGTGGGTGTGCCGTGTCTTCACGTGCTTTTTGCTGTGGTCAGTCACGCAGCTTTATTTCTTGGGAGCCAGGTAATGCCACACTGAATCCTGGACATTAAATATGAAAGGTAGTTTTAATTTTTTTGTTTTTAACTCCTGAAAGGACAAATAATGTAATTAAAATGTCCTGAAATCATTGTACTTTCAGGGAATCAGTAGTAGAAGTAAAATGTGTGATGTTAATAAATGAAGTGTGTGTGTTTTAATCTGTAAGGAATAAAGAGCAAAAGAGGGGAAAGAAGCTAGACAGGGTCACAAAAGGACTATTGCCATTTTCTAAGTGATTCAAAGAAAGGTCTCTCAATGCCAACTTAAATGAAGAGGAGCAAACAAGAACCACTCACCAGGTTTTGATAGGACTTTACAAAGAATAAAACATTAGTTCCCAATATTCTAATGTTTTGAGTTTCTGGGTACGAAGTAACCATTACTCTGACTATTGTTTCATTTCCCTATGCATTTAGCCCGGCCACAGAGGAGCCACTGTTCTGACAAACTGTCTACTAAGGTCACTGAAGATCATATACTCACACTGACCCTTCAGGTCGCCCTTCAGTGTCAGCTGGCATGGCCACTGTCCCATTCCCACACCACCATGCACAGTGAGGGGTGACCTGTGTGAGTGCCCCCTCTTACCGGGCTCACCGCTGTGAGTGGAAATGACCCCATGGGGCCAGAGAGGTGCAGGTGCACCTGTTTCTATTCACTGAGCAGGTCTCAGGAGGCATAAACCCTGCGAGGGAAGAAGAGCCAAGAAAAAAAGCACATGGGTCTCTTTCATCATGTTACATTTTTGCCCAAAATGACCGAGTGATAAACAATAGAATGATCACCTGTGTTTTCAAAAATATGAAAATGAAGGAAATAGTTTAGAAAGGTTTTCAGTGTAGGCAACAAATTCCTGTAGAAGTCTTAAATTCTAAAGTATAGTTTGATGCCTTGGTGGCAATTCAAGCATGCATTGCCATAAAAGTAACCAAACATTAGTTTATTTCCAATAAAAATGTCTAAAAGATTTGGCTGGAGCAACGTTGTAAAAGGACTTCAATGGCAGCCTTGGGAATGCTTGCTGAATTTGGAAAAAAATACCGAAACTATTAGCAGTGCTACTTTCTAAGATGAACACAGCTGACACGTCATGGGATTTACTTTGTGCCAGGTATTGTTTTAAGTACCTGGTGTTCATTCATGTAGCACAGGTATTCATTTTACTTTATCACCTTTAGCAGGTGTTACTATTACTGTTCCCATATTACAGATGAGGAAACCAAAGCTTACAGAGATTATTTGGTGACATACATGCATCTAGGAAGTGGCAATTTTGGGAGGTTAGCCCGGGCCACGGGACGGAGCATGTGCTCTCTGGGGACCGTGTCGCACACAGCACCTCACGGCATCAGCTGTGCCGTGACAACCATACTGCTCTCTGGTGCCTCTACCATGTCGTCTTCAGATGGCGTTTCATGAATTGAGATCGCAAGTACAGGAAAGTATGAGAGTTGAAAAACAGTTACACTCTGTATGAGTTTGGAGGTTACCTTAAAATTTCACATTATAATCATCGACCTAGTAAGAAAGAGTCCTTGTAATGATACAATGAGAGAAAAACTCTGAGTTCTAAGCTTTTCAATAATTATACTAAAATACTGTGGTTATAAATATCTTAAATATATGAATGAACAGAATTATTATTTTACAGCATTTATATTTGCTCTATTTTGACTTATGTAGCATCCATTTTTCTACTAACTTTTTTCTAGTTTCTCTTATTTCCTGCAAGTCTCTAGGTGAATAGCGACCATTGAAAGTAGCATTTAAAAATAATTAACAGGAATATCAATTTCCCTTTTGTTGGAATTAGAGTCCACTTCTTATTCATAATTCCTTTATTTATAATGTCATTATAAGAATCAATGTTTATTTCCATTTCTACCATAAAACAATACAATGCTCATATTTATATTTTGTGTGCAGAACTAATGAGTGGCCTGATGCAGCATTTCTCCCTGGTGACAGCAATGCAATCTATGAACTCCACACAAAATAAATAATATACAAGAGTAATTATGGAAACTAGCCTGTTTTAACTGTGAAACCAATAGATTTTCTTATATAACTTTTTAAAATGTATTTCAAAGTCCCTTTATTCAGTATGAAACTATGGATACAGTTTGTAAGGAAAGATGATGCACAAATCAAAACAAGTTTTTATTTAATTATACATATGTGTGAATACAAACACACAGGAAAGACTGAAGGAATCCAGCCAGGCCTGACAGCAGACCCCTCTGACAGGGAGCTCTGAGGAAGATGAAATTAGAAAGGGGACTTCAGCTATTCCGAGAAATACGTTAAATTTTAAATCCTACAGCATAAAGCATTTATAACAGTTCCCAATATGGCTGTCATGGGTATGTGTGTTTGTTACATTATTTATTTTAATTTTAAATACTTTCATAGTTTATTCCCTATCCAGGACTCATTTACAGATAATGATCATTAGTGATGGACATTTCTAATTAAACTCGTAGCAGTCAGTTTTCTTTTCATTTGTTACTGCCCATACTCTATATTCAGTTGTTGAAAATCTCTAACAAGAACATTAAACACCAAAGGATTTCTTTTCTTTTCAAAGATTTTATTTATCTATTTTTAGCGAGAGGGAAAGGGAGAGAGAAAAAGAGGGAGAGGAATATCAATGTGTGGTTGCCTCTTGCACACCTTCCACCCAGGACCCAGCCTGCAACCCAGGCGTGTGCCCTGACTGGGAATCGAACTGGGGACCCTTTTGTTCACAGGACAGCAGTCAATCCACTGAGCCACACCAGCCAGGGCAAAGAATTCATTCTCAGTGGTAATCCTACTCATGGTCTTAAATGACACACCTCTCTCCATAGACTGTCATGAAAATACATACACCTTAGCATATTGTTCTAATTTTACTCCTAAAAATTTTAGGGGTATGATTTGTTATGGTACCTAGATATTCGGTTAAATGCCAATCCCAATATCGCTGTGAAGGTATTTTTAGATGAGATCAGCATTTAAGGTAAACATTTGAGTCAAGTCTATAACAGGGGTGGCTTTCAGCCAATCAGCTGGAAGCCTTAAAAGAAAAAAAAACAAAAATCAAAAAATAACGATCCTTGCAAGGGGATATGCCTCCAGGAAGCATCCACTTGGGCGGCTGCACCAGCACCTGCCTGGGTCTCCAGCCTGCCAGCCCAGAATCTGCACTTCCAGGCTCTCCTATCACGTGCGCCGATCTTTCAAACGAATACATAGTCATTCTCCCTCCATACACACAAGCGCACACACACATACCCTGCCCCATCTGATCTGATTCTATCTCCCTGGCACAAGGGTCTTGCTGCCATGTTACTTTGAATGCAGCTCTATAGCCAGGACGGAAACTCTAAGATATGTCCTTTCCTAGGCTATAATGTCTCAATTCACTGAAAGTGTATAACATATGGAAAAATGTGTAAGCATTACTAAACTCCATCAGGGAAGAGACACTTTGGTTCTATAAAATCTCCACTTTCTACTGTCCAGTTAAGCAAAATGAAAGTCATGCTTTCTACATTAGGTAAAGATCATAGTGGGTTCAGTATTGAGTTGGGATTAAAGCACTCACAGATGGGAGAGTTACACGAAGGTATTTAAGCAGAGAACAGAATCCTCCCTTAATTTTCAAACAGATTTATTTTCTAAGAGGTGTTGGCTTGCTGGCATCTGTTTTCAGTTGTTGAGTTCATGTCATATTTTCTAATCTAAGTATCGTGGACATCCACTATGGAGAAATGAGATACTCCAACTGTCTCCCCAAATGACTGGGTTGGCCAAAAAGTTCCTTCAGTGTTTTCCGTATGATGGCTCTAGTACTGCTCAGCTGTCTTTACTTTCATTCAGAATAATTTTGTTGGACTGTGTTGTGACAGCTGGCATATCAATACGCATTTTAAAAAGACTTATCAAAATGGGTGAATTTTGTGCAGCTATTTTAATATTGAAGATGGAAGATAATATGCAACATTTTTTGGAGTATTATGCTTTATTATTTCAAGAAAGGTAAAAATGTGACTGAAACACCGAAAAAAAAATTGTGCAGTGTGTGGAGAAGGCACTGTGACTGATCAAATGAGTCAAAAGTGGTTTGTGAAGTTTCTTGGTACTATTACATTTTGGGGCAAATAATTCTTTGCCATGGGGCTGTCTTCTGCATTGGAAGATGCTCAGCAGCACCCCTGACCTCTACGCTCTAGAAGCCAGTAGCAGGAGTTACTCAAAGTATCCAAATCAATAGTTATTGGTGAAAATAAGAAATGTGCCTTTTATTTTACAGAAAAAACTAACTGGACTTTCTGGCCAAACAGGAGAAGCAGAGCCCTGGAGACAGACCTCCCTCTGAGAGGCAGGCCCTCGCCCTTCCCGGGGCCCCCACGACACGAGCACGTAGGACAGCTCACGTGGACTAGGATAAATGACTGGCCAAATCCTGTTAGCCCACTGAAAGGGTGACCGGGTGCATGGTAGTAGTCTGTTTGCTTTTTTCAGTGTACATCATTTTGGTTTTTCAAACTGCTCATGGAAGCATTATTGTATGTTATACCTATACATATCTAAGGGGGATCCAGAAGGTTCCCGACTGCACTCTCATTGACAAGACCCTTATTTAAAAAAAAGTGAGGGGGCTAGCACAGGATAGTGGTTCAAAATGGATGAATTGTCAGCTCTTGAAAGTTTTCTTTTTCTCATTGCTATTCTTGCCTGGTCTTTTGTTCTGACTCTTACTTCCATTGTCATCTGGTCTACCTCACTATTCCTTTTCCCTTTTCATGATGCTATCAATTTTGGCATAGAATAAACATAGTGGGTGCCTTTGTTTTTTTACCCAGCATTCTATAATTTCATTTTTATCTATATTCAGGTATTTGCCCCCCCAGCAATTCTAAATGCCATGTCAGCACAAAGTAATGAGAAGCTTTTACAGATTACTTGAAAATTATTCCTGACATTTCCAATATTAATGTGTACTGTTTTTAGAATTCACAATACTAAAACATCGGGATAGATTTCTGAAAGAGAAAGAAACCCCAGTTGCAAAACGTCTGTACTCCATTTTCTCCGTTTGCATGCGAACAAAGCAGTAAGTACATGTGGAGCAGATAGATTTCTGAACGTAAACTGACTGTGGTTCAGTGAAAGTAAGGGTCCTAACTCTCTCCAAGAAGAGCCGTATCAGCCACAGGTACGATGTTCTGAAGTCAGAAAGCGTTCTCTCATTTTCATTGATTCGTTCGACAAATATTTATGATCCGTTTACCATTCGCCAGGAACTGTGTTAAGTGCTGGGGACGCACCGGGAAACCAGGCTGAACTTGGTTCCCACTCTCATCACTTTTTCAACTTGGTGGAATAAAGAAAGATTGAGCACCTAATCACACAATAGGATTCTTAACTTTGAAAAGTACCATGAAGAGGTAAAACAGAAGGCCAGCTATAGTACGGAGATTTGACTGATGTTGAGAGAAAATTGGGCAAAGAGAGAAAATTGACCACTGACTCAATATTTGAAGGACAGAAAGGAAATAAATTGGCAGAGAGAATTCTAGGCAAAGACCTTGGTTTTGGAGAAAATGCGAGAAAGGTGTATGGCATGCCGACAGAAAGGGAGGCTGGACCTGATACCAGACACGGGGCGGGGGGGGGGTGTCTATGCGGTCATGCCAAAGAGTATGGTTGTGCAGGAAAGATTAATGAGTCTTCTCTTCAGCATGCTGGAAATAGGACCGATTTGAAAGGTCCTAGGTAGAGCGCTATGGAGCGATTTCAGAAGCGATCCAAGTACTTTGGATAAGAGATAAGTCTGAAATACGGTCTTGCTGGTGGAGAAGGAGAGATGAGACTTATTCAAGAGGCACTTGCTGTAAAAAGGTAGGAGCAGGAGAATGGAGTGGGGGGAGGTCAAGGATACCTATTATATTTCTGACAACTAGAAATGTGGGTAAGTGAAAGAGAACCGAGTTTTCAGTCAAAGATCATGAATTCCATAACCGTTTTGAGCATGTTCAATTTGAAAGTACTTGAAATCCTTATAAGCTGTTATGTCAAATAAGTAGCTGAATATATAAGCTGAATAGTATATGGAAATTCTGGGCTAGATTTTTATATTCAATAAATGTTTAATGAATGAAGAAAATGAGAGCTTTTGTGAATTACTCAAGGTTCATATTAAGTTAAGCCTCAGACTTGGTCATGTGACCCTAAGCTCATTTCTCTATGCCATGTTGCCACATTTTGATATTTTATTTCTATGAGAGCTCTTAAACCACTATTATTTAAAATCTTTGATTGTTGTATCAAGTAAGTGGTCTCCTGGGATAACTGATGATTTTTTTGACTGACCTCCTAGCTTTTGTAAACATGGCTGGGAGAGATTCATAGAATCTCCTTCTACTAAGTATTTCCCTTGACCAACTAAAGCCACCTCATCTGAGCCCAGCTGCTAAGTTGGGTGAGTGTCACCCTGTGCAACAAAGGGTCACAGGTTTGATTCCCAGTCAGTACATGTCTAGGTTGCGGGTTCAGTCCCTGGTCAGGGCATGTATCAGGGCATCGGTAACCAATCGACGTTTCTCTCACATTGGTGTTTCTTTCTTCTCTCTCTCTCTCTCTCTCTCTCTCTCTCTCTCTTTCTTTCTCTCTGTGGAATCCATAAACACACAAACATACATATACATAAAACATATACTGTTTTTAAAGATTTTTTTAGAGAGGAGGAAGGGAAGGAGAGAAACGTCAATGTGTGGTTGCCTCTCACGTGCCCGCTACTGGGGACCTGGCCTGCAACCCAGGCATGTGCCCTGACTGGGAATCAAACCAGTGACCAGTCAGATCATACCCTGCACTCAATCCACTGAGCTACACCATTCAGGGCTGTATATATATAAAACACACACATATACAAAACATATGTGTGTGTTTGGTGTTTTACACACGTATAAAACATTACAGCCACCTCATCAGAGAGGTCTCACAGCCCTGGCATGCGGCAGCCAATGACTAGCTGGGAGGGGAGGGAAAAAGGCCAGCTTCCCCGCCTCAGTGTGGGGCGCACTTGCAGTGTAATGTGCCCCCAGAGCCGGCATACCATTTGGATCCGCCCCAGGAGACAAAATCTGATGGCCTTCTCGCTCAGCCATTTCTGCTTCTCACTGCCACTTAGCTTCTTGGCCAGAAGAGCAACCTGCATGTGACAATGCCGTGTTATAAGTACCCTCAAACGGAGTCAGACTTGGAAAATAAGATTATATAATACTGGCAAAATAAAATAGTCATTTTTTTCTCAAATAGACACAATATATAACTTAGGGAAAAAAAGAGTGAAAGTAAAGGGCTTTTCTCCTTCAAGCCTCAGATAGAAAATAATATACTGTCCCATGGGACACCAGTTTATTCCAACATAAAACAAAAAGAAATAGAGAATAAGAGTTTCTTAGAAGCCCTGGAGAGATCCTAATCTGGGGTCAAAGGTTGCCTGTGGGTTTCAGCACAGGCAAGGAGCGCTAAGGAGAAAGGATGAATGGCCGTGCTGGATGCATCACTAATGGGCCCGAAAAGCAGGAGGGGGATGCAGCACACCGCAGATGCCCCCGGTCCCCTGGGCCTGCCCGGGACTTGACTGAGCATCGGACCGAGCTGCACACGCACGCAGGGCTACTGACCTAGATTACCAAATTTATTTATAGACGTACCAAGCACTGGGGTCGATTTGGATATTTCATCATTGAAGTGTATGTATAAATGGGTCACTTATGAATTATCATCTGAGCTATATTTAGCCTTCTGGTATTATTTCACCATTGTGAACCCAGTTACTTTCATAGCAATGCACTTGTAAGTAATTGTGTAGTCCGGACCAATACAAGCTGCTGATGTCAAATGCTCCTCCGCCACCTGTGTTTGCAGTGAAAGGCTTTACCAACTGATTTAAGTTTAATTCTTGCTAGGCGTAGAGTTTCTGAGAACTTTAAAAAACATATTATATAACACTTGAAACTTGATAAAACATTGATTTGGATAGAAATATGTTTTGGTGCTCATTCTAGGCTGCATCTCCTGTTAGAAATTTCATAAAAATGAATGTAATTGATTCTCACAATTGTACAAGGACACTGACATTTGTCCCTGTTAATAAATGAGAACCTGAGATTCAGAAAAATTAGGTTGCTCTTAATGAGTCAAAGGGATGATGACTTTTAAAAGCTAAGGTTTTAACCTAATACTTATTATGCAGCTATTGACATTTGAATTAAGCCAAAATGATTAAGAAATTCTTAAATAAATGATTTGGAAACTCTAAACAATATAACAGAAAATTAATTGGTTTTACCTAGGGTCTCTGAATATTTTGAGTAGTTCTATTAACTTTTATTTTTCACTGGAAAAGGAATATATATAGTGTGTGTATATATACATACTATATATAATTAATATGCATATAAACTACATGTAGTATAAAATTAATAAATTCATAAATATATAACATTTTCCCAAGTTTGTGTTTCTGAGTAAGAATTTAGTGTTTATGAGCCAAATAATAACTTCAGATCAATCTCCAACACATTTTTAAAGTTTTTTCACCTAGATTGATAATTAATAGTGACTCAGTTATTTTAATTACAATTTATTCTGTTCTTCAAACATTGTGAATCAATTATAATGTTATGCAAACACTTAAAATATTAGAAGAAGCATGAAATTAGCCCTTGTGAAATTTAATAAATCTGTGTTTCAGAAATAATCACTCTTTAATAATGGTTTTGCAAATGAATATTAAGTGGGCAACATTATTGTGATTTATTGTCTTCCTAACCTACATGTTTACAAAATTTTCTAACCCAAAAGAATTTAGTTGTAAGGAATGTTTCTGAACTGGTAGAATTAGTGGGTGACAGCAACAGAATGTACGTTACATCCTAATCATTTGTGAAGTAACTAAGGATTGGATATAGTGTGACCGATTAAATGTTGATGTTAAGTGTCTAAATTGCAGACCAACTCAATTCTTAGCAGTTTTTCAAGAATGTCTTTGTTTTCCACGAGGAGAGCATATTCTTTAGCTCATCAGTGTTGGCATTTATACAGGGTAACTATTAATTTTACAATTTGCTTAATCTTATTAACAATCTTCTAATCCAATGATGGTCAGGAATTGTAAAACAGGTACTTCTGTCCTGTTTAGGAAAAAAAAACACTCTTTTTTCTTTTTTCTAATGTTTCCATTAAAGCTTCTTTAAATTCCAAATCATACCACTAATATCTGTTAAATGAAGTCGCTGGTGTTTTTCTGACTCCAACGTTTGCGTGGTGTTGACAGGGAACCAGCCGTCAGTCAAGTCAACACACACTTAGTGAGCACCTAGTATATGCAACCGGTATCTGTTCTCCACACTGCAGTCACAGCCTTGAGTAAGTCAGCTACACGAGGGATGAGACGCCAGTCTGAATGTAAACGCCATCCCCTCACATCCTGGCTGACAGCTAAGCCGTGTGTGACCGTGCATGACTCCTGGGACACAGGGAAAAGCAGGCCACAGCACAGGAAGATTCTACCCTTGAGGGACGGAACTTAGCCAAGTTAGACTTCGTGTCTTTCTGAATGCATCCATCAGCCCCTCCGTGGCTCCAGCTGCAGAGCATGGAAGACTGTACCGGGCAGAGGCATCTGATGACAAATCCTGAGGCTGGCAAAACGACTGGGCATTAACCCGGAGAAGCCAGAAGAGCGGGAGGTACAGAGATGGTGTCTGCAAAGTGCGGAGCACAACAGCCAAGCCCTCCACCACCGAACCGCGCTGGACCGGGGCCACACGTCATCGTAAAGGAGCAGCTCCAAGTTTGAAAGCAGAGCAGAGAGCGGCTCTGACCACACCAGCGAGAGGGTCTGCAGTCTGCCTTGGCCAAGACCCCTCACTGCCTGCCGGGACAAACGCCACAGGAGTGAGGAATGTGTGGCCAAAGGGGAAAGTGAAAATAGGAGCGTTTCCGTGAAACCAGGGTTAGAAAGAGAATTGTCTAACCCTTTAACTGGGTATGCTGCTGTAGAAGAGAATGCAGAAGTTAGGGGAAAGGCAATACATGTGTGAATTGATGAGAGCTGAGATCCCCCCCCCCCAAAAGAGGGAGGCTACAGTGTCTAAGATTTGGGAGAGCACAGTGGACAGGAAGAAAAATACAGGTCTGCGTGTCTCTCTGGTTCCCTCTCCTGTCTCCAGTCCCTCTGGCTGCGGGCAGGAGCCCTGGCCCTGAGCCTGTCCGCCTGGCTGGTCCCAGGGGCGTGCCCCCAGCCCGCCTCACCCCCTCCTGGGGAGGCTCCTACCCCTGACGCTTTCACTCAAGTTCCTCTACAACCCCAGCTCACTGACACCTCTTAGAAAACACAGTGTTTGCGTCATCTGATTTTGTTCATTGTTACAGTTTTTTTTTGTCATAAACTTCACTGGAACTGGAGGCAGGGGTCCTATCTTTTAGGTCTCAGTTATAACTTTTTGTGTCTCTGGTATCACAGTACATTCAATTTTAAAACAGAGTCAAGTGTTTTCTATTTTAAGGTTTAATGTTTTCAAAATAACATGAAGAGTTTAGGTACTTCACGGAGACACAATTTAATTCCGAAACAAACTGTGGGTGGTGTTGACTGTGACCTCCCCACATCCCTTTCCCTTGGATACAGGATTTCTAGTGAAATGGTACAAACGATGTTCATCTGGGGATATTTATATACCAGTGTGACTACCACTGGGATTTATTTGAAGTAAAGGAAAAACTGTGAAATTGTAGAAGTTAACACTGAAAAATCAGAAGATGTTATAGGTGAGAAATACAATTTCAAGTCTTCTAGCAGCTTGGGTCAAGCTGTTCGATGGATGAAACCATTGTTGATCAATATCACTCTTACCTTCATGGAAGAGACCGCGTGGCATCATGCCACCTGTGCATGTGAAGGTTTTCCAGACACAACCTTTTCATTTATGAAACTTCTATTTTAGAGTGTGTGTGTATACACTATATATATATAGTATACACTATATACAGCATATAGACTGGAGAGTCTTAAGAAGTATTATTTACAGTTCTGTGCCCTTTCTGTGGAATTTTAGTCAGATCACTTAGTTGTTTAATATTTTCCTGAATGCATTTGTAAATAGGCTTTCCACTTTATGTTTAAGACCAATTCTGAATGTCTCAGCATGGCTTGTATGATCTTGCATCATTAGAACTCTGACTTGAACTGTGGTCTTAACTCGTACACTCCTCACTCACTGCATCCTATAAATAACCTCATTTTAGTTTCCCGAGCAGTCCCAGCTCTTCTCACCCTCAGATCCTTCCTCACACAGGCGAGTATTTGGTGTTTGAGAAGGTCCGTTCTCCCTCTGTGTCTATTCTTTTATATATTTCAGCATTCCATGTAAATTTCACCATCCTGACCTCTCGGGTCAACATCAAATTTGTCTTTTATCTAACCATGTATCACAGACCATTCTCACTTGACTTGGTGTTATTTATGTCAACATTGTTACTATATAATCTGTATGCATTTTGACTTGTTATCTTTCTCCTCCTTTAGGCTGTGGTTTAAGAATAAGGACTTTATCTATATATTTATAATTGCCCAGGCCTTTTTTTTCCTTTCTTTCTTTTTTTTTTAACAGAGTCTGTACCCAGTAGGTGTTCAGCACATATGGACTTAAAAAGTGCCTGAATGCATCAACCTAAATTTAGCATAAACAGCCAAAATTATCTCTGGCTGTCACTCTAGATATTTCATTTCCATGTTTCCTTGAGCTGCTTAGGTATTATTTTCTAATGGGTTTTTTCTGAGTTATCTTTCATAACCAATTCAAAATAGAAAGTATTATCTAGGATACACTACATAACATGCTTCATTAGAGTTTCTGATCATTTTTTCTACAATTAACCTACATGAAATAAGTGAGTCATGAAAAATAAATGCATTCATTTTATCATCTCAATAAGGATCTACTGCTTGGCTTAGGTTGTACTGCAAAGTACTGATTGCATTCATATATGTTTCAATGTTATTATAATTTATGCATGTGCCATATATGGCAAGGATCTCTGTTTCCATTGGCTGAGAGCTGCAGATAGATAATTTGGATGAGATTGTTAAAATGCACATGTATACAGTTCTGAGGATTATATGACTTTCAAGTAAACTGACAAATCTTTACTGAAACAAATTTCAGGTGGTTATTTTTCATATTCTTAAGTGAGAGTGTAATTTGCTGTTGTTTCAGGAAAGAATCTTGTAAAATATGTTAAGAGCCTTGTATATGTGTTACTTAACGTAGTAATATAGTTTCTAATAATTCATCCTATGCACACAATTAGATAAACCCACAGATAAATGTATGTATTTTCATTTCAACATCTTAAATATCATACAGCTTGGAAATATAGTAAATGCCAATCAATATGGAAATATACTACATAAAATTAGGATACCCATAAAGTGTAATAAAATGTAATGGTAAATATTCATTAAAAAGAACATCTATGATTCCATGATGATTTGGAAAATGATGTTGGCATACAGGTAAGTAAAAACTGATGCAGAGCCCTGGCTGGCGTGGCTCAGTGGATTGAGTGTGGGCTGCAAACCAGGCATCGCAGGTTCAATTCCCAGTCAGGGTACATGCCTAGGTTGCAGGCCACGACCCCCAGCAACCACACACTGATGTTTCTCTCTCTTTCTCTCTCTCTCTCTCTCTCTCCTTCCCTTCCCTCTCTAAAAATAAATAAATAAAATCTTTAAAAAAAACAAAAAAAAACTGATGCAGAATGGCAGATGCAATAAAATATCAATTAATATGAGTATTTGTTTTATATATATATACATACAAATATGTAGTACAATATTATATGAAATAATTTAAAATAGTGCATATTTTAGTACCGCTTTAAAAAATTAAATTGTGTTGTACATGAGCAGGCTCACCACACTAACACACATACGATACCTGGAAAGACAAATGAAGTATGTAATTACGCTTTCCTCTGCATGGGGATTATGGGTAATTGCCTGTTCTCCATGCTCCTCTGTGTTTGCTAAAATCTATGAATTCAACACTGCATGTTTACTGAGAGAGTAAGATGGGATATTATTCTAAAATTTATCTTACTTGTATCTCATAAATTCAGCAATAGATATTTTAGTCTGATTATACTCAGTTCTGGTGTTTTTAAAAATTCTTAGACACTCCAGTCTTAGCTGTCTCAATACCTAGAATTTTTTTTTTGCTTCACAAACACTACACTGAAAGTTTTCAATATATTTCTATTTTTTGAGATTCCCTCCTTATCTCTTCTTCTTTCACAATGTATTCAGGAGCAGGCAGAATAAAAAACAACACTGTACATATTGTATCTCTCCTGTTGGAGGAACTTATGAGCATCCTGTACATTGGTTTGCACATACGGGGTTTTCAAAGGCTACTGTGCCTCGCTCTCTTTGGAGAGCTACAATTTTCCTTTGCGATTTCATCCTGACGGAAAGATAGATGAAGACTGAACTTTTATGTTAATGTTACACTTCTGAAATGTAAATATCTTGATCTGCAAAGGTTTTGAAGACTCAACTATCATTTTTAAACATCTCCTTTCATTAAGAATCTTTATAAACAAAAGGGAATGATATGTTGATTAGCAAAGATAATTAGCATTCAGGAGCCACTGGATGGCATTCGATGTTGATACGAAAACAGTCGGCTGTTGTCTGTACTCTGCAGCTCGGTCTCAATGAACTGCTCACTCGAGAACGCTACAGAATGATGGGCAGGATTCTGGCTTTGCAATCGAGTGGAAAACAGGGTAAGCTTTCTACTTTTAAAGCCTAAGTCTTAAGAATATGGCTACTGCCCCAGATTTTTCCAGAACCAAGTAGTTATTTATATTATTGGACTTCATCTTTCTCCAACTATTTGCTTTGTGTGGCTCCTAAGATACCATTTTCTCTTTGTTTTTCCCTGTCTCCCCGGCAGCTCCTTTGCAAACTCCTCTTAGGAAGGGAGCTCATGATGGAGTAAGTCAAAAGGGGGAAGAAAAAATCCCCATCCACATCAGGGTAAAATTAGACTTTATTCCCTCTCTACTCTTTTCTGGTATGGACCTCGTCACAGTTTAAATTGCCCGGCTAATGTTAGACTGGGCTCCAATATTAGGCTGGACCCTAATGGTGCAATGGAATGAAATCTCTACTCTGGGGTCCTTCCCCTTGACCCATGCTCTCATGTGATTACAACATCCACCAGTATCTTGTGTTGCTGTATGTCTCTGTTCCTGTGATTGCCTCCCTCAGACAAGGACTCTTTGAAGCTGGGGGGGGCTATGACAGACCCATCACCCCATGTGCATCGCTCAGCTAAATGAACATACAATGGATGGTGGCTTTAAAAAGACACCCTACTGTGTACCCCTTCAGTGAACACTTGCTGCATAAGTATAGTCCTCACGCCGTGGTCAGGAATATAACTCTAATTTGGAAGACCCAAATTTTCAACTGTGTTAACCATCCTTTAGTGTATGCTTAGGTGTTACTACAAAATACAAATTGACAACTATCTGGCTAGTCTACATGACAATGTTCCCATTTCAATGGGATCAACTCTAACATTTATTTTAAATGTAATATGCGTTCCGGTGGACTCCTTGCTTTTACACGAGTAGTCATCAAAAGCTGTAAGAGTATCACTCTCAACCTTCCAACAACAAAACAGCCAAATGATCTTCAAGTAGGCAGGGAAAGCGAGAAGATGAGCTGGGCAAAACCGTACTCCTGGGGTCGGGCTAAAACACGGAGAAGGCTGCACCCCGCAAGACCCAGGAATGGAGGGACTGCCTGGGGAAAGCCTGGATAGGAGCAACCCAGAACCTGCCCTGCCCTGTCGCTCACCATCAGGCTAGTTGCCATCATGCTGTAAGTGATGTTACACTGCTAGAGGAACGTCAAGGCCATGGAGACACACCCTCTTTAGGGAGCAACACACACTAATGACCTAAAAAGGAGGAGAAACTACACATTGAGAAAAACTCTCTGGGAAAACATCTGTCGAGTTAAGCCCAAGGTAACAAACATTAAAGATAAAGGCAAATGGCGCAGGTACTGCACTAAAAATAACCACGGAAACACTTATTGGTAAACACAGAATATTTAACTACTTTCACCAAATGACTCGCCCTGAACTTCTGAGAGAAGGAAAGACATGGTAATTCCCAGGCGAAAAATCTATTTACTTGAATCTCTGTCACATGACAGCATCTGGCATTCGGTGGAAAATTACCGGCTGTAGAATACGCAAGGAACAACAATAATGTGGAGACAAAGTAATTAAGAGAACCAGATGCAGATATGAAACACTGGCTAGGAAAATTATACAGGAAATTGAAAGTAATTGTTTTGAACATGGCAAAGGGTCTTGTTTAAAGGGTAGAAGAGAGATAAAAACTACAAAAAAAAAAACACCCTAATAGGACAAGGCTGGAAATAAGAAAAATGATAAACAATTGTGTTTAGCAAGATAATCAGTGGACCAAGGAATAATTAAGTGAATTTGAAAGAGGGCAACAAAAATTAATTGAATTAAATCTCAAAGAGAAATGGGAAAAGAGAAAAAACAGAAATAGAAACACATACGAGGAATTTGGGACATTGTGTAGTGGTCTAAAGGAAGTGCAGCAGAAATCCTGGAAAAGGGAAGGGGGGAGAGAAGGGAGAAGATACTTACTTCAAGAAATAATGACAGAGACTTTCCCAAATTAATGACAGACGCCAAAGCTCGGGCCCTGAAAGTCAGAGAACGTGAAGAGAGATAAATGCAAAGATGAATAAGACCACTCCCTGCCTCACACCCCACATACTGAAGCAGGAAACGCCCCAACTGCTTAAAATCAAACACAGAAGAAGAAACAGAAAATTATAGCTGATATCACAAATAAACTGCAGAAAATTGAATGTAATGTAGGGGCATCTTTCATGGAATAAGCACCCTTGTTAATCCTGAATCTTATTCAAAGCATAAATATAATTCACAAAGGAAGGAAAAATATAGAATTTCTCAAACAAAACCAGAACAGCTATTACAAGTAGAGCTGTACCATAAGAAATGTTGATGGAGGACTTCAAATAGTAGGAATGTAATAATTGAAAAACATAAATATATACAAATAAATGAAGATATCCGGAAAGGGCATAAATGAAGATAAATGTAAAGTCATGGTTTTATTTAAGTTCAGTTGATCGAAAAGATAAGTAACCTAAAGTAAAAAGAGGAGAAATGCATGGTGTACTCATAGCAAATATAAAATTAAAATATGTGAAACAATAGCAGTGATTTTTCTAAATCTCTTCCGAAAATACAAAAAGAAGAGATAATTGCCAACTCATTTCACAAGGGTGCTCTTATCCTGAAACCAAAACTAGAAAATAATTACAGAGAAAGAAACCACTAAATTGTCCCTCCTGAACACCATTCTGCCATCTCCCCTCTCAAGTTAACAATCTAATCCAGCAATAACTCAAAAGGATAATAAATTGCACCCAGTGTGGGTTATCTAAAGAATGCAAGATTGCCTCAATATTTGAAAATCAATCACTGTAATTCAAAGTATTAGTAGACTACAGAAGAAAAGTCAATCATCTGAATGAATGCAGAACAGATGATGATAAAATATAATGCCCATTATTGATTAAAAATTATCCATAATCGAGGAGGAGAAGAGAACTTCCTCAATCTAATAAAAGGCGTCTACTAACATCCTGGTGCTGGGCCATATTTGACTGTGAGAGGCTGAGAGTACTGTCTCCTTTAGAATAGGAACAGACAAGTTGCATCTCTCACCACTTTTGTTCAACCTTCGATTCAATACAAAAATCAAATGAAGGCAAAAAGACACCATACAGTTTGGAAAGGAAGAACTAAAATTGTTTCTACTCACAGATAACATTGTTGTTGACCGACAAACACAAAGAATCTATCCTAAAAGTGCCAGAACTATTAGGATTGGACAAGTTGGCAAAATACTGGCTGATACACAGACTCCTGGTGATTAGAATTTGAAGTTATGAAATAGTATCATCTATAAAACATCAAAGATTCTACTAAGTATGTAGAGGATCTAGGAAGTCCTTATAATTACACAACACTGAAAAAAGAAATTGGAGATTCATAGAATTTGGAGCAAAAAGCCACGTCTGTGGTTCAAAAAACTTAATATTCTTTAATTATAAATTTCAATCCAGCTCTCTCCTGGATTGGCCACATTTTTATAATAAATTGAACAAGTTGATGCACAAGTTTAAATGTGTAGCTAAAGGAACTAGAATAGCTAAAATAAATTAGAAAAACAACACCAGAGTTTGGAGAACCTCTGATACTTAATTTAAGATTTACTATAAAGCTAGAGTTATCCAGTCAGTGTGATATTGATGAAAAAATAGACATATAAGCCAATGAAACAACAGAGATTTCAGACACTAATCAAAACACATTTGGACAACTGCTATCCAAAAGCTATGTGTTAATAGAATTGAAAGACAAGTAACTTGTAGAAGATACTTGTAAATCATATGCCAAATAAAAGACATGATTCTAGAATATATAAAGAGATTTTGAAAGGCAACAATAAAAAAATAAACTAAAAAAATGGACAATTTGAATGAATATTTCATCAAAGAAAAAATATGATGTTAAAGAGGCCGGTGAAAATGGGGTCAGTATCATTAGTCGTTAGAAAAATACAAATTGACAGCAAAAGGAGACATTATATTTACCAGACTACCCTAGAAGAAAAACGGAAAATACCAAGTGTTGACAAGGTTTTATAGCTACTATAATTCCCACGCATTGTGGGTAAGAACGAAAAATTAGCACAGCACCTATAGTATTATTTAAAATTTCCTTCCCTACTCATGTCTATATTAATCTATTATAAAAATAATCTATTAATTTATCATTGTGTTTCTTCTGAGTGCCCACTTTCAGAGTAAATTCTGCTGAAAACTTGGCTTCCTGGGTTAGCGTCAAGCCTATGGAAGTAAACTTTCGGCTGTGTAGGCAGTGAGAAAACTCAGAGAGATTTACCTGACTGTGGAAGTGTGTGTTTTCATTTCAAGGGCAAATGAGGCCTGCGATCTTATAACATTTCTAGGGCTAAAAAGTCAGAAATATTGACAGCAGCATTTATCTGGACCTTGGGAAGATGTACGTACCCTCCAAAGATTCAGCGTAAGGATCTGAGATCCTTTCCAAGGAACGAAAGTTTCTGTCTCCCTTTATGAAGGGGAGGTGGGGGAGCACATGCTCTTTCCTGAAAATAAACAGAGAAAATCCACTTCCCCACCTAAGGCACTGAACTATATCTATGTAAGCTTTTTTAAAAAGTTGAGATATAATTGGCCTACGTATTGTGCTCAGTTAAGGTGCACACTGCGTTGTTTTGACACATCCAGATACTGCATTACAATCACCTCGACAACTGTAGCTAATCACCTCCATCACGTCACATCGCCATCCTGTCTTCTTTGTGGCGGGAGCACTTCAGATCCAGTCTCCTAGAACCTTTGAAGTTTACAATACAGCGTATTGGGCTTTAATCAGAATGCTGCACATTGGAGCTCTGAGACTTAGTTATCTGCTGGTTGCACGCGTAGGAGGTTTGAGTTCCCTGGTATCACAGCATCCAAGGGGTAGCAACCAGGGAACGTGCGGGGAACTGCACAGTCATTATGTGCTTTTTGGGTAAAGAATGATAACCCATAACCCGCCTGATCTGGAGCACCTGTGTTTGCATTCCTGCCAAACTCAACAAAGATGAAGGTCAAAATCGCAACTCCACCTCATCCTACTCTGGCCTTGGGAGGCCTCAGTAAATGGGCTCACTTCAAAAAGAAAGGCATTTATTTTAAAGCAGAAGAGATAAAAATCAAGCAGCTGAAATCTATCAAAGCACCCGAGGCCAAGATGTGACATGGAGAGAAGGTCTTAGGAGGGGACAATCCCAAAGCCGAAATGTCCACTGCTGACCTCTCTGGGTCTTTAATTAATCAGTGTATAATATGAGCACATACATACACATTGTGTCAATAGTGTGACTCATTACAGATCATTTCTAGTGGCCTGCACGTAGGGTTTCTCCCTCTTAGCATGGGGGAAGAGTGGGCTTAAAGTTGCAACAATAGCATTACATATTTATTATGCCTCTCTCCTTCCCCTTTTCAGGTTTAATGTGAGAGAATTTACTCAGCCGAATTTAGTGTGTTTGTCATCTGATAGGGTCATCGTGGTTCAACCAGACAAGATAGAGGAACTCTTTTCATAAAAAACAAATTGAGGTCAAAGACCTCAATTTTTGCACTTAGACCATTTTAACATAGTGTTCAACATAATATTTTAACCTCTGGTTTTCAAATTGGAAGATTGAAATTATAATTCTGACCCTACTGAGTTAGGATAAAAGCTTAGGATCTGGCTGAGTGCTGCCTACCAAAACGAGTAAATTAACAGGAAAGGGTAAAGTTATTAAATGATTAAAATGAGGGTTAATTTAAATAATCTAATGAAACATTGCCTTGTCAATGGCAAATAATTTAGCCAATTATAATTGCAAAATTATTAGAGCAAAATTCTATAAGGATTATGTTGAATTTGTGCTTTAGATTTGAATTTGCCTTATTAAAACTATGTTCCTTTTTATCCACTAGAGTAAATAAAAATGACTGTTTAACTTTATCACTTTGCTATGTTCAAAATCAGTGCACATCAGAACTGTAGTTCATCATGATGTTATTTGAGAGAAGACAAAATCACAAAATATATTACAGTGGACTCACTGAGTGTGAGCTAATGCAGCTCCTGTTCCCTTCAAATGGCTCTCTGTTTCAAAGCACGTAAGAAAACGTGGTTTTCCCTCCGTGGCATATTCATGGTGACAACAGTGTGATGTCCTAGCAGTCTCGTGTCTCCCACATGAGTAAGCCTGTGACACACCCAGCCCACTAGACCTCCGGGTGATTATTTGTGAAACAGCTTTGACATTCGCACTTCTTTAACTGCTGACGTCACCTTTGCTACATGATTGGTTTCTGTGTGAATCACTTAGAAGCCTTACTTAGCTCCTCGAGTGATGAGTTAGTTCCACCCGTATTTAAATAGCATCAGTAAATGATTTAAGGAAAGGTATTACGTATTCCAATTACATGATATTCTGGAAAAGACAAAACCTTGTAGACATAGAAAGTTCAGTGGCTGACAGAGGGTTGGGGTTGGGGAGAGATGAACAGGTGGGGTGCAGAGGATTTTTAGGGTAAAGAAAACGCTCTGTCATAATATATCGTAATAATCAGAGATACATGTCATTATACACTTGTCCAAACCTATGGAATGCATACCACTGATGTAAATTACGACCTTGGGTGAGTAAGATATGTCAGTAGAGATTCACTAATTGTAGCAAATGTACCACTCTGGCGAAGGGATGTTAATAATGGGAAAGTCTGCATGTGTCAGGGTTGGGGACATATGAGAATCCCTGTATCTTCCTCTTAATCCTGCTGTGAATCTTTAAACGGCTCTGAAAACTAAAATCTTCATAAAATAATAGAATATAAGAAAAGTCAGAGTAAGACACCCACCTCGAGTGCAGAATAAAGAAAAGGGAAAGAAAGTTGGACTAATGAGGAGAAGGGGGACCCTGCTTTAACTTGACCCCGAACCTTTTTACGTACTGGAGATTAAATATTGAGCCTTCCCCCAGCTGGACTTTCCCAATGGGTGCTCGTCCCCCTTGGGTCTATACTTGGTCTGTCCTCGAAACACCGTGGATAGGGAGCACAGTTGATCTCCTCTCAACTACACACTGTATGTAGGTGAGGGCATCTGATGCCCTGGGGCCTGACGGTTCTTCCTGAGGTGACCCTGTGTGCAGAGAGACCAAACACAGCCTTACTCTGTTCCTACAATGGTGATATCTGCTTGCACACCTGTAAATCCAGATGTGGAAAAGAAAGCTATTTCAGTCTTTGGATAGTGCATAAGTGTTGTGTTTGATATTACAGCTATCCCCAGTGACAGCAGACTTCACTGATCACGCCATTCTTTCCACTCTGAGTCTAGAGCCGGCTTGGAAACCCGTTATGGTAGAGAAATAAGGGATCTTAGCTGATCGGTGTCGACACCAAAGCCTAGACTCGCTAAGGAAGCTCCGTGCCTCTTATTGTAAAAGATAGCACAGTATAAATTATTTTTGGTCATTTATTTATTAATGCTGAGGTATGGAAAGAAAGTAATAAAAGTAAATCAAATATTTCAATTATATATTACCCCACTCTGTATTCCGGTAGTGAAAAGGAAAGTTCTGTTTGGACTTGGCTGTGGACTTAAAGGACGAAAAGGAACCGGAAATTATTGTAAAGCTCAACATGTGTATGTCCCTATGTAGTACACGGTTTGCATGATTGTGTAATTTACTATTATTTGAAATCTATCCTGAATTTTTACCCGTGTTATATAGCATGTTGCTTATATGAATTGCATAAAATATGAGCCCAAAGAGTTTGCCTTAAACCCGAACATGGTGTGTCAAGATTCTGAGGGTTCAGGGGTTGAGTTAGGCCCCCGGTGCCTCCTGGTGTCCTGCCTGTTGGCGCAGTCACGGGGCATCTGGGGGCGGAGTCCCTGAAAGGCTGGACTCCCCCGGAGGTTCAAGGAGCCTTTTCCCCTCACATTCCTTGCTCCTCCGGTGGATGGCTGAGACAGCCTGGAGCTGGCTGAATCTCTCTTTCTTTCTCTTCACGGCGCTTTCTTTTGTGGGTACAATAGTCAGACTTCTTACAAGGTGGTTGGCCTTCCCCAGAGATGTGTTTCTGGAGATCCAGATAGAAGCATTTATATCTCACTAATGGGGGGCAGAAGTAAATTCTCAAAACCTTTTTATCTAAAAATCAGAACAACAATATCTTAAGTTATTTCCCATAATAAACACCACTTTAGCTCTGTGTTACAAGTTTTGAAATGGGTGTGAGCTATACAGGAACTCTGTTGTGTTTCCTTGATTTTTCTGTAAATCTTACACGGCTTTAAAAATGAATGTCTCCAAGGTAAAATGTGTGAGCACAACGGAATGACCCTATTTTACAAGCAGCCCCTCTTAACATAGCTGAAAATCTAGATGATACATGGAAAAGCATCTTTCAAAAGTTGATATCAACACAACACAGAGAGAAATGAAATTCGTGATGTTGTGCAAAGCAAAGTATTCTGGAAAGAAAAGCGTGGGCTTTTCTGGCTCCATCCGAACGAGGGACGGAGGAGCTGACAGGATGATAAGGTAGATGTCGCGCGGGCTGTGCAGGTCTCAGGGTGCTGCTCAGCGTTTTCTGAAAGCGACAGGAAGCTCTCCGAAAGGGCCACTCCCGTGTTTTGAAATATTCCACAGGAGTCATTGATGGGGTCAGGCTTCCATTTTTAAAACTGTACTTGGCTACGATTGTGGAGAGGATTGGAGGGAAGCCAGACTGCACGGAGATTTATTAGTGCTATTGCATTAGACCTGGTAAAGACAATAGGAAATCGTTTCAGAGTGGTGCAAATGGAGACGAAGAGGCAGGATAATTGCAGATACATATATGTGTGCGTCTATGTATACTCATCTCATAGAAGCAGATGTACATGTATAGTAAAACAAGTAGAATAGTTGATGGATTCACTATCAAGTACTGACATGCAAGAGTAAGAGACGTAAACAAGAAAGCCAAGGTCACTGGCTCGAGCAACCCTTGACCTGCCATTTACTGCAAACGGAAACAACGGAGAATGGGAATTCGATTCTCACTCACTCTTTATTTAGATCCTGATGTGTAACGTGGAAGCACCGCTACTGAAAGGGCATTTGGGCTTCCAGGTGAGAGCAGGTTGTAGAAGAACCTTCAGGAGGCACCACTCTGGGGTACAGGCAGGCAGATTTGCTTTTTCATTGCCTCCTCCCTGTTCTTGTGGTGTGATGCCTGACACACAGTAGGAGCTTAAATACTTTGTGGATAATGGATATATGTTTTAACTGGAAAGTAAGTCCAGGCGCCGTTTCTGAGTTTCAGATGTCTGCTGTTGAAGGCTGGTCTATGCTATAACTCATCATACCCACATTTGACCCTTTTTTCCCCAAACACACAATTCCTAAAGTGTTTCTGTCCCTATTCCACCATTCGTGTTGTGTTAAAAAGTAGTTTAGATTTATTGCTGAGTCATCAATCACTTCATATTTATGTTTAGAAAGCTATGCTGTGAGTTTATGTCCACGACATATTATCGCTACTTGATTTGTTTCTGTTCCTGCCACGTGTTTTGTGTAATCTGTTTGAACTGTTTTGTTTTGTCTGGACACCAGTGATGCAAACAGAATACCCATCACAAAAGTAGACTACAAAGTATGACTTAGTATTAAAATAAACACTAGGACAATATATATTTATCATAAGACAATATTAATTTTAATCTGGAATGCTCAGTTCTCATTTTCATTTATTTGCACAAAAATTTTAACATGTATGGGACATTTTTGTGTTAGGAAATTTATTCTTCCTACAATTTAATAAATAGGGTAAAAGTTTGCTCTTGAACTCACTTTCATTAAGATGCTAGCTTTCCTCTTCTGTTTACACTATAATTTTCTACTATAATATATAGTAATGCAATTATACTAAATATATTTATATCTAATCCATGTTAGGTCATCTTATGGTGTATTAGTATTAGTATTTTATCTAAAACATTATGCACTAAATAGAATTAAATGTCATTTCAATTTTATTTTACTTTGAAAATATCAAAGCTCCTGAGATTTCATTTAAACACATATTACTGCTTATAAATGGTGAAGAATTTGTCACTTGACTTGTCTACATTCGTATTGCATACAAATATACAAATGTGTATCTGCTTACCTAAAATTGACTTTTGGATTTAGATAAAACCATGGCATAAATTTGGAAAAAAAACAAGGCTAATAAGACCTGACCTATGCTTGTTGATCATTACATAGTAGTCCTCAAAGTGTGGCCGGGGACAGCAAAGGCATTCCTCAGAACGGTCCCTGGGCTGGGGGTTAGCAGAAGGGTTTCAATGGCAGTTAAACTTTTATCCAAAGGGTTAGTATAACCCTTTAACCTCATAGACTCATTTTTCCTGTTTCCCAAAGCTATATAAATAGAATCATATCATGCAGAGGGTTTTTGTTTTGTTTTGTTTTGTTTTGGAGGGGTCTGGACTCTGTTTCATCATTCTGTTCTTCACGTCTTTTCCCTGCATACATGTATTCACTGACTTGCTATTCCCTTTGGCACAAATTCTAGCTATTATCTTTTCTCACCTATTATATCTGCTTGTTCCTCATCGTGATTTCTTATTTGCTTTTATCCTGCTAATGTGTCCCCTTTCTTCTTTGTATGCGTGTACTGGGCTTGCTTTGAATCTAGGCCCTTAAAATCTGAGCCTGTTAAAACATGCTAACCTGTCGGTCGCTGAGTGGCCCCTATTGTTCATTCAAGGTGTTTGTCTGCCTTAGCTTACATTCCGTGGGCGGCCTGGCTGTTCCGGCAGGATGTACTGTAGGAAGGCCAAATGCCAATGGCCCATCTGGGTCACCCTAGCGTAGTTCAAGGAGAGATGGCTGAATGAATGTCATGGCGAAAAGCCGCAGGCTCCAGCCATCACAGTAAGTCACTCCAGTTTGCATCCATTTGTTAGGACACTATCATGCTCGACACACCAGCTTTAGATGCTCAGGAAAAAGGAGCCTGGCAGGAAGCATTCTAGATTCTTATCGTCGTGCACCAGCGATGAAAGCTTGGAGGGAGAAGCTGAAGAAAATCCAAAAGCTCACCAGTTGCTCCTTGTTTTCGCTGCAATACTTTACATAAACATGAGTTTTGAGCTTCCCTGACTTTGCGTCTAAGCACCTCTATTCAAGGGATCCTGGCCCCGCCAAAATATTTGTGGTAAGGGAATAAGCAGTGCTTTTTTCCAAGGCAAAGAAGGTGGAGAGCCAGGCAATTGAAACCATATTTTTATAAAAGTGTCCTCACAGCTCTGCCTGCCACTGTTTGAATTGCATGTTTTCCTGAGCCATGTCTCTTTGGATGATCTTTGGAGATGCAGCTTGCCGTGGTGGCCGAGTTCACCACCTCAGCAGCAGCCTGAACTGGATAGGCCCCTCGGGTGATTCTCAGAAACATTGTTCACACACTCGTGTGTTTGTGCGTGTGCATTTCTGGGCAACGGCAAAGGCCCAACAATTTTCAAAAATAAAACAGTGCAGGCCACATCTGCAGCAGAAAGAGGTTTCCCAGACTTTTTTTTTTCTTCAAAATTTCATGCTTGTCTGCTTTTTTTATTCTTCTTGGGTTTTTAAAGATAATTAAGCTTGGGCAAAAGTTTGAAAAAGGCTTTCAAAGCCTAACCCACGGTATAAAACTATATCCTGAGTGTGGAAGGAGGACTGGTGATGTCGGCCTACAGTGCTGGAACTTGTAATAAATGAGAGAAGAGAAAGTGGGTGGTAACTAGACGTGTGAGGTCACGGGAGTTGAAGGGCAGTGGTATTACATCTTATGCTGATGGAAAGAACCAGATGAAGAAGAAGTACTCATAACAAAGAAGAGAGAGCAGTTAATTTCCATAGCAAAACCCAGTATACGAGGAAGATGTGTATTTTGATGATGGAATTAATTGATGGGAAACTCTTAAAACAGTTCCAGCCACAAAGAGCAAAACACCTGTGCTACGACCGACACCTTCAATCCCATTCTAGACCCTACTTTCCATCACACGTCTTCATAATTCACCACTCTGCTTCTCCTGTCACTGACCACATCTCTTTTTTTTTAAGATTTTATTTATTTATTTTTAGAGAGGGAAGGGAGGGAGGGGGGAGAGAGAGAGAGAGAGAGAGAGAGAGAGAGAGAGAGAGAGAGAGAAACATCAATGTGCGGTGCCGGGGATTATGGCCTGCAACCCAGGCATGTACCCTGGCTGGGAATTGAACCTGGGAAACTTTGGTTCCCAGCCCGCCGCATCTCTTGGTTGAATCTAATCTGTAGCCGCATCCTTATTATTTTCATTGTTAGGGTTCCCTACTTAATATGCCTACCACCATTTTATTGGGGTCCATGGAGAATAGGTTAAAAAACATTATGATCCATTCACCACATCCAGAACCCTCATTAATAAGATAAAACTTCACTGATGGATTTTGGTTATTTTTCTAATACACACACTTCAAATCTATAGCACAGATTGGTACAGTGATTTTTTTTTCTTAAGGTCATGAAGTTAACAGTGTAACCAAAAATTCTAAACGTATCTATATGAAATATATGTATCTATATGCAATGTATTTATACAGAAGCTACTTTGCAACTAATTGAATAAAATGCTTATAAATAAAACTGGCACTGCCTTCATTCCATTTGCTAAACTCTTGGAGACTCTTCAAACATTTTAAATGTATTTCACATCATGCATAAATCACATTGGGGGGAGGAAAACTAGACACATGAGATTTTCCCCATGTCCTGAGTCACAGTCTGCAGTCCCTGGTCAGAGAGCCCCCAAGAACAATGCTGTGGTAGCCCTTTAAAACCAAATAACACAGGGTCAGAGAAAAAATTGTTTTATTGTCCTGTGCATTTACAATTTAGAAACTCCTTCGTGTGGAATGATCACTTTTGCTGGTATATAATTAAGCACCTGACCAGTAAATAACTCTAGAACGTGTCATGAATCCTAGGCCACTGGACAAAAAGGCAGGCTGCTTGAGATCTCACTGGGGTGCACAGACTGTTTGCCGCAGGTTCTTCCCGACCAATACTGTTTGGCAGTCTCCACGTAGGGTTCGACCTCCCCGAACAGGAGACTCTCCTGGGGGCGGTTGAAATGGGCCCGCTATACACGTGGTATTACACACTCTTGTCACTTGAGCAAATGGGCAGAAAAACACAAAAGCGGCTCGATTTGGAGGGCACACACTTCAGTGTGTCCACCCAACCCCATGGTGTCTTAAGTCCCTGTCTTCAGCGCACGGCGTGCTGGCGAATTCGGCTCCAGGAGAAGGCCACGCCCAGATGAAGTCAGCAAGCACCCAGGCAGAGCAGCTGGATGGGAGGTTGAGGCCCGGTTCTGTGGCATGGTGCAACGCCTCCAGCGGTGTCTGATTTAATTCACCGTTTTCTAATGGTTGCATTCAACTTGCTTCAACAGGAGACTACTTGGTTCAAACTATTCAAAAGCTCCATTCTACGCGCACGAGATGGGGCGCAGTCCTGCTTCAAAGGCTGTGGACTCAGATAAAACCTGCAGCAGATCTTCTAAGGTTTTGGAAGGTCAATAATGACTTGGAAGTTGCACAAAAACAGGCAAAGCTACAGAGAATGCATAATGACCTTTAAGTCGATAGAATAAAAATCAAACCACGCATACTCTTTCGCTTTTCCATATGGGCATCCTTTTTGAAAAAATTCCAATAACAATATACAAAGTAAGAAAGCTCATTGGGGCTAGCTCCACAGAACTGGTGTGAGAACATTAACAATTTATTTGGAAAAAGAAAAAAGCGTTTGCAGAAGAAATGCGCTACAGGCAGCCTGTGTGAGGGAAAAGAAAAGCATTGCTTCTGTGGGCGGACATGAAGGGCATTTAACTGCAGCTTGACCGTCACCTGGCTCTCTAGCCCAGGCAAGTGCTTTGAAACTCTTGGGGCCTCAGTTTCCTCATCTCTGCGTAACAGAGTGCTTGTGAAGATTTAATGAGAGACGTGGAAAAATCTTTACCATAGTGCCCGGAATAAAGAGCATTTTCATGGATCCAATAAGAAATTCATATTTTTATATGTATGAACATCCACCCATAGTGGTAATACTTGCCCTGCTTGACTTTTTAAAATTGACCAGTGCTTATAACAGAGAGTTTTAATCTTCCTACTTATTACTAGAATTCGAAGGTCATGGTGCCCAAGAAAACTCAATCATTGTTTGCTGCATTTAAAATATGTATGGTGGAAATAGACCTTTTAGTTTCAAATAGCACTAAACTCAACCTCAGTCAGGAAACACCTAATTTAATCAAGCACACACTTTTCAATGCTATATATATATATATATATATATATCCAACTTCTTAAAGCAGAAATAAAATAGGACAATTGAGTATGTTTTGATATCTGTTCCTATGAAATAAAAACTATGAACCAAAATTATGTGCATTCAAATATTCAGGCCTGAGGTAAATATTTCTATTACTCATATGCCAGTACTTTCTTCCTAAATTTCAAGGTCAGTCTTTAATGCTGTAAGAAATTATGACATCATCATTTGGTACCTGGTCTGTGGACCTTGACATGCTTGCACTTGAGGCAGAATGTCTTATATTTGCTGGAAGACCAGAATGAATCTATTTTTTGTCACTTTAAATTTAGGCTTGAGTCTGAGTTATTCATTGTCACTTCTAAGCAATGGCAGGACAATGGCACAATCAGACAAGCCGTTCTGCTTACAGCCGACAAACACAGGCACATCCCCTCGGTCTGAGCTACCTGTCTCCTTGCCAGGTGGCCAGGACATAGGGGGAGTCATCAGTGACACTGACAGAGCCACCAGGTGGTAACTTTTTGACACCCGAGCCTGTGCCCAGAGAGAAACAGCATACGCGCAACTATAGGAGCTAGAACCTTCTCTGTTGCTTTATTTTATTTTGATTAATTTGTATTGAATATAGTGAAAATGAGTAGATTCATTTCAGTGCAGTACAGATGAGGCTCTATATTGACGAATGTTCTTTCATCAGCACGAGGTGCTCGCATGAAATCACTCTTTTAAAGAGACCGACATTTGATAACACACTGCTAATCTCACAGAGGGTAAGATCGATGGGATAACAGTGCTATTAAAATCCTTGATGGGAAAATAATGAAAAAGAGTGTGAAAGTGTAGCTGTTTTAGTTGCACTGTATTTGTAAGCCACATGGGGTTCACTGGAAGAGCCTTCTGAGTTAACACCGAGGTTGACATCGCTGCTTCTAGGAACATTCAATTAGTTCAATTGGTTCCATTTTATCCATATTTTAATCAAATACTATCCTAACATGACTTTGCCTAACTGACACACAAAACAGATCTATTGTTATATAGCCAGAAAAAAGTTCACTATACAAATTGCAATTTCTCTTTCTCCTATGTTTTTCATTCAGAGACTTTCACTTACTTTTTAGGACACCATCAACGAAAGCTGAGCTGTCCATGCAAGCCTTACCCTTCCAGATGTGTCTTTTAAATGAGAAAGGTAGATGGCAAATCTTTCCAAACAGTCTCATCTTGTTTTTTTTTTTCCTAGATAAAATTTCCTAGTTAATTCTTCTAGTTCAGTCACATGCCTTCCTCTAGCTGCCTCTTCGGCTGTCACCCACTGAGGGAGCAGCGCAGGCTAAGGGGGCTGGTATCTGCATCTCAGGAAACACGTTCACTTTTCAAGGATGGACGTATATTCCCCACACCTGGCACAGGGGTAGGCGTATAAACGTTTTTGTAAAAAAATGTTTTACTGTAACAAGAACCTATCACATGACACCCACCCTCTGAACAAATGTATATTGCACAGTAAACCATAGAAGCAATGATGTAGGGAGACCTCTAGAACTTATTCGTATTGCAGTTGTATGGGTTCTGATTACGTCCCCACCCCGCAGCCCCGGAAACCACCCTTCCACGCTCTGCTTCTGGGAGTTGGACCACTGTAGACGCTCCGTGTAAGTGGAGCGCTGCCCTTCTGTGAAGTGATATTTCATTGAGCCTAGAGTCCTAGATGTACATCCATACGGCGGGAGTGTGACTCGGCCTCCGCTCCCCTTCTCCTTGTGGGTATTTCCTCATTCGCCTGGTGTGTAGGAGGCACTCAGCTGGTTTCTGGACTTCTCTGAGTGAGTTGCTGTGTTGGGGGGGGTGTCAAGCTGTTGCATCCTTGGGTGGAGGGCAGTCCAGGAGGCTCTTATGTTGCCATCTTGCTCCTCTCCCAGCCTCCTCCTCAGGTGCAAGCCTCACTCTAGCCTTGATTGGCATTTCCTTGAGGGTAAGGGAAGCATCTTTTGATGTCCCTGTTGATGGCCATCAGTTCATCTCCTTTGGATACATGTCTGTTCAAGCCTTTAGCCCTTTGGAAAAATGTCTCTTTAAGTCTTTAGCCCATTTTTGCAACAGGTCATTAGTTCTCTTGCTATTGAGGTTATGAGTTCCTTTTATATTTTGGAAACGATATCCTTATGTGATACATGCTTTGCAATTATTGTTTCTCATTCTCTAAGTTGCAATTTCACTATAAACAATAAAGGAAGGGGTGAATAATAGAATGCATGTGTTAGCATATAAGATAAAGTGCATTGTTCTTTTTAGCATGCAGATTAAATTCTATTCTTCTCTTGAACCCCACATTTCTTGAACATTTTCCCCAATTTTTCCCAAACTACAAGAAGAGGCTCAAGATAGTCAAGATAGTTCATTAAAAACAGTGATATATATATATATATATATATGCATATATATGCATATATATATATATATGCATAAAGAATTCTTGCATTAATTTCAGCTAGTCTGAACTGGCCCGTTGGTCAATATTTTATTAAGACACTTTGCAGTTTCCTCTATGTGTGTGTGTGAGAGTGAGAGTGTGTGTGTGTGTATGTGTGTGTGAGAGAGAGAGAGAGAGAGAACACTCTATACTAGGAAAAACTGTCTTCACTACTAGAATAACAAAGTAAAATGCGAGTTTCCTCCCCAAGGCAGATGGCCGCCCAGCGCCTCGGGGTTGTTTGCAGAGATTTCACTAACTTTACATTTGAAACATCTGACGTGGTAGTTCGTTTCATAAAAACGCTTTCTTGCCATGCTTGTTGGTTTGTTCCTGATCTGAAATACACTGCATTTTAAATGACCCTTCAAGGACGGATTCGACTTTTCTTGTTCTGGTTCCGGTTTTTGTTTTGTTCGGAGCGATGTCTAGCGGGGGTACACACGGATCCTCCAAATCAATCAGGTCTTTGAAGAGGGTCTTTTTTTCTGCGACAGGCTGAGAAGAGCCATCCTTTGTCACTCGGTGCTTTCTATTGAAAGACTCACAGTGCCCCATGCAGACAGTTGGGCCGCGATGACTGACTTTCAGGTCATTAACCTGGGGGCTGAGCTGGTCTCACAGGGTCTTCAAGCCTCAGCCCACCTCCCAGCAAATACCTGATCATGGCGAACCAGCCCTGAAGACTCGGAGTGGGAGTTCATTACCAGCATTAAGTATAGGAAACCCATTTAACAATGTATCATCAAGTGTTAAAGATAATGAGAACGAACTGGCACTTGTCAAAACAGTTTTTGAAAAGGATATTTCTGAACTACTGGCTTCCGTTTTTTTGGTCATTTTTATGATAAAAAGTCACTCCACAGATCTGGTCAGTCAAATTAATTTTCCACATCATTAATGCGAGCCATAAAACTTTTACTGAGTTGCACGATGAATTTAGAAGCTCTAAAACTTTTCCAGAGATGATCATTCTTATTTGAATAATTTGATAAATGGCAGCAAAACCTGATTATCCATTTCTTCCCAATTCCTTTGAACCAAAATGGCCTTAACGTCCCCCTTAGCTAGCCTCAACTCTGGACAGCCTTCTTTCTGACTGGCCTTTGACCTTCCTCTTCTCAGAGCCTGTACTTTAGAAAACTTGCTACTATTCTTTTTCGGTCCTTTTGAAATGTAAATATTTCCCCAGCCTCTTGCTGGGCACAGACACAGAGCTGTCTTTTTCAGGGGCCTGGGGGCTAGCCCTTTGAAAGGCAATCATCAAGAAAGACAGGCCACCCCCTCCTTTGTCTCTGTTGGAGGGAACAGCCTACCTTCAGTAAGGGAGGAGAGGAAAACAGAACTTGCCTCCTTACTGAGCTGCCTCGTAAGAGTGAGAGGCCTTGAAAAAAAGACAGTGTGTTTCCCCTCTTTGATCATATAGAATTAGTTAAATATATGCTTTCTTTTTAAAAATATTTTATTTATTTTTTAGAGGGGTAGGGAGAGGAAGAAAGGGAGAAAACCATCAATGTGCAGTTGCCTCCTGTGCTCTCCACTACTAGGGACCCGAACCACAACCCAGGCATGTGTCCTGAGCAGGAATCAAACCAATGACCCTTTGGTTAGCAGGCCAGAGTTCAATCCACTGAGTCACACTGGCCAGAGCTAAATATATGCTTTCTCTTCAGGTCATCGGAAACTTTTTTCAGTGATACACATATTTATATACCACATAGAAGTACCTCATAAAGAATATATAGCTATGCCTGGGGTTACAAAGATAATTATAGGTAGTATTTGGATGGGTGTATTTTATTTTAATAGTATAGACTTATTTTAGTACTACTTAATATTTAATATTGAACTGTGTTTATTTTTATATTTATTATCACAAGATATAGCAAATCCACTTCTTGCTATTTATCAGAAGAAAACACACACTAACTTGGAAAGATACATGCACCCCCATGTCCATTACAGCATCACTTACAACAGCCAAGCCAGGGAAGCAACTTGAGTATCTATCGATGATGAATGGACACAGAAATATGTGGTAAATATTGACACACATGCACACATAGTGGAAAGTTACTCAGCCTTAAAAAAATAAAATCTTCCTGGCTGGGGTAGCTCAGTGGATTGAGCGCGGCCTGCGAACCAAAGTGTCACAGGTTCGATTCCCAGTCAGGGTACATGCCTGGGTTGCAGGCCATGACTCCCAGCAACCGCACATTGATGTTTCTCTCTCTCTCTTTCTCCCTCCCTTCCCTCTCTAAAAAATAAATAAATAAATAAAATATTTAAAAAATATATTTCCTAGTATTAGGTGCCAAAAACATTTAAAAAAATAAAATAAAATCTTGACATTTGCAACAGCATAGGTGAACTTGGAGGACATTATGCTAAGGTAGTAAGTCAGAAAATGAACCTGACTAAAATATAGACTTGGCTCACAAACAACATGGAGATGGTGCATGAAGGGCAGTGTTTGGTAAGCACCAGTCTGCCCCTGACAAAGGGGTGTATGATGTCATGACCCCTGAGCCACACGTTTACAAATTCCACTAAAAAATATGTAACATTTATTAAGACTGCCCTCACAAGGTTTCTGATACGAAGAAACTGTTCACTCCTCATTAAATTTAACAAGTAAGATTTAAATGTTACTGAATTCATTTTTCACGTCACGTAGTTATTAAGCCCAACTATAAGACAAAGGTACGCTCAGATCTGCAGAAGCAAACATAACTATAAAGTGACCCTTAAGAGCAGGTGTCATAATGAAAGGGGTTGAAGAATGTATAGGTAATCAGCAGGTAATTAAAATGCCACGTGGTCGTTTCTACACTAGAAGTCTTACTGATGATATTCCTTAGAAAGATGATGCACTATAAAGAGAAAGGAGATACTTAAGTGTGCAATAATATAAATAAATTGTCTCGAAATTTATGCAAAGGAAAGTAAGAAAGACATCCCAGGAAAAAGACCTACTTTTCAGCTTTGGCAAAGGCAGTAGAGGTGTAAACATGATAACACTTTTTAACATGTTTGGGGACAAGAACAAGAAAAGAGTTGTTTTCTGACGTGCAGAATGAAATTAGCTACACAGATGGATCGTCAGTTCAGAGAAGCCTGGTATGCACTGCAAAGTAATTATTTTGAGATTCTTCCATGTCGTTACTACATAGATCATCCATTCCACGTTATTGCTGAGTAGTGTTCCACGGCGCGCATGTCTCCCAGCGTTTCCTCCACCCACTCACTGATGGGCACGTGGAAAACACTGCTCCAGTTTCTGTGTGCACTCACATGCTCCCCGTTTCCCTTGGTAGACACGTAGGTGTGGGATGACTGAGTCATAAAATGGGTACATGGTTAACTGTTTAAGAACCTGGCGGTTTCCCAAAGCAACTGGACAATTTTACCTACCAACCTGAGGTGTGCAAGGTTTCTTCTTCCGCCACTTTCTCACCAACAGTCTTCACTGTAATAGGTGAGACAGCAGTTATCTTATTATTGAGATCTGAGGATTCTTTACCTATCTTGGGTATATAGTCTTTATCAGATTTTCTCCCAGTTTAGAACTTACCATTTTATTGTCTAACCAATGTTTTCCAAAGGGCAGACATTTTTAATACTGGTGAATTAAAACTTAAAACTTTTCTTCCAATTTCCAGCCCACCCACACTGTGTAATGAACTCTGATTAAACACATTGGGACATCTGAAATTGCCCTTCAGCTTACTGATGGTGTGCCCTGTCTATTTATTTTTATTCATTTTTTCCCACTGTGTTTTTTTTTTTATTTGGGAGCATTACAATCGCTATATCTTCAGATTTGCCCATCTGTTCTCCTGGCAAAGTTAATCTTCTGTTAATGCCATCCAGTGAGTTTTTCAACACAGATACACTACTGTAAATTTAAATTTCATCTTCTGAATTACAATTCAGGTCTTTCTTACATCGTTCATGTCTTTACTTATGAATAGATGGACCAGAGTCACACATAATATCTGCCTTAATACACTTGTCTTCTAATCCTAACATCTGTGCCCATCCTGGCTTGGGTTCAATGCACGATTCTCCTCCTCATTGCAGACTCTATTTTTCTGCATCTCTGCAAGCCTATTCATCTTATATGAAATGACAAACATTGTAAAGTTTAACTTGTTGGATACTGGGCGGGGGGTTATTCCTAAAAATTCTATTGAACGTTGTTCTGGGATGCACTTAGTTCATGATCACAAGTTTGCGTCTTTAGGATCTTGTTTTGAAGGTGATCAGGTGGGACCAGAGCAGTTCCATTGCAGGGCTCATGGTTCGCTACTACTGATGCAATACCTGTGGGTACGGCACCCGATACCTGGTGGATTAGGAGAGCTTCCTGGGTTGACCGGAGGGAATAGGCAGAAGTTCCAGCCCTGTGTGAACCCTGCTCGTTCCCTCTAGTTCTTGGTGGTGGGTCCTCCCCTGGCTCCTGGGGGCTGTCTCACCTGCACACACTGACCGGACACCCCTGGGGTGCACTCCCCTCTGCGACACTCTAGCCTGTCCTCGACTCTGTGAGTTGCCCATTTTCTGCCTGGTTTCTCTGTCTCTGAACTGGGAAACTCATCATTTGGAAAAGGGGAGAACTGAAAAAAATGGTAATGTGTTTACTAGCCAGGAGGGAACAAACAAACAACAAACAAGCATCAAGAAACTGGCAAGATGTGGACTGAAGAAGACAGTTTGGACAAGGCTGAAGGAGACAAGTCCTCCCTTAAGCACACGGAATTTATCGAGACATGAATTCCCTCAGTTCCTGCGTGCTCTGCTGTTTGCCTGCCATCTTTTTACCTGCTTCCGTCAGTGGGTCTTCGTTAATTTTTGTCTCCTTGTTTTACTCCTGCTTATTCCGTTTCTGCTCACTCTTACTCCACATTATTCCACGTTGTACCTTTTCCCCTCAAGCCTCGCCCTCCACTCAGCGTCACTTCCTGCACCTGCTGACCTGAATTACACCTGACTGCAACGGTGACATGACTGTGACCATGACCATGACCTATCTGAACGTGAAGTGGCATATGCATGCAATCAAATGTGAATGTTATCATACAGCAATTAACCTTAGCAAGAACAGCCTCACTAATTATGTGAAAGAATAATTAGGTACTAATTACTTTACAGAGGCCGGTAAAATTAAAAAAAAAAACTTAACAATTTAAGCATATATCAAAAAACACAGTTTATTGTGTAAGTTCTCAGTGGTATTATCTATAAAAAGGTAGAAATATTTATGAATTATTACAAATCCATTCTAAGGGTTACTTTTTTCTTTATCTTTCCGGTAACTATACTTTTGTTTTATTTCAAGAATATTTGAAGGGCAAACTTGCTGATAAACAGTAATTTTTATAAAACTTGACAAAGCATGCCATGCAGTTAACGCTTCCTTTTCTCAAGAGCTATAAAAATGACTGTAAGTGATCATTTGTACAAAACACCAGTAATGAAACTTGTAACTTTCTTTTTTCAATTGTATAAAATATTTTTAAAATTTATGTTTAGAGAGAGGGAAATGGAGGAAGAAAGAGAGAGAAATATCAGTGTGTCGTGTGCCCCCCACCAAGGACCTGGCCGGAACCCAGGCATGTGCCCTGACTGGGAATTGAACCAGAGGCCCTTTGGTTCACAGACTGGCACTCAATCCACTGAGCCACTCCAGCCAGGGCATTAATAACTCTCTTTAGCGACATTTTACTACTCATTTATCTTGGTTGTTGTTCAGAAGAAAGAGCATTATTATTCTTATTATGAGAAACACGCTTTCCAGTGACAATTGTAAGTAGAGCATCCCACAGCCCAACAGTCATAGGGGTGCCCTATGTCTTTGACAGCAACCTGACCTGCTGTCCCTCTGATTCTATACGGGAGAGACCACAAACAGGGCCTTTGCAATAGAAGCCTTTGCTGTGTGATACTTTCTCTGAATTCCTAGGTTGATTCTCTGGGTACCAAGAAGCCCACCTTTTTGTACTCCTGCCCAAGTCAACACCCATCTTCCAAGAAGGCACACACAATACCTTTTAAGTTAATTTTGCTGCTGGCTCCTTCTTGACATACTACATTTTTCCTCCCCTCCCTATCTAGCCCATTTTTCTTAAGACTTCATATTCCCAGGAGATTTTCAAACAACCTATATCTGACAAATCATGCCAGACCACATTCTTTTTAAAAAGTAATAATTAATAGCAAGATAGGTTTCTAATGAAAATAAGTTAATTAAATAAACTTCATAATAAAAATTCTGTATTTTTTAAAAGTAAAATGAACAAGAGATGCTCCACATATGCTACTATTTGCATGGGCTTGGTGGAAGAAACTTAATTTGCGGTGACAAAGTGGAAAACACCATGTTTATACTTTATAGATGTCCCCTTTAAAATTTTTGATATGGTTTGCAAAGCATATTAACAAAATGGAAAAGTAAGTACAATAGAGAATGAGATTGAAATTCATGGAAATAACTTGGATTTGGAAGAGAGGGTTACATATGTTAGAATTCCCTGAGGCAACTTACACCCAGCCAGCCGGCTTTCAGACGGCAGATGGGTCATATAGGCACTGACATTAAGTGACATTCTCCCATTGAATTTTTGACAAAGACAAACTATTCATCAAGAGAGTCTTCGTCATTAGACATTTGTGCCTTCCTTTCTGGAGGAGAAAACATACTGCATCATGACTGCTGTGCGGTACCATTAAAATGATTGAATGAGCCTATCCGCTTCTTACTTTTTTAATTCCATGCGCACGAGAGGCGTGTGCGAGAGTGGAAGATGACAAGTCACACCGATTGCTCACCATCAGTCATAAGGCTGAGCATGAAGGACCATGCCAACCCCATCTCCCCTTTTTACTCTTGAACCAGAGAGCTCCTTTTCTCAAAATTATACAGATATTTGAACTCCCAAACTGAGTGAACATTGACATGTCTCTTCAGTTTTAAACGACTCTCATTACTTGTGGGAGAGAAAATACTGTAGTTGAAATGTTTTTCTACCTTACTCTCACCTTCCTTCCCAGATTGATAATTCAGTCTTTTAGTTGGTACAGCCCTTGAACTTTAGTATCATCTGTAATGACCTGCACAAAGGTCTATTTTTCCCAGGCAGAACAGAGGTCTCAATATTTACACAAATTTTCTATTTTCTTAATGGCTGTTAGGCTTCCTGTGAACCTTATAGCGAACTTACATGAAGACTGGTAGCTGACAAGTGATTGAATACCATCTCTCACCCAGATGAAACAATCTCGTTCCAGGGGTGCTTTCTGAATATCTACTGCGAAGCCGCGAGACAGGATAGCTTTATACAGGAAATGCTGCATAATGTAAAAGGGCAATAAGAAAAGGCAGAAGTGACTGAGTTTTGATGCTTGAATCATGAGTTTGTTATTTGGCACCGAAAAGAAAACATAAATTCTCTAGATGTCAATTCTCTGTATCTGAGAGCTCCTTGCAGTTAGGTGATTTTTCAGTATTTCTCAGCTGAAAAGTTTCTCCAAGACAATTTTGGCAGTAAAGCTTGGGAAAGTAACTAAGAGTTTTATTCAATTTCCTCTTTCTCCATCAAAACGCCCTCCATCTCTATGTAGCATTAGAGGGTGCATTTAAAATATCTACATCCCAAATTCTTGAGATTGCCTCAGGGTCCATATTACCTTATTTTGCTCGCATTTTATCTACAGCAACTGATCTCTATTCCATTAAACCACTGTAATTCATTTAAGCAGCAGGATGTTGCTCGTGCAGGACACGGGCCTCAGATGCCCATATTCGCCCTGGGATTTGTTCAGGAGTTCGACATTCAAAAATTGCCTGTTCCACTTTACACTGCCGCCTGTTTTTCCTTAACATTGTCTCTCTTAACCAGCAATTTTGAACGTTGTCTCTGGCCAAAGAAGGAGGAATTTGGTCTTCATGATCATTGATCTCCCGGATTTGGAACTTGCTTCCTTTTTGCTATTTTTGGATCCACGCACCTCTCTGAATGGAGCATCTTCAGTTGTTCGGGAGAAGGGCTTCCACCTCGGGCTCACAGCGCCTTTGAAGTCCATCCCCACAGAACTTCAGGGGGTGTATTTTTGAGCCAACAATGGGCCTGTCTAGCCGAAGGCTGGAATTGAAAACTTAGGCTTTGAACTTCCCTAATGTTTTGAATTACCTAACCCTGATAAAATGTAGTTCAGATCTTGCCTTTTCAAGGTGCAGGCTCTGAGCTTGTCTCTCATCCCCACACACCATTCTGTCAAAGTCAAAGTGGAGAAAGAAGTAGGATCCCTTTAGGAAAATAACTCAAGTCTTTGCATTTCCTGTTCACTGCTCTTCCTGGTAACACACTTTTTCCTCATTGGTTTCAGATGGTCATTTGAAGAATGAGGAAATGTAAGACAGTCAGAGAACAAGCTGATAACAATTTCAGGAGAATCAGAGCATTTCTGATAAAGGCTGAGATTTAACTACACGGAGTGTGAAAATTGATACACAGAAACCTCACTTAAAATGGAGTTGGAGGCTAGAAGAGAACTCAATCATTTGTCACTGAATGCACAGTACTGACCCCTACAGGGAGAGGCAGTCCCTTGCATCTCCAACAGGAACCGACACTAGTTTATTACTTCAGCAGGAACAAGAAAAAAGATATTTTCCTTTCCCAGTAACAGCCCAGCCAATGGGAGACTGGTAGAACTCAGCCAATGAGAAGTCACTATACTTTGTACTTTCAGTTTTCTGTAATGGATTCTTTGTTTGCAACAGCCCCACCTGCGGTCCATAGAGATTTTTTCCAACTTTGTTTCTTTGGATTAGATCTGTGGGTGATTTGCCTTTAAAACACATCCCTAGACTTACTTTTGTCATTCACAAATAAACCCATTTTGATGGAAAAATATCTGGCCATTTGTTTAAGGCCAACGAGGGGTATTCAACATACCCCTCATGATGCTTACTTAACAATATAAAATTTTATTTTGATCTATAAGATACAACATGAAATTATTTTATCTCTGTTATTTCATATTTAAAAACTAGATCCTAATAGCAGAAGTCACTGTCCTAATAAAATAAAGTGCATATGGAAGTATACTAAGTAAATATATTAAATAAAAGATGTTCGCTATGTTTAACTTGATTCATGGGATAATTTACTGGTTATCTTATGCACAGAAATGCATAAATGTCACCTAAGATTATGTTCTGTCAAAAGAACATTAAAGGGCACCTTTTATTAGGTGATTCGCCATAATAAGATTCTGATACATTCTCTACGATTGCGGGTTTATCTCTGTATTATTTCAAAGCTTCACACTGTTTCCCCTCAACATCAGCCTTTTCTGTCATAACTCCATCATTCAATAAAGAGGAATGCAGGCAGTAGTGGGTGAATAAGAACCAGCCAGGAGAAAGGAATAATATAATTTTTTTCACTTCGTTCAAGTTTTCTAATTCTAGAATTGATTTCACATTTTAAAGTTCACTTGAAATCAAGCAGAACCAAAACAATTTACAAATATAGAAGCCTGAATATCCAAAAACAAGGTCTATTTGCTTCGTGTGTGCAGGCATTCATCCAGTTATTTCAGTATATCAACGGGGATTACACACAACTGACAAAGGCTCTTGCTTTTATAGAAAATTCTTTTCTTTGCCCACCCATGTTAAATTATTATGCTTTTCGCTGTATGCAAGTTAACAGAAATTGAGAGAAATCATGGTGTTATGAACAGATAAAAGTAGTATTTATGCACTAACTTCTACTGACCAATACCCGGTATCCTTAATGACAGTTCTGTCTGCTTCGACAGGTTTTTGTGGGGTTTTTTTTTCAGTTTTTTAAACATTCTCAACCTATTGACCAAAGCAATGCTTCCGTCTCAAATTCAATTTAAAGTTCTGTCTTGGTACAGATTTGGCCTGGTTCTCCAGGGGGCTGGGGGAGGGGCTTGGCCTCTCACAGCCACCCTCCCTTTTCTGGGCTCACGGTGCTGACATTGTGGATGGGAAAAAAGAGAAAGGTAATTTTTTTTTATTGACCACCACTGGTGAGCTCCCTGTCCTCTTATGTAATGGCTCTAACTGCCTTAGATCGTGGTGTTTCCTTCACAATGTGTAGCTCTCTCTTGTGCCAAGAACATTAATGTTCGGCCTCTGAGCAGGACCCACTTAACACAGGAAAGTGGGTTTATTTCCTCTATAAGCTCTCATGCTTCCTGTGGCCCAGCTGTAAGGCCTTGGAGAGCAGTATCCTCATTTTAATAATCTTCATACTCACAGCTCCATGTGCAATTTGGACATTTTGGAAAAAAAATGTTTAACTAAAGATAATGGTTCTGACATTGATTTTAGGGTCATATTTGATTAGTGAACTTTTATTCCTTGACATATGTTTCATATCTTATAAGGATTAAAAAAAACTATAGGACCCTAAAACTCTAAACAGACTTATGATTCACAAAAATTATCAAAAAATTATGGGAAATTCCATAGAGATGAGAAAATAAGTAAAGAGGGGTATTTGGGAAGGAAATCACCAAGACGAACAAAACTTAATGGTTCCATATTCACTGTTTTTGTGTTTATCTATCTGCTACAAAAAACCAACATGTACAGTTACCCATTTGATAAGTAACACCACTTTTAAACATACACCTATACACATGCAAACATGTACATACATGTTGTAATATGACAGTGGTTTTAATCACAGCACAAATATAAACTTTTATTTTAGGATATACTTTCTACCTCTCAATTGTTGAATAGGGCATTTTAACTTATTTGGTTGCATGCATGCAATAAAACCTAGCTTATCATAAAAAAATATATACTTTGTTATCCAATATAAAGAGAGAACAAAAGTCAGATACGAGAAGGCAGGGAATAAAGCTAACTGTCTTTCATTTGTAGCTATTTAGACGGCTTTACAAGAATGGCCTGAACATAATAATTTCAGTAGCTTTAAAAAGCATTTCACAGCAATCCAACAGCCTTTCATGATAAAGCACTCAACAATCTAGGTATAAAAATGTCCTCAAATTGATAATGGCACCAATGAAAAGCCCACAACCAGCACCATACTTCATGGCAAATAACGTGAAAGCTTTCTCCGTAAAATCAGGAGAAAGAATATTTAGTTTCCCTGCTTCTACTCAACACTGGGCTGGAGGTTGTGTTCAGAGGAAAGAGGCAAGGAAATGAAATAAAAACCATTAGGACTGGAAAAAAAAAGATTAAACCTATCTCAATTGGAAGATGACAATCTTTTATAGAAAAGATTAAGGAATCCCCTTAAGAAACTATTAGGGCTAATAAATAATTCAGCAAAGTTGTATGTAAGACCAATGTACAAAAATAATTGCCTTTCTAGTGCCCATGAACAATCCAAAAATAACACTTTAAAAATGCATTTACAGGGGCATTGAAAAGAATAAAATACTTAGGAACCAATTTCACAGAAGTGAAAAATTCATATGCCGAGAGGGAAAATATCAAACTCTACCTCCCTCTAGTCTTCCAGGTGGGAAAAGGGAAGAGGCCAACTCCAGACCACTCCAGCCATAGACAGGGAGAGGAGAAAAGCTAAGAGGCACCTGTGAAGTTCACACCGAGAGGCCTAAGCTCACAGAAAGACTGAGACCCCACCTGGGAGTACAGGGCACGTCCCCTCCTCCCACACCTTTGAACAACATTACTCGAGGCCTCTTTACAGCTCTTCTACCCACTCCTCGTGTCTGGTTGTGAATTTAAAAAATTACAAGGCGTATCGCAAGGAAAACGCACAATTTGAAGAGACAGACCTCGCAGGAATATTGGCATTATCGGACGAGGAATTTAAGACTGCGATACACCACGGGCTGTCATGGATGAAGTAGAGGGCATCCAAGAACAGATGGGGCATGAAAGCAGAGAGCTGGGAATCCTGAGGAAGAACCTGGAAACACTGGAGATAAAACACACTGTACAAAAATGAAAACTGGGTCTGGTGGGTGTGTCCGTAGACTGAACACAACTGAGGACGGAATCTCTGAGCCGGAGGATAAATGTATCCATAGAATCCGAGAAAACTGAAAGCAGAGAGAACAAAGATTGAGGAAGACAGAATGCCCAAGCACTGAGGGACAACCACGATAAGCATAACATATGCACAGTACACCAGAAGGAGAAGAAGGAGAGACACAGTTGCTAAAACTTGGGGGCAAGCACGGCGTCCTCCGGTAGGTGATGGATAAATGCACTGTGGTCAGTCCTCACAGTGGAACATTGTTCAGCACTAAACGGGGTCGAGCTATCAAGCCATGAGTGTTGGAAGGTACTGGGACTTGGAGGACCTGAGCCACCGCCTGTGCTGAAACAAAGAAGGTACGAGCCACCTGGACCTGGCCACTAGGTTCCCCGCTATCAGAGGCAACTGAGGCATAACTGCCATCATCCTGCTGGAAACGGGTTGAACCCCCACTGTCCCTCCCCCCCTCTCTCTCATGCCTTCCCCAGGAACAAGGCACATAAACCTCCTGGACTGTCTGCCACCAAATCAGTCATCCCGGACCAGAGAGCATTGTTGTTTTGCAAACACCTACACCCTGGACATCTGGGACAGACCAGCAAGGTGACTCACCCACCTGGGGGTCTTCTCCACACCCTTAACAACCTCCCCGCCCCTTCCCTTGGGGCTGCAGTCTGTTCAGACTCAGCCCGCTTGCTTGCAATGGCTTCCCTCTAAAAAAAAAAGCCCTTAATTGGACCTTACTGGCTCCGGGTCCTTTCTTAGCCACCTCTGCTACCTGACACTGAGAAGATATGGAAGACACTTGAATGCATTTTACTCACCAATCTGAAAAGAATACATGCTGTATGATGCCAACGATGTGACATTCTGGAAAAGGCAAAGCCATTAACAGGAAAGGATCCATGGTCTCCAGGGGCTGGGAGGAGGGAGGGGTGAACAGGTGGAGTGTGGAGGCTTTTTAGGGAAGTGGAATGACTCTGGATGATACTGAACTGGTGGACGTAGGTCATATACAAAGAATGCACAACACCGAGAGTGAACCCCCTTGAGAACTGGGGACCGGGAGTGACTATGGTGTGTCATTGGAGGCTTCTTGGTTACAACAGAGGTGGCAGTCAGATGGGTGATGCTAATGGGGGTGGGGGCCTGTGTGGGGCTGGAAGGCATGTGGAAAATCTCTGTACCTTCACTTGAATTTTGCTGTAAACTTAAAACTGTTCTAACACTAGAGTCTTCATTTTTAAAAGGAAGTAAAAGAAGCCTTTTCCTGTGAAGAGATAAAATCTGAGAAAGATTGATGGATGGGCTGAAATCTGCTGTCTTAACTTTTGGCAGGGGATCTTGGGACACACGCACGATTTGGACAAAGTGGATTTGGGTGGATATATAACACGCTTTAGTAGATGTCTGGCTCGAAGCCCACGCTGGAAGGTGCTACGGGGGAAGGAACCAAGCTGAGGACTGAGTTATGACTCGGAAGGTGTGACTGGAGAGAATATTCTGTGGCATCCTGCATCTACCTGGATGCATAATTAGAATAAATACCACTTATGAAGTGGGCACTTCGGTCTTCTTCTTTTTATGGTGACTATTAACTAACTCTGCTCTTCTCCGGTGTTCAGTATTCATCATCTGTAGGTACCTTTTGAATCGTCCAAGCCTTCCTAAGTAGTCAATTCTAAGCAATGGTTATGCAATGCATACAAAAGGAAGGTGATTTTTCTGATGGTAATGCATCAAGTAGAAGTTTTAATTGTAAAAACTACCTCTTTAACAGGCTTCTATGGGTAGTTTATAAAGCATATGTTCCACGCATGTTAATGGACTATCAGGGATTAAACGAGGTATATTTTCCAATTACCCGAGCTATGCCTGACATGGGCAAGACTATAAAAGAAGTTCAACTGGCCAAGGGGGACCTGGACGCCTTGCAGTCGCACTGAATACCTTCCTTGCCAATAGTAATTTGGGAGGCCAGGCAGAACCACATGCGTTCTGGTGGGCTGGGTTCCGGCGTGTGTTTCCTGCGATGCTGTGAGAGCACCTGGATCTGCTGCCCTGCTGCCATGATCCGGTGAGGCGAGACCTGGGCTTCCCAGCCATGAAGAGTGAGCGGTTAGAGAAGAACACGGGCGGCGCCAGGCAAAGTGATGCCTCGGAGAAGGAAAGGCAGGGACACGGGGGACCGCCCTCACCCCTGTGATAAATGGAGGCGATGCTCTCTGATAAACACAGCCTTCCTTCAAGGCTTGGTTCCGACTGTGACATTTCTGGAGCAGCCACGGACAATCTCTAGGCTCTGAGAAATGAGTTCTTTCTCACTGACCCTGTCACCGAGCAGAAAATCTCCGAAGACTTAGCAGGCTATTCAGACTTAGAGAAAATCATGTTCTTTGTTTAGGAAGTCTGTTGATCTCTGCCCCCCAGGGACGGACCGAGGCCTGCATGTGAATAGAGGCTGAGCTGAAACCAGCATTTCAAGTTTCGTAAGGATGGTGGCTCAGGCGGTCTTACTAGATTCTCAGGCACTGTGTCTGATGTTAGCAGCACAGGCGAAGGGAACGCACAGACCCGTGTCTCCGCAGAACCCCAATAGGTCCACCGGCAGAGAGCTCCTGGGGTCTGCATCCCGCCGATTCCCGAGGGAGCTGCTCTGTGTAGCTCAGGTGAGAGACAACTGCTAGCTTCCTTCTGGTACCGGGGGGCAGGCCCTGGAGATTCCTACACAGCCGAACGACATTAGAGTTAGAGAATTCCGAGGTCAGAAATACTGGTGCTTCCTGGGTGACGTCAGAGGGACGCTGGGGCAACGGGAGAACTCAGCGCAACCTCATGCACTGGCGGGGCAGAGGTGGCGTTACTGCCTGTGACCGCCACTGCCTCGCTGCTTGTACAGCCTTGGAGGAGGGAGGAGGGCGTGCGAGCACGGAGGAGGGGCCAGGAGAGGAGTAGAAGGGGGAGGAGAGCCCTGGGGGCGTGGGGGGTGGGGAGTTGAATATTTGCAGCCATTGCCTTTGTTGTTAAGTCAGGCACCTGCGCTGAGCTTAAGGACAAGAAATACAACAGAAACAAAACATAAGGTCCACTCAGTTATGGACGGAGAATGTGAATGTAAAGCAAGTCATGGGCATACTCACCTTAAAGCCAGCTTTCCAGTTCCGAAAGGGATTGGGATGCTCACCTCCAAGACTGAGAGTGCCTAGCCAGGCACCTGTGGTCTGAGGACAACCCCCCCCCTCCAGGCTGCCTTAACCTCGCAGGTAATGAAAAACCTCTCTCAGTGTCGATAGGAAGAAAGAATCACTTGAAAATTAGTGTAGATAAAAGTCCCCAAGGACAACCGATGCAGAAAGGACAAATGGATTCTATTTTAGCTCTTCCAGGAGCCCCAAGGGGCTGGCCACTGCTCAGCCTGTAATAGTAGCAAACTTAATTCAATTAAGATCATCAGGAGGCAGAAATGAAGTCTGGGATGATGCTAGGTCGCACGAAGAGAGTTCACTGAAGCGCCACTCGGAGTCTCAGGAGTGAGAGAGAGTGACAGTGCCCCCGCGGGTGGGAGGGGCCAAGCTCACCTAACAGCTCTGCTCTGTTCAACCTCTTTTTGATCACCCGGCATACCTGAACACCCCTATTGTTCCCTACAAAGTGAAATTAAATGTGATTTTTTTGTGTGTGTTTTTTTAAAAAGCCTTCCTGGTGAAATGATTCAAAGCATAAGCCATACTGATAACCATTCAGTGGCCTCCGCTCAGCCTGTGAGGGGACATTTGCATATAGATAGCCTGGTTTCTGGAGGAACTCAGACTTTTTAAAACTTGAACCTGACTTACACACCTATTTTGTATTTGCTCATTTGGTAAAGGAAGAAAGTTCTCTGTCATTATCGGTGTTTGTTTATCTTTTTACTGTGTTAACATTTATTCCGTTTGATCTAATGTTTGCAGAGCTCTGAAGTCCCCATGAGGTAGAATATTATTTTGATAAACCATTATTTTCTAGAGGGGGCAGATTGATGAGTGATATATGATCATTATCTCCTTTGGCCATGGGGGGTTTGTGTGTGTATAGTTTTCAACATGCAACCAACACCTTAAATTTGAAATAAGAATTTTTTAAGAGATGAAGAAAGCCCTGTCCAAAAATAAACATTACTAAGGTAAAAAAAAAACCAACAAAACCCAGTAAGTCGAAAATACTTTCATGGTATTTTTTTCCATATTGATCCCTCAGCATTACCAGTTATAACTTCCTTCTGGACACTGACAGCTTTTGCTGGGAATCAATGCTCTTGAAGGATGTAAGGATAAACAAACATTCCCCTGCTGAGTGTGCTTTGTCTTTCTCCATTTAGCTGCCTTTCAGGCTTGCTGCAAGTTATATAATTTTATTCTCCTTTATTTTCATACCGCACAGACTTGAGCATATAAACATTCTTTTGCCCTGGCTCATGTGGCTCAGTGGATTGAGTGCTGGCCAGCGAACCAAAGGGTCACAGGTTCGATTCCCAGTCAGGGCACACACCTGGGTTGTGGGTCAGGTCCCCAGTAGGGGGCATGTGAGAGGCAACCACACACCGATATTCCTCTCCTTTTCTTTCTTCCTCCCTTCTCCTCTCTCTAAGAATAAATAAAGTCTTTTAAAAACTAAACATTCTTTTATTTTTACTCTCTAACTTCATACATGTTCTTCACATAATGTTTAAATTAAAACAAAAACATGCTTTTTGAGTGGTTTTTATTAGGTCTCCTGAAGGCTGCTTGTCCATAGGTCCTTTCTTCCTTCCTCTCTCTTCTTTCTTTCCTCTGCCCTTCTTTCCCACAAAAGTGGTAAAAATGTGTAAAAGTTGTCAAACAATTTTCAAGCTTGTAAGGTAAAAGTGAAACTCACTTCCCAGACACAACCCTCAATTTCACGCTAAAGTCTGAGACCTTTAAAAACTGGCGGAGTTGTGTTCAGCCTGGTCTGACTCTCCTTATTGGGCAATGTTGGATTTTTTTTTTAATAACATCTGAGGCAGGGGCGGAGGGCATGGCGGTGGGGGGGGCGGTGAGCACCATTTTCTGACACCATTCATTTGGTGGATTTACCTGGCAAAATCACAGTTTATGTTATAAATATAAATGCAAGAAGCGTGCAGCGCAGACAAACCTCTCAGCGTATTATGGGGGCAGGGGGTGGTTAACAAGAGCTACAGGAGGTGAGCTCTCATGCCGCTGTTGACACAATGGAGCCTTCGTCACAGGCACAGAGACCTCCACAATGATCAACAGTAGCATGAGCAAAGCGTTGCCACTCCCCCAGCCCAGCACAGCCCCTGACTGGCACACGGACAGCCGAGTACTCCTCTCCGGTAAGGCTTACGTCCTCCATGGTAGAGACACCTGCAGCACCTCTAAGTACGGGCCCAAACCCATTTCCATCTCTGCTGCCCTAACACTGCCTATAAATTAAAATTAGTTCTACCTCGGGAAAAAAGGTCTGAACTACATATCTCATGAAGACCTGGAAGTGGGGGGGTCTGTCTCGGGAGATCTACTCAGAGACGGTCCTTTTGTCCTGCTGATAACCTTGGGAGATTTCTATGCCTGCGAGCGATGTGTTGGCGGATTAACTTCGTGTTGGAGTGATATTTCAACTGCAATATTTGCCATTGCACAACAGAGTGATGCTATGAGCCTTGTCTAAATTTATTTTTCTTTTTTACTCATCTAAATGGTATTTCTCAAAAACTACAGACAACAGAAAAATAAACTGTATTGACTAATTGGCTGACGTCCAGCAAGACGACAAAGCTCACGGAGATATGCAGGGGTCATCATTGTGACAATTTTGCAGTGTCTTGCATAATTACTGAGACTCAAACACTATTTTACTCAGCCGTATAATAAAATAGAAGAGCTTAATTTACTGGGGATTAATAGAGTCTCAGGACATATGAAAAAGTTTGAACTCCTAAATATAAGTTATAGGTCAGGGTGTGACATAATTTACTTGGTTTGGTTTGTTTTAATCATAATAAATGATTAAAATACCCTTTAATAAAACATCAAAATGATAAAACCTCACTTTTTCCCCCTACTTTTTCTTTTTTGTTTTCCTGTTCTTCTTCTTCTTCTTTTTTTAAAGATAAGGAAATTTCCAGAAGGGCAAGTGACTTTCAATTTAACTTGGGATCCATTTTACAAATGTAGTTTCATAATCAAAACAGCACAGGATCTTTAAGCTGGAATCATCCGGGTATAGATTTTACGTGCAGTGTTATTTAGAGAGGACACTAGAAAGAAAAACAAAGTAAAATCACCTATTTTGGCCTCTCTGTTGAAACTCTGGATGTATGTGAGTATGAGTGTGTGTGTGTGTGTGTGTTAGAGAAGTTAACTGTGAATTGTCTTCATGAAAGTTCTCAACAATTTTACATCCCAGAAGTCAAGAAGTTTTATACTGAGAATTAACTAAATATTATTTGTTATGATTATTTACCTTTTAAAACTCTTCATGAGAATGGAAAAGGATTGTATACAGCAGGTTATCTTTATTTCTCCAGGTTCGAAATTTCCTTTATTCTCTAAATATTTTAATTACATTAATTTGTTTCCTTTGGATCATTTCCATTTTCTTACTCTCTCCAGGAAAATCTAAGGAATTATGAATGAAAGAGAATGATCTCACTTTGTAAAATGCCCTCAACTTGACCTCCATACCTCTGACTCAGGCACAATAGTTGGCCCATTAGGTTTCCGAAATCTTTTCATATAAATTGATGTCTAATCTTCTGCTTTTCCATTAGAATCATTGCTATCAGTGGAAATCCTACTCCTCAGGCCCTGAGAATGAGGTTAAAACCGTGTGGAGGAAGGCGATATCATTTGCTGAGCTTGAGTGGTGGTGAGAGTTACATCACAGATACAAGTGATATTCATCCAACCACGACAGAACTCAGCACGAGGAGACTGGGGCATGGAGGTCCAGCCTTCCAAGGCCAGGGCGGGGCTGTCTGGTCTGTTTGCAGTGGATTGGATAGGTCTTTCCATTGCCAAGATTTGTTAGTCTAACTACTGCAGCGCAGTGACTGATACATGTAATTCCAAGGGCCAGCACCAGGTTGCAACCGAGACCATGTGCTGGCATTCAAAGTGACAGGCAGTGTCGGGTGCCTGTGCCTGCGTGAGACTCTGGGGATTTTGCTCCAGGCCCATGGGGAGAAGGAAAGGAGAGATGGTGAGGAGCACCCAGAGATGGACCCCTTGTTGCTGGGAATGATCGTTACAGGCACATATAGTGGAAGCAGATGGTGTTTGGTTTTACCACTCTTTACTTTCTTTAGATTAAGCTAAGTGCCATTTGTTTCTACAACCCACAAGGTTTTAGCTCAAATATTATTCGTAAGAGAAGGGCATCTAAACCCAGTGAAAGGGTAGCCATGCGATAGAGACAATGCTCTTTTAACTTGCCTTGCGTGGTCTCTCGTGGAAAATAACCTGGGCATATCACTGGCATGGTTTCCTCCACAAGGGCCCATCACACTAAATCAAATTGTACTGACAGTTGTTGTTTAAATCAGGGCCCCTCTCTCTATCGAAGCTTACAGGCGTCGAATGCCACCCTCTCCTGTGCTGCCCTTCATTGCATCTTGCGCCGTCAGGAGCGAACCTAGGTCATCAGGCCTGTTATGCAACAGGATCCTCCATCCCGCATAACATTGGAAATGGCCAGGCCACCAAGTGCGTGAGCCCTTTGTACAAAATCCAGCCACACTCCTCGTGAATTTTCTCACAACTGCATTGATGCTGAGCAGCGTAGAGAGACTGCCTTGGAGGACTTGCTCATTAACGCTGCTTCCAGAAGCCTGCCAGACTTCTTTCAGTGTCTAGGAGTCCCCACAGTAATCTGATTCCATTCTCATACATCATGGTGTTGATTCAAATAATTGTGAGCTATACGACACGTTGCCCACGATCTTCAAAATGTCCAAGAAAGAAAATCCTCTGTCGCTCATCATTCTGATGAGGCTGCTTTGCAGATTCTGTCCCAGACTTTCTCCCCACTGCTGAATGCTAATGGCAAGGGGTGGTGAGGGAGAAAATACATTACACAGTAAAGGAGCATCAAGAAAAATTTCGGCCTGTCACACTGAGCTCATTTGAACCCACCACACTCTCTCTCCGCATGACCAAGTTGCTTCTCCACCAAGGAACACCGACGGCCGATTGAATAATTTCCGTGACCTCCCCACATTCTGCCATTTTCCTCTGCACGCGATCACTGTCTTAAAACCATAAAGAGCTCTTTGGGAATGAAAGACATATGGTGCCATTCCATCAGGAAGAATGTAGCAAATTTTCACCCTGCAAATAACCGGAGGCATTACTGCAGGTCTACTTTTAGCAGCTGTGGCTGCAGACACTACTTTTCAAGAGTACTTGGTTTTAGCTGGATGGGCCCAAAGGAAAATGCTTTCAAATCACAGGATGGCAGGGTAAAGAAAACCTCGCTGTCTGATAGATCGGGAGGCACTGCAATTTTAGAACACGCCACCCTCTTCAGTGCTGATGAGAAGAATCTCCTCTTACAATCAGGGGCCAGATGGAATTTCACACGTCAGATCTACACACTCAAAAGGTCCAATATCATATCGCAGATGTGAAAGGCATCTAAAATCTGACCATCGACATGAACTGGGAGATCTAATCCATCTAGATTGTTTGCTGAATGCAATTTATATTCAAATATTCATGGAATGAAGGTTAGGGTCATGGATGAGCCTTGTTTTTCTGCCACACTGCTGCTCGCTCTACTACATAAAAAATGAATGGGCTAGAAAATGAATGATGAAACAATCATATATGAATCTGGGGTTTTTTTGGTGTATTAGCAACAGTGATCAATATAGGTTTGATTGATTGTGTGTCGAGAAAGCTAGCCTGAGCACTCCCATATGCGAAACTCTTGTGAGGCCTGTTTATCATTAGTCCCACCTTGAGGCCTCTTGATATCTGTCCAGGGATGTATCTCGAACTGCTGATGAATACCTGAGTGCTTGTTCATAGACGATGTTACAAACGGAATTGTCTTCCCCCAAAACCCGTGCACTGAAGTCTGAAACCCTGGTGTCTCAGAATATGACAGTGGTAGGAGACAGGGTTTTTAAAGAGGTTGGTTATTAAGTTAAACGAGGCCTTCAGTGTGGCCCCTGACCGGACCAGGGTCTGTAGAAGGGGAGGGAGGGGGTTTGGACCCAGAGGAGGGAGAGACCGTGTGAGGACTCGGGGAGAAGGCGGCGTCCGCCAGCCAGGAGAGGGGCCTCGCGACAAAGCCGACCCACTGACACCTGCGTCTTGGACTCCGGGCCCTCACAACCGCGAGCAAATGCGTCTCTGTTGTCTGAGCCAGAGACAAAGACAAAACCAAAATAATGAATATGCCCTGAGATATTACTAAGTGTTATGGAGTGAAAACTTTCTATCTGTCAGGAACCATTCTCGGCACTCTTAAATCTGTGTCAGAGTCCTAAGACGTATGTCCTGTATTTTATTATACAAGGCAACACAGAGAAATCGGGAGGGCTTATGTGTGTTCTGCTACAAAATTTAAGTTATTGGTTTATACCGGGGTGGGCAGAAGTAGGTTGACAGTTGTTGGCATGGCAAGTATGTCATACAAAAATAAACCCACAACTGTCGACCTGCTTTTGCCCTCTCTCTTATATTTTTAAACAGTTGTGAAAAAAGGGGGGTGTTTTAAAAGATTATTAGAAAACACAAGATGTATGTGTGTGTATGTCACATATGTCAACACATATATGTACATACTGTGTCAATATAACATTGCATATTTAAAGGAAAAACCAAAAACAATCATCTAAAGAGTGCCCAGCCAGACTTTTCTGATGGTTTATGTTGCGTTTGGATGAGCCAGTAAAGGTAGCGACTGCACCGGGTTCCTTCCTGGCTGTTTCCGTTGTCAGTAACCCCCACTGAGCGAGGACATGGGCTGCTTCATCGGGCCCTTCGCGTTCTAATTGTGGACGGGCGAGCCTGCGGGAGCCTTATCTCTCTGTGGCCAGCCTTCTGACTCCTCTGTGTTTCAGTTGTCTTAGAACCAGGGAGCTTGATCACAGGCATAGCAGACGGATAGGTGCTTATGTAACTCTTGTCTGTGCTGAGGTATGTCATGCATTTTTCAGACAGAAAATTATTCTTAGCAGAAATGTTCGGAATTGTTTTTAAACATATCAATAACAAGAGGGCTACGGTAGATGAAGTACAATTTCACAAGGAAAGATGTTGCTGTAAATATGCATCTTTCACTCAGCTTTTAAACTTTCAGCTGTTCCCCCAGATCCTTGCCTGTAGGTCCTTTCTCTCAAAGTCCTCTCTCCCCCTGACACACCGTGCAGCACATTAGGCTCGGGAGAAGCCACTGGTTACACTGGTGGTGCCTTGTCGGGAGAGCTCGGTCCTAGGGGGCTGTGGTCATTTAAGATTACAAAGACATGGCTTGGAAATCCAGAAAAATCTGGGTTTTTCTGACAAGAATCAGTCAAGGTAGACGCATTGCTTACGATCACCATCTCCAAGTCTGTGGATGGCTTTGGAATTGAAAAATCTCACTCTGCACCATCCAGCATCCCTCCATTCCATCTTCTTCACAAGCACGCCTGACAAGGTCCCAAATATCTTTCTGTGTGTGTGTGTGTGTGTGTGTGTGTGTGTAATGGGTCAAAGCTACTTAAAGTATAGAAAATATTTTATTCAAGGAGTACGTATACTCTATATTTTCCTCACTCAATGTCAAATTAAGGCCCAGAGATTTGCCGGAAAGAACCAAACTTTTAGTAAAGACTGAGTGAAAATAAGAAGGTAAAAGAAAAGGCATATGGCCTGGAAAAAGGTGTACAATTTTTGTATGTCCTCACCCTGTTCACACAGAGAAAGAACTGCAGGAAGACGAGAGTGACCATCGGCATACACACTCACATACACACATGAAAAGTAAAAAAAAAAAAAAGCCACTTCAGGGTTTCTCATGTCACTTTATGTCTCTAGGCATAGAGATTTGTGGTAGCCGCGTATTTTTAGTGGAAAACGAATGGGTAACCATCTTGGTTTGAAACAAAAACTGAAAGGTTCTGGGTTATTCTTGACGGGAAGGTTGAAGGCAATTTGCTCTAGTTGCTCCAGATAAAGAACAGAAGTGGATCTTCCTTTTTTCCTTGAAGGTTTTGTTGTTGTTGTTGTTGTTGTTTTGTTTTGTTTTGTTTTGTTTTGAGCAAAAGAAGCCCTAGCCTTGGGAAAGCTGTCTCTGAAGGGAGTCAAGCAACAGGGCAGAGCCACGTGGGGGCGGCCAGTCTTCCCGAGAGGCTGGCTACCCGTAAGACCCCTCAGTCACGACAGCCTCCTCGCAGGAGCGGGGGTCTGAAGAGGAGGGGGCCGTGCCTACTCATGAGAGGGAGCCGTAGGAAAAGAGATCAGAAGCTGGAAAGGCCTCAGGTTTTAAAATAACACTATAAAGTAACACAGTTAAGTCATGTGCAATTATTCAAAACTACGGAAAAGTTAAAGACCAGGACATATAATAGATGCCTCTACCATCACGATTCTCTGGGAAAATTGGCACGGTCATAAATTTTCTCTAGCAAAACCAAATAGATATTTAAACACAAGCATAAAAATCAAAAATTGGAAGTTTGGGGAACACTAGAATTATGCCAGCGATCGGATAATACTAAGTTTATTCAGTGGCTTATGCTTCCACTTTGTAATTGTTTTCTGTAAGATTGCTACACTTCTTACACTGAGATTTTCATTGTCCTTAATGATACTTAACGATTCAAAGGCACGATGCACACTTGGTGGCAAGTTAACTACAATGAAACTCCACCCTCCTGGAAGCTCCATCAGTACCTCCCCAGGTACAGGTAACTATTCTGAGTGCGAATGACTTTCCTCCGTGCAAAGCCTGCGCCAGCACTACACTCTGAGGGCTCCTGCATGCTTGATCCATGATGTCACATCGAACTGGAAGATTCACTTTGCAACAAAGGAGGTATAGGAGTGGGCCCTGCAGCATAAACGCCATTCATTATGTCACACGCCAGAGCATCCAGAAGGGGCTAACCTCACGGAGTGCTGGAGTAGCCTGCAGGAGGCACCCCTGGAGCCCCAGCGTGGGGCAGTTCCCCGGATGCACGGGTAACCTCGTCAGGACGCAGCGAGTGAATCCACTCAGAGACGGTGGCACTGCGTCTCCAGTGGAAAGTGTCATGGGCTCGAATCCAAGGTGTGGAAGCCAGAGGGCTCCATAGAGCAACTGCCAGTGGCCCTCAGGAAACACCTGTTTTTCCATCCCCGCAACTCTGGGATCTGCGTGGCTGCAGTTCCCTTAGAGAACTTTGTATTCTTTGTGTCTGTGGGGCCAGTAGGTGAGGAGTCAGTGTCTTCTAGGGGAGTTGACCCTGCTCAGCAAGGGAAGGCATCACCCTCTCGTCCCCTGTGTTATGAAACACAGGGGATCCAAGTGGACTGACATGTAGCGATCCTAACCTTAGAAGAATACAAAAAGTCTGCTTCATGCCATTAAGAGTTTTTGCAGCTTTAAGCTATCCAACATAAAACTGAGCAAGTTTTATGAAAGGCTAAGTGAGTTAAGCTCCTACGGTATCTCACCAACTATAGCAAAACCACCTTGGAAGAAAGGACATCATTCAAGGCTCAGAACTCTCAGGAAGAAGAGATTGGTTGGATCTAACATTGAAGCCGGCAAGACCTGTAGAGGTGATAGCTGGGAAATATGAGGACCAGGCTTATTCTCGACACAGACTGCAGTGAGAATGGCTGTGGATCACCCTACTAACACCCCTCTGGTAAATTCCCTGCAGAGAAAAAGGGGCCTCCAGAGACCTAGAAGGGATAGTTCCTGCACACACGTGGAAGTGGACTCTGTCCACACGAGGGGTCAAAGGTGGTGTCCCTGCAACTGAGCCTTTCAGACCTCCTTTCAGAGGCTGACATGAGTACAGAATAATATTGAATGTCAACTGTAACTGAAAACTAAAACTAAAACTGAAAAAAAAGGAAGAGAGAGAGAGAGAGAGAGAGAGCGCGCGCCCGTGCCAAGCTGCAGGCAGCATGGGACTCTCTCTCTCTCCCTTCCACACCCACAGTGAGGGACTGAGCGATGATGCTGCATGTTATCCCTGTCCACTCCTGAAGGGGGCAGCACTCTCCAGGGACAGCTTCACCTTGGGCCCTCCGCGGTGGTCTGGCAGAAATGCAGAGCCATTTCTAAGATTCTCTGGCCCACCCTCCCGGCTCCCTGCCATCTCAATGATGTCAGAACCGCCCTGTTGCCAAAGGCGCCCCGTGCCTACTTCTGATTCTTCCCCTTGCTGCCCTCTTACAGGCATGTTTTTCCCCTCCATAAATCTCTTGCAGGTTTGATGCCACCATGGTGTTCGCTTCTTGGAGGAGCAGAGCTAGCAGACAGCCTTTTGCCTAGAGTCACGGTATTGTTCTCCACTCTTGAGCTTTAGCGTTTGTCTGACCTTTATCCGGGCACAGACCACACACCTCCCCAACCCTGCTCTTAGAGTCTTCAAATCTCTGACGTCTCTGTCACAGGGACTCTTGGTCTACGGTATAGTTGGTGGGGGGTGCAGGATGCTTTACAGGGGCAGGCAAAAGGAGGTTTACAGTTCTGAGTGTGTGAAACACAGTTTATTCTTGTATTGTTATTAATTATTGTTTCGTTTGCCCTGTGAGCTGTAAACCTACTTTTGTGGTGGACTGTATGGAATGTTTTTGCAGGAGCCAAACCTTTACATCAGCTGACTTTTCCTGACCCTCAGCCCTAAGAATCTTCTACACACTGTTTGCATCAGAACTGGCTAGGCAGAACTCCAGGTCGCAGTGGTTCAAAACAACAAAACAAAAAAATATGGCTTTTGTGTTCTGAGTGTCCACTGTGGCAGACGGGGCGCAAGCTCCCATCCACAGTCACTCAGGGAGCCTGGATAACGCCCCAATTTTCTTCAACGTCAGAGTCCTCGCTCTCCAAGACAGAAAGGGGGGCTAGAGGTCCCCATGGTACCATTTCAAAAATATATGTTTCAGTTGATTAGTGACACCTTTAGTTTATTAGTAACACACGTCATGTTATCTCAGCTAATCTGGGATGGAACGGGCCGCTCCGCCAGGCCCACCTACAGAGCCGCCTAGAGCGGAGGTGGCGAGCAGCTGGAATGTTCTGGAAGCACCGCCGGCTCTTCCTAGGAGCTCAGTGCTGCCCGCAGCATCGCCTTTGAAACAGGAAGCCTGCAGCTTTGCTGGTGTGCTCTTAAAATATTTTTTTCAGTGGGAAATATGCTTAGCTGCCTGAATAGCATCAAGAAGAAAGGACACCAAAAAAAAAAAAAAAAAAAAGAAAAAAATGAAAACAGAAAAGTATTTGGTTTGTCTCAAATAGCAAACCCACAGATACATAATAGAGAGTTATCAGGGACTGTGTAACTGACACACGGAAGCATGGTCAGCATCAGACGGCAGGGGGGGAGGAACGAGGTTCACCGCCCCAGAGACCTTGGAAAAGGCCAACATCTACAGCAGGTTGCATGACTTCACATGCTTGACTTATATTAAGAGTAAAAGGTTTGAGAGGAAATATCTTTAGAGATAGCTATGTTTTGATCCCCGATGTCCCCAGGGTGGGGTGCAGTTTGGGGAACGTGTATTTCCTCTTTACCTCAAGTCAGTGGATAGAGACTTCAGCTTGGAGAATTGCAAAAGATTTTCTTTAGTGAGGGGATGGAGTGGGTAGCTCCCTGACACGTGTCCAAGGAATGCAGAGGGTGACAATTAAGTTTCTCGCTGCCTGGTGATGCAGTTCAGTCGAGTCTGCTGCAGTAAATGGACAGGACTTCAAGGTCAGCCCACCCCCCCCCCCCCGACCCTGAGGTGCGTGCTCTATGTGCAAGGAAAAAAATGAAAACGTGGGTATTTGGGTGAACAAAGGGTGAACTGTTCACCCTTCCCTCCATAATATTATGGCTTCTACTTAGGCACTTAGTCATCCAAAATTCAGACTACCTTTCCAAGTCCCCTTGTAGCTGGATACAACCATGTGTTTAAGTTGTAGCCAATTGAACGGATATAAATGGAAGTGTTGTATGGCAGCCTTGAAAACACCTCCTTGAGAGTTGGTGGACACAATTTAACATTTTCCCCCCTTTCACCAGCATGTTTCTGGAATAACTGGAGCTGTGATTACCTATCAGTAATATTCTTGCCTGTTCCTTACGCCACGTTCGCATGGAATTGGCAATTCAGACATTCGTGTGGTGTGCCCAGGACAGAGGGAGCTGAAGCAGCGCTGGCGTGTCTCCCTGAGCCTCAGGGGACCCTGCCTCCCCAGGTGCTGGAGCTAGCGGTCTGGATCCTCAGGTTGCCATGGCAGTGAGAAGAGGCACCTTAGAAACAAGGAGCTGGAAACAGAGCCATAGAGAAACTTCAGAGGAGCCTGGCAGTACTGTAGGCCCCTGTGGCCAGAACGTGTCCCACCCAAGCACGTATGTTGGAACCCACCTCCTAAGGTGACGGGGTTCGCAGGTGGGGCCTCTGGGAGGGGCTTAGGTCCTGCGTAAGATTAGTGTCCTGATGGAAGATGCCCAAGGCCGCTCCTTGACCCCTTCTCCCATGAGAGGGAACAAGGACAAGGCCGTCCCTTGGAAAAGGGCCCTCGCTGGCACCCTGATCTCAGACTCCCAGCCTGCAGAGCTGTGAGAAATACATTTCTGGTTTTTGTAAGCCAGCCAGTCTGTGGTATTTTGTTACAGCAGCACAAACAGACTTGGTCACATGCTCAAGACCAAAGAGCAGTGAAGTAAGAGACACCGCGCCAGGTGCCCCTGAGGGCCAGGTGCCTCCGATTGGGACCCAGATGCCATGTCCCGGACCAGGTGATGAAGCACCTACCAGCAAAGGAAAACTCTCAAGTGACTACTACCTGTAGCCGGCAACTGAAGACCACATCAAGTTCTAAAGGCATTTTTGTTTTTAGACCTGATTTTTTTTTTTTGGCCCTTGATTTTCGTTGGTTTCATTGTCCTAGGAAAACTAGAATTGTCCATTTGCAGGATAATCAAATTGAAACTGCTGTTCAGCATGACCTCAGGAAGGAAATTTTCTCTTCAAATGGCCAACGTTAAATTGGAACATGACCTTGATTGAATTGTGGATCATTTGGTGAGTCAGCCAGGTCACCTACACGCACAATTCAAACAGAAAGCCAGGACCAAAGTCTCAGACAGTGAAAAATGGCATCAGATAGGCAGTGATCTTCCAATATGCAAGGGTGGGGAAAACGATGGATTTTTCTGAAGTACGATCAATGGGCAATTTTAAGTAGATCAACCCAAAACTTTAATACAATATTCTGCTTTTTAATAGAATTTTAGTATTATTATTACTTTGGAGAGAAGAACCTGTTCTGCAAACACAACTTAAGCCAGTTAAAATATTTTTAGCCTTTCAATTATGGGGATTTTTTTTTCACTTTCTGAATTGTATTCATCCAGTAGGTATGTTTTCCCTGAGTAATGATTTAGCTAGAATAACTCCATGTATTGAATATGAGTCTTTTCACCACATTGAAACTTTTTTGTATTGACTTCCTTCTGTTGCTACTAAATTCAGTTTTATGTTTGATTGTTCAGAGATCAGATGATTGTAACTATAGGGTTTTTTTCCAGATATTTAAAATTTTCCAGTGAAAGAATGTTTGTCCTAAATTCTAGAACAAACTACCATAAATTATAGCTTACTGCATCTAACATATTTTTGTTATAAAAAGTACATTTTGTGTTTGCATTTAAGGCAGAGCATTAGGGCAGCCTTCTGAGAAGTAATCTCCTTGTGAAATTCTTTGTCTACATTAATGTGTTTATAAATATAAACCAAATCATTAATATTAGCACAATATTGCTTGGTTAATTAATTCTTCTCAACTCTGTGCAATTTTTGGTTAGGAATGAGCATATTCCATCAATGCTGCTACATTCTGGAAGCTCACAGTAATTACTGAAATCAAATGTATTCATAAAACAGGAATTGCAGAGGCCATATTTAATTGCAATTGTAATGTACTTTATTCAATGATTAAAGGCTGTTTTCATCTTGATGACTGATAGAAAAATATGGCTTTCATTAATGTCTTTTATGAGAAGTCTTTTCTGTATTAATATACTAGCATATTTAATTTAATATATTTATTTGATTTATATATTAGTACATGAAAACTAAAGTAATACATTTTACGTATGTATTAGCAGTAGGCTTTTAATGTTGGGTTCTGTTTCTACAAGCAGAAATATTTCAAGTACCTTTTCTGAACTATCACGTTGCATCTTAAATATTCTGTGTTTGCATCTAACATAAAGAGAGGAGATTTGGAGCACAGAAGCATGCCTTAAACTATATGGTTTTAAAAAGAACTGTAATTGCAGCTGACTAATAGATGATAGAAATAGACATGTACATCTGTGTTCTATAAAAGTCATAACTCTACATATATTTTCAAAACAAAAATGTGTTATACAATGTCTTTTATTGAGATTTAAAGAGCTATTTTAAAGGTCTTTAAAAATGTTTCAGGATGTCACTTTTTTGTTGTTAAGGGAAAAGATAACGTGCATGAGAGGAACTTTGATGAAAACTGTTTTGCTAATTTCTCCATCATATTTATAAATACTTATTAAATACCTGGAATTTTGACTGCATTTTTCATTGTATATTTTAAGCAATCTACCTTTTTTAGAGTACAAAACCCATGAAATAATTCCCACAATAACTATGGCAAAACTATACCCAGCAGTAAAATTCGAAAACAATTTGATCACACGAGTTGTTAGATAAATAACATTGTCAGTATGATCTAGAGTTCTCAGGAAAGGGATTGATTTCTTTGTTCAGACCACCAGCACTTACTGAGCACATGCTGGGATCCCAGAGGAAATTAAAGATACACAGTCGCGGTCACATAGATCAGCGGACAAATCCAACAATAAACAAACACATCAATTCTGCCTTCTCCCTAGCAGGAGGCACAGTGGTCAAGAAGTTTTGACTCTCTGTATTATATGCCTTGGGCTTGTCAACCATGTTTCCCTTCTCACCATTCTATGAGCTAAAGTCTAACACACGTCACGACAGAGAAGATGATAGTCAGGGCTGTGAGAATCGTCTAGAAGGGATTCTGCACAGGGGGCAGGTTGGATTCTCTGGGAAGCTGTCTCTAAGATGAGGTGAGCATTTAGGGAGTGGTCCACCGCTACCTGCAGAGGGGTGCAGCAGAGAGCAGGAGAGGAAGAGGGAGGAGGAGAGTGGGGTGCCAGCCCAACTCTTGTCTCGGGAGAACCCTCTCTGGGGTGCTCTAGAGCTAAAATTGCCCTGCTCTGTGGTCCAGAGTTGGGCCCAAGACTACCAAGTTTTCAAGACTCTTCCCTGCCTTCCCATCACTCAGTGGGCTTTGAAGAGGAGGACAGCGAACTTGCGGGAAGTGGAGGTTTGCAGCTGAAACAAGCACAGAGGGGGCTGAGAGCTGAGGGCCGCCTCTGCAGCTGGGGCCATACCCCAGCATCTTCGCAGGCCATAATGGGGAAAGGTCTCTCTTTGAATGGAGGACCTCTCGGGAGCGAGTATCTCAGATTCACCAGTTCCCCTTTTCTTATACCCTGGAAGATTGCAGGCAGCCCAATACCATTTTTTCATTGTCAGTGATTCTTTTAAGCCGTCTGTTTGAAAGGGAAGCATAGGTGACCCATGGGATCCACAATCAATCAAGACAGAATGGCTATCATCAACAAGACAAGTGGTAACAAGTGCTGGAGAGATGGTGGAGAAGAAGGAACCCTCATTAACTGCTGGTGGTATACAGACTGGTACAGCCACTACGGAAAACAGCATGGAGGGTCCTCAAAAAAAATTCAGAGTAGAGTTACCATATGACCCAGCAGCACCTCTTCCAGATATCTACCAAAAAATGTGACACATTTATTTGCAATGATATATGGACCTCTGTGTTCACTGTAGCATTATTTATGGTGACCAAGACATAGAAATAACTGAAATGTCCTTGGATAGAGGACTGGATAAAGAAGATATGGTACATATATACTGTGGAATACTACTCAGCCACAGTGCAAGATAGAATACTGCTACTTTCAACAACATGGATGGACTCTTGGCATACGATATCATGCTAAGCAAAATAAGTCAGTCAGAAAAAGTTAAGAACTGTACGATTTTACATATGTAGGATATGAGGCTGAAAGTAACAAATGATCAAAGAAGAAAAACAAGCAAAAATACCATCAATAGTATGGCAATCACCAAAGGGGAGTTGGTGGGAGGGTGGGAAAAGATAAAAGGAGCCAAAAATATGGTGACAGAAGGTAATCTGACTTCAGGTGCTAGGCACACAGTGCAATATACAGATCATGTGTCATAGAAATGTACACTTGAAGCACATATAATCTTATTAACCAATGTCACCCCAATACATTTAATTTTTAAAAAGATTAAATGTTCTATAATTTTAGCAATTAATTTGTAATGCTCTATGATACCTCCAGAAAAACAAAAGAAGTACCAATACAAGCTGTTTTACCTGGCTCTGAAGTAATCAAGGATGCTTTTAATTAAGGCACATTATTTTATCAGCAAAAAAGTTTAAAGAAAGGTACATAATTTTTTTGTGAAATTATGTATGAAATATGATATTGGAATTAATGTTCAAATGTACTGTTTCCCTACATGTGGATAAAAATTAAATCAATAGTCAGCCTTGGCTGGTGTGGTTTAGTGGATTGAACCCTGGCCTGCAAACCAAAGGGTTGCTGGTTCAATTCCCAGTCAGGGCACATACATGGGTTGTGGGCCAGGTGCCTGGTTGGGGAAGCAAGAGAGGCAACCACACATTGATGTTTCTCCTCCCTCTCTTTCTCCATCCCTTCCCTTTCTAAAAATAAATAAACAATATCTTAAACAAATAAATTAATAGTCTATATTAACTATCTTTTTTTATTAAGAATCTTCTTTCAGGTTCTAGTCCATCTACTGCTATTTACCCAATTGCAGTTTACTGAACTGTTGATCATTTATGAAATCAACAACTACTCAAACTCTGTTAAATAATTTAAAAGTTTTAGTGACTATATGTGTTAATGAATGTACAATTAAATGTGGTCTACATTTTTAAAAAAATATCTTCATAGGAATGTTTCCAAATGTATTAAATGGAAATTGAAGGTTTCAACAATAAATTACCTAACAGGAAAACAATTACGAAAATTGGTGGTTTTGTCCAAGTAATTCCAGGAGCAATATTTTATGTTTCAGTAATTCTTTTGCTTCCTGTTAGTAAATATGACTGATAATCACCATTTCCTGATTTGAGAGTATTGCCCAGATATTTAGGCATGTATGTACAAAAAGTAAACATTTTGGCTAGTTATAATTTTGTTGTATCATTTTTAGTAATGGTAGATCATCTATTTTTCTGTAATGTATTTTCTTTCTTACCTTTTTCCTGTTTATTGAATTTACTGGGGTGACACCGTGACAAAGTTACATAGGTTTCAGGTGTACAATTCTATAACACATCATCTGTATATAGTATTGTGTGCTCACCACCCCAAGACTCCTTCCATCACCATTTATCCTCCCTGTACCCTCCCCTCCACCCCGATCACTACACAGTAGATGTGCCCATGATGAGGTTTTCTTTTATTTTTTGTCTGATCTCTCCACACCCTCAGTCCCTCCTCCAGCTGTCAACCTGCTCTCTATCTCCAAGTCTAACAAGCAAAATACAGACTCTTAATATATTTTAAATCAGTCTTTTCTGTATCATCTAATGCACTCGAAAGAGTATAACTCAGCTCTCCTTGGGCTGTGTGACCGTTTCTCTCCAGAGAAACATGTGATTAATTGATTTCACCTTTCTCAGCGAAGACCTGGGCGTGACTCGGTGCTGTCTGCTGGCAGAGTTCACTCTCACTCGACAGTCGCACGCTGAAGCTGGAAATTTTTTCAAACCTCTTCTGCATAGATATCAGATGAAGGAAGCTTAGTTTTCAAAATCCAGGGCAGCTGCTTACTTCAAAGTGCTGTGCAATGTAAGAGAATGTGGAAAAGTAAAACCTGCTAGCCTTGTTCTTTTAAATGGGTATAAATTGCATAATTTAAACAGATCTTCTTACACACAATAGATTTTTCATACAACTTGAAGAAGTATTTAGGTTATATATTTACAGTCTAAAAACACCTTTCAAATTATTTCGTTGTCTAAACTTTTCTTTATAAGAACTTCTATAACTGTATAACCTTTTTTGAAATTCTAGTTCATAGAAAATCAATCATGTTTTATTCATGTAAAAATAATTCATTGGTTATTTATTACCAATCTTTTATAATTAAGTAAAGAAAATTGAAGTTCATTTTATTTTTTCCTGGACACTGTTAAGAATTTGTGTTTTGTAAGTTCTTTTCTCATATACTTAGTTTTTTATGTATTTACACTTAATCTACATAGCTACATACCTATGTATATGTCTTATTTATTTTCACTTTCATAAATTTATGACATACTCTCTCCAATTAATACTTGTCACTGCTATAAATGTAGGTATAGCACATTCTTAATGGTTCCATAGTATTTTCCAATGAGACACCAAAAATGTTAATTCTATTGATAAATATAAATCTATTTCCTAGTTTTTAATGTTATCAATAATGCTTCCACTCACACTTGTACAAATATTCAAATTCTCACACCAGTAATTCTGTAAAACATATTCATAAAAATGAAATTTCTAGGACAAATTACATGCCACTTCCCCCAAAGCATCAGAGATATCTAAACCTGTCTGTGAACCTCCTAATACTTGAATGCATATTTTCTCTCAAATCTTTAAGCACATTGGGGATTTTTTCAATATTTTAGTTTTGAAAATATTATCTATATTATGGTAATTTGATTCACACTTACTTAGCAGATTTTAGCATTTTAAAATATTTTTTACATTTTTGTTTTGTATTTCTCATGTGTGTTGCCTGGATATGTAATTGAATAATTAAAAAAATTAGGTCATCACTTTCTTATTAATTTGTATAAGGCTCTTTATATATTCTGCACATTAATTTCATACATATCACAAAGGTCTTTGATGTATCATGTTACTTTGTGTATTTTTTCAAATATAAAAAGTATTAAAACATTTTTATATATTTAAACCTGGCCATTCTGTGCTTTGCAATGTCCAAGTTATGCTGAAAACAAGCTTTTACACATTGATTTAAAATGCCACTTTGTTACATGCTAAATTTCTAAATATATTATACATTCCTTTTTTTCTTGACTAACTTTTCTGCTCTCTTGGTTTATTTGCTAATTCTTGTCTTGATAATGTGTAATCTATATTTTTCTTATTAATGTTTTTCTTTAAAGAATAAAAAATATCAATGTATAAATATATCAACAAAGAGAAAGATTAAAGAGGAGCTACATTTACGTAAAGCAATGGACACAAATGAAGGAAATAATATTCAGCGCATAACCAGACTTCTAAATCATCAAAGTCAAGTGTGGCAGACTACAGCTGAGACTTTTGCACTATCCCCACCAAACTTACTTTAATGGGTTTAAAAATATTATGTCAGTTATGGTAGTAATTATAATTATATATGTAGTAGTAGTAATAAATTACTGTTAATTAATAATTGTAGTAAAGAAGTGTGTTTTTTAGACCTATATTTATACATGTAATTTCCTTTGGTTAGCTAGTCATTGTTTTTCAAATAGTCAATTCCGCGGCCATTATTTTACTATAAACAAGCTCTTGAATATCCCAATAGGTCTTCTTGGTTTGCCTTTGGCTTACTTTGTTTATCAATGATTTGCAAAAAATTCTCCTCCTTATTGATATTAGCTTGAAAGTGAGTTTTACTATTGTTTAATGTTATTGCTGCATCTTTTTATAAATATTCTGTTTGGACACAAGAGAACACAAAGAAAAGGCAAACATACCGGGAATTAGAAACCAGAACGATTAACCCTGCACACACATTTCTGCAGCTGCTCTCCCGCACGATTCTGAACTCACAATGAAGTCAAATGTAAACGGCTGAGAAAAGAGAACTACGCAGAGGAAATAATGGGTCAAAATAGAAAACGGAATGAAAGTGTGGACGTCTGCACTTTTTATTCTGTTGATTCGAATCACGAATGAACTTCAATACTGCCACCAAAAATCAATCAAATGAATTTTAGAACTTACTGTGTCCCTGGCGTTAGAGTGGCTACAGAGACGAGCGTGTAATGCAATGGCCAGTAGACGGATATGCATGCATGTGGCTGACAGTAAAGACAGACCTCACCATGAAGTGGGTACTGAGGTATTAATAATACAGGGAAAGGCTGGGACATATGTTCTCACCAAAAACTGACAATGTGTCTTTTTGATAGGAGTTAATAATTGTTTCATATTAAAGGCAAGAAAAACATTTTCTTATTTTTTGATGATCCCTAGAAACTGAAGGCATGGGGTAGATACGCTGCTTTCAAAATTTGGGGGCGGAGTCCTGGTTTGTCCATGCAATGCTCTGTGAACTTGAGAAATTTACTTAAAAATGCCAAAATGTTAGTCTGTTCACCTCTAAAATGCCCCAGCAGGGCAGTTTGGAAAGAAAGGAGGCAGTGTGTCTGGAAAGGCTTTGTCCAGCACAGCTTCTTGTAGGGCGGTGGGCATTTGCCTTCTCTCTTCTTCTTACGTCTTGGGCTCTAGTATGGAATTCCACATCTGGAGTAAAAGATCCCAATTTGCGGTGTGGCCACATTTCCTTATTGCTTCTTCTCCTTTTTTTTTAAAGTCATTTTCGCAGCTCTCTCATGTGAACTCATTTAAAAATATTCCTGAGTTTGTCTGACAGGCAGTTACGATTGCTCTCTGATGTCGAAGGGGAGTGCCCTAAGGAGAAGGTTTGTTCATGAGGTTTGCAGGTCGACTGGTCACATGATTAGGGTCCATATAGTCTCGTATGCATGGCCTTTCACTCTCTTTCCCAGAAGGCGTCTGAAAGAGGAGGTCGAGCAGTCACTGGAGGACACAGGAGTAACTGCAGATCCTGTATGCAATGTAGGAGAGGAAGAAAAATCAGCTTGGTAAGAAATGAGGACTACTTGTTCCACACGAAATTATTCATGCTATGGCCCTGTAGGGCAATAAATGATTCACATTTACATTACAGCACACCTTGATCGAACCCAGTAGTAAATATTTTAATGCTGATGTCCATGGGGCGATATAGCCATAAAGGATTCCAATGGGATTGCTGCCTGTATATAATTATTTGCTCCAAATGAGAAGGAGGTGAAAATGAATAGTGTTGGGCACTCAATTAGGAATTTGCATTTTGTCAAGTTTGTGAAAAGCAAGATCATTTGACTTTACTTTCAGCCACTTCAATCTATTTTAAAGTATTTCTAGGCTTATAAGTGAGCTATGAATTCTGAGCTATTTCAAGACATTAAAAACAAAAATAATTTAATACCTTTATAAATTAATCTTTACTATAAAATCTTTAAAGTTTTTAAAGAATATTTTATTTATTTTTAGAGAGAGAAAGAGGGGTAGAGGAAGAGAAGGAGAGAAACATCAATGTGTGGTTGCCTCTTGCACGCCCCCTACTGGGACCTGGCTGGCAACCCAGGCGTGTGCCCTGACTGGGAATCAAACTGGAGACCCTTTAGTTCACAGGCTGGCACTCAACCCACTGAGCCACACCAGCCAGGGCAAAATCTTTAAAAGTTTTGTGTGTGTGTGTGTGTGTGTGTGTGTGTTTAGGAGAGGTATGTGTTAATGCTAAAATTAGTCAACTGATGTTTTTGATGCATAGTTTTATTTCCTTATATATTGTGACATTTGAAAAGTTACAGACAGATCAATGTCTTAAGGAATAGAACCAGGAAAGTGTCAAAAACAGGCATAGATAAATGGTTTTATATACCTCTAATGAATTGTTTTCCTTATAAACCTTTAATGGCATACTCATGCACTCTAATATCAAGTTCAAGCTCCAAGTGTGGTATAAAAGATTCTTTAGTGATTCTACTCAGTTTTTGTCTTGACCCCTCTCTGCCTTCAAGATCTGCTCACCTGCAGGCACTGCTCAATTACGTGTGCCTTAAGAGCCTTTCTGTAAAATTAATTGCACCATATTATAATTACATTTTTGCTTTCCAAACACAAAATGAAAGGCAAAGAACCTGCTTTCCTTTTGTCTCCCAGAAATGCCTACTATAGTGTAGACACTTAGATAAATATTTTAAAATAATTTTTCAAAAATATGTCTTGGACAAGGTTTTCAAACTTCAACTTTGCTGTTATGCTAGTTTAAACAAGAGATCTTGGCCAACCTGTAGAAATATATTAAGCATTATTTCTGCTTTAAAGTTAGAAAATTGAATCCTAAACCAAAGGTAAAAGTGTTACCAATTACCCCACATTCTAAAGTGAGCCTAAAACAAGCCTACACAAGCTAAAACATTATAGTAAAGGCAGTAAAAAATTCATCATAATGTTAAGGTATTGGTTTAGTGGTGAGTAAGAAATGTTATATGAGAAGTGCAAGGTTTTACCTGCCCCCGTGTATGTGTAGGGGTATACATCATTTATGCATATTTTATCAATCAATGTCAAAAAGGCTACAGTCTTACAAAAACAGGTATTATCTATATATAACAATTGAAGGAACACTGAAATCTGTCACAGGTCAGGGTCTGTTAGTCATACTGATGCCAGAGGGTCTTTCAGATGTATTTCATGAGATAAGGATCTTACTCCTTATGCATTGAACTTAAACACCTGGTTTATATCAACAGAGCCATACAAAGCAAAGCAGAGCATGCTTCGAAGGATACGGTGCATTTATCAGGTCTGATTCCCATGGGAACCCTTGGTGTTAGAGTCCGGTCATGTCTGCCACCTGAGTTACCTGGTTTTCCAGGGAGACCTACTAGCCCTGTTCTGAGCCTGCTCTTTTGGGGCTGCAATCTCCAAAACCACACAGAGTGGTCCCCAGCACCTCCTCCTTTTTTGTTTGTTATGGCGGCATAACCCAAAGCCCTGGTGCTTCTGTCATCAACAGGGTTATGCTAGGCAGAGCAGGCTTCAAAGGACACAATGTCCACTCTTTCTCAGGCCAGATTTGCCCCTGGGAGCCATTCGTTCCAGTACAAGGCTGCAGCTACCTCTGGCATTGTTTTCAGGCTGAGTCAGGCAAGGGGAGCAAAGCAGCCAAGAGATTAGAAGACTTTTCACAGAAGGAATGGGGACTCAGGCTATGACAAAGCCAAGGGGTAAGTGTCTTTCTGCCTCTTCTCTATAGCCCCCTAAGTCCCTCCCTGATGGTCCCTTTGCAACTGTGCCTGTCTTAGGTTGTTCCTCCCTTGAGGAATCTTACCCATCATTGGCTAACCAGTCATCCACCCGGGGCCAAGCAGGGGGAAGTGAGGGAGGCAGGGGCTGTGCTCCTGCCAGGAGGGTAGGCTCTGTCTCCTTAGTGGCTCATGGCCCTGAGGCCTTTCCACTGAGCCCTAGCCCTGGGACTCTTTTGTCCATTAATGAGGATCCAGTCCCTGAAACCAGGCAGAATGGCTCCCAACATCTTCCCCTTTTCTGTTTGTTATGGTGGACACGTTGGTAAGTCCAGTGCAACCTGCTACTTGCTCTTTGCATCCCTGGAAAACAATTTGCATATGCATTTCAAATTCCACTTCACAGTGGGTGACACACAGCTTAGAGAAGCTCGGATCACCAGTGAGTGACAAGGGCCTCTTTACCATTCATACTATTTCTTCCTGGATTGGGGGAGTCCAATAGAATGGAAGTAAATCATGGAGCAGGGTGACCTTTTCTATGATATTGCTTCACCCTCTTCTCCAGCAGCTCCAAGGGTTTTTTTGGAGAGGAGACACAAGCATACCCTCTTCCCCAAGTTAGTAAATCAACAGGTCCTTTGTGGTTGGTGAGGGAGGAGAAGCTATTTAATCATTTCAAATTTGAGGGTTAACCATCTAGTTTGAATTGCTTGATTGACAAGACTTAGCTCAGCTCTGGAGAGTGGGGAGAGATGCCTCCATGAGGTCAACTGGGCATCTCATTTTCTATCACCTTGAAGCCCTTAACCAAGAGGTTAGGCAGGATGGTCCCCAACACTCGGCTGCCCGGTTTGCAATAGGCAGGGAGCAGTAAGAAGAAGGCTCTAAGTGGTGGCTGAAAAACAGCCAGGGTTTTAAAAGTGTCACTTTTTTTTTCTGCTTGGAAAGACAGCCCCCCTGCTGTTTCTGCACGTTGTAATGAGTTTGAGAAGCAAGTCAATTGCCCTGTTGTTCTCTGGACCTGGTAGCTCCTAGATTTAGAATTTGCAGTGTTTTAAACACTTAGATGCTTATTTCCCTTCTTATTGTTTTTCTACTTCTACTTCCCTTCTTTGGTTACTCACTCCAATGTCCTTCCTTCCCACGCTACACGGGAACAGGGCACATATGCTTCTCCTTTATTCCATCTTACTCTTCTCCTTCACAGTCCTTCTTTCTTAATTTTTTCTTTCTCTTTCTTTTCTTTCGCTTTCTTAATTCCTTCTTTTTTCCTTTTATTTCCTTCCTTGTACACAATCCTCCTTCAACTTGCACAAACCCTCCTCAACTTACACAACCTTCCTCAACTCTTCTAGCCCATTTTAGTTTGCCCTTTTCACTCAACCAGACATAACCAACTTTAGAATAACCCGCATTTGATTCTTTTTTCCAGACAAAATATCTCGATTTATACCTTTAATTACTAAAACCGTATATTTTCCCCAACTAAATTAAAATTCTCAACTTTTAGTGACAATTGAAATAAATAATTAGCATGCTTTAGATTGACAAATCTATGAACACATTTCATAACTTTCAGAAACAGTTTTTTCCCCACTGGCAAATACATTTACATGTTTTTCTCGGTGATTACTGCATTCCTTGAGTGTGCTCAGAAGTGAGCTGCCTCATTATCTCGTGTCCCTGACAACTGTGGGGAGGTTGGAGAAGGTGGGGGAGGTACTAAGCTTGGCACAGCTTGTCCCCAGGACCACAGCAGTTCCTGGGCCTCCAGAAGGATTCCGAGTGCTGAAAATCCACATGTTCTCATTGCTTTTCTTCTGGAGCGTTTTACTGTCTGAGAGGTGAGTGAGATCTGTTTCCCTCTTGAAACAATCAATCTGAATTCTTTCTGAGTAGAATCCTTATGATGTAACAACATTAGAGATCCCATTCCCTTTACAAGAGGTTTCACAAAACATTTCAAGACTGAGATGGAGCCGTTCCTTTCCAAACAGACACAAAAACAAAACCGAAGCAAAGACAACGTTCAAGCAGACCAGTATTTTCACATTAAATCCTCTAAAAGGAGGGAATGAGACACTAGCCTTAGAATCTTATCTCGCACCTGGTACTACAAATGACCCTGACAAGACTCAGATGGCGTGAAGCCCAAACAGCAGAGGCATTATCTGAAACCAACTGGCACCACAAACACACAGAAGCCCAAACAGCAGAGATGCTATCTCACACCAACCAGCAGAGTGAATAAACTCTACAGGCCCAAATGGCACAGCCCAAAGAGTAGAGGCAGAGGAGTTCAGGCTTATACAAAACAATGAAGGTCAAATCAAGTTTCCCCCAAAACGAGACAGCAAACAACCCTGGCTCTGCTTAACTGGTTCTGTAAGCCTCTTCTGCCTAGTATGTCTGAAAGTGGAGGGAGCAGGTGGGAGAGAAAAAGGGGGAGAGAAGAGGAAATGAAGGAACACTGAGATCTGTCACAGGTCAGGGTCTGTTAGTCATGCTAGCACCAGAGGGTCTTTAGGGCATATTTCAGGAGATAAGGAGCTCATTCCTTATGCATTGTACCTCAACATCTGGTTTGTATCAACAGAGCCTTACAAAGCAAAGCAAAACACACTTCGAAGGATACAATGTATTTATCAGGACTGATTACCATGGGAACCCTTGGTCTTAGAGTCGGGTCATGTCTGCCACCTAAGTTACCTGGTTTTCCAGGGAGACCTATTAGCCCCTTTCTGAGCCTGCTCTTTGGGGGCTGCAATCTCCGAAACCACACAGAGTGGTCCCCAATAGGGTATAACAACAGGTGATGTATCAGCAGAGGCAGGTAGCAGGGGAAACCACTAGCAACCCAAGATGGACAGGAAGTATTTCCAGAACACTGGGCAGAGATCGGTTAAATAAGGCAACTATAGCCTTCTGTCTTTCCACCATGTTAAGAAAAGAGGAGCCTATAATTTTCCTTCTACTCCAAAGATAAGGACTGTGGGCCGGGGTCTTAAAAGCAAACTGTGCTTACCCTCCTCTAAGTCACCATAGTAAGCCTTAGACATTGACATTGTGGGCAATTATAGTAGAGAAATGGTTATGAATGAGGCATGACATTGAGTAGTCAGGGATGCATTATTTAAAAGTTTTAGTTAAAAGTGACAGGAGATTGTGAACTTAACCTGAGACTTCATTAAAAGATAGAGACGATTCAACAAAACATAGTTGAGGAACAGATTAGAGACAAGATTATGTTTGCATCACTGCTGATTCCAGAAATGTGCTAAGCTGGTTGCGTGTACAAGATGATATCACCCATCTCTGAGTGTTACTTGCTACTGAAGTCAAATTGGTGATCTTAGAGACATAAATGTGGACAAAAAAATAATAAAGCTATGAAACAAATGCCAAACTAAACATTGTGAAAATTTAGAAAAAGCATAGTCCAGCACTTTTTAAGAAAATAATAATGGATCTATTTCCTATTCTACAAACAAACCAATTCCCTTCGTGTTTTTCAGTGACCGTTGGAATACTAGCTGGACAACGTTTCTCATGACATGACCTTGAACTCCATGGCGTGCAGATCATTGCGCTCTGCCCGCGGCTCCCTGGGGAGGCACATTCCATATTTCTATCTCTACCTCCATTCCTGGTCCTCCTGGGCCACCTATCCTGGGGGTGTAATGCCTCGTTCTGGCAGAAGTCAAAACCGCTTTATATGGCTTTACCACTTACTGAGGCCCGTTCAGAGGACTAAGGGTCTAATTAACATATCATGGCCTGTTGGATGAATTTGGGGGGAGTATAAGATCAATTTTTATACATGGGAAGTGTGATAAGTATAAAGTTCTTTCTCATGAATTAGGTATTGAGAACTAAAGCATATTCACTTTGTTTCTATAGAAAACATGACCTGCTTTTCTTGCTCTAAACCAAGAATTACTAAAATATTCTGTGTACATTTTCATTTTCTCGGTTTTCTTTTCTTCATATCTCTTTATTTGTTTTAATGTTTTTATTGATGTTCAAATACAGTTGTCTCCACCTTCCCACCACCACTATACCCTGCCCTGACCACCCCCACCTCCCTCCCTCGATCCTACTCACCACATTGGTTCTGTCCATTTGGTTCGGCCCTTTATACATGTTCATTTATGTCCCTTTCCCTTCTTTCCCAAGCCATTTCCCTCTCCCCTCCCTTCTGGTTGCTGTTGGTCTGCTGTTGTCTTCAACTCTCTTTAGCGTGAGCTAATAACTAACAAAGCTTTCATAAATCACCTATGTATGATGTGTCCTTACTGACAAAGAACTAATAACCTGCTTTGATTGGCCAAATAAGTAAAAATGATGAATGGAAGGATTTTGTAGATATCACCAAGTAGTGCTAAGAAAACCTAAATTCAGTCACACCGCAAATTAGAGCTAGGAAAATGAATATTTATATGACAATTGCGTGGTACAAAGTAGGTTCAACTAAACAAAATTACGAAGGGGAAGGTGTGGGTCAGGAGGCATGGGGGAAGTGATTTTCACAAAAGTGTCATCCGAATTGGCTAATTAAAGACAAAATTGTTTTAGCTCAAGAATGATCAATTATAAAAGGGAGTAGCGGGGAAGTGATAGTAGGGACACATTTTAAGATACTGCAAACATGCAGAGGTACATTTACTTTAATTCGTGTATTTTATTAGTCCACAATCTGTAAACATTTAGCTCAATTACTTTGAAATGTTGTTACTTTGTTGTTAAAAATAGGAGGAAGTTCAATTCATTAAGATGGGCAGTACATATTACTTTTTGAAAGAAATATGGGAGAGTCTCAGGATCCTAATGTAGCTGCATGTCCTTGGGAAGGCGTTTTAAAAACTTTTAGCCTCAGTTATATTTTCTGAAAGATGAGTCAATAATAAGCCATATAATTATTTTAATGATTAAATATTATTTAATGTGTATGGGTATATTACAGATAGTCAATACACATATTTCAACCTTTATCATTTTTATTTTATCTTATGTTATTTTTTAAAGATTTTATTTATTTGTTTTTAGAGAGGGAGAAAGAGAGAGAAACATCAATGTGTGGTTGCCCAGTGGGGGTGGCCCCCACTGGGATGTGGCCTGCAACCCAGGCATGTGCCCTGACTGGAAATTGAACCTGTGATGCTTTGGTTCTCAGCCCGCGCTCAGTGCACTGAGCTACACCAGCCAGGTCAACCTTTATAATTTTATATAATAGTATGTTTTCCAAATTAATCATATTAAACTCAGTAAGGATAAGAAGGTTACACAAATTAATGTTTTGTGAGGCATTCTTCAAAGTAACTAGGCAAAGTCAGGATGACTTTTCAAACCTGGCTCAGAAACATGATATCAAATATCCAGACAAATGGGGTGTAATTGGCCAGGAGAAAACCATGCTGTTGCGCATCACGATGCTGTGACTTCCTCATTTCCTCGTGTCAGAATCACATGCCCGAGCTGTGTCCATTTAAAGTGGGGTGACGATATACAGCATGTTGGCCGAGCATGACCGTTAAAATAAGCACTGTGGTGTCATTCCCGAGACAGGCAATGTTGGAGAGTATCACAGAGAGGGAGAGGGTGCAGCAGACATGCAGGGAGCAGGCTTCGAGCTATTCAAGCTTCATGTCTGGCTTCGGGAACTTTTCCATAAAGCACACCTTAACAAATCATGTAAATTTTCAGATGCGGTGAGTGAGCAAGCTCTTTCCCAGTGGAGGCTGTGTACATCACCTGGGAGAGGTGTGCGTTATTTCAGACTGCGTTGGCATCAAAAGAGATAGGCCTTTACCACTGTTCCAAGACACAGTGCTCCCCTGCGATACGTCTCAGCAAGCCAGCGTATTTCATCGCTAATGGTCAGGCATTAAGCCCATGACAGTTGAGATCTATTGCCAAGAAAGCCAGTGATAAGCCGTTCTGAGTGAGTTTGCCATTTAGGCCCTGGTTTTTTTTTTTGGCCATGTGCCATCCTTATACATCAAAGCCTTAAGGTATTAGTGTAATACGGTATCAACTTTCACCGCCAATGTGACAAAGACAAACACAGCATCACCTAATAGTTCTGGGTATAGGAAAAAATATTATTTTCTGGGAAATAACTACAGCGGATGGATAAATAGAGTTACTGTGTGGAATCATTTTTTTAGCTCTTTGCTGTGCTGTGTTTAATATACAATTACATAAATTCAAATCTTTAGAAATGCAGCCCCTGCCTGGAATTTTTGCCACGACAGAGCCAATGAATATAAACTGCACAGAGCAATACAGAATGCTTTTACTCTTACTGATTTAACTGCCGTGTTTGCATAATGAGGTTGAAATCAATAAATACCATAAATAATGCACTAGCGTGACAGCATCAACGAACCATTGGCCACAATGCGAGCTGGGCCGCTCGGCAGGAGCCACAGAGCGGCCACCCTCTCTTGGGGAGTCAGGGCCCAAACCTCGCCTCCAGGCCCCCCAGGCCTGTGCTCATCTTCTCCCCTTGAGCTTGGACACTTGCTGAAATTCCTGGAGAGCTTTCTGACTTGTTTAAAATAAATTAAGGGCAAAAGCATCAGCAGAGACTATAGTGGCGATATTATATTAAGAATGTCAGAGTGTTTGACTCTCTCCTCAGTTCCAACACAGTAATTAACTGGTAACATCTTGACACATTAAAAATATATTTGGAAAAATTTATCAGACCAACAGTTGGTGAACAACTTGTGCTTGGTGAACTCTTTGACTTATGGTTTTGTTTTTGTTTTGTTTTCAGGGGGAAAGATATGAACTACTTCCAATAAACTGTCTCCTAATTTCCATTTTCTCACAAATCTTCTTTATCAAACTGAACCTACTTACAAGACATACAATTTATTATTTCCATAGACTAAATTACTTCAGGAATGATCCGTCTAAACCCACGTAAGTCTTATTTCAACAAAGCAGATTCTATCACTCTTCAAACACATATGGTAAACTTATCTTTAACAATATTTTTTTGCTTAATTTTATTTGCAATTCTTTGTAAATTTCTGTTTCCTTGGACATTTTGGCTGAAGTCGTCATATCTTTACTATGATAGAATTTGATCTCTTTGTTGCAGGACACAAAGGGATTTCAAACATGATGTTTTATTCACTTTTCAAAGTCTAAAGCCCCTTAGAACTGCCATGGTCTTTCTTCTCTTTTTCTCCTTCTAGAAGCTGCAGCAGCATCTGGCTTGTGAAGGAGACCATCCCTCCACTCCCAGTCTCTCCACTTCTCCCATCCCTTCCCCACACCCCTTCCCCGAATCTTCCCTTTTAGAGAATCCAACTTCCGAGTGGGGTTTCAGACCCACGTGGGGGAAAGACACATACATTAACTGGCTTTTTTTTTCACTTTAACGGATTCTTGTGCTACAGACAGCTTTTCTTCTCCCAGGGAGAACTTTCTGAAGTGAAGGGTTGTTTACTGTACATTTGAAAGAATCGATTTCTGTTAGGAATGGTGTTAGTCTCCTATTTATTTTAGATCAACACTAGGTAGTGCTTGACCCTTGTGAATACGTATTCACTGCCATTTAACAAGAACATATTTTAGTTAGAAATATAAATTCTATATCAATAATTCTTTATAGAGGTGTAATTTGGAATTTGGATTTTAAGTTCATGTAAACAACATGTTCTCAGTGATGTTTTGTAGGGAAATTGTAATTTTGTCAATAGAAAAAATACTAAAATATTTTCAAAGAATTTAATTCTGTGGAGGAGAGAAATCTCTAGTGGAGGGAATTTATCTTCCCAGTCTGTGTAGTAAAATTAAAACTATCTGATTAAAACAAAATCTAGCATTTCAGTGATACCTGAAGAAGTTTGTATGTGAAGACCCAGCATTCCCAAAATAGAATTTTTACTTTGAATTATGTGAAACACTACCTAGTCTTGATATTTTTATTCTCCTTATTCCTTCCTTGCTAGTGTACCATTCATGGCCTGCTTACAAGTTTGTGGTTGTTTGGGACAAGGTTAATAACCCAAAAGGGACTCACTCATTGGGCTGTTTCTTCAAATAACACCATCTTCTTGCCCCAAAACTGATTTTTAGGGGAACTATTAATATTTTCCCCGTATTATATGGACCACAAGGGCCTGAATATTCAGGACAACATTTGTTGTGCATGTTTCCTCCCAGAGTACCCGCCCAGCATGGGTTTCAGCATACAAAGCATCTCTCTGTCTCTCTCTCTCTCTCTCTCTCTCTCTCTCTCTCTCTCTCTCTGTTCATAATGCGACCACTTTCATCAAAACCGAAATTCACTATGAAAAGTGAATCAATACAGTATAACTGATATCATAGTCCATAACTTCCTCAACTGGAATCATGCTATTTGACAAAGTGAATATTCCTTTTTAACTTCTTACTGGTGAGTACTAACTACGCTCTTGGATAAAAAGTGCTCTTGAGATGAATAATGCCTACTCAAAATTAACGCGCATGCTCTCACGGGGCAGTAGAAGAGAGGTCAGATGCTGTAAGGAGAGCACGGTCTTCGTCGGGGGGTGATAGGAGAGTTTACCGTGCTGCTGGTTTATTGAAGATGTTTGAAGCGCCTTGAGAAATGGGTAACATTTGGGTGCCTAAAAGTAGACGGTGGAAGCAAATTTTATGTTATCTAAATTTCACTGCAAAAATAAAGCAGATGATGTTGAACGTCAAGAAACACAAAAGCACGGGTGGTTTTTAGGATCTGGCAATAATATGACCCTTTGTCAGTGAGAAGCTACTGTATGAATTTACAAGTATTGGAAAATAATTATAAATCAGTCACTAGGAAGAGGTAAATAATACATTCTGAAATTCTTCCAATGTTGTTATTGGGAATAAAACCATATACGTGCTTATACAGCAATATCTGGGGATTGAGAAAATAACCATTTGTTCTCTGGTTCTTTCCCCCCAGTCCAGGTCTCCTTCCTCTGTTTTGGGATTTCTCATTTTCTGCAGATTAGGTATTTATTTCTGGCTCCCACTTTAATTCATGACTTTAATACTCACCCTTAATGGAGATGCATTAGAGCTGAGGAAAGTTTAAAAGCTTGTTTTAGTTCGGAGAAAGAACCCGACTGGGGTTGCTTATCTCAACTGCATCTCACCTACTCCAACCTTTAGAGTTTGTGAAATTGAGCTGAGAGTTCTGGGGGAAAAAGCAAGCTTTATAGCAAGATTTAATCTCTCTGCAAGCAGCTAGCCCAGAAATACCGTAGCAACAGCTGTTCTCATGGAATATTAGCATTTCTGCGACTGGCCTCAGCTGCTTCTCAGAAGTGCAAAGATATGCAAACATCGAAAATGTTCCTTTTTAACATTAGCTTGAGTTGGAAAATCAGGGAACATTCATCGGTCCCCAAAAGGAATGGAAGTGCATTTTGGCTCATTATTTTGTCCTGAGGTAGTGGATGATGCATGTAGCTCACAGAATATCCCTTATTAACTGCAGGGGAGGGAGAGAGGGAGACATTAGCACTCGCTGGCAGCAAGATTTTCCACTGCTGCCCCTGATGTGGCTGTGGTCTCACATGCCGTCGCTGTAATGCCCAGCATTTTAATATTACCATATTTGATTTCATCCCCTAATGCTTTTACACCTGCGTGTAAACTAGAGAAACTACAAAACTCTAACAATGGCAGTAGTATATTGAGTAAATAAACTTTTTTTCCAGTTCTGAATAGGAAGGACAGTTATATCATGCATGGATCATCTCCAAGGTGGGGTACAGGGCCAAAGAGGGGTGGGGGTGATGGATTTGTGTCGTAGGTGAAAAGTCCTCCAATTCCTTTTTAAATTTATTTTCCTGAATACTTGTAGCCTCTTCAGTGCTTAAGCTCACCAGATCACGTGGTTCTCCATTAGCCCATCAGAGTCAGCTCGCCTCTCTAAGGCAGTTACACATACTTCCTGTCTCCCAGGGTTATCAGAACCTGTTTTGCAAAGTGTAAAGTTCTTCAGTTTCTTGATCAATAACTGATAAATTTGGTGGCCTAATATTTCTTAGCACAGTGTTTGATATTCCTCAAGATACTAGGATTTTATTAGGATACACATGAAGTACTCCTTCTATCACTGTGACCTAGTCAAGTATTTGTCGGTACCTTTCTACTCATTGCTGTGTTTACCCAGTTTACTCACAATAGATTCAAGGCCTTTGAAGCCTTTGGGGTGTTGGTTCTTGTCTTTAAAAAAATCTGCTTAAATGATATTTGGAGAGAATATTTTCTTACAGAACTTTTTAAAAAGGTTTTACTTATTTATTTTTAGAGAGGGAAGTGAGGGAGAAAGAGAGAGAGAGAGAAACATCAATGTGCGGTTGCTGGGGGTCATGGCCTGCAACCCAGGCATGTACCCTGACTGGGAATCGAACCTGCGATGCTTTGGTTCGCAGCCTGCACTCAATCCACTGAGCTATGCCAGCCAGGGCTTACAGAACATTTTTAAAGAAAGCAACATGTATGACAAGAATTCACACTTGGAATTAATGATAGACAACTAATTACACAGTCACCTCAGAGACCCCACCCCACAGGTGCCAAGAAAGTCTACCATATGGTAAAATTTTGAAACCATTAGTGTGACTGAAAGAACTGTTCCTCTCTTTTTTTATTTAGATCAAGCTCCTATGTGCTTTTGGGATTCCCCTCAACACATTTTGCTTGTTTCTTAGGATTGGTATAGTTATGATAAAACATTTTTAATTTCTTGTATGACATTTACGATAGTTCGTATTGAGTAACAGTGGCTTTGTCAGCGAAATGTCTACATATTTAACTATGGCTACTCCTGATGCATCTTACATATGTAACCAGAAAAGACACTGGCATTCGGGCTGCCTGTCACTATCAAATCCAATAAGCAATGACAGTGACTGAATCGTTTATGGGCACTTTATTCAGATGGCCAGCGATCTGAGAAGATGGCGGGTTCGTACCCTAACAAACCATCTTCCCTTCTCTTTCCTGGCCAGATCTTTAATTAGGGGGTGGGGGAGGGCAAACAAGGTGCAGTGAGGGCTTTGAAATTCAGGGAGGATTAGGTGAGCGAAGTTGCAGTATTCCTGTTCTAGGGCAGTTAGCTGGTCCCAAGGGGGTGGGGGTCACACAAAAGGCCCGGATGCCTCTAACATGTCCCCAGGCGGTAATCTCTAGCCAGTGCCCCAGGAGGTCGGCTGCTTTTCTCAGGAGCCAGGATGGACCTTATCTGTAGTTATTGAAACAAAAGCTTAACACACACATGACTTGCTAGACTTACAGCTTTTTACCTTAAACTAAAATTTTCCAAGTCTTGAATCCCCTATCACATACACTAATGTAAATACTATAAGATACCAGTTTGGGATTCTTCCCCTTTACTTTAAAATAGTCTTTGTGAAGTCCCCTGCTAATATCTATGTGTGTTTTTTGTTTATTTTGTTTTTTAACCAGAGTGATTACAAGGGAGAAGCTAACGGATAAGGTTTATGAACTGTTTTGACTTTTGTTGGAAAAGAAAACAATTTATGATTAACACAAAAATGTCCCAATGCTTGAAAAAATATATTCTTTGTTTCTGAGTTTAGACTCTTCAATGTGAACCTGAAAACTGAGATTTTGCATTTTAATTCTGTCATGACCATTGATGTGCCTGGTACCTGTTTTCCCAAGGTTTATATTTTAAACAGCATGATTCAGGCAGCTGAACGGACTGGGGAGTAGTGACTTAGGGAAGCTTCATGAGGTCACCTTATTTAGATAAACCTAATTATATAGTTTATTTACACATAATTAAATATTAACTAAATCTGAAAATATGTCCGTATATTATCATAGAGAAAGAATAAAGGCTGGGAGAGAAAAGGAGAGGAGAGAAAGAGGAGAGAGAAAAGCATGAGCATTTGAAATGTGAAGAGATTGTTATTAGTTTTAAGGATCGGAAAGTTTATACTAAGGAGATAATATGGGGAAAATTTATTCAAAGACAGGATTTCTATATGGAGTGATTGGAGAGTCCAGGAAAATATTCTAAATAAAGTGAATGAAGTAAAACAGTAGGAAAATTCAGAAACCCTTAAGAGAAAAAGAAATATAGTCTGACCTAATGGCAGAGTTTCGAAGGAGAGTAACAGGACTCGAGGTGAGATGTTATAAGGCAGACGGTGGACAGTCGAGAGCACCAGGCTCAGGAGTTGGCTCTTGGGTTTGGGGGGCACCGGGAGGCTACTGCTTGGGCTTTCAGAGTGTTACGGAACAAACAAGGGGGGCTGGGGCGATATACTATTACTGAAAGGAACCCCCAGGTCCGTTATGTCTGCTGTCTATAGGAAAGATGTCTCTCAATGCCAGAGATTTGTGAAAAGGAAAGGAAATGTTTATTTAATGCTATGTAAACTTAAAGTAGTGACCTAATGTCCTCATCAAAGAATCCTAAAGTCCCTTAAAACACCCACAAACAGACACAGTCCTTCCTTCCCTCTTTGCCCAGTCTGGGGCACCGTATCTCAAGAAAAGAAATAGAAGTCCATGGCTCAGGCAGCCCCCGGTTCTTCCCAGTAATCCGTCTCAGCTGGTAGGCCTCCCTGGTTCCCAGCACCATCAGCTGGGTCACTGGGATCTCTGCTAAAGCCAGGTGGTGGTTCCCCCTTCTAAAGCTTCGGGGGTCCCGACTCTGGCAAAGGCACGTGGTCCTCTCTCCACTGCTCCAGCTGCGTGGTCCTCTCTCCCAGGGCCACGGGAGTCCTCACTCAGCCAAAACCGTGTGCTTCTCTACTCAATGGCTGCCGTGTCTGGGTTTAAATCCCCGAGCCAATCTTCCTCTGCAGCCCCATTTCTGACTCCTCCCACACTCGGCCACACTTGCCCTCAATCTGCTGTCCTCTCCAGCTTTACTGAGCTGCCATTGTGGGTCTGGGCAGGTGCGGCCCCATGTCATGGAGCCAGTCTTCTCTGAGCTCCCACGCAGGTGCTGTAATTCAGGGGACCTGCCCCCTAGTCACATCTTGGGGGGTCCCTTTCTATCCTCCTGGCCTAGAGTATAGCCATAGCTATTTAGCATATCTAAGCGACCAGCCAAAGGCTATAGGTATGTTAAATGATCATGCCATGGATTAGCTGCAAAGCTGCCCTGCATGTTCTTGCTCTGTGTGCCCCTTCTCGCAACTCACACCTGTAGGGGAAGGGGTGAAGACATCTTAAAATCTCCTGGACACCTTGAGTTCTGGACCCCATTTCAAATGCCCATTTGGGGTCCCCCCTCCTGGCTGCACCCTGTAACAAGAGGAACCTGGCTCTCCGCGGCAGGACAATCACCCCTCCAGGCCCGCCGTCTCAATCATTTCCTGCAGCGTTCCCAAGCAGGAGAGCCCCTGAGCTAAAAGTGAAGGAACGATCTGACTTCTGTCCTTTAGTTTTGACCTATGGCTTGTCATTATAGTTTCCTGGTGCAGTGACACAAAATTAGTGACTGTGTTCAGGGGTGGCACCCCCTGCCGTTTGCTGCACACCCTGGGCTTGGGGCACGGGCTTCGGGCACAGACTTGGGGATTGCTGTCACCTGCCAGCACCCTTTCCTTTGCCCTCTTGCACCCCACGTGTAACTCCTTAGGCACACTTATTTTCATACCCTAACTGGAAAACAGAAACAAAAACACGGACATTCAAGAGTCCTCCTAAGGAGAAGTACATGAAGACTGTTTTTAGTGAATGACAGCAGTCACGCGGTGATTGGGTCCCACCCAATCTGTGCTGCTTATGATACTTACTACAGTTTTTGGCTCAGTGTGAAACCCAATTTTTAGGGATTCAAAAGTATATTGTGCATCTTTATAACATCCCACAAATGCCTCAGGGGGAAGAAATCAGCCTGGTGATTTGCAAAGTTCGTTTTCAATGCAAACTTGACACAGAGTAGAAAAGACATCGCTTGAAACCCTCCACCTTCCCCTTCCCCTGAATGTCCAGAGAAACCAGCTATCCACTGGGGATGGCTTCCCTTGGCTTGCCAGAAAGTAGAGGAAAGCCAATCAAACTTGCAGATTAGGCAAGAGGTGGTAGTGATTTGAAGTAGAGAGGCAAAAAGGCATCGTCTCTGAACAGTGAAAACATCACCAGCGAGAGAGAAAGCCACCCAACAGCAGCATGAAATAATTCACATTGTCCATATTCTACTGGAAATCATTATATGGAAAAAGAACTTGACACTCGTTTGATAGCATGCATAACAAGACCAAAAAAAGCCCTCTTTCCCAGAGCTAGCTGTCTTCTCCTGCACCCTGCCAGCCATAATGAACTGTTGTTTTCCCGAGTCTCTATTATCAGGACCGGAAAATTGCTGAAAGTGCCCCAAAGGTACAGATGTTCCGAAGCATTGCCAGACAAGATGTGCCAGGTCACACCGACTGGACGCTGCACCTAAAGATGGCACTGAAGCAAATGAAGCCTGCGCAAGCCAGTGGGAGCATCGTGTCCTGCAACCGCCCTGCCTGCCCAACGGCAAGCCCCTTGCCCCGAAATGCCCCATAAACACTCACAGCCCCAACCAGATGATTAGGACGCAGACTCGTTCCTGGGGATTTGGAGGGTACAGGAGACAGAGCGCATGAGAAGCAGAGAGTAACCCTGGCTCCCCTAAGTGTCCACCAGAGTACACTGATAGTTTTGGGGTACGAAAGAAGCTTTACAGCTGTGCTTTTCTGTCATTAAGACCATTTTTAATGTTTTTTAAAAATTCTTTCTCAAGGACAGTTTTCCATTGCTTTTTAGGGAGAGAAAAAGGGAGAGAGAGAAACATGGATGTAAAGAGAAACATCCCCAAATGAGGATCACCTGCACGCAGACCGTGCCTGGACCATGCCCACACCGGTGTTCAAGCTCTCGACCTCTCAGTTACAGGATGACAATCCAACCAGCTGAGCCACCCCAGCCATGGCTATGTCATCAAGACCTTGAAGGAAGATGATTTAGGTCAGTTTACTTACAATGCACTTGGATGAATCTCCCTGCTTTAGTCAGAATGGAGAAAATCGTTTTCTTTCCATCACTATTTTGTAAAAAGGCAACAACTCTGTAAACATGCTCGTGGGGGAAGGAGATCTGGGTTCTTTCATTCACAAGTGTCTCCTAATTAGCAGGCGCGCCCACAGAGGAGCAACCATTCTTACTGGTGGATTCTACACGGGGGAAAAAAGCCGAGCTGATGTCTTGCCCCCCGCCCTGATGATCACCTCCTCGAGCTCTCTCACTCTGATTGATTACTTATTGGGTAATCAGGGATTTAGTTACATCACTCTGTTTTTTCATAAATGTTAATCAAAAGGGAAAGGCCTTTGCTTGGAAGTGGCACGGAAAATATGCCCTTCCAAGCACCCCCTTCCAGTCTAGCACGTTTGACACTGCGATGCCCAGGATGCTATTTTTATCTTTTGGCTCATCGGAGAATGATGGGAATTTATAACTCACTCTCATGAACTGGCAGATACGAAAGTAAAAAATATCTCGATGTCAGTGCTTTCCCTGAAGAAAAGAGAGCACAATACTTCCGTAACTCGTTAAGTAATTTTGCTGTATTAGCTGTGGCTGCAGGTTCTGGGAAATGAAAGAAAACTACCCATTTGAAGAGCATCATGGGATAATATGTTTATTTTCACAATTATTTCTTGAAAGATGGAAGTTTCTTTTAGGCAAAATCTAATACCGAATATGCCATGAGAAAGAAAACTCATTTTCTTTTTTCTCCAAAGTAAACTGTAAGCACATTGGTAACTTACATATGTTCAAACTATTGTAAAAAAATAGAAGTTCTCACTACCCTTCTTTAAGTAAAATTCCTCTTTCTTTCTCTTGGTGGAGAATCTAAACATCCCACTGATAAAAATGGCAACATATTTTATATGCTACAATTTTGAGGTGATCTTAATAAATCACAGAGGAGTTACTTTGATATTCATTGTATATGTCAATATTCAGGCCATTATATCGACATGATATTATATATATTTTTATATACACACACATATATATGCACCTCTCATATTATGAGGATTTCTAATTTTGGACAAATATATTCATAAAAGCTTTGCTTATTTGCATACATTCATAATTTGAGTAAATTTCCAAATTAAAATGCTTTACTTAATTTGATTCTGGTTGTTTATTTACAGAAAAAGATTTCATCATTAAAAAGAATTATAAAGTGTTCCAAAATTAAAAGAGGTAAAGAAGGAGATGATTAATGTGCGTGTGAGAGCAATATTTCTAACAATTTTAATTTTTAGAATTATTTTTGTCTTTACAACTTATATCCAGGCAGATATAAAGAAAAGAAAATACACATTATTTAAATAACTTCAATTATTTTTCAATTATTTTCTTTGCAATTTGAATTTTAATATAAACTTTAACTGCACCACCTGAGACTTTCTTTAAGGACAGAGTTTTAATCCTAAAGTAATTAAGGACTTGAACAAATTGCAAATTTTTTTCTCTGATCTATTTAATGCTTTTGTTTGCTACTGCATACACTGAACCTAAGTTATGATGTACTGGGAAGAAGGAAGGCGCTTCTGTTACAACAAGTGCCCTAAATTTTGTAATGTCTCCAATTGGAACACAGGATGATAAGAAACATTTTGCATGCGAGCCCTCATCCGAAGGAAGAGAATCACAATTAGGACTGACTCAATGTTAAATCCTTTTCTTTCTCATAGTGGAGAGAAATTCAGACGTTAAAGAGGTTCTTAGGTAGATGAACTCTGAAAATGGTCCTTAATATATAGAGAGTGTTACCTTTTGATTTGCCTGGCATTACGCTGAATGTCTCCATTGCTTCTCTTGCCAAATTGACGCTGATTTATCACATACGGCATGCACACACTGGGGTGGGGTTGCCATCTCACCTTTTTCTAGTAAAATATGCACTTTGGCTGATGTTTTTCTATTTTTGTCCATTCAATTTTTGGAGTTTTACAGCTCCTGCCATAAATGAATGACCTCCATGGTCAATTTTGTCACTTTCTGAGCTTCCTAAATACTGAAGCTAGTTTTACCTTAATTTTAAGAAAGGCTGAAGAAAAGTATTATAAAAATACGAAGGGTTGGCCCTTTCATACACGCATGAAAGAGATATATTTGCCTTCTCTTTGAATATAAAACAGTTGTACAGATGACACATTTTGGGAGCTCTTTCTTCTCATTGTGAAAGCCCCTTGATGAACACTGCAGCTGCCGTACACGCCAGCTGGAAGGATAGCCACTCCACGGAGAGCGGTGCATATTTTAGTGACACCCGAGCTCCACATGTGCAAAAACAGGCAGCAAATATAGTCAATCTCTTCAAGTTTAGTTTTCTGAAAGTGCACAGGGATTATAAATACACATGTATTTCCAGTGGCATAATCTAAACATTGGCGTAAGGGAGAATCATCAATCAATCGCATACAAGACAAATTGTGATTAAAATTGAGGTTCTCCATTTATTCAAAACAATGACTTTTAAACTAAAAACGAGGGAAGAAAATGTTATTGGTAGGGCTTTATATTTTGGCATGTACTTCCCCATTAATTTATTTTTTAATTTATGGTAGCCTTAGTACCATCAATTGCGCTAAACTCATATAAGATGGCAATCATGATCCAGGATGTATATGAGGTACCAGGCACTCAAGGATGAAGATGAAGAAGTCATAACTCTTCCCTAAAGAAGCCTAGGGAGTGAAGAGGAGAGCTACAGCTAAATAAATAACGTCACTTAAAGGCAGTTTCTCAGCCTCCTTCCAGCGGGCATTCGGGCCCAGGGGACGCTTTGTGGTGAGGTCTGCTCTGCGCACTGCAGGATGTTTAGCAGCCTCCTTATCTCTGCCCCCCAATTAAGACAACTAAAAATTTCCCCAGGCATTGACAAAGGAACCCTAGGTACAAAATCCTCCTTTGGTTGAGAAACATTGTTCAAGTTATTCAATGTGAAAACAGTGTTTAAAATAAAAGTTTAATATGTGAATAAGTGAACCATGCTGGCGTGTATGATGGCTGTGGGGTCACAGGGGATGGAAAGAAAGAGGGTTCAGAGATGTCTTCACGGAACAGAGTGTGCTTTCTGAGCAGCTTCCTGAGCTACAGGGAGGAGCGTGCACAAGGCAGCCAGGGTGAGGTGCGGCCGTGAAAGGGAGGACATAAGGTGTGTTAAGAAGAGAAGACCTGAATCCCCAGTGGGGGCTACGGATTCATTGTTGCACGGTCTACAGAAAGGTCTGAGAAAGAACCAGCATGTTCTGTACGAGCTACATGACAGTAGACACCGAAGTCCCTCTAGGAGACTGGGCCTAAGGAGCCCTTTAGTTGATAGGGTAGAAGGATCACAGTGATCCTTTCTGTGAGCAAGTACTTTGTTCAGATTTCCAGTTGTGAAATGCAAAACTGGCTGTGGTGAGGAGGAATACCTGGGGACACAGCCTGCAGGCAACAGAAGGGCCTTGCTGTGTGTAGACATGAGGGCAGGGGATCTGAGCGGGAAGGAAAAGACAAGGGTGTCTGCACTGGAGTGAGAGAAAGTACAGGACCGTGACTGGTTACGAGCAAGTGCAGAGAAGTGAAGTTGAGGATGACTTGCAGGTGTTGGGCTGAGGCTCTCAGGAGAGGCTTTCAGTGCTCTGCCCCAAACTCCGTGGATCCCCCCACATTCTTGAGTGCGCTGACTCCCAACAGTGCACTGCTGAGGCTCTGCCCAGGGGAGCCCCCGCTGGCCGAGGGAGCCTGGTGGCTGACACTCAGGGGTGGCCAGATTGCCTGGGAATTTACACTTGTCCTGAGGTGGATGTCCCCCAGTGACCGCCATCTCTGAGAGAGTAAACACTCAGCCACCTTGCACCCGGGCATGGCAAATCTGAGATGTGGCCTGAAGAGTCTCTCCATCTTCTCTGCAAGGTTAAGCCAAAATGACTACCTATGGGGTCTGTCCAGGAAAAGTCCGGCCACTGGTAATGTAATGAGAACAGTTTGCATGACATCGATGTAACCTGGCAGCCAAGGAGAGTGGACTGGAATGTGCATGAGTGAACTATGATGACTTCACTGTACTAGTCTGTGGGGGCAGTAGATGCCATTGAGTGAGCATGTGAACTGTGTGGCCATCACATTCAAAATGACTGAGTAGAGCAACAAATCTGCATCAAATTTTGTGTTAAGCTTGAACATTCCTCCATAGAAACCTATTTGTATTATCAATAAGGCTGAAGCTATGGGCAACTGGTGACTGGCAGCTTCATCATGACAATGTACCCGCTCATACATCACATCTCATGCAGAGTTTTTTGGTGAAATATCAAATCGCTCAGGTGACTCATCCCTGCTACAGCTCAAATTTGGTGCCCTGTGACTTGTGGCTTTTTCAAAAACAAAAATCACCTTTAAAGGGGAGAGATTTCAGACCATCAGTGAGATTCAGGAAAATACAACAGGGAAGCTGATGGCATTGGGAGAACTGTGTGAGGTCCCAAGGTGCCTACTTTGAAGGGGACTGAGGTGTTATTGTCCTATGTACAATGTTTCTTATATGTGTGTCTTCTTCAGTAAGTGTCTGTTTTTTAGAGTGTGTGGCTAGACTCATTCTGGACAGTCCTCATTGTATTGTACTTCAGTATTTCAGCCTTCCTGAGGCCCCATCCTTTTCTGATACTCCCCCCTTGAATACAATGTTTAGTCTTTCTTGAACACAACTGTTAACAAATTATATTAACACAAATTCTTGTGTCTAGATCTGCTTCTGAAAAAGCAAAACTTATTATTTATGTCAGGCACCTATACAATATAACAGATGACCAGTCATTATGGTCATCCGAAAAGGGAGGTCAGAAGAGGTCTGGTTGAAGCTTTAGGTTACATGGTTCTTGAGGAAATGATAATTATTTTTAAATTGTGTTTTGTCTCCTTATAGTATACAGTACTATGCTTTCAAGTTTGTTCAAGTCTGTCAATATGTGAGATTCATCCTCATCAAATGAAAGGTGAAAACAGGTTCTGCTAAGATAATAGTACCCCTTACAGTAATAGCAGGTGTGCCGTGAAATAAACACCCTGTTCTAGGACCAGTACAAATGTGTTCCATTATGACCTCTATCCCATTTGTCATTTCAGCTGGAGCTTCCTGATGAACGCTGCCATTCATTCATCCATTTGTTTGGTTTCCATTCACGTGTCCATCATTAATAACTAGTGGTGGCTGTAAAGTGCCAGGCTCTGTGTGAGTCCCTGGTAAACAGTCATGAATTATAGAGTTACATTTCTAATGCAAAGCGACTACGATGTATGATACCTAAGAAGCATGTACTTCTATCAGTGAATAAAAGGTGAATAATTCACCATATTCTGCCATGGACTATTAAGAGATTATGTGTCACAGTCACTATTAAAAGAAAACATGACTAAAGACTGTTTTATATGTGCAAAAAATAATACAAAAAACCCTGAATCAACCGGTTAAAGTCTTACTGGTTTTGTATAAACAGGCTTCAGGAGAAACACCCAAGTCTCCCATGAGCCTCAGCCAGGACCTCCTGTGCCCGTAGTTGCAACTGAACACGGACCTGAACCAGAAGAACATATGACCCCACCGGGCAGTGTGCGCCCCCTGCTGGACCTTCAGCATTGCCCAGAACTATATTTGCATGAGAAGCCACCTATTACATGTTCATTCCACTAAATAATTGCATTTAATTAATGAAAATATTATTTGAAGTCAATGAAATATCTCGTTCCCAAATTAGGCATGAAGTAACATTCCAATAGTTTTAGGAGATTTGCATACAACCCATTCTTAGTATAGTACACCATCTTGGCATTGCTTTCTGGAAAGTTGTCTTTGAGTGCTAAGGAAATAAAATGGTGGGTGTGCCTGTCACCTGTCTGAGGCTTCAGGAGGGAGGGAGGGAGGCGGGGGTGGTCCAGACGTGACATCGTACACAGAGGGCACAGTAAGGCAGCCTTGGGACTAGGAGTCAGGAATGCTGGTTTGGGGAAGCTCCAGCCCTCCTGCCGCAGCTTGGTTTTGTATAACTCTTTTGAAATTTACTTATCTTGGACATTTTATTTTTGTGTTTGAAATAGGAAATAAAGTCTTGGTATGGAATTTCAGTTTTCAAGGTGTTATCGATTTCATTATAGCATCTGAAGGTCAGACACAGTGCCCTGCCTACTTTACCTGGAGGCAGTAAGGAGAAAGAGGACTCGGAGTAGTAAAGAGGTCTCCTCCTGTGTGTGTGTGTGTGTTAAGAAATTATAACACTAAGAATATGCATGTCTTCTTTGATTTCTAGGTGATTCCTCCAAGGATATAGAATTGATTTTCAATGAATGGGAAACAGAAAGAAAGGAGGAGTTACAATAGAAAGTACAAAGGGCAGTGGCGGAAGAAGACGTGTTTATACACAATTTTGTTCACATGTCTTGGAGCCTACAGACACTATGGTCTGAATGAGCTGCGGCTACCGTCTAGCCGTGGATAACCACCAAACATTGATTTCCAGCACTTCCTAGAAAGACTGAGTTGCTAAAGGCAAAGAAATGTCTTTGTTCCTGATGTTGTGTCAGCCTACATGTCTTGCTGTCTTAATCTACTCTAACAAAAAGGAACAAGGAGTCTGGCAGCAGAAGGCGGAGGCCATCAGGAGAAACGTGTGCCTCTGCCGTGACAGGATGGGCACAGTCAGCCCGTGGCCCTGCTTCCTCCAACATCACCTGAGACCAGTGCATTCTGGGTGCTGACACGTCCCTGTCCATCTCTTAGCACTTGTCTTTGAAATTGAAATTTACTTTCACTTTGAAATTTGAATGCATGTGTTTAATTCCAAAGCCAAAGAGTAATACATCACAGAACAAAGGGTGGCATACACAGATGCTGCTTTTCTCCTTTATGCCATCAGCAATTTCAAACACGGGTAATCCAACATCAAAGACTAGCTCAGGAACACAACACAACTTTATGGAACTAGAGCATGAATTTACATAATGCCGGTTTACATGAAAGGGCTTAACTTCTGGGGAGGAAAAACAAATATCTCTTTCAACCAACAAAACACACAATTCTTCGTTTGACAAGTGGCTTACAGGTCTTTCATGATGTAAAGAAAAAGTCTTCCCCGATCATTGACTAATAGTGCTCATTTGTTGTGAGGATGGTTAATTTTCTTTTTTCTCTTGGAATACCATAGTCAGGGAGATTGACCATCAAAAAGACGGACAACAATATATCTCATAATACTAATGGCTACTTTTATTCTTAGAGTAAATGTTTTCCTTTCAACTTTATGTTTTTAAAAAATTCTAAAAAATTCCAAAGAAATCCAACCATTCTGAAAAATAAATTATGACACTCCTCTACATTGCTTATACTTGCATTTTTAAAAAGTTTTTATTGTTTTTCTATTGCAGTCATCCCATTTTTCCCCCTTTGCCCTTCTTTGCCCAGCCCACCCCGCACTGCTGCAGTGGGTCCCCACACTGTGGTCCATGTCCACAGGTCATTCACACATGTTCTTTGACGAGTCCCTTCCCTTCTCTCCACCCTTTCCTAATTAGTAAGACTATCAACTGTTTACACAGGGAAGAGAACATGTAACATATATGCATATTACCACAAGAGTGACTCCATCAATCCACAGTAATAATGGCAAACGAACTTTTTGAGGGAAATACAGTGGTGGGTACAATCGCTTTACAATTGAGCATATGGAAAAGAACATAGTAATGAATAAATGCTAATACAAGAATAAACTGTGTTTCTGGTACTCACAACTGTAAATCTACTTTTGCCCACCCCTGTACACGACAGGACCAGGCAAATGGCTAATGTTCCAGGTAAGGATTTTGTGAGGACCCCAAACTTGATTCTGACCCTTTCCATGGCTGCTGGGGTGCTGTGGTGGCAAGATAGATGGTGTTTGAGATCCTCGTGGGACTGGGGAGGGTGGCAAGCCACTGGGTGTGCAACTTGTGAAAAGATCACACTGAACCTCCTGTTGTTACAGAGGTGTCACTGCTTTTCTTAAACAGCGCTTCCTCAAATGTGTGCAAGCCTTTGGTTAATTTCCATAGCTCTGACAAAGTTCATTTTGACTATTCCACCACAATTTTTAAATAGAGAGCATATTTACAGAGGTTCTCATTCTAGTCCCAGACGTACCCACCCTAGTCATGGATTTTAAACAATTTGCCAAAGACCGTTCATTTTTTTCCTAGAAGCTTATTTCAATATTCAGTAATTTAAAGTTCCTTCTCACCATTATGTTTCTTAATTGTGGTTTGGCCTCTGAACCACAGGATATTTTATATGTACATTGGTTCTCTGAAATAAAACGTCATCTGCAGGCACATTATTTCTTTCATATTCAGCTCATTTTTCAACTAAGAGGAAAGGCCATGTTTTCTACCCAAAGTCATTTAACTTCCTCTGCAGTTAATCTTGAAATATAAATAAGGGAGGAGGGTCATCCAAGTATCCTTTCATCTCTCTAAAAGATGTTTAAAGAGACCTGATAATATTTTAATGAAGCAAAGAAAATGTGTAGGAAAGACATGTGCATATGATGAACACTAAATATTATACTGCACATTTACGTTCAATCATTTGATATAAAAATCCAATTGTGCTGTCACTGAAGAGATCAAAGGACCTTGTTCTCTTTATAAAAAGGTTGTTTCCCACTTCCTGAATTGAGTATCTTATAGATGAGAAGCCAGTGAAATACTGAATGGGTCATTTGAGGTAATACGAAGCATCATTCAGAAAACATATGGCATGTTTAAAGCCTTTTAAAAATAGTGCTTTCTGTTACTTAATGAGCACCGATTCATCATCCAGAGACCTGTAAAGAATGGCTTAAAAACCAGAAAAAAATATTATATAAGGCCTTAATTTGATTCTCTTATTTGAAAATGAAAGATTTGTTTTTTTTGCTTTACCTGCCTATTTGAGCTTAGTAATTTCTTAGTGCAAGAAATGTGTGCATGTCAAATCTCATCAACATAGGAATTGTATAGTTCTGTGTAGGAATAAGTATTATTTTGCTTCCTAAATCCTTTTCCCTCAGTTCACATGCCATTACAACAAAAGAGAAAAAAACCCTAAAGAACAAACCCTAATGTATCAATTGAAAGCAAACAGAGTTTTTGCTTCATGAAGGGAACAGAAAAATGCCCCCCAAAATGGTAGAGAAGAAATAAAACAATATTTTGGGCAGCCTAAATACTGTTATGTAACACAGAATTATTTAGACATAAAATAAAATTAATTCACATGAATATTTATACAAATGTGTCTTAAATAATTTCCAGTCATTCATCATTAGAGGTGGTTTTCTGAATTCATATGACTCTCTTTCTCATCTTCTTGAATCATGTGCATTGTACACGTTATGTAACAGCTCTCAGATTGAATCAGGATTTGCTAAGTGTTCACTTACTATGTGGAAGAGGCTGTTTCTGCACTTAACGTTGCCCAGAAAATTTTAAACTGTGTTGTATTGTATTATGCTGTGTGGGTCTTGGTTTCCCTTGTCTGTTTTTCTTGAATTGGTTCTGTATCTGATCTGAAGAACATCCTGTATCTTTAGCTGCCTAGTGGCCTACACCTAGATTACAGTTACAACAGTCCTCAAATGCAGTGGTTCGCAAATTGTGATCCTGAGATCCCACCGAAACACCTTACGGGCTAGCACACCGGGGGCGAGGGTTTGCCAGGTGGGGGGTGCTCATAGCCCATGTCTGCATGGGTCAGAGCAGCTACCTCTGAGCTCTCTGCATACTTGTTTCCTGTTTCAAAGTCACTTGAAACAGAAAAAGAAAAGAAAGAAAAGGTGAAAAACGGAAGGAAAAGAAACATAAGACATTTCACGGAAACAAGCAACTCTGAATGGAGTACACACGCGTACACAAGACTAACTTATTTGCCTCAGTGCTACCTGGTTTTCCTTTCTGAAGGCTCTGAAATAAATATATATTTTTCCATTTCTCTTAGATCTGTAGAGAAATGTATGGTGCCCAGAGAAAAAGACAATTAGAAAGCTATCCTACAGAAAAAAAAAAAGACACCTTTGTTTATAATCCTTTCCTGTTTTCACATTTTAGATCTTCTCCTAAGCCAAGAGCAAAAGCATGAAAAATATTCCTGCTTTTAAATTCTTCCAGCATAGATTTTAAACCAGAAGTCCTTCATAAGTTCTTGGCAGGACACCTACACCTTTGGAATCACTTCAGGGTGGCCCCGTATAATCTAATTATGTGCTGCAAATTTGTCCTGCAAGGATAACAAGGAAATCTCCTAATGCTATTTACTGCAGTGTCGATGCATTTCTGTACGCCCCATCCTGAGCTCCTTCTATCAGAGCTGGTGTGGCAACGCTCATCGTACAAAGAGTGCGGATAAGTTACCACCACAGTCCGTGCCTTGCATATTCATCCAAAATTGCCTCTTCCCTTGCCCATCTGAACTGCCATCCTCTGTTGCTATTTACTTGGGAGTTTTCCAACGTTGACTTTGTGCTCTGGCTTTTGGAATGGGCTTCTGCCCCTCCTGCTTGTTTGGTGACTTACGGAGATTCTGTTAATCTGCATTGCAAACCTCTGCCACTCTACTCAATTCACAATCTTCCCAGGTGTTTTGATCTTTCTGTCGTTTTCTGGTCCAGCCAAGTAGATGCTGATCTTCTCTGCCTGATGCTGGAAAGTGGGTGATGAAAGGGCTGTGCTCCATAAACAGATGCCAATCTGAAGGACGGCACCCCCTGTCCATCCCCTAGTGCCAGGACTACCTAACACAGAAGAAATTAATGCCTTAACCTCTCAGTTTTCGCTGGCCAGAGCTGCTATTTCCAGTGAAAGTGAAACTCACTCCACTCTCATTAATCTGCAGGGTTGTTCTACAGCAAAATGCCATGTGCCCTCAATTTGAATCGTAGGAATCACTGAACAGATCTTAACTGCTATTACAGAGGAAATACAGCAATGCATTTCTTTATTCCAACAACCAGATAAGAACTGTGGGATTTTATTCTCTGGGTTTCTTGACTTCCTAGAGAACAGAGTTGAGAGATCAGTTATAATTAATTTTGGATCAAATTTTGAAATCCCTGGCTGTCAGAAAGCAGTGGCAAAATATATATTTTCATTATTGTTTCCAGTGAAGAGATTCATAGAATGAGGTTAAAAATAACCTGATGTATGGGGGGAAGAAAAGAAGAAATGTTGAGTGATAAACTCCCTGAACTTTCCAATGTCCTTGAAGTTACCAGGATTCTCTCAACTCATGCATGATTCTGTTAGGTTAGGAGGGTACCTGCTTGCATTTGGTGCTTCTGAAATGTGCTTCTACCCCATCCACACTTGCCTTTGAACTCACCAGGGTTCAAAACAATATTTATATCCAGGTGCTCAATTTAATCACATAGTAGCTCCTTCAACACAGAAGGAATTATGTTTCAAATGTATATGTTAAAACCGCCCTGACACACCAGATAATTAAACCATCTATATATCCTATAGCAGCAATTTCCAACCTTTTTCATCTCATGGAACATGTAAAGTAATACCTAAAATTCTGTGGCATACCAAAAAATTGATATATATATTTTCCCATCTGACAAAAGAAATAGGTATAATTTTGATTGATTCACACCCAGTGGCTACTGTTTGGCTGTTGTCTGTTTTTAAAATGGGTAATCTAAGAGAAAAGAGGCCAGTGCCCCTAAGTTGTCAGGCATTGTAGGTTTTAAAAATTCTTGCATCCTACCATTTGTGCCTGCCACAGCACACTGGCTGAAAATCCCTGGCCTAGGGGATCCCATTTTAGAAGGGGGTGGGGAACTGTCTACATAGTGCTCATGATTGGTTCAGCAGGCTTAACATACCATGTAGAAACCATTCAGCTTGCTCCCCAAATCATAGTGCCAAACTTCTCATGAGTCTGGAACTTCTGCTTCCAATTAGGATGCATGAAATACCTTTACGCTGGGTGATAATATGAAATATACAGATACAATAAAGACAATTTTCTATGAAAATATTGAATAGTCAAGTGTGCAAGTAAAGCTTAATTAAATGCCAGAAAAACAAACACCTTGTAGTTGAATAAAGAGGCACAGGATCATCGATCCCTGAGGGAGATTATAAGTCAAATGAGGGTTTGTGGGGTTAAGCGTTGAGTAATTTAACAACACTATGGATTGATTGGAAGAATCAGAGTCAGGATGAGGAAAACAATACCTAAGTACATGGCTCAGACTAAAAAATGCCCCAAACACGGCTCTTCTCCAGATAAAGCAGGTGTGGCTTAATAAGATGTAAAGTAGATTTCAAAACAAAGAGCCTTAATTAATAAATGGGACATTTCATAGTAGAAAGATTAATTCACCAAGAAGGCATAGTTCTATATGCAAATGCCAATAAGTAGGCTTAAAATTAATAGGACAAATTAGGTAGATGTAAGAGAGAAATCATCTATCTTTATGCATTCGAAACATTTTTTCTAAGTAATCTGTAGAACAAACGAGAAAAGATAACACTGATGTAGTGTGTTGAAGACACTATCGCCTTACTGCACCTAATGAGCGTGAGCAGACGGCTGTGCTCCGCAGCTGCCGGGCCCATGCATTTTCTTAGGTGTGCATTAGACATCCACCAAATCTGCCCCAAAATCGGAATAAAATTCAGAATATGGAAAGACATTTCACAAATAAATTAAAATGATGGACAAGAATGTATTTAGAAATCCCCTACCGTATTTGAACATGAAGCACAATGATGGAAAAATAAGCAATTAAAGTAGAAGACATAAAACAGGAAATATTTCAAGCTGAATGATGATGAAAATTTGGCACATAACGTTGCCTGAGATGCATTAAAACAGTGCACACTACAATATTTACCTTTAAAAATGTGTTTAAAGAAGAAATAGCTAGAATTAATCATATAAAGTTCCACCTTAAGTATTTAAAGGAAAATGTAAAATGCAATTAATCCTAATATATGAAGAAAGAATAGCAGAAACAATAAAGCCCACAACTGAGATAAAAATCAGCAAATGTAGAAGGTGATCATTTGAAAAGACTGATAATATTGATAAACCTCTAAACTAGTCCAGGAAAAGAAGGAAAAGAAAAATATAAATGTGAGGAAGGACAGAAGAAATTGCTAGATCTTCTAGAAAGCTTAATAAAAACCATTGTGAGCAACTCCATGCTGACAACAAGCCAAGCCAGCTCACTTTCATGTAAAAATATAATTTAGAAAATGACTAAAGAGAAAACTGAAAACCAGAAGTGTTTTCTGTATGTTTAAAAATATAGTTTCTAACCACAAATCTTCTCACAAACAAAACCTAAGACACAAATAGGCCAATGATTAAAATGATTCACTGTACTTAACCATTTAAGGCCAAAAAAAGAAAAGGCATACTTTTACAGAAAACAAAAGAAGTTAAGAAAAATTTTAAGACATTTTTGGATACCAACATAAAAATTATTGAAAATTATGTAAGTAATTAGAGTAAAAGTCATGGGGACATTACGAGGGTAGAAACTAGAGCCTATAACTTCTGATTATAGGTGCCAAGCCCATCTCTACATAAATCAAGGCCAAGTACATCGTATCATAGCAATGCAAAGTATCTGTCTACAGAAGTCACCACTAATAGAATTCAGAACAATCACATGCTCACAAAAGTTTTTAACATAACTGATATACATTTATAATAAAAATTATGACCTCATGAAACAACTGGTCATCTTCAATCTGATAAAAATAATCTGGAAAAACCTTCCAGCTAGTATCATAGCACATGGGGTTCAATGCAGTAATCTGATAGGAAATGAAAGGTGCAAAGGTAAAAATAGCAGCACCATTATTCATAGAAAATTTAATTTTGTACAGAGATAAACCAAGGAAATGTACAAAACTCTACTATAAATAAGTATTTTAGCAAGGCATGGAATACAAAATCAATATAATGATTACTTATTTTTCTCTTTAGTTGCAAAACAATGTTTTTTTGGTATTAAAGCCAAAATTGTAATCTTAGAAATACCTCCGCCAGTGATGTGCAAGACCTTTCCCTTGAAAACTACACATATTTTCAAATGTAATCTAAAATAATTTTAATCAAGGTTTGGCAAAGTGTAGCTTACTGACCAATAGAGCTCATTGCCTGTTTATGTATACTTCGCAAGCTAAGACATTGTTTTACATTTTTAAGATTAGATAGAAGGTAATCTCTGCCATGCATGTATATTATGCACACAACCACATGCCACTCGATGGGAGTATATTGAGAGATGTGTTGCTGGGTGATTCTGTTCTTTTGCGAACGTCAGAGTACACACACACACCTAGGTGGTCTGGCCCACCATACGCCTGGGCTGCAGGGCACAGCCTATTGCTCCTGGACTGCAAGCTTGTACAGCGTGCTACTGTGCAAAACAACATGAGATTAAATCAAGCACAAGAGAAAACGATGCAATCAAGAGAAGTAGTAATAAACACATGAACAGGACTACATTAATATAGTCTCGAATCCAGTGCATCCAAATTGTTAACTTAAAATACCATTGTTCAAGACAATCTGAATACTAGATTCAGCTGTTGCTATGGTCTGAATGTGTGCCCCCTACTCAAATTCATGCCTGATGTGATGGTATTAGGAGGTGAGATTTTGGGGGTGCTTAGGTCATGAGGGTAGAATCCTCATCAAGGGGATTAGTGTTTTTATAAGGGAGACCCCACCCACCCAGCCCCTAGTCCCTTCCACCTTTTGAAGACGCGACAGGAAGTCTGCATCTGGCAGAGTGCCCCACTAACCATGCTGGCACCTGGGTCTAGGACTTCCGGATTCCAGAACTGGAAGAGAGCCAATCGGTCTGGGTTATTGTGTCAGAGCAGCCCAAACTAAGAACTGTCTTAAAATTTAGAGGCGATAGTCAAAGGGCACAAACCCTCAATTTTGCAAGACAGGTTCTGGAGGTCTCCAACGTAGCACCATGTCTGTAGCAAACAATAATTACTGTATACTTACCATTTCCTAAAGGATAGACTTTGTGGTAAGTGTTTGTACTACAGAATTAAAAAAGAATAAAGGGGGCAGGGGAGGCTTTAGGAAGTGATGGATACGTCTATGGCCTTGATGGCAATGATAATGACTTCATGGTGTGTCCTCATCCTCAAAATAACTGAGCCGCATGTGTTAAATTTATACAGTGTTTACATGCCAATCGTATCTCAATGAAGTGGTTGAAAAAGTGTGGATTCTATCTATACGATGAGATAAAGTGAGACACAAAAGTGGCTAAAGGTCACCTGTTGGTAACTCCTACATCAGGCAGTGTTTGTCTTAAGGAAAGCCTCTACAATGGAAGGAGGGACGCCAAATGTACATTTACTCACAGGGATCCCACAAGGTTCCAGGTCTAAAGAACAAGGGGAAGTAGCAGCATCTGCACCTGCAAGAGAACAAAAAGAAGAAATTTATATATTGAGGTTACTCCCCTCTTCATTCCATTCATGGACCAGACCGACTTCATGCATGTCTTCTCTGCAAGAGGCGGGATTCATGAACCTGCTCGTTTACATTTGGCCCCAGTCTGCAAATGCTGAACGAGGACCAGGTTGATAACTGGTCTCATCAGGGACTTGGGGACCAGGAAGCAAACCTGGGTGCATTAGACGCATTGAGAGATAAGCTTTTGTAAACCTGATGGGAACTCAATGAATACTGATAATAATGATCGTGGCAATAATTTTATTAATAATATTATAATATGCTATTATTTTATTATTGATAAAAATATTGCTACTATTATTATTATTAATTTCCCTACCTGTTCCCTGCTTGAGTTTGGAATAGTTGAAAGAAAAGTTGTGAAATTGTAAGGAGCACCATAAATACTATTAAACAGTGGTTTAACTCTGTACAACTTTATCATGGAGAAATAGAGAAGTTTATTTATAGTCTTCAGGCAACTCTCAACTCAGGACAGGGACAAGCTAAGCACCCAGGTCCAGTTTATCTCACCAAACTCATTGATTCTCTAAGTCACAACCCAATGCCTGGGAGAAAGGAGTTAGGTTATGAAGAGCAGCATCATTCCAGTAGATTCTTCCATGGAAACTGGGAATGAATTCTTTCCTAATATATATGTCTGCCCCAGTCTAACAACTTTCTAAAATAGCTTTATGTAAATGTGATTATTTTTGCTGCACGCTATGACATGACACCCACATTGAATTTTTGCCATTACTAAAACATAATAGAAGAAATTATTTTACACAAAATTTTTCTGCGCAGTTCTTACAGCTTTCCGCAATCTGGTCTTAAGCTTCTTTACAAGTTAGGGACTGTGTCTTTACAATTGTTATTTGTCTCATTATTTAACATAGACTAAATATTCCATAGATTTTTAAAAACAACTGACTGAATGCAAAAGGAATGAACACATAGTATTTAGTAATCACAGAAAATAATGTGTACTAAGTTTTAAGTGATATAAGTAAACACATTTGGCAAATATACTAATTATGTCACCTACGAGGATTTATAAAATCTGGTTTCAACTTGGAACACCCGTGTAATTTTACACTGATTTGAACTCACTATATGTCTGCATAAACCCACTGGCCAGCATGATGTTTAAATCATTCTGGATCATAAGGATTTATATTTCCTGATGTTCCCCTCCCCAGCCCTTGTCATACATAAAATTTAATGAGTTCTTGGTCCTTTCGTGTTTTCAGAAATGACTGGCCACAAATTGGCTAAATTGACAGACCCGCCACTACCTACTTCATCTAGCACAGCTTGAATGAAGCAGACTTTGCTTAATAAAAACAATATCTGCAGCAAACTAACCTCTAATCAGCACAGCATGAATGCCACATTCTGCACCTCCAGGTCAACAGCAAGGAGTGAAGAAGTGACATATTCCAATCATTTCACATGCAACAGGGAAGTCAAGGTTAATAATATTATCTTAAATTAAAGGAAAGTTTTCTTTTTTTGTAATGGATAGTGGAAGAAATGGTGTTTCACGGAAAGTCTCCAGATTCACACAAAATTAAGCTTGTTTGGCATGGCTTCTCTGGATATATGCCGAGCATATATTAAGGTGCGCTTTCCTCTCTTGGCAAGCTCCGATTGCATTAGGCAAGGGTTTCACATTTCTAAATGGTTTCTGAATAATTTCCTCCCGTGGTGGCCTTATCACAAAATACTTTAAAACACCCCAGTAGAAAATCTCTAAATAAATGCTTTCCCAAAATAGAAGTGCAGTGGGTCATGTGTTCATAGAATAATCTAAGTTGAAAGAAACCCTATAGGGTAAAAACCATTTAGGCTCAAATACGGAGAATGAAAAACGGTTTTCAGAATATTAGACAATTTGTAATACTCTCACACAAGTTTTGTCACTATTTCAGAAGAAAAGAACTAATTGAAATGCAGAGCAGACGAAATATAATCAGCAGACTGGAGAACAACATTTCGAGTCAACCTCACAGATGCTAACAACGTGTAAACCTTAGGTTACTTCTCCCTGTTGCTGCCTTTTTCATTTCATGAGCTTCAGATCCTGCTGCAGCCACAATACACCCAGGCTTCCCCTGATATAAAAAAGAGCTTTGCTACAGTCTGATCCAACTGTTGGAAAAGCATGCGTCCCACTCCTGCTCCCTCTGGCCTTCTTATCCCCTAGGGAGAGAATAATTATTTTTATTATTTATAGATATGTATACATGTGCGTATGTACATACACATATATACATCTAGACATACACACACATATACACAAACATGCACACATACCCCTACATATACTTGTGTACACACATACCCACATATACACATGCCTACATATACATACACACACATCAAGGGTCAGAGATCTATGGACACAGATTGGGAAATCTGCAGTCAGAGAAAGCAGCAAGCAGGGAACCTATACACTGGAGAAAATGTGTGTCACAGTGGTGAGACATTCTAAAAGGACATGTAATCAGAAGAATATTATGCATTCCACCCCACCCACAAAACTTACCACCCAGAGTACCATTCCAGGGGGTTAGAGACATAAGACCTCTAAGACAGGACCCCTGGGAGGAGGGCTTAAGAAAGTGCCAAAACAAGAGGAAAGGCAAAGCAAGGAGGTGGAGGAATCTGATCCTTCTGGTAAACCAACTGCAAACCATATAACATTATTTAAAACACATAATCAATTGGTACACTGATATGGGAGAGGAGATGCAATCTAATTCCAAAAAACAGTCAGTTAAAACCAGAGAGGGCATAAAATAGAGGTTGGGTTTGGGAAAAGGGAAAAAATCCAACAAATAGGAACCTGGCAAACATAAAAGATATTACCCTGACTACATCAATATCACTGAAAGTATGGATAACCCAAATGTATCATTAAAAGATATTGTCAGAGGGAATTAGACATGAAGATAGAATATATATATATTATGTACAAGAGATCTAGATCTACTGTAATTCTACAGACCCAGATAGGTCAAAAGTAAAGGGACAGAGAGAGGTATGCCATGCTGACACTAATAAACAGACATCTGGACTAGCCATGTGCATTTCAGACACAGCAGGCTCCAGAACAAGTAGGGTTATCAGGAGCGAAGCAAAGCCCGGCATAGTGGAAAGGGGTGCTCAATTCTCCCAGAGGACAATACAATCCCAAACATGTATAAAAGATCCAAATGCAGGATGTAGCAATTGATAAAATTGGAAGGAGAAAAAGACAAATATAAGAGTTGGAGACACCAAGATACTTCTGTCCATAACTGACCAATCAGACAGGAAATCAGGAAGAATGTTTACAAACTGAGCAGTGCTATCAATGAACTGAATCAATTTGGCATTTACTGATTATTACTTCCAACAACAGAACACACGTTTTTCTCAAGCTCACAGAATATTCACCAAAATGGGCCATGTTCTACATCTGACAACACACTGTAACATGTAAAATTATGGAAATGATATCTACTATGTTCTATGGAATAATGAAATTGAACAGGAAATCAAAAGAAAAGCAATTGTAAAATCTTCAATTTTTGAAAAATAAACCAACTTTAAATGCCATATTTGTTAAATAATTGAAACTTCAAATGGCATATTTCTCAAAAAATTTCAGAAACTTAGAGTATCTTTAAAGTAAAATGAAATAGAGGACAGGCTGACAGTGACCAGAGGGGAGAGGAGAGGGAATTTCAGGGGAGAATGGGAAGGGTTTGCAGGAACAAATTTAAAGGACACATGGACAAAACTAGGGGGAGGGTGGTAATGGGAGGGAGGTGGGGAGGGATGAGTGGGTGGGCTGGAATGGGAGTAAAAGGGAGAAAACTGTACTTGAACAATGATTAAAACAATAAAAAAAGTAAAATGAGCCTGTCACTAATGAAAATATTTAGAATGCAGTGAAATAAATGTTTAGAGGAAAATTTGTAGCATGGAAATGCATATATTAGAAAACATCTAAAAGAGATAATCTAAGCTTCTAGCTAAGGAAACTATAGAAGGAAAAATAAATGACTCCTAAAGGAAGAAGAGCAAATGAAATAATAAAAGAAAAAATCCAATGGAATTGAAAAATGAGAAATGAAAAAAAAACACAATGAAGCCAAAAGCTTATTCTTTGAAAACATCAATATTATTGACAGCCTTCTAGCATGGCGATTTTCCACTGGTGTGCAGCAAGAATTCTTAAAACATACAATAGCTGACTATTAGGGGCACTGACTTCTGTTTCCTTAGACTGTCAGACTAAAAGAAAAAAAAATGACACTAGCCAATGCAACAATAGCTGTCCAGTGTGAATGTAACAAAATTATACCTATATTTTGACAGATCAGCAAAAATATTTGATGATGTACCACCAATTTTTAGTAATTAGTTTACATGTTCCATGAAGTGAACAACAATAAAAAAGATTTAAAAAAAGGTTGGAAATTGCTATTCTAGCAGACTTAGAAGGGGGGCATTTGAGGGAAGGAGAGGGAAGAAAAATATAAATTCTCACTTGTTGCTAGGAGGGATTAAAAGGTATTAGAGCTACTTTGCAAGATTGGTTAGTACCTTCCCGCAACACTGACCTTGGCCTGACTGAATGGTATCATTCAGCAATGATATCCTTAGGTATTTACCCAACTGATCTGAAAACTTATGTCCACACAAATATCTTCCTGTGAATGTTTATTGCAGCTCTATTCAATAGGTAAATGGTTTAAAAATTACAGATCAAGCAGTGAAATTCTATTCAGGGATAAAAAAGAATGAATTGTAAAGCAACAAAAACTACCATTGAATCTTAAGTGTATATTGCTAAGTGTAAGAAGCCAGTCTGAAAAGGCTGCATACTGTACGTTCAATTTATACGGTGTGTTTGGAAAGGTGCAAGTAGGTGGACAGTGAATAGATCGGCGGCTTCCAGCCCTTCCTGGGGGGTGGGTTGAGTACATAAAACACAGGGGACTTTAGTGTGGCGAAGCCATGTTGTGTGATACTGCAATGGAGGGCTCATGACTCCGCCTTTGTCACAACGCACTCAACTTCTCAGCAGAAAGAGTGGAGCTTAAGGTGTACAAATGGAAAGAAGAGGTGACACCAGGGAGCTCCGCAGAGGATACACTGACTGTGACAACACGTCACTGAACTGTGTGTGTGAACAACCTCAGTGAAGGGTGTGCAGCCTGTTGGCACACCCTGAGTCTCTCTCGACAGGAGTGAAGTCTCCAAGACGGAAGGCGCAGGAACCACATGCAAACCGCCGTCTGTCTGTCCAGGTCGCTCCCCCAGGAGCACGGGTTCACAGCACTGCTCCGCTGCGCCCCCAGCCTGGGACAACAACTAAGGAGACGCAGGGCGCCTGAGTCAAAAGTACTCCGTCGTTAGATGCAAGAGCTCCTACCGGCCAGGGTGGGAGAAAATAGAGCAGAAAATACAGAATTGCTGGACTGTAGTTTATTTAAAGCATAAGATAAGTATCTATGTATCCATAAAATACAAATAAATGACTGAACCAATAAATTAATTGGGGGGTGGTAAGCAATATCCATGCACAAGCATTCCAAATAATATTAGGTATATTAACCCCACTCCAGGAGGGGGAGCGGAAATCCCCACGTGAGTGCGGGCTGGGCATAGTGACTTCCTGGGCAGACGTTTAAACATACCGACGCGTCCTTTTTGTCCGTTGCATAGTCTCCACTAGCAACCACTGCCTGTGCTCCCGAAAAGAATGCCATTTTCTCTTATTTTTGAGGGCAAGATCAATTAATTTGGTAATACTATTACAGTTTTGATGTTTTGTAGGTATTTTCCATCTCCCTTATCTACAAACACTGAATGAAAAGATGAATAGTTCTCTTTATAACTAAGGATCCTATTTTTTCCAGTTATTTTGCAGTTTCTGCTCCATGTGTTTTAAAACTATGCTATGTTTATTTCTATTTAGGTTTATGTCTCTGCTTGATACACCGACCCTTTAATAAAAGGAAATCTTCACTTGACTACTGGCAATATTAAAAACTACATTGTCTGAAATTTGTGTAGACACTAGAATTTTCTTAATATCTTTGACTGTTTGGTCAAAGTTGGCCTGCATCCTGGTTTGTAAAGACATTTTTATTGAAACACAGCTACACCTACACATTTATGAATTTCCTAGGGTTCCTTTTTGGGCAGAAAAGATATAGTTGCAACAGAGACCTTATCATCTGTAAAGCTGAAAATATTTTAGTTGCCCTTTTCTAACAAAAAATATTTTCTGACCTCAGATTTAAGCTCATTAATAAAACTAAAAACTTCTGCTCTGTAAAAAGAATGAGAGGACTAACCACAGATTGGAAGAAATACTTGCAGGATACATCTAGTAAAGAACTGTTATTCAACACATGCTAACAGCACGTAAAACTCATCAATCAAAGTATTGCAAAAAGTAAACCACCCACTTTAAAAAAGACCTTAAGGGCAACTGCACCAAGAAAGACCTACAGATGGTCCGTAAGCATATGAAAGGGTGTTCCATGTCACATGCCATTAGAAAATTAAAATTATGAGATGTCACTACAAGCCTGTTAGGATGCCCCAGATCCAGCACGCTGTGAACACCCAACGCTGGTGAGGATGTGGAGTGTAGCAACTCTCATTCACTGCTAATGGGGGTGCAAAGTGGGAGAGCCACTTCGAAAGATGGTATGATGGTTTCTCACACACACACACACACTCCCTCTCTCTTACAATATGATTTAGAAATCATGCTCCTTGGTATTTACCCCCAAGGAACTATAAACTTACACCCCCACAAAAACGTGTACACGAGTGTTTATAGCCAACTCATTTATAAACCGCATTTTGGATGCAACTGAGATGTTCTTCACTAAGTGCATGGGCAAACTGTGCATCCTGGTAGTGCCATTATTGAAAAGAAATGAGCTATCATGCCATAAAAAGACACAGAGGAACCTTAAGTGCATATTACTAAGTGAAAGAAAACAAATTGAGAAGGCCATAGGCTGTGAGATTTCAACTCTATGTCATTCTGGAAAAGGCACAACTGCAAGGACAGTATAAGGATCAGTGGCCACCAGGGGCTGAAGAGGAGGGATGACTAGTCTGGGCGCAGAGGAGTGTGAGGGCAGTGGGCTGGCTCTGTATAACGCTGCAGCGATGGGTTCATGGCGTGGTGCCTTTGTTCAAGCTCACAGCATCACACACGGAGAGTGAACTGCACTGTAAACTGTGTATTGGGGTGATTATGATTCGTCAGTGTAGGTTCATCAATTGTAACAAAAGTTCCACTCCAGTGAGGTGTTGATAATGAGGGGGAATCAACCAAGTGTGCAGGCTGGAGGGTATGTGGGAGATACCTGTACCTCTCTCATTTTTTCTGGGGCTCAAAAACTGTCCTAAGAAAATAAAGCTTTGAAATTATATTTAATCTTTATATTGAAGGATGTTTTGGCTGTATGTGGAATCCTACCTAGGTCATATAATTTCTTTTTGCCATTATAAAGGTGTTAATACTATAAAGTTTATTGGAGAAAAGAGATAAATGAAAATATAATTGCAATGCTTTTAGACAGTGAAATATCATACCCACAAACTTCCCCTATATTTATCGTATGGTCTAAATAACATTAGGAGTATCTGAAATTATCTGAACTTTAAGGGAGGAGCCTGGCAAGAGATAGAAGTTATAGTCAAATATACTAAGTAAGCGGCAAGGATTTGGGTGGCATTCAAGTGAGAGGCACAATGACTTATCTCTATTTGAGATATCATGTTTAAAAGGAGCAATGCAAAGAATCTGTTTTATATACTAGGAATCTTAAATGCTCACCTGAATATGGCCAGGATCCACGGAAGAATTTAGGCACAGTTTTGGGTACACTGCTTGCATTGGCAAAAGATTCTGTGGGTGACTGACTGAAGGATGAATTTAAGGCAGTCACACCCAAGGAAGGGATGGCAGTAAGGAAATCGTTGGAGCAATCTGAACAGAAACAACCAAAGACTGAAACACAGCAAGAGACTGTGGGGACTATAGGTAAAAGTGGAAATGGTCATCATATACTGGATTTCTGGGAGAAGGAGTTAGCGGGAGAACAGCTAGAATGGGGCCCACATTTGTGGCCTTTGGAATTTGGCATGTGGGGTGTAATTCAGTGAGATGAAAGTAAGCAAAGAACAGGAGATAGAGGAATGAGTCCTCAAAGAGCCTATTGAAACCCACGGATCCTGTTCATCAGGCGGTGGTACATGCAGGAAAGCTCAGGAAAAGTATCAGGATAGCAGAAGTATATTTTGGAGCACACATCGGAGCCACAAAGCCTTTGGCACAAGGAGATACCTGATGGAGATGGTGAGAAGTCAGCCCGGGAGGAAATGCTGAGAAACACTAGCCTTCTAGAAGGTCACAAAGGTAGGAGCCTGTACAGGGTTCTGCAGCACAGAGGCAGTGTAGGTTGATGGAGAGTGAGGTCATGGGAGCCAGGGGAAGAGAGTGGTTAAATGGATAAAACATGGGCTTTCTAAAAAAACAAACAAAGAGTAAAATCTAGATCTTTGAATCTTCAAACATTGCTTTAAAAAGCAATAAATGAAGAGAACTTTAAGATATCTTGTTACCTAAACATGTGTCTGGTTCAAAGATCAAAGACGAGTTCTTTTCGATCTGGGAAATTTCCTTAAGCTCTCTCCGTCTCAGTTTCCACATTTGTAAAATTAGCATGTGCTACATGGATGTAGTTTTCCTACGAGGAACAGCTTATGTATGTCAAATACGTACAGCAGTATCTCATCAAGAGTGAATGTTACATAAGTATTTGCTGTTGTCTGAATTTGTTTTTCCCCCTCCCTGGTTTGTTATTGGGATGGGGGGAACTTTTTAGCTAAAAAATACACAAATACATTTTTCTACATCTTGTCATTTTGGTGTTTCTGAACTATATTGGAACATACACACTGTCATCTGTGTCCCGCCCTTGACTGTTAATACCACTGGCGCCTATCCCAGCACACCGTGATGCTTTGGGATGAAGTGCATTCACCGCAGGAGCCCAGAGTTTATCCCTGCCAGGTCTCCTCTCCGCTCTCCAGACCAGGTCCCCCACAGTGCAGCCAGACCGGGTGGTGAATCCCTAAGTCTGAAATAATTGTGGGAAGGACGTGGTTACAGGGACGTGGTTACAGGGACGTGATGGGAGTGATACTGGACCGCTTAACCTTGAGAGGGATATTTTCTCTGAGCTGCACTTTGGGAGGGTGTGCTCGGTAGCCTGAATATCTCCCGGTTTGACGAATTCCACCTCCACGGCCCTGTGCCCAGGGGCTGACGCGGGCCACAGTGATTGCGTGGACGTACTGACACTCATGACTACTATACCTCTCCAGAGGTTATGGATGACAGTGCAAGAGCGATTTCAGTAGAGCAATGGGATGAAAGGCAGCAACGCCATGGGTGTTGGAAAGGAAGGAGGTATAAACATGTGCACAGACCGTTGGTGAAGGAGATGGTAGTAACAGGTGGGAACCTGGAAGGTGAATGGTGACTGATTGGCTTTCTGTAGCCGGAGAAACCTCTTTAATGGAGGAATTTAATTTTTGATGAGAAAATAATAAGGGGTGAATGGGGAGATAATAGCGGAGAGGGAGAACCATTGGAGAGGTCTCCGGGAAGGAAAACTGAGACCAAGCCCCAGGTCACAGCACAAGGGGTGCGCATCTGATGGAAAGAACGACCTCTCACACAGTAGCAGCGCAGGACTCAGTAACGGCGGACAACGGACCCTGCAGACGGAGCTCTTCCTGTTGGCCGGGGCGGATCAGAATCCCCAGCTTGAATTTACTCCCTTACCGCTTGTTACCAGCCTTACCCCATGATCATTTTATTGACTTGTTTATTTTTATTAAATATATTGGAGTCACATTGGTTAATGAAGTGATATAAATTTCAAGTGTACAATTCTCTATATAATACATCATATGTATTTTGCACTGTGTGTTCACCATCTAAAGTCTAGTCTCCCTCAGTGACCATTTATACCCTCGGCCCTATTTACCCTCTGCTACCCGCCCCCACACCCCCTTCCCTCTGGTAACCACATCAGTGAAGGGATTAAGCAAAAGGAAAAAAAAACTCAGACACAGACATCACTATTATGCTCATTTTAGAAATGAAGAAATTAAAGGGTGGAAGAGTTATATGATAACTCAAGGTCATATGGCAAGTGTAAGATGGGGCTGTGCCTTTAAATCAGCCCCATTGAATCCCAAACACCTGCCTTTTGCGTCTATCCTAAACTGTAACTGTGATGAACACAGGTAGACAGGGAGTAGAAAGGGATGGATACGAATACAGTCAAAATATGGAAATGCGAACAAGAAATTCGACGAGTGGAAATCTCCTTTCTGTCTGATGATTTGTGCATTACTTGCTATGCAGGATGCTCTGGTTACCAGGTTTATGGCAAAAAGATAAAATAAGTGATTGTGAGGCAGGTAAGGAAAAGGGGTTATTCTTAGTGCTGAAAAAAAAAGAAGGAAAAGGAAACGATATCAAAAGTCTTGAAGGTATCGGCCAGGGAATCGTTAGAACACTGAGTTAGAGAACGTGGCGTGAGTAGGAAGCGGCAACACCTGGGAGACCCAGGGAGGAGTGGATAGAGCGGCCCTCGCTGCACACAGCTGGTCCAGGTGAGCGAGTGGGGGCGGGTGACACAGGGACTGTGTTGACTCGTGAGCCTCGCCTGGGAACATGGTCGTGGGGGTGGGCCTGTGGAGCGAGGGTGAGGTGCAATCCGGATGAAAGGGAGTCGTGTCCGCCAGGGGCGTTGCAAATACAATCCCTCATCAGATGAAAGAGAAAAGCTCTGAGTCATCATTCACAAAATAGTCAGAAGGTGAAATCTGGATCTTTGGGTCTGTGGAGATTTCTCTCCTTTTTGTGTTATTTAAGTCAGCGTGAAGTACCCAAGAGGACCTCGGCATGGATGCTTAGTTGCAGAGCTCGTCAAGACCGGGTCTGATTTATGGGCCCGTACACAAAAGGGACCGACTGTGAGACCATCTGGCTAGCCGTAGCCTCACATTCTTAAAACACAGAGCTACGGCATTCTTTCGTATGGAATATACACACTTCACATGGAGTCCTCGCTTAGACATGTTCTGCTGAGTGCTGGCTCCTGCATGCTTGCTCACCTTCGCCAACCACAGCAGAATCTCAGAACTGAGACTTGAAATCTCATGTTGTTGCAATCATCTTCATGACCCCGAAAAATATTGTCATCTTCTTGACTCTTAGTTTTCTCATGTGAATAATATGACACCATATATCTTTTAAAAAATGACTACTGATTTTAAAAATCTGGTAGTTTGTATTTCCCCCCCACGAATAAATAAGTAACTCAGGATTACTCTTCAATTTTTTAAAATCCTTTTTATTATGGTAAAACAACATTTAGTATGAGATCTACTATCCTGCTTTTATGGCAACTTTTCCAATTCTTCACACACCTATTTAATTTTCTATGGTGCTAACCGTTTTCACTAATTTGCTTCAATTGATACCAGCCTAGCCTTCAGCACATATAAAACAAAGAACGAGATGACATAAAAATGACTAAAAGCTTTGTTTTTCAACTTTCCCCCTTTGCTTGCTGCAGGGCTCCAAACCGGCATCTTCAAATTAATATAGAATTATCTGAATAATTATAGCATGTTAATGTAGACACAGCTACAGATTTCAGTGGAAATTGTGGGCACTCTAAGATGTAATTTATTCTAGACACTAAGTTTTTGCAATTTCAAATTCCCCTAAGCCTTTTAAGGGACAAAAAGAGTTTAATTACATTCACACTAATGAATTACAAGTTAATTTTTTATCCACAAATAAATAACAATCTGTTTAGGATTGCCTTTATTGACTCACTAGTTGCGAACAGACATCTTCTGGAGGCTAGCCATTTCACTCCATGGGTTACGATAATTAAAACAAACACATACTGATACTCCTGTCTGCAGCATACATTACTTTTCGCTGATTGGTCTCACGCTTTACCAAGACATTTAATATAGCCCTAAAATACAGTAAAATGTCTTTTCATTTTTTAAATCTTTGCCTAAGGATATGTTTATTGGTTTCAGGGAGAGAGGAAGGGAGAGAGAGAGAGGCATGGATTTATTCCCTCCCATATGCACTCTGACCAGGGTTGAATCCACCATCTAGGTATGTGACCTGACCAGGAAGCGAACCTGTGACCTCTTAGTGTATGGGGCGATGCTTCACCCAACGGAGTAACCTGGCGAGGGCAGGAAAATGTCTCTTTAAAAGTGATTTCTGTAATAATTTGTAGTTTTCTGTAACCTGAAAATCCATTTGCCAGTCGGAGAAAGGTACTTTTGATTTCAATAGAAATGATTTTTGAAAGCATTGCCAATTCAATGAATACCATCAAACCTTGCAAGTAAATACAGAGTGGATATGAAGACAATAATTGTGGAGGTACAGATTACTTACATATTTGTATGTATTTCTAGTTTTCTAAAATTAATATAATTTATTTTAATTGGAGAATAACTATTTCAAATGGAAGAAGAGGGGAGACAAGAAGAGAATTTTGGGAAGAGGGAGCCTAGGTCAGAAATTTGTCGTAAGTAAATACATCTATTGAATTTCATGTATTAAAATATTAGAGTAGGGTAAAATATTAAAGATATAAATCTGAGTAGACAGACTTCAGGGGGGAAATTATAGAGTTAAATTGAAGAATGGAAACTTTTGTCCTCAGTAAAACCATTCAAATACTTAGATAGTATTTAGATATAAAAATAGTTTGATTTTACCTAAGCATTACGTACAAATAAATATTCAGTATTACTTGGAGTAAAGTTGTAATTGTATAAAATGAAATCATAGAACTTCTAGAAAGTATTTTAGTAAATACCTACTTATTGCAGAGATTGTACATTTTTCCTGTGTGTAGCTGCAATGAGACAATCCAGATGAACTGTATTTGGCTAAATGAAAACTTCACGCATTTTGTGTCAAAATAACAAACATAATTGAAGATGCAACACACGAGGCTGGAAAACTACATAAAATCGGAGGTTTCAAAATCTGCAATCCTAATTTGGAAACTTTATATAAGCTAAGTTACACAAGTGCAGTTTAGAAAAGAATTAAGTTCATGGATAGATAATTTACTTCAGAAAAACAAGTGGCTAATGGGTGTTTTTATATTTTTACTAGAATGCCAAGAGGGTAAACAGATAATACAGCATACATAGTGTCTTTACAAAAGCTAATGCACTGATTTGGAAACATGTTTTTTAAAATATACAGAACTAAATTGTCTGAACAGAAAGTATGGTCATATATACCAAGGGCTTTGGACAAGATCATAGTCAGGAAATCCCCTTATAAACAGTCTCTGTTAACATAATAATGGATTTTTAAAAATTCCTGTGTCATTTTTTCTCTAACTACAAATAATGTATAAAAAGTAAAGGGTAAAAAAAACTAAATAAAAGAGAAACAATGTGATAATCTATTGTATACCCACGAGATGACATACACTCTATGATTAAGAAAACAAGTTTTCAAATAATATTTAAGTCATTCCTTTTTTCATGACAAGAGGAATGTGCCAAACAGAAAATACTAAGGAACTAACAACATTAAAGAGGTACGTGTGCTTCTAGGAAAAGAAACAGGAAAACTTTAGAAAACTATTCACATGATTAGCTGCTGTTTTCGTTTCTTTACACCCATACATGTTTTTACAATACATGAACTCTCTATTCATACTTGCGGTGTTTTACAAAGGAAGCCCAAGGGCTGAAATGCAGCAGCGAGTCCGAAGCAAAAGCAGTGGTCCGTGCTCAGGGAGTGTGCGGATCCCGCTGCGGACAGCGCAGGGAGGTTCCATCAGGCGCCAGCAGGTGCAGCGGAAAATCGAGAGAGTGGAAGTTGGGGCCGAGCTGCCGATCCACAGCGAAGGAAGCAGTGAGCAAGGCAGGCAGACTGCACCACCAACTTCCTCATGACACAGCTCCTATTTCACACAGAAAGCTTGTTTTTATTGTTGCCAAATAAGCTGGAAGTGCAAACAAGGGGGTCAAAGTAAGGAATTACTTGGCCAGTGTGTTTGAAATACGCGTTTACAAAAAAATTAGTAAGAAATTGTCAAATAATTTAACATTTTGGAAAATGGTACAGATTGCTGACAGGTTGTCTGCCTAAAGCGATTTCACAGGCAGTATGCTTATTTACTTCTGTGTTGAAATAACATATACTAAAAAGAGAATTTAAAGAACAAAATGATATGTAATTGTAACACCCTACTTTGAAATATTTTGGTGTTTTTGACATATTTTTATTGTCTTTTGATGCTTTTGTCAGTTTGAAATCTGAATTGTCCAGCAACTGAAAGTTTGCATTGTTTTTTAACACACTTCCTTTAATTTTCTTTTTTTAACATATTTTATTGATTATGCTATTACAGTTGTCCCATTTTCCCCCCTTCGTTCTCCTCCACCCTGCACACCCTCTCCCACCCACATTCCCCCCTTTAGTTCATGTCCATGGGTCATAAGTTCTTTAGCTTCTACATTTCCCATACCCTCCCCCTGTTTATTTTCTACCCACCACCTATGCTACTTATTCTCTCTACCTTTTCCCCCTCTCTGTTCCTCCCACTCCTCTGTTGCTAACCCTCCATGTGATCTCCATTTCTGTGGTTCTGTTCCTGTTCTAGTTGTTTGCTTAGTTTGTTTTTGTTTTTGTTTTAGGCATGGTTGTTAATAACTGAGTTTGCTGTCATTTTACTGTACATGTTTTTTATCTTCTTTTTCTTAGGTAAGTCCCTTTAACATTTCATATGATAAGGGCTTGGCCATGCATTGTTTCTTTTTAAAATTACTATTACAATATTTACTTACAATGTATATGGTCTTTTATTGCCTCAATAGTCATCACATAGAAAGAGTGGAGAATATTCTTCCAAATGGATTATTTTCCTATGTCTGTTCATCTCTCTACCATACAGGGTGGTGTTTGTATTATCAATGGAGCAGGTGTGTGTGACAAAGTCTTCATTTTGCCTATACCTGAGGGATCTATTCCGATGACAGGATTCTGGCTCAGCACATCTTTTTATTATTTAAAGATATTCCTCTATTTATTTCTGGTAGTGTGGTTCCTACCCCAAACTCTACTATCCTGTTTTATTTTTCCTCAGTACAAAATGTTTCTTTTGCTCCAGCTCCTTAACATTTTATTTTTATACTTTGACTTTCCGAAGTTTGACTATATGGCACTATTTTCTAAATTAATCAATTAAGTACTTTATTTAATAACTTGCTTGGAGAATTTTTGAGCTTGATGAAACTTTAAGTCTCTCAGTTTCTGGAAAATTCCTGATAACTTGTTGATAGCAGAAGATTTCTTAGGTAGAATACATAAAGCATAAGCAGGAATAGGAAAAATAAAAATAAAAATTGACAAATTATTTAAAAGTTCCCAGCTCTGGCATTTGAAAAGGCACTCTTTAATAAAAACAAAAGGTAAGACATAAACTGCAAGAAGATAGTTTCATATGTTAATTAGAAACCAGGATAAACTTTCCGGAATAATATAATGTGGCTGGCTGATTTCTCATGGAAAGTTGCTCAGCCTGATGGGCCAGGGAAACACAAATGACCATACTTGTCGGACCATAACACACACCTAGGTTTTAGAGGAGGAAAATAGGGAACAAATTTTTGAAGCAAAAAATGTGGTAAAATATTTAATAATAAAATAACATAGTATTTCACCAATGTAAATATAAACAGAACTCAACAGCAGCATTAACAACCATTTTTCCTCCCAAATTTGGGGTGGGGGGAAGTGTGTTGTAGTCTGAAAAAATACAATAAAATTACATCATGCCCATACTAGAAAGGTTACAATACAGAGACTGACAAGGAAGGCTGGAGAGAAACTGCAACTCATCTGTTGTTGATGTAAAATTTCAAACCTATCCAACCTCGCTGGTCTTTCTTCCAAGTTCAACACGCACACACCACATGACTCAGCATGCCACTCCTTGGTGTTTACCAAAGACAAATTAAAATATACCACCAAACAAACTCAGTTTCCTATATTTACTTCTGGTAGCCTCCCACTAGCAAATGGTTATACAAACTATTATCCATACTGTATCCATATTGTATGATATACCCATACAACGGAATGCTATTCTGCAATTAATAACTGACTACTGATGTGTGTGCCACAATGTAGATGAATTTCAGAATGACCATGCTGGGAAAGAGAAGCTCGCCACAGAAAAATATGTACAATACAATGCAATTTGCATCTGTCTCTGGAAAAGACTATTTTAATCTCTGGTGACCTAGATCAGTTTTTGTTGAGGCTGAGGTGGTATGAAAATGGCTCAGGACAGATAAAAGGAACTTTTTGTGATGACAGGCTGTTCAATAACCTTGATTATAGTTGTAGATACATTGCTGTATGCATTTTTCAACTCACCGAACTGTGCAATTAAATCAATGTTAGTTTTTATGTACGTCATACCTACATAAAGTCAATTTTAGAAGAACGTGTCTGTGTGTATGGACTTTTTATTGTGTGTGCTGTTGACCACTCGAATCAGCGAACCAATACTAGAGTCTGTTGGTTATCTTATCACTATAAAACTTAGTTATGTTTCAAACATTGGTCCTTTTTTTAATCACTTTGCTGTGTCTCATGTGGCATTATCCTTCAGTCTGACAACTTCAGTGATCTAAAACAGATCATGCTTTCTCTAAGCTTCATTCTTAAATAAGAAACAATCTCCACACTTCTGTTTAGTCATTTTTCTATCCCTGAGGTGATAGGAGATATGGAAGGTGTCCAGAAAATATGAAACAAGAGGCACTTAAAAAAATCGAGGATGAAAAAATAAATTACTGAATTTTCACAAGGAAGCTGAATTTTCAGCTACCCGTCGCTTGTGTTGCCATGGTCAAGTTGCTTAGCCTTGTGGGCCAAGTCGCCTGAGACTGGTATGTCTTCCACGCTGTGAAGGACACATGTTTTCTTTCAATCAGCTTTGGATTTGGGGATAAATGTTATATGCAGAAGCAAATCCAAACATTTTAGAACACTAAAATTTTCTACCAATCTTACTTATCTTTTCCTGTTGCCAATATAGTTGCAATGGGATAGAGTTCAATATAACTCAATCTTTCTCAGGCAAATACTATTTTCTTAAAAAAATTTAGTTGTAAACAGATGCATTTTATTTTGCTTCACTAAATGTTCAGTATTAAGACTTACAAATAAATCAAAAAATTAATAGGGCCAGTTTTAATAGAGCTTCATTCTTTAATACATTATTATTTTTAAAAAGATTTTATTTATTTATTTTGAGAGGGAAGGGAGAAAGAGAGAGAAGCATCAGTGTGCGGTTGCTGGGGCCAAGGCCTGCAACCCAGGCATGTACCCTGACTGGGAATCGAACCTGGGACACTTTGGTTCGCAGCCCGTGCTCAATCCACTGAGCTATGCCAGCCAGGTTTAATACATTATTTTAAGCCTGTTTACAGGCAGTGCTATCAAGTATATCAGTGGTCACTCTTCCTGCACACAGCTTTATCTATTCGGATTGTTCACTAAAGGTATTAATATAACAGCTCAGATGTTACTTAACGACCAATGAACAAGGCACCTACAAATTTACAGCCTGGGAGAATCTCTGCCATCATTTTTTGTCTCTTAGCTATTTTAGTCTAGCCAGCAGAAAGATGTCTTAAACCGTAACATATCTAAACTAGAATTGTAATGGGCTTTCTCCAAAAACTCAGCTTCCACATGATAGGTCAGCATTCAGTTTGTAAGTTTAGTTGCGTCAATGGAGCCGGTCAAGTTTCTCTCTCCACAGTGGCAATCGGTCTCATTGTTGGCTTTGGTACTGGAATGGAGGGTATGTGTCATATGCTGCACGAAGACCACGGGCCATCTTATTGTTCTCACCGATGTCCTTTTTAACCTTGTGATTTGGCAACAGATTTTTAATTATGTGATTGGCAAAGTCTTATTTTCCTTGGCAGCGTTCCTAGCTCTGGGCTTGAACACAAAGATTCTTTCCTCAGTAGCAAGGGGGGACCGGTCGAAAGTGCCGCTTCATAGGTCAAACCTAGCCCGCTTGTCTCCAACATTCTTATCCCCACTACCCTCGGCTGATGCTAAATAATAGCAACAGAAGTTGGCTCATCTGCGATCCTTCGATTATGTCCTGCAGTGGTTCCAACATCTTTTATGGCTTGCTGCTGGGAGTCATTAAAATAAATGGGTACTGTGCCAACAACATTGTTAATTGTCTTCCTAAATTAGGTGGCTGGCATTACTTTCACACTCTTGGAAGATACACCACAGAATAGAAGCTTTCTTTCTCCTCCTTACACCGTGGCTGGGTCTTTCGCATCTCTGAATTCTCCCCCACGTGAAAGGTTTCATGTTTGCCTGGACCACTACATTATCAAAGGTGTATACTGGAAAACTTTTGCATCGAAATGTATGAATGGGATTCATTGTAATAGTAATCTTTAAAGTGAATGATCAGTATGTTCATGTCCCTGGTAAATACAAGCAAGCTTGAGATGGTGTCATGTATTAGATTATTGAGAATGACCTCACGTTCCCTGTTCTGGAATACACTCCCAGATGTAGGGTGGTGGCAAGATCCACCTAACTCTAATTATCTTCTACACAGCTGCTAGGACAGGCTAGCACAGCCTGCTGGGGAAAATGGTGGATACCAGGCCGACATGCAATTCATTAAAAGTGTAAGTTTTAGAAGCCTACATTTATCATAAAAAATATTAGCTAATATATTGCCTAGAAGTGATTTATTCCAACATTCCTAAAGATTAAATAAAAGGAGGCCTACATTATAAACTTGGTTTGTAAAAGCCACGTCTATTTGTTTTGGGTAGGGCAGGGTTGGCTCACGTCTCCTAGTTCAAATCCAAGTTTGCTTGTAGTGATAAACAAAGCACTTTAGTAATCTATGAAAAAGAATATTGCTTTCCTTCGAACATACACTTTAAGATTTAAAAGAAAAATTTTGAAGACTAATGCACTGAAAAGTGTAAAAGGATGGAATAAAAATACTTTCTGGAGAGGAATAATTGGGTTCAAGTATGTATTAGTCACAGTGACGAATTCAAAAAACTTGTGATTTTCTATGACTAAGATTTACAAAACATAATTTGAAAATGTCACTGTGACTAATACATACTTGAACCAAATTATTTAGTAGGAAAAACTTAAAATATCAAGTTGGGTTTAGTAGAGAGAAAATCCAGTTCACTACTGACCACCAACTATTTAACCTAATCTCGACAACATCGCTGCAAATTTAGAAATCTGTATTTGCCGTGATATCAGCATTTCAAAACACCTGTGTTTATTGTATTTGCCCTACGTACAAAGAACTAAAATTGTGTTTGAAAGTTTCTGGGACAGTAAGTGATTTGATATTAATACACGATATGTAGTTCATAACACCCTCTATACTCCATGGGCGCAGTATTTGCATGTTGCTCACTCTTTTATCTGTGGTATCTTCTAGAATTCAGTAACTAAGTACGTGATAAGCAGATGCCTTAATTTACCCAATAAACACTGAATGGACAATTATTTTCCTAACATGTTCCAATTCCAGCCAGAGCAGGGCCACCCACCCTAACAGAACTCATGGAAGCAGTACCTGTTTGCGAGTAGTGGATTATAAACTAGATGGGGAAAACAATTTCTGTCTTGATTTTATTAGGAGTAAAACGATACGTATTCAATAAACAGTAAAGCTGACGGATTATATCACGCACGGGGTAACGAGATGGTTTGAGGTGGATGTGGTTCCCAATTGCTGCTGCCACACAGGGACCCGAGAGCAATTGAAAGCCACTGCCACGGAAAACGTTCAACTGGGCAGCCTGTTTTCAGGGCTCTTTAAAGGGGATTAGGATTTAGGTGGTCAAGATGGACCAGGAGATTTATACAGATGCTGATATACAACAATTTCTGTAACCTATTACCAAGTTCATTTATAAATTTCCAGTTGTCCGGGGGACAATTTTCCTTTGTGGAACTGATCCAAATGGTTCCCAACAGGTGATCTATGTGTTTAATAATATGCTAAAATATGCCCCTTGGAACAATGGGTACCGCAATACTGCTTTTTAAGCCACATGTTAAACTGCTCATCCTAAAGACTTGAATATCGGTATGTACAGAAAGTATGATCCCCCAATTTTAAAAAAATATGTTTACATCCCATATGATCTAGTGAAATAATATTTGTAGAGTATAGTATGTATGAAGGCTTCTGTGAATTGTGGGGACATTTAGAAATGAGAATGCAGTGCTTCTTACCCCAAGGAATTACCTCTACACACTGCATGCATGCCCATTAAAAACAGACAGTCCTTGCTTTCTTCTGTATATCTTCTGTATAAATCAGTAAATATCAAAAGAAAAAAAAAACCTGCAGTAACTATCAGGGTTGTTCCAGCTGGTGCCTCGTTTGCTGTGAGGCTAACGTTACTTTATCTCCTTTTTAGAAGCAGAACCCATGATTCATGTTAACCAAATTTAAATGAAAAACATTTATCTACTCTTTTAATATCTAATTATACTGATTTCATCAGATTCCTGAAAGGTGCTCTCTGGAGGAACCAATCAATGGAAAAACAGATGTAATTATACAGCTAGAGTCATACCGTATTTTCTGTGGAAGGTCTCTTCTATTTATTCTAACAGAAGTTAATACCTGTTATGAAGTATTATATCTTCAGGAGTTTCACAATTATATCAATAACTCAAAGTGAAGCACTTCTTTCTCCGGTGAATGTTAGAGTACTAAAGTTTCAAAAAATTTTATCAAGTTTTAAGTATTTAAAATGTGCACCTTTAAGTATTTAAAAATGTCCTGGGCTTAACCCAGGAAGTCAAGTTTCATTTCAATGATTCAAATGTATATTTATTTTTATGTCTACATTAAAAAAGCTAACCATGCTTCAAAGGAAAATGATACTGGAAATAAAACTCCCATTTAAAACATCAAACGAGATCATCGGTCCTTCCGCATGCCGCGGTAGCCTCTGCGGGGGCTGCAGGCTTAACCGACGCTGATCATACCTGCTCCCCGAATGCATTATTCATGGCGCTGGCGCTCGCGTGTCCGCCAGCAGCCTGTCACTTTCCATTCCGTCCCATCAAAGAACCATATGCTACGCTCACGGCGTATTGATACTGAGGCGCCCATAACGTATTCAGACAGGCATACGGAGGCATTACAGGCTTTCTGATGAACTTTTAAGAATACTTATGCACCGCTTCCAAGGGCGTATATGATCATATAATGCTCTAAGAAGCTTTCACCAAGGAGGGAATAGGTAGCCCCCTGCTATGAGACCTAAGATGTAACATGAAAGCTTTCTTGGCTTTTTTATTTTACCTGTGGAAGAAGGTTAACAAGGGGCTTGTAAATATGACATGCAGTAAAAGCATGTGAGGCCGAAAATGCTCAGTCCTAGAACAACGAAGCTCGGTAAGAGATAACCCGACCAGTGTAATGTCGAGACTGCTGAAAGGTAAGAAGAGGGGCCTAAAGAGATAGGAGGCCTCTCACGTTGTAACCAAGAAAAGCAGTTGCTGTTTGTTCTATTTTGGAGCAATCAACATTTTACAGAATACGCTTTCCTTCCACAATGTAGAATGTTGGCTGATAGACGTCTCAGTTAATACAGAAGGGATCCGTGTGGCTGCAAGAAGATTGACACTTTTTAACCCCAACGCCGTTGAGTTGCACTGACGCCTTTCTTCTGGCTTGTCGATGCCATGTGTCACCGGATGATAACATTTAGTTCTACGTTCCTGTTACTCTGAAACGTGGCGCTGCGCTTTTTATCAGTGGGAAACACAGTCCGACTAGGATTTGATTATTAAAATAGAAAACGGCCTCCTCCTCACCCCTCCTTTGAAGATCAGTTAACAACGGTGGCCAAGAATTCGCATGCCGCTCACCCTCTACCTCACTAAGCACATTAAAGATTCACCGGTCCTGAGATGAAGGGAATCACCAATGCCTTTAGCCACGCGACATCCTTTACAGCTGGAGTTATCTCAATTTTGCATTTCGGGATTATTCTTCACGTTCCTTTGAAAGGAAGACGTGAAGATAATCTCAGGATATGGAAAACAAAACCTAAAAGTCAGCTGGACAAATTCCTTCAGAGTGACATTGTAGGGAGACAATTTGCATGCTAATGCTCTGGAGCTCCAGTGCTGGGTTTGCGATGAATTAATAGGTTAACATGAGTGGTTACGGGCGATGTTGGGGAGAGCACTTGCATTTTGAGTTTAAGACCAACCTGGTTCTATAGGAAAAGTATTCTGGGATCAGAGGGAAAGTTAGGAAGGCAACTATCAAATTGCCTATCTATGTGTGCAGCAACTGTCACTGAAATATAACTATGAGCCATTGGCATTTGCCAGAAATAATCGACATTTATGGCAGAGACTGCTATAGGGGGCAATGGATTCTCTTTTGCTGATCCATTTAACCCCAAGCAATTTTTATTTATTCAATTTTTTCATGATAATTTGAAATCTACTACATTCAAGTCACAAAACGTGGCAGAAAGTGTTGCTTGTGTGATCCATGATTAAGAATGACGTATGACTGAAGGCCAGAATAAATAGCGCACGTGTATACAACACTACACATATATGTATTACAGATGCATGTATTACATGTAATACATATATAGTTGTATACACAAAATGCATACTTTTTTTCCTAAAAATACAAGTGGTAACAGATCAAGATTTTTTAGAGGGACATTGTCTATGTATATGTGTGTGGGGGTGTCCATGCACAGACTTCTATAGAGATATATTTGTGTGTGTGTATATATGTACATATATGTACATTTTCATTATAAATCTATTCATGTTTTACAACACATAGACTGGCAATTTTTGATACTCTGGTCAGTTTTGTCTCTTCAGCTTTCTGAATCATTCCTATCAAGATGGTTCACCAATTTAGCTAACTGTCTATTAAAAACTGACCTACGCTGAACTTTATTACTGAAATATTCTGATTTTATATTTAAGTCTATATATTAATTGGAATTTATTTTTTGAAATAATAGATATAGTAATCAATGTTAATTGATTCAATTTGTAGAGTTCAAGTTCTGATGAACTGAATTTGTTTATCATAACAAATGACATTTAACACATGAACTATTTATAATTTGCTTGATTAGTATTATCTTTTTTAAAATTACTTTATTGTTGTTCAATATCACAATTAATGTATTTTCAAGTTAACCCTAACACATTTTCAAAATATAATTAACTTAAAAATAACTTTAAGTCTAGATCAAAGGTCAGATGAAAACTTCATCAAGATGAGGTTCAAATGCACCCCTTCTAACTTCTAAACAAATGTCGTTTTTATCTTACCCTCGTGACTTATCACCCACACACGCCCACCATTTATACACTTTGTTATTAATACACTCATCAAAATTTCTGCCCTTTACAGTAACAAGATGAGTTGCCCACATGTTGTGTATACTTTGGCAATAACTAGCTAATTATCATTTTTTCCTAGAGAATTAGGTTATGTCACCTAAATATTGAATTATTTGTAACAGACAAAATAGCATGAAACCTGAAAGATACTTGTTTGGCGGTCTTTGTGGGGTATTCTATTCTAAACCAAGAGAGCTTTTGATTTCAAGCTGGATTTTTGAAGCGATAATGCCTCAGGTAGTAAAAGTGTCAGCCTCATGGTGGATAATGTAGTGATGTACATGAAATGTAACAGTGGAAAGATGTTTCTTAGGCTTTTCATTATAAATGTTGTATAATGTTGACCTCTACCCAGCCCCTCAGAAATTTAGGTGTCTGCTTGAATATCCCAGACAGATTCTGTCATATTACTATATTCTCATATGCACCTTTTGAAACTGTGCTCTTAAAAGTGACATCATTTATGGAACTCATAAAGAATATGATTTCTCTGGAGTTTTAGGTGATTCTAGTGAAATATGGAAAAGCATGCCACAATAAATATAGTAGTATTCGAGCTTTCCTCAAGGCAGTTAGCTAAGGGGTCTAAGGAATATTTAAAGGCCAAGCCAGCTGGCCCTTTAAGTGCTTCCTAGTTACACAATGTAAGTCATCTGCAGAGATTTTAACAACTTGCATTCAAATGATTATTTTCTTCTTCAAGGAAACGTCAACACATGTTCCCAAATTTTCCGTAATATTTATCATTTATAAAATTAAACATCGGATTATAATTTGGAAAGTAAACTTCCCTCTTCCCCAATGTAATAGGCACCCCAGTTTTTTTTCTTTTGTTCTTATATGAAGGGTATTCATGTTCTAAGAAGTAGACAGGAAGAGATAGAGAAATATCTCAAGCCAGAAAGTTATTGAATCTTGGGGCTTCATTCCATTTTGAAAAAGTAATACTAGGTCAGTTGGTATCCGCACTTTTGGGGATATCAAGAGTTCAGCATCAGAAGCAACAGCAGCATAACGCATTTTGTGTGTGAGGTTGGTACCTATTCCTTAGCCTGATGTTCCAGTCATCCAGTAAGCACTGTCGGGTCCCCAGTCTCCATCCAACACATTTATTCTCTAGATTAATTTGAGTGCGTTCAGGACTGCCTGGCTGGTCAGAAGATTCTTGCAAGTGAGGTTCAAAGAAAGGGGTAATATTGGGAAGTGGATCCTTGACATTTAGGGCTAGTCGAGTCCAAGCCAGTTAATAATCAAACACGGCAGTACTGCACACATGCATGGAACGGCATGGTGGCTAACTACATCACCACCTGGGGCCACCCTGAATAACCTCTTCTCATTGCAAAGCTTTGTAGCAAGAATTCTATGACTGCAGGATGAGGTAGTTGAATGACCAGAAATAAGAATAACTTAAATTCCTAATTCTTAACATAAAAAATATCTAAACTGAACGAGTTCCTATAAATGTTCTGAAAGAATCTCAGCAACATTTGTAGAGCTAGAATACTGTATGCAAATACCTCTACCAATTTGTTCTCAAAGGAAAACAGTGTTATCTGCAGCTTCATCAGCTCTCTTCTGTGAAAATGTGGGTATTTACCAGGTAAGGCAGAGGCTCTGAGAATTATACGAGAGATTTTTAACGACCCAGGGTATTCCTAGTTGCAAAGCCCTGGTGATGTTTTCCTGGCAATCAGAGAAGTCCTTCTTCCTTGAGTGGCTACTCTGCTCTCGTGTTGACAGACTATGGTGTAACTCACCACCCAGAGGAGTCCCTTGTAACAGAACACCGCCATCCGTCCAAACAGCAACCCTGTCCTCCACAGTCCTGCAACTGGTTAGAATTAGAAAACAAAGTGTCCTGGGGGCCTCGTGGAAGTCTTCCAGGGGCTTGATCATTTAAATGGACGATAATCGAAGGGATTGAAAAAGAAGAATTTGATCCACATTAAGATGAATTTATCTATATGTTTTCTCTAGTTAGCGCATGGATTGAAACTTCTAGTTTAAGAAGCTAAGACCAGTTTTATTATTATTTTTTCTAAAAGAAAAGTGGCTATATATATATAATAAACACTAAATAATATTATAGTATTAAAATAAATCTTTGGTAGTCAATAAAGAAAGTGATAGTAATTTATCATGGTAGAATTTCTAGTTTCAACTCATCGAGAGCTACTCTTACAAAAACCCATGGAACCAGCTATATCTCCGGATCTGTTCTCAAGTACATTGGCCAGGTGAATAAGAGACCCTTTTAGAAGAAAGTATGTGGCTGTTTTATTTTTTCTTTGTTTATTTTGGCTCAATGCTGGACAGTGTTGATGAGGTTTAATGGACTCCATCATTTTACTGGTGAAGAGAGGTTTCCCTTTTTCAGAAGCCACATGACACTTTTTAGCTTCTTTTTTTCAATGGATCAATCAAGAACAAAAAGTCTAAGGTAAGTAAGGTGCCTGACCATAACACTCAAGGGGAGATCCAAATGCTAATACATGAATGAAATAACGAGGATAATTCACTGGCATGCCTACCTGTACTGGCATGCCCAATATTATAAGGGAACAAAAAAAAAAAATTAAGACCATATTGGAGCAGAATATTCAAAGACTCATTGGTCAAAAGATATTGACCAGGTTAGAAGCTACTTATAGGCTAAAGAACAAAGAAACACAAAATTAAGCGAGCCCTCACAGCCAGCTTTAGAAACGTTAAGTGTCAGATTTTAATTTTCCTATGGATGTGTCATTTTTTTCTACACGATTAAAATTTTCTCTATATTTCTTTCCTGTTAATGCATTATTTTATCTGGACTTGTATCCCTTAATGAGTTGGTTATAGGCCTGCATAAGTAACGAGGAATTGAGAACACTTAGGTCTTCGGCTTGCCACCGGACGTAATAAGTAACAAAACTTTGAACTGTGTGAGGGGAAAATTCTCAATAGTACAAGGATGAGTGGACTTGGTAAAGCTGTTGATATTAGGAAACATATGTGGAAAGATGGGTGTATTAACATACCTACATGTTTGTAGCTACAACTGTGGATTGATTGGACATGTATCATTTTTGCCTCCCTAGTATCTATGTTTAGAGACCTCACACTGTTGTGAACTGGGAAGATGCCACCATCTCGTGAATTTAAGACTTTTGGTCCTTGATGTCTGGGAGCTGGTCACTGAAGACATCTACACTTAAGGATGGCCACGTGCCAGGCACTATTCAAGACACGTATGCAGTACATTCATGGAAAGTTATTAGAAGGTGAGGTTAATAAGACTACAAGCACATGAAGTCCACACACTAAATAAAACAAAAATATAAAATACTACATTAACTCTAATGCAGAATGAGTGTCTATCTTTTATTATCAATGGCTAGAGGCTAAAGTGGCAGAATGCAACCATTTGGTGGGTTGTGTTAATGGATCAGTCAAAAAGAACTTTCAACATCTGAACCTGTGTCAATAGGAAGATACAAAGGATTTTTGAGGACACGAACATTTCCTCTGGCATCAGATACCTGGCCTTTTGAAGTACAGCCAATAAAGCGATGGAAGACGAATTACAAGGCTATGCTATTTCGCAAGGAAATAGGCCATGAGAACTGAGGCAGATAATGTGAATGGGTATGAAAGTATATATTCCACAGACAGGGAAGTCACTGGGCCCCCAATAATTTAAACTAGGATTCAGAGGGCTCAGTAGGGGAGCTGGCCTTGCCAGAAACGCCAACCTTGTGATTAGAAATGTGGAGCAGTGCTTGACTTAACATTTATGACATACAGCTCATTCTAAGACCTCAGTCATTCTGCTCTTTGTTCAGAAGAAATCTCAAATAGCAGTTGCATTGAGGAGTGAATAATTCACTTACCTCCATCCTGCATGGAGGATAGAGCAATGGTTGACTCACCATTTACGGTGTACTCCTCCAGGATAACTGTTCTGCCATGAAGCCGAGATGCTTTTTTCCTTTATTCCTAGTCCAAGCGACCTGAAAAAACATGCCACAATAGTTGGTGTATCTTTATTCCTGCTTGCAACTTTAGCAGGTGAAACTGAATGTTAAATAATGGGACTAAATTACAGACCTGGTTTGGTTTATGTCTCATCATCATATCTTCCTCACCTAGAGAGTGTCTGCTACATATAATACACAATAAATGCACAGTACATTGAGTTGTGGACGGCTTTCTAGAATTGACAATATACAGGGCCCAGTGCAAATAATGCCCTTTTAATTACAAAATCTTTTATTACAAAATCATAAGCATGTAATTCTGTAACATAACGATATCACACTCAAGGACACCGTATGTCATTTTAGATGAGATGTTCAAATTAAAACTATAAATTATTACACTCTTATTATTACTCTACAACCACACAGAGCAGGCCTCACTTCTGCCGGGTCCTGTATATAATGGGTAATAAGGATCTGAAATATTCAGGCCAGATACTTATTTAAATCTTGCTACCTCTCAAGTTTAAATAAATATTTTTCAGAATATACAAATGTTAGTATTGAAAAGTTCTCTATGAATTGCACATCTATTTTTCTAATGCTCATTTTATAAGATGTGACATGCAAATCACCCAAAATAGTGTGCTTTAGCATCTAGAAAAGATACTTTGTTTCCATGTCTTTGAAAAAAATTAAGGCAAATCTTTATTCTAATGAGAATGTTTATCAAAATTTCCTAGTTAAGGCTTGGAGAAAATGCAGGTACTTTGCTAATTCTTATAATAAAAAAGAAAAATCTAGTCCACCCAAAATATACAGTGGTTACAAATTCAAATATGTATGTGTGGGGAAATAATTTTATATTCCTGCAGGAAATGTTTGTGATGTTAGTAGATGATGTTAATTTTTAACAATGTTATTTTCACCAGAAAAAAATATATCTAGAAAAATATAGTTTATAGTGTAACATCTCATTAAACTTGATATATCAACAGCTTTGAAACTTATTTTGATAATCAAATAATCTGCTAAAACAAAAAATGTCAAATATTCAGTTAAATATGTACTATCAACATTGAGATCAATATTTACTTCAACATAATTGTTTTAAAAAAACGTGGCTCAAGAAAAACATTGTAAGTATTTATGACTTATGCTTTTCAAACTGTTGGTTATTTATATTTTAATTCCAAATAATTTAGAAAAAAAATATTTGAAGTTATATTAGGAGGAAGACATATTGCCCCAAATAAATATACTACTTAGCAATTGATGCTATTACATATTCATATATTCCATACGTTATAAAAGAAAAAAGTTGAAAGAGGCATCACCATCTCATAGGTAGTCAGCATACCCAGTTGGTAGAGAAGATTGACAATTCTCATGCATGTTTTCACGTCCCTTCACTCTTCCTAGCCACGGTTAACACTCATTAATCTCTTTTCTACAGTTGTCAGCATGTTGCTTATTTGCTTTCTCTCATACTCTGTGTATAGGAACAACAAATACTGAGAATAACAAAATGAGCAAAAGGGAATGGGAAATTTTTATATTGTTGAGGTCCTGGGACACACAACCCCGAAGGCTTCTCTTACGTTAGACAGTGCGTCCCAGGGCTCACTAGGTGTTCCCATCACTTCCCCAAAGGTATCTCATCTCAGAAATTCAGAAACCGATGTGTTCATATCATTTGCAGAACCTTATCTAATCCTCGCAGTTCTCCTCCTGGTGTGGTACAGCACTCACCCCGTTCCATGAAAGAGAGCGTTTCAGAACAGAGAGGCTTGCAAGCTTGCTCTAGAGCATCTGCTTGATATTCAAAACCAGACAGATGAGTTCCAGAGCCTGTAGGGTTTCCCACTGCCTGTGCATGCCGCCGCCGGCCCATCCTCCCTGCTCACTGCCCTTTACCGTAAAAGGTGACGGCTCAACCCGAGGCGAATTGAATTTGACATACGGCGTGCAGTGCTTCAAGACTGCAGCAAACCCATGTCTGGTGTTTGACCTATTGAGAGGCCATTCCTTCTCATTCATGCAAACATTTCAGTTAGCATTCAAATGATTCCAGGAGGGAGACACTACTCAGTCCTTCTTTAATGTGGCCTTTTAGGATTATTGGCCTCATGTTTCTATTTAAACACTACTTCCTACGTTCTGCCGAAGTTGGAAAATAAACTTTCTTCATTTTAATTTTTTTAAAAAACTTTAAATGAAAAAAAAGATCCAATTGGGATAATACAAAGCGAACGATGCTACAACACACTGTGTGCGCACGGGCTTACGGTGTTCTGGGAATAAGAGAAGGGATTCGGAAACATGATTAGAAGCAATACATGTACTTAGATTCATTGCCGGGTTCATGAAAGATAACAGCCCTGGCTCGCTGCTGCCTTGATTAACATGCAAAATACAGGATAGTGTTACCAAAGCTGTCCTCAGCCATAAATGCATCACAACTGAATCTGATGCAGAGGATGTCATCAAAATGACTCCATAGCCCATTTGACTGTCTTATACAAAATGATTAATGGCTCGCTGAAACCTTGAGAAGAATTATCTGCTAAACTAAACAGCGCGTGGTTCAGTTCAACTTTTCTCTCCCAGGAAATATATTTGCATGTTGCTATTGGTCATTAAGAGCACCTGGAGAGGCTACAGAAAGATGGTCTCCACAGCAACCTGTTCCAAACGTTCACCTGAGTGGATTTGGAATATCACAGGCATCCTATCGAGAAACCGGAAGCTGGAAAACTGCAGATTCAAGGCTACTATCAGAAAACATGTCGCAGACCCTGATAGTCATTTAAAGGCTGTATGCGTTGTATATGAGCATGACCAATGAAAACTTGAGTTACTAGCAATTTCTAATTACAAGTGTTTTAACATCACAAATCCTAATAGTTCTGTTACTAAGGCTACCCTCCAGCTAATATTTCTATTGATTATATTACACTATTAACAATAGCATGTATGTTGGGAGTCATAAGGTCAGTGATGTTTTTACGAATGTTGCTACTTAGGTTTCTGTGCATAAGTCATTTGAAAAAAGACAACCCTTTCAGTTGACAAAGTAGTTTAATGGAGATTTTCCTTACACTAAGCTAAATCCTAGAACAAACGGTACAATCAGAGGTTGCGACAACAATATGGTTGCCAAATTTAACAAAAATAGAAGATGCCAAGTGAAATTTAAAAAAAAAACAGTACATTTAATATAGGTATGTCCACAATATTGTATATGACATACTTGTACTAAAATTGTATTTGTTGTTTATTTGAAATTCAGTTTAACTTGGCATCCTGCACTTTTATCAAGCAAGCCTAAACAAAGAAGAAACAAATTGATCCCAATAAAAATACAAAATCAGCTTCACTGCAGATACAGCAACACAACTGCAAACCTATTTTAGGTGATTATTTTTTCTGTCCTCTAAATGGTTACATAGACTATCTGATACTGTGTATGCTTTTCAGTATATCCTATATGTTCTTTCACTTTATTTTAAAATTTGCACGCGTATTTTATATGATCAGAAGTCCATATATAGCTGTTTTTATTGTTCATTTTTTAAAAGATTTTATTTATTTATTTTAGAGAGGGGGAAGTGAGGGAGAAAGGGTGAAAAACATCAATGCGTGGTTGCCTCTTGTGCGACGCCCTACTGGGGACCTGGCCCACAGCTCGGACACGTGTCCTGACTGGGAATTGAACCGGCAATTGTTTGGTTTTCAAGCCACTGCTCAATCCACTGAGCCACACCAACCAGGGCTGTTCATTTTTTTGTTTTTGTTTTTGTGGGGTTTTTTTGGTTTTCAAATTAAAAACACCAACAAGAAAGGACTTAGGTCCTGTATGCTACTACATCCTGCTATGCATTTCGGTTTTTAAGGTTTTTCCACCACTTTATTGAGATATGATTCACACTTAAAAGCTACACCTATTTAATGTATACCATCTCAATAAGTTCTGGGATAAACATAAACCCATGAAACTATTGGCACCACCAAGGTCATAAATATATTCATCACCTCCAGCACCTTTTTATTGCTAGGTGTTTCTTTTTTGTTGTGTTTTTATTTTGTAAGAATAATTAACATACGCTCTACTCTCTTAACTAATTTTCAGTATAGAACACAGTTCATTAGCTAAAGGCCACAGGGAGATAATGGTTGTAGAGTACAAAGTGCTTATTTGTAGTTTTTAAAACAGAAGCAACCAATGAGTTTATATGTATTCAGCAAATCTTTTTAATTAGAAAGGTTCGATTGGACGTACCCTTATCTTATTTCCATTTTAGTTCAACTCAAATATCTGTAACGCCTCTCCTGTTCCTTTGCTACCTGTCTATGAAAGCTCTTGCATTTCATATATTTTATGAGCACAATTTCAACAGACTGAATTTTTCTTTCACTGTTTATATCCCTTGTTTCTGTTCTACAGCTCCTGCAACCACAGTATACTTTGGTGTTATTTCAATTTCTAGGTGAAATTTATATTACCTTTTGGTGATATTTCTCAAGAAATTGTTTGTAGGTCAATCTCCCCTTGTTCTCTGTGGATGCCGTCATTTTCCCCAGTAAGGCCTTTAACAAGGCCCCTTCTCCCCGGGCCGAGGCTTGCAAGGAGACTAACAGGCTTTTGAAGTTGCTTGTTAGATTTTCTCTGATGTGTTTCTGAAGATTGTAGAGAACACAATCAACCTCTAGTGTGTTCATATATGTTTGATGTCTTTTCAAACCCAATTTTTGTTTCTAAAGCGGAGAAGTTCACAACCATATTTCTAACAGTTTCTGTCCTTCTGAACTAACACCTTCCAGGACTTCCCCTCAGTCACTGTGGTAGCGTGACATTGTTTATTTCTTGTGTATTTTTTAAGGTGGAACATGGAAAGGTGATGCTATTTAAATGAGCTTGTGAGAGAACTAGGCATATATTAGAGCAGATTATGCCTCTTTGAAAAGTCATGAGTTGATTGGAATTTATGTTCCTTTTATTAAGGAATATTCTGGGCAAAATCAAAGTAAAGAGAAGAGCTGGAGGAATAAGCAGATTACAGTTTGTCTTTGTTGCATCATTTTTACTAAGAGTGAGAGAATATTTCTGACTAGTTACTCCAAAAGGAACTTTTATGTGTAATTAAGTGTCTACCTGGTAGGTTTTACCTTGTGAATAGAACGGACCATTATTACTAACAGGATTCCCCAGAGCATAGCCCCAACTATAATACCCAGGAGTTCAAACAGGACATAGATACATACATACGTCATTCTCCACACTTATGTTGTTCTATTATCAAACATCGGTGAAAATTTATTATGGCTCCAGCTTAATTATCTAGACAGAAGCAATAGCGATGGTATTATGTACACTGGGTGTCTGTTGCAGAGAAAGCCAAACCGAGTAAGAATTGCAAAAGTATGTACAGTTACCTAGGTAATGGTCATCCAATGAATATTAAATGGGAAAATGACAATGCAAAAATTAGGTGACTCTTATTTGCCCTAACATAATTCCTATTGGATCTTAGTATAACTAAACTATATTTCTCGGAAATTCATTTATTCTTTAATAGAAATGAAAACAACCATGCCTAATGTTTGATGTTTCTGGATTCAGTGCTTCTGCACCTGACTTTGTTCTGAACAGCTCAAGCCAACACACTCCCCCCCACCCAGAGCTGCTTCCACGTGGGGTCTAATAGCAAGAAACCCATAGAGTCTGAAGTCAAGAGGACTCCCATCTTCCAGATGTCTATTTCACACATTCCAATCTCACAAGCTCAGCAAGCCTTCACTAAATGATGCTTTTCCAAGTCCCCATTCACATACACTTAGCTTTGTTGTGTTCATATGTTAATATTTTCCTGTTGATATGTCTTTCTCCGTAAGGAGATTGATACACAGGTATGTCTTGAGATGATGCTACGTCTTCATAATGTATCCTTGGTAACTGTCACCTAATAGAGGACAAAAATGTTACTTTCCTAAAGTAAATATCATTTCTGCCACGATGATGAAGTAGCAAGTCTGTCTGCTTCTTCTTTCAAAAATCAACACTGGAGAAACTATAAAGGGGCTATAGAGCTGAAACTATGTTGAAGTCCAATAAATAAAGATAATGAAAAACCCTGAGAAACTTCTCAGCTGCAGAGGAAAAAGAAAGAGATAGAAAAATATCGCTAAGAAGACAAGTAACCCAATTAAAAAATGGGCAAAGGACTTGAACAGACACTTCTCCAAGGAGGACATACAGAAAATCCAAAGACACATGAAGCGATGCTCAATATCGCTAGCCATCAGAGAGATGCAGATTAAAACCACAATGAGATACCACTTCACACCAGTCAGAATGGCCATCATAAACAAAGCAACAAACAACAAGTGTTGGAGAGGATGTGGAGAAAGGGGGTCCCTAGTGCACTGTTGGTGGGACTGCAGACTCGTACAACCATTATGGAAAGCAGTTTGGAGCTTCCTCAGAAAACTAAAAATGGATCTGCCTTTTGACCCAGCAATTCCATTGCTGGGACTCTATCCTAAGAACACTAAAACACCAATACAAAAGAACCTTTGCACCCCGATGTTCATAGCAGCACAATTTACAATAGCTAGGTGCTGGAAGCAACCTAGATGCCCATCAGTAAATGAATGGATCAAAAAACTATGGTACATTTACACAATGGAATTCTATGCAGCAGAAAGAAAGAAGGAGCTCATACCCTTTGCAACAGCATGGATGGAGCTGGAGAGCATTATGCTAAGTGAAACAAGCCAGGCAGTGAAAGACAAATACCACATGATATCACCTTTAACAGGAATCTAAACAACAAAACAAAACAAAACAAAAAACTAGCAAAATATAACCAAAGACACTGAAATAGGGGATAGTCTGACAGTGGCCAGAGGAGAGAGAAGAGGGAATTTCAGGGGGGAATGGGTAGGGATTACAGGAACAAATTTGGAGGACACATGGACAAAAACTAGGGGTGGGGGGTAATGGGTGGAAGGGGGGAGGGTTGGGTGGAGGGGCTGGAACGGGAGTAGGGGGGAGAAAACTGTACTTGAACAATGATTGAAATAAAAAAATAAAAAAAATAAAATAAAATAAAAAGAAAAATATCGCAGAGTATTTCAAAATATGTGTAATATTTTGGCAAAAACCCCCACACATTATAATAAAGGAAATATTGATGAAGTCAATTACATTAAACTCAGAAATTTTTAATTATCAGAAGACTTCATTAGTAGAGTGAAAGTACGGAGCCGAGAGGAGATTCCATTTTTGCAGTAGATATAATAGACAAAGGTCTTATATTCAGATATCATAGAGAATATACTTATAAACCAATAAAAATACTACAAGTAACTCCGCCCTCAGAATAGGCATATGCTTGAGCATTCATTTGATCAAAGGGAATATGCAATGCTCGCTAAACATAAAAAAGGTGCCCAATTTCATCGATAATTAGGGAATGTAAATTAAAACCGTGATTAATTACAATGAGTACAAAGAGGAGGCCTGATATTACCAAGGGTTGCCCAGAAAGTGGAGCACCTGGAACTCTTATACCTCCTTGTTGAAATGTTGATCATTTCCATTATTTGGGAAACGATTGGCCATTATCTTCTCATGAGGGTCATAGGTCGACCATGATATAGCCATTCCACGGCTGGGTACGTGTCCAGAATTGTGCACACCTGTACGCCAATATGGTAGTGATAGGAATTTAAAATAACAGGAAAATAACTGACAGCAATCTCCAGCGGTGTCCAACCATTTGGCATCTCTGGGCCACACTGGAAGAAGAGCAGTTGTCTTGGGCCACACATTAACTACATTGCGACATGTAATCACAAAAAAAATGTCATAATGTTTTAAGTAAATTCACAATTTTGTGTTGGGCCACATTCATAGCCACCCTGGGCTGCATAGGGCCCATGGGTCATGGGTTGGACAGCCCTGCCATAAAGCTTTATAAAATGCATTTTTATTGTATACTTTATAAATGAATAAATTATATTTAGGAAAATAAGTACTATCAATTATGTCGTTGTCTATTTGCTACTTTGAAAAGTTTCATAAATAAAATGCAATATTTCCCTCCCCCCAAAATTTTCTTCCTATCTGTGTTCAAGAAAGTTTAGTGATAATGTAGCATCTTGTGCAATACCGTCATACCTTTCTGCGTGATTCACTTGTCATATTGGACTGGCTGTTCATATTTTAATGCTATATTTAATTAAGATTATTCATATCCATTCAAGTTCATTAGGCCTTTAAGATTAAGCTGAAAAAAAGATTAATTTAAAGTACACTCTCTTCTAAAAAGCATTTTCAGTAAATTACAGGTCAAAATAATTTATTTCCCTACTAGACTAATAGCCATTACTCTTGCCAATACTTAATCAACACTTAATCACTCAATCGCTAAACAAAGCCATTGCATTGCCTACAGTTCTCTTATTCATTTTATTGTTCAATAGTTTGTGTGCCTTTAAAATTTTGTATTCAAAAGGAAAAAATGTGCTTCTTAAAAATATTGTATTTGTCTTTAAAATTAATCTTAGCATGCACATTGAATTGAACATACCCAGCATCAAAATATTCATTTACATATGAATATTCCCCTGTGTAATTACACCAGAAACTTAACAAGTCAAATTAAGTGTAAGATTTTGCAGTCCTTACAGAATATATTTTCTGTGAACACTAGGTGTTATTTATTACCATTCAATATTTAATGTTTGGTAAATGTTACTAAATATTGTTGCAATGGGTTTTCTATTCCAAAAACCTTACACATTAAAAAAGGAGTTCATTCTATAAAGTAGTAGGCAATTCCATATTTTAAGAATGATACATGTATATAACTATATTCAGATAGCAAAATCATAAAATTCACTAATCTTTGTAATGCCCCTTCAAATGGGAAGCCCATGTGGTCCTAATTGCAAGGAAAGCAGTATTAAGATGATGGGAATTTCCTTCCCATATCCGTCCAATCTCTAGTTACCTCTTCTAAATTTCATCAATTCAGCTACTGAACATGAGCATATCGTAGTTACTAAAAACATCTATCTTTACACTGGCACAGATATTATGTTTGAAAAACGTGGTTTTTAACATTTAAAAACTGCTTAGACCTTTAACCAAAATGAATTTGGAGGGACAAGAAAGCCATAAGCAATAGACAAATTGGCTTAAAGACTTGAAATGGCTCATTTTCCCAGAAGTTTCTGAAGCAAGGGCTGTAATTTCCACCATTACAGTAAGCCATTTATTCTAAAAACAGGTAGGGATCATCTATCATTTGGATGTTTTAAAACGGCCTCCCACTACGTATGCCTGATAAGTGAACTGTTACATTGCCCGGCTGCAAGAAAGTAGCTGAAACCACAGAGCCTCGTATTATATATCCCAACCCATCCCATCGAATCTGGTTTTCATTTGTTTTGGAATCTCGGTGTCCCTATGTTATAATATCGAAAGTCATTTAGGAATTATCTTATCCCTGGAATTATTGATAAAATACTGCAGAAGAAAAGTCCCTGCCCATTTATTTACTGATTTACTTGCTTAGTTACTTATTTCTTTTTGAGTATTTACCATTGATAGCGAATTAGCTCCAAGCATTCAGGATGGCAATTGCCGTCCTATTTTCACATAACAGCTCTTCCCGCAATGTCAAGAAAGTGGTCAGGACTCCTGAAAAAAATCCATTCTCAGGCAGCATGTGTTACTCCGTAACTTCACTTCAGCCCTTGACTGATGTGATAATTTGGTAAATGAAACAGAACATCTCATTTTAGAAAAGAGAGCTTGAACTGCAAGGGCTAATGCATCCTTTTCGACATGAAGGATGCAGCATTTCAGGGGACTGGCGGTGACCCCGGGGAATGTGGCTTGACTTCCGTCTCCTCTGCGAGAAATTGACAGGTGGCTCCTGAGGTGCTTGGATATGACTTTCCAACCAAAATGATCGGGAATGACAATAGTTTTTGTGCATGTAAAAAGTTCTTAAAAAAAGGAAAAACAATTATGTGCAGATGAGAGGTTCTGAAATTGGCTTACAAGAGCAAAGGGAAGGATATTTAAGCATTCGAGCAGCGTGTCTAATTGGCACAGGTTTGATAGAAGTAAATTATGTACATGGCTTCTGCTCGTCATACCCGTGACCGACAATATGCTCCACGTTATTTAGGTTTAATCAGAAGCCCCCTCCTTAAAAATCATTTGCCTCTTTTTTATCTGGATTTGTGTTCTGAGAAATCCAGAGACTTAGAGAATTATTCAGTTTAATTAAGATTTTGTTTCTCCTCGAGATAAACACACAGTTATTACATTTAGCAATTTACATAGAAACTTGAAGATGGACTTAATTGTATATGGGAAAGGGTAAATGTGTTATTTTGGGAAAGGCTCAATATATTTTTACATAAACATACTTTTGCCAAAGATATGCAGGACGAAACACATTTTTCATGGATAATTAGAGTCCAACCATTATCCCTCCTGTTTTCTTGAATCATGGAAGCTCATTATAGGAGTCAAAGAATAAGAGAGATAATTTATTATAAACTCTATTAAATATAACACTAAGGCAAGTGGATGGAATCTGAATCTTATAATTGAATCACATTATCAAGCTCCTAACATATTTTAAAAATAGGTATTCTTGTTTTCTACTTGGTATGACAATGTAAAATACAATATAAATTGATAAGGAGTCACTGATCACACACTAGTCTTACAATGATGAATCAGAGGGAAATTGCCTTTAAAGAATATGTCTGAATGGAATGCAGCAATAAAAGTCCCTTTGTACTTTAACCTGTATTCTTGTTTCAATGACTGACCAATCTCAGAAATTGAGGCATATTAGAAGGAAACTAAGAGGGATGGGCAGGAGGAAAGAGAAATAGAGGGGATAGAATATTATACATAAGTTTTTCCTATTGTTTGTAATTATTTCCAAGGTTTTCTTTTATTTTATTTTAAAGATTTTATTTATTTATTCTTAGAGAGGGAAGGGAAGGAGATAGAGAGAAAGAGAGAGAAACATCAATGTGCGGTTGCTGGGGGTTATGGCCTGCAACTCAGGCATGTACCCTGGCCGGGAATCAAACCTGCGACACTTTGGTTTGCAGCCTGCACTCAATCCACTGAGCTACGCCAGCCAGGGCTCAAATTTTTCTTGCATGAAAGGAAGTTAATCTTGAAATATAGAACAAGACAGTAAAATTGTTAGAAAATCTGATGGGCATCTGAAGTTTGCATTGATAAACACATTTATATTAGAAATATTATACTAATTCTATTTTTTTAATTTTTATTTATTTTTAGAGAGAGAAAGGAAAGGAGGGAGAACGAGAGGGCAATAAACATCAGTGTGCAAGAGATACATCCATCGGTTGCTTCTTGCACGCCCCCAGCTGAGGACCTGGCCCACAACATGAGGCATGTACCCTAACTGGGAATTGAACTGGCAACCCTTCGGTTCACAGGCCAGCACTCAATCCACTGAGCCACACCAACCAGGGCATAATTCTAGAAGTAGCTATTTATTTAACTACAACAGTTGGCTTAGTCACTAATTTCATATAGCTCCATGATTATCTGGGTTAACTTCAATGAAGTATTTTGTTTTAATATAATGAACAAAGGTATGTTCCAGTGTTACATCAGGTTTCCTTCTCTAACATTTTTCTGGCTTTTGATGTATATTGAATTTAGTAGATACATACACGATATTGATTCAACTGATTTGAAATTACAGGAAAAGGCATAAAGAGAGTTTTTCATCAATGATATACTAAAACAACTCATTTTCAAGGAAAAATAGATAACTTAGGTTCAAGCCTTTTTATAAAAAGTAAATATTAAATGCCTCTGTTTTAGTATGTTCTTTAACATTATCATTATTAGCATGGGGATCACCTAAATATGGCAATGATAACCTTCAGTGATTTTTATGATAAAAATTAGGGTTAATAAAGTACAAGGAATTTAAGTTACTATTGCTACTCATTTTAAAGATTCAAATAATTACCAGACTTTACCAGAAATTAAGCCCGATCAAGGTGTGATGGAATGGAACAGTTAACTTTTGAGAATGCACACATTTGACATTAAGGGTGGAAAGGTTGCAAACAGCACAACTCAAGTTAGTTTCACAAACACTTTGCTTGTTTTCAGGGTCACAGAGTTGATGGGAACGTATATTAGTTCTCTGTGCTCCTAACGCCCATCCACCCTCAGGCAAGATGGCATCGGCATTGTTACGATTCTTGAGATGGCCCAAAGACAGATAAAGGCTTAAGTCAGGGCATAAAGATCAGTGGATTTACGTGTTCCATAAATACTGAAAGTAGTATAAGATTTTACTATCATTAAAGGACAATTTAAAAAAAAAATGACTGTCGTAAAGATATAAGAATGAACACGAGTTAAAAGATTTCATTTAACTTAAGGATACCAAGTGGATGCTTTGGGGCTGGCCAAAAAGTCCATTTTTTTTTGTTTGTTTGTAAGATGGTTCTAGTAGTGCTTAGTTGTCTCTCACTTCATTCCAGACAATATTGTTAGATTGTGTTGTGACACCTGTCATATCAGTGTGCATTTTTAAAAAATCAAAATCGGTGAATTTTTGTGTAGCCATTTTAATATGGAAGATGGAAGAAAAGAAGGAACAGTTTAGGCATATTGTGTTTTATTATTTCAAGAGAGGTAAAAACACAACTGAAATACAAGCAAGAGGTTTTGTGCAGTGTACGGAGAAGGTGTTGTGACTGCTCGAAATTGTCAAAAGTGGTTTGCGAAGTTTCCTGCTGGAGATTTCTCACCAATGAAGCTCCATGGTCAGGTAGACCGGTTGAAGTTGACAGCAATCAAATTGAGACATGAATTGAGAACAATCAACATTAAACCACATGGGGGACAGCCCACATACTCAAAATACCCAAATCAATACAGTTATTGGTAAAAATAAAACATGTGTCTTTTATTTTACAGAAAAAAAACTAAACAGACATTTTGGCCAACCCGATATGACCAGTTCAAAGGAGAATCCAAAGAAAGTGTGTGTGTGTGTGTGTGTGTGTGTGTGTGTAATGATGAAAAGAATGTGAAAATGGAGGCAAAATTAGCTTCCTCACCACTAGGGGAGGGAAGACACTGGAACCCCTACAGGACAGGACAGGGATTGTACACCTCTAGGCAACAACCATTGACATCGCTCTAGGTTACTACAATTCCCAGACTTGTAGAAAACCCCCCAGATATCAGAACCAGACCCACTACGGGGGAATCCTCTAGGTCTAGGCAATGCATACCGTATTTTGCCGTGTTTAATGCGCATCCACATTTTTGTGCATATTATACATGGGATTGTTACACCCATTATTGCATACATAGTATGTAATCATTACACTCATGTGTAATGGGCATCCTTATTTTTCCCTCAGAAATTTGGGCAAAATAGTGCACATTGTACATGGCAAAATATGGTAGTTTTCTACTGAAGCACAATTTTTTTTCCATTGAATGGCTAGATTTGGGATCATTTAATTCATATTATAAGGAAATTATGATGTTTTAGATATAGAAACAGCACTGCTATTTTTGCTTCTTAACATCTGTATGTTTCTAATCACCTCATGAATCCAAGGCTCAGTTTCCTCATTTGTAAAATAAATGGAATAACGTCACATAATGGAGGGTTTGGGGGTGAAAGCTGTAGAGGATTAAGTAAGACGGCTTATGGAAGAGACTCTCAATAAGTATTATAAATGTGTGTCCTATAATTCTTACAATAAATATTAGAGATGGGTCAGTTGTCACAATAGAATGCTAAGTCTGTGCGTCTGCCTCACCCCTCGCGCTAACTCTTCAGTAACGTCTTAGACTTGCATCTCGGATTTCACATCCACCATAATTAGCCAACCCATTCTGTCGTCTTTGACCCTGGGTGTGCTCTAAGACCTGTGGTGTCTCACACCTGCCCCTGCCCAGGTGGCCGTCATGGCCATGGTCACCACCGACGCACACGCCCAGATCTGCTCATCGCTGTTCATATTATCAGTAATCTCATCGGATAATATGCCTTCTTCACATTGTACATGCTGAAATCATTTCCTGTTTAAATTGTCTTGAAAATGGTGTATATGTGTCACATTGAAATGCACAGTTACAGAATATTCAGAAAAGCACAAAAAAACAGATAAATAACATTTACTATATTTAATCTGTTTTATGTATAAAATAAAAAGTTTCTGTTTTCTCCCATAGGTTAAGTGAACAAGTATTTTCTTCCATAGTGATACAGTAAGTCCTCACTTAACACCATCGATAGGTTCTTGGATACTGTGACTTTAAACTGAGTGACGTATGATGAAGGCAATTTGACCCCAGGCTAATGGATAGAAACAAACATCAAGCCCTTAAAGCAGATTTCTGGTCACAAGAAAATCAACAAACTTCTAAGGGAAAACCCAGCATGCTTATGCTATTAAATGTTGACATAAATGTGAGAGCTATGCATCCATTTATTAAATACTAGTGAAAACAAGTAAGATCATTAATTTCCACCCACGATTTCAGTTCAGGGTCCCAGGTGGGCAGAGCAGGCAACTCAGGGCACCGGGAGGGACACCTTTCCCTCCCTGGACGCACTAACACACACCCGCACACACTCGGACTGGGACAATTTTGACGTGCCAGTTCACCTCAAATGGCAAGAAACAGGTGTACATGCAGCAAACCCACAAGGACGTGGGGAGAACGTGAAAACTCCACATGGGCAGTGGCCCTGGCTGAGAACCTTTGTTATGTTTTCCTTATTAACGTTGTAACAAAAAAACTTTGAACAAAACATTCCCTGAAGACCTGCTATCCATACATGATAGTCCTTTCTTCAAAGTCGCGGTTCCTAGATGCAGTGAATCACAGCGTATTAATATCATATTTGTAACAGTACTGATAAAGGGCAGCTTTCACTGCATCGTGCAAATGGGAAACCTGGTCTCAGAGAGCACTAGAACCTCTCATCCCTACACCACCCAGGGCCTTCCCTGGGCCCCAGCAACCATGTTCGCGGCGCTGGCTGGAAAAAGACCTCACTCACAGCAGCCAGTGAGCACACGGCCTTGGGGGCAGCAACGTCTTGCTCTGTGTTATGTAATTCTTAAGGATATGGCCCCTCAATTATTACCCAAAAGAAGAGCTGTCGAAATACAAACAAGCAAAATGTAACTTATTCTAGACCAATCATAAAGAGAATTAATATATTTCTCTTGGTAAATAGGAAAGGCCGTGCCACGCAAAAAAATAGTCCATGTTAAATCTTTCTATGATTATGATTTTTTGCTTTATAGGGTTTGCCCCTTATACGTAAGTTAGCTTTATCAAAAGTATTATATCAATATACCATATTTTTGGACCACAAGACACACCTAGATCTTAGAGGAGGAAAATAGGAAAAAAATTTTGAAGCAAAAAGTGTGGTAAAATAATAACATAAATAATATTTTACCAATGTAAATGTAAACAGAACTCAACAGCAGCATTAACACCCATTATTCCTCCCTAATTGGGGCAGGGGGGTGCATCTTATGGTCTGAAAAAATATAGTATCATTATCATTATATATTCTACGGGACATGAGATAATGGACATCTTACGTTAAGTCAGATTGGACAATCGAGGTAAACATTTTCAGTCTGTAGACCTCAATTTCTCTGGCTTAGAAGAGAATTCTGTTCTCTACTTGCCTTTCCCTCATCTCTTCCCTTTCCTGCTTCTGCACTTCCCTCTGTTCATATGCTGCACCCATGGCACAGGATCTGCATGCTGAGGATGGCTCTTCCTGATTTATGCTTTTTTTGCGTGTGTTTTTGCTTTACTTTTTATTTCATTGGCCTTAATATGATACTCCAGGCTACATATTTGATTCTAAAAAATGAACACATTTTACTTCAATTTGACAACTAACGTTGTGTTGCTGCCGCTGTTTATTTACGTGGAATACCATGTTTCTGTGTAGCAAACTGTCCAAAGAAATTGAGAAAGGGAAGCCAATTAGAAATCTATGGCAATAATCTGTACAAGAAATAATGATGGCGTGGCATGGATCTTGGCCTTAGCAATGGACAGGGTGAAGCAGACCAGTTCTACTTACAAATTTATGGGAGAGCAGAGAGAGCCGGCTCACAAATGGAGCATGAGGCGTGCTTGAGAGAGAGGGGGAGCTTGATAACCTGCAAAACAAGAAGCAGTCATTGATGAGCAGAGATGGAGTACACTATCATAGTAGTAGGTTTTGGTGGGAAGATGAGGAGTTCAGTGTTTGCCACATTAAATCTGAGATGACTATTAGGTGCCCACGTGGAGATGCTCAGTAGTCCTGTGGATATATACGACTCAAACTCAAGGACAATATCGACTAGGATAGAGAGTTTTAACACACAGTGTCACAGGTTTTGAGTCTATGGACCTGAGTCTGGATGAGATGAGATCACCAAGGGAGTTACTTCAGTTAAAAAAAAAAGAAGAAGAGGTTCAGGGAATCCAAAACAAATTACCTGGGTGGTATGAACTGAATGTTTGTACCCCAAAATTCATATGTTGAAATCCTAACCCCCAATGTGATGGAGCCCTTGGGAGGTGGTTAGTTACGTCATGAGAGTAGAACCCTCCTGAATGAGATTAGTGCCCTTAGGAGACAGACCCGGGAAGATCCTCACCCCTTCCCACATGTGAAGACAGAGAGAGACAGCCGTCTATGAACCTGAAAACAGGCTCTCACCAGACACTGAATCTCCCACAGTGTGGATCTGGGATCTCCCAGATTCTAGAACCATGAGAAATGAATGTTTGCTATTTAGCCACCATTGTGGCATTTGTGTTAGGGAAGCCCAATTGGACTATGACACTATTGGGTGGTTACAGGTTTAGAAGCAAGAAGGTTAGAAGAGATCTACGAAGGAGGCTGACATAGACTGGCCATTGAGAAAACCTGGGCAAACTGTGTGCCTTGAAAGTAAAATATGAGCATCATATGAGAGATGAGGGGGAAATCTCCCATTCCAAAAGCTTCTGAGAGTTCATATGGAATGAGAACTGAGAATTAGGGTTTGATATTAGTACAACCAGCTATGGGAGAATGGTGGAGTAAAAAGAGTAAGTAAAGGGGGTCAAGAGAAGGGTGGAAGACAGAAACTCCTTTTAAAAAAGAAATGTATAGCTCTAGCTGGTGTAGCTCAGTGGATTGAGTGCCAGACTGCAAAGCAAAGGGTCACTGGATTGATTCCCAGGCAGGGCACGTGATTGGGTTGTGGGCTATGTCCCCAGTTGGGTGGTGTGCATGAGACACAACTGCACATTGGTATTTCTCTCCTTTTCTTTCTCCCTCACATCCCCTCACTCCAAAAAAGTAAATAAATAAAATCATTAAAAATAATTATAAAAATAAATTTATCAAAGCAATTCATTCTTATTGATTAAAAACATATTTGCCCATGTATACGTACATGCAAAACTCTCAAATATTTGGGTATTTGAAATATATTTTTGTGGGACTTTCAGCAGAGAGATGAGGCAGTAGTGTAATAAAGAAAAGGGGTTCAGAGTGTTCATTTGCGGTGGGGGAGTTCTCAGCATATTTCTGGGCCGCTGCGTTATGCTCTGTGTGGTCAGATGAAGAGGTTTCCCAGCATGGCCCTTGGTTGGATAAAAAAGGAAGTAAACGAGCTAGTGGTTTATTTAATGTGTGTCACATTATTGGTTCGCTCAGGCCTCTTGACGAGTGCATTGAGAATGGTGGAACCCGAAAACTCTGCAGGTAGTTAAGGTGATTTCAATGCCTTCACGCATTAATTTTAATTTTGTCTCCATAATTTATTTTCAACAGTTCCTTTTCTTCCTTTCAAAATAAAAATTTTAATACCTGCCTTCCTATTTTCAAAGTTTGTGGTTCTCTCCAGAAATAAGAATGCATGATGAAAAGATCCCGGGATGATCTAAGCTAGGAATGTTAATGAGCAATGCCCCAGGAAATGGGCCAAAAGATACCTTTAAAGGGAATTTTCTTAGTATATTTTACAGTAAATAGGCATGTGTCCTTACTCACGGCATTCTAGTCCTTCTGTCTTCATGAAGTAGAGTAACAACACGGGACACTTATCTTCTCCTTAGAATTAAATGATCCAGTCACTACTAAATTATCAAATTCTATGCAAAACAGCTGAATTCACAAACTAAATGTCTTCCTTTCAAATTAAAACAAATATGTAAAGTCATGTGAAATGAGATAAATATGTAAAATCCAGCACAAAGAAACAAGAAAAATGCATCTAGTCAGCATTATGTTGGAAGCTTCCAGTAAGGGCTTTCGTTGATTAAATCCCAGATTTTAAAGGATTCCTGCTCACGGTACAAGACCCTACGCACACAAACAGATGCACCCGCGTACTGTCGGTCACTGCCCATCTCAAAGGAGCGCATTCTCTGCGAGTTCCGTGGGCCACTCATTCCACTGACGGTTTTTCTCGACAATCCGAACTGATTTTCCACATTTACTGCGACTGAAGAGGAGAGAACACCCAGGGATGAATTTTTTCAAAATCTTTCAATTAAACAAACTTCCTTTAGAGGGAGCACCCCCATTAATTATCACAGGACGGAGACCTTCCAAAGCAACAGCTAGGTTTTCCGAGGCCCTTGCCAGCTTGCTCCCCGTGCACTTTGCCTTCTCGTGTGTTCCTCTCCGACCCGCAGCGCTGTGACCCACCAGAACACCGAAGCGCCTGTAAAAAAGCGGTTATCATAATTCTATTAATTTCTGAGCTTGAGTACAGAAAGGGAAGCAAGCAACTTATTGAAACCCTGGGATCTAAAACCTATACCACGGTTCAATTTCAAAACCTCCTAAAACAATCTATCATTTTGCAAAATGACCTCTCAAGTTGAGGAAAGGAATTATTCAGCTGATGAAAAGGAAACGTCCTCACAATATTCTTTTTTTTTGTATCTCTAAAACAGGAGCTTTATTTTTGAAAATAACCAAAATACATTCATTATCACACCCGACATCAACAAGGATTCTTTTTCTTATGTGTATTGGTGTTCGGATACGGCTGTCTCCGTTTTCCCACCACGACGACACAGTCTAAAATGCACTCGCCCCGAGCAGGCGGCGACGTCTGGACACTCTCACTGCCTTTTCACGTCACAGCTCCTTACCGAAGTGCCCCCCCCGCAGGTGCCTCCCCAAGATCAGGAGGGGTAACGGGTCAGTAGTGGTCCCTGCCTGTAACCTCTGCAAACATGCCCTGCCTTCCCAATATCACTTTTGGGAAAACACGTTTTTGTTTGATTTTGTTAGCCTGAAGCTGCAGTTTCCAAGAACCTATCAAGGACATTGAGGGCTTACTGTAATTTGCTGAACAATCATAATGGTGACCTTTATCTGTGCCTTGCACTCCTGAAAAATAGAAAGGGGTGGGAAACCCACCCATCCTGTAATTCCAGGCAACTGCAGAGAAGAACCCCTTTAGTTCAGCATGGCTAATGCTCCTTTCCGCCCCCTCTCCCCCAAGACCCTGTCCCACCACAGGCCAGGCAGACACCCTCCACATTCGCACTCCCTGTTTCCTAAGTGAATAGTTGGATCATTGGTCCTCCCTCCCTCCAATCTGGGCAAATGCCTGCTAATTTGACTTGACCAGACTTTAATTAGGCTCCCCTCCCGCCCCAAAGCCCTTGCAGTTAGAGGAGCTGCCGGCCCTGCCAGGGAGCACGGCCCCGCGGAGAGGAACATCTGCTCAGCCGACTGGTCGCGCTGCCTGCCCCGCCTGCGTCCCCGATCCCGCCCCTCTGGCTGCGGGACTGGCACAGCTGCTCCGAGGGGTCTCCGAAGAGCCGCAGGTCCCCTCTCGCTGGCTGGCGCGGCCTCTGCTCCGGAAACCTCCCCTAGGCAAGGGCAGCGTGGTTTTTATTTGACGGCACATTTCTGTTGTGATGTGACGTGCTGGGCTTCATCGACGATGTACAATTATGTCTGGAAAGAAGTTAAATAATTAGAAGTGATCTAATTTTCGAAAATAAAACAGTGGGAAATGATTTCAGTTTTGGAATTAGGATTAGTTCTGTCATCTGCTAGCTCTTTACATTGTGACAATTTGTATAAAATCTGATATACATTTTTCAAAATTTTAAATGAATGTGTTACTTGTATTACAAAAGTACTCGAGGTATACACGGCATCAGTATGCATTCACATGCACCTTGATCTCCCTGTATATCTGGAAACAGAAAATACAATCACATCTCTGAATAGTCCAGCCTTACACCTCTCCTCTGTTGTTGCTTGTAATTCTCTAAGAGAGACTTTGGGGGGTGGGGATGTAGCCATGATAATTTTAGAGCACAAGATAAGAGGAGCAATACTAGAAAGACCTTGCATGAAATAATTAGCCCCTGGAAATGGAACATTTTGTTTTCCCTTTCCCTGCACGTAAGTTCCACTGAAATGAGAGGCTGAGAATTAGACCTATGATGCTTTGACTTGTTTGAGTCATCAGGATGCTACTATTCTTCCAAACAACTTTCTGTGTAATTTTGTTTTGAAGTTTCTTTTACCCCATGCTTTCTATTTCTGCTTCTTTACTATGTATTTTATAGCTGTTAATAAGTACATGTAGGCTAGTTATAAATTATTTCATTCCTAAAGAAAATTGTCATACCTTTCACCCTATCAATACCTTGAGACTGTCTCATCAGTGGGGCAATAAAGAAATGATCACCTAAAGTAATTAAGCAGCCCTGGCCTGGTGGCTCAGTTGATTGAAGCATCATCCTGTACACTGGAGAGTCACAGGTTCGATTCCTGGTCAGGGCACATACCTAGATTGTGGTTTCGGTCCCTGGTCAGGACACGAATGGGAGGCAACCGATGGACATTTCTATCTAACGTGATGTTTCTCTCTCACTCTCTCTCTTCTTCTCTCTCTAAAATCAATAAAAACATATCCTCAGGTGAGGATTAACAAAAAAAAGAAAAGAAAATATTGCCAGCTATCTCTGAACATTCCTCATTGGTATCAGAGACATCACTTGTGGAGGACCCGCTGGGCAGGCAGGGTCAGAGTACTATGGGCATCGGTGGAGGTAGCTTAGGTGGCCCGACCAGAGGCAAAGCCAACCGAGTCTGCGTTTACAAGAAGTGACTATTGCCCTCCAAGATACCAGGACCTTCTTCAACATATATAAAGAAATATCTGGGGAACCACTTTGTATAAAGTATATGGTTGTCCAACCATTATGCTGTATACCTGAAGCTAAAACAAAATGATACCGAATGTAAACTGTAATGGAAAAATAATAAAACAAATTACTGATGTGATAGGTACTTATATTGAGAGTGGGAATACTTTTGGAGGATCCAGGATTAAAATGTCCCCCAACGTATGAAAAATGCCAACCTTTCTTATTTAATAATACATGTTATTGATATAAATTTGCAACCGCAACTTAAATGTTTTTCCATTTCTTTCCATCAAGAACTCACTTCAGAAAATATTCCAGAACACATTGTTTATTTCCATCTCTCTTACTTTGTTTTTATAAATAAAGACTCGTGTCCATTATTCTTTAGGGTTGACACTCAATACCACAGTGTTGGATTTAAACAAAAAGTATTGAGTTAACAGAGAAACACGACAGAAAAAAGCCTCCCTAGGTCGGAGAGAGACGAGTACACATTTCCGAGTTACTCTTAACACAAGACAGTTTTAAAACACGCAGAAGTTAAGAATGAATAAAGTATGGTCTGGGAGGTACAATAATTTTTGGAAAGTGCAGCCAAGTATGTCTCTCTCTATAATAGCTATTGAATTTACAAACACAATTAAGGAGAACTACTGGGCTTATGTATCAACTGGACTTGACGTCTTTACTGAGAACTCCCATTAGTGTCAAAAGCAAGAAATAAGAGCGAGTTCTACTTACACTGTTAGAGTTTACAGTGTGAGGGGTGGCTCTGAAATGTCTGTGGGATGTGTCCGCGTGGCAGTTTGTAAACAATTACTGTGCATACAGCATGTCTGCACTGTTCCTTCTCTCGCGTAGTCACCCATTCGCGAGAAAATACCGCACCAAAGGGAAAAAAGATAAATGAAACACGGTTAGAAAAAAATGTAATTAACATTTATTTTATTCCCTTAGATGGCCCCATTTTATGTTTTATACCCCAAGGGTAAGTTAAGTGAGTTCCTTTTTTTTATGATTTTCTTTATTTTAGAGAGGCAGGAAGGGAGGAAGAGAGGGAGAGAAAATTGATGTGTGAGAGATGCATTTCCGGGCGCCTCTTACATGCCTCTGCTGGGGACCTGGCCTGCAACCCAGGCATGTGCTCCGACTGGGACTCGAACCAGCAACCTTTTCATTGTTCAATCCACTGAGCCATGCTAGCCAGGGTTTTTTTTTTAATTTTTTTTCTTTCTTTCCTCTTTCTTCCTTCCTTTCTTCCTTTCTTTCTTTCTTTCTTTCTTTCTTTCTTTCTTTCTTTCTTTCTTTCTTTCTTTCTTTCTTTCTTTTGTTGTTAACTTGTAAGTAAATCTGCAAAGGAATTTTATATTCCAATACTTGAATATATAAAATAGAGCTGAGAGACAGGGAGAGACTAGGAAATGAATAACAACATCATAAAGTGTAAATATTTAAAGCTAACTAAAGAAATGAATAATCAGAAAAATAGAAAAGAAATCAATGATATATGTACCGAGAGAATGCCCTTGGTTTTCCTTTCACAAGTATATCCAATAATTCAAAGTAGGAACTGAGATGTCAGGTAACTTCCCTACATAGCTGACTTAAATTTAAGGGAATCTAAACTAATATTTTTTATTATATTCTGTTAAAAGTATTCTTTTTTTCTCATAAAAAAGAATCAGTCAGTAGTGCCTTGAGGATGCTTCAATTCTTCTCTTAAGATATTCTTGTTATCAATTCAGTTAGCATTACTAAAAAGTGGAAAAACTAAGAAAAAAATTAGCTTTTTGCTCTAAGACTGCTTTTTAAAAAAAAAAAAGATTTTATTTATTTATTTCTTAGAGAGGGAAGTGAGGGGGAGAGAGAGAGAGAGAGAAACATCAATGTGCAGTTGCTGGGGGCCGTGGCCTGCAACCCAGGCATGTGGCCTGACTGGGAATCGAACCTGCGACACTTTGGTTCCCAGCCCGAGCTCAATCGACTGAGCTACGCCAGCCAGAGCTTAAGACTGCTTTTCTAATTTTGCAAAATTTCCTTTGGAAAAGTTTGTCCTCTTGAAAGAGTTTGGTTTTTACTATATTTTTCACCTTTTATAATGTTTACCTTAGATTAACTTGTTGTGTAAATTCAATACCACTTTATGACTAGGTTAAAAACAATACTGATATTGAAGAGTCTTAAATGGGGTAAACCTCATTGTCCTACGGTAAGAAGATAAAATGGCATAATATTTCAATGCACATGTAGCCCCTTAAAATAAATGTTTTGAAGAAAATATTTTCTCCAATCTCTTTTTCAAAGATGAGGCAATGATATGTTTCCTGCAAATTGCCTCAGTTATGGAGTTGACAGGTTTATAAATCTAAGTGATGATGAATATACAGTATTTATATACATTTATATGCATTTGCATACCTCTGTCTCTTCCTTTTAATTTTTCTAAAATATGTATGGTCCCACACACAAAATAAAATGTGTATACTAGGCTCAGTTCACTGAAGTATTAAAAACCAACTTAGCACTGTGGGCCACTGGTTAGCTGATGGAAAAAAGCCAGAAATGGGAATTCTATTGCAAGGTAGGACAGCAGTACTTGCCTGGGAAGCCTGTCAGTGTTTGCTGAGTCTGCCAAGTTTAACGATGAAATTCCGTGGGGTAGGAGTCCCAAACCCTAAAATAGCATTGAGATCTTTTCCTCTCTGAATGCACTGGTATTTATGCTCTATCAAAACCACATTTTAGTGTGCAGCCTGAGGATGGATCTCTCCTTAAAGCACATCTGTGGTACTGATTTGGGGTCGTGCTCCTGTCTCAGTCAGTTCTGGCTGCTGTAACAAAAATACCTTAGACTGAGGGGCTCAGCAACAAGCATCTATTTCTCACGGTTCTGGGCCGTGGGCCAGGACACCTGGTGTAGGCGGGAGCCTACTTCCTACTTTGCATATGGTGCCTGCACGTGTGTCCTCCTGTCATGGAAAGTAGAGAGAGGAAGCGAGCCTTCTCCTGTCTCTTTTTATAAGGGCTCTGATCCTGCTCATGAGGACTCAACCTTATGACCTAATAGCTGGGTTGGCCAAAAAGTTTGATTAATTTTTTTCTGTTTGATGGGTCTAGGTGTGTGCTTCCTTGTCTTTAACTTCATCTGAAACAGTTTTGTTGGATTGTATTGTGACAGCTGTCGTGTCAGCGTGCACTTTAAAACACTTATCGAAACTGGTGGATTTTTGTGCAGCCATTTTAATATTGAAGATGAAAGAAAATATGCAACATTTTCAGTGTGTTATGCTTTATTATTTCAAGAAAGGTCAAAACTCAATTGAAACACACAAAAAAAGTTTTGTGCAGTGTGTGGAGAAGGTGCAGTGACTGATCAAATGTGTCAAAAGTCATTTGAGAAGTTTCTTGGTACTATTGACACTTTGTCCAAATAATTCTTTGCTGTGGGGCTGTCTCATGCATTGGAAGATGTTTAGCTGCACCCCTGGCCTCTGCCTACTGGAAGCCAATAGTGGGAGATTGCAGACACAATGAAAATGTCCGCATTAATAAACTTATTGGCAAAAATGAGAAAAACACGTCTTTCATTTTATGGGAAACACTAAACAGACTTTTTGGTCAACCCAATACCTTCCAAAGGTTCCACTTCCAAACACCATCACAGTGGAGATTAGGACTTCAACATATGGGTTTGGGGGAGACAATAACATTCAGTCCATAACAGCCTCTTATAAACATTTATAATAGTTTTCAAATCATTAGGTGATGTCAACCTATGTTTCCATCCCCCACGCAAAAAATATTCAAGACAATGAGCATGTTTAGTCCTTAACATCCTGAAACACCGATATCATAAATGCTGTCCTTCAACTATGTATACTTGATGACAACATCAGCCACTGGGAATATTAAGGCTTTTAGTCTAATGGGAATAAAAGGAAAAGATAGGATCCATTGGGTCTTTATTCCAACAGTACACACCTGATTCTGTACAATTAACACAATTAGTTCTCCAACAAGTCTATAAAATTGGTATTATCTAATGTACATAGAAAAACAGTTTGTATCAAAATTGTAAAGTACTTTGAAAAAACTTGAAACAATAAATAGGAAAGTAGTGATGCAATCAAAATGTTTGTTCTAAAAATCCATTTTCCCCTCAAACTCAAAGACATATAGAAAGTTTAGCAACAGGTAGAATGTTTCTATCCCCCCACCTTGAGGTGTTACACAGATCACAGCCAAACTTGTGCCCCCAATGGTGTTCAAAGACTTGCTCCTTCCAAATGGCATGTACTCAGCAATGAACTGAGGCTAATGTGCTTTCGATAAAGAGGTGACAAGTACAAAGCATTGTATTAGTTTAAGAAAATATCCTTTAATCATTGACAAAGTAAGACTTCCCTCTTAACTCATATCCCTTTCCCCCTTTAGCTATATAAACATCTACTTATTTAAGTAAGGATGACCTAGGGTTGGTTATTTCCTGGCTAGAAAATAAATAATAATAAAATAAAAGATAACACCATCATTAACTGCTGGGAAAACCTTGTCCAGAGGTCATGGAAACTGTTATAAAACATAAATATACAAATGAAGAAAATGTCACTATTATACTTTTATAGGCTTCAAGGATTTTTTAGCCAGCAGAAGGGACATGATAAGTTTTTTTTTTTTAAATAAAGTTGAATAAAGTACAGTATTGAACAATGACCATTCTACTAACAGTGTTTTAATAATACTGTGTTAGCTTGGTATCTTTCTCAGAATTTATTACTGCCAGGAAAATTTTTTTTAAAACATTTCATTCTGCTTTAAATATTATTTCAGTTGAAGAGACATTGTTTATCATACTTTTCTCTTGCAAAAGACAAAGCTTATTTTAAGAAGTTGATAATTTAAACAAAGTCAACAATACTTTCCCTACGAGATTAACATTTGATATTCGGGCATGCCATTTTTATGAGAAATAAATCATTGATGAGAATGTATGTATTTGTGGATAAATGTGGTCAGGTGTTACGTCTGATATCTGCAAACCTGAGCAATAACCCTAAAGTTGATTTTAGTAACCAGGATTCTAATTTCTAATTGGATGCTTTTCATCTCCATGCCAAACTAAAAATTCCAGGTAATAATATAGGCCAAATACGTATAGCAATGGGACATGTCATGTCATACCTGCATGGAAAAGTGTAGGGAAGAAGCTGGCAATGTTGTCTGACAACAGATGGCTGGTGACAGGCATAGTGGGGGAGAGAAGGGACAAAGTCAGCATTTACTGCATGCTCGCCGTCTGCTACAGATTACGAGGCACTTTCCATTTTATATCCCCAGATATTTTCACCGATAAGTTAAAGTTGTTTAAAAGAGAACAAGCAATAAAACAGATGTGTGAACAAAAGAAAATGGCAGAGTGAGACCATACTGGGTGAAAATAGAAAGTTGGTAAGGGAGAGTCACATCAAACGCTGAACATTGTTCCTACTACGCGAAGCTTCAAATAAGGACAAAATGACTACAAGGTGAGCTGCAATGTTGTCATTATCCTTACGGCGAAAAATCACCACTCCCACGGGAAATCATACCTTTTATTCGATCTCAGGCATAAAATATTTTCCTCTACATCAGGTTAAGCAACACTCCAAAGGTTAAATGGTGTAGAGAATGATAGGACCTCGTATACTGAGTGGTCACAGAGTGGAGGCTGAGAGCAAACCTTAGGTTCATAAAGTGAAAACAAATGAATTGGTTCACACAGGTAATAGTGTTCCAGGAGGCACAGCTTAAGGCCTGCCAGTAACAGGAAGAGCCTGGCAGTAGTATTTATGTATGCATTCAGTTATTCATTTCTTCGACATCTATTACTTGGCAAATAGTACGAAATGCAGTCAAGATACAATCCTAAACACAAAAGACAGAATCAGTTGCTTTCTTCACTGACCTCCTAAATGGGTGGTAGCAATGAGGGGATTTAAATTCATGAAATCCAACCCACTCTTCTCGAAGAGAGGATGAGGCAGAAGTAGCCTCAGCTTTCAGGGCCCCCTCCAAGGGAGTGGGGCTCAGTTACGATGATGGTCCCTCACGAGTGTGGAAGTAATAGGAGGGGAGAATGAGAGACAAGCTAGGTTGAAGAGACCCAGGAATCGCATAGAAGACAGGGTATCCAGCACAGATACAAGGCAGAGAACTTTCTGATAGAGCTTTATGCATTTTTTTTATGTTTAGGGAGTCCTGGCCTTCGTTACCCCAGAAGATTCATAATCTTATCATTGATAGGGTTGCTGTCATTCTCAACATCTGTGTGATTAGATGATCAAGCAGGTTATGCTACAAGCTCTTTTTCCCTCCTTTAGTCGTATTCCCGACAAGCACATCCTTCTGTAATATTTCAGAAAGTCTGGATTCTAGCAAATATAAGGTGTCGAATGAAGAGGAGTCTTTAAGCAATTACTGCTGGTTTCAGATACACCCAAGGCTGTTGGCTCCAGCTTGAATTTGGGACCTTAGGCTCAAGACAACATGGAAATATTCCTGTTATTCTGGAGAAGACATACATCATGTTTGAATTCTCCAAATTCCTTGGTAATCGTTATCTCAGGCTTTTTGGTCTGCATGAGCATGGGCTGTGGGGTGCCGCTCTCAGGAAAATGTGGATATAACTGTATAATTTAAATTCTTTCCATCCCCGACACAGAAACTGTTTTCATATCTGCAGAGAACTGCTAACCTATACATCAGGAGTTTTCTTGAAAGGTTACTTTGCGTTGGCCAAAAAATCCATAAGTTTTGTGTTTTTTTTTTCTGTAAAATAAAAGACACATTTTTCATTTTCACCAATAACTTTATTGATTTGGGTATTTTGAGTATGTCCACTATCACCTCTGTGGTTTAAAATTGAATGTTCTCAATTATTGTCTCAATTTGATCGCTATCACCTTTAACTGGTTTACCCGACTGTGGAGCACTGTCCGGTGAGAAATCTCCAGCACATAACTTCGCAAACCACTTTTGACATGTTCGATCAGTCAAAGCACCTTCTCCATACCCTGCACATTTTTTTGTGTGTTTCAGCTGTGTTTTTACCTTTCTTGAAATGATAAAGCATAATATCCTGAAAATGTGGTTTATCTTCTTCCATCTTCAATTAAAGTGGCTACACAAAAATTCACCAATTTTGATGTTTTTTGAGTCATCTTATGGAAAACAAACAAGCATTTGGCTGATCCAAAATTTTAGACATCGAATTACTACCCTTTTGTCCTAAACATCTACTCCAAACACACACATGCACAAGGCTGAAGGCAGTATATGTTTGTGCTTATATAAACCCAGCTACGGTTATGCTAGAAGTTTCAGTGACGCGGCCTGAGGTGCTCAGTTGTCGATGTACAGAAGCATGAACATCCGCCTTCCACGCATCTATTCTTTGCTGCCCGTGGGTACCACTGAGCCACTAAGCCAATCGCAAGTCAGACAGCCCCTGAGAATAGGCATGCTTTGAGGGGAGGGAAGCTCACCCTGTGAGTGGCAGTCGGGGGAGGTTATATTGTCAGGGAAGGTGGTTTCATTCTAAGGGAGAGGAACTGGATCAGTGTCAAACCACATCTTTCACTGCTTCTTAATTTACATTCTGGGAATATTCTTATTTATAGCAGTTCTGTTTGTTTACAAAAATATAAGACTTTAGCCTGAGGCTTAATATAAGGAGGGATTGACTAGTAGCAGTATCCTGATGAATAAGTTAAAAAATGCATTTATTATTCCCATCTACATGGTGTTAACCATGAGATGTTCCTGGGTGCGTCTCATTATCCCAGGGATTAGAAAACAATAAATGCAACTATCCTTCTTAAAAAGGAATTCCAGAAAACTATGGAGACAAGTGAAATAAATAGATGAACAGATACCTAATTGAACAGGTAGACAGATAACAGAAGTAGATGATATAGGCATGTAGATAGAATAAGGATGAGAAATTGTTAACAAATATTTTGCATCTTTTAAACTTCAACTTGTTTTTAGAGGTATATATTGAATTAAGAGTATCAACTTTTGAATAAAACTGTACACATATTTTAATAAAAACTAATTAAGTCAGGAAATATAAATTATGATGGGCTTAAGAAAATAAACATTTTTCTTTGTTTTCGTTTTTTAGCTGCAGTTAACAGAGGTGCTGGAAACCAAGAAGGGTGATTGAAAGTAGGAGAAGTTGATGAGGTCAGGACTCAGAGGGAGTTTCTATTTTTCTTTCTTTGACATTTATACCATAACAAGTCCCAAAAATGCATACACATTTTAAATGTGATCTATCAAATAATAGAGAGTTAATCTCTTTTATCTTAGCATCTACTGTCCTCCTTTGCTTTCTCTGGGCTTTATTCAGAGGGAAAATAAGGTTTATTCATTCTTACTGATAATAAAGTAACCAAATTTTGGAAAAGCTATTTTTCTTATATTCATTGGAAATGTGATCTTATTTGAGGTTGAATGCATTTACATTTATTGTGCCTGTAGAGAATCTGATTGAAAAGATTAGGAAGTGCTTATGCATCATGCATTATGAATATGCACTAAAAACAACATTTCCAGGAGATAATTTAATTCACCTTGGTAGTGACATACGGCAATGAAGCTCATGCAATTTGACCACATATTATATGAATTGGAGATAAATAAAATAATAAGATAACAAAAAAGATAAAATTCTCCCCTTAGCAAGAAAAATTATGCCACATTTTAATCTTTTTCCCCATAAATATACATTGTTCTAAATCAGAAAACATGTTTCTTTTCATGGCTAATACCATAATTGTTCAGTAATTATGAATCAACTGTCAAGTAAATCACTATTGCTAAAAATTATGCTTGATCCTTTAGGGTGGGGATACCAAAATACTCATCTGATTAGCTCCCTTTATTTAACTTAGCAAAGCATTTTCTGGAGAGTTCAGTGAGTATCACGCAAGAGCAATAAAACCACGTATACAGAAAGTGCTTTGCCTAGATGCAGTTCAGCGAACATGGTATATGCGATCTCCCTGAAGAATCGATTTTAAGGTCTTGTTATATTTAAACACCTGTATGAAATGATCTCGGTTGCCGTTACTGCGGGCTCATTTGCATTTTAATATGGACAGTACCATTTTGGATGCCACTGGGTCCTGTTTAGAGAAGTTCAAGGACATTCCTCAGAGCCTTCTGATGCATTACAGGTTAAGTTGGTAGTAAATGTTACTGTATATAAAATGTAGGCACTGGAGTTTACTTCTTAAAATGTAAGTGTAAGGAAACCTGTGGCTCTTACTGCCTTATCCTATTATGTGCATCTCTGGGTATAAGGTGACAGAGTATGAGGATGAATACAGATTGATGTGAGTTGTCTGCAACTCCATAGATGAAAAGACAGTCTGTTTAGTAAACATCAGTATTCTTTTGCTTTGCTCATTTAAGGGCACTTTATGATTAAAAAAACCTTAACAAAACAAAGAAATAACAATAAATTACAAATGTAGATATTCCCTTGAACAATCTCTGTCTTGAACACCAGCCAATGGGAATGAGTTTGTTATGTTGATAAATACTTTCTATTGGACACTTTGTGGAATTTATCAGAATGTAGCACGCAATTCACATTTTCCCTTTTAAAATTTTACCTGTCATGCTATACTTGTAAAAGCCAACAATGAAGTATTTAAATATTGTTCAATATACATAAACAAAAAGGATTTTACAGTCAACAAATTAGAATGGATATGTGAAAAGAATAAGATCAGACATAAAGCAAAAAATAGATGTTATAAAAATTAAAACACATTTAAATAGTTGATACTTTATCAGAATCAACTATAAAGAACATACTTTTCTTTTTTTTAAAGATTTTATTTATTTATTTTTAGAGAGGGAAGGGAGGGAGAAAGAGAGAGAGAGAGAAACATCAATGTGCGGTTGCTGGGGCTCATGGCCTGCAACCCAGGCATGTACCCTGACTGGGAATCGAACTTGTGACAATTTGATTCACAGCCCATGCTCAATCCACTGAGCTACACCAGCCAGGGCAGAACATACTTTTCTTAACATATTTTATATGGGCAACATGAAATATTCTGAATCACATCTGCGTCAAAAGCTGGATTATACGCTGGAAGGCTGAGATGCTAAAACAAAAACCCACTGAATCATAAGGAATGTGTATTCTAAAAACATTAACAGAGGAACTAATAAATGTATTTGTACTGCAGACACCATGGTAATTGGTGAAAATCCAAACTAATTAAAAGTGAATTGTAATAAATGTGTGCCTTTTGTGGCCACTCGAAATTATTTTATATTAAATATATGCCTTATGTTTTGTTGTGTATTAATCAAATCTGGCATATATTTGCAAAGACACAATCCTACAATTAACTCCTACTCTCCACATCTGAAATATTGCAAAAATTAGCTTGAAATTATGATAATGCCAAAGTAATCTTGAATGATTGCTGCACATTTTTTTAGTAAATGAATTACAAAAAATGCACAGTAGGATTTCTTTTCCATTATTAATTCTCATGTATGCATATGATTTAATAATGTATGCATACCACTTTGCTGTTGTTTGCAATAAAATGTTATCAGTCGTCCCAGAAATGATGAGGTATGGCACTGGTCCTCTGTTTATTCTTTCAGTTAGAGTGTGACATTGTATTCTGTCTTCTGTGATCATCAATATGCTAATCCAACAGTTATTTTAACAAAACTCTTGATGACTGGTACATTTTCTGTAAAAGACATTTCTAATAGACAAGCAACAATAATCCCCAAATTAGCATGAATGGAGCACTATTTTGAAGCTGTCAGATGCATTGGTAGTATTTGTGAGTATATTTTTTACCCATTTTTGTAAGTCTTCAGTGTTAAAATTGTCCAACTTGAGTCTTAAAAATAAAAGTGACATTTATCATAAAACACAGGAGGGATTCATTAAACACTATGAAAATATTATCACTCCATTCATTCCATTCAGGTTCTGTGCTTATCAAGTCAATAGCATTTTGGTAAGATAATCTTTGAGAAGGAAATTGTGTCTTTGTCTGATTTTAAACAATACCCAAAATTTTTCCTTTATAAATGGAAATGAATTTATAGCTAGCAATTTATGCATAAAACAGGCAGGTGAAAAGCATTGTTTTTCCACACGTGAGGTCTATTTAGAAGATAATTTATGCTAACTCTATTTGTCATTTTTATTTTTAAAGATTGTATTTATTTATTTTTAGAGAGAGGGGATGGGAGGGAGAAAGAGGGAGAGAAAGATCAATGTGTGGTTGCCTCTCACGTACCCACTACTGGGGACTTGGCCTGCAACCCAGGCATGTGACCTGACTGGGAATTGAACCAGCGACCTTTTGGTTCACAGGTCAGTGCTCAATTCACTGAGCCACAGTAGACGGGGTTCATGCTAAATATATTTGTAATTAAATAGCATACCAAATGCAAAAGTTGTGAGAAGATACTTTAACACATTAAATAAAAATGAGCATGGATAAAATTATAAAGAAAAGACATGCTATGTTCTCTATATATCAATTTATTTTACTATTAAATTCTTATTTTAATTACTCCACTAGCCTCTTGGTCCAAGTAGCTTTTAACTTGAATTTCTCCAGTAGTTACCTGGATGGTCATTCTAATTCTATAGCTAACCGTCTATCCTGAACATAATATCTTAGATGCTATTTTCAAACTAAATTAGATTATGCCAATCATTTGTTTGAAACCTTGCAAATATATGCTTTCAAGGTTAAAGCAAAAATCCTGATAATTGCTCACAAATATCCTCAAATCTGGACACCTGTAGTTAATTCCTTTACTTTTCTGTAGCTAATTACGGAAGACTCCATATAGAACCTCAAACACTTTTACTTTTACGTTGCGGGGTCTTTGAGTTTGTGTTGTTTGTTCTTTCATTAGTGCATATTATATGCTGACACACTACAAAATTGAACTTCATACAGCTCTTGAAATGTTCTCTGAAAGCAGGGATCTTTATCAATTTGTTCATCGATATATTTCAAGCACCCTCTTACTGCGTGCTATATACTAGGTCAACACTCATTTGCTGCAATATTGAATAAAAAGTAATAGACATGCAAAAAGAAAGAAAGGAAAACCAGTAAGAAGAAAAAAATAATGGAAAAGAAAGATGGGACATGTTAGCATTCATATACTTTGATGTATAAAATTTTATTCCCAGAGACAATGAAATAAGGAACAAACTGATAATAACAAGAGGAGAGGGGAGGGATAATGGGGGAAGATACGGGAAGGGCCATCAGGGAACATGTATAAAGGACACATGGGCAAAGCCAAAGGGGGTAGGTTCCAGGGTGGGAGGTGGGGATGGGTGGGGCAGGGGGTGTGGTGGGATGAAAATGGAGACAGCTGTACTTGAACAACAACAACAACAAAAATAATTGTACCATAAACAAATACATATATATTTAAAAAGGAGACCTTCCAGATAAGGGGAAAAGTATGAATAACCTTGAACAGGAAATCAGTGTCAGGGTTCTGGTGCAAACCGATGAGAACGTTTCAGCAATGCTACTGCACAGAGAATTGTTGAAGGAGATAGGACTTAAAAAGATGCACCAGGTCAGGTTGTGGGCAGTTTTAAAGTGACTTGAGCTTTAGTGATATGCAAAGGCAGATGGCCCTTGCATATCACCAAGGCAAAGTACCTCTTAGAGTGGACAGCCTCATAGTTACACAGACATGAAGGTAGATGAAGGAAGGCATGTGTCTGCAGCTGAAGGCACAGAAGTAGATTATAGCTGTAATGCACAAGAGAATACAAATCAGTCCATCTATTGTAGAAATTCCAATATTTGGCATGAAACATCAAAACATAACTATTTATGTACCCGTTTGTCCAATTTGCTAAATTCATATGTTTTTGTAAAGTATCCCTGCCATATGTAAGCAAGGTATTACCAGTGATGGAAATCCTAAGGCAATGATAACTAAATATAAATAAAATGAATGCATGTCTAAATTCCAGGGATCACACACACACACACACACACACACACGCCTGTGTATGTGTGTTACACTTGACCAGTTGCTCTACTGTATCTTAAAATGATTTTCAGTGGCTCATTCTCTGATGCTTTAAAAGAAATTCCCTTTATACCACTTTGTACTTGATAATATGGTAAACTATCTGGCGCTAGATCATATATTCTATATGGGATTCTCAAATTGTTTCTTATTCCTATGTGATTATTAACTGAATGTAATTTAGCTCACTAAAGTACAAATGCCTTGAGTACAGAGACCAATTATTTCCTAAAAGTACCTGAAATAATGCTGACTGAACAACAAGTAGTAAATAATGCTTATTGATGCAGACATTACAGAAGTAACAGTGAAAAGCAGAAAGTGTAAGGAAATATGGGCTTTTCTCCTTCATTGGGATACCATAAATACTCTAATCTCACAAGTATAAGGTACGGTTTATGAATTCTGATACTTTGTCTGGATGTTGATAAAATATACATTTTCATCATGAATAGTTTATAAACTTACTTTCCATCTTCTGTTATCTTTCTATTTTACGTTACCACCTTTTCTAAGTGAAATTTAAACAAAGTAAATGAAATAAATAAGGAACTGAAATGCGAGGCCAAAGGGTGGTATTTTGGGTGGAAGGTCATGACCTTGTCCGCCCAGAACACAGTGGGTTTTCTGATGACTCCACAATACCGTGGCTTAGGGGAATACACTTGACCTCTTAGCCTATTGTTTTGGACCGAAATTATATCCAATCCATCAATTCTAAAGTCAAAACCATAAATTCCTGGCAGCAGACAAATGCCTCTTTCAGGGGAAAATCATTTGCTTTTTCCAATATCAGTTCCTCTCTAACTCTAAATATTCAGGTGACATTTCCAGAAACAATACAAATGAGTGTTTAATGAGCATGGCAACTGCTCACTGAATCCACTGGAACTCTGAGTATGCTGCAAGAGGAAAACAGGTCTGTTCGTTTCAAATGCCAACATACTGACCCATTCATTCAAAACTACTTCAGCCTTGAAAGCTAATAAGCATTTTCAGTGCTGCCATCGTCTGAGGGGCACTCGAAACGGCGCAAAAATAACACCTTCCTCGAAGTCCAGGATGGGTGAACTGCTTCTCAGTGACATTTCCCCACAGTTTTATGAAGCTCCTGCATTTTTTATTGGTCAGAGGAGACTGTGGCGATGAGATGTGCCTTTGCTTTCCATTTCTGATAGTCTCATCTTTAATGTGTTATATCCAAGTTGCCTAACAACCTACTTACCTATTCAACCTTCACAAGAAGGCGTCTCTAACACCCCGGCTCCCTGCGACTCTCCATTCTCTCACATCTCAAGCAGACTAATTTTAACTTCCAACTTTTAGGGCTTCTGTGCTGTCTGCCCCTTCCTCCTCATCCTTCCCTCTACCCATGGCTCACAGGAGCTCCTGCTTCCCTTCCAGCCTGAAAGTCATTGCGTATCTGCCACCCAAACAAAGCTTCCTTCTGTCATCACACTCTCTCATTGGCACCAGCTCCTTATTCCTACCAATTTTCCTGAACATAATTAGGCATAACTTTTTAGTGCCGCCTTTAATGGGTATTTTCCTTTCTGGATTCTAAGTCTCAGGCTGACAAGAACACTTACGCTCTTTTTCCTTCTGTTATCTGTGTTTAGCACGACACACAACAGCAGCACAGGGTTCTGAGTTGCAGGAGTAAATGAATGGAACTCTGTTGTTCCCTATATATTTGCTCAGAATTGGATATGGGAGGAAAATCTAATGTGTTGTATTTTTAAACAGAAAACAAGGTATTTTGCTATAATTGAGAATACTCAATGAACACGTATCCATTTATAATTAAGTCCAACTTTATGTGTCATATAGAGAATTATCAGATAGGAGATAGAGACAAGGTATCAGCCATTCATGTGTATGTGATAAAAGTATTCCCTAATGCACAAGTAAAAAAATAAAAGTTGCCTTCCTGCTAAAGGCTGAAGGGTGGCGGAACATGCCACCTCAAAATGATGCTTCTTTGGCGTATTGATGATTTTGAGCTGAAGGTATTTGGTAAATAATAAAAGCAGAGAAAGGCTTTCTCTGAACAACCCTTCTCTGCCTAAAGACAGATCCTCCAAAGGGAACTCAATTCTCACAAATCCCCTCCCACAGTTTCATCAACCAGAGATATCGCTCATCACCACAGAGGGCGCTCAAGTCAGCACCACACCCAGGCAAACTGCCACAAGTGATTGTTAAATAAATTAAACGAGGAGGCTGCGGTGGTGTAAGGAAGAGAAACAAACACCTAAGCCTACAAATACCTTGTGCTTCGGAAATCAATATTCTAAGAACAACCAATCACAAACAGTCGACTAGGCTTGGAACTACAGACGATAATTTTCTTTCTTTGCTCCCACACTTTCTGCATCAGCCCCCTGGCTCGGGTGCGGGGCGTGTGCCTAACTATGTGCTGCCTCGGTCAAATAGGTTTTCAATCCAATAAACTCTTTAATTTTTAGTATGTCTCAGTTTATCTTTTAATGCTACCATACCTCTGATCCATGCTTCTAAGGGCCAAGTCATCTCAAATCATTTCACTCTCCCTGAAGAGGCCTACATACCATCTCTCCTGTCCCACTGTTCTTAACCCCCTCAGGGAGTTACTATTTTTTTTCCTGGGTGTTTCCCGTGTATAGATGAAATGTGCACGCTAATAAACTTCTATTCATGGTTCTCCTGTCCATCGAAATTGCATTACAGTTGTCTAAGCTAAGAACTGAGAAAGGCTGAGAAGGAATTATGTTTCTTCCCCTACACAACTTACATTTCAGTTACTTTTCATGACTCTCTAACAGAAACTGCCATGCCTATTCTGCAAGCATTATGCTGGTATCACTGCATTCCTCTCTGTACATAAGCACAAACACACATGTTTTTTGACATAGGGACAGTCTATCCTAACTTACCGAAATCATTCTGGGGAAAATGCTCCTAATTTTCTTCAGTGGGGGTGATGCACAGACTTCTAAAATCATTAGGAACGTTTCGAAATTCTATGTCTGTTTCTCTTCATTCAAGTTTGTCTCTGAGTTTTTGAAAGAATCGGGCTTATGCTAATGATCTGCAATTTAAAATTAGGTGTGAGAGATGTAATGCGGCGCCAGAAAAAATTGTTATCTTAGCTTTCATGAGCGCTAGCGACAGCTCCAGCAATACCACCGCCAAAAAGCCAAAACCACGGCAGATGTGTGAGTTGGCAATGTTCTTTCAAACTTGGCCTCATTTTTTATTTCTTATGATTGTGTTTTCAGAGTTATTTATATTCTCTGGATATAAGGTCTTTACCAAATATGGGATTTTCAAATATTTTCTCCCAGTGTTTGCCATGGTTTTCATTCAAATGACATTGTTTTAAAAGGGTAAATTTTAAAAATCTTCATGAAGTCCAATTTTTCTTTCTATTAAATTGTGGTTTTCTTACTGTTCCTAAGATTCATCTCCCATTGATTTGGAAGAAATGACTAACTGGTATCAATACAAATATTTTTCTTCCCCATATTGTTACTTTATCTCTTCATTCTGACATTTTGTTGGCTCCTGTATTTGACCACATGGTGATCACATATATCTACTAGGTTTTCCTTTTTCACTCTCCTCCCCTTCATATTTTGTTTGGGAAATTTCTCCTGACTTTATTAAACCATCTTTAAATTTATTAATTCCTCTTTCAACTGTTTCAACTATACTAATGAGCTAGTCAGTGGGATTGTCCAACTCTGATATAAATTTTTTCAATTTCCATAATTTTGATTTGAATCTTTCCTAATATTTTCCTCTCTGTAATGAAATCCTCCATCTGTGCATTCCTATTGACCTTTTTGTTTTACTAAATTCTACAATATATGAAGGATGGGTATTTTAAAGCCCTTGTTTGATAATTGCAACAACTTGATTATTTCTGAGTCTGGTTCTATTGATTGTTTTATCTCTTGAAAATGGGATTTGGGTTTTCACTCTGTGGTACGTTCACAGATTTTGACCGAGTGCCAGTTACTGGGGTAGAATGGTAACAGCTACAGTAAGTAGCGTGAACGTTGGTAAGGCGCCCACCCAAGTACTCTCCCAGACCTGTGGAGTCAGTGGTTGAGCCAGGAACCTGTCATTGCACTGGTTTGCTATGGCTGCTGTTATGGTTTGGTGGTGTTAGTTTGCTCTGGTTGCTTTCCAAACATCACAGGATTCAAACAGCTCCGCTGCTGGGCTAAGTGTTTGAGCAGCAGGTGGAGTGCTGGAGATTTCCTCCCACTTGGAAGGATCTTTCTGCCTTGCCCTCCCTGGCAGTAGATGTCATAACACTTGTTATCAGAAACTGGCAGATTCACTTTTTCTCTAGTCCAGTCTTCTGTCTTCTCCTTCTTAGGAAGGCTCTGTGCACCTGTGCCTTGGAGTGTGTCTCTCCCAGCATCCCCACACCCCCATCCTTTTCTCCATCAACTCAGCCTTGGCTCTGGAGTGGGTGTTGCATGGCAATTAGCTGCTCTGCCCCTGTAGTGCTCAGATCCCACCAATAGTGCTCCTATCATTCCGAGCCTATTTATAGAGAACGTTAGGCCCCCGATGGATTCTCGCCTCTCCATCCATTGTAGGGAATTTCTCTTTAACCTTTCTACATCCACAGTCTTTGCCTGTGCTTTGCAGGTAAGTGGTCACTATGCCCCTCCCGGCAACTGAAGATTTGCTTTAGAGAATATCATTACAAGGGAAGCTACTGCTGAGCACCTCCTCCTCTTCACAGGGGCTAATTAACTCCTTTGAGCCCCGCCCCTTTTCTCTGTCTTTTGCCCCGTGGGAAAGCTGTATGGGGGTGATGGGCAGGGTTTCACGCCTTTCTTCCTGGCAGCAGCAAGTGATCCCGGTCTTGGAGCGTTCCTCAGTGAGGGAGCCCTTGGGCTGCGCACAAGAACGAGTTTGGAGAAGCAGGCAGTGTTTTGTCTCGTCTGTAATCTGAGGTTAGCTTTCTTGAGTTCCATCCGCCAGGGGGATGGCTCTGCCTACCCCAGAGGATGAAGGTGTTTGCTTTGTAAAAAGAAAGGACTCGGGAAGTGAGAGATGTTTCGCGCAGGGCCCCCAAGAGCTGCCAATCATCCCCACACCACCTGAGCCACCCGATTTGCTCCCTGCAGTCTTGGTCCTGCGCGCCGTTCTCCCCCGAGCACCAGTGGGAACAAGAGTCAGGGAGGCAGAGCTGGGAGCCAGGGCAGTTGCGGAGTGCCCCAGGCAAGTTCAGGTTTGTTAGCTCCCAGTTGACTTTCAGCGGAGTTAAATTTTTCGTGCTTGTGCTGTGGCCAAAACAGCTTCAGATTCTCTTGTGCTCTGTCTTGGGTGAGAAAACATGTCTGTCCTTCCCCGGCTTGGAAAAACTTAAACCATTCTAAATTTTCTTTCATTTTTCAGATTTCTTCATTATTTTCTAACTTCAGCTAGCCAGTTATTTCTTCAGGAATAAGAAAAGTTGTGAAGTTATCGTTTTCTTGTGACTTTGTTTCTCATTGTTAAATTAGAGGCAACCTTTTTCAAAGCACACTTTATTCTAAATGAAAGCCCATCCACAAATTGTGACAGGTTCTGTGTTCATTTTCATTTAGTTTCAGATATTTATTAATTTCCCTTATGCTTCTGCTTTTAATCTTGGATTTATTTAAGGGTGGATTGCTTTATTTAGAGATCATTGTGGATTTTCTCTATATTTTAATTTTCTCAGTTTCTAATTTAACATTACTTATGGGCAGAGACCATAGTTTCATTAAATGTAATAACACAGTGTCCTCTGGATTATTTCAAAATTATGGGAGGAGGTGGGGAAGGGTTTTCAGGAACAACTATAAAGGACTCATGGACAAAACCAAGGAGGAGTGGAAGCAGGGGAGGGAGGTGGGTTTGGCTGGGGTCAGGGGGTGGGGAGTGGTGGAGGGTAAACAGACAACTGTAAATGAACAATAAAATAATTAAAGACTTGTTTTGTTACACAAAATAATTATTTGTAAATATCGCCAGTGTACTTGAAACAAATACATATTGTGTAGTTGTTGGCTGTGACCCGTTATAAATATTAATTAGATCAAGTCACTTGATAATGTTCAAACCTAAAACTTTACTGATTTTTTTGTTATTTTGATTTTTTGCATTTTCCTGCTTTGTTCTGTAATGACAATGATAGTTCTTAACATCTTTGTGTTTGTGGATATCTCTATTTCTGTTTGTCATGTTAATAATGGTTTTATGTATTCTCGAACACTCCCTTTTAGGTCCACAAATATTTATGTCCGTAAACTATTGTCTTCTTCATAAATAAGTTCATTAAAAAATTACATCTTTCTCAATCTTTAGTAAAACTCTTCTTGAAGTCTAGATTTTTTGGTTAAAACATTGCCGCATCAGCTCTCAAAGTTTGCAATGTTTGTTTAATATTTCACTGTAAAATAATATAGTTCTTTTATAATTAAATATTATTCCTTGTAAGAGCATGTAGTTAGTCTTATTGTTTTTATATTAATGAATTCAGAAATTTGTGGTGTTTAGTTGGATGGTTTTGCCTATTTATGCATATGTTGTACTTTATTTATTTATTTATTTATGTATATATATTTTTTTCTTCCCAGATAGTTACCTTTTTAACATTCTTTCTTGGAATGTGATTTAATTTGATATCATTATTATATTTTTTAGCATTCCTTACTGTATGTGTTCTGCTAGAGGTAATAAACCTTAGTTTTGGTCTGTCTTGGAATGTTTCTTTTACTCTCACGGTTTGCATAAGACTATTGCCATACCTTTTTCCCTTGTAGTTGGAATTGTTTTGATTCTTCTTCATCTCTCTCTTTCTTTTTAGCATTTTTATCTATCTCTACTTTAAATATACTCATTGGAAAATGCAATATAATTGGGTGTGAAGTTTTATGCCCTCCTAGCCGACAGCTTTCCAGTGGTGACATCAAATCTACTCACATATAATGTAATATCCAGCATGCTTGATTTCATTTTTTCCAACTGCCTTAATTTATTACTTGTTTTACTGTGCTAAGTCCATTTTTTGGCCTCATTGTTGCTCATTGAACCAAATTTACTTTTTGGTCTGTTGCTAATATTATATTCTACACTGGTTTTCTCTTCTGTCAATGATCCCTTTCCCTCTCAAGGTGCTTGTATGTGTACATTACAGGAAAGCAAGTTACCCAGGATTCCTCTCATGAGATGCTCTGTGTACAAACCGCATCATCTATTCTCCAACCCCAGTTACATAAATCCTTCAGAATATTCATGGCTGTACCATCATTCCAACCCCCGTCCACCTATTCGTATACTACCATTTCCCCTTTTCCAAATCTTTTAACTGCTCCTTGAGTTTGAATACTTACTTTTGTAATAAATATCATCAAAAGTCAGATTGGAATAAGACCCATTCACACTTACTAAGCATTGATTACACATTTCAACAGACTTCGCTGTCCTTATAAGTATATATGTCTTTCAATTTGTTTATTTTATACATGTGTACATAAATGTATGTATATATGTATGTATATATATATGATTCTTCATTCCTCATAATAAGTATTTTCTTACCATTGCTTACTTTGTCACATAATTTCTAATTCTATGGTTAAATAAACCATATCTGTCTAATTCTATGGTTAAAGTGTTTTAGTAACCACCAGCAATTTTATTTTATTTTTATTTCCAAACTACATGTTTTGTCCCATCTGTTTGTTAACTAAAATTTTGTTCAAGGAAACCTCTTGACTAGAATATTTAAATTAATTCAGCACTATGAAGCTTTGATTTTTACAAGGAAGTCTGTATATATATTTCTCAGGCTGCATGTTACTTCTCTAAATTCTTTGAAGATAATAATCCACATACTGTGCTGTAGTATCAAGTGTTGCTACAAAAAAAAGGATGGGACCAAAATTACTTTATACTCATTGTATATGACTTTCTCTATTTCAATATTAGAGGTACAGCATATAAAACCAGAATAAACTGAACCTGTTAACACAGGAATAAGGCTACAAGTTGTCCAGGATGAATGTTCTGTGACCGTTAGGGACCCAGATTCCTTCTACATTTCCATTGGAGTGACTCTAGTGCGTAGCTGTGGAATTCAACGTCACCTCAGAGTTCAGAACTGCTAAGGAAACTTCAGCTCTCATGTTAGAAGTCTATGCAGGAAAAAAGAGTGAGAGGGGATAGAGGCAAAGGTAACTGAAACCCAACTGAATGTTGATGTTTATGTTTCTCTTATGTCAAACACAAGAAAGCAGAAGAAAACGTGAACGAGCACCCAGCACATGCAGACAGCACCCAGTCTTCTAACCCGCTCACTGGAGTGCAGCATCCACCATATTGGCTGCGATTCTAGCACTAAGTCCACAATTTTAGCACTAATTAGAAACTAGACGATTTCTTCATATGTATTATTCTCAGCCCCACACTTTCAGACAAATAAAACTGAAAGTTTCCTCATTATCCCCAAGAAGATCTGCAAATGAGGATGTCTATTGGTTTGTGATGGGATTTTTTTTTAAAAAGAAACACAGGTGTAAGTTTGAATTTCAATGAGTTAGGGGAAATTTATGGCAATTTGGGGAAAATCAACTCAATATTTTCAGTTAATGAGTTAAAAATAGTTTAGAATGAGCCCAATTGGCAAGGACATGTTTTACCAATTAGTAAGTGCATTACAGGTAGAAATGATTATTCAGTGCAGTTTTAAACATGGCCTGAAGCAAAAGTTAGGATCATAGTTTAATATAGAGCAATATATAGTGTATGGTTGAATCACTTATGCAATTGACCTTGATTATAACTATCCCTCTAAATCTATTCTTACTAAAAATCTTTCCTAATTAATGAATGTGGGAGTTAGAAAAATCAAAACTGGACAAAACACGGAGTATTTTGGAAACAATTTTCTCTGTTACTTATAGCCCTCACATTGCTACTTTGGAATTTTTTTCACCAGGAATCTTTTTGCCTCTTAATTCAAGAGTGAGGCATATAGTGACATTGTAAGTTTAGAAATTTAGTGATAACAAATAATATTATATCCAGTCCTTGTCTAACTCTCACCATTCATGTGCAAAGCACTGACTTTCAGAGGGTGTCAGGTTACAGAAGTATATAAAGTTTAGAGGTAGAAAATCCAAAGATTAATTCCCAGGTATCCAACCTCCTAGGGTCTGGGGTGAATCTATTATTATTTATAAACTAGTCATTTTCAATAGTGACAATCACCCTTACATAAAACTGATGTGATATTTAACTTTCATTTTCACGTAAGATTTAAAGAGTTAAATTCATGCACAAATTCTAGCACACAGAAATGTTTGTTAACTCTGGCCTTTCCTAAGACACTGAGCGATGAATGAGTAAGCACTGCAGAGACTGAGTTAGATGTAATAGACCAGAGAATGGGGGTGTGTGGCCCTTTAAGGAGAAGTCGGTAGGATTTAAGGTGGTGTTCACAGAACTTAAACAAAAGTGCTTTTAAGAGTCTAAAGAGCCTTATAAGGTTCTTTAGGTCTTATAAGGCCCTTATAAGGCTCTTTAGAGTTTGGCCCTTCTCTTTTATTAATTCTTGTGCTTCTGGATTTTTCAATAATTAGGTACACTAATACCTAATTGACTAATGACTTTTCAGTTTTAGTTTACTGGCAAATGCCCTATTCCACCTTCGTTTTTGAAAGAATTCTTCATGGACATAGATGTCTTGGTCAATGACCTTTTTTCTTCCAGGACTGTGGATGTTATTCTACTGTCTGCTGGTCCCCAATGTGTCTGATGAGAAGCAAACAGTAATTGCAATATTCCCATGTACTAATTATTCTTTTTTTCTTTCTGTTTATCAAATTTTCTCTCTGGATTTCAGAAATCCATGACAGGTCTAGATGGGAATCTCTTCATCCCATTTGGGTTATTGTGAAGCTTCTTAGGTATAAGGATTACACATTTCACATCAAATCTGAAAAGTTTTGGCCATTATTTTTCCACATATAATTTTTGTTTTTTCTCTTTCTCATATTCAAATGATATATTACATGTATGTGAGTGTCCTTGACATTCCCATTGGTTGCTCATTCTCTGTTAGTTTTTCATAATTTTTTTCTCCTCTGTTATTCATATTGGATAATTTCATTGTATTTTCTTTAAGCTTAATATGCTTTATTCTGCCATTTCAAATCAACTGTAAAAGAAAATTTCTTAAATTTCAGGAAATATTCACTTTAATTTTTATAATTTTCAATTCTAGGATTTACATTTTGCTGTTGGTATAGTTTATATTTCTCTATGACTATCCTATACTTATTGAACTATTACATTCAAATTTTCTTTACATCTTTATAGTTTTTGATATATTAATAACTCCTTTACAGTTATATTGTTGCTAAATTCAATTTCTGGTCCGATTTAGAGTGAGCTTACCTTCACTTTTGACTATTTCCTGAGTATGAATCATTCTTTTTTACATATTCACATATTTAGACCACTTTATTGTCTAAAATTGGGGATTTTAGAATATATACTCTGGCACCTTAGATTTTATTTTCTCCAAGGATCATATTTTATGTTCTTTGTTTATTCTTAATATTTTAGTTAGTCTAAAAGCCTGAGGTCCCTCTCCTCCGTGTGTGTAGCTGCTATCTATGCTTCCATTGTCATTTCTTCCTTGTTCTGTTTTATCTCCATCTTGGCTCCCCCAAATTGTCCCCACGTCTGTACATTTTAGGGAACCATCAATGAATAGAACTGAGTTTGTAAGGCTTCCCCCCTCTCTCAGTTAATTTGGAAGCCCGTTCGTAAGTACATTAGAAGTGCAACAGTTCTCCAACATGGCGTGGCTTCTGTGCGTCTGCCCCCTCCAATGCACACTTCACCAGTTAGCCAGGTACATGGGGAGAGCTTATCTAACCCCTCTAAGAAGCTCTGATTAGTAAGACCTTCCCAAGGAATTTCTGGGTTGTCTGCCATGTAACTCTACCGAGATCTCAATTTCTGGCTACGATTGTGTTTCCCAATTTTCCTAACATGTTGGCTACTATTTTCGACAATGCTACTGGGGAAAATTCCCACCCTTTGATTTCTTTTAACTCAGCACCTCTGTCAACAAAGCTGATGATTCGGAGAGCCCTCCCAACTCCAGTAAAAGTGGCCATTTTCAGGGCCTACCCGAGGAGTTGCAAAGAACAAGCCCAGGCCAACATGCTAAAGATACCTGTTGTTCTTCACCCAAAATAAAAATGTTTCTTTGGAAATAAATGCTTCTCAATCTGTTGTTTTCCAGAGCAGTAAAATGTTTTGGGGTTTGAGTTTTTTTTGACATTTTTGTAAAATTTTATACTTGTTTTGGGGAAGAGAATTTTCAGACATCTTTCCTTCCCCGTAAATGAAGTAAAGATTGTTTTGTAAACATCTGTTTTATAAAACAATGTTTTATAAACATTTACTTACTGCTCAGGTGTGTCAGAGCCAATATCACAGGGATGTGGGCATATGTGCACACAGTGCTTTTCCTCGTGTTGCCATTTTTAAGTCTCAGGAACACGGGAGCTACGTGCTTGCAGTAACTCGTGTGACTTTTATAGGACAGTGGGGACATTTGGATATTGGCACTCCTTGATCTAACACTTGCTTTGTAAGAAGGTGCTGTGGAATTTTATTTCAGCTGGAAATATATCAGGTATCTGACGTAACTCAGGAATAAAAATTTCATTATTTAATGAGCTTCAGAGATTATATTAATTATAATTTTTATCTTTATATTTTATAAATAAGAAACTAAATCCCATAATTTCAGTACATTCAGGTACTCAAACGAGCTGTCATGAATTTTCATGATCTCTAAAGTTCTTTTCAATCTTATTTTTTTCTAAAAATAAAAATGTTGCATAAAATGGACAAATAAACTAATTCATAAGGAATACCTGAATACTATAACTATTTACATTTTGTTCATGAAAATTTCACTAAAATCTGATTTGGATGGAGTATATTGCTAAAATATCAGGATATGCTATGAAATAAAGTTTTCCGTGTTTTTTTTTAATTTTTATATCCATAGAGCCAATGGTGTTAACAGTGATTATTTATTTAAATAATCTTTAATGTGGAAAAATGTTGAGCAAATCAAAACAAATTAACCCTAGGTTCCAAGTGGATGTCAGTAGCGAAGCACCGTATGGGGGGGATTCTCTGTGTGTTCTGTTTGTGCGCGTTCCTGTGTGTGTATCTACATGTAGAGCAATGTATCATGAATAACATATTTTAATAACTTGATTATTATTCATAATGTTTGTATTTTTACATAGCACAGTAAATACAGTTACCTCTGTTACATTTAGGATAGTTTAGCAAATGAACAAATGTGATCATATCCACAATGAGGAATAAAGAAATTGAATCCTTCTGGATTTTGTGAGTTTTGTTGAAAAATATGCCCAAATATACTTCAAATCACCCAGGCACCATCTGACTCTAATGAGACTGCTTTCAGCATTACTTAAATGTCACCTGAAAAGCAGGAGAAATCTGGCAACTGTCGTGTAATGGAGTCACCATGGGAACGTTAGCATTTGTGTCGTTCAGGAGAACTGTCTAATTTGTGGCCTGGCAACTTGCGAAAAACAGATCTCGGAGTGACAAAAACATATGCTGCTTTATGTGTCAAGAAATCTAGGTTGGTTTTGTTATTGCACCAGTAACGAATGCTAACATATATAGGCAAGCACGCTAGAAGTCACTCTGTATACAGTCTGTTTATAAGATTTTCTGTCTCCATTGAAACTGCCTTTCACACTTCCCTGGCACTGTGGCTGATGGAGGATTCTTCATTAATGTTTTATAGAAAAACATACTAAAATGATTTAAAATAGGGGTATAAAAAGAGAAGCACTGCTCCCAGCTTTTAATCTTTAAATAAGGTTTACACTTAGAACTACTCGCAAATGTTAACTACAGTGCCACAATTTACTTACTTGAATCACTTAATGATAACTATCAATCATTTTAATCAAAATTATCTTACATGAGTCCTCAATTGCAAAGGCTATGTCAGTTCTTTCAAAGGGTCTTTCATCATTTTGTGTAGACTATGGAAATAAAAATAATCATGTAAAACAGCGGTCCCCAGCCTTTTTGGCACCACGGACTGGTTTCGTGGAAGACAACGTTTCCACATACAGTGGGGTAGGGGGTTGGTTTCAGGATAATTCCAGTGCATTCGATTCAAGTGCACCTCCTGCTGTAGGGCCTGGCTCCTCCCAGGCCAGGACGGGTACCAGTCCATGGGTCCATGCCCGGAGGCTGGGGCCCCTGATGTAAAACCTACTGCCACTTTTTTTTTTACTCAAGCTCCAAATTTCACAGAAGCTTAAAAAAACCTGAATATTACTAACTCTTTTATGAACAAGGTTTTGAAGAGGAATTGGTAGCCATGAAGCAACCGATTAGATGCACTTACAGAGATTTAGAAGGCAGGACTGAGGCGGGGAGAGGAGGATTCTGGGGCTGGTGGCAGTTGTCATTGTCCACCAGACTCATGGATCTTCATCAGTGTCTGATCTTCATTCTGGGTCAAGTTCATACCCTGCACTTGAGGACACTGAGCTTACAGTGGCTATAGTCCCTTCATATGACTCCCGGAGCTCAGGATTGTAGCTTCGGGTGCACCTTCTCAGGCTCGCCAGTGTTCAGAGGCCACGCTGGCATGAGATCTGAGAGAGAGATTCTTGTCGTTCTGGAATAATTCTAACGTACAAGGACTAGAACATGATTTTCAATACTCAACAATTTTTAGAAGCTTCGTGCTCTCTGTATTACATTTCTTTATGACTGAGTCACCTAATAGAGTTTTTTATTTTCTCTCTTGAATTTAGATGAACTGTATCTATTGTAAAGTTTTCATTTAACTATGCCTTAATAAAAATGCAAACAGTAAAATATCCTATAGTTTATAGCTTGAGGGTAATATTGATACAGATAATTATTTTTTTCTCTTGGAAGGGGTTGGCAGATATAGGCAGTTTTATATGATGATCACCAGAAATAATTTTTTACAGTTAGACAATAGCATGTATGTAATCTTTCAAATGACAATTATAAGGTCTTCTGAGAAATAAAGCAATACAACAAATGAATTTTAACCGTGTCCCTGAATTACTGGGATAGTGACTTAATATTGATCCTTTGTCACACAGTAATGATATAGATGAGGATTTTAATAGTTCTCCTTCAATAAATCACAGAGAAGTCCCCAACAATTATACTCAGAAACTTGAACACACCTATCTCAGAAAAAGTGAAATTCCTGGTACTGGTGGACCAATCTAGTAGACAAAAAACAAACAAACAAACAAACAAAAACAAGCACTGGGACAGAAGTACTGAGCACAGTGAACCAACTCTTCCCAACTGACATTTATGGAAGCTTCTATGAGGCCAGCATTACTTTGGTCAAAATTATAAAAATATATTACAGGAAAAGAAAACTGCAGATTCCTAACCAACAGAACATGGATGCAAACACTATGAATGCCATCTTCAGGAATATGCGCAACAGAGAAAAATCTAAAATAGCGCTGACAAGTGGAAAACATAAATAAATGGAGACATAGACCTTGTTCATGGGTTGGAAGACTAAATATTGTTAAGACGCCAACTTATTCCAAATTGGTATTCAGCTGAGGCCAGTAACCTTCTCTGTATGAGTCCGGATAGGAAGTATGTGGTACTTGCCAGAGGGTCTCCATCAGTATTCAACTCCGCCTCTGCAGGAGGAAACTAGCTGTAGACGTAATGTAAACACATGCCTCGGTGGAGTCTCATGCAACTGTGTACAAAAACAGGCTATGAGGTAGTTTGGGAAGGGAGCTGTATTTAGTCAATTCCTGATTTATAGATTCAGCTAAATTTCTTACATTTCCAGCATGGAATGTGGGTGGCACTGACCAGCTAATTCCAAGATGAACTTGAACATGCAGTGAACATGGAGAGCCCGAACAACTCGGCAGACAGCAGCGATGGTGAGCTGGTGCTTCCTCACTGCATCCGGGGCTCTCCCGCACTGCGGGTGGAGGCGTCACATGGTGTGGCCACTTCAGAAAACGCTTCATCAACTTCTTAAAATTGAAATGTGCACTTACCATTTCATCCCTAGGTATTTAGCTAAGAAAAATGAAAACTATACAGGAATGTTCATAGCACTTATATTTGCCATAAAACAAACTTGAATCAAGTATAAATGTTCATTTACAGGTAAATGGATTTATACTATGATATATCTATGCAATGGAATATTATTCAACAATCAAGATAAATGTACACAGATACATGAATGAATTTTAAAACAAGTACACCCAGTGAAAGAATCCAGACCAAAAAAGGAGCGTGATGTTTGATTCAATAGCATAAAAAAATTAGCAACTTTAGTGTAATCTGTAGTGACAAAAAGCAGTTCAGTGCTTGCTTTGTTGGGGGTTCAGAATGGGTGGGAAAGCATGGTAACTCAATTCCAGGACACTCTGTGAGGTGACAGAGGTGTTCTGGCTTTTATTTGTGGTGATAAATTCTGTGTGTGTGTGTGTGTGTGTGTGTGCGTGTGCGCACATGTCAAAACTAATCCAACTGTAAAATCTAAATATGCACAGTTTATTCCACGTTCATTGCGTTTTGATAATCAGTTAAGAGTGATATGTGGGCAAATAACATCTCACCTAATCAGACAAGGACTCTAACTGAAATAAATGCTAAGACAGGGCTCGCCTCAGACACAAAACATAAATGCATAGACAAGCACAGTAGGGTACAGATAATGGGCCAAAACGGTAAAGGAATCATCTGCGCGTCAGCTGGTGCTCACCGGTTTCCATTTTTGACCACGTGCTTCTGATAAGGCAACATTCTTGTCCACTGGTCCCTGCCCACGCAGGCACAAATGCTTAACCTTTTGTCTCTGAGTCCTGCCTCATGAGGGACTAGGAAGGCATGCAGGTGAAAGAGAGCATGGGAGATTTCAGTAACCAAAACACATTCCTTTCGTTGCTCCAATATTTATTAAATGCCCACATTGCCAATCGATGTGCAGCAGGAACACTGACAACCGTAACAGACGTGCTTCCTTTCGTCATGTCACTGGGGGGTTACTACCAAACAGAGCGTGGAATGTAAGATGTGAGTGTACAGATGTGAGGCTGGTGGACCACAGTCTCAAGTTCCTTCACATCATCTAACATCTAATATTTTACAACACTATGATTAATCAAACTCACAGAGACATACACCCCTATGCAACACAAGTGGAGAATGCAAGAGTTGTATCATTGCTTGAATAGCTCTATGGGAAGGGACTCTCCCTTAGAAGATGTTTTGGGTTACGGGACACGCTCCAACCTAGCCACTGTGGCCAGGGCCCCTTAGAAGGGGTTTGATTGATACCGAGGCAGAGCACACTGCAAGCTGAAAATCCTTTGTTTTCAAGTGCGTTGATAGTGTGCCTCAAGCTGTTCTGTAATAGCATGATTTCAGATTTGTCTCTTCACTGATGTGACTGAATCCAAAGGAAAGCTTAAGAGACAGAAAGCTGAAAAGTGTTGGAGCTGTGCAATGGGATCTTCTACAAGTAATTACCAGAATGAGTCACCATTCCGATAGGCAGTAGCATTGATTTTAGTCCCTGTGAGAATTTATTTTTTGCCTTTTAACTTATCTGAAAGCCCTCAGTGAAGGAATGCTGCTATTTCATCATAAACCTTTAAAGCAATGACATATGGGAAGAATGATTTCCTTAACTTCCTTTCAAAATATATTTGAAAACCATGGAGTTGGAGGCGAACTCATAATAATACCTTTTAGACTCTATCAAGATGTCGATAATACATTAGGGTGAATATGCTTTATACACACACACACACACACACACATACACACATACACACATAGAGAGAGATCAGTGTGTAAATTAAAAATATCTACACACAATTTTAACCTGTTATTCATGCTTTATTTAAATTGGGTAAATACTTTCAAATGAATGATAAAACCAGGAAACATTCCATCTAATCAAAATAGGCCTTTTTTTCACTGACTTCCCTTTATTTTTCTTTCCTAACCTATATCTTCTTATGGTATAAATACTCCTTACTCTTACAATAAAAATGTGCCTAAAAATAGACAGAGAGGTGATAGCAAGCTCTCTAGCTACAAGTCTGATGGAAGTCATGATAACACAGACCAAATATTTTTCTAATTAGAATATTTAGGATTATGTTTAATATTACCTATAAACAACTCAAAATACAGTTTTTATTTTGCTCTTTATTCAAAGCAGTAATTTAATACTTGTGTGTGCACATGTGTGTACACACACACACAAACATACATATATATATAAAATCTCAATTACATAATCAGTGAATTTTAAAGTACTTGTCCTTTATTTACTCATCACTGTATCTCCTTGAAGGTAGCCCCTCATTCATACACAGTATTTAACACTCATATATTGTACAGCCCTAGATGCCAGGCATTATGTTAGCTACTGGACTATTGGCAAATACTGACAAATGAAAACAAAGTGTTTCTCCCAAAGGAATTTGCTAAAAGAGTTTTTTGATGCTAAAAAAAATAAAGAACTAACACCAACTTTCTTCAATAATTCTTCCTTAATTTACTTGCAAGCCAGCGTTGTTACTCCTTGGAAGAAATAAGAGCCTAAGTAGAACATATGTATTCTCATCCATGTAATTAAATATACAAATAATTCAGGGTTATGATACATCCTTCCACTTGATAGTACTTACAAGTGACTGTACTCTTTCCTAGTTCTATAATCTTATATATTTAACTTAAACTTTCTGGCTCTCGCTTATGTTCCCGAGAAATAGGAATAATAATACAACCCATATCAAAGGGTAGTTGTGAAGATTAAATACAATAATTCATGCAAATCACTTAGAAAAATGCCTGATGTCTATATGACTAAAATGTCATATATTTTGTTTTAGTTATCAAATATTAAGCAAAGTATCATTTTTTAATGTTGATAGATGAAATGCATATGAAAACAATATCAGCTATTGAACATTGAAATTTTTAAATATTTATAAATGAACCACAGATAAACACTGAATACTCAAAAGCCTTTTTCATAGATTTGCCTCCTATATAATAGCATGCCTTATCCTCTAACAAGCAAAGCATTCTTCTAAAATCCTATAACATCAGACATAAAATTTAGTAATTATTAATAATTAGTATTAATTATTTAGTAATTTTCATGTCATCATATTTTAGTGTTTTCCCCACTGCCCTATATTTCTTTTTTGTGTCAGTTCTGTTTTGAATTTGAAGTTGCTTCAAAGCAAGAAATGGTTTTATTTTTTCCTCTCCTCCTAATACAAATTTATCTATTAACTAGTTAAATATTTCTAGGTTTAATTTTTAATAATGTTAACTGTGAATATTAATTTAAAAACTATAGTATAATAAAAACATGAATATTTTATAAATTATAGTTATTTTGGCTCAATTTAAAAAGCAGTTTGAAAAATAATGTAGATCCAGTATGTGACTTATTTAGTTTTTACAACACCTGTAAAAGAATTTCTATTTTCTAAATTTTACACATAAGGAGGCTGAGCTTCAAAATGGAATATTTTACCCAGTATAGGCAGCTGACAGAGTAGGGTGTGGGGTCAAAAAGGACTCATCTAACTTGAAGTCAATAGCATGCCAATTATTTTTTTTAATTTCAAACAATGTATAACTGATTTATCACTTTTATCATTTTAAGCCTTCCTTTTTATTTCAAGAAGTATTCTAGCATACAAAAACTTAGAATCATATTTAAATGTCACAGAAAGCAACACTGAAATCTTTATATCACATTTTTGTTTTTTAATGAAATAGCCCTACTTTTCTTGGCTGTAGAAAAATACCTATGTTAAGGACTTTTATAATTTTTACCAAGACTACAATGAATCAAAAAAACAGGAAAATAAACTCATATCTGAAATTCCTTTGGCCAAAGGCTTTTAACAATATGAGTTCAGCCAAGCTTATAATTTAATTTCTTTCTCACACATCTTTATAAATCCCATCTCTGATCATAGGGTCATGTCTTCATCGTATGGCCTCAACTTCACAGTGTGAAATGAAACTCAGATACCAAAAGTCAAACAAAATAAAAAAGAAATTCATAGAAGAATAAGTGGCAGAAGAAACTTCACTTTCGTGTACAGAATCTTAAGTTATCTTCTGTCAGAAGAGCAGTTGATTGAATATTGTTCATTTTGAAAAGGTGTTTCCAATGAAATAATGAAGGTACAAAATAGATACTTAGCATAATTTTTCTCTGTGATTGTTGCCTACATTTGAAATATTTTGGAGCTCTGAATCTTCAACTATAGGAAAGTCATAAATATGTTTTACATATCTCCAATGTAGCACTAAGAACATACCAGAATTATACAGTAGAGTACGCTCACCTTCAACTAAAATGTGAGTGCCTAGGAAGCAGCCAAAATCATGTGTTACTTATTAGAAAACTTCGACTTCTTAAAGTCTGATATATTAAAGACCTCTCAGGCTTCAATAAAGCTGCCACCATTACATTTTCTTCCTCCATTCTACCCTGGCCTCATAAAGCTGCTTCATAATCTCTGTGTATACAACACTCATTCATTCTTCTAGATACATACATATTTCCCTTAGAAATTAAATCTCTTCCTTCCTCACCTCCCTGATTTTCATGGCAAAATTATATTTATCCTTCCAGATTAACTTCAAATACCGTATTAGTTATGACTTTATACAGCCATAAGACTATACTTCTATCATAATATTTGACCTAGTTCACTGTGAATACCATCATGCTTCTTTGTTTCTATTTGTGACTTTCTTTTGCCCAATACCCTATTTTTTCTACTGTGTATCCACCCAAAATAGAGACTTAACTATTATCTTCCTACTATCTCTTTTACACAGAGTGAAGACGGGTTCCTGCGTGTATCATTAGGAAGAGGTTTTATCAGCTGCGCTGGCCTCATTCCTCTGGCAGCTGATGAGCCCCAAACGCCTGCCGGCCCTGGGAGGTGGGGTGCACGGCAGGGGCCTAGCCAGCACAGCACGCGGCTTCCCGCACCATTGGTTAAAAACAAGAAACAGACCAAACTCGGAACCGAGGACAACGGTAGGGAAATAATCCCTCTTCCAGGGGGAGGGGTTGTGGGAGGGAGCACAGTGGTTAAGAAAGGAAGCTGTTTAGTTAGTGGGGTTCTGGCTGTCGTTTTTCCTGCCACGTGGAGAAAACATGTCTATAAAACGATTGGAAGTTCTGAGACAGGCACCTGAGATGAGAAGAGAGAGATGATGACATTAAAAAAAAAATCCCTAGTCAAACAAACAAAGCAAAAGCTGCAACTATATTTATTACATATGCATACATGAACTTTTTAAATTATGTTAAATGTTATTTTGTGAGACATTTATACCTTTGACTAAAAATCTTCTGTAGGCTTAGAGTTGGAAATATTTGTTGCTCATAATGATATCCCTAGTGGCCAACATTATTTCTGACACTAATCGATGCCTAGTAAATTAGTGAATGAATGTAAATATATTAGCTATTATTGGACAGGCTTAATTATCTTCACAACATTAATAAGATTATTATTTAGATGAGATTTCCCTGCTTTATTTTTCTAAAAATTGCTCAACTTTATGCCATATTTAAAATCATATGTGCCTCATAAATTAGGATGAACAAGTTTTAGTTTAGAATTGGCATATATATTATTCTTTATATGTCCTGTGATGTAAAAAATCTGCTTCATAAAAGTATTAGTATGTACATTGAAAGTAAAAACAATGTGGAGTGATAAAGTAAAAGAAAAATTAAAGATCAAATGTGACCTCTAGAATACATGAGAGAATACTATTCATTATTGTTATGAATTACTAAAGTTACTAATTGTTTAGAATAATCAGAAATAGGAAGAAGAGAAACTATAACTCTCCTTTAAAATGTAATTTAAAAGGACTGTATTCTAGTGATTTATATTATTTAACTGTTCATAGTAAAAATTAATTTTAATAAGTAAACAGATAATAACCCTCATCACCCAAATGAATTTAGAAAAACTTACTTATAGAATAGGTCACTGACATATTTAGTAAATGTAGTTATTTATAGAAGTAATTGAAAAGTGTTATATTTCAAAGATAAAATTCTAATACATAACATATTTGGAGGTCACAATATGTTTTAGTTAGAATATAAATGTGTTTTGTAAATATTAATATAAGATGCAGCTTTATCATAACCTATGTACATTAATTTACAGCTTGTTTAATGCTGGTTTATATCACCTTATTTATATTTAAATGCACTATGCATATATATTTTAAAGGAAAAGACTTAATTATATTAGTTAATGTAGCCATAAAACAAGTGTATGAAACTAATATTTTTACTAAAATTTTTGTCTCTAAAGAGATTTATATAGAATGTCCATATTATATACATATTTTTCCTTATGTGCATTGAGAAAAATAACAATGATCTATTTTCCTCAACTTTCTAAGTAAAATATAAATTCCATCACTAAATAATCATTTAAATAAGAAAAGTACACAAAAGAGGCAGTTATAAAAAGAGGGCTTGAGGTCCATTTTCTCGAGATCCAAATCTTGTCTCCTTAATCCCAGTTGACCTGATATACAGTAACCTTTATAAGCATCATTTTTAAATATGCAAAGAATAAAACATCCCTTAGAATCTACTGGTTGATTAGTAAATGAGATGATGAATTAAAGATAAATGGACTATTTTTTATTGCTCTGATGTTTACTTACACACATTAAAGACACATTTCTGCATTTAATCTTAAAATCCAGAACACTTTGACACTACTCCAGCTTCTGAGAAGGTGGACATGTACTTTTCCTCATTTGCCCCACTAAGTGCAACATGCAACCTTGGCCGTTACATACAAAACCAACATAAGAAAATGCTGAGTGGTGGAAAGAAGAAAGGCCACATCCTTTGTAAACACAGATGTGAAAAGCTTTAGCCAAATATCAGGAAAGAAAATTGAATATAAAAAAGAATTATATACCACGACCAGATAAGGATTTTCCAGACATGATTGCTGGATCAATATTTTAAAACTAATCAATGTAATCCACAAAGGAAAATTCACATGATCTGATTAATCAATGAAGGAAAAAAAGCATTGGACAAAACTCAGCAGCCATTCAGAACGGGGGAAAATATTTGTGAACCACACAGCTGAAAAAGTACTAGTAATTAAAATATATAAAGAAGTCATAAAACTCAGGAGAAAAAATAACATTTCAACTAGAAAATAGGGAAATGAACAGAGATATTTCAATAAATATATACAGATTATTTTAAAAAAACACATAAAATTATCTTAGTAATCATTTGTCACTTGGACAATTCTGGTTATCTAGGATAATCTCCTTTACCTGAGGTCAACATTAATAACATCTACAAAATACCCCTGCAGAATTTCTTATGTTAATGTTAGATTGAATAATGAGAGACTACAGAATACTCAAGTCAACGCATACAATTTGGCCATTAGAGTGAGTAAGAAAAGAATATAAGAAAAAATGGGAGAAGAGGAATTCGAGCCATCAAATAAGTCAATTAAACAATTCTTACAAGAGGAAGAGAAAAATGTGTCAGGAGCAGCCTGTTTTGTGCTGCTAGAAATGATTATTATATTAGAAAATACAATCTAGGTTTAGAAGGTAAAAGTGCCAGAGCAATATCCTCAGGTGTTTGTCAGGAAGTTGCCTCCTGCGTAAATGGAAGCACTGGTCTTAGAAGTCAGGCAGGAAAGTGTGCCTGTCTTCAGGGGAGGGGTTGCAGAAATTCTGGGGTAAGATGCTGGTTATCTGGAAGAAATGGAAATCTCAGTTCTTTCTGAGAACAATCATAAATAAGAACATCGGCAAAGAATGAGGATGGAAGAGTGCACGACAACACAGTTGTGCATAGAGGTGAGCATGAAACACTCACCTGAGAGACGGAAGGACATTAAAGAAGTTGGAAAATAAAACCATTAGGCTTCAGGAGATGGGTTCATGTCACGGTTTTCCAGGGCGACCAGTCATCGGGCTGTGTATTTTTCACTGGGCGTGCTCAGCTTCAGCTTCTGTGCGGGCCAGGGCAATAGTCCGTTTCAGTTACCAATCCAGCAAGGGCAGGGTGGAGTTTACAGAGCAGGGAATATAACATCCGGCTGTGGAATGTAAACTGGCTGAACAGGGATGTAAGAAATATATGCTAAGAAGTAGAGTAAAAGCATTGTAGATGTAAAGGGGTTATGGGTTTGGGGGATGGAAATCCTAGAGGGACTAGATCGAAATAAGAGTTGGGCATCAACATGTGATTCCTTGAAGATCAGTTTATGGAGAGATTCATGCTTTGTTAATGACACGGTCTAGGAATTGCCGTGGGGGGGAGAGGTGACCACATGACGAATTCCAAGATTATTTGAGGAAGAAAATTCAGAGAATCACAGATCAAGGTCAAGTGCACATTGACATCATAATGAATCAAAACAGGAGGTAACTAAATAATGCCTAATGTAATGAAGGAATAAAAGTGTGAGTGGGTGTGAATGAAAGTTTGAATGCCAGTCACTCAATTATCTGATTTTGGCAAATAATTATTTACCATAATTATCAAAAATTTTATAATTATATTTTTTTAATTTTACTAATTCATTTTTAGAGAGAGGGGAGGGGAGGGTGACAGAGAGGGAGAGAAACACTATTGTATGAGAGAAACATCAATTGGTTGCCTCTCACGTACCCCTAACCCAGGACCTGGCCTGCAACCAGCCATGTGCCCCACCGGGGAATCAAACTGACCACCTTTTGGTTTGAAGGCTGATGTTCAATCCACTGAGCCAGACCAGCCAGGGTTATAATCTCTATAATCACAATCTCTTAATTGAACTAATGATTATTAGTTACTAATAATAAGAAAAGAAATACAGACTACTGTTATGAAGAATTAAACATGCAGCTTCAAAAGTTATGAAATTTTGCACAGAGAATACATAACTTAAGGTCATACTTTTTACAGTCGGGTGTAAATAGGCCAGCAGGTTGGGCCAGACCTAGCAGAGAGCATGTGCAGAGAACAGCCATAGACGTGACCACTCTGAGGAGTGCAAGGTCAATGTATTTGACGTAAAATAAGCAGAAAGAAAGTGGCATGTGATAGGCTTGGCTCAGAACATGAACAGAGTCAGAGACTGGCTGAAGATTTTGTCTAAAATGCAATGAAACATTTTAGATGGGTTTTGAGGAAAGGGAACTTTCCTGAAAGGTCAAAGGTCTTAGACCTCTGTGGGTGGTTCTGACCCCCCACTGGCACTTCCTGTCAGATGTGGGATTAGTGAGAGGCACACCCCGGGGGTCTGTCGGGTCACCTAGAGAGCCCTCCCCCGCGTGCCCACCCGCCAGATATCAGAAAACAGCGTCCTCACTGCAGGCCCTCAGGATGAGGCCTCCTCCTGCCTGCCTTCCCAGGGGGCAGAGCTTCACAACGGCCAGGTGTCTGTCTCCACATCCAGTTTCATTGGGATGAGGAGGATTGAATCAGGGAGAACTGACTTCTCAACAACAGTGAGCCGTCCGATCTGTGAGTACAGAACCTCTCTCCACGAATGTAGATCATGTTGATGATTTTCTCAGGTTTGTCGTTGTCTGCATACTGAGCCTGTACTGATTTGGTGAGGTTATTCATACCTAATAGTCTCATTTCTTTTTTGTGCTATTATACATTTGGTTTTGTTTATTTTGTTTTTACTTCTTAAACTTGCTTCTTGAAGTTGAATGTGCTGGACTGAGCACCAAGGGGACATTCATTTGTTACAAGGCCACAGGCAGTCCGTCAGCCTGAAGGATGTTTCATGCAAACAGAGCTTTTCAACTTCCTCTATTGTTTGTAATGAGCCCAGTTTCCTAGTTTGGTACCTAAATTTTTGGTTGTTTTTGCCAAGTCCTGAGATGAGGGTTATTAAGCTTCCTATATCCTGGACAGAATCTCCTTCAAACTCCAGTGTGATTGTTTTCATGGTTACAGAAAAGTATTTCAGTAAGTTCTCACAATGGGCTAATGAATGGCTACTCTCCTTGAAAACCGTATTGTTATTCCTGGAGATACGATAATGAGTAAAGAAGGTCTTATTGTAGCTGTTAGTATGACTGTATAACAATGACCTCTCCGGGAACCTGCACGTTCAGTTTGATACCGGAGACAAGCTTAATCCCTCAGTCCCGACTGGAGTATATAATAGCTCATTTCTTGATACAGCCAGGGCTTATTTTGTTGTAAAAAGTCACTTTTCAATAGGACAAAATTAAAATAATGAGAAGAAAGGTCATTTCTAGGTGATTCTATTTCTAAGGAATACTCTTTCAATTGAATAATTTATCTCAGCCTTTTTAGATTTTTATAAGGCTATATTTATTCAAACTAAGCCATATTGACTGATCGGAATTTCTATGCGTTCTAGCATTATTGAAAGAATGTGACTATAAGGGGATAATAATCCTCGATGAATACTAATGGTAAAAATGAAGATTAAGAGAAAAGTCCAGATGCAAACCTACCCTTGCATATGTACTTAACAATACATCTTACCTACCTTCTTGACAATTGTTTCTTTGATCTTTATAAATATTACTAAATCAGTAATAATATTGTGACTTAGGAAGCATAGCAATACATGAAAAAGTTAGAAAACTAAATTGCTCCCCAGATAATATTTTAAATTTATCTATTACTTCTGAAGGGAGATAAACTCTTAAAGGAGGTGCTACCAGGCATTTCAGAAAATTTCTTCTCTGAATTGTTTGATTGAAGGTTTCAACAATCTCTTTGTGGAAAACCTATGCAGTGACCCCAGATAGAAAATTTAAAACCTGTAATAAGATAGAGAAGTATTTTCATTCATTAAAACGCCAAAGGATTACTTAAAATACAATATTAATAAAAATGTAAATCTGGTCATTTTCTCCCTTTAATTTAAGCTTGAGTAACAAACAAAATTAGTTTAATCTAAAGATAACCTTAAAAATGACTTTTATGCAAAAAAACCTTGAAAAGCTTTGAATTTATTTGACAGTCATTCACTATTTTATTTTCCTACTGATTTTCCAGTTATATGTCTTATTTAGTTCTCTTCTCCTAGCTCAGTCATTTTTGATTCATCCTTGGCTGACTTTGAAAACAAAATTTACTTGAACACACACACAAAATAGAATTTCATGTGATATTTCAGAAGTAGCATAATCAAAAAAAGATAATAAAAATATGCTTTAAAATATAACAATAACTTAAGAAACTTTGTAAAAGCACCTAAGTCTAATTTTCATTCACTGATCTAAATCTTAACTTCTCATCAATATAAAAAGATATTCAAATGTAGTACTGCTTCAATCAACAACTATAAGGTCAGTGAGTTCCTCTAATATCAGTGTATGTGAGTGATTTCCTTCTGAACACTCCTGTAACATTCAATGCTAAAGAATGCCATCCACTCAATGGAGATATTGTCCCTATTCATAGTTTTCATGAAAATATGAAACAATTCATGTGAGGAAAACTTTCTTCTCCAACTGAACACTCTTAAAACTCAATAATAAAAATTGTATCCATTCAACAGAAACAATGCTATACAAAAAGTCTGCATAAAAATATACAGTAATCCAAATAAGAAAAAGTTCTCATACTAAGAGTTGAGGGGTTTTCCATGGGACACAGGCTATTAAGTCAGGTTTATTCAGTTCAAACAAATTATTTTTGGAAAAACAATTACCCAATATTATGGATAATATATATGTCAAATAAATATTAGAGTCAGAAAACATATTAATGCTAGAAAACACTTTTGCCTTTATTGTGTTGCACAGTTTGGTCATCTTGTGTGAATGAAAGCACACATTATTTCACTCAGGTAAGTTAATCAGAGTTGTCTGGCTTTTATTTTGGTATATACATAGGGATTTATTCCTTCCTGCTGAGGAGGCATTTGGGAAGAAGCTGTTATTCATATTGCTGCGAGTGACTTACTGCTGGTCCCCATAGTATTTCTCCATGGTGACTTCAGAGTGGAGAAGTGCTTTCACAAACATGCATGGTTTTGAAAAACAAGACTATGATTTCATTGTTGTAAAGTGTGAACTATATACAATCTGATCACTACTGCTACTGACATTAGTTCAACAAGTAAGTGAAATTTTCACTATGGTGGCTACTTCGTTCATGACTTAGTAACTTCTCAAGGTTCACTTCTAAGGAAATAGCCACTGTATGTATTGTTACACGTCGCAGAATGTTTGCTGACCTGGTCTGAGCATCTCTTCTTACATGGGTGTGTGTATGGTTGTATACATATAAATTTGGGTGAAGTCATTCAGTGAAGCCCAGTTGCACACACCTGTGCACACACACAATGCATCAACCCATCATTGTGTGATCTTGAACTTCTCTGACTTTAGACGCTGATGTGGGAGCAAGAGAGCCAATTTCTAATTCTATTTCTACAAGCATGGCTTCCTCATCTATAACAATAGTAATAACCTATATTAGATGGGTTATGAATCAAATGATACATGCCAGAAATTAATTAATACATTGGGTATAAAATGTGAAATCATGAAACTTTGCCATTAACAGTGTTGACATTATATTTTTATCATTGTTACTTATGTCATAAATTAAAATTTAGGTCATATATTTTATTTTTTCAGCCATTTCCCTCATATTTGTTAAAAAATGATTGAATGGTTTCACCTTTCAAATTAAATATTTTTTCTGAAATTTATTCCAACGTATATTTTTAAAAAACAACCTTCCCATGTAGATTTGAAATATCAGTTGTACCTTTTAAAAAGCGACACAAACTACAGCAGAATGGGTAGTTCTGCTTGGTGCAAAACACAGCCTGTTTTCTAAATCTAATTTTGGAACAATTCAATTGTGGGACAGACGAGGGGAATGGAAATGTCAAAGATCCATTTCTTGGTGTTTAAGAAACCCATATTCCCTGAGATGCAGGGGAGAATTGAGTCCATTATTCGGCAGCATTATTGAAAATCACTCTATTTCCCCTCTGGGTTTAAGGAGCAGGGAAGAATCTGTGGCCATCTAGTTACTATGTGGCATTACTGATGTAATGCATTGCATTGCAAACTTTCGGCCTAAAAGAAGTCTTGTTTCTCGGTGTCTAACTTATTGCAGAAACTCAAACCTTTAGAAAGATGCAGGGATTTGATATGTCTGGATAGACTGTCAATCTTTTCCTTTTAAGAGCTGAGTTTGTGGAATAGAGTCTCTTCCCTTCTCCTTAGATAATGCAGAAATCAGAGGCTGCCCTGCCATCCTAGAACCTCTGCTTATATCACTGATGCACGGATTTAACAGCTTTTTTTTTAAATGAAGAGAATAACCATGGCAACCAATTAGAAGTAGTTTTAGTGAGTGATAAAACATGCTTTTGTCTATGAATTACCTTCAAAACTTCTGTTTTCTCAATTTAAATGAGGAGAATCTCTAATAGAGTACATATGGTGATCATCTGAAAGAAAAGTATGCCCAATTAATAACATGTAGACAATAAATATTAGTTATTTTACTATTAATTAAATGCTAGCAATGGGTATAGTGTAAAATATTATTTATGATCCCTCAATGGATGAAAAATAATATACGACTTCCAGGTGTTTATAACAATCCCCAGATCCTGAGTAATTCTGAGTAAAAATATGATCAGTAACATGCCTGTAAATATATATATATATATATATATACACACACACACACACACACATATATATGTATATATGGCCCTTTTATTTTTAACCTTTAAATTTTGGGAACTTTAAGGTAGAAGTAGTCAGGATGAAAAAATTGATACAAGAGCCATTGAATGAATCAAGACAGAACGTAATATGATTCCTTGCATATCCATCATCCAATAGTGGTATGGGCAAGGATAAAAGGCTGAAGAAATGGGGAGATAAATCACATCATTCATGTACATACCACTCCCAGCACTGCAGTATCTTGCTAGTGAAGCTTTGATCTGCATGAGAACGTGCTTTGTGTGAATCCAAGGGCCCGCCGCATCTGCCTGTGTGTGTGCTCCTTGCCTGGTGAGGCCCCTGGCAGGTGGTTGGGCACACACAATTTCCTGGATGAGTACATCGCTAAATGGGAGAATGAGTGAGTCAGTGACTGGCTGAGTGAACGGATGAATTAAAAGACGCACGTCCGTACAAGAAGCTCTTGTCCAACTTCACATCAGAAGCCCTCGCGTGACCTAGGAAAGGGAGCAGCACCCTCCTCCATTTCATAGCAGAAGTGATGCCACAAGCACAGGAAGGAGAAAAGGGAGCAGACGCTATCGGACAAGACTAAAGGCAGCGTTCAAACCACTTGATGTTTGTAAGAGTGAATTTACATCTGTGATGTCTTCAGCTTTAACCTGTTGAACACGGCCTGCCTGTAGAGACCAGATTTCTACTCCGCTACAAAAACCACCACATCAGTGACTCTTTGAAAAATGAAGTGAATATTTTTTAGATATAAGAGAAACGCATTTTAAAATCCCACCTCAAATTGTTTCAAAGAAGCTATGACTATGTTTTGCCTTCTGTGTCTGAGCTGAAATCTTTCACACTGTTTCCACTCCTAACTGTACCCATTTATTTGCTCACATGATGGAATGACCTCCCACCATCTCAGGCACACTCTAATACCTCATGCCAACACCAGGGAAAGCTCATCTAAAGTGATAAGCTGCCCTGGCCGGTGTGGTTCTGTCACTTGGAGCATCATCTCGTACACGGAAAGGCTGTGGGTTGAATCCAAAGTCAGGGCACATGCCAGGGTTGCAGGGTTCATCCCTGGTCAGAGTGTGTACAGGAGGCAACTAATCAATGTGTGTGTCTCTCTCCCACTTCCCTTTTCTTTCTACAATGAAGATATATGTGTGTGTATGTGTACAGAGAGAGAATGAGTCTGTCCAGAAGGTATCCAGGCATGTAATATGAAAAATAGAGACATAGATACTAGATACAAGAAACATTGCACACAGGACAATGACACCTCAGTCCCTTCAAAGTAGGCTCCTTGGGACCTCACACAGTTCTCCCAATCACCATCAACTGCCCATCATATTTTCTTAAATCCCACCAATAGTCTGAAATCTCTTCCCTTTCAAAGGTGATTTTAATTTGTGATTTTAGTTTTGGGAAAAGTCAGAAGTCATAGGACCCCAAATATGGGCTGTAAGGGGACTGGGTCACCCCCTACATATTTTGTTGTTTTGCCAAATAATTCTGCACAAGATGTGATGAGCAGTCATGTTGTCATGGCGAAGCTGCCAATCATCAGTTGCCCGTAGCTGTGACCTTCTGAATCATCCAAATAGTTTCCATGGAGGAATGTTAAAGCTAATGGGAAATGTGATGCAGATTCACTGTTCTGCTTGCAAGGTCATTTTGAATGTGACAGCCACACGGTTCACACGCTCACTGAGCAGTGTCTACCGCCCCCACTGACCAGTACACTGAAGTGATCCTTGTTCACGCATGTGCATTCCAGTCCACTCTCCTTGGCTGCCAGGTTACATCAATGTCACGTAATGCATTCTTATTATATTAACAATGGCTGGACTTTGTTCTGGATAGATCTCAAGTGAGGATTAAAAAATAATAATAAGTGAGGACTCTGCTTTCAACTCCAATTGCACTTTACTTTCCTGTCATACAGGACTTTTCAATATTTTACCTTTACAGTTACTTGGTTTTTGCTTTTCCTATTATACATAGTTTTAAGGATTGTATTGGTATATTTCTGTGTTTGCCTATATCCACACACAGAAACATAATATTCTGTATGCTAAAAGTAAATATTAAATAACTACTTGTTTTCAGATGAAGGAATTGTGTCAAATGTTACTTTATCTAATTGAATTATTGTGATTTAATTTTAGCAACAAATAGAGGATGCATGAGAGAGTGAGGTATATTTTTGGTTTAAGTAGAAGGAGAAATTCCAAGGAAATATAAGATTATTAAACCAATTACAAGCTTGCATAATGATTATTTACGTACCAAAAACAGAACTTTGGAAAGACATATTTAAGGATAGTAAAACAAAAAAAAAAAAAAATGACATGATATCTTCCAAGACACAGTTGAAGTAATAAGCATGCAAAACTCATGCACTTAGACTAGATTATTATCATCGACTTGTGTCTTACTCATTTTAGAAGACAGAATGTTAGCCATATGTAGGAAAAAATACATCGGAAAGATCAGTGGATGCATCACATTGTTAAGATAGATAGTATTCAGGAAAACAAACTGAATGAAATGAGAGATTCTAAAAGGTACAGTTATCACACTTTAACTATGTTTTCTGTAGTGCTGAATTTCATGCTTTTTTATTTCCCTCCATCTAGAATCTATTCAGACAAAAATGATGATATCTGTTTTTTATGTTCCCCCTTGATAATTGGTCATATTTGGTGGTAAAAGGAAGCCCTCCTATACTATCCAGGAACAAAACCTTTGTTATAACTCTTTCTCAGTATAAAAACTATCAAAGAGATCAGCAGGAAACCTGTCCATGGCAATTAACCAGATCCATTTGAATAGCATAATTCTGGGAAGCACCTTCCCAGAGAGGGGCCAATAGCCACCTCCACATCTCTCCTAGATGAATTGTAGCATTGGCATTTGCCTAATGGAGCAAGAACACAACATACCACAAAGCAATCAAGATATAACTAGAGCAAGCCGGTCTGGAATAAAATTGTAAATTTAGGTTGCAGTTGAAACCGAAGTACTACCATTTATTTTATGTAGCAGTTTGATGACCTAATGAGGTGAATCCAGCTCAGCATTTGCACAATTTGGGAAAGTGACAGAAGCAAACATTCTATTATTGAGTGGAAATCACAGGAAAAATATGCAAGGTCAACAGCAACATGACCGAAAATGTGTGCTGAGGCTTTAGTTGTGTTCAATGGAATAAAGAAACAAAAGAAAAGATAAAAGGCTTGGAATTGACGAGAGACTTTAATCTTGAATAGAGTTAGCTTAGTTTATAGCTATAATGCCAGTGGTGTTTTATTTAGAAATGTACTTGATGCTACTAATGCTGATTAGATACCTGTGACAGTATAAACAACACAGCATTCTTCCTACTTGTCTGTCACAGATTCAACAAGAGTTGAATCTCCTCCCCTCCCCTGACCTTCTGTGGTTGACGACATAACTTTATCTTTAGAGAATTAACTACTGGAACTCCCATTGGCTGTTTTCTCCTGTTTTGCAACAGAGCATCAGTAAGTATGTATACTGTACATCAGGAACCTGGTTCAGCTGATGTTGTGAATGTTTTTCTTTAGAATTTTTCATCAAAACTGCGGCTTCTTTGAAAGCTATGGGCTCAGAGTAAGGCAAAAGTGCAGAAAATTGGCATCCTTAAGTAGATCATTTCCATCACTGTATTTTGCATAGACACAGTCAGAATGCTTCCATAACAGGATCAACAGGTTTGGCTGGGAAACACGCACACACACACACACACACACACACACACACACACAGTGTCCTGCTACTCTCTCCTTTAAAGTGAATGGTTTTAAAGTTGGATTATCATAGAACGAGTCCTGTTTTTTAGAAATAATTCCTAGAATAATTACAAAATGTATTAATTTGTGCTTTTCATTTGGTGATTCCCAATTGGTTTAAGAGAAGTTTATATGTTGTGGAATCCAGTATTTAGAAGTTTTGGCACCAATATTTTATTGTTTGGGTGTATTTACATGACAAATATTTTTGAAATATCACAAGGATTTTGGAGTATTTGATGTAATATTTGTTCACAGGGATTTTGAGTAGTGTAATAAATCATTATTCAATTACAGTCAATTTTAAAGGTGGGATCCAGATCATGTACTTCTTTAATAGGCTCTCCAATTATAACAAAAGAACAGCCTATGCTAATATAATAATTCCTAAATTATAATCACAGGGCAGGAATTGTCGATAGCAATCCACATTTTAGCAAGAATAATTTTGAAATAAACACACACACACACACACACACACACACACATATATGACCCACCTACAATGTGATCCAGTTCACTTTGTCCACCAACTGCTTTCTTTGGGGAAGGCGACTTTTACACAAACAGCAATTCAAAGCTCATTAAAAATAGCCAGACACCATTCTAGGTGCCCCACCTTTAACGGATCCCTTTTTCAATTAGAATTTCTAGGAATTTTATCAAATAACAGCTTCGGATTTCTCACTGTTTATACAGTCTTACAACTGTGAGATCGAACTGCTTTGTCCGTATTCACTGATGGCCTACAAAGCACAATGTATTGTGCTATACATCGGTTACGAGTGGAAAGCCCCTTACGGAGCTTGAATCAAATTCTAACTTTGATAATAGCTAAATTGATCAGGGAAGGCCCTACTGACTTTCAGTCTGATACCTTACACTGTCCCTTTGACCGTGTCACCAAAGTCCACACCTTCAACCTTCTGAGAGAATTTATGCTATAAAGTTATAATCGTTATGCGATTCAAAAATCACAGAATTTTAAGTGCAGTAGATATACTTTATTGATTTTTTAAAAAGTTGGATTGCTTTCCTGTGTACAAACTGTGGTTTTTAGATGGGATTTTGATGCATTCAGTGTACTGCAGTGGTTAACTGGTAATTTAGCATGATTATTTCAGTCAAAATCTGTTTTAAAAACCCATTTCTTTCTGTGACAGCCACCTCCAAAGCTGCCACAACTGGGTTTCTAGGGGGATTTGGAGGGATGAGTGGCTAAGCCCCTTATCTGGGTAAGGCTGGCGCAAACGGAGTGGATTCATACAGACCTCTGAGTGGAGGCCAAGCCACTCCTGTCTCCCGCATTTCTCAAGTCTCACAATCAGCGTAGATCTGGCTGCTCGCAGGGTGAGAGCAGTTTCTGTTTGTTTGCTCCCCCTGCTGGCCGCACGGGGACGCAGGGACCCTCCTTCTCAATGCCTGTCTCATTCCCCACCCGGGGACTCGCTGCGGCGCCCATCAGCCATGCCCCCACCTCCGCTCATCTCCCATGCCTCTCTCCCAGACACCGGGAGGTGAGGGCTCGTTCTAGATCCTCGGAGCTGCGGGGACCCTGCATTCCTGTTCACCCAGGGAGCCTGCCTGCCTAGTTGTCACCCGCTGCTGGTAAATCCTAGCTCAGTGTTTAAAGACACCTTCACTTCGCCTGTTTGCCACAAAACGTAACTTCACTTTGTGTAAATGCCTGACTGTATATTTGTGTATTATTTTAATTTTTATTGAGGTGCAACTGACAAACACATTTGTGCGTATTTGAAGTGTACAACGTGATTTTTGACATATCAATACTTCGAGAAATGAATACCTCAATCAGGTTAGTGAACCCATCTAAAACCTCACACAGTTCCCACTGTTCCTGTGTATGGTGAGAATGTTTAGGCTCCACTCTCTCAGCAAGTGTCAAGCACACACAAGACGGAGAGAAGGGAATCAAAGCTTGCTGCCCTGGAAAACTGTCAGTTCGCAAAGGAAGATGGCAAGAGAAAAGGAAAGGAAAACAAGAAACTACAAAACAACCAGAAAACAGTAAGATGACAATCATAAGTCCTTAATGATCCATGATTACTTTAAATGTAAATGGATTAAATTCTCTAAATCAAAACCACAGAGTGGCTGAATGAATGAAAAACAAGACCCAACTGTGTGCTGCCCAAGAGACTCGGTTCAGCATGAAGCCCTCACCTAGACTCAAAATGAAAAGAAGGAAAAAAATACTCCATGTAAATAGACAGGAAAGGAGAGCATGGGGAGCTCTGCCGTGGCCAGGCTGCCGTATTTTTTAATGAGCACATTGAGGAATTATCCCTCCTTTTCTCTGGCTCCCCTTTTCTTGTGGGAACATCTGCTGTCAGTATAAATATATTTTTTAAGATTTTATTTATTTATTTTTAGAAAGGGAAGGGAGGGACAGAGAGAGAGAGAGAGAGAGAGAGAGACATCAATGTGTGATTGCTGGGGGTCATGGCCCGCAACCCAGGCACATACCCTGACTGGGAATCGAACCTGCGACACTTTGGTTCACAGCCCGAGCTCAACCCACTGAGCTATGCCAGCCAGGGCTATAAATATAATGTATTAATATGTCTAATGTATCTTACAGCTCTAGCTGCTCATGATTACTATTTCTCCTTTTAACATGGCCTACTGGTGATTTGTTGAGATTTGTTAATATGGTTATCAATACTATTTTTAAATTAATTATTGAATGTTCTCATTGATTATCCCTTAAAATATTGCTTCTATTCTCTCTTGCCTCATCATCAGTAATTTAAATACAATATAAAGTCTTATAACCTCTTTTCATTTCTTATCCATATCTTTCCTGGCTTTTTAGGGAGAAAACTTTCTTTTTACTTTCAGTTTACTTATCTTTTGTTTAGTCGTGTTTACATTTCATTGATTGCCAAATAATTCAGTTAATTATACATATCAACAATTATGTATTTATTTTTAGATAGTCTATTTGGCTGAGTCTCCAAATGTGCTTGGCTAACTTCAATAACCCTTCCTTAACTGGTAAGATTTCTGCTTTTCCTTTGTTTTGATCTCTGAGGACTTCTTTCTTGCCATCATATCCTTGAAATATTTTCCTTGATACTTTTATTAAATTTTTTTCCAGTAGGAATATTTATCAGATTCCTTTGCTTCCATAATGTTGCTAAAATACGTACAAGTGTTTATCTTGCAGCTTTCTGATTCAACCACTGAGTCTCACTTAGGGCCTCCATCGCCTTTCCCAGGTGCAGCTTACTCGGTAGGGAGTGCAGGACCGAGAGAGGGCAGAAGTCCAAAGCCAGTTTTGGATCTGCATGACTGGGCGCATGCAGCCTGGTATCATCCAGGCTGTGAAGCCACTTCCTCTCACCCTGAGGTTTGCCTGTAGGTAGAATCACTGCCTCAAAATCGGATGAGATTCAGTCCGGAAAAGGGCCGTCTGGCCACCCAGCTACACTTGGGTTCCTAGCCAGGCTCCCCTTTGACATTTTGCTATCAAAAGTCCCTTCATTTTTGTCCAATAATTGAAACTTTCTGATCCCTTGTGACCTGTCTACACGTGTAGACCTGAGCAAGTGGGACACTCCCATTTCCTGAAAGGTACCAAATATAGAATACGTTAATACATCTGTGTTTTGAACAATAAAAAATCAGTAAAGCAGAGAAAGGAAGACCAAAGATCATACACCGGGAGCCTGGATTAAGCCAACGAGGTCTCTTGCTTTCACCACCTTCGTTGCTTTTTCTCAGGCCAGGGTGGTGGCCTCATGGAGTGGAAAACCAGAGACGTTGTGCAGACAAAGCAACGGGCTCAGAGTGTTATGATACTGCAGACTTGACCCAACAGGATGGATAAAGGAGAGCTGTCTTGTGTCTCACTTGTGTTTACCGTGAACTCTTAGGTCAATGTCCCTGTAACAAACAACAGGCCTTTATTTTCCTTTGTCTTCTAAACCTGCGTTACCCCACAGACCTTCAGGAAAAATTCTGGCTGCTCAGGAATGGAATTTCTAGCATTGTGAATCCTGTGAACTTACCTTTTAACTAGATACAATACATTTTAGAAGCCATGTCACTAGAAGAGCCTAGAGCTCACCTTGGGAAATCAGAGACAGTGTCTGGTAATTTGTTTATCATGCTCCATCCTTTAAATATCACCTTATCGATTCAGCACGTGAAGCCTAGTTTTCCCTAATTTGAAATGAATAGGAGACATAATAAAAATTGATCCACCAGGTAAACATCATAGGACAACAGAAAAAAAACTGTTTGTAAGGTTTGTTTTCCATTTTTAATTCAGTAAATACCTTTTTTTTTCCTAGGAGGCAGCCACGCTATTACCCAGTAAGGCTTATTTTGATAAGACCCTGGGTGCTAAGTTGGTTACAAACAGCAGCTGCAGGAGGTAGGATTGCAGGGTGCCTGGGGTCAGCCTCGGTGGTAAAATAGCATCACGTGGGGAGCTTCACAAAATGCAATCACACAGGCCCCAGCTCCACAAAATCCAGTTTAATTTACCTTGGGTGCTGGCTGGAGACTCCTAGAGGCACACGGGAACAGTTGACATAGGGGAGCCATTCACAGTTGGAGGCGGCCCAGTCATTCCGGAGCAAATCCTTACGTTGTGTCCCTGGGGCCGTGGCGATGTTTAAACTGAGTTCGGTAACCTTTGGACAGGGTCGAACAACCTTGTCTCACAAACAAATGTTTATAAAACTAACATGGAGGCAGATATCCTGAACACAAGGGCTGCTGATACAGAACATTCCTTCTGGAGATAGAATCAGTTAGCACGTACAGTTAAGGAATAAACTGTTTGTTAACACAGAGAACAATTCCTTTCCTCTATTCAAGTAATTGTTTTCCTTCTTTTTTTCATAAAAACTCCTTGCCTTCACACTCTGATCAGGACACAGTTTGGGTTTCTGCCTAAATCTGTGTCCAATCATTGCAATTCTATGATCTCAAGTAAACATGTTGCCCTTACTTTGGCACTTTATTTTTTTATTATTAAAAGAAAATCTTCACCCAAAAATATGTTCATTGATTTTAGAGAGAAAGGAGAGAAGAGAGAGAGAGAGAGAGAGAGAGAGAGAGAGAGAGAGAGAAACATCAATGTGAGAAACATGACTGGCCACTTCCGCTAGCACCAGGCAGGGACTGAATCTACAACCTACATGTGTGCCCTGACTGGCAATCAAAACCACAACATTCTGGTGTACAGGGTGATGCTCTGACCCAGCCACCTGGCCAGGCCTGGCTTTTGATTTTCAGGTTAACACAGGAAAGCTCCACTATGAAGACAAGATTGAGAAAAATCGGCATTAAAATAGAAAGCTTTTGTTTTACATATTGCCGAATCCCTTGATTCTAGCCTCCTGTTCGGTGTGGAGTAAGTGCTCAATACACATGTAGTGTGAACAGAGGGAAGGAACAGGGGTATTTGTTAAAGTGGCAAATGCTCAGTGGGGGTCAGAGTGAAAGTCTGGAGCTCTTGGGAGCTGCATCTACAAGAGGAATGGGGCCTTTTCCCAGGCTCTTTCTAGGGCGATCATGAGAACTACCCGGGGAGGTACTGAAGGTGGGAGAACGCTCTCCGCTGGGGGTGGTCCTGCTAGAAGGGAAGAGGGGGACTGAGTCATTTGGAGATGGGCAGCAAGCTCCATTGCCTACAGGGCAAATGCAAAGACCCAGGGCAGCTTGGAAAGGGGGAAAGATGAGAAGACCCTGTAACCCAGGAGGGGTGCAAAAACCAGTACAAGTTTCCTACAATAGAGCTGTCCCTGCACTGGAGGATTGTGGGTGGATCCCTGAGACCAGTTCTGAAACCCAGAAATACAGTGGCTGCCTGGAAGGCAGGAAACCCTCTCCCACAGCAACACTCGCAAGGGCCCCGTCTACCACTCCGAGATGGATGCAGAGAGGGACCCATCTGAGGGTCAGGCACCCAGAGAAAGTCTAAAGCAGGAAAGAGGCATTAAGAAAAACACTTCAGCCAGCCAGACACCACCCTGAGGACAAGGTAACAATGCATGATGCCAGTGGGGCACTGAGGCCACAAAACCCACACTGCATTCAATTCTTGGGCAGATTAATTCCACTCCCTGCCCCCAACTTACTAGGAAAATAGGCACACACACTTCCAGTTACATGATTTTTTTTTATTTTTAAAGATTTCATTTATTTATTTTTAGAAAGAAGGGAAGGAGAAAGAGAGGGAAAGAAATGTCAATGTATGCTGGTTGCCTCTGCATGCCCCCTACTGGGGACCCTGCGCACAACCCAGGCATGTGCCCTAAACTGGGAATTGAACTGGTGACCTTTTGTTTCACAGGCAGGCACTCAATCCGCTGAGCCACACCAGCCGGGGTACACTTCCAGTTATAAATACAAAGTAAAAATGACACACTCAGGTATGATCCAGGTGTTGGGACAGACGGGAAATTTGAAATAGCTATGATTAATGTGTTAAATGTAAAAAGACACGTTGAGCATGTAAGAGCAGTTGGGGAGTGTCACAGAAAAATAGAAGCTACAAGGAAGAATCGGGTAGAAATGTGAGAAGAAAAGTAGCAGAAACGAAAAGCTCTTTGATGTGCTGACCAGTAGACTTGACACAGTTGAAGAAAAAATAGGTGAGGATAAATAAGTAGAAATAACAAACAGTGAGTCACCATGGGGGAGGGGAAGAGTTTAAAAATAACAATATTCAGACAACAAAATTAGAATCTCTATAAACTGTGGAAAAATTTCAAACAATTTAATAGGCTAGTAAATGGATTTCTAGAAGCAGAAGAGACAATGTTGTAGAAAAAATACTGTATATATAGAAGATCAAGTAATCTATTAAAATATTACTAAATCTGATAAATAAGTTAAGCACCTTAGTAACTGATGCCTTAATTGCTCATCTGACTACGTCTTACATAAGCTTCGGTTATGAATAGAAAATAGGATATCAATGTGGTGTGAAACCATAAATAGCCATGATGCAACATGATGAGTATTAAAGTAAATGCTTAAAGTTGCATGAAAGCTGAGTGGAGAAATATGTTAGTTTGGAGTAGATTCAGTGGTGGATTAGTTAAAATCTTACAATTTCAAAAACAGCCTGAAATGATAATAATCTAAATTATGTATTCAGTCATAACTCTTCATTTACATGTGACCAACATTATTTTAATTGAATTTATTGGAGTGATATTGGTTAATAAGATTATATAGGCTCCAAGTGCACATTTCTATGAGAGATGTCCACCACCCAAAATGTGACTAACATTATTTATTTTTTAATCTTCATTCAACGCTATGTTTACTGATTTTAGAGAGAGAGGAAGGGTTAAGGGGATGGGGAGAGAGAGATATTGGATGCATCCAGCATACTCCCCAACGGGGGATCGAAACTTCAACCTAGGTATGTGCTCTGACCGGGGATCGAACCCTCAGCCTTTTGGTGTAGGGAGGATGCTCCAACCAAATAAGCCACCTGGCCATGGCAAAGCTATTTTTTAAACCATTCCTGCTCTGATGTTTTATTTATACTACAAATACTGATTTCTCAAGGAATAAATAAACTTGGTTACACTGAAAAAAATACACGTTAGTATAGGCTGATACAACATGTAACCACCCTTCCCAATCACATAAAAGGCATCTTCTATTGGAAGAGATGCACATTTATTTTTGAAAATAATTTCACATGACTCCAAATGCTAAAGAGTCTTTGAAAGAAATGTTAGATTAGAAAAAATAAGCACTTGTTAAAAGATGTTATACAGTCTGAACATTAGTCTGGTGTTAGTAGTTTTAAGAACATGATTTTCCCTGATGCAGCAGATATACAGAAGCTGTTAAGGAGGAAGAAGATCACTGGGAAGAGGGGAGAACAATGATCAATGTTCAGCATTCCACATGTTCCGGGGCGATGAGGCTCCTGGATGTGACCGGTCTTTGCATTTCCTACTGTTCAGAATGCAGCCGGGAACGGGGAATATGTTTGGTAATGAGCTCTTAAGCACATTTGTAGTGTGGGATCAAGTTCTTACTTGGATGAGGGATGTTCATTGAACCACAGCCGATTTTAAAGGGATAGAATATAGGCCAGCGGATTTCTGTGACACATGCATAACCTTTCTGTAAATGCGCCGTCTTTATTTTTATATCAAATAAATGCTGGGGTTTCAAGAGGCATTAGTCATAAATAGGATATAGTTTCTCAAAGGGAACAAAAAAACCTAGCCTATAACATGCTGAACCCTGGGAAATGAAACACCAAATCATTTCTCCTTTAACTCCGAAGGAAGCCTATATTTTTTATCAGTCACTTTGGCAGAGAAAGAAGTCACTAGAGTTTCACAATCCATCTCTGTTTCTATTAGGTTGTCAATTTGGTTTGAGTTTTCATCAAAGCTGGATTAACAACAGCCGGGAGAAAAAGTTGTCTTATCCAAACATTCACCAGGAGGCAATGAGAAAAATCTATTGAATTTGACACAGGACAACCATACTTATTCAAGAAGACGCTTTGAACATTTGTAATGTGAAGGCAACTTTTTGCAAAAGTTGTTCAGATAATCCTCACAAATTTAAGATTTAAAATTCTACTTAATGAAAAAAAGCAATCTAATTTAACAAAGGAGAAATAAAGAGCTATTTCTATATGTATTATTAATTAAGGAAGAATTTTAAATTAAGGAATTAATGTAGGAACCCAAAGGAAAATCTAATCAGATTCCAAAAACTATCAGGGCCAGAATGTAATACAAAAAATAATTTTGCATGATAAAGGATACATATTATTCCTGGTTTAGTTGCAGGGCACAAAAAGGGTTTAAGGATTGCTATATAGTGCAAGTTGTATATATTTTTAAAAGAAATAGTTGAAATAAACATTATAAAATATTAATGTTTACTAGTTTGGCTGATGGGAATGCAAGGATATACTACATTCGTTTCTGTATTTTCTATAGATTTTAAATATTTTTCACCATTTTAGTACACAAATAATAAAAATTTTATAAATGATAGCAGGTCTTTATTAATAGTATCCTGGATAATAAACTGGATAAAGAAAGCCATAATACTTTTGTGGTGAAATGTAGATTGTAAATCATGATCTATTAGTTTGCACTTTTTAAGAAAAACCTAATAAAATAATACACCATCACCAATGAAGAAATACAATAATATATAGAGAGTTAGAATAAGGATCTACCCCTTTATGAAGAGAAAACAGAAAATGATCTGTTTTCAGTGAGTGTTGATATTTACAGATTGAAAATCTCAGGTCAGATGGTACATTAGTTAATGGATTAGAGTTGCATAAAGCACAATTCATACAATTGTATTTTTTACAACAATCTCATGTTGCATTGGGAAAGAGAGTTCCTATGCATGATTTCTACATTGCTATTGACTTTAAGTTGCTCCTTGAGATATAGAGGTCTTTAACCATCATTCTTGAATTATTCATTGGACATTCGTGGAGGTATCACTCCATCTCTAAATACAGGAAATTAAGAAATTTACAACTGTGTATTATGCAATATATAACTCGCCCCCCTAATAAAGAACATGCGCTTAGGTGTGTTTTCTTCTTCACACATGTGCTCTGCATCCCATAAGGGAACTTGACCTTCTCATTGCTTCTCCAGTTGTCATCATTCCTTCGGTCAATTGGTGTCAGCGTCACATGGTGAGTGACTGTGGTCTTCACTCTCACACCCACCAAGCATCAGGTGTAGAAATCAAATTCTTTGGCCCTGTTTCAGCAGTTTGAGCTTCAATTTTTGAGAAAGACATTTCCATTCCTTTCCCTTTGTGACTGCTCCTCACAGTTGAAATTCACTTTTTGATCGTGATGCACCAACAGAGATTTGAAACACGTTCATGAAATATTCTGGCCCAGAGATGCCCACCTTGCAGCCCACGGGCCACAAGTGGCCTAGGATGGCTATGAATGCAGCCCAATACAAAACTGTAACTTTACTTAAAACATTATGAGATTTTCTTTGTGACTGCGTGTTGCAATGCATTTAATATGTGGCCCAAGACAACTGTTCTTCTTCCAGTGTAGCCCAGAGATGCCAAAAGTTAGACACCCCTGTCAGGGCAGTTACACATAATAACCTATCAAATTGCTATAATACATTTTTTCATAGCCCCTTCTCTCAGGAATCTTACATTCTTGACTAGCAAAGTCTTACCCTTTTACAACATACAAAGCTTCCCTATACACATCTCTGAACAAAAATGTGTCTCAAGCAATGTTTACAATACAAAAACAGTAATAAGTATTCTTACTTGGCATTCTTTTATGCCTCCCTATATAAACAATATAACCACAGCACCCTGTATTTTCAAAGAAATAAAAGATAGCTTTTCAAATGGTAGAAAATAAGAACTATAATGGCATTATTCGATTATTTGCTGACACTCCCTTGTCTCTGTGGAGTTTTCGTTATGGACCCAGAGGAAAAGCTAACAGGGATGGTGGCTGATCTAACTGATGAAGGAAGTTGGAGGTTCGCGCTCACAGTGCTGTTTCGCAGTCAAGTGGAATAGTCGGTCAAGGGCAACTACGCATGGCCCAAGCTCTTGTGTGTTGCTTTCTTTTGGGTCTTCCTTGATGGGGAACATGAAGTGCCCCCTCTTCCAAGGTACATCCCATTTCTACTGTCTAAACACATTGCAGCTCTTCCCCCTTTGCCTGGGAGAGACATGGGAGTCCCTGTGTCTCCCGTGGGAGACGTGGGAAGAGACCAAGTCAGTGTGACCGGATGACTTACTTCCTTTAATGTCTACCGTGTTTTGTGAGAACTCAACATTTCATGTATGCATAATTCCTAAGATATTCATGCATATATTAGTTTAAGAAAATGGTATAAAATGGAAAAAATCAGAAAATGACTTTATGAACATTACAGTATCAATGCCAAAATAAGAATATTATAAAAGATGAAGTCTTGGAAGAGTAAGTTGAGAATATTTTCAAAACAGAGAACAGCCCTGGCTGGTGTGGCTCAGTGGGTTGGGCACCAGCCTGCAAACCAAAGGGTCAGCAGTTCGATTCCCAGCACAGGCCTAGGTTGTGGGCCAGGTCCCCAGCTGGCGGTGCACCAGAGGCAACCACACATTGATATTTCTCTCTCTTTATTTTTCCTTCCCTTCCCTTCTCTCTAATACTAAGTAAATAAAATCTTTAAAAAGAAAGAAAAGAAATACTTTTTAAAAAGAGAACAAAATATATTAAAATGTTATATAAAAATTTAGAAAATATGGAAGATCAATTAAAGTACTATTATCCATTTAATAATTCCAGAATGTATGACAAGGGAAAAAATTTCCAAAGCTAAAAAGATTATTTCCTGAAGCCAAACAATATGTATGACTAATTGACTCTAGAGATATATTAATGCAAAAAAAAAACACAGCAAGAATGTTTCTTCTGAAATTATCAGAATATCAAATTTCTTCAAAGTAAAGTTAAATCCCAAAGATATAGATAAATGATAGATAGGTACTAGATAAATAGAAAAGTTTATCTGCTTACCAAGAATCAGATTGGTGTCAGAATTTTCAAATATAAAATTGCATATAAAAATGTGAATAATAAATGCATGCTCCTAATGTAAGAGGGTGCAGCCAAGAGGGGAGCCCCAAATAGGGATTTGTAACAGGGTCCAGAAGAGCTTGGAGATGATTGGCTCCACACCGCAGGGCCACACCGGCCCAGAATGCGGGCAGCTGTGGCCAATTGTGGGAGGAGCTGGAAACGGGGCTGCAGAGGAAGATGGGCGCTGGGATTTAAACGGAGGCACGGCAGCCATTGGGTGTCTCTCTTTTTGGGACCACACATCTGTTTGGGACCATGCGGCTTTGGTGTCTTGGTTGGGACCATGTGGCTTGGGTGAGAGTCAGGACCACGAGGCTTTGGAAGTGCTCCCTTTTGCCACGTGGAGGGTGCTGGGGGGACTGTGTGCATTTGTGGGGAACTTTAGTTTGTGTTATTTCAAATGAATAATGAATTCCTTTCCTTTTCATGGATCTCTGGCATTGAGAGATGTCTTTCCTCTGGCAGCAGACATAACGAACCAGGGGGTTGCTTTAGGGTAATAGTATATTGCCTGGGCTGCCCTTGCCCCACCCCCCCCTTTTGTACTGTAACACTAATGTTCTAAAAATTTAACTTAGAACTATTCAAACTAGCAGTCACATGTAAAGGATTAACAAAAAACGTTGTGCAAACTCTTTTTGTAATTTTAAGTCCTATGCAATGTATATTAAGCACAGGCACACACATTTATTGATCCTATGGCATAACCAAAAGTAACCAAAGAATAGAAGTCAAGTACACTCCAGAAAATACCATGAACTGATTCATAGGTGAAATGAAGAGACTACTTAGTATAATAGATGCATTGGATATTTTACAAAAACTCCTGTGATGGCAAAAACGATGGTAATTTCACAAGTAATGTAACAAGATGTTAGGTTTTTCTAATTTACTATGGTTAAAAAAAATGGGGTAAATTATTTGAGAAACTCCATCTTTTCTAACATCAAATTTGACATATTTTGTTTTTATTCTTCTCTAGTTTAAAATTTATGATTTTTATTTTGATTTCTCATTAAAATGTTCAATTTTCTATCGATTGCATCTGATGAAACTTGCATCTCAAACATTTTATTTTTTAACTCTAGAAGTTTGATTTCTTATCACTTTTATAATTCTATCTTTATATACTTGGATGTCTGAAACACAGTTATAACAGTTTAAAATTTTTTCTTGACTACTGCTTTTAACATCTGTGATTATTGTAGATTTTTTTGATTTGTTACTTTATATTCTAATTATGGTTTGTATTATCATACATTTTTTATACTAGTAAATTTAACTGGATGCCAGTCATTCTAATTGCTTTTATTTTATTTATGTATTTATTTTTTATTTATTTATATTTCATTGCTGAATTTGGCTTGCTAATCTTTTCTCTTTTAATTTTTTTCGTATATAAAAGTGTTTATGGAACTCAAGGTCACAATCATTTTCCTCTATGTTTACTTTCAGTGTTTTCATAGAATCGGATTTTGTGGTTATGTCTATGATTCATTAAGATTTAGATTCTGCATATAGTTCAAGGTGTGGGTTAAAATCCTTGTTTTTCTTCTTTCTGACTTTCAATTATTGCAGTGCCACCATTTTTTGGAAGACTATTCTATCTGCACTGAAGACTTTATAACTTTCTAATACATTTTAATATTTAATGTCCTTGTCTGCTAATGATAAAACCTGAGCCAAGTTTGGGATGGTTTCCATCGATTTGTTCTTCTCCTCACTTTGAGTCATTTTTCCTATTGCTTTGTTTGCCTTGTAATTTTTCACTGGGTACCAGATACTGTTAAGTTTTACCTTAGTGGGTACTAGATACTTTTTTTCTGTAACTATCATTGAGATTTATTATGGGATGCGGTTAAGTTACTTCAAAATGGGTTGATCTTTTCAGATGTTCCCTTTAAGATGCAGGTAGGCCTGGGGCCGTCGTCACCTGAGGCTAATTACTGCTCCCCAGTGCTGCCAGCGCCTGAAGTGCGCAGGCTCACATCAGGGACACTGCGGGCTCCGTTCCAGACCGTCACAATGAAGTGGGCAGTCATGCAAGTTGTTGACATTTTGCTTTAATTTGTAAGAAATGCAACTTTCAGCTGTGAGACGAACATGTTTGAGGATCTCGTGTATAACATGGTGGCTGCAGGTGATTGTACCGTTGTTATGTGACTGAAATTTGCTAAGAGACAACATGTTAAGCATTCCCACCAAAAAAGAGGTATATTGAAGTGGTAGATGTGCTAATTAAATGCGAATTCTTTCACAATGCAGGTGCGAATGAAATCAACGTGTTGTGCACCTTAGATATATTGTTACAGTCTTACTTGGCAGTCATGCCTCAAGAAAGCTGAAAAAAATAAGAACATTAGATTTAAAGCACAGTTATCTGACTTCAAGCTCTTGCACCATCTTATTTTCCCCGACTTTATTAACAAATAAAATGTGTATATGTTTAATGTGTACAATAATTTAATATATGCATGTATTTTGAAATAATTACCACAATCAAAGTAATTCACACATCCAGCACCTCACAGTTACTCCTTTTTTCACCCTTGAAAAATACATTTGTGAGCCTGAGAGGTAGGAGCTATGTGTTAACATAGAAAATTGTGTGAAATGATTGTGTGTAACTCTCTGTGTTGTAGTACAAATGTCTGTAAAGCTTTCTGCTTTTACTTCAAGATGTCCCTTTATCAAAACCTCCCAAGTCAATCTAGGCCTATGCACATTTCGTTGTAACATCACACATTCAGCACCAAAAGGGAAATCTTCAAAAAGAGGCGTGTCAGAAAATAAATGTGTCCTCTCAAGTACCAACATTTAAACGGATAGCAATTTTGCCTTACTTAAAATCATCACTTGGGTTAGTTGGCGTAAACTATTGTACCAAATAACTCCCTTGTCTCGTTGTCCTAACAAAATCAGTGTTTGCTTTTTGCACATTATACATTTCCTTAGAATCAGAGACCCTGGATCCTTCCACGTTGCTACTTTCTGAAACCTGGTGCTCAGTGTTGCCGGAGGGAAGCTGTGTGTGCAGCCGGTAGAGGAGGGCAGGGAGACTCTGGAGTTCCCGCACGCACATGCACATTTTGCTGCCTCACTTCTACCCACATTTCGTTCATGAACTGGGCACCTCCTCAGTGAGGGGTTGCCCTGGTTGGTCCGAGTCTAGCAGCGTCCCCGGGGAGAAGAGGAAGGACATCAGTGCAGTTTGTGAGTCTTTCTACATTATTAGAAGCAAGAAAAGTCAATCCAGCAAACAGAGAGAGTAAAAATACATACTAACTATTCAGATCAAAGCAACCCAATAGCAAAAGAGAATAGCACCCATGGGTACTTACTGGAAAAAAAAAAAAAACAACTACTAAAGAATAGAATACACAGGACTTAAAGAAGAAAGTTATGTTCTAATCTGTTTCAACCTTTATTATCATAATTCAAAGTACTGTGTGATATATATACATAGTTATACACATACATGTGCTAATTCTTTTACTTCTTATTTGGTATGTTTTATGTTTTTTTTTTTTCTGAGAGGTTTTCCTTGATTGTTTTCTTTTTACTGACAAGTGTTCCATTAGGAAATACAAATGATAGTGACATTCTTTTGTTGATGTTATTGTTTTGTTTTGATTTTTAGTTTTACTTGGACATTATGAATATCAGGGCTCCTATCAGACGCAATCTCAGGAGTTCTGCCTGCATCGCGTTTTTAATTTGCAGGATTCTGTTAACTTGAACAATACCCAAAGTCATAATCTAACCACTTTCCTACACTAATAGGAAATAGTGGTTGTTATAGTAGATGAGGATTTTCCCTGGAGTTCCTTCTGAACGTTGATAGGAATATGGAATTTTTTCAGGTAAATCTAGTTCTTCTAACCCGGGCCCTTCTTCACTCTAGCATGTCCCCTAAAGTCTTTATGCAAATGAGACACGCTCTTGAATTTATGTGTCTTTAAAATGCTTCTGTCAATGGCAGGGAAGACAGAGCTATGCCAACCAAAAATCATATTTCTGCTTGTTTAGTTCAAGATCCAGGAGAAGCTTATTTAGTTTACTAAGATGAATGCTTCCACCAAAAACCCTTATGTGAGAGGTGTTATGATTGATATTCTGGCTTTGTGTCTGTCCCACAGTTTCCCATGTACATAACTCCTGAATAAAATACACTCTGCTAAAATGAGCAGACTTAGGAACCTCAGAGATCCTCGTAGTCCCCAGTAAAGATTCTTGTGATGCTCTCCCCCAAAGATTCAGAATTCCCAAGGAGTTCCCTTTCATCTATTTTTAGAATTTTCTGGCTAATATATCATATATCGCACATTGAAGTCCACTTAGTTGATGATGAATTTCTTCCATAATCTAAAATTTATTCTTTTCTGTCTTTGCAGTAAAATAGACTATATTTAATCATCTCTGATACCAACGACTGTAATTTTTACTGATATGTCATGTACAAGATAGGGTTGTAATTATAAACTGTTGATTTTAAGACATTTCTCAATTTCTGATATGTAAATTTGTGAAAAAATATGTATCTTATGATCAGTATAATAGGCTATATCTTTAGCAATGTAAGTATAAAATATTTTGAGAAATCAATCAGAGAAGCTCCTTGGTTTTTAATAAAACAATGAAAAAGATTGATCTTCAGGTGGTTTTTCAATCATTAATTTATTGTGAATAGGATGTGAAATCCAAAGTTACTTGTCCTCCTGCATAAAGTAATGCAACCTTCAGCTCAGGCCCAGGGAACCAGATTTCAAGCTGTACCGTCTGACTGTCTTTTTGGCAATACTATAGCAAGAAATGTCAAGACTTTGGACAGTTTTCCTGAGAATGCAGGTTCTATAGTTGTGTCTCCAGAATTAACTGGTCCACCGCTAGCAAAAATGGATTGCCAACTTTCTTTAGAAACTCTAAGTACACATTCAAAGAAGCTAAGGAGGACATTGCCATGTGACACGGTGCCAGTTTGATGGATGGTGCTTAGTCTAGGATGCCTTCTCCAAGATGCCATGTGATTTTGTATTAAATACAAGTTTATAAATGGCCTAGTGTGTTTATCTACCTTGTGCACTCGTTCATTTCCAGGGTCGTCTTGCAAGTAAAATGTTTTGAGGGATAGCAAAATAGTTTATAAAGGACACTAAGAAATAGCATACTTTAGTACTATTTTTAGGGTTGGTAACCTGTGCAATAACTAAATAATAGTTTTTAAACCCTTATGACTAGAGGAAATAAAACTCAAAAGCAGTCCATGATGCCGTGTTAGCAATGAAAATATATTGGCATGTAAAGGGAACATCTGTTTTTTTATTAAAAATGACATCAACTTAGAAATCTGAATTGTATTTTTATATATAATGAACAAGCATATACATTTTTAAAATACAGGAAATCTAGAATAAATTTTGTGACATTATAGTTCTGTGTAAGGAAAACTTTAGCTTCCTGAATTTCTTCTATACCCAACTGTGCATTTTCTTATAAAATCCAGTTTTAGCAAGGGTCCTGCTAACTCATTTTGGCAAGAATGGCACCTCCCACCCCTGCCATCCTGCCCCAATGTCTGATCTCCACCAATATCTGATCAAGCTCCTCACCTTCCATAGTCCACCAGGTGATGTCTGATCACTCTGGTCTATCTTGAGCAAAGCAGTCTGTTAACTTCATTTTGCCAGAACCTGAGTGACCTTGATGTTTCCTCTTGGTAACTTTTTACCCACTGAACCCCTCCCTGCTCTGTACTGTAAATTCCCCACTGCAAATTCCACTCCAGTGGTCTCCATAGCCATCACATTGATCCCTACCTAGCCTGCCTTACTAGTGTCATGGATTTTTTTTTCATAATACCCACCAAGTTAGTTTATTTTTTAGAATTTTAGAAAAAAATGCATTTAACTGCTATCAAAAAATGTTCTACCTGGGATAACCCAATAAAAAACACTAATTATTTTTACTGAATGCCACCTCCCACCTCCAAGGCTTTGGGAAAGCAATTAAGATAAAACTCTTGTTGGATCATGTTATGTTCATCGAGAGGCTACTCAGCTACACACACAGAGTTGCAATTTAGAAAGTGAAGTAAAAGGTTTATGGAAAATTATAGCCTGTAGTTGTTATACTTTTCTCTTTTCAAAAATATTTTATTAGCATCATGTATTTATTTATGTTTCTTGTTGTTCAAGTACAGTTCTCTCCATCCCCGCCCCACTTTTCTGTGCCCCTCCCACCCTCAATCCTACCCCCTTTGGCTTTGCCCATGGGTACTTTATACATGTTCCGTGGTGACCGTTCTTCCCCCCTTCTTTCCCCCATGTTTCCCTCCCCCCGCCCCTCTGGTTATTGTCAGTTTGTTCTTTATTTCCATGTCTCTGGTTCTACTTTGCTTGCTTATTTGGTTTATTGATTAAGTTCCACTTCTAGCTGAGGTCATATGGTATTTGTCTTTCACTGCCTGGCTTATTTCACTTAGCATAATGCTCTCCAGTGCCATCCATGCTTTTGTGAAGGGTAGAAGCTACTTCTTTCTTTCTGATGCGTAGTATTCCACTGTGTTATGGTTTTTATACTTTAAAAAGCACTTGTTAGTACCTTGGAGCCATAACCTCTCTGTCTTCCTTAAACTTGAACTAAAATTTGAAGCCTTGGGCTTTTTGAAGAACTGTATGTTGAACCAAGATTCAACCTAATGTGCAAAGCTTACCCGCATCCCTTTCCCTTTGTTTGGCTGTGGGTCTCTACCCCAGTTTCATTCCTGTGCACTTAGGCTATTTCAGAAATGGGAACCCCGATTCTAGTTTGTAGTGGATGCAAGTGCACAGCAGAGCCCGGACCCATGGTCAGTGTTTCAGCCGACAGTTTCGCAAGTGTGTGCAAGCTCCTCAAGCAAACTGTCAGAAATCACAGTTCAGAGCCCTCTCCAAAATGAGCAGTCATAGAGATTCTTCACAAGTTATCCATGCTTAGTCCTGTTATAAACTTGATCGGCACAATTCCAGCTGGTTATTTGGGGTTGTTTTGCGAGCAGACAAACTCCATAACTGCATGCACAGGCCGACTGCAGAGATGAACCAAATGGTCCAGCAGATGAGAATTTGTAAAGGCAGGCTCAGAAAAATTGGCTGAAGCAGTTTTGCATTCTGCCCCAGAGGGTCAGACTAAACAAAAATAAACATTTGTAAACTGAGCAAAGGTGAAAGAGTAGGTGAGTACCTTGGGAGGATAGCTAACGTATTAGAATGCCATCTGGGAGCTGAAATGATGGAAAATGCTCTTCAGGGCCGTATTTGTCCGTGGCCTCTACCCCAAGTTCAAAAGCAATTCTAAATCACTTTAGTGAGCAGAGCTAAGAGGCAGAGATTCCGTCCAGGCTGAGACGGATGACTGAGTATGGTGGAAGATGCCACTCAAAAAATGGGGAAGATGCAGAGTCAAAATGTATGGCTCTCAATTTAGTATTCCTAAATTTTAAAGTAAAAGACCGTGGGACCATCAGGATCAAGGACGAAACCATCAGGAATGAGAAAATGGTTCCATAAAAATGAAAATGGTTCATGGGATTTTTATCCTTCCTAGAGTATAATGTTAATAGTATAGTAGTCAGTAAAGATACCAGAAAAAGCACTGCATTGAATGATGTTGTTAAGCACCCAGAAAAGCTCTCTGGGGGTGGGAGGAATTGTCAGGCTTGAATACTGCTGGCTCAGTCTAGAAATCTGAGTCCATCTTAGACTCAACTCTATTTGTATTTTTAGAGCTTAGAGCTCCCTGTTCCAATGTGAAAATGTGTCTCCTGGACATTAGGCTAATTAATCTATCATTTCTGTCCTTAGATAATGGATTATATTGACCTTCCAATACTCATTATAGTGGATAGAGGCTAGTGAATTCTAAATACAGAGCGCAGGGTAAGGCAGATCAAGTCAGTGTGAAATCTAATATAATAGCATATTTCTCCAGTTATTTTTGAGTTATGGGTTATGAATATCCAGAGTGGGAAAAGTACACACATGAAATATTGAAGCCAAATATCATGAAACTAATATATTTCCTTCCCTGTAATAAATCTATAACTTTTACATATAAAAACTGAAGTTCTTGATTTATTCTCTATGACAGAGAAAAACATTTTCACTTGGAATTGTCGTAAGCATAAACAGAAATATACTAAAAAGGAAGAAAAATACGTCTACTGGCCCCCCGGTATGGAAATAGTAACATCTCCAAAATAATGTATTATAATGATGAAAATATTGAATAGTAAATAAGTAGTATGAGAACAGCATGAATAATTCAACAAATTTTGTATAACAATTCTGGCTATTCTGAAGAAAAATTAAAAGTAAAGGCTGACACAATATCTTTAATTACTTTCTTCTTCCCCAGTTATTTTATAAGCCTAGTGTACACTAGCAGTATGGCATTACATTTAATAACAAAGACATTTGAGATTAATATGCATGCATTTTAAACAAAATTTAGGAAGTAAAATGTAATTAAAATAAGCTTTTTAGTATTGTATAGATGAGATTCTAGCAGGCTGGTTTAGCATCATGGGTTTGATACATAGACAAAAAGTGATGTTTTTAGGGTAGACTGAGACACGCTGTCCATCTGCGCCCCCGTTGAGTGAGGCTGCGATGGGCATGGAGACCCTCCCTGAATCCCAGGACCACAGCTGTGTGTCCCTAGAGTCTGAGTCCACAGCAGTCTTCACTTGTGGCTCTAAAACTGAGTGGAAGCCCTGGCTGGCATAGCTCAGTGGATTGAGCCCGGGCTGTGAACCGAAGTGTCACAGGTTTGATTCCCAGCCAGGGTACATGCCTGGGTTGCAGGCCATGATCCCCAGCAACTGCACATTGATGTTTTTCTCTCTCTTTCTCCCTCCCTTTCCTCTCCAAAAAATAAAACAAATACAATCTTTAAAAAAATAAAAAATAAAAAGAAGAAAGAGAAAAAAACAAAAAAAACTGAGTGGAAATGGATTTGCATCTCTGCTCACTAGGACAACACATGACTGTGCACATATATTCAGAAGACCCCTGGGTGGGATGGGGGTTTACATGCAGCTAGTATTTCTCTCTCCTTAACCCTCTGTATTTTAAGATACATTTCATTCTTCTTTCTGAGTGGCATCCTTGTCTTCAGATCACTTTTCCTGCTCCACTCCTTGTTATCACTAAGGATTGGTCACCCCACACCATCCAAATGACTCCAGAGTTGGAATTCAACAAGATTTTCAGACCTTAGAATCTGAACACCAAACAGGTACACTTGAATGTAAAGAGGTAGGATCTCAGTTATTACGATGGCAACGCCATCTTGAGGAGTCTGCCTTCGGCAATTATTCTCCGAGAAGTGAGGAGGGAGGGATATACTATGCATATTAAAATTATGAAGGTCAAGGTAGTGAATGTTAATTTCTGGCATTCAGTAGGATTGATGCTACCGCTGATAGCATTGATTACAAAATACAGAGCTAGTGATTTAAACCCAAATGTAATTTATATGGATTTAAAAACATATATGGAGAATGAAATACTGCACTGATTTAGTATGATCATTCAATACATATTATTAAGTGCCCAAGGCAACGATGCCAGACAGTGAAACTCAAATTGCTGCCTGATAGACGTTACTTCCTGAAGCTTCCTGTATTGCTAAATTTCATGACAGCGGCCACCGTCCTCATGCCAAACATTTGACAGATAATTCCGAATCAACCTTTGCCTTCGTATCATAATTTCAGATCTCTGACAAGAATTTAATTTTACCTTTAAACCGGAGAGCATCCACCGATTGCCTTCCCGCTGAGACTGAGACAATGGATTTTGCTGTTCTAACCTGCGGGTCAGAATACCATCCTGCCCCTTCTTAAAAGGTCCTTGAGAGCAACAGCAAAACAGTACTGCCAAAGCTCAACTTTAGCAAAATGCTGCTGTCAGAATTTTTTTTCACCTCAATGGCCTCAGCATGTCACTGCTTTCCTCCGGGAGTGGCGGTGGCACCCTGTCAAACACCAAATTGATTTTAAAATTGCTTGGATGGCCTCTGAGGTGCAGCGTTTGGGAGCTGTGTATTTATCCGATTCGGTGTCTGTGCATGAGCCGGGGGCCCTTCCAGCAGGTGGGAAACGGATTTCCACGTGGTCCCCGCACCGGCGAGGTTAAAAACCTGGGGGTCTCCAACTTAACCTGCACACATGGCGACCACAGCCTTGCTTCTGCCTGCCATTTGCGACAGTCGGTGTCTGCGCTGCCAAAACGAGCGCATTTGGAGTGTTCGTACGCTTACGGAAAGGCCATGAGAATTGAAAAATTGTTTAAAAAGTGTATGACCTTTTATGCTTAGGTTGTGACATAGAAAAATGCTGTATACACAGTCAAGGGTGAAAGAATTAACTTTCCGAAGGTAGCTCAGCTCGTTTGCATTTAGAACTTTCAAGAGAACACAAAGGATAAGTCAGCAGAATGTGTGAAGTCTCGGAAGATCCAGTACATTTTAAGACAATTAACCTTTATTTTCATTGTGCCAATTAACAGTTGGCTGTTAAAACACACAATATGGTCAGTTGCACCCAAGGACACTTCAAGGGCACTCAGACGGATGAAGTAGTTCATCATGTATTTTTTGTTTGTACTATGTCTACCCTTGAAAAATATTAATGTATTGATTTTATAAGAGAAAAAAGTTAAAAGTTAATTAGTAAATATAAGAAATCAGGAATATCGAAAAAGACAGGAGAAAGTTTTTAAAAATTAAGCCAATCTGCACTACAGAAAAATTGCGCTAATAAAAATTGCCATCTTTGATACAGTGAACCCCATCCTTTGTAGGAAGGGAGGCAGGCGGACCAGATCCCGCAGGGGGAGGTGAGTAAGGAACATATATGGTCATGTAAGACTTCACCCTGTTTCCTATGGTCCATGAAGCACGGGACAGAATGGTGAAGAAAATTAAAAGGTACTTTTGGTTGGGCTCTAAGACATGATACTCACAGGGAGTAGCTAGCTAGCTTCAACAAGAGAAAGAAGGATATAGCTCACCCTGAGAAAAGTACAGAAGAAAAGATAAGGACAGTTTTGCAACAGTAAGAGACTGCATTTGGGAGAGAAGAGCAGAGTTTGGAGGATCAGGGAGGCCGCGGAGAGGGGTCCCACGGATGCGTTGCCTAGACACAGCATACAAATGCATTTGGTGATAACGGCCCGGAGAAGCTTAGCCTCCTGCCAAGACCGAGGTCAGGAGATTGGGAAGGCGTGCTAGGATCAGCCAGGATGTTGCCTCCGAGAGAGGTAGGAGTGGTGTCAATCTTAACTTCATGTGCTCTTCCCACTCTTCCGCCACTCCCAGGTTTCATGCTCAGGAAGTTAAAATAGAGAAGTGGTTTTCCCATGGGTCCTATGGGGCTCTGGTGGGCTGCTCTGGAGTCTTCCTGTAGGGGGCGCCCTTCAGCCCAGCACCTGAGACCTGCAGGTTCCTTTAAATATCAGGACCAGGGTCATCCAACCTCCTTCTTTCCAAAGTGCACCACCCTTTGTACCATCTTGTCACCTATTGTTCACTCCCTTGGGTCCAGCAGGGGTGGAATCATAAAGAGTACACATGTTTCTCTATAATTGTTTAAGCGATAAAACTTTTTTGAGGTTTGACTGCTGGTAGTTTTTAAGCCTCTCCCTTCCCTCTCCCCTTCTGCCCCACGTCTGGACAAGTTGATAGAAAGTCTGGGTTCTCCCTCCTTTGGTGCGGGTGGGGAATTCAAACAGCAAGTCCCTGCCTGCGCGTGGGGACCCTCATCCCAACCCACACGAAAACTCCCGCCCGTGTTCTCTCTCTCGCTCTCTCACTTCACTTTGGACCGGCTTTGGTGGCCTGCCGGGGCTCCGAGGACACCTCTCTTAGGCCCGCAACAAACCATTCATGTGCCCTCGCTGTGTGCGTGACGCCATCACCCTCCAGAGCGACCCAAACCGTGCGGAGGGGCCCACCGGCTTTCGCAGGTGAGAAGAACAAGGGCAAGGAAACGGTAAATATCCTGACCACGGGTGGGAAAGAACAAACGTATTTTCCACATTTCAAGGAGCCATATTTTCAACCTCCAAAATTAGAGTGGCTTTAATAACCCTCTCAGATAAGATAACATTTCAAAACCAGCTATTTTGTCATAACTTATAAAATTAATAATGGTTGTGTGGCTTTGGTAATTGGCAGAGAGAGCACCTGACTAAGCTAAAAAATGCTTTACAATCCTTCATCCCAAACACAGCTGCCAACTGTTGGTGCTCAATGACCTCCAAGGGTTGTTAATTGACAGGCCAATGACCTCTGCGACCCCGAGCGCGGCCCCAGCCAGATGTCTGCTATGCCGTCCTGCCTGGCACCCCCGTCTGTGGCCCATTAGTGAGCTGTGGGGAGACGGGATAGATGTACGGCGAGAATTAGAAACACGGGTTTTGGAACAGCTGAGAACATTGCAGCTGTTCACACCATTCATCTGTTGAATAAATGTGGAATGTTCTACAAGCCAGGTTGCAAGAGAACCGTGTGTCGATTTTGAGGTGCTTTTAAAGGCATTATTTTCTGCTCCTCTCCAGCAAGATGTCTGTTCAGGCATCGGGTCTGATGTCTCCGGGCACCTCTCTGGGTTGAAGAAGACAGATGGTGTATAGACACCAAAGAATATCGTGTAATGTCGGTGGTAATTGTATTTTTTCTACTTGATTCTATTCAAATCTGAGTCGAAGCCCTGGCTGGCGTAGCTCAGTGGATTGAGCGTGGACTGGGAACCAAAGTGTCGCAGGTTCGATTCCCAGCCAGGGTACATTCCTGGGTTGCAGGCCAGAACCCCCAGCAACTGCACATTGATGTTTCTCTCTCTCTCTGTCTATCTCCCGCCCTTCCCCTCTAAAAATAAACAAATAAAATCTAAGTTGGTCACTTCTAAATAAAGACAGTCCGTAATACACAAACATGCTCTAGTCTAGACGGAATGTAGTGATTCAAGCCACTTACCTTGTTGCATGGAGTCTTATTAGTGAATCCTTTCCGGTGGACCCACTGTGTGAAATAAGAATTCCTAGATTCCATTTTTTAAACCATTTTAATTCATTATACATCTCTTTACATATTTTATGGTAAACTGCATGCTCTTCAGTGTAAATAATGTTATCAAATATATTTATACTTCGATCCTATCTCCCACACGCCATTTTACTAAGCAGATATTAATAAGTCTTTTCTTTAATTTTTTTGTTTACTGTTCTTAATATATTTTGTTAAATAAATAATTAATTTTAAAAGTTATGCCATGAGATACCGGCACCTACCAAGGTGCTCCAAAAAGGAAAAGTCACTGGTATTTAACTGTTGCTCATTCTTAGGTTCGTCATATTTATGTGGAACCTGAATTTCCTTTTGTAAAATGTGATTGTTTTGTACTAAATCATTACAATCTGGGGAGGCCACCTGGGGTGTTGTTTAAACCACAGGCTCAGGAATCAAACTACTTGGTTTTGAATTGTGACTCTGTCTTTTAATAGCTGTGTGAATCTAGTCAAGTTATTTAAACTTTCTGTCACATTTATGACATGAATGCTTGAATATTAAGTGCTCAATGCCCATGAGTGTACGTTGATACAAGTATGCCCCTATATATACAAATCACTTAGTATCACAAATAATTGGTTTAATAATTAGCCCTCACGTTTTGGAAGAAATTATCTGGTAGACCACTTACCAGGTAAAACACTTTCAAGATGGTTCATTTCAGTATACAATATAGGGAATAAAATCTAGAAATAAAATTACCTATTCAACTATGTGACTGATAAATTTTCTTTAATGCAACACAAAGGCACTGCACTTACAAAATCATTACTAACATCTTTAGCATCTTCATTTTTTCCTTAATAGATGGATTATATCCTGCAAAACTGTCCATTGGGTATAGTCGATTTCCATGCAATTTTGGGAAGATCAGAACACCAAGAGGAAACCGGGGAAGCAGATGAAACATCACATTGAATCCCATGAGACACAAAGGGAACAGTGGCAGGAAAGTGACGGTAAGGTGACTTTCGGAGCCCGTCGCTCCAGCAGCCTTAACGTCACAATCTTCTTGGGAAACTATAAGAGGACTATTGACAAGGAGCGAATAAACAATGTGTTAATAATCGAAAACTCCTTAAGAGAGTGTTTTTGTTTATATATTTCCTAGTGTGAATTCTAATGATATTCATGTATTACATTGTTCCCACTGAGGACTGTCAAAACTGCTCTTTTAGTTGATTTATAAGTGTAATACGCTATATTTTTTTATTCAGTTGCTATATTGAATACTAGCTTCCATTGTTCACTCCAGGCTAAATGAGACTCGCTCGTGTTTTAGTGCCCGCAGTATTCCTACAGAACATTGTTTTGGCTAATAGACAAAACAAAAATGTATGTATATGATTGAGTTTGCATATAGGCATGTGGTTCTGTGACAGAGAAACTGCGTACCTGATACTTGTTCGTGATTAAGCAATCTTCTCATTGAATGCTAACTTTACCGATTGGTCTCCAAGTCCAGCTTATGAAACTATTGTTTGCTAAGTAATCATGTATATTTTACTGATATCTTTTAAAAAAGCACTACATATCCTGGAGATTATAACCATAAATCATGATTTCAGAGATCAAGGGACTTAGAGTCATGTAATTATAGAAATGTTGCTACAACTCTGGCTTTATTATGCATATAGAGACATGTGATCGTTTAACTTCACATTCCTGGCCAACTATATGATTCTAAAATGCATATAGCACTTGGGGAATAAAAACAACATTCTCCACAAATTTACTTAAGGAATTTGACTAATGTGCATGTTTAAACTGTCAATATCATAATAGGGGAAATACTATTATTACTAATAATGTCTTTATTAAAAGAACTCTGTAATTGCCCTGTCTTGGAAATACCCAGGAAACACAGTGCTTGTGTGTTATTTCGTAACCAGGCACTGAGGTGCCCTTGGAGCAATCTATATGATGTCTCTGGTCTTTGAGGTGCAGGCAGCCCTTTTATAACTTACCCTTGTAAAATCACATTATTCCTCAAAACAAAAACATCAGCAACTTTCTGACTTTGTCCATTTACAGCTAGCTAATTTTATTACACATTCTAAGGAGCTCAGAGAATCAGATAATAACTAAGGTTCCTTAAACACCATATTATAGATAATGCTCTAACATTAGTCTGGATCCACGGCATTCTCTCTCAAATTAGAGGACACCCAACAAACAGGGCTTGGTTTGCTAAAGGAGAGGCAAAGAAATATCAAACAACTATGTAAATGAGCAAGCAAAAATCACACTGCAAATACTCCTGTACCCAGCTTTCCTTGTTAAATTTGATATTGCCATTCAATTGACAAGACCCTTTTATCCTATACACTCTTTAGTTCTCCAAGTTAAAACGGGAGATAATACTGAGAAAATTACAATGAGCGAAAATGCATCACTGCGCGGCCTCCATTATTGTTAGCTCTTCCACTCTCCAAAGCAACGGGGAAATAATTCCCTTTTCAAGTGTATCAAATGATCTCCCCATTGAAAGGCAAGCATCTGTTAACAACATAAATACAATGCAAATAAAACCATAAACTACGCAAGCATATGGAAACAACTATAAAAAGCATCTCTATTCATTTCCAATAAATTCTTCACAGCTCAGCTGCAAAAAGAGTGTCTACCCTGACTTGGTGGAAATAAATGCAGTTACTAAATATCAGTAAAATATTCGAAAATACAAAAAAACCATAACAATTTATAAAATATTCCCATCATTATTTTACCCCAAATAAAAAATTTAATTTTAGATATAATGTGTGTGCTGATGGTGGGAGGAGAAATTGGTGAGTCCGTGCCCATCTCCATCATCAATATTTATCTTGAATCGAGTAATCCATAATCCATAATTTAAGTATATTACCACATTCCCTCTCTACTATACCAATGTATTTATGCAGCAACAATTAGAATATTTAATCTCCAAACAACTGGAAAGATGAGTTTCTTTGGAAGTGACTGAAATTTTAAAAAAAATACTATCTCCTTGTCAAATAATTGTAATGTCAGCTAACTAAGTTTCTGAGCACCTGCCTGCCTCTTCTTTAGGGCTGTGGAGAAGAGGAAAATGGTTTGTAATCAATGCCTCATCTGTCCGTCTTTCTGGTCCAATTGTCTGTTCTGCTTCATGTTCTGAGGCATTGTATCTCACAATCACTTCAAATTGAAGTTAAATTTCTACAGCTTTGATCCAAGTTTCCACATTACATAAATTCAAATGCTCATTCTAGTATGCTAGATGTTTTTCTATACTTTCATGGAATTTACCAGGATGTGGTACCAGAAACCTGTAGAGGATTATATTTATCTTTGTCTTGGTTGGGTTCCCCAGGAAAAAGCCCTGCAGATGGCGTGTTCGGGGTGTTTATTGGAAAGTACCTTGTGGTGAAGGCCTGTGGGGAAGAGAAGAAAGTAGAGGAGAGATTGTTGAGAAACCCAAACCTGCAGCAAAGATTTCAGATGATCCCATGAGATCTTCTAGAACTGGGACAACTGGTCGGAGCAGCTGCACCTAAAGGGAAGGTGGGGGAGCCTTTACACTCCCCACCCTGGCCAATCATTAGACACAAACTGTCCCAAGAAGGTGACGGGGGCTGGGACAAGGCAGGGAGAAATTCCCACAGAGGGGTTTGGCTAAGAGCCCTCAGGTGCCACTGCCTCTAGCACCAAAGGAACAAATGCCTTAGTCTTGAAGGAGAAATCTTGACAATGTATCATGATGATATCCACAGCTACCACAAGTATGAAATCATTATCCACGGAAAATACTCGTGGGGGTTACTTGTTCCTATCCGAACCACTTACTTTGTCTCCTGAGTGGTAAGTCCAAATTCTTGCTATGTGCTGATATGAAAAAAAAAAAGTGCAAATCACAGCTCAACATATATATGTTGATCTATAAAGCTTGATACAACATATATGCATTCATATCTGAATAATCAGGTAATTGTATATAGTTAATTAATATCTGAAGAAACAAAGCTACGCTTAAATAATAACTATTTCTATATATCCAACATGTATATGAGTATTCATCTTTATATTCCAGGTTTATCTAGAAGGTATCCAGCCATGTAGTATGAAAAAGAGACATTTACTGACCAAGATGTCTCCTGTATCTTATACAAGATACAAGAAACATCGTACATAGGACAACGATGCCTCAGTCCCCTTCAAAGTGGGCACCTTGGGACCTCACACAGTTCTCCCAATCACCATCAGCTGCCCTGTTGTATTTTTCTGAATCTCATCAATGGTCTGAAGTCTTTTCCCTTTCAAAGGTGATTTTAGTTTTGGGAAAAGCCAAAAGTCATAGGGCGACAAATCTGGGCTGCAGGGGGGCTGAGTTACTTGGGTGATTTGATGATTTGCCAAAAAGCTCTGCACAAGATGTGATGCATGAGGAGGCGTGTTGTTGTGATGAAGCTGCCAATCACCAGATGCCCATAACTGCGGGCTTCTGAATCATCCAAAGTTTCTGCAGAGGACTGTTCAAGCTTAACGCAAAATTTGATGCAGATTTGTTGCTCTACTCACTCAGTCATTTTGACTGCAATGGCCAACTACTACATATCCTCACTCAACAGTGTCTACCGCCCCCACTGACGAGTACAGTGAAGTCATCATTGTTCACACATGCGCATCCCAGTCCACTCTCCTTGGCTGCCAGGTTACATCTATGTTGCACACAGCATTCTCATTTTATTAACAATGGCTGGGCCTTTTCCGGACAGACCTCATACCTACATATATATATACACACATTTGTGTATGTATATATGTACACATGCATATGTGTGTATATATATGTGTGTGTGTGTGTATGTATACATACCCTATATGCAGTATATAGTTTGTGTAACTCACTATGCACAAATATGTCTTCTAGTTCATATGATAACCT